>NC_142641.1:20015000-21265000 GCF_053813885.1 Theobroma cacao
CTAGGCATGAGTGACTATAAATGAACTTTTCTTGACAATGGATGGCTTTTGCTCCACGTTTCCCGAGGCAAACAATCAATTACAATCTGTTTTAATAAAAAAATGTAAAAATAATTCAAAATAAATTCAATAATGGGATTATAAGGGCATTTAAACCGAGTAATAAGGCTTTTCTAGGCATGAGTGACTATAAATGAACTTTTCTTGATAATGGATGGCTTTTGCTCCACGTTTCCCGAGGCAAACAATCAATTACAATCTGTTTTAATAAAAAAATGTAAAAATAATTCAAAATAAATTCAATAATGGGATTATAAAGGCATTTAAACCGAGTAATAAGGCTTTTCTAGGCATGAGTGACTATAAATGATGTTTTCTTGACAATGGATGGCTTTCGTTTCATGTTTCCCGAGATAAACAATCTATTACAATCTGTTTTAATCAAAAAATGTAAAAAAAATTCAAAATAAATTCAATAATGGGATTATAAAAGCATTTAAACCGAGTAATAAGGCTTTTCTAGGCATGAGTGACTATAAATGATCTTTTCTAGACAATGGATGGCTTTCGTTCCATGTTTCCCGAGATAAACAATCTATTACAATCTGTTTTAATCAAAAACTGTAAAAAAAATCAAAATAAATTCAATAATGGGATTATAAAGGCATTTAAACCGAGTAATAAGGCTTCTCTAGGCATGAGTGACTATAAATGAACTTTTCTTGACAATGGATGGCTTTTGCTCCACGCTTCCCGAGGCAAACAATCAATTACAATATGTTTTAATCAAAAAATGTAAAAACAATTCAAAATAAATTCAATAATGGGATGATAAATGCATTTAAACCGAGTAATAAGGCTTTTCTAGGCATGAGTGACTATAAATGAACTTTTCTTAACAATGGATGGCTTTTGCTCCACGTTTCCCGAGGCAAACAATCAATTACAATCTGTTTTAATCAAAAAATGTAAAAACAATTCAAAATAAATTCAATAATGGGATTATAAGGGCATTTAAACCGAGTAATAAGGCTTTTCTAGGCATGAGTGACTATAAATGAACTTTTCTTGACAATGGATGGCTTTTGCTCCACGTTTCCCGAGGCAAACAATCAATTACAATATGTTTTAATCAAAAAATGTAAAAACAATTCAAAATAAATTCAATAATGGGATTATAAAGGCATTTAAATCGAGTAATAAGGCTTTTCTAGGCATGAGTGACTATAAATGATCTTTTCTTGACAATGGATGGCTTTTGCTCCACGTTTGCCGAGGCAAACAATCAATTACAATATGTTTTAATCAAAAAATGTAAAAACAATTCAAAATAAATTCAATAATGGGATTATAAGGGCATTTAAATCGAGTAATAAGGCTTTTCTAGGCATGAGTGACTATAAATGATCTTTTCTTGACAATGGATGGCTTTCGTTCCATGTTTCCCGAGATAAACAATCTATTACAATCTGATTTAATGAAAAACTGTAAAAAAAAATCAAAATAAATTCAATAATGGGATTATAAAGGCATTTAAACCGAGTAATAAGGCTTCTCTAGGCATGAGTGACTATAAATGAACTTTTCTTGACAATGGATGGCTTTTGCTCCACGCTTCCCGAGGCAAACAATCAATTACAATATGTTTTAATCAAAAAATGTAAAAACAATTCAAAAGAAATTCAATAATGGGATGATAAAGGCATTTAAATCGAGTAATAAGGCTTTTCTAGGCATGAGTGACTATAAATGAACTTTTCTTGACAATGGATGGCTTTTGCTCCACGTTTCCCGAGGCAAACAATCAATTACAATCTGTTTTAATCGAAAAATGTAAAAACAATTCAAAATAAATTCAATAATGGGATTATAAAAGCATTTAAACCGAGCAATAAGGCTTCTGTAGGCATGAGTGACTATAAATGGTCTTTTCTTGACAATGGATGGCTTTTGCTCCACGTTTGCCGAGGCAAACAATCAATTACAATCTGTTTTAATCAAAAAATGTAAAAACAATTCAAAATAAATTCAATAATGGGATTATAAAGGCATTTAAATCGAGTAATAAGGCTTTTCTAGGTATAAATGAACTTTTCTTGACAATGGATGGCTTTTGCCCCACGTTTCCCAAGGCAAACAATCAATTACAATCTGTTTTAATGAAAAAATGTAAAAACAATTCAAAATAAATTCAATAATGGGATTATAAAGGCATTTAAACCGAGTAATAAGGCTTTTCTAGGCATGAGTGACTATAAATGATCTTTTCTTGACAATGGATGGCTTTCGTTCCATATTTCCCGAGATAAACAATCTATTACAATCTGTTTTAATCAAAAAATGTAAAAAATATTCAAAATAAATTCAGTAATGGGATTATAAAGGCATTTAAACCGAGTAATAAGGCTTTTCTAGGCATGAGTGACTATAAATGAACTTTTCTTGACAATGGATGGCTTTTGCTCCACGTTTCCCGAGGCAAACAATCAATTACAATATGTTTTAATCAAAAAATGTAAAAAAAATTCAAAATAAATTCAATAATGGGATTATAAAGGCATTTAAACCGAGTAATAAGGCTTTTCTAGGCATGAGTGACTATAAATGATGTTTTCTTGACAATGGATGGCTTTCGTTCCATGTTTCCCAAGATAAACAATCTATTACAATCTGTTTTAATCAAAAAATGTAAAAAAAATTCAAAATAAATTCAATAATGGGATTATAAAAGCATTTAAACCGAGTAATAAGGCTTTTCTAGGCATGAGTGACTATAAATGATCTTTTCTTGACAATGGATGGCTTTCGTTCCACGTTTCCCGAGATAAACAATCTATTACAATCTGTTTTAATCAAAAACTGTAAAAAAAAATCAAAATAAATTCAATAATGGGATTATAAAGGCATTTAAACCGAGTAATAAGGCTTCTCTAGGCATGAGTGACTATAAATGAACTTTTCTTGACAATGGATGGCTTTTGCTCCACGTTTCCCGAGGCAAACAATCAATTACAATCTGTTTTAATCAAAAAATGTAAAAACAATTCAAAATAATTTCAATAATGGGATTATAAGGGCATTTAAACCAAGTTATAAGGCTTTTCTAGGCATGAGTGACTATAAATGAACTTTTCTTGACAATGGATGGCTTTCGCTCCATGTTTCCCGAGGCAAACAATCAATTACAATCTGTTTTAATCAAAAAATGTCAAAAAAGTTCAAAATAAATTCAATAATGGGATTATAAAGGCATTTAAACCGAGTAATAAGGCTTTTCTAGGCATGAGTGACTACAAATGATGTTTTCTTGACAATGGATGGCTTTCGTTCCATGTTTCCCGAGATAAACAATGTATTGGAATCTGTTTTAATAAAAAAATGTAAAAATAATTCAAAATAAATTCAATAATGGGATTATAAGGGCATTTAAATCGAGTAATAAGGCTTTTCTAGGCATGAGTGACTATAAATGATCTTTTCTTGACAATGGATGGCTTTCGTTCCATGTTTCCCGAGATAAACAATCTATTACAATCTGTTTTAATCAAAAAATGTAAAAAAAATTCAAAATAAATTCAATAATGGGATTATAAAAGCATTTAAACCGAGTAATAAGGCTTTTCTAGGCATGAGTGACTATAAATGAACTTTTCTTGACAATGGATGGCTTTTGCTCCACGTTTCCCGAGGCAAACAATCAATTACAATCTGTTTTAATCGAAAAATGTAAAAACAATTCAAAATAAATTCAATAATGGGATTATAAAAGCATTTAAACCGAGTAATAAGGCTTTTCTAGGCATGAGTGACTATAAATGATCTTTTCTTGACAATGGATGGCTTTCGTTCCACGTTTCCCGAGATAAACAATCTATTACAATCTGTTTTAATCAAAAACTGTAAAAAAAAATCAAAATAAATTCAATAATGGGATTATAAAGGCATTTAAACCGAGTAATAAGGCTTCTCTAGGCATGAGTGACTATAAATGAACTTTTCTTGACAATGGATGGCTTTTGCTCCACGTTTCCCGAGGCAAACAATCAATTACAATCTGTTTTAATCAAAAAATGTAAAAACAATTCAAAATAAATTCAATAATGGGATTATAAGGGCATTTAAACCGAGTTATAAGGCTTTTCTAGGCATGAGTGACTATAAATGAACTTTTCTTGACAATGGATGGCTTTCGCTCCATGTTTCCCGAGGCAAACAATCAATTACAATCTGTTTTAATCAAAAAATGTCAAAAAAGTTCAAAATAAATTCAATAATGGGATTATAAAGGCATTTAAACCGAGTAATAAGGCTTTTCTAGGCATGAGTGACTACAAATGATGTTTTCTTGACAATGGATGGCTTTCGTTCCATGTTTCCCGAGATAAACAATGTATTAGAATCTGTTTTAATAAAAAAATGTAAAAATAATTCAAAATAAATTCAATAATGGGATTATAAGGGCATTTAAATCGAGTAATAAGGCTTTTCTAGGCATGAGTGACTATAAATGATCTTTTCTTGACAATGGATGGCTTTCGTTCCATGTTTCCCGAGATAAACAATCTATTACAATCTGATTTAATGAAAAACTGTAAAAGAAAATCAAAATAAATTCAATAATGGGATTATAAAGGCATTTAAACCGAGTAATAAGGCTTCTCTAGGCATGAGTGACTATAAATGAACTTTTCTTGACAATGGATGGCTTTTGCTCCACGCTTCCCGAGGCAAACAATCAATTACAATATGTTTTAATCAAAAAATGTAAAAACAATTCAAAAGAAATTCAATAATGGGATGATAAAGGCATTTAAATCGAGTAATAAGGCTTTTCTAGGCATGAGTGACTATAAATGAACTTTTCTTGACAATGGATGGCTTTTGCTCCACGTTTCCCGAGGCAAACAATCAATTACAATCTGTTTTAATCGAAAAATGTAAAAACAATTCAAAATAAATTCAATAATGGGATTATAAAAGCATTTAAACCGAGCAATAAGGCTTCTGTAGGCATGAGTGACTATAAATGATCTTTTCTTGACAATGGATGGCTTTCGTTCCATGTTTCCCGAGATAAACAATCTATTACAATCTGTTTTAATCAAAAAATGTAAAAAAAATTCAAAATAAATTCAATAATGGATTATAAAAGCATTTAAACCGAGTAATAAGGCTTTTCTAGGCATGAGTGACTATAAATGGACTTTTCTTGACAATGGATGGCTTTCGTTCCATGTTTCCCGAGATAAACAATCTATTACAATCTGTTTTAATCAAAAAATGTAAAAAAAATTCAAAATAAATTCAATAATGGGATTATAAAGGCATTTAAACCGAGTAATAAGGCTTCTCTAGGCATGAGTCACTATAAATGACCTTTTCTTGACAATGGATGGCTTTTGCTCCATGTTTCCCAAGGCAAACAATCAATTACAATCTGTTTTAATGAAAAAATGTAAAAACAATTCAAAATAAATTCAATAATGGGATTATAAAGCCATTTAAACCGAGTAATAAGGCTTTTCTAGGCATGAGTGACTATAAATGGTCTTTTCTTGACAATGGATGGCTTTTGCTCCACGTTTGCCGAGGCAAACAATCAATTACAATATGTTTTAATGAAAAAATGTAAAAACAATTCAAAATAAATTCAATAATGGGATTATAAAGGCATTTAAATCGAGTAATAAGGCTTTTCTAGGCATGAGTGACTATAAATGAACTTTTCTTGACAATCGATGGCTTTTGCTCCACGTTTCCCAAGGCAAACAATCAATTACAATCTGTTTTAGTCAAAAAATGTAAAAACAATTCAAAATAAATTCATTAATGGGATTATAAAGGCATTTAAACCGAGTAATAAGGCTTTTCTAGGCATGAGTGACTATAAATGATCTTTTCTTGACAATGGATGGCTTTCGTTCCATGTTTCCCGAGATAAACAATCTATTACAATCTGTTTTAATCAAAAAATGTAAAAAATATTCAAAATAAATTCAGTAATGGGATTATAAAGGCATTTAAACCGAGTAATAAGGCTTTTCTAGGCATGAGTGACTATAAATGAACTTTTCTTGACAATGGATGGCTTTTGCTCCACGTTTCCCGAGGCAAACAATCAATTACAATATGTTTTAATCAAAAAATGTAAAAACAATTCAAAAGAAATTCAATAATGGGATGATAAAGGCATTTAAATCGAGTAATAAGGCTTTTCTAGGCATGAGTGACTATAAATGAACTTTTCTTGACAATGGATGGCTTTTGCTCCACGTTTCCCGAGGCAAACAATCAATTACAATCTGTTTTAATCAAAAAATGTAAAAACAATTCAAAATAAATTCAATAATGGGATTATAAAAGCATTTAAACCGAGCAATAAGGCTTCTGTAGGCATGAGTGACTATAAATGATCTTTTCTTGACAATGGATGGCTTTCGTTCCATGTTTCCCGAGATAAACAATCTATTACAATCTGTTTTAATCAAAAAATGTAAAAAAAATTCAAAATAAATTCACCAATGGATTATAAAAGCATTTAAACCGAGTAATAAGGCTTTTCTAGGCATGAGTGACTATAAATGGACTTTTCTTGACAATGGATGGCTTTCGTTCCATGTTTCCCGAGATAAACATTCTATTACAATCTGTTTTAAACAAAAAATGTAAAAAAAATTCAAAATAAATTCAATAATGGGATTATAAAGGCATTTAAACCGAGTAATAAGGCTTCTCTAGGCATGAGTCACTATAAATGACCTTTTCTTGACAATGGATGGCTTTTGCTCCATGTTTCCCAAGGCAAACAATCAATTACAATCTGTTTTAATGAAAAAATGTAAAAACAATTCAAAATAAATTCAATAATGGGATTATAAAGGCATTTAAACCGAGTAATAAGGCTTTTCTAGGCATGAGTGACTATAAATGATGTTTTCTTGACAATGGATGGCTTTCGTTCCATGTTTCCCAAGATAAACAATCTATTACAATCTGTTTTAATCAAAAAATGTAAAAAAAATTCAAAATAAATTCAATAATGGGATTATAAAAGCATTTAAACCGAGTAATAAGGCTTTTCTAGGCATGAGTGACTATAAATGATCTTTTCTTGACAATGGATGGCTTTCGTTCCACGTTTCCCGAGATAAACAATCTATTACAATCTGTTTTAATCAAAAACTGTAAAAAAAAATCAAAATAAATTCAATAATGGGATTATAAAGGCATTTAAACCGAGTAATAAGGCTTCTCTAGGCATGAGTGACTATAAATGAACTTTTCTTGACAATGGATGGCTTTTGCTCCACGTTTCCCGAGGCAAACAATCTATTACAATCTCTTTTAATCAAAAAATGTAAAAACAATTCAAAATAAATTCAATAATGGGATTATAAGGGGATTTAAACCGAGTTATAAGGCTTTTCTAGGCATGAGTGACTATAAATGAACTTTTCTTGACAATGGATGGCTTTCGCTCCATGTTTCCCGAGGCAAACAATCAATTACAATCTGTTTTAATCAAAAAATGTCAAAAAAGTTCAAAATAAATTCAATAATGGGATTATAAAGGCATTTAAACCGAGTAATAAGGCTTTTCTAGGCATGAGTGACTACAAATGATGTTTTCTTGACAATGGATGGCTTTCGTTCCATGTTTCCCGAGATAAACAATGTATTAGAATCTGTTTTAATAAGAAAATGTAAAAATAATTCAAAATAAATTCAATAATGGGATTATAAGGGCATTTAAATCGAGTAATAAGGCTTTTCTAGGCATGAGTGACTATAAATGATCTTTTCTTGACAATGGATGGCTTTCGTTCCATGTTTCCCGAGATAAACAATCTATTACAATCTGATTTAATGAAAAACTGTAAAAAAAAATCAAAATAAATTCAATAATGGGATTATAAAGGCATTTACACCGAGTAATAAGGCTTCTCTAGGCATGAGTGACTATAAATGAACTTTTCTTGACAATGGATGGCTTTTGCTCCACGCTTCCCGAGGCAAACAATCAATTACAATATGTTTTAATCAAAAAATGTAAAAACAATTCAAAAGAAATTCAATAATGGGATGATAAAGGCATTTAAATCGAGTAATAAGGCTTTTCTAGGCATGAGTGACTATAAATGAACTTTTCTTGACAATGGATGGCTTTTGCTCCACGTTTCCCGAGGCAAACAATCAATTACAATCTGTTTTAATCAAAAAATGTAAAAACAATTCAAAATAAATTCAATAATGGGATTATAAAAGCATTTAAACCGAGCAATAAGGCTTCTGTAGGCATGAGTGACTATAAATGATCTTTTCTTGACAATGGATGGCTTTCGTTCCATGTTTCCCGAGATAAACAATCTATTAAATTCTGTTTTAATCAAAAAATGTAAAAAAAATTCAAAATAAATTCACCAATGGATTATAAAAGCATTTAAACCGAGTAATAAGGCTTTTCTAGGCATGAGTGACTATAAATGGACTTTTCTTGACAATGGATGGCTTTCGTTCCATGTTTCCCGAGATAAACATTCTATTACAATCTGTTTTAATCAAAAAATGTAAAAAAAATTCAAAATAAATTCAATAATGGGATTATAAAGGCATTTAAACCGAGTAATAAGGCTTCTCTAGGCATGAGTCACTATAAATGACCTTTTCTTGACAATGGATGGCTTTTGCTCCATGTTTCCCAAGGCAAACAATCAATTACAATCTGTTTTAATGAAAAAATGTAAAAACAATTCAAAATAAATTCAATAATGGGATTATAAAGGCATTTAAACCGAGTAATAAGGCTTTTCTAGGCATGAGTGACTATAAATGGTCTTTTCTTGACAATGGATGGCTTTTGCTCCACGTTTGCCGAGGCAAACAATCAATTACAATCTGTTTTAATCAAAAAATGTAAAAACAATTCAAAATAAATTCAATAATGGGATTATAAAGGCATTTAAACCGAGTAATAAGGCTTTTCTAGGCATGAGTGACTATAAATGAACTTTTCTTGACAATGGATGGCTTTTGCTCCACGTTTCCCAAGGCAAACAATCAATTACAATCTGTTTTAATCAAAAAATGTAAAAACAATTCAAAATAAATTCAATAATGGGATTATAAAGGCATTTAAACCGAGTAATAAGGCTTTTCTAGGCATGAGTGACTATAAATGATCTTTTCTTGACAATGGATGGCTTTCGTTCCATATTTCCCGAGATAAACAATCTATTACAATCTGTTTTAATCAAAAAATGTAAAAAATATTCAAAATAAATTCAGTAATGGGATTGTAAAGGCATTTAAACCGAGTAATAAGGCTTTTCTAGGCATGAGTGACTATAAATGAACTTTTCTTGACAATGGATGGCTTTTGCTCCACGTTTCCCGAGGCAAACAATCAATTACAATATGTTTTAATCAAAAAATGTAAAAAAAATTCAAAATAAATTCAATAATGGGATTATAAAGGCATTTAAACCGAGTAATAAGGCTTTTCTAGGCATGAGTGACTATAAATGATGTTTTCTTGACAATGGATGGCTTTCGTTCCATGTTTCCCAAGATAAACAATCTATTACAATCTGTTTTAATCAAAAAATGTAAAAAAAATTCAAAATAAATTCAATAATGGGATTATAAAAGCATTTAAACCGAGTAATAAGGCTTTTCTAGGCATGAGTGACTATAAATGATCTTTTCTTGACAATGGATGGCTTTCGTTCCACGTTTCCCGAGATAAACAATCTATTACAATCTGTTTTAATCAAAAACTGTAAAAAAAAATCAAAATAAATTCAATAATGGGATTATAAAGGCATTTAAACCGAGTAATAAGGCTTCTCTAGGCATGAGTGACTATAAATGAACTTTTCTTGACAATGGATGGCTTTTGCTCCACGTTTCCCGAGGCAAACAATCAATTACAATCTGTTTTAATCAAAAAATGTAAAAACAATTCAAAATAAATTCAATAATGGGATTATAAGGGCATTTAAACCGAGTTATAAGGCTTTTCTAGGCATGAGTGACTATAAATGAACTTTTCTTGACAATGGATGGCTTTCGCTCCATGTTTCCCGAGGCAAACAATCAATTACAATCTGTTTTAATCAAAAAATGTCAAAAAAGTTCAAAATAAATTCAATAATGGGATTATAAAGGCATTTAAACCGAGTAATAAGGCTTTTCTAGGCATGAGTGACTACAAATGATGTTTTCTTGACAATGGATGGCTTTCGTTCCATGTTTCCCGAGATAAACAATGTATTAGAATCTGTTTTAATAAAAAAATGTAAAAATAATTCAAAATAAATTCAATAATGGGATTATAAGGGCATTTAAATCGAGTAAGAAGGCTTTTCTAGGCATGAGTGACTATAAATGATCTTTTCTTGACAATGGATGGCTTTCGTTCCATGTTTCCCGAGATAAACAATCTATTACAATCTGATTTAATGAAAAACAGTAAAAAAAAATCAAAATAAATTCAATAATGGGATTATAAAGGCATTTAAACCGAGTAATAAGGCTTCTCTAGGCATGAGTGACTATAAATGAACTTTTCTTGACAATGGATGGCTTTTGCTCCACGTTTCCCGAGGCAAACAATCAATTACAATATGTTTTAATCAAAAAATGTAAAAACAATTCAAAAGAAATTCAATAATGGGATGATAAAAGCATTTAAACCGAGCAATAAGGCTTCTGTAGGCATGAGTGACTATAAATGATCTTTTCTTGACAATGGATGGCTTTCGTTCCATGTTTCCCGAGATAAACAATCTATTACAATCTGTTTTAATCAAAAAATGTAAAAAGAATTCAAAATAAATTCAATAATGGATTATAAAAGCATTTAAACCGAGTAATAAGGCTTTTCTAGGCATGAGTGACTATAAATGGACTTTTCTTGACAATGGATGGCTTTCGTTCCATGTTTCCCGAGATAAACAATCTATTACAATCTGTTTTAATCAAAAAATGTAAAAAAAATTCAAAATAAATTCAATAATGGGATTATAAAGGCATTTAAACCGAGTAATAAGGCTTTTCTAGGCATGAGTGACTATAAATGATCTTTTCTTGACAATGGATGGCTTTTGCTCCACGTTTGCCGAGGCAAACAATCAATTACAATATGTTTTAATCAAAAAATGTAAAAACAATTCAAAATAAATTCAATAATGGGATTATAAAGGCATTTAAATCGAGTAATAAGGCTTTTCTAGGCATGAGTGACTATAAATGAACTTTTCTTGACAATGGATGGCTTTTGCTCCACGTTTCCCAAGGCAAACAATCAATTACAATCTGTTTTAATCAAAAAATGTAAAAACAATTCAAAATAAATTCAATAATGGGATTATAAAGGCATTTAAACCGAGTAATAAGGCTTTTCTAGGCATGAGTGACTATAAATGATCTTTTCTTGACAATGGATGGCTTTCGTTCCATGTTTCCCGAGATAAACAATCAATTACAATCTGTTTTAATCAAAAAATGTCAAAAAAGTTCAAAATAAATTCAATAATGGGATTATAAAGGCATTTAAATCGAGTAATAAGGCTTTTCTAGGCATGAGTGACTATAAATGATCTTTTCTTGACAATGGATGGCTTTCGTTCCATGTTTCCCGAGATAAACAATCTATTACAATCTGATTTAATGAAAAACTGTAAAAAAAAATCAAAATAAATTCAATAATGGGATTATAAAGGCATTTAAACCGAGTAATAAGGCTTCTCTAAGCATGAGTGACTATAAATGAACTTTTCTTGACAATGGATGGCTTTTGCTCCACGTTTCCCGAGGCAAACAATCAATTACAATATGTTTTAATCAAAAAATGTAAAAACAATTCAAAATAAATTCAATAATGGGATTATAAAGGCATTTAAATCGAGTAATAAGGCTTTTCTAGGCATGAGTGACTATAAATGAACTTTTCTTGACAATGGATGGCTTTTGCTCCACGTTTCCCGAGGCAAACAATCAATTACAATCTGTTTTAATCAAAAAATGTAAAAATAATTCAAAATAAATTCAATAATGGGATTATAAGGGCATTTAAACCGAGTAATAAGGCTTTTCTAGGCATGAGTGACTATAAATGATCTTTTCTTGACAATGGATGGCTTTCGTTCCACGTTTCCCGAGATAAACAATCTATTACAATCTGTTTTAATCAAAAACTGTAAAAAAAAATCAAAATAAATTCAATAATGGGATTATAAAGGCATTTAAACCGAGTAATAAGGCTTCTCTAGGCATGAGTGACTATAAATGAACTTTTCTTGACAATGGATGGCTTTTGCTCCACGTTTCCCGAGGCAAACAATCAATTACAATCTGTTTTAATCAAAAAATGTAAAAACAATTCAAAATAAATTCAATAATGGGATTATAAGGGCATTTAAACCGAGTTATAAGGCTTTTCTAGGCATGAGTGACTATAAATGAACTTTTCTTGACAATGGATGGCTTTCGCTCCATGTTTCCCGAGGCAAACAATCAATTACAATCTGTTTTAATCAAAAAATGTCAAAAAAGTTCAAAATAAATTCAATAATGGGATTATAAAGGCATTTAAACCGAGTAATAAGGCTTTTCTAGGCATGAGTGACTACAAATGATGTTTTCTTGACAATGGATGGCTTTCGTTCCATGTTTCCCGAGATAAACAATGTATTAGAATCTGTTTTAATAAAAAAATGTAAAAATAATTCAAAATAAATTCAATAATGGGATTATAAGGGCATTTAAATCGAGTAATAAGGCTTTTCTAGGCATGAGTGACTATAAATGATCTTTTCTTGACAATGGATGGCTTTCGTTCCATGTTTCCCGAGATAAACAATCTATTACAATCTGATTTAATGAAAAACAGTAAAAAAAAATCAAAATAAATTCAATAATGGGATTATAAAGGCATTTAAACCGAGTAATAAGGCTTTTCTAGGCATGAGTGACTATAAATGGACTTTTCTTGACAATGGATGGCTTTCGTTCCATGTTTCCCGAGATAAACAATCTATTACAATCTGTTTTAATCAAAAAATGTAAAAAAAATTCAAAATAAATTCAATAATGGGATTATAAAGGCATTTAAACCGAGTAATAAGGCTTTTCTAGGCATGAGTGACTATAAATGATCTTTTCTTGACAATGGATGGCTTTTGCTCCACGTTTGCCGAGGCAAACAATCAATTACAATATGTTTTAATCAAAAAATGTAAAAACAATTCAAAATAAATTCAATAATGGGATTATAAAGGCATTTAAATCGAGTAATAAGGCTTTTCTAGGCATGAGTGACTATAAATGAACTTTTCTTGACAATGGATGGCTTTTGCTCCACGTTTCCCAAGGCAAACAATCAATTACAATCTGTTTTAATCAAAAAATGTAAAAACAATTCAAAATAAATTCAATAATGGGATTATAAAGGCATTTAAACCGAGTAATAAGGCTTTTCTAGGCATGAGTGACTATAAATGATCTTTTCTTGACAATGGATGGCTTTCGTTCCATGTTTCCCGAGATAAACAATCAATTACAATCTGTTTTAATCAAAAAATGTCAAAAAAGTTCAAAATAAATTCAATAATGGGATTATAAAGGCATTTAAATCGAGTAATAAGGCTTTTCTAGGCATGAGTGACTATAAATGATCTTTTCTTGACAATGGATGGCTTTCGTTCCATGTTTCCCGAGATAAACAATCTATTACAATCTGATTTAATGAAAAACTGTAAAAAAAAATCAAAATAAATTCAATAATGGGATTATAAAGGCATTTAAACCGAGTAATAAGGCTTCTCTAAGCATGAGTGACTATAAATGAACTTTTCTTGACAATGGATGGCTTTTGCTCCACGTTTCCCGAGGCAAACAATCAATTACAATATGTTTTAATCAAAAAATGTAAAAACAATTCAAAATAAATTCAATAATGGGATTATAAAGGCATTTAAATCGAGTAATAAGGCTTTTCTAGGCATGAGTGACTATAAATGAACTTTTCTTGACAATGGATGGCTTTTGCTCCACGTTTCCCGAGGCAAACAATCAATTACAATCTGTTTTAATCAAAAAATGTAAAAATAATTCAAAATAAATTCAATAATGGGATTATAAGGGCATTTAAACCGAGTAATAAGGCTTTTCTAGGCATTAGTGACTATAAATGATCTTTTCTTGACAATGGATGGCTTTCGTTCCATGTTTCCCGAGATAAATAATCTATTACAACCTGTTTTAATCAAAAAATGTAAAAAAAATTCAAAATAAATTCAATAATGGGATTGTAAAGGCATTTAAACCGAGTAATAAGGCTTTTCTAGGCATGAGTGACTATAAATGAATTTTTCTTGACAATGGATGGCTTTTGCTCCACGTTTCCCGAGGCAAACAATCAATTACAATATGTTTTAATCAAAAAATGTAAAAACAATTCAAAATAAATTCAATAATGGGATTATAAAGGCATTTAAATCGAGTAATAAGGCTTATCTAGGCATGAGTGACTATAAATGAACTTTTCTTGACAATGGATGGCTTTTGCTCCACGTTTCCCGAGGCAAACAATCAATTACAATATGTTTTAATCAAAAAATGTAAAAACAATTCAAAATAAATTCAATAATGGGATTAGAAAGGCATTTAAACCGAGTAATAAGGCTTCTCTAGGCATGAGTGACTATAAATGAACTTTTCTTGACAATGGATGGATTTTGCTCCACGCTTCACGAGGCAAACAATCAATTACAATCTGTTTAATCAAAAAATGTCAAAAAAGTTCAAAATGAATTCAATAATGGGATTATAAAGGCATTTAAACCGAGTAATAAGGCATTTCTATGCATGAGTGACTATAAATGATGTTTTCTTGACAATGGATGGCTTTCGTTCCATGTTTCCCAAGATAAACAATGTATTAGAATCTGTTTTAATCAAAAAATGTAAAAAAACTTCAAAATAAATTCAAGAATGGGATTATAAAGGCATTTAAACCGAGTAATATGGCTTTTCTAGGCATGAGTGACTATAAATGAACTTTTCTTGACAATGGTTGGCTTTTGCTCCACGTTTCCCGAGGCAAACAATCAATTACAATATGTTTTAATCAAAAAAGGTAAAAACAATTCAAAATAAATTCAATAATGGGATTATAAAGGCATTTAAATCGAGTAATAAGGCTTTTCTAGGCATGAGTGACTATAAATGATCTTTTCTTGACAATGGATGCCTTTCGTTCCATGTTTCCCGAGATAAACAATCTATTACAATCTGATTTAATGAAAAACTGTAAAAAAAAATCAAAATAAATTCAATAATGGGATTATAAAGGCATTTAAACCGAGTAATAAGGCTTCTCTAGGCATGAGTGACTATAAATGAACTTTTCTTGACAATGGATGGCTTTTGCTCCACGTTTCCCGAGGCAAACAATCAATTACAATATGTTTTAATCAAAAAATGTAAAAACAATTCAAAATAAATTCAATAATGGGATTATAAAGGCATTTAAATCGAGTAATAAGGCTTTTCTAGGCATGAGTGACTATAAATGAACTTTTCTTGACAATGGATGGCTTTTGCTCCACGTTTCCCGAGGCAAACAATCAATTACAATCTGTTTTAATAAAAAAATGTAAAAATAATTCAAAATAAATTCAATAATGGGATTATAAGGGCATTTAAACCGAGTAATAAGGCTTTTCTAGGCATGAGTGACTATAAATGAACTTTTCTTGATAATGGATGGCTTTTGCTCCACGTTTCCCGAGGCAAACAATCAATTACAATCTGTTTTAATAAAAAAATGTAAAAATAATTCAAAATAAATTCAATAATGGGATTATAAAGGCATTTAAACCGAGTAATAAGGCTTTTCTAGGCATGAGTGACTATAAATGATGTTTTCTTGACAATGGATGGCTTTCGTTTCATGTTTCCCGAGATAAACAATCTATTACAATCTGTTTTAATCAAAAAATGTAAAAAAAATTCAAAATAAATTCAATAATGGGATTATAAAAGCATTTAAACCGAGTAATAAGGCTTTTCTAGGCATGAGTGACTATAAATGATCTTTTCTAGACAATGGATGGCTTTCGTTCCATGTTTCCCGAGATAAACAATCTATTACAATCTGTTTTAATCAAAAACTGTAAAAAAAATCAAAATAAATTCAATAATGGGATTATAAAGGCATTTAAACCGAGTAATAAGGCTTCTCTAGGCATGAGTGACTATAAATGAACTTTTCTTGACAATGGATGGCTTTTGCTCCACGCTTCCCGAGGCAAACAATCAATTACAATATGTTTTAATCAAAAAATGTAAAAACAATTCAAAATAAATTCAATAATGGGATGATAAATGCATTTAAATCGAGTAATAAGGCTTTTCTAGGCATGAGTGACTATAAATGAACTTTTCTTAACAATGGATGGCTTTTGCTCCACGTTTCCCGAGGCAAACAATCAATTACAATCTGTTTTAATCAAAAAATGTAAAAACAATTCAAAATAAATTCAATAATGGGATTATAAGGGCATTTAAACCGAGTAATAAGGCTTTTCTAGGCATGAGTGACTATAAATGAACTTTTCTTGACAATGGATGGCTTTTGCTCCACGTTTCCCGAGGCAAACAATCAATTACAATATGTTTTAATCAAAAAATGTAAAAACAATTCAAAATAAATTCAATAATGGGATTATAAAGGCATTTAAATCGAGTAATAAGGCTTATCTAGGCATGAGTGACTATAAATGAACTTTTCTTGACAATGGATGGCTTTTGCTCCACGTTTCCCGAGGCAAACAATCAATTACAATATGTTTTAATCAAAAAATGTAAAAACAATTCAAAATAAATTCAATAATGGGATTATAAAGGCATTTAAACCGAGTAATAAGGCTTCTCTAGGCATGAGTGACTATAATTGAACTTTTCTTGACAATGGATGGCTTTTGCTCCACGCTTCACGAGGCAAACAATCAATTACAATCTGTTTAATCAAAAAATGTCAAAAAAGTTCAAAATAAATTCAATAATGGGATTATAAAGGCATTTAAACCGAGTAATAAGGCTTTTCTAGGCATGAGTGACTATAAATGATGTTTTCTTGACAATGGATGGCTTTCGTTCCATGTTTCCCAAGATAAACAATGTATTAGAATCTGTTTTAATCAAAAAATGTAAAAAAACTTCAAAATAAATTCAATAATGGGATTATAAAGGCATTTAAACCGAGTAATATGGCTTTTCTAGGCATGAGTGACTATAAATGAACTTTTCTTGACAATGGTTGGCTTTTGCTCCACGTTTCCCGAGGCAAACAATCAATTACAATATGTTTTAATCAAAAAAGGTAAAAACAATTCAAAATAAATTCAATAATGGGATTATAAAGGCATTTAAATCGAGTAATAAGGCTTTTCTAGGCATGAGTGACTATAAATGATCTTTTCTTGACAATGGATGGCTTTCGTTCCATGTTTCCCGAGATAAACAATGTATTAGAATCTGTTTTAATAAAAAAATGTAAAAATAATTCAAAATAAATTCGATAATGGGATTATAAGGGCATTTAAATCGAGTAATAAGGCTTTTCTAGGCATGAGTGACTATAAATGAACTTTTCTTGATAATGGATGGCTTTTGCTCCATGTTTCCCGAGATAAACAATCTATTACAATCTGATTTAATGAAAAACTGTAAAAAAAAATCAAAATAAATTCAATAATGGGATTATAAAGGCATTTAAACCGAGTAATAAGGCTTCTCTAGGCATGAGTGACTATAAATGAACTTTTCTTGACAATGGATGGCTTTTGCTCCACGTTTCCCGAGGCAAACAATCAATTACAATATGTTTTAATCAAAAAATGTAAAAACAATTCAAAATAAATTCAATAATGGGATTATAAAGGCATTTAAATCGAGTAATAAGGCTTTTCTAGGCATGAGTGACTATAAATGAACTTTTCTTAACAATGGATGGCTTTTGCTCCACGTTTCCCGAGGCAAACAATCAATTACAATCTGTTTTAATAAAAAAATGTAAAAATAATTCAAAATAAATTCAATAATGGGATTATAAGGGCATTTAAACCGAGTAATAAGGCTTTTCTAGGCATGAGTGACTATAAATGAAATTTTCTTGACAATGGATGGCTTTTGCTCCACGTTTCCCAAGGCAAACAATCAATTACAATCTGTTTTAATCAAAAAATGTAAAAACAATTCAAAATAAATTCAATAATGGGATTATAAAGGCATTTAAACCGAGTAATAAGGCTTTTCTAGGCATGAGTGACTATAAATGATCTTTTCTTGACAATGGATGGCTTTCGTTCCATATTTCCCGAGATAAACAATCTATTACAATCTGTTTTAATCAAAAAATGTAAAAAATATTCAAAATAAATTCAGTAATGGGATTATAAAGGCATTTAAACCGAGTAATAAGGCTTTTCTAGGCATGAGTGACTATAAATGAACTTTTCTTGACAATGGATGGCTTTTGCTCCACGTTTCCCGAGGCAAACAATCAATTACAATATGTTTTAATCAAAAAATGTAAAAAAAATTCAAAATAAATTCAATAATGGGATTATAAAGGCATTTAAACCGAGTAATAAGGCTTTTCTAGGCATGAGTGACTATAAATGATGTTTTCTTGACAATGGATGGCTTTCGTTCCATGTTTCCCAAGATAAACAATCTATTACAATCTGTTTTAATCAAAAAATGTAAAAAAAATTCAAAATAAATTCAATAATGGGATTATAAAAGCATTTAAACCGAGTAATAAGGCTTTTCTAGGCATGAGTGACTATAAATGATCTTTTCTTGACAATGGATGGCTTTCGTTCCACGTTTCCCGAGATAAACAATCTATTACAATCTGTTTTAATCAAAAACTGTAAAAAAAAATCAAAATAAATTCAATAATGGGATTATAAAGGCATTTAAACCGAGTAATAAGGCTTCTCTAGGCATGAGTGACTATAAATGAACTTTTCTTGACAATGGATGGCTTTTGCTCCACGTTTCCCGAGGCAAACAATCAATTACAATCTGTTTTAATCAAAAAATGTAAAAACAATTCAAAATAAATTCAATAATGGGATTATAAGGGCATTTAAACCGAGTTATAAGGCTTTTCTAGGCATGAGTGACTATAAATGAACTTTTCTTGACAATGGATGGCTTTCGCTCCATGTTTCCCGAGGCAAACAATCAATTACAATCTGTTTTAATCAAAAAATGTCAAAAAAGTTCAAAATAAATTCAATAATGGGATTATAAAGGCATTTAAACCGAGTAATAAGGCTTTTCTAGGCATGAGTGACTACAAATGATGTTTTCTTGACAATGGATGGCTTTCGTTCCATGTTTCCCGAGATAAACAATGTATTAGAATCTGTTTTAATAAAAAAATGTAAAAATAATTCAAAATAAATTCAATAATGGGATTATAAGGGCATTTAAATCGAGTAATAAGGCTTTTCTAGGCATGAGTGACTATAAATGATCTTTTCTTGACAATGGATGGCTTTCGTTCCATGTTTCCCGAGATAAACAATCTATTACAATCTGATTTAATGAAAAACAGTAAAAAAAAATCAAAATAAATTCAATAATGGGATTATAAAGGCATTTAAACCGAGTAATAAGGCTTTTCTAGGCATGAGTGACTATAAATGGACTTTTCTTGACAATGGATGGCTTTCGTTCCATGTTTCCCGAGATAAACAATCTATTACAATCTGTTTTAATCAAAAAATGTAAAAAAAATTCAAAATAAATTCAATAATGGGATTATAAAGGCATTTAAACCGAGTAATAAGGCTTTTCTAGGCATGAGTGACTATAAATGATCTTTTCTTGACAATGGATGGCTTTTGCTCCACGTTTGCCGAGGCAAACAATCAATTACAATATGTTTTAATCAAAAAATGTAAAAACAATTCAAAATAAATTCAATAATGGGATTATAAAGGCATTTAAATCGAGTAATAAGGCTTTTCTAGGCATGAGTGACTATAAATGAACTTTTCTTGACAATGGATGGCTTTTGCTCCACGTTTCCCAAGGCAAACAATCAATTACAATCTGTTTTAATCAAAAAATGTAAAAACAATTCAAAATAAATTCAATAATGGGATTATAAAGGCATTTAAACCGAGTAATAAGGCTTTTCTAGGCATGAGTGACTATAAATGATCTTTTCTTGACAATGGATGGCTTTCGTTCCATGTTTCCCGAGATAAACAATCAATTACAATCTGTTTTAATCAAAAAATGTCAAAAAAGTTCAAAATAAATTCAATAATGGGATTATAAAGGCATTTAAATCGAGTAATAAGGCTTTTCTAGGCATGAGTGACTATAAATGATCTTTTCTTGACAATGGATGGCTTTCGTTCCATGTTTCCCGAGATAAACAATCTATTACAATCTGATTTAATGAAAAACTGTAAAAAAAAATCAAAATAAATTCAATAATGGGATTATAAAGGCATTTAAACCGAGTAATAAGGCTTCTCTAAGCATGAGTGACTATAAATGAACTTTTCTTGACAATGGATGGCTTTTGCTCCACGTTTCCCGAGGCAAACAATCAATTACAATATGTTTTAATCAAAAAATGTAAAAACAATTCAAAATAAATTCAATAATGGGATTATAAAGGCATTTAAATCGAGTAATAAGGCTTTTCTAGGCATGAGTGACTATAAATGAACTTTTCTTGACAATGGATGGCTTTTGCTCCACGTTTCCCGAGGCAAACAATCAATTACAATCTGTTTTAATCAAAAAATGTAAAAATAATTCAAAATAAATTCAATAATGGGATTATAAGGGCATTTAAACCGAGTAATAAGGCTTTTCTAGGCATTAGTGACTATAAATGATCTTTTCTTGACAATGGATGGCTTTCGTTCCATGTTTCCCGAGATAAATAATCTATTACAACCTGTTTTAATCAAAAAATGTAAAAAAAATTCAAAATAAATTCAATAATGGGATTATAAAGGCATTTAAACCGAGTAATAAGGCTTCTCTAGGCATGAGTGACTATAAATGAACTTTTCTTGACAATGGATGGCTTTTGCTCCACGTTTCCCGAGGCAAACAATCAATTACAATCTGTTTTAATCAAAAAATGTAAAAACAATTCAAAATAAATTCAATAATGGGATTATAAGGGCATTTAAACCGAGTTATAAGGCTTTTCTAGGCATGAGTGACTATAAATGAACTTTTCTTGACAATGGATGGCTTTCGCTCCATGTTTCCCGAGGCAAACAATCAATTACAATCTGTTTTAATCAAAAAATGTCAAAAAAGTTCAAAATAAATTCAATAATGGGATTATAAAGGCATTTAAACCGAGTAATAAGGCTTTTCTAGGCATGAGTGACTACAAATGATGTTTTCTTGACAATGGATGGCTTTCGTTCCATGTTTCCCGAGATAAACAATGTATTAGAATCTGTTTTAATAAAAAAATGTAAAAATAATTCAAAATAAATTCAATAATGGGATTATAAGGGCATTTAAATCGAGTAATAAGGCTTTTCTAGGCATGAGTGACTATAAATGATCTTTTCTTGACAATGGATGGCTTTCGTTCCATGTTTCCCGAGATAAACAATCTATTACAATCTGATTTAATGAAAAACAGTAAAAAAAAATCAAAATAAATTCAATAATGGGATTGTAAAGGCATTTAAACCGAGTAATAAGGCTTCTCTAGGCATGAGTGACTATAAATGAACTTTTCTTGACAATGGATGGCTTTTGCTCCACGCTTCCCGAGGCAAACAATCAATTACAATATGTTTTAATCAAAAAATGTAAAAACAATTCAAAAGAAATTCAATAATGGGATGATAAAAGCATTTAAACCGAGCAATAAGGCTTCTGTAGGCATGAGTGACTATAAATGATCTTTTCTTGACAATGGATGGCTTTCGTTCCATGTTTCCCGAGATAAACAATCTATTACAATCTGTTTTAATCAAAAAATGTAAAAAGAATTCAAAATAAATTCAATAATGGATTATAAAAGCATTTAAACCGAGTAATAAGGCTTTTCTAGGCATGAGTGACTATAAATGGACTTTTCTTGACAATGGATGGCTTTCGTTCCATGTTTCCCGAGATAAACAATCTATTACAATCTGTTTTAATCAAAAAATGTAAAAAAAATTCAAAATAAATTCAATAATGGGATTATAAAGGCATTTAAACCGAGTAATAAGGCTTTTCTAGGCATGAGTGACTATAAATGATCTTTTCTTGACAATGGATGGCTTTTGCTCCACGTTTGCCGAGGCAAACAATCAATTACAATATGTTTTAATCAAAAAATGTAAAAACAATTCAAAATAAATTCAATAATGGGATTATAAAGGCATTTAAATCGAGTAATAAGGCTTTTCTAGGCATGAGTGACTATAAATGAACTTTTCTTGACAATGGATGGCTTTTGCTCCACGTTTCCCAAGGCAAACAATCAATTACAATCTGTTTTAATCAAAAAATGTAAAAACAATTCAAAATAAATTCAATAATGGGATTATAAAGGCATTTAAACCGAGTAATAAGGCTTTTCTAGGCATTAGTGACTATAAATGATCTTTTCTTGACAATGGATGGCTTTCGTTCCATGTTTCCTGAGATAAACAATCAATTACAATCTGTTTTAATCAAAAAATGTCAAAAAAGTTCAAAATAAATTCAATAATGGGATTATAAAGGCATTTAAATCGAGTAATAAGGCTTTTCTAGGCATGAGTGACTATAAATGATCTTTTCTTGACAATGGATGGCTTTCGTTCCATGTTTCCCGAGATAAACAATCTATTACAATATGATTTAATGAAAAACTGTAAAAAAAAATCAAAATAAATTCAATAATGGGATTATAAAGGCATTTAAACCGAGTAATAAGGCTTCTCTAAGCATGAGTGACTATAAATGAACTTTTCTTGACAATGGATGGCTTTTGCTCCACGTTTCCCGAGGCAAACAATCAATTACAATATGTTTTAATCAAAAAATGTAAAAACAATTCAAAATAAATTCAATAATGGGATTATAAAGGCATTTAAATCGAGTAATAAGGCTTTTCTAGGCATGAGTGACTATAAATGAACTTTTCTTGACAATGGATGGCTTTTGCTCCACGTTTCCCGAGGCAAACAATCAATTACAATCTGTTTTAATCAAAAAATGTAAAAATAATTCAAAATAAATTCAATAATGGGATTATAAGGGCATTTAAACCGAGTAATAAGGCTTTTCTAGGCATTAGTGACTATAAATGATCTTTTCTTGACAATGGATGGCTTTCGTTCCATGTTTCCCGAGATAAATAATCTATTACAACCTGTTTTAATCAAAAAATGTAAAAAAAATTCAAAATAAATTCAATAATGGGATTATAAAGGCATTTAAACCGAGTAATAAAGCTTCTCTAGGCATGAGTCACTATAAATGACCTTTTCTTGACAATGGATGGCTTTTGCTCCATGTTTCCCAAGGCAAACAATCAATTACAATCTGTTTTAATGAAAAAATGTAAAAACAATTCAAAATAAATTCAATAATGGGATTATAAAGGCATTTAAATCGAGTAATAAGGCTTTTCTAGGCATGAGTGACTATAAATGAACTTTTCTTGACAATGGATGGCTTTTGCTCCACGTTTCCCGAGGCAAACAATCAATTACAATCTGTTTTAATCAAAAAATGTAAAAATAATTCAAAATAAATTCAATAATGGGATTATAAGGGCATTTAAACCGAGTAATAAGGCTTTTCTAGGCATTAGTGACTATAAATGATCTTTTCTTGACAATGGATGGCTTTCGTTCCATGTTTCCCGAGATAAATAATCTATTACAACCTGTTTTAATCAAAAAATGTAAAAAAAATTCAAAATAAATTCAATAATGGGATTGTAAAGGCATTTAAACCGAGTAATAAGGCTTTTCTAGGCATGAGTGACTATAAATGAATTTTTCTTGACAATGGATGGCTTTTGCTCCACGTTTCCCGAGGCAAACAATCAATTACAATATGTTTTAATCAAAAAATGTAAAAACAATTCAAAATAAATTCAATAATGGGATTATAAAGGCATTTAAATCGAGTAATAAGGCTTATCTAGGCATGAGTGACTATAAATGAACTTTTCTTGACAATGGATGGCTTTTGCTCCACGTTTCCCGAGGCAAACAATCAATTACAATATGTTTTAATCAAAAAATGTAAAAACAATTCAAAATAAATTCAATAATGGGATTAGAAAGGCATTTAAACCGAGTAATAAGGCTTCTCTAGGCATGAGTGACTATAAATGAACTTTTCTTGACAATGGATGGATTTTGCTCCACGCTTCACGAGGCAAACAATCAATTACAATCTGTTTAATCAAAAAATGTCAAAAAAGTTCAAAATGAATTCAATAATGGGATTATAAAGGCATTTAAACCGAGTAATAAGGCATTTCTATGCATGAGTGACTATAAATGATGTTTTCTTGACAATGGATGGCTTTCGTTCCATGTTTCCCAAGATAAACAATGTATTAGAATCTGTTTTAATCAAAAAATGTAAAAAAACTTCAAAATAAATTCAAGAATGGGATTATAAAGGCATTTAAACCGAGTAATATGGCTTTTCTAGGCATGAGTGACTATAAATGAACTTTTCTTGACAATGGTTGGCTTTTGCTCCACGTTTCCCGAGGCAAACAATCAATTACAATATGTTTTAATCAAAAAAGGTAAAAACAATTCAAAATAAATTCAATAATGGGATTATAAAGGCATTTAAATCGAGTAATAAGGCTTTTCTAGGCATGAGTGACTATAAATGAACTTTTCTTGACAATGGATGGCTTTTGCTCCACGTTTCCCGAGGCAAACAATCAATTACAATCTGTTTTAATCAAAAAATGTAAAAATAATTCAAAATAAATTCAATAATGGGATTATAAGGGCATTTAAACCGAGTAATAAGGCTTTTCTAGGCATTAGTGACTATAAATGATCTTTTCTTGACAATGGATGGCTTTCGTTCCATGTTTCCCGAGATAAATAATCTATTACAACCTGTTTTAATCAAAAAATGTAAAAAAAATTCAAAATAAATTCAATAATGGGATTATAAAGGCATTTAAACCGAGTAATAAAGCTTCTCTAGGCATGAGTCACTATAAATGACCTTTTCTTGACAATGGATGGCTTTTGCTCCATGTTTCCCAAGGCAAACAATCAATTACAATCTGTTTTAATGAAAAAATGTAAAAACAATTCAAAATAAATTCAATAATGGGATTATAAAGGCATTTAAATCGAGTAATAAGGCTTTTCTAGGCATGAGTGACTATAAATGAACTTTTCTTGACAATGGATGGCTTTTGCTCCACGTTTCCCGAGGCAAACAATCAATTACAATCTGTTTTAATCAAAAAATGTAAAAATAATTCAAAATAAATTCAATAATGGGATTATAAGGGCATTTAAACCGAGTAATAAGGCTTTTCTAGGCATTAGTGACTATAAATGATCTTTTCTTGACAATGGATGGCTTTCGTTCCATGTTTCCCGAGATAAATAATCTATTACAACCTGTTTTAATCAAAAAATGTAAAAAAAATTCAAAATAAATTCAATAATGGGATTATAAAGGCATTTAAACCGAGTAATAAAGCTTCTCTAGGCATGAGTCACTATAAATGACCTTTTCTTGACAATGGATGGCTTTTGCTCCATGTTTCCCAAGGCAAACAATCAATTACAATCTGTTTTAATGAAAAAATGTAAAAACAATTCAAAATAAATTCAATAATGGGATTATAAAGGCATTTAAATCGAGTAATAAGGCTTTTCTAGGCATGAGTGACTATAAATGAACTTTTCTTGACAATGGATGGCTTTTGCTCCATGTTTCCCAAGGCAAACAATCAATTACAATCTGTTTTAATGAAAAAATGTAAAAACAATTCAAAATAAATTCAATAATGGGATTATAAAGGCATTTAAACCGAGTAATAAGGCTTTTCTAGGCATGAGTGACTATAAATGATCTTTTCTTGACAATGGATGGCTTTTGCTCCACGTTTGCCGAGGCAAACAATCAATTACAATCTGTTTTAATCAAAAAATGTAAAAACAATTCAAAATAAATTCAATAATGGGATTATAAAGGCATTTAAATCGAGTAATAAGGCTTTTCTAGACATGAGTGACTATAAATGAACTTTTCTTGACAATGGATGGCTTTTGCTCCACGTTTCCCAAGGCAAACAATCAATTAGAATCTGTTTTAATCAAAAAATGTAAAAACAATTCAAAATAAATTCAATAATGGGATTATAAAGGCATTTAAACCGAGTAATAAGGCTTTTCTAGGCATGAGTGACTATAAATGATGTTTTCTTGACAATGGATGGCTTTCGTTCCATGTTTCCCAAGATAAACAATCTATTACAATATGTTTTAATCAAAAAATGTAAAAACAATTCAAAATAAATTCAATAATGGGATTATAAAGGCATTTAAACCGAGTAATAAGGCTTTTCTAGGCATGAGTGACTATAAATGATCTTTTCTTGACAATGGATGGCTTTTGCTCCACGTTTGCCGAGGCAAACAATCAATTACAATATGTTTTAATCAAAAAATGTAAAAACAATTCAAAATAAATTCAATAATGGGATTATAAAGGCATTTAAATCGAGTAATAAGGCTTTTCTAGGCATGAGTGACTATAAATGAACTTTTCTTGACAATGGATGGCTTTTGCTCCACGTTTCCCAAGGCAAACAATCAATTACAATCTGTTTTAATCAAAAAATGTAAAAACAATTCAAAATAAATTCAATAATGGGATTATAAAGGCATTTAAACCGAGTAATAAGGCTTTTCTAGGCATGAGTGACTATAAATGATCTTTTCTTGACAATGGATGGCTTTCGTTCCATGTTTCCCGAGATAAACAATCAATTACAATCTGTTTTAATCAAAAAATGTCAAAAAAGTTCAAAATAAATTCAATAATGGGATTATAAAGGCATTTAAATCGAGTAATAAGGCTTTTCTAGGCATGAGTGACTATAAATGATCTTTTCTTGACAATGGATGGCTTTCGTTCCATGTTTCCCGAGATAAACAATCTATTACAATCTGATTTAATGAAAAACTGTAAAAAAAAATCAAAATAAATTCAATAATGGGATTATAAAGGCATTTAAACCGAGTACTAAGGCTTCTCTAAGCATGAGTGACTATAAATGAACTTTTCTTGACAATGGATGGCTTTTGCTCCACGTTTCCCGAGGCAAACAATCAATTACAATATGTTTTAATCAAAAAATGTAAAAACAATTCAAAATAAATTCAATAATGGGATTATAAAGGCATTTAAATCGAGTAATAAGGCTTTTCTAGGCATGAGTGACTATAAATGAACTTTTCTTGACAATGGATGGCTTTTGCTCCACGTTTCCCGAGGCAAACAATCAATTACAATCTGTTTTAATCAAAAAATGTAAAAATAATTCAAAATAAATTCAATAATGGGATTATAAGGGCATTTAAACCGAGTAATAAGGCTTTTCTAGGCATTAGTGACTATAAATGATCTTTTCTTGACAATGGATGGCTTTCGTTCCATGTTTCCCGAGATAAATAATCTATTACAACCTGTTTTAATCAAAAAATGTAAAAAAAATTCAAAATAAATTCAATAATGGGATTATAAAGGCATTTAAACCGAGTAATAAAGCTTCTCTAGGCATGAGTCACTATAAATGACCTTTTCTTGACAATGGATGGCTTTTGCTCCATGTTTCCCAAGGCAAACAATCAATTACAATCTGTTTTAATGAAAAAATGTAAAAACAATTCAAAATAAATTCAATAATGGGATTATAAAGGCATTTAAATCGAGTAATAAGGCTTTTCTAGGCATGAGTGACTATAAATGAACTTTTCTTGACAATGGATGGCTTTTGCTCCACGTTTCCCGAGGCAAACAATCAATTACAATCTGTTTTAATCAAAAAATGTAAAAATAATTCAAAATAAATTCAATAATGGGATTATAAGGGCATTTAAACCGAGTAATAAGGCTTTTCTAGGCATTAGTGACTATAAATGATCTTTTCTTGACAATGGATGGCTTTCGTTCCATGTTTCCCGAGATAAATAATCTATTACAACCTGTTTTAATCAAAAAATGTAAAAAAAATTCAAAATAAATTCAATAATGGGATTGTAAAGGCATTTAAACCGAGTAATAAGGCTTTTCTAGGCATGAGTGACTATAAATGAATTTTTCTTGACAATGGATGGCTTTTGCTCCACGTTTCCCGAGGCAAACAATCAATTACAATATGTTTTAATCAAAAAATGTAAAAACAATTCAAAATAAATTCAATAATGGGATTATAAAGGCATTTAAATCGAGTAATAAGGCTTATCTAGGCATGAGTGACTATAAATGAACTTTTCTTGACAATGGATGGCTTTTGCTCCACGTTTCCCGAGGCAAACAATCAATTACAATATGTTTTAATCAAAAAATGTAAAAACAATTCAAAATAAATTCAATAATGGGATTAGAAAGGCATTTAAACCGAGTAATAAGGCTTCTCTAGGCATGAGTGACTATAAATGAACTTTTCTTGACAATGGATGGATTTTGCTCCACGCTTCACGAGGCAAACAATCAATTACAATCTGTTTAATCAAAAAATGTCAAAAAAGTTCAAAATGAATTCAATAATGGGATTATAAAGGCATTTAAACCGAGTAATAAGGCATTTCTATGCATGAGTGACTATAAATGATGTTTTCTTGACAATGGATGGCTTTCGTTCCATGTTTCCCAAGATAAACAATGTATTAGAATCTGTTTTAATCAAAAAATGTAAAAAAACTTCAAAATAAATTCAAGAATGGGATTATAAAGGCATTTAAACCGAGTAATATGGCTTTTCTAGGCATGAGTGACTATAAATGAACTTTTCTTGACAATGGTTGGCTTTTGCTCCACGTTTCCCGAGGCAAACAATCAATTACAATATGTTTTAATCAAAAAAGGTAAAAACAATTCAAAATAAATTCAATAATGGGATTATAAAGGCATTTAAATCGAGTAATAAGGCTTTTCTAGGCATGAGTGACTATAAATGAACTTTTCTTGACAATGGATGGCTTTTGCTCCACGTTTCCCGAGGCAAACAATCAATTACAATCTGTTTTAATCAAAAAATGTAAAAATAATTCAAAATAAATTCAATAATGGGATTATAAGGGCATTTAAACCGAGTAATAAGGCTTTTCTAGGCATTAGTGACTATAAATGATCTTTTCTTGACAATGGATGGCTTTCGTTCCATGTTTCCCGAGATAAATAATCTATTACAACCTGTTTTAATCAAAAAATGTAAAAAAAATTCAAAATAAATTCAATAATGGGATTATAAAGGCATTTAAACCGAGTAATAAAGCTTCTCTAGGCATGAGTCACTATAAATGACCTTTTCTTGACAATGGATGGCTTTTGCTCCATGTTTCCCAAGGCAAACAATCAATTACAATCTGTTTTAATGAAAAAATGTAAAAACAATTCAAAATAAATTCAATAATGGGATTATAAAGGCATTTAAATCGAGTAATAAGGCTTTTCTAGGCATGAGTGACTATAAATGAACTTTTCTTGACAATGGATGGCTTTTGCTCCACGTTTCCCGAGGCAAACAATCAATTACAATCTGTTTTAATCAAAAAATGTAAAAATAATTCAAAATAAATTCAATAATGGGATTATAAGGGCATTTAAACCGAGTAATAAGGCTTTTCTAGGCATTAGTGACTATAAATGATCTTTTCTTGACAATGGATGGCTTTCGTTCCATGTTTCCCGAGATAAATAATCTATTACAACCTGTTTTAATCAAAAAATGTAAAAAAAATTCAAAATAAATTCAATAATGGGATTATAAAGGCATTTAAACCGAGTAATAAAGCTTCTCTAGGCATGAGTCACTATAAATGACCTTTTCTTGACAATGGATGGCTTTTGCTCCATGTTTCCCAAGGCAAACAATCAATTACAATCTGTTTTAATGAAAAAATGTAAAAACAATTCAAAATAAATTCAATAATGGGATTATAAAGGCATTTAAATCGAGTAATAAGGCTTTTCTAGGCATGAGTGACTATAAATGAACTTTTCTTGACAATGGATGGCTTTTGCTCCATGTTTCCCAAGGCAAACAATCAATTACAATCTGTTTTAATGAAAAAATGTAAAAACAATTCAAAATAAATTCAATAATGGGATTATAAAGGCATTTAAACCGAGTAATAAGGCTTTTCTAGGCATGAGTGACTATAAATGATCTTTTCTTGACAATGGATGGCTTTTGCTCCACGTTTGCCGAGGCAAACAATCAATTACAATCTGTTTTAATCAAAAAATGTAAAAACAATTCAAAATAAATTCAATAATGGGATTATAAAGGCATTTAAATCGAGTAATAAGGCTTTTCTAGACATGAGTGACTATAAATGAACTTTTCTTGACAATGGATGGCTTTTGCTCCACGTTTCCCAAGGCAAACAATCAATTAGAATCTGTTTTAATCAAAAAATGTAAAAACAATTCAAAATAAATTCAATAATGGGATTATAAAGGCATTTAAACCGAGTAATAAGGCTTTTCTAGGCATGAGTGACTATAAATGATGTTTTCTTGACAATGGATGGCTTTCGTTCCATGTTTCCCAAGATAAACAATCTATTACAATATGTTTTAATCAAAAAATGTAAAAACAATTCAAAATAAATTCAATAATGGGATTATAAAGGCATTTAAACCGAGTAATAAGGCTTTTCTAGGCATGAGTGACTATAAATGATCTTTTCTTGACAATGGATGGCTTTTGCTCCACGTTTGCCGAGGCAAACAATCAATTACAATATGTTTTAATCAAAAAATGTAAAAACAATTCAAAATAAATTCAATAATGGGATTATAAAGGCATTTAAATCGAGTAATAAGGCTTTTCTAGGCATGAGTGACTATAAATGAACTTTTCTTGACAATGGATGGCTTTTGCTCCACGTTTCCCAAGGCAAACAATCAATTACAATCTGTTTTAATCAAAAAATGTAAAAACAATTCAAAATAAATTCAATAATGGGATTATAAAGGCATTTAAACCGAGTAATAAGGCTTTTCTAGGCATGAGTGACTATAAATGATCTTTTCTTGACAATGGATGGCTTTCGTTCCATGTTTCCCGAGATAAACAATCAATTACAATCTGTTTTAATCAAAAAATGTCAAAAAAGTTCAAAATAAATTCAATAATGGGATTATAAAGGCATTTAAATCGAGTAATAAGGCTTTTCTAGGCATGAGTGACTATAAATGATCTTTTCTTGACAATGGATGGCTTTCGTTCCATGTTTCCCGAGATAAACAATCTATTACAATCTGATTTAATGAAAAACTGTAAAAAAAAATCAAAATAAATTCAATAATGGGATTATAAAGGCATTTAAACCGAGTACTAAGGCTTCTCTAAGCATGAGTGACTATAAATGAACTTTTCTTGACAATGGATGGCTTTTGCTCCACGTTTCCCGAGGCAAACAATCAATTACAATATGTTTTAATCAAAAAATGTAAAAACAATTCAAAATAAATTCAATAATGGGATTATAAAGGCATTTAAATCGAGTAATAAGGCTTTTCTAGGCATGAGTGACTATAAATGAACTTTTCTTGACAATGGATGGCTTTTGCTCCACGTTTCCCGAGGCAAACAATCAATTACAATCTGATTTAATCAAAAAATGTAAAAATAATTCAAAATAAATTCAATAATGGGATTATAAGGGCATTTAAACCGAGTAATAAGGCTTTTCTAGGCATTAGTGACTATAAATGATCTTTTCTTGACAATGGATGGCTTTCGTTCCATGTTTCCCGAGATAAATAATCTATTACAACCTGTTTTAATCAAAAAATGTAAAAAAAATTTCAAAATAAATTCAATAATGGGATTGTAAAGGCATTTAAACCGAGTAATAAGGCTTTTCTAGGCATGAGTGACTATAAATGATCTTTTCTTGACAATGGATGGCTTTCGTTCCACGTTTCCCGAGATAAACAATCTATTACAATCTGTTTTAATCAAAAACTGTAAGAAAAAATCAAAATAAATTCAATAATGGGATTATAAAGGCATTTAAACCGAGTAATAAGGCTTCTCTAGGCATGAGTGACTATAAATGAACTTTTCTTGACAATGGATGGCTTTTGCTCCACGTTTCCCGAGGCAAACAATCAATTACAATCTGTTTTAATCAAAAAATGTAAAAACAATTCAAAATAAATTCAATAATGGGATTATAAGGGCATTTAAACCGAGTTATAAGGCTTTTCTAGGCATGAGTGACTATAAATGAACTTTTCTTGACAATGGATGGCTTTCGCTCCATGTTTCCCGAGGCAAACAATCAATTACAATCTGTTTTAATCAAAAAATGTCAAAAAAGTTCAAAATAAATTCAATAATGGGATTATAAAGGCATTTAAACCGAGTAATAAGGCTTTTCTAGGCATGAGTGACTACAAATGATGTTTTCTTGACAATGGATGGCTTTCGTTCCATGTTTCCCGAGATAAACAATGTATTAGAATCTGTTTTAATAAAAAAATGTAAAAATAATTCAAAATAAATTCAATAATGGGATTATAAGGGCATTTAAATCGAGTAATAAGGCTTTTCTAGGCATGAGTGACTATAAATGATCTTTTCTTGACAATGGATGGCTTTCGTTCCATGTTTCCCGAGATAAACAATCTATTACAATCTGATTTAATGAAAAACAGTAAAAAAAAATCAAAATAAATTCAATAATGGGATTGTAAAGGCATTTAAACCGAGTAATAAGGCTTTTCTAGGCATGAGTGACTATAAATGATCTTTTCTTGACAATGGATGGCTTTTGCTCCACGTTTGCCGAGGCAAACAATCAATTACAATATGTTTTAATCAAAAAATGTAAAAACAATTCAAAATAAATTCAATAATGGGATTATAAAGGCATTTAAATCGAGTAATAAGGCTTTTCTAGGCATGAGTGACTATAAATGAACTTTTCTTGACAATGGATGGCTTTTGCTCCACGTTTCCCAAGGCAAACAATCAATTACAATCTGTTTTAATCAAAAAATGTAAAAACAATTCAAAATAAATTCAATAATGGGATTATAAAGGCATTTAAACCGAGTAATAAGGCTTTTCTAGGCATGAGTGACTATAAATGATCTTTTCTTGACAATGGATGGCTTTCGTTCCATGTTTCCCGAGATAAACAATCAATTACAATCTGTTTTAATCAAAAAATGTCAAAAAAGTTCAAAATAAATTCAATAATGGGATTATAAAGGCATTTAAATCGAGTAATAAGGCTTTTCTAGGCATGAGTGACTATAAATGATCTTTTCTTGACAATGGATGGCTTTCGTTCCATGTTTCCCGAGATAAACAATCTATTACAATCTGATTTAATGAAAAACTGTAAAAAAAAATCAAAATAAATTCAATAATGGGATTATAAAGGCATTTAAACCGAGTAATAAGGCTTCTCTAAGCATGAGTGACTATAAATGAACTTTTCTTGACAATGGATGGCTTTTGCTCCACGTTTCCCGAGGCAAACAATCAATTACAATATGTTTTAATCAAAAAATGTAAAAACAATTCAAAATAAATTCAATAATGGGATTATAAAGGCATTTAAATCGAGTAATAAGGCTTTTCTAGGCATGAGTGACTATAAATGAACTTTTCTTGACAATGGATGGCTTTTGCTCCACGTTTCCCGAGGCAAACAATCAATTACAATCTGTTTTAATCAAAAAATGTAAAAATAATTCAAAATAAATTCAATAATGGGATTATAAGGGCATTTAAACCGAGTAATAAGGCTTTTCTAGGCATTAGTGACTATAAATGATCTTTTCTTGACAATGGATGGCTTTCGTTCCATGTTTCCCGAGATAAATAATCTATTACAACCTGTTTTAATCAAAAAATGTAAAAAAAATTCAAAATAAATTCAATAATGGGATTATAAAGGCATTTAAACCGAGTAATAAAGCTTCTCTAGGCATGAGTCACTATAAATGACCTTTTCTTGACAATGGATGGCTTTTGCTCCATGTTTCCCAAGGCAAACAATCAATTACAATCTGTTTTAATGAAAAAATGTAAAAACAATTCAAAATAAATTCAATAATGGGATTATAAAGGCATTTAAATCGAGTAATAAGGCTTTTCTAGGCATGAGTGACTATAAATGAACTTTTCTTGACAATGGATGGCTTTTGCTCCACGTTTCCCGAGGCAAACAATCAATTACAATCTGTTTTAATCAAAAAATGTAAAAATAATTCAAAATAAATTCAATAATGGGATTATAAGGGCATTTAAACCGAGTAATAAGGCTTTTCTAGGCATTAGTGACTATAAATGATCTTTTCTTGACAATGGATGGCTTTCGTTCCATGTTTCCCGAGATAAATAATCTATTACAACCTGTTTTAATCAAAAAATGTAAAAAAAATTCAAAATAAATTCAATAATGGGATTATAAAGGCATTTAAACCGAGTAATAAGGCTTCTCTAGGCATGAGTCACTATAAATGACCTTTTCTTGACAATGGATGGCTTTTGCTCCATGTTTCCCAAGGCAAACAATCAATTACAATCTGTTTTAATGAAAAAATGTAAAAACAATTCAAAATAAATTCAATAATGGGATTATAAAGGCATTTAAACCGAGTAATAAGGCTTTTCTAGGCATGAGTGACTATAAATGATCTTTTCTTGACAATGGATGGCTTTTGCTCCACGTTTGCCGAGGCAAACAATCAATTACAATCTGTTTTAATCAAAAAATGTAAAAACAATTCAAAATAAATTCAATAATGGGATTATAAAGGCATTTAAATCGAGTAATAAGGCTTTTCTAGACATGAGTGACTATAAATGAACTTTTCTTGACAATGGATGGCTTTTGCTCCACGTTTCCCAAGGCAAACAATCAATTAGAATCTGTTTTAATCAAAAAATGTAAAAACAATTCAAAATAAATTCAATAATGGGATTATAAAGGCATTTAAACCGAGTAATAAGGCTTTTCTAGGCATGAGTGACTATAAATGATGTTTTCTTGACAATGGATGGCTTTCGTTCCATGTTTCCCAAGATAAACAATCTATTACAATATGTTTTAATCAAAAAATGTAAAAACAATTCAAAATAAATTCAATAATGGGATTATAAAGGCATTTAAACCGAGTAATAAGGCTTTTCTAGGCATGAGTGACTATAAATGATCTTTTCTTGACAATGGATGGCTTTTGCTCCACGTTTGCCGAGGCAAACAATCAATTACAATATGTTTTAATCAAAAAATGTAAAAACAATTCAAAATAAATTCAATAATGGGATTATAAAGGCATTTAAATCGAGTAATAAGGCTTTTCTAGGCATGAGTGACTATAAATGAACTTTTCTTGACAATGGATGGCTTTTGCTCCACGTTTCCCAAGGCAAACAATCAATTACAATCTGTTTTAATCAAAAAATGTAAAAACAATTCAAAATAAATTCAATAATGGGATTATAAAGGCATTTAAACCGAGTAATAAGGCTTTTCTAGGCATGAGTGACTATAAATGATCTTTTCTTGACAATGGATGGCTTTCGTTCCATGTTTCCCGAGATAAACAATCAATTACAATCTGTTTTAATCAAAAAATGTCAAAAAAGTTCAAAATAAATTCAATAATGGGATTATAAAGGCATTTAAATCGAGTAATAAGGCTTTTCTAGGCATGAGTGACTATAAATGATCTTTTCTTGACAATGGATGGCTTTCGTTCCATGTTTCCTGAGATAAACAATCTATTACAATCTGATTTAATGAAAAACTGTAAAAAAAAATCAAAATAAATTCAATAATGGGATTATAAAGGCATTTAAACCGAGTACTAAGGCTTCTCTAAGCATGAGTGACTATAAATGAACTTTTCTTGACAATGGATGGCTTTTGCTCCACGTTTCCCGAGGCAAACAATCAATTACAATATGTTTTAATCAAAAAATGTAAAAACAATTCAAAATAAATTCAATAATGGGATTATAAAGGCATTTAAATCGAGTAATAAGGCTTTTCTAGGCATGAGTGACTATAAATGAACTTTTCTTGACAATGGATGGCTTTTGCTCCACGTTTCCCGAGGCAAACAATCAATTACAATCTGATTTAATCAAAAAATGTAAAAATAATTCAAAATAAATTCAATAATGGGATTATAAGGGCATTTAAACCGAGTAATAAGGCTTTTCTAGGCATTAGTGACTATAAATGATCTTTTCTTGACAATGGATGGCTTTCGTTCCATGTTTCCCGAGATAAATAATCTATTACAACCTGTTTTAATCAAAAAATGTAAAAAAAAATTCAAAATAAATTCAATAATGGGATTGTAAAGGCATTTAAACCGAGTAATAAGGCTTTTCTAGGCATGAGTGACTATAAATGATCTTTTCTTGACAATGGATGGCTTTCGTTCCACGTTTCCCGAGATAAACAATCTATTACAATCTGTTTTAATCAAAAACTGTAAGAAAAAATCAAAATAAATTCAATAATGGGATTATAAAGGCATTTAAACCGAGTAATAAGGCTTCTCTAGGCATGAGTGACTATAAATGAACTTTTCTTGACAATGGATGGCTTTTGCTCCACGTTTCCCGAGGCAAACAATCAATTACAATCTGTTTTAATCAAAAAATGTAAAAACAATTCAAAATAAATTCAATAATGGGATTATAAGGGCATTTAAACCGAGTTATAAGGCTTTTCTAGGCATGAGTGACTATAAATGAACTTTTCTTGACAATGGATGGCTTTCGCTCCATGTTTCCCGAGGCAAACAATCAATTACAATCTGTTTTAATCAAAAAATGTCAAAAAAGTTCAAAATAAATTCAATAATGGGATTATAAAGGCATTTAAACCGAGTAATAAGGCTTTTCTAGGCATGAGTGACTACAAATGATGTTTTCTTGACAATGGATGGCTTTCGTTCCATGTTTCCCGAGATAAACAATGTATTAGAATCTGTTTTAATAAAAAAATGTAAAAATAATTCAAAATAAATTCAATAATGGGATTATAAGGGCATTTAAATCGAGTAATAAGGCTTTTCTAGGCATGAGTGACTATAAATGATCTTTTCTTGACAATGGATGGCTTTCGTTCCATGTTTCCCGAGATAAACAATCTATTACAATCTGATTTAATGAAAAACAGTAAAAAAAAATCAAAATAAATTCAATAATGGGATTGTAAAGGCATTTAAACCGAGTAATGAGGCTTCTCTAGGCATGAGTGACTATAAATGAACTTTTCTTGACAATGGATGGCTTTTGCTCCACGCTTCCCGAGGCAAACAATCAATTACAATATGTTTTAATCAAAAAATGTAAAAACAATTCAAAAGAAATTCAATAATGGGATGATAAAAGCATTTAAACCGAGCAATAAGGCTTCTGTAGGCATGAGTGACTATAAATGATCTTTTCTTGACAATGGATGGCTTTCGTTCCATGTTTCCCGAGATAAACAATCTATTACAATCTGTTTTAATCAAAAAATGTAAAAAGAATTCAAAATAAATTCAATAATGGATTATAAAAGCATTTAAACCGAGTAATAAGGCTTTTCTAGGCATGAGTGACTATAAATGGACTTTTCTTGACAATGGATGGCTTTCGTTCCATGTTTCCCGAGATAAACAATCTATTACAATCTGTTTTAATCAAAAAATGTAAAAAAAATTCAAAATAAATTCAATAATGGGATTATAAAGGCATTTAAACCGAGTAATAAGGCTTTTCTAGGCATGAGTGACTATAAATGATCTTTTCTTGACAATGGATGGCTTTTGCTCCACGTTTGCCGAGGCAAACAATCAATTACAATATGTTTTAATCAAAAAATGTAAAAACAATTCAAAATAAATTCAATAATGGGATTATAAAGGCATTTAAATCGAGTAATAAGGCTTTTCTAGGCATGAGTGACTATAAATGAACTTTTCTTGACAATGGATGGCTTTTGCTCCACGTTTCCCAAGGCAAACAATCAATTACAATCTGTTTTAATCAAAAAATGTAAAAACAATTCAAAATAAATTCAATAATGGGATTATAAAGGCATTTAAACCGAGTAATAAGGCTTTTCTAGGCATGAGTGACTATAAATGATCTTTTCTTGACAATGGATGGCTTTCGTTCCATGTTTCCCGAGATAAACAATCAATTACAATCTGTTTTAATCAAAAAATGTCAAAAAAGTTCAAAATAAATTCAATAATGGGATTATAAAGGCATTTAAATCGAGTAATAAGGCTTTTCTAGGCATGAGTGACTATAAATGAACTTTTCTTGACAATGGATGGCTTTTGCTCCACGTTTCCCGAGGCAAACAATCAATTACAATCTGTTTTAATCAAAAAATGTAAAAATAATTCAAAATAAATTCAATAATGGGATTATAAGGGCATTTAAACCGAGTAATAAGGCTTTTCTAGGCATTAGTGACTATAAATGATCTTTTCTTGACAATGGATGGCTTTCGTTCCATGTTTCCCGAGATAAACAATCTATTACAATCTGATTTAATGAAAAACTGTAAAAAAAAATCAAAATAAATTCAATAATGGGATTATAAAGGCATTTAAACCGAGTAATAAGGCTTCTCTAAGCATGAGTGACTATAAATGAACTTTTCTTGACAATGGATGGCTTTTGCTCCACGTTTCCCGAGGCAAACAATCAATTACAATATGTTTTAATCAAAAAATGTAAAAACAATTCAAAATAAATTCAATAATGGGATTATAAAGGCATTTAAATCGAGTAATAAGGCTTTTCTAGGCATGAGTGACTATAAATGAACTTTTCTTGACAATGGATGGCTTTTGCTCCACGTTTCCCGAGGCAAACAATCAATTACAATATGTTTTAATCAAAAAATGTAAAAACAATTCAAAATAAATTCAATAATGGGATTATAAAGGCATTTAAATCGAGTAATAAGGCTTTTCTAGGCATGAGTGACTATAAATGATCTTTTCTTGACAATGGATGGCTTTCGTTCCATGTTTCCCGAGATAAACAATCTATTACAATCTGATTTAATGAAAAATAGTAAAAAAAAATCAAAATAAATTCAATAATGGGATTGTAAAGGCATTTAAACCGAGTAATAAGGCTTCTCTAGGCATGAGTGACTATAAATGAACTTTTCTTGACAATGGATGGCTTTTGCTCCACGCTTCCCGAGGCAAACAATCAATTACAATATGTTTTAATCAAAAAATGTAAAAACAATTCAAAAGAAATTCAATAATGGGATGATAAAAGCATTTAAACCGAGCAATAAGGCTTCTGTAGGCATGAGTGACTATAAATGATCTTTTCTTGACAATGGATGGCTTTCGTTCCATGTTTCCCGAGATAAACAATCTATTACAATCTGTTTTAATCAAAAAATGTAAAAAGAATTCAAAATAAATTCAATAATGGATTATAAAAGCATTTAAACCGAGTAATAAGGCTTTTCTAGGCATGAGTGACTATAAATGGACTTTTCTTGACAATGGATGGCTTTCGTTCCATGTTTCCCGAGATAAACAATCTATTACAATCTGTTTTAATCAAAAAATGTAAAAAAAATTCAAAATAAATTCAATAATGGGATTATAAAGGCATTTAAACCGAGTAATAAGGCTTTTCTAGGCATGAGTGACTATAAATGATCTTTTCTTGACAATGGATGGCTTTTGCTCCACGTTTGCCGAGGCAAACAATCAATTACAATATGTTTTAATCAAAAAATGTAAAAACAATTCAAAATAAATTCAATAATGGGATTATAAAGGCATTTAAATCGAGTAATAAGGCTTTTCTAGGCATGAGTGACTATAAATGAACTTTTCTTGACAATGGATGGCTTTTGCTCCACGTTTCCCAAGGCAAACAATCAATTACAATCTGTTTTAATCAAAAAATGTAAAAACAATTCAAAATAAATTCAATAATGGGATTATAAAGGCATTTAAACCGAGTAATAAGGCTTTTCTAGGCATGAGTGACTATAAATGATCTTTTCTTGACAATGGATGGCTTTCGTTCCATGTTTCCCGAGATAAACAATCAATTACAATCTGTTTTAATCAAAAAATGTCAAAAAAGTTCAAAATAAATTCAATAATGGGATTATAAAGGCATTTAAATCGAGTAATAAGGCTTTTCTAGGCATGAGTGACTATAAATGATCTTTTCTTGACAATGGATGGCTTTCGTTCCATGTTTCCCGAGATAAACAATCTATTACAATCTGATTTAATGAAAAACTGTAAAAAAAAATCAAAATAAATTCAATAATGGGATTATAAAGGCATTTAAACCGAGTAATAAGGCTTCTCTAAGCATGAGTGACTATAAATGAACTTTTCTTGACAATGGATGGCTTTTGCTCCACGTTTCCCGAGGCAAACAATCAATTACAATATGTTTTAATCAAAAAATGTAAAAACAATTCAAAATAAATTCAATAATGGGATTATAAAGGCATTTAAATCGAGTAATAAGGCTTTTCTAGGCATGAGTGACTATAAATGAACTTTTCTTGACAATGGATGGCTTTTGCTCCACGTTTCCCGAGGCAAACAATCAATTACAATCTGTTTTAATCAAAAAATGTAAAAATAATTCAAAATAAATTCAATAATGGGATTATAAGGGCATTTAAACCGAGTAATAAGGCTTTTCTAGGCATTAGTGACTATAAATGATCTTTTCTTGACAATGGATGGCTTTCGTTCCATGTTTCCCGAGATAAATAATCTATTACAACCTGTTTTAATCAAAAAATGTAAAAAAAATTCAAAATAAATTCAATAATGGGATTATAAAGGCATTTAAACCGAGTAATAAAGCTTCTCTAGGCATGAGTCACTATAAATGACCTTTTCTTGACAATGGATGGCTTTTGCTCCATGTTTCCCAAGGCAAACAATCAATTACAATCTGTTTTAATGAAAAAATGTAAAAACAATTCAAAATAAATTCAATAATGGGATTATAAAGGCATTTAAATCGAGTAATAAGGCTTTTCTAGGCATGAGTGACTATAAATGAACTTTTCTTGACAATGGATGGCTTTTGCTCCACGTTTCCCGAGGCAAACAATCAATTACAATCTGTTTTAATCAAAAAATGTAAAAATAATTCAAAATAAATTCAATAATGGGATTATAAGGGCATTTAAACCGAGTAATAAGGCTTTTCTAGGCATTAGTGACTATAAATGATCTTTTCTTGACAATGGATGGCTTTCGTTCCATGTTTCCCGAGATAAATAATCTATTACAACCTGTTTTAATCAAAAAATGTAAAAAAAATTCAAAATAAATTCAATAATGGGATTATAAAGGCATTTAAACCGAGTAATAAGGCTTCTCTAGGCATGAGTCACTATAAATGACCTTTTCTTGACAATGGATGGCTTTTGCTCCATGTTTCCCAAGGCAAACAATCAATTACAATCTGTTTTAATGAAAAAATGTAAAAACAATTCAAAATAAATTCAATAATGGGATTATAAAGGCATTTAAACCGAGTAATAAGGCTTTTCTAGGCATGAGTGACTATAAATGATCTTTTCTTGACAATGGATGGCTTTTGCTCCACGTTTGCCGAGGCAAACAATCAATTACAATCTGTTTTAATCAAAAAATGTAAAAACAATTCAAAATAAATTCAATAATGGGATTATAAAGGCATTTAAATCGAGTAATAAGGCTTTTCTAGACATGAGTGACTATAAATGAACTTTTCTTGACAATGGATGGCTTTTGCTCCACGTTTCCCAAGGCAAACAATCAATTAGAATCTGTTTTAATCAAAAAATGTAAAAACAATTCAAAATAAATTCAATAATGGGATTATAAAGGCATTTAAACCGAGTAATAAGGCTTTTCTAGGCATGAGTGACTATAAATGATGTTTTCTTGACAATGGATGGCTTTCGTTCCATGTTTCCCAAGATAAACAATCTATTACAATATGTTTTAATCAAAAAATGTAAAAACAATTCAAAATAAATTCAATAATGGGATTATAAAGGCATTTAAACCGAGTAATAAGGCTTTTCTAGGCATGAGTGACTATAAATGATCTTTTCTTGACAATGGATGGCTTTTGCTCCACGTTTGCCGAGGCAAACAATCAATTACAATATGTTTTAATCAAAAAATGTAAAAACAATTCAAAATAAATTCAATAATGGGATTATAAAGGCATTTAAATCGAGTAATAAGGCTTTTCTAGGCATGAGTGACTATAAATGAACTTTTCTTGACAATGGATGGCTTTTGCTCCACGTTTCCCAAGGCAAACAATCAATTACAATCTGTTTTAATCAAAAAATGTAAAAACAATTCAAAATAAATTCAATAATGGGATTATAAAGGCATTTAAACCGAGTAATAAGGCTTTTCTAGGCATGAGTGACTATAAATGATCTTTTCTTGACAATGGATGGCTTTCGTTCCATGTTTCCCGAGATAAACAATCAATTACAATCTGTTTTAATCAAAAAATGTCAAAAAAGTTCAAAATAAATTCAATAATGGGATTATAAAGGCATTTAAATCGAGTAATAAGGCTTTTCTAGGCATGAGTGACTATAAATGATCTTTTCTTGACAATGGATGGCTTTCGTTCCATGTTTCCCGAGATAAACAATCTATTACAATCTGATTTAATGAAAAACTGTAAAAAAAAATCAAAATAAATTCAATAATGGGATTATAAAGGCATTTAAACCGAGTAATAAGGCTTCTCTAAGCATGAGTGACTATAAATGAACTTTTCTTGACAATGGATGGCTTTTGCTCCACGTTTCCCGAGGCAAACAATCAATTACAATATGTTTTAATCAAAAAATGTAAAAACAATTCAAAATAAATTCAATAATGGGATTATAAAGGCATTTAAATCGAGTAATAAGGCTTTTCTAGGCATGAGTGACTATAAATGAACTTTTCTTGACAATGGATGGCTTTTGCTCCACGTTTCCCGAGGCAAACAATCAATTACAATCTGTTTTAATCAAAAAATGTAAAAATAATTCAAAATAAATTCAATAATGGGATTATAAGGGCATTTAAACCGAGTAATAAGGCTTTTCTAGGCATTAGTGACTATAAATGATCTTTTCTTGACAATGGATGGCTTTCGTTCCATGTTTCCCGAGATAAATAATCTATTACAACCTGTTTTAATCAAAAAATGTAAAAAAAATTCAAAATAAATTCAATAATGGGATTGTAAAGGCATTTAAACCGAGTAATAAGGCTTTTCTAGGCATGAGTGACTATAAATGATCTTTTCTTGACAATGGATGGCTTTCGTTCCACGTTTCCCGAGATAAACAATCTATTACAATCTGTTTTAATCAAAAACTGTAAGAAAAAATGAAAATAAATTCAATAATGGGATTATAAAGGCATTTAAACCGAGTAATAAGGCTTCTCTAGGCATGAGTGACTATAAATGAACTTTTCTTGACAATGGATGGCTTTTGCTCCACGTTTCCCGAGGCAAACAATCAATTACAATCTGTTTTAATCAAAAAATGTAAAAACAATTCAAAATAAATTCAATAATGGGATTATAAGGGCATTTAAACCGAGTTATAAGGCTTTTCTAGGCATGAGTGACTATAAATGAACTTTTCTTGACAATGGATGGCTTTCGCTCCATGTTTCCCGAGGCAAACAATCAATTACAATCTGTTTTAATCAAAAAATGTCAAAAAAGTTCAAAATAAATTCAATAATGGGATTATAAAGGCATTTAAACCGAGTAATAAGGCTTTTCTAGGCATGAGTGACTACAAATGATGTTTTCTTGACAATGGATGGCTTTCGTTCCATGTTTCCCGAGATAAACAATGTATTAGAATCTGTTTTAATAAAAAAATGTAAAAATAATTCAAAATAAATTCAATAATGGGATTATAAGGGCATTTAAATCGAGTAATAAGGCTTTTCTAGGCATGAGTGACTATAAATGATCTTTTCTTGACAATGGATGGCTTTCGTTCCATGTTTCCCGAGATAAACAATCTATTACAATCTGATTTAATGAAAAACAGTAAAAAAAAATCAAAATAAATTCAATAATGGGATTATAAAGGCATTTAAACCGAGTAATAAGGCTTCTCTAGGCATGAGTGACTATAAATGAACTTTTCTTGACAATGGATGGCTTTTGCTCCACGCTTCCCGAGGCAAACAATCAATTACAATATGTTTTAATCAAAAAATGTAAAAACAATTCAAAAGAAATTCAATAATGGGATGATAAAAGCATTTAAACCGAGCAATAAGGCTTCTGTAGGCATGAGTGACTATAAATGATCTTTTCTTGACAATGGATGGCTTTCGTTCCATGTTTCCCGAGATAAACAATCTATTACAATCTGTTTTAATCAAAAAATGTAAAAAGAATTCAAAATAAATTCAATAATGGATTATAAAAGCATTTAAACCGAGTAATAAGGCTTTTCTAGGCATGAGTGACTATAAATGGAGTTTTCTTGACAATGGATGGCTTTCGTTCCATGTTTCCCGAGATAAACAATCTATTACAATCTGTTTTAATCAAAAAATGTAAAAAAAATTCAAAATAAATTCAATAATGGGATTATAAAGGCATTTAAACCGAGTAATAAGGCTTTTCTAGGCATGAGTGACTATAAATGATCTTTTCTTGACAATGGATGGCTTTTGCTCCACGTTTGCCGAGGCAAACAATCAATTACAATATGTTTTAATCAAAAAATGTAAAAACAATTCAAAATAAATTCAATAATGGGATTATAAAGGCATTTAAATCGAGTAATAAGGCTTTTCTAGGCATGAGTGACTATAAATGAACTTTTCTTGACAATGGATGGCTTTTGCTCCACGTTTCCCAAGGCAAACAATCAATTACAATCTGTTTTAATCAAAAAATGTAAAAACAATTCAAAATAAATTCAATAATGGGATTATAAAGGCATTTAAACCGAGTAATAAGGCTTTTCTAGGCATGAGTGACTATAAATGATCTTTTCTTGACAATGGATGGCTTTCGTTCCATGTTTCCCGAGATAAACAATCAATTACAATCTGTTTTAATCAAAAAATGTCAAAAAAGTTCAAAATAAATTCAATAATGGGATTATAAAGGCATTTAAATCGAGTAATAAGGCTTTTCTAGGCATGAGTGACTATAAATGATCTTTTCTTGACAATGGATGGCTTTCTTTCCATGTTTCCCGAGATAAACAATCTATTACAATCTGATTTAATGAAAAACTGTAAAAAAAAATCAAAATAAATTCAATAATGGGATTATAAAGGCATTTAAACCGAGTAATAAGGCTTCTCTAAGCATGAGTGACTATAAATGAACTTTTCTTGACAATGGATGGCTTTTGCTCCACGTTTCCCGAGGCAAACAATCAATTACAATATGTTTTAATCAAAAAATGTAAAAACAATTCAAAATAAATTCAATAATGGGATTATAAAGGCATTTAAATCGAGTAATAAGGCTTTTCTAGGCATGAGTGACTATAAATGAACTTTTCTTGACAATGGATGGCTTTTGCTCCACGTTTCCCGAGGCAAACAATCAATTACAATCTGTTTTAATCAAAAAATGTAAAAATAATTCAAAATAAATTCAATAATGGGATTATAAGGGCATTTAAACCGAGTAATAAGGCTTTTCTAGGCATTAGTGACTATAAATGATCTTTTCTTGACAATGGATGGCTTTCGTTCCATGTTTCCCGAGATAAATAATCTATTACAACCTGTTTTAATCAAAAAATGTAAAAAAAATTCAAAATAAATTCAATAATGGGATTATAAAGGCATTTAAACCGAGTAATAAGGCTTCTCTAGGCATGAGTCACTATAAATGACCTTTTCTTGACAATGGATGGCTTTTGCTCCATGTTTCCCAAGCCAAACAATCAATTACAATCTGTTTTAATGAAAAAATGTAAAAACAATTCAAAATAAATTCAATAATGGGATTATAAAGGCATTTAAACCGAGTAATAAGGCTTTTCTAGGCATGAGTGACTATAAATGATCTTTTCTTGACAATGGATGGCTTTTGCTCCACGTTTGCCGAGGCAAACAATCAATTACAATCTGTTTTAATCAAAAAATGTAAAAACAATTCAAAATAAATTCAATAATGGGATTATAAAGGCATTTAAATCGAGTAATAAGGCTTTTCTAGACATGAGTGACTATAAATGAACTTTTCTTGACAATGGATGGCTTTTGCTCCACGTTTCCCAAGGCAAACAATCAATTAGAATCTGTTTTAATCAAAAAATGTAAAAACAATTCAAAATAAATTCAATAATGGGATTATAAAGGCATTTAAACCGAGTAATAAGGCTTTTCTAGGCATGAGTGACTATAAATGATGTTTTCTTGACAATGGATGGCTTTCGTTCCATGTTTCCCAAGATAAACAATCTATTACAATATGTTTTAATCAAAAAATGTAAAAACAATTCAAAATAAATTCAATAATGGGATTATAAAGGCATTTAAACCGAGTAATAAGGCTTTTCTAGGCATGAGTGACTATAAATGATCTTTTCTTGACAATGGATGGCTTTTGCTCCACGTTTGCCGAGGCAAACAATCAATTACAATATGTTTTAATCAAAAAATGTAAAAACAATTCAAAATAAATTCAATAATGGGATTATAAAGGCATTTAAATCGAGTAATAAGGCTTTTCTAGGCATGAGTGACTATAAATGAACTTTTCTTGACAATGGATGGCTTTTGCTCCACGTTTCCCAAGGCAAACAATCAATTACAATCTGTTTTAATCAAAAAATGTAAAAACAATTCAAAATAAATTCAATAATGGGATTATAAAGGCATTTAAACCGAGTAATAAGGCTTTTCTAGGCATGAGTGACTATAAATGATCTTTTCTTGACAATGGATGGCTTTCGTTCCATGTTTCCCGAGATAAACAATCAATTACAATCTGTTTTAATCAAAAAATGTCAAAAAAGTTCAAAATAAATTCAATAATGGGATTATAAAGGCATTTAAATCGAGTAATAAGGCTTTTCTAGGCATGAGTGACTATAAATGATCTTTTCTTGACAATGGATGGCTTTCGTTCCATGTGTCCCGAGATAAACAATCTATTACAATCTGATTTAATGAAAAACTGTAAAAAAAAATCAAAATAAATTCAATAATGGGATTATAAAGGCATTTAAACCGAGTAATAAGGCTTCTCTAAGCATGAGTGACTATAAATGAACTTTTCTTGACAATGGATGGCTTTTGCTCCACGTTTCCCGAGGCAAACAATCAATTACAATATGTTTTAATCAAAAAATGTAAAAACAATTCAAAATAAATTCAATAATGGGATTATAAAGGCATTTAAATCGAGTAATAAGGCTTTTCTAGGCATGAGTGACTATAAATGAACTTTTCTTGACAATGGATGGCTTTTGCTCCACGTTTCCCGAGGCAAACAATCAATTACAATCTGTTTTAATCAAAAAATGTAAAAATAATTCAAAATAAATTCAATAATGGGATTATAAGGGCATTTAAACCGAGTAATAAGGCTTTTCTAGGCATTAGTGACTATAAATGATCTTTTCTTGACAATGGATGGCTTTCGTTCCATGTTTCCCGAGATAAATAATCTATTACAACCTGTTTTAATCAAAAAATGTAAAAAAAATTCAAAATAAATTCAATAATGGGATTGTAAAGGCATTTAAACCGAGTAATAAGGCTTTTCTAGGCATGAGTGACTATAAATGAATTTTTCTTGACAATGGATGGCTTTTGCTCCACGTTTCCCGAGGCAAACAATCAATTACAATATGTTTTAATCAAAAAATGTAAAAACAATTCAAAATAAATTCAATAATGGGATTATAAAGGCATTTAAATCGAGTAATAAGGCTTATCTAGGCATGAGTGACTATAAATGAACTTTTCTTGACAATGGATGGCTTTTGCTCCACGTTTCCCGAGGCAAACAATCAATTACAATATGTTTTAATCAAAAAATGTAAAAACAATTCAAAATAAATTCAATAATGGGATTAGAAAGGCATTTAAACCGAGTAATAAGGCTTCTCTAGGCATGAGTGACTATAAATGAACTTTTCTTGACAATGGATGGATTTTGCTCCATGCTTCACGAGGCAAACAATCAATTACAATCTGTTTAATCAAAAAATGTCAAAAAAGTTCAAAATGAATTCAATAATGGGATTATAAAGGCATTTAAACCGAGTAATAAGGCTTTTCTATGCATGAGTGACTATAAATGATGTTTTCTTGACAATGGATGGCTTTCGTTCCATGTTTCCCAAGATAAACAATGTATTAGAATCTGTTTTAATCAAAAAATGTAAAAAAACTTCAAAATAAATTCAAGAATGGGATTATAAAGGCATTTAAACCGAGTAATATGGCTTTTCTAGGCATGAGTGACTATAAATGAACTTTTCTTGACAATGGATGGCTTTTGCTCCACGTTTCCCGAGGCAAACAATCAATTACAATATGTTTTAATCAAAAAATGTAAAAAAACTTCAAAATAAATTCAAGAATGGGATTATAAAGGCATTTAAACCGAGTAATAAGGCTTCTCTAGGCATGAGTCACTATAAATGACCTTTTCTTGACAATGGATGGCTTTTGCTCCACGTTTCCCGAGGCAAACAATCAATTACAATATGTTTTAATCAAAAAATGCAAAAACAATTCAAAATAAATTCAATAATGGGATTATAAAGGCATTTAAATCGAGTAATAAGGCTTTTCTAGGCATGAGTGACTATAAATGAACTTTTCTTGACAATGGATGGCTTTTGCTCCACGTTTCCCGAGGCAAACAATCAATTACAATCTGTTTTAATCAAAAAATGTAAAAATAATTCAAAATAAATTCAATAATGGGATTATAAAGGCATTTAAACCGAGTAATAAGGCTTTTCTAGGCATGAGTGACTATAAATGATGTTTTCTTGACAATGGATGGCTTTCGTTTCATGTTTCCCGAGATAAACAATCTATTACAATCTGTTTTAATCAAAAAATGTAAAAAAAATTCAAAATAAATTCAATAATGGGATTATAAAAGCATTTAAACCGAGTAATAAGGCTTTTCTAGGCATGAGTGACTATAAATGATCTTTTCTAGACAATGGATGGCTTTCGTTCCATGTTTCCCGAGATAAACAATCTATTACAATCTGTTTTAATCAAAAACTGTAAAAAAAATCAAAATAAATTCAATAATGGGATTATAAAGGCATTTAAACCGAGTAATAAGGCTTCTCTAGGCATGAGTGACTATAAATGAACTTTTCTTGACAATGGATGGCTTTTGCTCCACGTTTCCCGAGGCAAACAATCAATTACAATATGTTTTAATCAAAAAAGGTAAAAAAAATTCAAAATAAATTCAATAATGGGATTATAAAAGCATTTAAACCGAGTAATAAGGCTTTTCTAGGCATGAGTGACTATAAATGATCTTTTCTTGACAATGGATGGCTTTTGCTCCACGTTTGCCGAGGCAAACAATCAATTACAATCTGTTTTAATCAAAAAATGTAAAAACAATTCAAAATAAATTCAATAATGGGATTATAAAGGCATTTAAATCGAGTAATAAGGCTTTTCTAGACATGAGTGACTATAAATGAACTTTTCTTGACAATGGATGGCTTTTGCTCCACGTTTCCCAAGGCAAACAATCAATTAGAATCTGTTTTAATCAAAAAATGTAAAAACAATTCAAAATAAATTCAATAATGGGATTATAAAGGCATTTAAACCGAGTAATAAGGCTTTTCTAGGCATGAGTGACTATAAATGATGTTTTCTTGACAATGGATGGCTTTCGTTCCATGTTTCCCAAGATAAACAATCTATTACAATATGTTTTAATCAAAAAATGTAAAAACAATTCAAAATAAATTCAATAATGGGATTATAAAGGCATTTAAACCGAGTAATAAGGCTTTTCTAGGCATGAGTGACTATAAATGATCTTTTCTTGACAATGGATGGCTTTTGCTCCACGTTTGCCGAGGCAAACAATCAATTACAATATGTTTTAATCAAAAAATGTAAAAACAATTCAAAATAAATTCAATAATGGGATTATAAAGGCATTTAAATCGAGTAATAAGGCTTTTCTAGGCATGAGTGACTATAAATGAACTTTTCTTGACAATGGATGGCTTTTGCTCCACGTTTCCCAAGGCAAACAATCAATTACAATCTGTTTTAATCAAAAAATGTAAAAACAATTCAAAATAAATTCAATAATGGGATTATAAAGGCATTTAAACCGAGTAATAAGGCTTTTCTAGGCATGAGTGACTATAAATGATCTTTTCTTGACAATGGATGGCTTTCGTTCCATGTTTCCCGAGATAAACAATCAATTACAATCTGTTTTAATCAAAAAATGTCAAAAAAGTTCAAAATAAATTCAATAATGGGATTATAAAGGCATTTAAATCGAGTAATAAGGCTTTTCTAGGCATGAGTGACTATAAATGATCTTTTCTTGACAATGGATGGCTTTCGTTCCATGTGTCCCGAGATAAACAATCTATTACAATCTGATTTAATGAAAAACTGTAAAAAAAAATCAAAATAAATTCAATAATGGGATTATAAAGGCATTTAAATCGAGTAATAAGGCTTCTCTAAGCATGAGTGACTATAAATGAACTTTTCTTGACAATGGATGGCTTTTGCTCCACGTTTCCCGAGGCAAACAATCAATTACAATATGTTTTAATCAAAAAATGTAAAAACAATTCAAAATAAATTCAATAATGGGATTATAAAGGCATTTAAATCGAGTAATAAGGCTTTTCTAGGCATGAGTGACTATAAATGAACTTTTCTTGACAATGGATGGCTTTTGCTCCACGTTTCCCGAGGCAAACAATCAATTACAATCTGTTTTAATCAAAAAATGTAAAAATAATTCAAAATAAATTCAATAATGGGATTATAAGGGCATTTAAACCGAGTAATAAGGCTTTTCTAGGCATTAGTGACTATAAATGATCTTTTCTTGACAATGGATGGCTTTCGTTCCATGTTTCCCGAGATAAATAATCTATTACAACCTGTTTTAATCAAAAAATGTAAAAAAAATTCAAAATAAATTCAATAATGGGATTGTAAAGGCATTTAAACCGAGTAATAAGGCTTTTCTAGGCATGAGTGACTATAAATGAATTTTTCTTGACAATGGATGGCTTTTGCTCCACGTTTCCCGAGGCAAACAATCAATTACAATATGTTTTAATCAAAAAATGTAAAAACAATTCAAAATAAATTCAATAATGGGATTATAAAGGCATTTAAATCGAGTAATAAGGCTTATCTAGGCATGAGTGACTATAAATGAACTTTTCTTGACAATGGATGGCTTTTGCTCCACGTTTCCCGAGGCAAACAATCAATTACAATATGTTTTAATCAAAAAATGTAAAAACAATTCAAAATAAATTCAATAATGGGATTAGAAAGGCATTTAAACCGAGTAATAAGGCTTCTCTAGGCATGAGTGACTATAAATGAACTTTTCTTGACAATGGATGGATTTTGCTCCATGCTTCACGAGGCAAACAATCAATTACAATCTGTTTAATCAAAAAATGTCAAAAAAGTTCAAAATGAATTCAATAATGGGATTATAAAGGCATTTAAACCGAGTAATAAGGCTTTTCTATGCATGAGTGACTATAAATGATGTTTTCTTGACAATGGATGGCTTTCGTTCCATGTTTCCCAAGATAAACAATGTATTAGAATCTGTTTTAATCAAAAAATGTAAAAAAACTTCAAAATAAATTCAAGAATGGGATTATAAAGGCATTTAAACCGAGTAATATGGCTTTTCTAGGCATGAGTGACTATAAATGAACTTTTCTTGACAATGGATGGCTTTTGCTCCACGTTTCCCGAGGCAAACAATCAATTACAATATGTTTTAATCAAAAAATGTAAAAAAACTTCAAAATAAATTCAAGAATGGGATTATAAAGGCATTTAAACCGAGTAATAAGGCTTCTCTAGGCATGAGTCACTATAAATGACCTTTTCTTGACAATGGATGGCTTTTGCTCCACGTTTCCCGAGGCAAACAATCAATTACAATATGTTTTAATCAAAAAATGCAAAAACAATTCAAAATAAATTCAATAATGGGATTATAAAGGCATTTAAATCGAGTAATAAGGCTTTTCTAGGCATGAGTGACTATAAATGAACTTTTCTTGACAATGGATGGCTTTTGCTCCACGTTTCCCGAGGCAAACAATCAATTACAATCTGTTTTAATCAAAAAATGTAAAAATAATTCAAAATAAATTCAATAATGGGATTATAAAGGCATTTAAACCGAGTAATAAGGCTTTTCTAGGCATGAGTGACTATAAATGATGTTTTCTTGACAATGGATGGCTTTCGTTTCATGTTTCCCGAGATAAACAATCTATTACAATCTGTTTTAATCAAAAAATGTAAAAAAAATTCAAAATAAATTCAATAATGGGATTATAAAAGCATTTAAACCGAGTAATAAGGCTTTTCTAGGCATGAGTGACTATAAATGATCTTTTCTAGACAATGGATGGCTTTCGTTCCATGTTTCCCGAGATAAACAATCTATTACAATCTGTTTTAATCAAAAACTGTAAAAAAAATCAAAATAAATTCAATAATGGGATTATAAAGGCATTTAAACCGAGTAATAAGGCTTCTCTAGGCATGAGTGACTATAAATGAACTTTTCTTGACAATGGATGGCTTTTGCTCCACGTTTCCCGAGGCAAACAATCAATTACAATATGTTTTAATCAAAAAAGGTAAAAAAAATTCAAAATAAATTCAATAATGGGATTATAAAAGCATTTAAACCGAGTAATAAGGCTTTTCTAGGCATGAGTGACTATAAATGATCTTTTCTTGACAATGGATGGCTTTTGCTCCACGTTTGCCGAGGCAAACAATCAATTACAATCTGTTTTAATCAAAAAATGTAAAAACAATTCAAAATAAATTCAATAATGGGATTATAAAGGCATTTAAATCGAGTAATAAGGCTTTTCTAGACATGAGTGACTATAAATGAACTTTTCTTGACAATGGATGGCTTTTGCTCCACGTTTCCCAAGGCAAACAATCAATTAGAATCTGTTTTAATCAAAAAATGTAAAAACAATTCAAAATAAATTCAATAATGGGATTATAAAGGCATTTAAACCGAGTAATAAGGCTTTTCTAGGCATGAGTGACTATAAATGATGTTTTCTTGACAATGGATGGCTTTCGTTCCATGTTTCCCAAGATAAACAATCTATTACAATATGTTTTAATCAAAAAATGTAAAAACAATTCAAAATAAATTCAATAATGGGATTATAAAGGCATTTAAACCGAGTAATAAGGCTTTTCTAGGCATGAGTGACTATAAATGATCTTTTCTTGACAATGGATGGCTTTTGCTCCACGTTTGCCGAGGCAAACAATCAATTACAATATGTTTTAATCAAAAAATGTAAAAACAATTCAAAATAAATTCAATAATGGGATTATAAAGGCATTTAAATCGAGTAATAAGGCTTTTCTAGGCATGAGTGACTATAAATGAACTTTTCTTGACAATGGATGGCTTTTGCTCCACGTTTCCCAAGGCAAACAATCAATTACAATCTGTTTTAATCAAAAAATGTAAAAACAATTCAAAATAAATTCAATAATGGGATTATAAAGGCATTTAAACCGAGTAATAAGGCTTTTCTAGGCATGAGTGACTATAAATGATCTTTTCTTGACAATGGATGGCTTTCGTTCCATGTTTCCCGAGATAAACAATCAATTACAATCTGTTTTAATCAAAAAATGTCAAAAAAGTTCAAAATAAATTCAATAATGGGATTATAAAGGCATTTAAATCGAGTAATAAGGCTTTTCTAGGCATGAGTGACTATAAATGATCTTTTCTTGACAATGGATGGCTTTCGTTCCATGTTTCCCGAGATAAACAATCTATTACAATCTGATTTAATGAAAAACTGTAAAAAAAAATCAAAATAAATTCAATAATGGGATTATAAAGGCATTTAAACCGAGTAATAAGGCTTCTCTAAGCATGAGTGACTATAAATGAACTTTTCTTGACAATGGATGGCTTTTGCTCCACGTTTCCCGAGGCAAACAATCAATTACAATATGTTTTAATCAAAAAATGTAAAAACAATTCAAAATAAATTCAATAATGGGATTATAAAGGCATTTAAATCGAGTAATAAGGCTTTTCTAGGCATGAGTGACTATAAATGAACTTTTCTTGACAATGGATGGCTTTTGCTCCACGTTTCCCAAGGCAAACAATCAATTACAATCTGTTTTAATCAAAAAATGTAAAAACAATTCAAAATAAATTCAATAATGGGATTATAAAGGCATTTAAACCGAGTAATAAGGCTTTTCTAGGCATGAGTGACTATAAATGATCTTTTCTTGACAATGGATGGCTTTCGTTCCATGTTTCCCGAGATAAACAATCAATTACAATCTGTTTTAATCAAAAAATGTCAAAAAAGTTCAAAATAAATTCAATAATGGGATTATAAAGGCATTTAAATCGAGTAATAAGGCTTTTCTAGGCATGAGTGACTATAAATGATCTTTTCTTGACAATGGATGGCTTTCGTTCCATGTTTCCCGAGATAAACAATCTATTACAATCTGATTTAATGAAAAACTGTAAAAAAAAATCAAAATAAATTCAATAATGGGATTATAAAGGCATTTAAACCGAGTAATAAGGCTTCTCTAAGCATGAGTGACTATAAATGAACTTTTCTTGACAATGGATGGCTTTTGCTCCACGTTTCCCGAGGCAAACAATCAATTACAATATGTTTTAATCAAAAAATGTAAAAACAATTCAAAATAAATTCAATAATGGGATTATAAAGGCATTTAAATCGAGTAATAAGGCTTTTCTAGGCATGAGTGACTATAAATGAACTTTTCTTGACAATGGATGGCTTTTGCTCCACGTTTCCCGAGGCAAACAATCAATTACAATCTGTTTTAATCAAAAAATGTAAAAATAATTCAAAATAAATTCAATAATGGGATTATAAGGGCATTTAAACCGAGTAATAAGGCTTTTCTAGGCATTAGTGACTATAAATGATCTTTTCTTGACAATGGATGGCTTTCGTTCCATGTTTCCCGAGATAAATAATCTATTACAACCTGTTTTAATCAAAAAATGTAAAAAAAATTCAAAATAAATTCAATAATGGGATTATAAAGGCATTTAAACCGAGTAATAAGGCTTCTCTAAGCATGAGTGACTATAAATGATCTTTTCTTGACAATGGATGGCTTTCGTTCCACGTTTCCCGAGATAAACAATCTATTACAATCTGTTTTAATCAAAAACTGTAAAAAAAAATCAAAATAAATTCAATAATGGGATTATAAAGGCATTTAAACCGAGTAATAAGGCTTCTCTAGGCATGAGTGACTATAAATGAACTTTTCTTGACAATGGATGGCTTTTGCTCCACGTTTCCCGAGGCAAACAATCAATTACAATCTGTTTTAATCAAAAAATGTAAAAACAATTCAAAATAAATTCAATAATGGGATTATAAGGGCATTTAAACCGAGTTATAAGGCTTTTCTAGGCATGAGTGACTATAAATGAACTTTTCTTGACAATGGATGGCTTTCGCTCCATGTTTCCCGAGGCAAACAATCAATTACAATCTGTTTTAATCAAAAAATGTCAAAAAAGTTCAAAATAAATTCAATAATGGGATTATAAAGGCATTTAAACCGAGTAATAAGGCTTTTCTAGGCATGAGTGACTACAAATGATGTTTTCTTGACAATGGATGGCTTTCGTTCCATGTTTCCCGAGATAAACAATGTATTAGAATCTGTTTTAATAAAAAAATGTAAAAATAATTCAAAATAAATTCAATAATGGGATTATAAGGGCATTTAAATCGAGTAATAAGGCTTTTCTAGGCATGAGTGACTATAAATGATCTTTTCTTGACAATGGATGGCTTTCGTTCCATGTTTCCCGAGATAAACAATCTATTACAATCTGATTTAATGAAAAACAGTAAAAAAAAATCAAAATAAATTCAATAATGGGATTATAAAGGCATTTAAACCGAGTAATAAGGCTTCTCTAGGCATGAGTGACTATAAATGAACTTTTCTTGACAATGGATGGCTTTTGCTCCACGCTTCCCGAGGCAAACAATCAATTACAATATGTTTTAATCAAAAAATGTAAAAACAATTCAAAAGAAATTCAATAATGGGATGATAAAAGCATTTAAACCGAGCAATAAGGCTTCTGTAGGCATGAGTGACTATAAATGATCTTTTCTTGACAATGGATGGCTTTCGTTCCATGTTTCCCGAGATAAACAATCTATTACAATCTGTTTTAATCAAAAAATGTAAAAAGAATTCAAAATAAATTCAATAATGGATTATAAAAGCATTTAAACCGAGTAATAAGGCTTTTCTAGGCATGAGTGACTATAAATGGACTTTTCTTGACAATGGATGGCTTTCGTTCCATGTTTCCCGAGATAAACAATCTATTACAATCTGTTTTAATCAAAAAATGTAAAAAAAATTCAAAATAAATTCAATAATGGGATTATAAAGGCATTTAAACCGAGTAATAAGGCTTTTCTAGGCATGAGTGACTATAAATGATCTTTTCTTGACAATGGATGGCTTTTGCTCCACGTTTGCCGAGGCAAACAATCAATTACAATATGTTTTAATCAAAAAATGTAAAAACAATTCAAAATAAATTCAATAATGGGATTATAAAGGCATTTAAATCGAGTAATAAGGCTTTTCTAGGCATGAGTGACTATAAATGAACTTTTCTTGACAATGGATGGCTTTTGCTCCACGTTTCCCAAGGCAAACAATCAATTACAATCTGTTTTAATCAAAAAATGTAAAAACAATTCAAAATAAATTCAATAATGGGATTATAAAGGCATTTAAACCGAGTAATAAGGCTTTTCTAGGCATGAGTGACTATAAATGATCTTTTCTTGACAATGGATGGCTTTCGTTCCATGTTTCCCGAGATAAACAATCAATTACAATCTGTTTTAATCAAAAAATGTCAAAAAAGTTCAAAATAAATTCAATAATGGGATTATAAAGGCATTTAAATCGAGTAATAAGGCTTTTCTAGGCATGAGTGACTATAAATGATCTTTTCTTGACAATGGATGGCTTTCGTTCCATGTTTCCCGAGATAAACAATCTATTACAATCTGATTTAATGAAAAACTGTAAAAAAAAATCAAAATAAATTCAATAATGGGATTATAAAGGCATTTAAACCGAGTAATAAGGCTTCTCTAAGCATGAGTGACTATAAATGAACTTTTCTTGACAATGGATGGCTTTTGCTCCACGTTTCCCGAGGCAAACAATCAATTACAATATGTTTTAATCAAAAAATGTAAAAACAATTCAAAATAAATTCAATAATGGGATTATAAAGGCATTTAAATCGAGTAATAAGGCTTTTCTAGGCATGAGTGACTATAAATGAACTTTTCTTGACAATGGATGGCTTTTGCTCCACGTTTCCCGAGGCAAACAATCAATTACAATCTGTTTTAATCAAAAAATGTAAAAATAATTCAAAATAAATTCAATAATGGGATTATAAGGGCATTTAAACCGAGTAATAAGGCTTTTCTAGGCATTAGTGACTATAAATGATCTTTTCTTGACAATGGATGGCTTTCGTTCCATGTTTCCCGAGATAAATAATCTATTACAACCTGTTTTAATCAAAAAATGTAAAAAAAATTCAAAATAAATTCAATAATGGGATTGTAAAGGCATTTAAACCGAGTAATAAGGCTTTTCTAGGCATGAGTGACTATAAATGATCTTTTCTTGACAATGGATGGCTTTCGTTCCACGTTTCCTGAGATAAACAATCTATTACAATCTGTTTTAATCAAAAACTGTAAGAAAAAATCAAAATAAATTCAATAATGGGATTATAAAGGCATTTAAACCGAGTAATAAGGCTTCTCTAGGCATGAGTGACTATAAATGAACTTTTCTTGACAATGGATGGCTTTTGCTCCACGTTTCCCGAGGCAAACAATCAATTACAATCTGTTTTAATCAAAAAATGTAAAAACAATTCAAAATAAATTCAATAATGGGATTATAAGGGCATTTAAACCGAGTTATAAGGCTTTTCTAGGCATGAGTGACTATAAATGAACTTTTCTTGACAATGGATGGCTTTCGCTCCATGTTTCCCGAGGCAAACAATCAATTACAATCTGTTTTAATCAAAAAATGTCAAAAAAGTTCAAAATAAATTCAATAATGGGATTATAAAGGCATTTAAACCGAGTAATAAGGCTTTTCTAGGCATGAGTGACTACAAATGATGTTTTCTTGACAATGGATGGCTTTCGTTCCATGTTTCCCGAGATAAACAATGTATTAGAATCTGTTTTAATAAAAAAATGTAAAAATAATTCAAAATAAATTCAATAATGGGATTATAAGGGCATTTAAATCGAGTAATAAGGCTTTTCTAGGCATGAGTGACTATAAATGATCTTTTCTTGACAATGGATGGCTTTCGTTCCATGTTTCCCGAGATAAACAATCTATTACAATCTGATTTAATGAAAAACAGTAAAAAAAAATCAAAATAAATTCAATAATGGGATTATAAAGGCATTTAAACCGAGTAATAAGGCTTCTCTAGGCATGAGTGACTATAAATGAACTTTTCTTGACAATGGATGGCTTTTGCTCCACGCTTCCCGAGGCAAACAATCAATTACAATATGTTTTAATCAAAAAATGTAAAAACAATTCAAAAGAAATTCAATAATGGGATGATAAAAGCATTTAAACCGAGCAATAAGGCTTCTGTAGGCATGAGTGACTATAAATGATCTTTTCTTGACAATGGATGGCTTTCGTTCCATGTTTCCCGAGATAAACAATCTATTACAATCTGTTTTAATCAAAAAATGTAAAAAGAATTCAAAATAAATTCAATAATGGATTATAAAAGCATTTAAACCGAGTAATAAGGCTTTTCTAGGCATGAGTGACTATAAATGGACTTTTCTTGACAATGGATGGCTTTCGTTCCATGTTTCCCGAGATAAACAATCTATTACAATCTGTTTTAATCAAAAAATGTAAAAAAAATTCAAAATAAATTCAATAATGGGATTATAAAGGCATTTAAACCGAGTAATAAGGCTTTTCTAGGCATGAGTGACTATAAATGATCTTTTCTTGACAATGGATGGCTTTTGCTCCACGTTTGCCGAGGCAAACAATCAATTACAATATGTTTTAATCAAAAAATGTAAAAACAATTCAAAATAAATTCAATAATGGGATTATAAAGGCATTTAAATCGAGTAATAAGGCTTTTCTAGGCATGAGTGACTATAAATGATCTTTTCTTGACAATGGATGGCTTTTGCTCCACGTTTCCCAAGGCAAACAATCAATTACAATCTGTTTTAATCAAAAAATGTAAAAACAATTCAAAATAAATTCAATAATGGGATTATAAAGGCATTTAAACCGAGTAATAAGGCTTTTCTAGGCATGAGTGACTATAAATGATCTTTTCTTGACAATGGATGGCTTTCGTTCCATGTTTCCCGAGATAAACAATCAATTACAATCTGTTTTAATCAAAAAATGTCAAAAAAGTTCAAAATAAATTCAATAATGGGATTATAAAGGCATTTAAATCGAGTAATAAGGCTTTTCTAGGCATGAGTGACTATAAATGATCTTTTCTTGACAATGGATGGCTTTCGTTCCATGTTTCCCGAGATAAACAATCTATTACAATCTGATTTAATGAAAAACTGTAAAAAAAAATCAAAATAAATTCAATAATGGGATTATAAAGGCATTTAAACCGAGTAATAAGGCTTCTCTAAGCATGAGTGACTATAAATGAACTTTTCTTGACAATGGATGGCTTTTGCTCCACGTTTCCCGAGGCAAACAATCAATTACAATATGTTTTAATCAAAAAATGTAAAAACAATTCAAAATAAATTCAATAATGGGATTATAAAGGCATTTAAATCGAGTAATAAGGCTTTTCTAGGCATGAGTGACTATAAATGAACTTTTCTTGACAATGGATGGCTTTTGCTCCACGTTTCCCGAGGCAAACAATCAATTACAATCTGTTTTAATCAAAAAATGTAAAAATAATTCAAAATAAATTCAATAATGGGATTATAAGGGCATTTAAACCGAGTAATAAGGCTTTTCTAGGCATTAGTGACTATAAATGATCTTTTCTTGACAATGGATGGCTTTCGTTCCATGTTTCCCGAGATAAATAATCTATTACAACCTGTTTTAATCAAAAAATGTAAAAAAAATTCAAAATAAATTCAATAATGGGATTATAAAGGCATTTAAACCGAGTAATAAGGCTTCTCTAGGCATGAGTCACTATAAATGACCTTTTCTTGACAATGGATGGCTTTTGCTCCATGTTTCCCAAGGCAAACAATCAATTACAATCTGTTTTAATGAAAAAATGTAAAAACAATTCAAAATAAATTCAATAATGGGATTATAAAGGCATTTAAACCGAGTAATAAGGCTTTTCTAGGCATGAGTGACTATAAATGATCTTTTCTTGACAATGGATGGCTTTTGCTCCACGTTTGCCGAGGCAAACAATCAATTACAATCTGTTTTAATCAAAAAATGTAAAAACAATTCAAAATAAATTCAATAATGGGATTATAAAGGCATTTAAATCGAGTAATAAGGCTTTTCTAGACATGAGTGACTATAAATGAACTTTTCTTGACAATGGATGGCTTTTGCTCCACGTTTCCCAAGGCAAACAATCAATTAGAATCTGTTTTAATCAAAAAATGTAAAAACAATTCAAAATAAATTCAATAATGGGATTATAAAGGCATTTAAACCGAGTAATAAGGCTTTTCTAGGCATGAGTGACTATAAATGATGTTTTCTTGACAATGGATGGCTTTCGTTCCATGTTTCCCAAGATAAACAATCTATTACAATATGTTTTAATCAAAAAATGTAAAAACAATTCAAAATAAATTCAATAATGGGATTATAAAGGCATTTAAATCGAGTAATAAGGCTTTTCTAGGCATGAGTGACTATAAATGAACTTTTCTTGACAATGGATGGCTTTTGCTCCACGTTTCCCAAGGCAAACAATCAATTACAATCTGTTTTAATCAAAAAATGTAAAAACAATTCAAAATAAATTCAATAATGGGATTATAAAGGCATTTAAACCGAGTAATAAGGCTTTTCTAGGCATGAGTGACTATAAATGATCTTTTCTTGACAATGGATGGCTTTCGTTCCATGTTTCCCGAGATAAACAATCAATTACAATCTGTTTTAATCAAAAAATGTCAAAAAAGTTCAAAATAAATTCAATAATTGGATTATAAAGGCATTTAAATCGAGTAATAAGGCTTTTCTAGGCATGAGTGACTATAAATGATCTTTTCTTGACAATGGATGGCTTTCGTTCCATGTTTCCCGAGATAAACAATCTATTACAATCTGATTTAATGAAAAACTGTAAAAAAAAATCAAAATAAATTCAATAATGGGATTATAAAGGCATTTAAACCGAGTAATAAGGCTTCTCTAAGCATGAGTGACTATAAATGAACTTTTCTTGACAATGGATGGCTTTTGCTCCACGTTTCCCGAGGCAAACAATCAATTACAATATGTTTTAATCAAAAAATGTAAAAACAATTCAAAATAAATTCAATAATGGGATTATAAAGGCATTTAAATCGAGTAATAAGGCTTTTCTAGGCATGAGTGACTATAAATGAACTTTTCTTGACAATGGATGGCTTTTGCTCCACGTTTCCCGAGGCAAACAATCAATTACAATCTGTTTTAATCAAAAAATGTAAAAATAATTCAAAATAAATTCAATAATGGGATTATAAGGGCATTTAAACCGAGTAATAAGGCTTTTCTAGGCATTAGTGACTATAAATGATCTTTTCTTGACAATGGATGGCTTTCGTTCCATGTTTCCCGAGATAAATAATCTATTACAACCTGTTTTAATCAAAAAATGTAAAAAAAATTCAAAATAAATTCAATAATGGGATTATAAAGGCATTTAAACCGAGTAATAAGGCTTCTCTAGGCATGAGTCACTATAAATGACCTTTTCTTGACAATGGATGGCTTTTGCTCCATGTTTCCCAAGCCAAACAATCAATTACAATCTGTTTTAATGAAAAAATGTAAAAACAATTCAAAATAAATTCAATAATGGGATTATAAAGGCATTTAAACCGAGTAATAAGGCTTTTCTAGGCATGAGTGACTATAAATGATCTTTTCTTGACAATGGATGGCTTTTGCTCCACGTTTGCCGAGGCAAACAATCAATTACAATCTGTTTTAATCAAAAAATGTAAAAACAATTCAAAATAAATTCAATAATGGGATTATAAAGGCATTTAAATCGAGTAATAAGGCTTTTCTAGACATGAGTGACTATAAATGAACTTTTCTTGACAATGGATGGCTTTTGCTCCACGTTTCCCAAGGCAAACAATCAATTAGAATCTGTTTTAATCAAAAAATGTAAAAACAATTCAAAATAAATTCAATAATGGGATTATAAAGGCATTTAAACCGAGTAATAAGGCTTTTCTAGGCATGAGTGACTATAAATGATGTTTTCTTGACAATGGATGGCTTTCGTTCCATGTTTCCCAAGATAAACAATCTATTACAATATGTTTTAATCAAAAAATGTAAAAACAATTCAAAATAAATTCAATAATGGGATTATAAAGGCATTTAAACCGAGTAATAAGGCTTTTCTAGGCATGAGTGACTATAAATGATCTTTTCTTGACAATGGATGGCTTTTGCTCCACGTTTGCCGAGGCAAACAATCAATTACAATATGTTTTAATCAAAAAATGTAAAAACAATTCAAAATAAATTCAATAATGGGATTATAAAGGCATTTAAATCGAGTAATAAGGCTTTTCTAGGCATGAGTGACTATAAATGAACTTTTCTTGACAATGGATGGCTTTTGCTCCACGTTTCCCAAGGCAAACAATCAATTACAATCTGTTTTAATCAAAAAATGTAAAAACAATTCAAAATAAATTCAATAATGGGATTATAAAGGCATTTAAACCGAGTAATAAGGCTTTTCTAGGCATGAGTGACTATAAATGATCTTTTCTTGACAATGGATGGCTTTCGTTCCATGTTTCCCGAGATAAACAATCAATTACAATCTGTTTTAATCAAAAAATGTCAAAAAAGTTCAAAATAAATTCAATAATGGGATTATAAAGGCATTTAAATCGAGTAATAAGGCTTTTCTAGGCATGAGTGACTATAAATGATCTTTTCTTGACAATGGATGGCTTTCGTTCCATGTGTCCCGAGATAAACAATCTATTACAATCTGATTTAATGAAAAACTGTAAAAAAAAATCAAAATAAATTCAATAATGGGATTATAAAGGCATTTAAACCGAGTAATAAGGCTTCTCTAAGCATGAGTGACTATAAATGATCTTTTCTTGACAATGGATGGCTTTCGTTCCATGTTTCCCGAGATAAACAATCAATTACAATCTGTTTTAATCAAAAAATGTCAAAAAAGTTCAAAATAAATTCAATAATGGGATTATAAAGGCATTTAAATCGAGTAATAAGGCTTTTCTAGGCATGAGTGACTATAAATGAACTTTTCTTGACAATGGATGGCTTTTGCTCCACGTTTCCCGAGGCAAACAATCAATTACAATCTGTTTTAATCAAAAAATGTAAAAATAATTCAAAATAAATTCAATAATGGGATTATAAGGGCATTTAAACCGAGTAATAAGGCTTTTCTAGGCATTAGTGACTATAAATGATCTTTTCTTGACAATGGATGGCTTTCGTTCCATGTTTCCCGAGATAAATAATCTATTACAACCTGTTTTAATCAAAAAATGTAAAAAAAATTCAAAATAAATTCAATAATGGGATTGTAAAGGCATTTAAACCGAGTAATAAGGCTTTTCTAGGCATGAGTGACTATAAATGAATTTTTCTTGACAATGGATGGCTTTTGCTCCACGTTTCCCGAGGCAAACAATCAATTACAATATGTTTTAATCAAAAAATGTAAAAACAATTCAAAATAAATTCAATAATGGGATTATAAAGGCATTTAAATCGAGTAATAAGGCTTATCTAGGCATGAGTGACTATAAATGAACTTTTCTTGACAATGGATGGCTTTTGCTCCACGTTTCCCGAGGCAAACAATCAATTACAATATGTTTTAATCAAAAAATGTAAAAACAATTCAAAATAAATTCAATAATGGGATTAGAAAGGCATTTAAACCGAGTAATAAGGCTTCTCTAGGCATGAGTGACTATAAATGAACTTTTCTTGACAATGGATGGATTTTGCTCCATGCTTCACGAGGCAAACAATCAATTACAATCTGTTTAATCAAAAAATGTCAAAAAAGTTCAAAATGAATTCAATAATGGGATTATAAAGGCATTTAAACCGAGTAATAAGGCTTTTCTATGCATGAGTGACTATAAATGATGTTTTCTTGACAATGGATGGCTTTCGTTCCATGTTTCCCAAGATAAACAATGTATTAGAATCTGTTTTAATCAAAAAATGTAAAAAAACTTCAAAATAAATTCAAGAATGGGATTATAAAGGCATTTAAACCGAGTAATATGGCTTTTCTAGGCATGAGTGACTATAAATGAACTTTTCTTGACAATGGATGGCTTTTGCTCCACGTTTCCCGAGGCAAACAATCAATTACAATATGTTTTAATCAAAAAATGTAAAAAAACTTCAAAATAAATTCAAGAATGGGATTATAAAGGCATTTAAACCGAGTAATAAGGCTTCTCTAGGCATGAGTCACTATAAATGACCTTTTCTTGACAATGGATGGCTTTTGCTCCACGTTTCCCGAGGCAAACAATCAATTACAATATGTTTTAATCAAAAAATGCAAAAACAATTCAAAATAAATTCAATAATGGGATTATAAAGGCATTTAAATCGAGTAATAAGGCTTTTCTAGGCATGAGTGACTATAAATGAACTTTTCTTGACAATGGATGGCTTTTGCTCCACGTTTCCCGAGGCAAACAATCAATTACAATCTGTTTTAATAAAAAAATGTAAAAATAATTCAAAATAAATTCAATAATGGGATTATAAAGGCATTTAAACCGAGTAATAAGGCTTTTCTAGGCATGAGTGACTATAAATGATGTTTTCTTGACAATGGATGGCTTTCGTTTCATGTTTCCCGAGATAAACAATCTATTACAATCTGTTTTAATCAAAAAATGTAAAAAAAATTCAAAATAAATTCAATAATGGGATTATAAAAGCATTTAAACCGAGTAATAAGGCTTTTCTAGGCATGAGTGACTATAAATGATCTTTTCTAGACAATGGATGGCTTTCGTTCCATGTTTCCCGAGATAAACAATCTATTACAATCTGTTTTAATCAAAAACTGTAAAAAAAATCAAAATAAATTCAATAATGGGATTATAAAGGCATTTAAACCGAGTAATAAGGCTTCTCTAGGCATGAGTGACTATAAATGAACTTTTCTTGACAATGGATGGCTTTTGCTCCACGCTTCCCGAGGCAAACAATCAATTACAATATGTTTTAATCAAAAAATGTAAAAACAATTCAAAATAAATTCAATAATGGGATGATAAATGCATTTAAATCGAGTAATAAGGCTTTTCTAGGCATGAGTGACTATAAATGAACTTTTCTTAACAATGGATGGCTTTTGCTCCACGTTTCCCGAGGCAAACAATCAATTACAATCTGTTTTAATCAAAAAATGTAAAAACAATTCAAAATAAATTCAATAATGGGATTATAAGGGCATTTAAACCGAGTAATAAGGCTTTTCTAGGCATGAGTGACTATAAATGAACTTTTCTTGACAATGGATGGCTTTTGCTCCACGTTTCCCGAGGCAAACAATCAATTACAATATGTTTTAATCAAAAAATGTAAAAACAATTCAAAATAAATTCAATAATGGGATTATAAAGGCATTTAATTCGAGTAATAAGGCTTATCTAGGCATGAGTGACTATAAATGAACTTTTCTTGACAATGGATGGCTTTTGCTCCATGTTTCCCGAGGCAAACAATCAATTACAATATGTTTTAATCAAAAAATGTAAAAACAATTCAAAATAAATTCAATAATGGGATTATAAAGGCATTTAAACCGAGTAATAAGGCTTCTCTAGGCATGAGTGACTATAAATGAACTTTTCTTGACAATGGATGGCTTTTGCTCCACGCTTCACGAGGCAAACAATCAATTACAATCTGTTTAATCAAAAAATGTCAAAAAAGTTCAAAATAAATTCAATAATGGGATTATAAAGGCATTTAAACCGAGTAATAAGGCTTTTCTAGGCATGAGTGACTATAAATGATGTTTTCTTGACAATGGATGGCTTTCGTTCCATGTTTCCCAAGATAAACAATGTATTAGAATCTGTTTTAATCAAAAAATGTAAAAAAACTTCAAAATAAATTCAATAATGGGATTATAAAGGCATTTAAACCGAGTAATATGGCTTTTCTAGGCATGAGTGACTATAAATGAACTTTTCTTGGCAATGGTTGGCTTTTGCTCCACGTTTCCCGAGGCAAACAATCAATTACAATATGTTTTAATCAAAAAAGGTAAAAACAATTCAAAATAAATTCAATAATGGGATTATAAAGGCATTTAAATCGAGTAATAAGGCTTTTCTAGGCATGAGTGACTATAAATGATCTTTTCTTGACAATGGATGGCTTTCGTTCCATGTTTCCCGAGATAAACAATGTATTAGAATCTGTTTTAATAAAAAAATGTAAAAATAATTCAAAATAAATTCGATAATGGGATTATAAGGGCATTTAAATCGAGTAATAAGGCTTTTCTAGGCATGAGTGACTATAAATGAACTTTTCTTGATAATGGATGGCTTTTGCTCCATGTTTCCCGAGATAAACAATCTATTACAATCTGATTTAATGAAAAACTGTAAAAAAAAATCAAAATAAATTCAATAATGGGATTATAAAGGCATTTAAATCGAGTAATAAGGCTTCTCTAGGCATGAGTGACTATAAATGAACTTTTCTTGACAATGGATGGCTTTTGCTCCACGTTTCCCGAGGCAAACAATCGATTACAAAATGTTTTAATCAAAAAATGTAAAAACAATTCAAAATAAATTCAATAATGGGATTATAAAGGCATTTAAATCGAGTAATAAGGCTTTTCTAGGCATGAGTGACTATAAATGAACTTTTCTTGACAATGGATGGATTTTGCTCCACGTTTCCCGAGGCAAACAATCAATTACAATCTGTTTTAATAAAAAAATGTAAAAATAATTCAAAATAAATTCAATAATGGGATTATAAGGGCATTTAAACCGAGTAATAAGGCTTTTCTAGGCATGAGTGACTATAAATGAACTTTTCTTGATAATGGATGGCTTTTGCTCCACGTTTCCCGAGGCAAACAATCAATTACAATCTGTTTTAATAAAAAAATGTAAAAATTATTCAAAATAAATTCAATAATGGGATTATAAAGGCATTTAAATCGAGTAATAAGGCTTTTCTAGGCATGAGTGACTATAAATGATCTTTTCTTGACAATGGATGGCTTTTGCTCCACGTTTGCCGAGGCAAACAATCAATTACAATCTGTTTTAATCAAAAAATGTAAAAACAATTCAAAATAAATTCAATAATGGGATTATAAAGGCATTTAAATCGAGTAATAAGGCTTTTCTAGACATGAGTGACTATAAATGAACTTTTCTTGACAATGGATGGCTTTTGCTCCACGTTTCCCAAGGCAAACAATCAATTAGAATCTGTTTTAATCAAAAAATGTAAAAACAATTCAAAATAAATTCAATAATGGGATTATAAAGGCATTTAAACCGAGTAATAAGGCTTTTCTAGGCATGAGTGACTATAAATGATGTTTTCTTGACAATGGATGGCTTTCGTTCCATGTTTCCCAAGATAAACAATCTATTACAATATGTTTTAATCAAAAAATGTAAAAACAATTCAAAATAAATTCAATAATGGGATTATAAAGGCATTTAAACCGAGTAATAAGGCTTCTCTAGGCATGAGTCACTATAAATGACCTTTTCTTGACAATGGATGGCTTTTGCTCCATGTTTCCCAAGCCAAACAATCAATTACAATCTGTTTTAATGAAAAAATGTAAAAACAATTCAAAATAAATTCAATAATGGGATTATAAAGGCATTTAAACCGAGTAATAAGGCTTTTCTAGGCATGAGTGACTATAAATGATCTTTTCTTGACAATGGATGGCTTTTGCTCCACGTTTGCCGAGGCAAACAATCAATTACAATCTGTTTTAATCAAAAAATGTAAAAACAATTCAAAATAAATTCAATAATGGGATTATAAAGGCATTTAAATCGAGTAATAAGGCTTTTCTAGACATGAGTGACTATAAATGAACTTTTCTTGACAATGGATGGCTTTTGCTCCACGTTTCCCAAGGCAAACAATCAATTAGAATCTGTTTTAATCAAAAAATGTAAAAACAATTCAAAATAAATTCAATAATGGGATTATAAAGGCATTTAAACCGAGTAATAAGGCTTTTCTAGGCATGAGTGACTATAAATGATGTTTTCTTGACAATGGATGGCTTTCGTTCCATGTTTCCCAAGATAAACAATCTATTACAATATGTTTTAATCAAAAAATGTAAAAACAATTCAAAATAAATTCAATAATGGGATTATAAAGGCATTTAAACCGAGTAATAAGGCTTTTCTAGGCATGAGTGACTATAAATGATCTTTTCTTGACAATGGATGGCTTTTGCTCCACGTTTGCCGAGGCAAACAATCAATTACAATATGTTTTAATCAAAAAATGTAAAAACAATTCAAAATAAATTCAATAATGGGATTATAAAGGCATTTAAATCGAGTAATAAGGCTTTTCTAGGCATGAGTGACTATAAATGAACTTTTCTTGACAATGGATGGCTTTTGCTCCACGTTTCCCAAGGCAAACAATCAATTACAATCTGTTTTAATCAAAAAATGTAAAAACAATTCAAAATAAATTCAATAATGGGATTATAAAGGCATTTAAACCGAGTAATAAGGCTTTTCTAGGCATGAGTGACTATAAATGATCTTTTCTTGACAATGGATGGCTTTCGTTCCATGTTTCCCGAGATAAACAATCAATTACAATCTGTTTTAATCAAAAAATGTCAAAAAAGTTCAAAATAAATTCAATAATGGGATTATAAAGGCATTTAAATCGAGTAATAAGGCTTTTCTAGGCATGAGTGACTATAAATGATCTTTTCTTGACAATGGATGGCTTTCGTTCCATGTGTCCCGAGATAAACAATCTATTACAATCTGATTTAATGAAAAACTGTAAAAAAAAATCAAAATAAATTCAATAATGGGATTATAAAGGCATTTAAACCGAGTAATAAGGCTTCTCTAAGCATGAGTGACTATAAATGAACTTTTCTTGACAATGGATGGCTTTTGCTCCACGTTTCCCGAGGCAAACAATCAATTACAATATGTTTTAATCAAAAAATGTAAAAACAATTCAAAATAAATTCAATAATGGGATTATAAAGGCATTTAAATCGAGTAATAAGGCTTTTCTAGGCATGAGTGACTATAAATGAACTTTTCTTGACAATGGATGGCTTTTGCTCCACGTTTCCCGAGGCAAACAATCAATTACAATCTGTTTTAATCAAAAAATGTAAAAATAATTCAAAATAAATTCAATAATGGGATTATAAGGGCATTTAAACCGAGTAATAAGGCTTTTCTAGGCATTAGTGACTATAAATGATCTTTTCTTGACAATGGATGGCTTTCGTTCCATGTTTCCCGAGATAAATAATCTATTACAACCTGTTTTAATCAAAAAATGTAAAAAAAATTCAAAATAAATTCAATAATGGGATTGTAAAGGCATTTAAACCGAGTAATAAGGCTTTTCTAGGCATGAGTGACTATAAATGAATTTTTCTTGACAATGGATGGCTTTTGCTCCACGTTTCCCGAGGCAAACAATCAATTACAATATGTTTTAATCAAAAAATGTAAAAACAATTCAAAATAAATTCAATAATGGGATTATAAAGGCATTTAAATCGAGTAATAAGGCTTATCTAGGCATGAGTGACTATAAATGAACTTTTCTTGACAATGGATGGCTTTTGCTCCACGTTTCCCGAGGCAAACAATCAATTACAATATGTTTTAATCAAAAAATGTAAAAACAATTCAAAATAAATTCAATAATGGGATTAGAAAGGCATTTAAACCGAGTAATAAGGCTTCTCTAGGCATGAGTGACTATAAATGAACTTTTCTTGACAATGGATGGATTTTGCTCCATGCTTCACGAGGCAAACAATCAATTACAATCTGTTTAATCAAAAAATGTCAAAAAAGTTCAAAATGAATTCAATAATGGGATTATAAAGGCATTTAAACCGAGTAATAAGGCTTTTCTATGCATGAGTGACTATAAATGATGTTTTCTTGACAATGGATGGCTTTCGTTCCATGTTTCCCAAGATAAACAATGTATTAGAATCTGTTTTAATCAAAAAATGTAAAAAAACTTCAAAATAAATTCAAGAATGGGATTATAAAGGCATTTAAACCGAGTAATATGGCTTTTCTAGGCATGAGTGACTATAAATGAACTTTTCTTGACAATGGATGGCTTTTGCTCCACGTTTCCCGAGGCAAACAATCAATTACAATATGTTTTAATCAAAAAATGTAAAAAAACTTCAAAATAAATTCAAGAATGGGATTATAAAGGCATTTAAACCGAGTAATAAGGCTTCTCTAGGCATGAGTCACTATAAATGACCTTTTCTTGACAATGGATGGCTTTTGCTCCACGTTTCCCGAGGCAAACAATCAATTACAATATGTTTTAATCAAAAAATGCAAAAACAATTCAAAATAAATTCAATAATGGGATTATAAAGGCATTTAAATCGAGTAATAAGGCTTTTCTAGGCATGAGTGACTATAAATGAACTTTTCTTGACAATGGATGGCTTTTGCTCCACGTTTCCCGAGGCAAACAATCAATTACAATCTGTTTTAATAAAAAAATGTAAAAATAATTCAAAATAAATTCAATAATGGGATTATAAAGGCATTTAAACCGAGTAATAAGGCTTTTCTAGGCATGAGTGACTATAAATGATGTTTTCTTGACAATGGATGGCTTTCGTTTCATGTTTCCCGAGATAAACAATCTATTACAATCTGTTTTAATCAAAAAATGTAAAAAAAATTCAAAATAAATTCAATAATGGGATTATAAAAGCATTTAAACCGAGTAATAAGGCTTTTCTAGGCATGAGTGACTATAAATGATCTTTTCTAGACAATGGATGGCTTTCGTTCCATGTTTCCCGAGATAAACAATCTATTACAATCTGTTTTAATCAAAAACTGTAAAAAAAATCAAAATAAATTCAATAATGGGATTATAAAGGCATTTAAACCGAGTAATAAGGCTTCTCTAGGCATGAGTGACTATAAATGAACTTTTCTTGACAATGGATGGCTTTTGCTCCACGCTTCCCGAGGCAAACAATCAATTACAATATGTTTTAATCAAAAAATGTAAAAACAATTCAAAATAAATTCAATAATGGGATGATAAATGCATTTAAATCGAGTAATAAGGCTTTTCTAGGCATGAGTGACTATAAATGAACTTTTCTTAACAATGGATGGCTTTTGCTCCACGTTTCCCGAGGCAAACAATCAATTACAATCTGTTTTAATCAAAAAATGTAAAAACAATTCAAAATAAATTCAATAATGGGATTATAAGGGCATTTAAACCGAGTAATAAGGCTTTTCTAGGCATGAGTGACTATAAATGAACTTTTCTTGACAATGGATGGCTTTTGCTCCACGTTTCCCGAGGCAAACAATCAATTACAATATGTTTTAATCAAAAAATGTAAAAACAATTCAAAATAAATTCAATAATGGGATTATAAAGGCATTTAATTCGAGTAATAAGGCTTATCTAGGCATGAGTGACTATAAATGAACTTTTCTTGACAATGGATGGCTTTTGCTCCATGTTTCCCGAGGCAAACAATCAATTACAATATGTTTTAATCAAAAAATGTAAAAACAATTCAAAATAAATTCAATAATGGGATTATAAAGGCATTTAAACCGAGTAATAAGGCTTCTCTAGGCATGAGTGACTATAAATGAACTTTTCTTGACAATGGATGGCTTTTGCTCCACGCTTCACGAGGCAAACAATCAATTACAATCTGTTTAATCAAAAAATGTCAAAAAAGTTCAAAATAAATTCAATAATGGGATTATAAAGGCATTTAAACCGAGTAATAAGGCTTTTCTAGGCATGAGTGACTATAAATGATGTTTTCTTGACAATGGATGGCTTTCGTTCCATGTTTCCCAAGATAAACAATGTATTAGAATCTGTTTTAATCAAAAAATGTAAAAAAACTTCAAAATAAATTCAATAATGGGATTATAAAGGCATTTAAACCGAGTAATATGGCTTTTCTAGGCATGAGTGACTATAAATGAACTTTTCTTGACAATGGTTGGCTTTTGCTCCACGTTTCCCGAGGCAAACAATCAATTACAATATGTTTTAATCAAAAAAGGTAAAAACAATTCAAAATAAATTCAATAATGGGATTATAAAGGCATTTAAATCGAGTAATAAGGCTTTTCTAGGCATGAGTGACTATAAATGATCTTTTCTTGACAATGGATGGCTTTCGTTCCATGTTTCCCGAGATAAACAATGTATTAGAATCTGTTTTAATAAAAAAATGTAAAAATAATTCAAAATAAATTCGATAATGGGATTATAAGGGCATTTAAATCGAGTAATAAGGCTTTTCTAGGCATGAGTGACTATAAATGAACTTTTCTTGATAATGGATGGCTTTTGCTCCATGTTTCCCGAGATAAACAATCTATTACAATCTGATTTAATGAAAAACTGTAAAAAAAAATCAAAATAAATTCAATAATGGGATTATAAAGGCATTTAAATCGAGTAATAAGGCTTCTCTAGGCATGAGTGACTATAAATGAACTTTTCTTGACAATGGATGGCTTTTGCTCCACGTTTCCCGAGGCAAACAATCGATTACAAAATGTTTTAATCAAAAAATGTAAAAACAATTCAAAATAAATTCAATAATGGGATTATAAAGGCATTTAAATCGAGTAATAAGGCTTTTCTAGGCATGAGTGACTATAAATGAACTTTTCTTGACAATGGATGGATTTTGCTCCACGTTTCCCGAGGCAAACAATCAATTACAATCTGTTTTAATAAAAAAATGTAAAAATAATTCAAAATAAATTCAATAATGGGATTATAAGGGCATTTAAACCGAGTAATAAGGCTTTTCTAGGCATGAGTGACTATAAATGAACTTTTCTTGATAATGGATGGCTTTTGCTCCACGTTTCCCGAGGCAAACAATCAATTACAATCTGTTTTAATAAAAAAATGTAAAAATTATTCAAAATAAATTCAATAATGGGATTATAAAGGCATTTAAATCGAGTAATAAGGCTTTTCTAGGCATGAGTGACTATAAATGATCTTTTCTTGACAATGGATGGCTTTCGTTCCATGTTTCCCGAGATAAACAATCTATTACAATCTGATTTAATGAAAAACTGTAAAAAAAAATCAAAATAAATTCAATAATGGGATTATAAAGGCATTTAAACCGAGTAATAAGGCTTCTCTAGGCATGAGTGACTATAAATGAACTTTTCTTGACAATGGATGGCTTTTGCTCCACGTTTCCCGAGGCAAACAATCAATTACAATATGTTTTAATCAAAAAAGGTAAAAAAAATTCAAAATAAATTCAATAATGGGATTATAAAAGCATTTAAACCGAGTAATAAGGCTTTTCTAGGCATGAGTGACTATAAATGATCTTTTCTTGACAATGGATGGCTTTCGTTCCATGTTTCCCGAGATAAACAATCTATTACAATCTGTTTTAATCAAAAACTGTAAAAAAAATCAAAATAAATTCAATAATGGGATTATAAAGGCATTTAAACCGAGTAATAAGGCTTCTCTAGGCATGAGTGACTATAAATGAACTTTTCTTGACAATGGATGGGTTTTGCTCCACGCTTCCCGAGGCAAACAATCAATTACAATATGTTTTAATCAAAAAATGTAAAAACAATTCAAAATAAATTCAATAATGGGATGATAAAGGCATTTAAATCGAGTAATAAGGCTTTTCTAGGCATGAGTGACTATAAATGAACTTTTCTTAACAATGGATGGCTTTTGCTCCACGTTTCCCGAGGCAAACAATCAATTACAATCTGTTTTAATCAAAAAATGTAAAAACAATTCAAAATAAATTCGATAATGGGATTATAAGGGTATTTAAACCGAGTTATAAGGCTTTTCTAGGCATGAGTGACTATAAATGAACTTTTCTTGACAATGGATGGCTTTCGCTCTATGTTTCCCGAGGCAAACAATCAATTACAATCTGTTTTAATCAAAAAATGTCAAAAAAGTTCAAAATAAATTCAATAATGGGATTATAAAGGCATTTAAACCGAGTAATAAGGCTTTTCTAGGCATGAGTGACTATAAATGATGTTTTCTTGACAATGGATGGCTTTCGTTCCATGTTTCCCGAGATAAACAATGTATTAGAATCTGTTTTAATAAAAAAATGTAAAAATAATTCAAAATAAATTCGATAATGGGATTATAAGGGCATTTAAATCGAGTAATAAGGCTTTTCTAGGCATGAGTGACTATAAATGATCTTTTCTTGACAATGGATGGCTTTCGTTCCATGTTTCTCGAGATAAACAATCTATTACAATCTGATTTAATGAAAAACTATAAAAAAAATCAAAATAAATTCAATAATGGGATTATAAAGGCATTTAAACCGAGTAATAAGGCTTCTCTAGGCATGAGTGACTGTAAATGAACTTTTCTTGACAATGGATGGCTTTTGCTCCACGCTTCCCGAGGCAAACATTCAATTACAATCTGTTTAATCAAAAAATGTCAAAAAAGTTCAAAATAAATTCAATAATGGGATTATAAAGGCATTTAAACCGAGTAATAAGGCTTTTCTACGCATGAGTGACTATAAATGATGTTTTCTTGACAATGGATGGCTTTCGTTCCATGTTTCCCGAGATAAACAATGTATTAGAATCTGTTTTAATAAAAAAATGTAAAAATAATTCAAAATAAATTCAATAATGGGATTATAAGGGCATTTAAATCGAGTAATAAGGCTTTTCTAGGCATGAGTGACTATAAATGATCTTTTCTTGACAATGGATGGCTTTCGTTCCATGTTTCCCGAGATAAACAATCTATTACAATCTGATTTAATGAAAAACTGTAAAAAAAAATCAAAATAAATTCAATAATGGGATTATAAAGGCATTTAAACCGAGTAATAAGGCTTCTCTAGGCATGAGTGACTATAAATGAACTTTTCTTGACAATGGATGGCTTTTGCTCCACGCTTCCCGAGGCAAACAATCAATTACAATATGTTTTAATCAAAAAATGTAAAAACAATTCAAAATAAATTCAATAATGGGATGATAAAGGCATTTAAATCGAGTAATAAGGCTTTTCTAGGCATGAGTGACTATAAATGATCTTTTCTAGACAATGGATGGCTTTCGTTCCATGTTTCCCGAGATAAACAATCTATTACAATCTATTTAATGAAAAACAGTAAAAAAAAAATCAAAATAAATTCAATAATGGGATTATAAAGGCATTTAAACCGAGTAATAAGGCTTTTCTACGCATGAGTGACTATAAATGATGTTTTCTTGACAATGGATGGCTTTCGTTCCATGTTTCCCGAGATAAACAATGTATTAGAATCTGTTTTAATAAAAAAATATAAAAATAATTCAAAATAAATTCAATAATGGGATTATAAGGGCATTTAAATCGAGTAATAAGGCTTTTCTAGGCATGAGTGACTATAAATGATCTTTTCTTGACAATGGATGGCTTTCGTTCCATGTTTCCCGAGATAAACAATCTATTACAATCTGATTTAATGAAAAACTGTAAAAAAAAATCAAAATAAATTCAATAATGGGATTATAAAGGCATTTAAACCGAGTAATAAGGCTTCTCTAGGCATGAGTGACTATAAATGAACTTTTCTTGACAATGGATGGCTTTTGCTCCACGCTTCCCGAGGCAAACAATCAATTACAATATGTTTTAATCAAAAAATGTAAAAACAATTCAAAAGAAATTCAATAATGGGATGATAAAAGCATTTAAACCGAGCAATAAGGCTTCTGTAGGCATGAGTGACTATAAATGATCTTTTCTTGACAATGGATGGCTTTCGTTCCATGTTTCCCGAGATAAACAATCTATTACAATCTGTTTTAATCAAAAAATGTAAAAAGAATTCAAAATAAATTCAATAATGGATTATAAAAGCATTTAAACCGAGTAATAAGGCTTTTCTAGGCATGAGTGACTATAAATGGACTTTTCTTAACAATGGATGGCTTTCGTTCCATGTTTCCCGAGATAAACAATCTATTACAATCTGTTTTAATCAAAAAATGTAAAAAAAATTCAAAATAAATTCAATAATGGGATTATAAAGGCATTTAAACCGAGTAATAAGGCTTTTCTAGGCATGAGTGACTATAAATGATCTTTTCTTGACAATGGATGGCTTTTGCTCCACGTTTGCCGAGGCAAACAATCAATTACAATATGTTTTAATCAAAAAATGTAAAAACAATTCAAAATAAATTCAATAATGGGATTATAAAGGCATTTAAATCGAGTAATAAGGCTTTTCTAGGCATGAGTGACTATAAATGAACTTTTCTTGACAATGGATGGCTTTTGCTCCACGTTTCCCAAGGCAAACAATCAATTACAATCTGTTTTAATCAAAAAATGTAAAAACAATTCAAAATAAATTCAATAATGGGATTATAAAGGCATTTAAACCGAGTAATAAGGCTTTTCTAGGCATGAGTGACTATAAATGATCTTTTCTTGACAATGGATGGCTTTCGTTCCATGTTTCCCGAGATAAACAATCAATTACAATCTGTTTTAATCAAAAAATGTCAAAAAAGTTCAAAATAAATTCAATAATGGGATTATAAAGGCATTTAAATCGAGTAATAAGGCTTTTCTAGGCATGAGTGACTATAAATGATCTTTTCTTGACAATGGATGGCTTTCGTTCCATGTTTCCCGAGATAAACAATCTATTACAATCTGATTTAATGAAAAACTGTAAAAAAAAATCAAAATAAATTCAATAATGGGATTATAAAGGCATTTAAACCGAGTAATAAGGCTTCTCTAAGCATGAGTGACTATAAATGAACTTTTCTTGACAATGGATGGCTTTTGCTCCACGTTTCCCGAGGCAAACAATCAATTACAATATGTTTTAATCAAAAAATGTAAAAACAATTCAAAATAAATTCAATAATGGGATTATAAAGGCATTTAAATCGAGTAATAAGGCTTTTCTAGGCATGAGTGACTATAAATGAACTTTTCTTGACAATGGATGGCTTTTGCTCCACGTTTCCCGAGGCAAACAATCAATTACAATCTGTTTTAATCAAAAAATGTAAAAATAATTCAAAATAAATTCAATAATGGGATTATAAGGGCATTTAAACCGAGTAATAAGGCTTTTCTAGGCATTAGTGACTATAAATGATCTTTTCTTGACAATGGATGGCTTTCGTTCCATGTTTCCCGAGATAAACAATGTATTAGAATCTGTTTTAATCAAAAAATGTAAAAAAACTTCAAAATAAATTCAATAATGGGATTATAAAGGCATTTAAACCGAGTAATATGGCTTTTCTAGGCATGAGTGACTATAAATGAACTTTTCTTGACAATGGTTGGCTTTTGCTCCACGTTTCCCGAGGCAAACAATCAATTACAATATGTTTTAATCAAAAAAGGTAAAAACAATTCAAAATAAATTCAATAATGGGATTATAAAGGCATTTAAATCGAGTAATAAGGCTTTTCTAGGCATGAGTGACTATAAATGATCTTTTCTTGACAATGGATGGCTTTCGTTCCATGTTTCCCGAGATAAACAATGTATTAGAATCTGTTTTAATAAAAAAATGTAAAAATAATTCAAAATAAATTCGATAATGGGATTATAAGGGCATTTAAATCGAGTAATAAGGCTTTTCTAGGCATGAGTGACTATAAATGAACTTTTCTTGATAATGGATGGCTTTTGCTCCATGTTTCCCGAGATAAACAATCTATTACAATCTGATTTAATGAAAAACTGTAAAAAAAAATCAAAATAAATTCAATAATGGGATTATAAAGGCATTTAAACCGAGTAATAAGGCTTCTCTAGGCATGAGTGACTATAAATGAACTTTTCTTGACAATGGATGGCTTTTGCTCCACGTTTCCCGAGGCAAACAATCAATTACAATATGTTTTAATCAAAAAATGTAAAAACAATTCAAAATAAATTCAATAATGGGATTATAAAGGCATTTAAATCGAGTAATAAGGCTTTTCTAGGCATGAGTGACTATAAATGAACTTTTCTTGACAATGGATGGATTTTGCTCCACGTTTCCCGAGGCAAACAATCAATTACAATCTGTTTTAATAAAAAAATGTAAAAATAATTCAAAATAAATTCAATAATGGGATTATAAGGGCATTTAAACCGAGTAATAAGGCTTTTCTAGGCATGAGTGACTATAAATGAACTTTTCTTGATAATGGATGGCTTTTGCTCCACGTTTCCCGAGGCAAACAATCAATTACAATCTGTTTTAATAAAAAAATGTAAAAATTATTCAAAATAAATTCAATAATGGGATTATAAAGGCATTTAAATCGAGTAATAAGGCTTTTCTAGGCATGAGTGACTATAAATGATCTTTTCTTGACAATGGATGGCTTTCGTTCCATGTTTCCCGAGATAAACAATCTATTACAATCTGATTTAATGAAAAACTGTAAAAAAAAATCAAAATAAATTCAATAATGGGATTATAAAGGCATTTAAACCGAGTAATAAGGCTTCTCTAGGCATGAGTGACTATAAATGAACTTTTCTTGACAATGGATGGCTTTTGCTCCACGTTTCCCGAGGCAAACAATCAATTACAATATGTTTTAATCAAAAAAGGTAAAAAAAATTCAAAATAAATTCAATAATGGGATTATAAAAGCATTTAAACCGAGTAATAAGGCTTTTCTAGGCATGAGTGACTATAAATGATCTTTTCTTGACAATGGATGGCTTTCGTTCCATGTTTCCCGAGATAAACAATCTATTACAATCTGTTTTAATCAAAAACTGTAAAAAAAATCAAAATAAATTCAATAATGGGATTATAAAGGCATTTAAACCGAGTAATAAGGCTTCTCTAGGCATGAGTGACTATAAATGAACTTTTCTTGACAATGGATGGGTTTTGCTCCACGCTTCCCGAGGCAAACAATCAATTACAATATGTTTTAATCAAAAAATGTAAAAACAATTCAAAATAAATTCAATAATGGGATGATAAAGGCATTTAAATCGAGTAATAAGGCTTTTCTAGGCATGAGTGACTATAAATGAACTTTTCTTAACAATGGATGGCTTTTGCTCCACGTTTCCCGAGGCAAACAATCAATTACAATCTGTTTTAATCAAAAAATGTAAAAACAATTCAAAATAAATTCGATAATGGGATTATAAGGGTATTTAAACCGAGTTATAAGGCTTTTCTAGGCATGAGTGACTATAAATGAACTTTTCTTGACAATGGATGGCTTTCGCTCTATGTTTCCCGAGGCAAACAATCAATTACAATCTGTTTTAATCAAAAAATGTCAAAAAAGTTCAAAATAAATTCAATAATGGGATTATAAAGGCATTTAAACCGAGTAATAAGGCTTTTCTAGGCATGAGTGACTATAAATGATGTTTTCTTGACAATGGATGGCTTTCGTTCCATGTTTCCCGAGATAAACAATGTATTAGAATCTGTTTTAATAAAAAAATGTAAAAATAATTCAAAATAAATTCGATAATGGGATTATAAGGGCATTTAAATCGAGTAATAAGGCTTTTCTAGGCATGAGTGACTATAAATGATCTTTTCTTGACAATGGATGGCTTTCGTTCCATGTTTCTCGAGATAAACAATCTATTACAATCTGATTTAATGAAAAACTATAAAAAAAATCAAAATAAATTCAATAATGGGATTATAAAGGCATTTAAACCGAGTAATAAGGCTTCTCTAGGCATGAGTGACTGTAAATGAACTTTTCTTGACAATGGATGGCTATTGCTCCACGCTTCCCGAGGCAAACATTCAATTACAATCTGTTTAATAAAAAAATGTCAAAAAAGTTCAAAATAAATTCAATAATGGGATTATAAAGGCATTTAAACCGAGTAATAAGGCTTTTCTACGCATGAGTGACTATAAATGATGTTTTCTTGACAATGGATGGCTTTCGTTCCATGTTTCCCGAGATAAACAATGTATTAGAATCTGTTTTAATAAAAAAATGTAAAAATAATTCAAAATAAATTCAATAATGGGATTATAAGGGCATTTAAATCGAGTAATAAGGCTTTTCTAGGCATGAGTGACTATAAATGATCTTTTCTTGACAATGGATGGCTTTCGTTCCATGTTTCCCGAGATAAACAATCTATTACAATCTGATTTAATGAAAAACTGTAAAAAAAAATCAAAATAAATTCAATAATGGGATTATAAAGGCATTTAAACCGAGTAATAAGGCTTCTCTAAGCATGAGTGACTATAAATGAACTTTTCTTGACACTGGATGGCTTTTGCTCCACGCTTCCCGAGGCAAACAATCAATTACAATATGTTTTAATCAAAAAATGTAAAAACAATTCAAAATAAATTCAATAATGGGATGATAAAGGCATTTAAATCGAGTAATAAGGCTTTTCTAGGCATGAGTGACTATAAATGATCTTTTCTAGACAATGGATGGCTTTCGTTCCATGTTTCCCGAGATAAACAATCTATTACAATCTATTTAATGAAAAACAGTAAAAAAAAATCAAAATAAATTCAATAATGGGATTATAAAGGCATTTAAACCGAGTAATAAGGCTTCTCTAGGCATGAGTGACTATAAATGAACTTTTCTTGACAATGGATGGCTTTTGCTCCACGCTTCCCGAGGCAAACAATCAATTACAATATGTTTTAATCAAAAAATGTAAAAACAATTCAAAAGAAATTCAATAATGGGATGATAAAAGCATTTAAACCGAGCAATAAGGCTTCTGTAGGCATGAGTGACTATAAATGATCTTTTCTTGACAATGGATGGCTTTCGTTCCATGTTTCCCGAGATAAACAATCTATTACAATCTGTTTTAATCAAAAAATGTAAAAAGAATTCAAAATAAATTCAATAATGGATTATAAAAGCATTTAAACCGAGTAATAAGGCTTTTCTAGGCATGAGTGACTATAAATGGACTTTTCTTGACAATGGATGGCTTTCGTTCCATGTTTCCCGAGATAAACAATCTATTACAATCTGTTTTAATCAAAAAATGTAAAAAAAATTCAAAATAAATTCAATAATGGGATTATAAAGGCATTTAAACCGAGTAATAAGGCTTCTCTAAGCATGAGTGACTATAAATGAACTTTTCTTGACAATGGATGGCTTTTGCTCCACGTTTCCCGAGGCAAACAATCAATTACAATATGTTTTAATCAAAAAATGTAAAAACAATTCAAAATAAATTCAATAATGGGATTATAAAGGCATTTAAATCGAGTAATAAGGCTTTTCTAGGCATGAGTGACTATAAATGAACTTTTCTTGACAATGGATGGCTTTTGCTCCACGTTTCCCGAGGCAAACAATCAATTACAATCTGTTTTAATCAAAAAATGTAAAAATAATTCAAAATAAATTCAATAATGGGATTATAAGGGCATTTAAACCGAGTAATAAGGCTTTTCTAGGCATTAGTGACTATAAATGATCTTTTCTTGACAATGGATGGCTTTCGTTCCATGTTTCCCGAGATAAATAATCTATTACAACCTGTTTTAATCAAAAAATGTAAAAAAAATTCAAAATAAATTCAATAATGGGATTATAAAGGCATTTAAACCGAGTAATAAGGCTTCTCTAGGCATGAGTGACTATAAATGAACTTTTCTTGACAATGGATGGCTTTTGCTCCACGTTTCCCGAGGCAAACAATCAATTACAATATGTTTTAATCAAAAAATGTAAAAACAATTCAAAATAAATTCAATAATGGGATTATAAAGGCATTTAAATCGAGTAATAAGGCTTATCTAGGCATGAGTGACTATAAATGAACATTTCTTGACAATGGATGGCTTTTGCTCCACGTTTCCCGAGGCAAACAATCAATTACAATATGTTTTAATCAAAAAATGTAAAAACAATTCAAAATAAATTCAATAATGGGATTATAAAGGCATTTAAACCGAGTAATAAGGCTTCTCTAGGCATGAGTGACTATAAATGAACTTTTCTTGACAATGGATGGCTTTTGCTCCACGCTTCACGAGGCAAACAATCAATTACAATCTGTTTAATCAAAAAATGTCAAAAAAGTTCAAAATAAATTCAATAATGGGATTATAAAGGCATTTAAACCGAGTAATAAGGCTTTTCTAGGCATGAGTGACTATAAATGATGTTTTCTTGACAATGGATGGCTTTCGTTCCATGTTTCCCAAGATAAACAATGTATTAGAATCTGTTTTAATCAAAAAATGTAAAAAAACTTCAAAATAAATTCAATAATGGGATTATAAAGGCATTTAAACCGAGTAATATGGCTTTTCTAGGCATGAGTGACTATAAATGAACTTTTCTTGACAATGGTTGGCTTTTGCTCCACGTTTCCCGAGGCAAACAATCAATTACAATATGTTTTAATCAAAAAAGGTAAAAACAATTCAAAATAAATTCAATAATGGGATTATAAAGGCATTTAAATCGAGTAATAAGGCTTTTCTAGGCATGAGTGACTATAAATGAACTTTTCTTGACAATGGATGGATTTTGCTCCACGTTTCCCGAGGCAAACAATCAATTACAATCTGTTTTAATAAAAAAATGTAAAAATAATTCAAAATAAATTCAATAATGGGATTATAAGGGCATTTAAACCGAGTAATAAGGCTTTTCTAGGCATGAGTGACTATAAATGAACTTTTCTTGATAATGGATGGCTTTTGCTCCACGTTTCCCGAGGCAAACAATCAATTACAATCTGTTTTAATAAAAAAATGTAAAAATTATTCAAAATAAATTCAATAATGGGATTATAAAGGCATTTAAATCGAGTAATAAGGCTTTTCTAGGCATGAGTGACTATAAATGATCTTTTCTTGACAATGGATGGCTTTCGTTCCATGTTTCCCGAGATAAACAATCTATTACAATCTGATTTAATGAAAAACTGTAAAAAAAAATCAAAATAAATTCAATAATGGGATTATAAAGGCATTTAAACCGAGTAATAAGGCTTCTCTAGGCATGAGTGACTATAAATGAACTTTTCTTGACAATGGATGGCTTTTGCTCCACGTTTCCCGAGGCAAACAATCAATTACAATATGTTTTAATCAAAAAAGGTAAAAAAAATTCAAAATAAATTCAATAATGGGATTATAAAAGCATTTAAACCGAGTAATAAGGCTTTTCTAGGCATGAGTGACTATAAATGATCTTTTCTTGACAATGGATGGCTTTCGTTCCATGTTTCCCGAGATAAACAATCTATTACAATCTGTTTTAATCAAAAACTGTAAAAAAAATCAAAATAAATTCAATAATGGGATTATAAAGGCATTTAAACCGAGTAATAAGGCTTCTCTAGGCATGAGTGACTATAAATGAACTTTTCTTGACAATGGATGGGTTTTGCTCCACGCTTCCCGAGGCAAACAATCAATTACAATATGTTTTAATCAAAAAATGTAAAAACAATTCAAAATAAATTCAATAATGGGATGATAAAGGCATTTAAATCGAGTAATAAGGCTTTTCTAGGCATGAGTGACTATAAATGAACTTTTCTTAACAATGGATGGCTTTTGCTCCACGTTTCCCGAGGCAAACAATCAATTACAATCTGTTTTAATCAAAAAATGTAAAAACAATTCAAAATAAATTCGATAATGGGATTATAAGGGTATTTAAACCGAGTTATAAGGCTTTTCTAGGCATGAGTGACTATAAATGAACTTTTCTTGACAATGGATGGCTTTCGCTCTATGTTTCCCGAGGCAAACAATCAATTACAATCTGTTTTAATCAAAAAATGTCAAAAAAGTTCAAAATAAATTCAATAATGGGATTATAAAGGCATTTAAACCGAGTAATAAGGCTTTTCTAGGCATGAGTGACTATAAATGATGTTTTCTTGACAATGGATGGCTTTCGTTCCATGTTTCCCGAGATAAACAATGTATTAGAATCTGTTTTAATAAAAAAATGTAAAAATAATTCAAAATAAATTCGATAATGGGATTATAAGGGCATTTAAATCGAGTAATAAGGCTTTTCTAGGCATGAGTGACTATAAATGATCTTTTCTTGACAATGGATGGCTTTCGTTCCATGTTTCTCGAGATAAACAATCTATTACAATCTGATTTAATGAAAAACTATAAAAAAAATCAAAATAAATTCAATAATGGGATTATAAAGGCATTTAAACCGAGTAATAAGGCTTCTCTAGGCATGAGTGACTGTAAATGAACTTTTCTTGACAATGGATGGCTTTTGCTCCACGCTTCCCGAGGCAAACATTCAATTACAATCTGTTTAATCAAAAAATGTCAAAAAAGTTCAAAATAAATTCAATAATGGGATTATAAAGGCATTTAAACCGAGTAATAAGGCTTTTCTACGCATGAGTGACTATAAATGATGTTTTCTTGACAATGGATGGCTTTCGTTCCATGTTTCCCGAGATAAACAATGTATTAGAATCTGTTTTAATAAAAAAATGTAAAAATAATTCAAAATAAATTCAATAATGGGATTATAAGGGCATTTAAATCGAGTAATAAGGCTTTTCTAGGCATGAGTGACTATAAATGATCTTTTCTTGACAATGGATGGCTTTCGTTCCATGTTTCCCGAGATAAACAATCTATTACAATCTATTTAATGAAAAACAGTAAAAAAAAATCAAAATAAATTCAATAATGGGATTATAAAGGCATTTAAACCGAGTAATAAGGCTTCTCTAGGCATGAGTGACTATAAATGAACTTTTCTTGACAATGGATGGCTTTTGCTCCACGCTTCACGAGGCAAACAATCAATTACAATCTGTTTAATCAAAAAATGTCAAAAAAGTTCAAAATAAATTCAATAATGGGATTATAAAGGCATTTAAACCGAGTAATAAGGCTTCTCTAGGCATGAGTGACTGTAAATGAACTTTTCTTGACAATGGATGGCTTTTGCTCCACGCTTCCCGAGGCAAACATTCAATTACAATCTGTTTAATCAAAAAATGTCAAAAAAGTTCAAAATAAATTCAATAATGGGATTATAAAGGCATTTAAACCGAGTAATAAGGCTTTTCTACGCATGAGTGACTATAAATGATGTTTTCTTGACAATGGATGGCTTTCGTTCCATGTTTCCCGAGATAAACAATGTATTAGAATCTGTTTTAATAAAAAAATGTAAAAATAATTCAAAATAAATTCAATAATGGGATTATAAGGGCATTTAAATCGAGTAATAAGGCTTTTCTAGGCATGAGTGACTATAAATGATCTTTTCTTGACAATGGATGGCTTTCGTTCCATGTTTCCCGAGATAAACAATCTATTACAATCTGATTTAATGAAAAACTGTAAAAAAAAATCAAAATAAATTCAATAATGGGATTATAAAGGCATTTAAACCGAGTAATAAGGCTTCTCTAGGCATGAGTGACTATAAATGAACTTTTCTTGACAATGGATGGCTTTTGCTCCACGCTTCCCGAGGCAAACAATCAATTACAATATGTTTTAATCAAAAAATGTAAAAACAATTCAAAATAAATTCAATAATGGGATGATAAAGGCATTTAAATCGAGTAATAAGGCTTTTCTAGGCATGAGTGACTATAAATGATCTTTTCTAGACAATGGATGGCTTTCGTTCCATGTTTCCCGAGATAAACAATCTATTACAATCTATTTAATGAAAAACAGTAAAAAAAAATCAAAATAAATTCAATAATGGGATTCTAAAGGCATTTAAACCGAGTAATAAGGCTTCTCTAGGCATGAGTGACTATAAATGAACTTTTCTTGACAATGGATGGCTTTTGCTCCACGCTTCCCGAGGCAAACAATCAATTACAATATGTTTTAATCAAAAAATGTAAAAACAATTCAAAAGAAATTCAATAATGGGATGATAAAAGCATTTAAACCGAGCAATAAGGCTTCTGTAGGCATGAGTGACTATAAATGATCTTTTCTTGACAATGGATGGCTTTCGTTCCATGTTTCCCGAGATAAACAATCTATTACAATCTGTTTTAATCAAAAAATGTAAAAAGAATTCAAAATAAATTCAATAATGGATTATAAAAGCATTTAAACCGAGTAATAAGGCTTTTCTAGGCATGAGTGACTATAAATGGACTTTTCTTGACAATGGATGGCTTTCGTTCCATGTTTCCCGAGATAAACAATCTATTACAATCTGTTTTAATCAAAAAATGTAAAAAAAATTCAAAATAAATTCAATAATGGGATTATAAAGGCATTTAAACCGAGTAATAAGGCTTTTCTAGGCATGAGTGACTATAAATGATCTTTTCTTGACAATGGATGGCTTTTGCTCCACGTTTGCCGAGGCAAACAATCAATTACAATATGTTTTAATCAAAAAATGTAAAAAAAATTCAAAATAAATTCAATAATGGGATTATAAAGGCATTTAAATCGAGTAATAAGGCTTTTCTAGGCATGAGTGACTATAAATGATCTTTTCTTGACAATGGATGGCTTTCGTTCCATGTTTCCCGAGATAAACAATCTATTACAATCTGATTTAATGAAAAACTGTAAAAAAAAATCAAAATAAATTCAATAATGGGATTATAAAGGCATTTAAACCGAGTAATAAGGCTTCTCTAAGCATGAGTGACTATAAATGAACTTTTCTTGACAATGGATGGCTTTTGCTCCACGTTTCCCGAGGCAAACAATCAATTACAATATGTTTTAATCAAAAAATGTAAAAACAATTCAAAATAAATTCAATAATGGGATTATAAAGGCATTTAAATCGAGTAATAAGGCTTTTCTAGGCATGAGTGACTATAAATGAACTTTTCTTGACAATGGATGGCTTTTGCTCCACGTTTCCCGAGGCAAACAATCAATTACAATCTGTTTTAATCAAAAAATGTAAAAATAATTCAAAATAAATTCAATAATGGGATTATAAGGGCATTTAAACCGAGTAATAAGGCTTTTCTAGGCATTAGTGACTATAAATGATCTTTTCTTGACAATGGATGGCTTTCGTTCCATGTTTCCCGAGATAAATAATCTATTACAACCTGTTTTAATCAAAAAATGTAAAAAAAATTCAAAATAAATTCAATAATGGGATTATAAAGGCATTTAAACCGAGTAATAAGGCTTCTCTAGGCATGAGTGACTATAAATGAACTTTTCTTGACAATGGATGGCTTTTGCTCCACGTTTCCCGAGGTAAACAATCAATTACAATATGTTTTAATCAAAAAATGTAAAAACAATTCAAAATAAATTCAATAATGGGATTATAAAGGCATTTAAATCGAGTAATAAGGCTTATCTAGGCATGAGTGACTATAAATGAACTTTTCTTGACAATGGATGGCTTTTGCTCCACGTTTCCCGAGGCAAACAATCAATTACAATATGTTTTAATCAAAAAATGTAAAAACAATTCAAAATAAATTCAATAATGGGATTATAAAGGCATTTAAACCGAGTAATAAGGCTTCTCTAGGCATGAGTGACTATAAATGAACTTTTCTTGACAATGGATGGCTTTTGCTCCACGCTTCACGAGGCAAACAATCAATTACAATCTGTTTAATCAAAAAATGTCAAAAAAGTTCAAAATAAATTCAATAATGGGATTATAAAGGCATTTAAACCGAGTAATAAGGCTTTTCTAGGCATGAGTGACTATAAATGATGTTTTCTTGACAATGGATGGCTTTCGTTCCATGTTTCCCAAGATAAACAATGTATTAGAATCTGTTTTAATCAAAAAATGTAAAAAAACTTCAAAATAAATTCAATAATGGGATTATAAAGGCATTTAAACCGAGTAATATGGCTTTTCTAGGCATGAGTGACTATAAATGAACTTTTCTTGACAATGGTTGGCTTTTGCTCCACGTTTCCCGAGGCAAACAATCAATTACAATATGTTTTAATCAAAAAAGGTAAAAACAATTCAAAATAAATTCAATAATGGGATTATAAAGGCATTTAAATCGAGTAATAAGGCTTTTCTAGGCATGAGTGACTATAAATGATCTTTTCTTGACAATGGATGGCTTTCGTTCCATGTTTCCCGAGATAAACAATGTATTAGAATCTGTTTTAATAAAAAAATGTAAAAATAATTCAAAATAAATTCGATAATGGGATTATAAGGGCATTTAAATCGAGTAATAAGGCTTTTCTAGGCATGAGTGACTATAAATGAACTTTTCTTGATAATGGATGGCTTTTGCTCCATGTTTCCCGAGATAAACAATCTATTACAATCTGATTTAATGAAAAACTGTAAAAAAAAATCAAAATAAATTCAATAATGGGATTATAAAGGCATTTAAACCGAGTAATAAGGCTTCTCTAGGCATGAGTGACTATAAATGAACTTTTCTTGACAATGGATGGCTTTTGCTCCACGTTTCCCGAGGCAAACAATCAATTACAATATGTTTTAATCAAAAAATGTAAAAACAATTCAAAATAAATTCAATAATGGGATTATAAAGGCATTTAAATCGAGTAATAAGGCTTTTCTAGGCATGAGTGACTATAAATGAACTTTTCTTGATAATGGATGGATTTTGCTCCACGTTTCCCGAGGCAAACAATCAATTACAATCTGTTTTAATAAAAAAATGTAAAAATAATTCAAAATAAATTCAATAATGGGATTATAAGGGCATTTAAACCGAGTAATAAGGCTTTTCTAGGCATGAGTGACTATAAATGAACTTTTCTTGATAATGGATGGCTTTTGCTCCACGTTTCCCGAGGCAAACAATCAATTACAATCTGTTTTAATAAAAAAATGTAAAAATTATTCAAAATAAATTCAATAATGGGATTATAAAGGCATTTAAATCGAGTAATAAGGCTTTTCTAGGCATGAGTGACTATAAATGATCTTTTCTTGACAATGGATGGCTTTCGTTCCATGTTTCCCGAGATAAACAATCTATTACAATCTGATTTAATGAAAAACTGTAAAAAAAAATCAAAATAAATTCAATAATGGGATTATAAAGGCATTTAAACCGAGTAATAAGGCTTCTCTAGGCATGAGTGACTATAAATGAACTTTTCTTGACAATGGATGGATTTTGCTCCACGTTTCCCGAGGCAAACAATCAATTACAATCTGTTTTAATAAAAAAATGTAAAAATAATTCAAAATAAATTCAATAATGGGATTATAAGGGCATTTAAACCGAGTAATAAGGCTTTTCTAGGCATGAGTGACTATAAATGAACTTTTCTTGATAATGGATGGCTTTTGCTCCACGTTTCCCGAGGCAAACAATCAATTACAATCTGTTTTAATAAAAAAATGTAAAAATTATTCAAAATAAATTCAATAATGGGATTATAAAGGCATTTAAATCGAGTAATAAGGCTTTTCTAGGCATGAGTGACTATAAATGATCTTTTCTTGACAATGGATGGCTTTCGTTCCATGTTTCCCGAGATAAACAATCTATTACAATCTGATTTAATGAAAAACTGTAAAAAAAAATCAAAATAAATTCAATAATGGGATTATAAAGGCATTTAAACCGAGTAATAAGGCTTCTCTAGGCATGAGTGACTATAAATGAACTTTTCTTGACAATGGATGGCTTTTGCTCCACGTTTCCCGAGGCAAACAATCAATTACAATATGTTTTAATCAAAAAAGGTAAAAAAAATTCAAAATAAATTCAATAATGGGATTATAAAAGCATTTAAACCGAGTAATAAGGCTTTTCTAGGCATGAGTGACTATAAATGATCTTTTCTTGACAATGGATGGCTTTCGTTCCATGTTTCCCGAGATAAACAATCTATTACAATCTGTTTTAATCAAAAACTGTAAAAAAAATCAAAATAAATTCAATAATGGGATTATAAAGGCATTTAAACCGAGTAATAAGGCTTCTCTAGGCATGAGTGACTATAAATGAACTTTTCTTGATAATGGATGGCTTTTGCTCCACGCTTCCCGAGGCAAACAATCAATTACAATATGTTTTAATCAAAAAATGTAAAAACAATTCAAAATAAATTCAATAATGGGATGATAAAGGCATTTAAATCGAGTAATAAGGCTTTTCTAGGCATGAGTGACTATAAATGAACTTTTCTTAACAATGGATGGCTTTTGCTCCACGTTTCCCGAGGCAAACAATCAATTACAATCTGTTTTAATCAAAAAATGTAAAAACAATTCAAAATAAATTCGATAATGGGATTATAAGGGTATTTAAACCGAGTTATAAGGCTTTTCTAGGCATGAGTGACTATAAATGAACTTTTCTTGACAATGGATGGCTTTCGCTCTATGTTTCCCGAGGCAAACAATCAATTACAATCTGTTTTAATCAAAAAATGTCAAAAAAGTTCAAAATAAATTCAATAATGGGATTATAAAGGCATTTAAACCGAGTAATAAGGCTTTTCTAGGCATGAGTGACTATAAATGATGTTTTCTTGACAATGGATGGCTTTCGTTCCATGTTTCCCGAGATAAACAATGTATTAGAATCTGTTTTAATAAAAAAATGTAAAAATAATTCAAAATAAATTCGATAATGGGATTATAAGGGCATTTAAATCGAGTAATAAGGCTTTTCTAGGCATGAGTGACTATAAATGATCTTTTCTTGACAATGGATGGCTTTCGTTCCATGTTTCTCGAGATAAACAATCTATTACAATCTGATTTAATGAAAAACTATAAAAAAAATCAAAATAAATTCAATAATGGGATTATAAAGGCATTTAAACCGAGTAATAAGGCTTCTCTAGGCATGAGTGACTGTAAATGAACTTTTCTTGACAATGGATGGCTTTTGCTCCACGCTTCCCGAGGCAAACATTCAATTACAATCTGTTTAATCAAAAAATGTCAAAAAAGTTCAAAATAAATTCAATAATGGGATTATAAAGGCATTTAAACCGAGTAATAAGGCTTTTCTACGCATGAGTGACTATAAATGATGTTTTCTTGACAATGGATGGCTTTCGTTCCATGTTTCCCGAGATAAACAATGTATTAGAATCTGTTTTAATAAAAAAATGTAAAAATAATTCAAAATAAATTCAATAATGGGATTATAAGGGCATTTAAATCGAGTAATAAGGCTTTTCTAGGCATGAGTGACTATAAATGATCTTTTCTTGACAATGGATGGCTTTCGTTCCATGTTTCCCGAGATAAACAATCTATTACAATCTGTTTTAATCAAAAAATGTAAAAAAAATTCAAAATAAATTCAATAATGGGATTATAAAGGCATTTAAACCGAGTAATAAGGCTTTTCTAGGCATGAGTGACTATAAATGATCTTTTCTTGACAATGGATGGCTTTTGCTCCACGTTTGCCGAGGCAAACAATCAATTACAATATGTTTTAATCAAAAAATGTAAAAAAAATTCAAAATAAATTCAATAATGGGATTATAAAGGCATTTAAATCGAGTAATAAGGCTTTTCTAGGCATGAGTGACTATAAATGATCTTTTCTTGACAATGGATGGCTTTCGTTCCATGTTTCCCGAGATAAACAATCTATTACAATCTATTTAATGAAAAACAGTAAAAAAAAATCAAAATAAATTCAATAATGGGATTCTAAAGGCATTTAAACCGAGTAATAAGGCTTCTCTAGGCATGAGTGACTATAAATGAACTTTTCTTGACAATGGATGGCTTTTGCTCCACGCTTCCCGAGGCAAACAATCAATTACAATATGTTTTAATCAAAAAATGTAAAAACAATTCAAAAGAAATTCAATAATGGGATGATAAAAGCATTTAAACCGAGCAATAAGGCTTCTGTAGGCATGAGTGACTATAAATGATCTTTTCTTGACAATGGATGGCTTTCGTTCCATGTTTCCCGAGATAAACAATCTATTACAATCTGTTTTAATCAAAAAATGTAAAAAGAATTCAAAATAAATTCAATAATGGATTATAAAAGCATTTAAACCGAGTAATAAGGCTTTTCTAGGCATGAGTGACTATAAATGGACTTTTCTTGACAATGGATGGCTTTCGTTCCATGTTTCCCGAGATAAACAATCTATTACAATCTGTTTTAATCAAAAAATGTAAAAAAAATTCAAAATAAATTCAATAATGGGATTATAAAGGCATTTAAACCGAGTAATAAGGCTTTTCTAGGCATGAGTGACTATAAATGATCTTTTCTTGACAATGGATGGCTTTTGCTCCACGTTTGCCGAGGCAAACAATCAATTACAATATGTTTTAATCAAAAAATGTAAAAAAAATTCAAAATAAATTCAATAATGGGATTATAAAGGCATTTAAATCGAGTAATAAGGCTTTTCTAGGCATGAGTGACTATAAATGATCTTTTCTTGACAATGGATGGCTTTCGTTCCATGTTTCCCGAGATAAACAATCTATTACAATCTGATTTAATGAAAAACTGTAAAAAAAAATCAAAATAAATTCAATAATGGGATTATAAAGGCATTTAAACCGAGTAATAAGGCTTCTCTAAGCATGAGTGACTATAAATGAACTTTTCTTGACAATGGATGGCTTTTGCTCCACGTTTCCCGAGGCAAACAATCAATTACAATATGTTTTAATCAAAAAATGTAAAAACAATTCAAAATAAATTCAATAATGGGATTATAAAGGCATTTAAATCGAGTAATAAGGCTTTTCTAGGCATGAGTGACTATAAATGAACTTTTCTTGACAATGGATGGCTTTTGCTCCACGTTTCCCGAGGCAAACAATCAATTACAATCTGTTTTAATCAAAAAATGTAAAAATAATTCAAAATAAATTCAATAATGGGATTATAAGGGCATTTAAACCGAGTAATAAGGCTTTTCTAGGCATTAGTGACTATAAATGATCTTTTCTTGACAATGGATGGCTTTCGTTCCATGTTTCCCGAGATAAATAATCTATTACAACCTGTTTTAATCAAAAAATGTAAAAAAAATTCAAAATAAATTCAATAATGGGATTATAAAGGCATTTAAACCGAGTAATAAGGCTTCTCTAGGCATGAGTGACTATAAATGAACTTTTCTTGACAATGGATGGCTTTTGCTCCACGTTTCCCGAGGTAAACAATCAATTACAATATGTTTTAATCAAAAAATGTAAAAACAATTCAAAATAAATTCAATAATGGGATTATAAAGGCATTTAAATCGAGTAATAAGGCTTATCTAGGCATGAGTGACTATAAATGAACTTTTCTTGACAATGGATGGCTTTTGCTCCACGTTTCCCGAGGCAAACAATCAATTACAATATGTTTTAATCAAAAAATGTAAAAACAATTCAAAATAAATTCAATAATGGGATTATAAAGGCATTTAAACCGAGTAATAAGGCTTCTCTAGGCATGAGTGACTATAAATGAACTTTTCTTGACAATGGATGGCTTTTGCTCCACGCTTCACGAGGCAAACAATCAATTACAATCTGTTTAATCAAAAAATGTCAAAAAAGTTCAAAATAAATTCAATAATGGGATTATAAAGGCATTTAAACCGAGTAATAAGGCTTTTCTAGGCATGAGTGACTATAAATGATGTTTTCTTGACAATGGATGGCTTTCGTTCCATGTTTCCCAAGATAAACAATGTATTAGAATCTGTTTTAATCAAAAAATGTAAAAAAACTTCAAAATAAATTCAATAATGGGATTATAAAGGCATTTAAACCGAGTAATATGGCTTTTCTAGGCATGAGTGACTATAAATGAACTTTTCTTGACAATGGTTGGCTTTTGCTCCACGTTTCCCGAGGCAAACAATCAATTACAATATGTTTTAATCAAAAAAGGTAAAAACAATTCAAAATAAATTCAATAATGGGATTATAAAGGCATTTAAATCGAGTAATAAGGCTTTTCTAGGCATGAGTGACTATAAATGATCTTTTCTTGACAATGGATGGCTTTCGTTCCATGTTTCCCGAGATAAACAATGTATTAGAATCTGTTTTAATAAAAAAATGTAAAAATAATTCAAAATAAATTCGATAATGGGATTATAAGGGCATTTAAATCGAGTAATAAGGCTTTTCTAGGCATGAGTGACTATAAATGAACTTTTCTTGATAATGGATGGCTTTTGCTCCATGTTTCCCGAGATAAACAATCTATTACAATCTGATTTAATGAAAAACTGTAAAAAAAAATCAAAATAAATTCAATAATGGGATTATAAAGGCATTTAAACCGAGTAATAAGGCTTCTCTAGGCATGAGTGACTATAAATGAACTTTTCTTGACAATGGATGGCTTTTGCTCCACGTTTCCCGAGGCAAACAATCAATTACAATATGTTTTAATCAAAAAATGTAAAAACAATTCAAAATAAATTCAATAATGGGATTATAAAGGCATTTAAATCGAGTAATAAGGCTTTTCTAGGCATGAGTGACTATAAATGAACTTTTCTTGATAATGGATGGATTTTGCTCCACGTTTCCCGAGGCAAACAATCAATTACAATCTGTTTTAATAAAAAAATGTAAAAATAATTCAAAATAAATTCAATAATGGGATTATAAGGGCATTTAAACCGAGTAATAAGGCTTTTCTAGGCATGAGTGACTATAAATGAACTTTTCTTGATAATGGATGGCTTTTGCTCCACGTTTCCCGAGGCAAACAATCAATTACAATCTGTTTTAATAAAAAAATGTAAAAATTATTCAAAATAAATTCAATAATGGGATTATAAAGGCATTTAAATCGAGTAATAAGGCTTTTCTAGGCATGAGTGACTATAAATGATCTTTTCTTGACAATGGATGGCTTTCGTTCCATGTTTCCCGAGATAAACAATCTATTACAATCTGATTTAATGAAAAACTGTAAAAAAAAATCAAAATAAATTCAATAATGGGATTATAAAGGCATTTAAACCGAGTAATAAGGCTTCTCTAGGCATGAGTGACTATAAATGAACTTTTCTTGACAATGGATGGATTTTGCTCCACGTTTCCCGAGGCAAACAATCAATTACAATCTGTTTTAATAAAAAAATGTAAAAATAATTCAAAATAAATTCAATAATGGGATTATAAGGGCATTTAAACCGAGTAATAAGGCTTTTCTAGGCATGAGTGACTATAAATGAACTTTTCTTGATAATGGATGGCTTTTGCTCCACGTTTCCCGAGGCAAACAATCAATTACAATCTGTTTTAATAAAAAAATGTAAAAATTATTCAAAATAAATTCAATAATGGGATTATAAAGGCATTTAAATCGAGTAATAAGGCTTTTCTAGGCATGAGTGACTATAAATGATCTTTTCTTGACAATGGATGGCTTTCGTTCCATGTTTCCCGAGATAAACAATCTATTACAATCTGATTTAATGAAAAACTGTAAAAAAAAATCAAAATAAATTCAATAATGGGATTATAAAGGCATTTAAACCGAGTAATAAGGCTTCTCTAGGCATGAGTGACTATAAATGAACTTTTCTTGACAATGGATGGCTTTTGCTCCACGTTTCCCGAGGCAAACAATCAATTACAATATGTTTTAATCAAAAAAGGTAAAAAAAATTCAAAATAAATTCAATAATGGGATTATAAAAGCATTTAAACCGAGTAATAAGGCTTTTCTAGGCATGAGTGACTATAAATGATCTTTTCTTGACAATGGATGGCTTTCGTTCCATGTTTCCCGAGATAAACAATCTATTACAATCTGTTTTAATCAAAAACTGTAAAAAAAATCAAAATAAATTCAATAATGGGATTATAAAGGCATTTAAACCGAGTAATAAGGCTTCTCTAGGCATGAGTGACTATAAATGAACTTTTCTTGATAATGGATGGCTTTTGCTCCACGCTTCCCGAGGCAAACAATCAATTACAATATGTTTTAATCAAAAAATGTAAAAACAATTCAAAATAAATTCAATAATGGGATGATAAAGGCATTTAAATCGAGTAATAAGGCTTTTCTAGGCATGAGTGACTATAAATGAACTTTTCTTAACAATGGATGGCTTTTGCTCCACGTTTCCCGAGGCAAACAATCAATTACAATCTGTTTTAATCAAAAAATGTAAAAACAATTCAAAATAAATTCGATAATGGGATTATAAGGGTATTTAAACCGAGTTATAAGGCTTTTCTAGGCATGAGTGACTATAAATGAACTTTTCTTGACAATGGATGGCTTTCGCTCTATGTTTCCCGAGGCAAACAATCAATTACAATCTGTTTTAATCAAAAAATGTCAAAAAAGTTCAAAATAAATTCAATAATGGGATTATAAAGGCATTTAAACCGAGTAATAAGGCTTTTCTAGGCATGAGTGACTATAAATGATGTTTTCTTGACAATGGATGGCTTTCGTTCCATGTTTCCCGAGATAAACAATGTATTAGAATCTGTTTTAATAAAAAAATGTAAAAATAATTCAAAATAAATTCGATAATGGGATTATAAGGGCATTTAAATCGAGTAATAAGGCTTTTCTAGGCATGAGTGACTATAAATGATCTTTTCTTGACAATGGATGGCTTTCGTTCCATGTTTCTCGAGATAAACAATCTATTACAATCTGATTTAATGAAAAACTATAAAAAAAATCAAAATAAATTCAATAATGGGATTATAAAGGCATTTAAACCGAGTAATAAGGCTTCTCTAGGCATGAGTGACTGTAAATGAACTTTTCTTGACAATGGATGGCTTTTGCTCCACGCTTCCCGAGGCAAACATTCAATTACAATCTGTTTAATCAAAAAATGTCAAAAAAGTTCAAAATAAATTCAATAATGGGATTATAAAGGCATTTAAACCGAGTAATAAGGCTTTTCTACGCATGAGTGACTATAAATGATGTTTTCTTGACAATGGATGGCTTTCGTTCCATGTTTCCCGAGATAAACAATGTATTAGAATCTGTTTTAATAAAAAAATGTAAAAATAATTCAAAATAAATTCAATAATGGGATTATAAGGGCATTTAAATCGAGTAATAAGGCTTTTCTAGGCATGAGTGACTATAAATGATCTTTTCTTGACAATGGATGGCTTTCGTTCCATGTTTCCCGAGATAAACAATCTATTACAATCTGATTTAATGAAAAACTGTAAAAAAAAATCAAAATAAATTCAATAATGGGATTATAAAGGCATTTAAACCGAGTAATAAGGCTTCTCTAGGCATGAGTGACTATAAATGAACTTTTCTTGACAATGGATGGCTTTTGCTCCACGCTTCCCGAGGCAAACAATCAATTACAATATGTTTTAATCAAAAAATGTAAAAACAATTCAAAATAAATTCAATAATGGGATGATAAAGGCATTTAAATCGAGTAATAAGGCTTTTCTAGGCATGAGTGACTATAAATGATCTTTTCTAGACAATGGATGGCTTTCGTTCCATGTTTCCCGAGATAAACAATCTATTACAATCTATTTAATGAAAAACAGTAAAAAAAAATCAAAATAAATTCAATAATGGGATTATAAAGGCATTTAAACCGAGTAATAAGGCTTCTCTAGGCATGAGTGACTATAAATGAACTTTTCTTGACAATGGATGGCTTTTGCTCCACGCTTCCCGAGGCAAACAATCAATTACAATATGTTTTAATCAAAAAATGTAAAAACAATTCAAAAGAAATTCAATAATGGGATGATAAAAGCATTTAAACCGAGCAATAAGGCTTCTGTAGGCATGAGTGACTATAAATGATCTTTTCTTGACAATGGATGGCTTTCGTTCCATGTTTCCCGAGATAAACAATCTATTACAATCTGTTTTAATAAAAAAATGTAAAAAGAATTCAAAATAAATTCAATAATGGATTATAAAAGCATTTAAACCGAGTAATAAGGCTTTTCTAGGCATGAGTGACTATAAATGGACTTTTCTTGACAATGGATGGCTTTCGTTCCATGTTTCCCGAGATAAACAATCTATTACAATCTGTTTTAATCAAAAAATGTAAAAAAAATTCAAAATAAATTCAATAATGGGATTATAAAGGCATTTAAACCGAGTAATAAGGCTTTTCTAGGCATGAGTGACTATAAATGATCTTTTCTTGACAATGGATGGCTTTTGCTCCACGTTTGCCGAGGCAAACAATCAATTACAATATGTTTTAATCAAAAAATGTAAAAAAAATTCAAAATAAATTCAATAATGGGATTATAAAGGCATTTAAATCGAGTAATAAGGCTTTTCTAGGCATGAGTGACTATAAATGATCTTTTCTTGACAATGGATGGCTTTCGTTCCATGTTTCCCGAGATAAACAATCTATTACAATCTGATTTAATGAAAAACTGTAAAAAAAAATCAAAATAAATTCAATAATGGATTATAAAAGCATTTAAACCGAGTAATAAGGCTTTTCTAGGCATGAGTGACTATAAATGGACTTTTCTTGACAATGGATGGCTTTCGTTCCATGTTTCCCGAGATAAACAATCTATTACAATCTGTTTTAATCAAAAAATGTAAAAAAAATTCAAAATAAATTCAATAATGGGATTATAAAGGCATTTAAACCGAGTAATAAGGCTTTTCTAGGCATGAGTGACTATAAATGATCTTTTCTTGACAATGGATGGCTTTTGCTCCACGTTTGCCGAGGCAAACAATCAATTACAATATGTTTTAATCAAAAAATGTAAAAACAATTCAAAATAAATTCAATAATGGGATTATAAAGGCATTTAAATCGAGTAATAAGGCTTTTCTAGGCATGAGTGACTATAAATGAACTTTTCTTGACAATGGATGGCTTTTGCTCCACGTTTCCCAAGGCAAACAATCAATTACAATCTGTTTTAATCAAAAAATGTAAAAACAATTCAAAATAAATTCAATAATGGGATTATAAAGGCATTTAAACCGAGTAATAAGGCTTTTCTAGGCATGAGTGACTATAAATGATCTTTTCTTGACAATGGATGGCTTTCGTTCCATGTTTCCCGAGATAAACAATCAATTACAATCTGTTTTAATCAAAAAATGTCAAAAAAGTTCAAAATAAATTCAATAATGGGATTATAAAGGCATTTAAATCGAGTAATAAGGCTTTTCTAGGCATGAGTGACTATAAATGATCTTTTCTTGACAATGGATGGCTTTCGTTCCATGTTTCCCGAGATAAACAATCTATTACAATCTGATTTAATGAAAAACTGTAAAAAAAAATCAAAATAAATTCAATAATGGGATTATAAAGGCATTTAAACCGAGTAATAAGGCTTCTCTAAGCATGAGTGACTATAAATGAACTTTTCTTGACAATGGATGGCTTTTGCTCCACGTTTCCCGAGGCAAACAATCAATTACAATATGTTTTAATCAAAAAATGTAAAAACAATTCAAAATAAATTCAATAATGGGATTATAAAGGCATTTAAATCGAGTAATAAGGCTTTTCTAGGCATGAGTGACTATAAATGAACTTTTCTTGACAATGGATGGCTTTTGCTCCACGTTTCCCGAGGCAAACAATCAATTACAATCTGTTTTAATCAAAAAATGTAAAAACAATTCAAAATAAATTCAATAATGGGATTATAAAGGCATTTAAATCGAGTAATAAGGCTTATCTAGGCATGAGTGACTATAAATGAACTTTTCTTGACAATGGATGGCTTTTGCTCCACGTTTCCCGAGGCAAACAATCAATTACAATATGTTTTAATCAAAAAATGTAAAAACAATTCAAAATAAATTCAATAATGGGATTATAAAGGCATTTAAACCGAGTAATAAGGCTTCTCTAGGCATGAGTGACTATAAATGAACTTTTCTTGACAATGGATGGCTTTTGCTCCACGCTTCACGAGGCAAACAATCAATTACAATCTGTTTAATCAAAAAATGTCAAAAAAGTTCAAAATAAATTCAATAATGGGATTATAAAGGCATTTAAACCGAGTAATAAGGCTTTTCTAGGCATGAGTGACTATAAATGATGTTTTCTTGACAATGGATGGCTTTCGTTCCATGTTTCCCAAGATAAACAATGTATTAGAATCTGTTTTAATCAAAAAATGTAAAAAAACTTCAAAATAAATTCAATAATGGGATTATAAAGGCATTTAAACCGAGTAATATGGCTTTTCTAGGCATGAGTGACTATAAATGAACTTTTCTTGACAATGGTTGGCTTTTGCTCCACGTTTCCCGAGGCAAACAATCAATTACAATATGTTTTAATCAAAAAAGGTAAAAACAATTCAAAATAAATTCAATAATGGGATTATAAAGGCATTTAAATCGAGTAATAAGGCTTTTCTAGGCATGAGTGACTATAAATGATCTTTTCTTGACAATGGATGGCTTTCGTTCCATGTTTCCCGAGATAAACAATGTATTAGAATCTGTTTTAATAAAAAAATGTAAAAATAATTCAAAATAAATTCGATAATGGGATTATAAGGGCATTTAAATCGAGTAATAAGGCTTTTCTAGGCATGAGTGACTATAAATGAACTTTTCTTGATAATGGATGGCTTTTGCTCCATGTTTCCCGAGATAAACAATCTATTACAATCTGATTTAATGAAAAACTGTAAAAAAAAATCAAAATAAATTCAATAATGGGATTATAAAGGCATTTAAACCGAGTAATAAGGCTTCTCTAGGCATGAGTGACTATAAATGAACTTTTCTTGACAATGGATGGCTTTTGCTCCACGTTTCCCGAGGCAAACAATCAATTACAATATGTTTTAATCAAAAAATGTAAAAACAATTCAAAATAAATTCAATAATGGGATTATAAAGGCATTTAAATCGAGTAATAAGGCTTTTCTAGGCATGAGTGACTATAAATGAACTTTTCTTGACAATGGATGGATTTTGCTCCACGTTTCCCGAGGCAAACAATCAATTACAATCTGTTTTAATAAAAAAATGTAAAAATAATTCAAAATAAATTCAATAATGGGATTATAAGGGCATTTAAACCGAGTAATAAGGCTTTTCTAGGCATGAGTGACTATAAATGAACTTTTCTTGATAATGGATGGCTTTTGCTCCACGTTTCCCGAGGCAAACAATCAATTACAATCTGTTTTAATAAAAAAATGTAAAAATTATTCAAAATAAATTCAATAATGGGATTATAAAGGCATTTAAATCGAGTAATAAGGCTTTTCTAGGCATGAGTGACTATAAATGATCTTTTCTTGACAATGGATGGCTTTCGTTCCATGTTTCCCGAGATAAACAATCTATTACAATCTGATTTAATGAAAAACTGTAAAAAAAAATCAAAATAAATTCAATAATGGGATTATAAAGGCATTTAAACCGAGTAATAAGGCTTCTCTAGGCATGAGTGACTATAAATGAACTTTTCTTGACAATGGATGGCTTTTGCTCCACGTTTCCCGAGGCAAACAATCAATTACAATATGTTTTAATCAAAAAAGGTAAAAAAAATTCAAAATAAATTCAATAATGGGATTATAAAAGCATTTAAACCGAGTAATAAGGCTTTTCTAGGCATGAGTGACTATAAATGATCTTTTCTTGACAATGGATGGCTTTCGTTCCATGTTTCCCGAGATAAACAATCTATTACAATCTGTTTTAATCAAAAACTGTAAAAAAAATCAAAATAAATTCAATAATGGGATTATAAAGGCATTTAAACCGAGTAATAAGGCTTCTCTAGGCATGAGTGACTATAAATGAACTTTTCTTGACAATGGATGGGTTTTGCTCCACGCTTCCCGAGGCAAACAATCAATTACAATATGTTTTAATCAAAAAATGTAAAAACAATTCAAAATAAATTCAATAATGGGATGATAAAGGCATTTAAATCGAGTAATAAGGCTTTTCTAGGCATGAGTGACTATAAATGAACTTTTCTTAACAATGGATGGCTTTTGCTCCACGTTTCCCGAGGCAAACAATCAATTACAATCTGTTTTAATCAAAAAATGTAAAAACAATTCAAAATAAATTCGATAATGGGATTATAAGGGTATTTAAACCGAGTTATAAGGCTTTTCTAGGCATGAGTGACTATAAATGAACTTTTCTTGACAATGGATGGCTTTCGCTCTATGTTTCCCGAGGCAAACAATCAATTACAATCTGTTTTAATCAAAAAATGTCTAAAAAGTTCAAAATAAATTCAATAATGGGATTATAAAGGCATTTAAACCGAGTAATAAGGCTTTTCTAGGCATGAGTGACTATAAATGATGTTTTCTTGACAATGGATGGCTTTCGTTCCATGTTTCCCGAGATAAACAATGTATTAGAATCTGTTTTAATAAAAAAATGTAAAAATAATTCAAAATAAATTCGATAATGGGATTATAAGGGCATTTAAATCGAGTAATAAGGCTTTTCTAGGCATGAGTGACTATAAATGATCTTTTCTTGACAATGGATGGCTTTCGTTCCATGTTTCTCGAGATAAACAATCTATTACAATCTGATTTAATGAAAAACTATAAAAAAAATCAAAATAAATTCAATAATGGGATTATAAAGGCATTTAAATCGAGTAATAAGGCTTCTCTAGGCATGAGTGACTGTAAATGAACTTTTCTTGACAATGGATGGCTTTTGCTCCACGCTTCCCGAGGCAAACATTCAATTACAATCTGTTTAATCAAAAAATGTCAAAAAAGTTCAAAATAAATTCAATAATGGGATTATAAAGGCATTTAAACCGAGTAATAAGGCTTTTCTACGCATGAGTGACTATAAATGATGTTTTCTTGACAATGGATGGCTTTCGTTCCATGTTTCCCGAGATAAACAATGTATTAGAATCTGTTTTAATAAAAAAATGTAAAAATAATTCAAAATAAATTCAATAATGGGATTATAAGGGCATTTAAATCGAGTAATAAGGCTTTTCTAGGCATGAGTGACTATAAATGATCTTTTCTTGACAATGGATGGCTTTCGTTCCATGTTTCCCGAGATAAACAATCTATTACAATCTGATTTAATGAAAAACTGTAAAAAAAAATCAAAATAAATTCAATAATGGGATTATAAAGGCATTTAAACCGAGTAATAAGGCTTCTCTAGGCATGAGTGACTATAAATGAACTTTTCTTGACAATGGATGGCTTTTGCTCCACGCTTCCCGAGGCAAACAATCAATTACAATATGTTTTAATCAAAAAATGTAAAAACAATTCAAAATAAATTCAATAATGGGATGATAAAGGCATTTAAATCGAGTAATAAGGCTTTTCTAGGCATGAGTGACTATAAATGATCTTTTCTAGACAATGGATGGCTTTCGTTCCATGTTTCCCGAGATAAACAATCTATTACAATCTATTTAATGAAAAACAGTAAAAAAAAATCAAAATAAATTCAATAATGGGATTCTAAAGGCATTTAAACCGAGTAATAAGGCTTCTCTAGGCATGAGTGACTATAAATGAACTTTTCTTGACAATGGATGGCTTTTGCTCCACGCTTCCCGAGGCAAACAATCAATTACAATATGTTTTAATCAAAAAATGTAAAAACAATTCAAAATAAATTCAATAATGGGATGATAAAAGCATTTAAACCGAGCAATAAGGCTTCTGTAGGCATGAGTGACTATAAATGATCTTTTCTTGACAATGGATGGCTTTCGTTCCATGTTTCCCGAGATAAACAATCTATTACAATCTGTTTTAATCAAAAAATGTAAAAAGAATTCAAAATAAATTCAATAATGGATTATAAAAGCATTTAAACCGAGTAATAAGGCTTTTCTAGGCATGAGTGACTATAAATGGACTTTTCTTGACAATGGATGGCTTTCGTTCCATGTTTCCCGAGATAAACAATCTATTACAATCTGTTTTAATCAAAAAATGTAAAAAAAATTCAAAATAAATTCAATAATGGGATTATAAAGGCATTTAAACCGAGTAATAAGGCTTTTCTAGGCATGAGTGACAATAAATGATCTTTTCTTGACAATGGATGGCTTTTGCTCCACGTTTGCCGAGGCAAACAATCAATTACAATATGTTTTAATCAAAAAATGTAAAAACAATTCAAAATAAATTCAATAATGGGATTATAAAGGCATTTAAATCGAGTAATAAGGCTTTTCTAGGCATGAGTGACTATAAATGAACTTTTCTTGACAATGGATGGCTTTTGCTCCACGTTTCCCAAGGCAAACAATCAATTACAATCTGTTTTAATCAAAAAATGTAAAAACAATTCAAAATAAATTCAATAATGGGATTATAAAGGCATTTAAACCGAGTAATAAGGCTTTTCTAGGCATGAGTGACTATAAATGATCTTTTCTTGACAATGGATGGCTTTCGTTCCATGTTTCCCGAGATAAACAATCAATTACAATCTGTTTTAATCAAAAAATGTCAAAAAAGTTCAAAATAAATTCAATAATGGGATTATAAAGGCATTTAAATCGAGTAATAAGGCTTTTCTAGGCATGAGTGACTATAAATGATCTTTTCTTGACAATGGATGGCTTTCGTTCCATGTTTCCCGAGATAAACAATCTATTACAATCTGATTTAATGAAAAACTGTAAAAAAAAATCAAAATAAATTCAATAATGGGATTATAAAGGCATTTAAACCGAGTAATAAGGCTTCTCTAAGCATGAGTGACTATAAATGAACTTTTCTTGACAATGGATGGCTTTTGCTCCACGTTTCCCGAGGCAAACAATCAATTACAATATGTTTTAATCAAAAAATGTAAAAACAATTCAAAATAAATTCAATAATGGGATTATAAAGGCATTTAAATCGAGTAATAAGGCTTTTCTAGGCATGAGTGACTATAAATGAACTTTTCTTGACAATGGATGGCTTTTGCTCCACGTTTCCCGAGGCAAACAATCAATTACAATCTGTTTTAATCAAAAAATGTAAAAACAATTCAAAATAAATTCAATAATGGGATTATAAAGGCATTTAAATCGAGTAATAAGGCTTATCTAGGCATGAGTGACTATAAATGAACTTTTCTTGACAATGGATGGCTTTTGCTCCACGTTTCCCGAGGCAAACAATCAATTACAATATGTTTTAATCAAAAAATGTAAAAACAATTCAAAATAAATTCAATAATGGGATTATAAAGGCATTTAAACCGAGTAATAAGGCTTCTCTAGGCATGAGTGACTATAAATGAACTTTTCTTGACAATGGATGGCTTTTGCTCCACGCTTCACGAGGCAAACAATCAATTACAATCTGTTTAATCAAAAAATGTCAAAAAAGTTCAAAATAAATTCAATAATGGGATTATAAAGGCATTTAAACCGAGTAATAAGGCTTTTCTAGGCATGAGTGACTATAAATGATGTTTTCTTGACAATGGATGGCTTTCGTTCCATGTTTCCCAAGATAAACAATGTATTAGAATCTGTTTTAATCAAAAAATGTAAAAAAACTTCAAAATAAATTCAATAATGGGATTATAAAGGCATTTAAACCGAGTAATATGGCTTTTCTAGGCATGAGTGACTATAAATGAACTTTTCTTGACAATGGTTGGCTTTTGCTCCACGTTTCCCGAGGCAAACAATCAATTACAATATGTTTTAATCAAAAAAGGTAAAAACAATTCAAAATAAATTCAATAATGGGATTATAAAGGCATTTAAATCGAGTAATAAGGCTTTTCTAGGCATGAGTGACTATAAATGATCTTTTCTTGACAATGGATGGCTTTCGTTCCATGTTTCCCGAGATAAACAATGTATTAGAATCTGTTTTAATAAAAAAATGTAAAAATAATTCAAAATAAATTCGATAATGGGATTATAAGGGCATTTAAATCGAGTAATAAGGCTTTTCTAGGCATGAGTGACTATAAATGAACTTTTCTTGATAATGGATGGCTTTTGCTCCATGTTTCCCGAGATAAACAATCTATTACAATCTGATTTAATGAAAAACTGTAAAAAAAAATCAAAATAAATTCAATAATGGGATTATAAAGGCATTTAAACCGAGTAATAAGGCTTCTCTAGGCATGAGTGACTATAAATGAACTTTTCTTGACAATGGATGGCTTTTGCTCCACGTTTCCCGAGGCAAACAATCAATTACAATATGTTTTAATCAAAAAATGTAAAAACAATTCAAAATAAATTCAATAATGGGATTATAAAGGCATTTAAATCGAGTAATAAGGCTTTTCTAGGCATGAGTGACTATAAATGAACTTTTCTTGACAATGGATGGATTTTGCTCCACGTTTCCCGAGGCAAACAATCAATTACAATCTGTTTTAATCAAAAAATGTAAAAATAATTCAAAATAAATTCAATAATGGGATTATAAGGGCATTTAAACCGAGTAATAAGGCTTTTCTAGGCATGAGTGACTATAAATGAACTTTTCTTGATAATGGATGGCTTTTGCTCCACGTTTCCCGAGGCAAACAATCAATTACAATCTGTTTTAATAAAAAAATGTAAAAATTATTCAAAATAAATTCAATAATGGGATTATAAAGGCATTTAAATCGAGTAATAAGGCTTTTCTAGGCATGAGTGACTATAAATGATCTTTTCTTGACAATGGATGGCTTTCGTTCCATGTTTCCCGAGATAAACAATCTATTACAATCTGATTTAATGAAAAACTGTAAAAAAAAATCAAAATAAATTCAATAATGGGATTATAAAGGCATTTAAACCGAGTAATAAGGCTTCTCTAGGCATGAGTGACTATAAATGAACTTTTCTTGACAATGGATGGCTTTTGCTCCACGTTTCCCGAGGCAAACAATCAATTACAATATGTTTTAATCAAAAAAGGTAAAAAAAATTCAAAATAAATTCAATAATGGGATTATAAAAGCATTTAAACCGAGTAATAAGGCTTTTCTAGGCATGAGTGACTATAAATGATCTTTTCTTGACAATGGATGGCTTTCGTTCCATGTTTCCCGAGATAAACAATCTATTACAATCTGTTTTAATCAAAAACTGTAAAAAAAATCAAAATAAATTCAATAATGGGATTATAAAGGCATTTAAACCGAGTAATAAGGCTTCTCTAGGCATGAGTGACTATAAATGAACTTTTCTTGACAATGGATGGGTTTTGCTCCACGCTTCCCGAGGCAAACAATCAATTACAATATGTTTTAATCAAAAAATGTAAAAACAATTCAAAATAAATTCAATAATGGGATGATAAAGGCATTTAAATCGAGTAATAAGGCTTTTCTAGGCATGAGTGACTATAAATGAACTTTTCTTAACAATGGATGGCTTTTGCTCCACGTTTCCCGAGGCAAACAATCAATTACAATCTGTTTTAATCAAAAAATGTAAAAACAATTCAAAATAAATTCGATAATGGGATTATAAGGGTATTTAAACCGAGTTATAAGGCTTTTCTAGGCATGAGTGACTATAAATGAACTTTTCTTGACAATGGATGGCTTTCGCTCTATGTTTCCCGAGGCAAACAATCAATTACAATCTGTTTTAATCAAAAAATGTCAAAAAAGTTCAAAATAAATTCAATAATGGGATTATAAAGGCATTTAAACCGAGTAATAAGGCTTTTCTAGGCATGAGTGACTATAAATGATGTTTTCTTGACAATGGATGGCTTTCGTTCCATGTTTCCCGAGATAAACAATGTATTAGAATCTGTTTTAATAAAAAAATGTAAAAATAATTCAAAATAAATTCGATAATGGGATTATAAGGGCATTTAAATCGAGTAATAAGGCTTTTCTAGGCATGAGTGACTATAAATGATCTTTTCTTGACAATGGATGGCTTTCGTTCCATGTTTCTCGAGATAAACAATCTATTACAATCTGATTTAATGAAAAACTATAAAAAAAATCAAAATAAATTCAATAATGGGATTATAAAGGCATTTAAACCGAGTAATAAGGCTTCTCTAGGCATGAGTGACTGTAAATGAACTTTTCTTGACAATGGATGGCTTTTGCTCCACGCTTCCCGAGGCAAACATTCAATTACAATCTGTTTAATCAAAAAATGTCAAAAAAGTTCAAAATAAATTCAATAATGGGATTATAAAGGCATTTAAACCGAGTAATAAGGCTTTTCTACGCATGAGTGACTATAAATGATGTTTTCTTGACAATGGATGGCTTTCGTTCCATGTTTCCCGAGATAAACAATGTATTAGAATCTGTTTTAATAAAAAAATGTAAAAATAATTCAAAATAAATTCAATAATGGGATTATAAGGGCATTTAAATCGAGTAATAAGGCTTTTCTAGGCATGAGTGACTATAAATGATCTTTTCTTGACAATGGATGGCTTTCGTTCCATGTTTCCCGAGATAAACAATCTATTACAATCTGATTTAATGAAAAACTGTAAAAAAAAATCAAAATAAATTCAATAATGGGATTATAAAGGCATTTAAACCGAGTAATAAGGCTTCTCTAGGCATGAGTGACTATAAATGAACTTTTCTTGACAATGGATGGCTTTTGCTCCACGCTTCCCGAGGCAAACAATCAATTACAATATGTTTTAATCAAAAAATGTAAAAACAATTCAAAATAAATTCAATAATGGGATGATAAAGGCATTTAAATCGAGTAATAAGGCTTTTCTAGGCATGAGTGACTATAAATGATCTTTTCTAGACAATGGATGGCTTTCGTTCCATGTTTCCCGAGATAAACAATCTATTACAATCTATTTAATGAAAAACAGTAAAAAAAAATCAAAATAAATTCAATAATGGGATTATAAAGGCATTTAAACCGAGTAATAAGGCTTCTCTAGGCATGAGTGACTATAAATGAACTTTTCTTGACAATGGATGGCTTTTGCTCCACGCTTCCCGAGGCAAACAATCAATTACAATATGTTTTAATCAAAAAATGTAAAAACAATTCAAAAGAAATTCAATAATGGGATGATAAAAGCATTTAAACCGAGCAATAAGGCTTCTGTAGGCATGAGTGACTATAAATGATCTTTTCTTGACAATGGATGGCTTTCGTTCCATGTTTCCCGAGATAAACAATCTATTACAATCTGTTTTAATCAAAAAATGTAAAAAGAATTCAAAATAAATTCAATAATGGATTATAAAAGCATTTAAACCGAGTAATAAGGCTTTTCTAGGCATGAGTGACTATAAATGGACTTTTCTTGACAATGGATGGCTTTCGTTCCATGTTTCCCGAGATAAACAATCTATTACAATCTGTTTTAATCAAAAAATGTAAAAAAAATTCAAAATAAATTCAATAATGGGATTATAAAGGCATTTAAACCGAGTAATAAGGCTTTTCTAGGCATGAGTGACTATAAATGATCTTTTCTTGACAATGGATGGCTTTTGCTCCACGTTTGCCGAGGCAAACAATCAATTACAATATGTTTTAATCAAAAAATGTAAAAAAAATTCAAAATAAATTCAATAATGGGATTATAAAGGCATTTAAATCGAGTAATAAGGCTTTTCTAGGCATGAGTGACTATAAATGATCTTTTCTTGACAATGGATGGCTTTCGTTCCATGTTTCCCGAGATAAACAATCTATTACAATCTGATTTAATGAAAAACTGTAAAAAAAAATCAAAATAAATTCAATAATGGCATTATAAAGGCATTTAAACCGAGTAATAAGGCTTCTCTAAGCATGAGTGACTATAAATGAACTTTTCTTGACAATGGATGGCTTTTGCTCCACGTTTCCCGAGGCAAACAATCAATTACAATATGTTTTAATCAAAAAATGTAAAAACAATTCAAAATAAATTCAATAATGGGATTATAAAGGCATTTAAATCGAGTAATAAGGCTTTTCTAGGCATGAGTGACTATAAATGAACTTTTCTTGACAATGGATGGCTTTTGCTCCACGTTTCCCGAGGCAAACAATCAATTACAATCTGTTTTAATCAAAAAATGTAAAAATAATTCAAAATAAATTCAATAATGGGATTATAAGGGCATTTAAACCGAGTAATAAGGCTTTTCTAGGCATTAGTGACTATAAATGATCTTTTCTTGACAATGGATGGCTTTCGTTCCATGTTTCCCGAGATAAATAATCTATTACAACCTGTTTTAATCAAAAAATGTAAAAAAAATTCAAAATAAATTCAATAATGGGATTATAAAGGCATTTAAACCGAGTAATAAGGCTTCTCTAGGCATGAGTGACTATAAATGAACTTTTCTTGACAATGGATGGCTTTTGCTCCACGTTTCCCGAGGCAAACAATCAATTACAATATGTTTTAATCAAAAAATGTAAAAACAATTCAAAATAAATTCAATAATGGGATTATAAAGGCATTTAAATCGAGTAATAAGGCTTATCTAGGCATGAGTGACTATAAATGAACTTTTCTTGACAATGGATGGCTTTTGCTCCACGTTTCCCGAGGCAAACAATCAATTACAATATGTTTTAATCAAAAAATGTAAAAACAATTCAAAATAAATTCAATAATGGGATTATAAAGGCATTTAAACCGAGTAATAAGGCTTCTCTAGGCATGAGTGACTATAAATGAACTTTTCTTGACAATGGATGGCTTTTGCTCCACGCTTCACGAGGCAAACAATCAATTACAATCTGTTTAATCAAAAAATGTCAAAAAAGTTCAAAATAAATTCAATAATGGGATTATAAAGGCATTTAAACCGAGTAATAAGGCTTTTCTAGGCATGAGTGACTATAAATGATGTTTTCTTGACAATGGATGGCTTTCGTTCCATGTTTCCCAAGATAAACAATGTATTAGAATCTGTTTTAATCAAAAAATGTAAAAAAACTTCAAAATAAATTCAATAATGGGATTATAAAGGCATTTAAACCGAGTAATATGGCTTTTCTAGGCATGAGTGACTATAAATGAACTTTTCTTGACAATGGTTGGCTTTTGCTCCACGTTTCCCGAGGCAAACAATCAATTACAATATGTTTTAATCAAAAAAGGTAAAAACAATTCAAAATAAATTCAATAATGGGATTATAAAGGCATTTAAATCGAGTAATAAGGCTTTTCTAGGCATGAGTGACTATAAATGATCTTTTCTTGACAATGGATGGCTTTCGTTCCATGTTTCCCGAGATAAACAATGTATTAGAATCTGTTTTAATAAAAAAATGTAAAAATAATTCAAAATAAATTCGATAATGGGATTATAAGGGCATTTAAATCGAGTAATAAGGCTTTTCTAGGCATGAGTGACTATAAATGAACTTTTCTTGATAATGGATGGCTTTTGCTCCATGTTTCCCGAGATAAACAATCTATTACAATCTGATTTAATGAAAAACTGTAAAAAAAAATCAAAATAAATTCAATAATGGGATTATAAAGGCATTTAAACCGAGTAATAAGGCTTCTCTAGGCATGAGTGACTATAAATGAACTTTTCTTGACAATGGATGGCTTTTGCTCCACGTTTCCCGAGGCAAACAATCAATTACAATATGTTTTAATCAAAAAATGTAAAAACAATTCAAAATAAATTCAATAATGGGATTATAAAGGCATTTAAATCGAGTAATAAGGCTTTTCTAGGCATGAGTGACTATAAATGAACTTTTCTTGACAATGGATGGCTTTTGCTCCACGTTTCCCGAGGCAAACAATCAATTACAATCTGTTTTAATAAAAAAATGTAAAAATAATTCAAAATAAGTTCAATAATGGGATTATAAGGGCATTTAAACCGAGTAATAAGGCTTTTCTAGGCATGAGTGACTATAAATGAACTTTTCTTGATAATGGATGGCTTTTGCTCCACGTTTCCCGAGGCAAACAATCAATTACAATCTGTTTTAATAAAAAAATGTAAAAATTATTCAAAATAAATTCAATAATGGGATTATAAAGGCATTTAAATCGAGTAATAAGGCTTTTCTAGGCATGAGTGACTATAAATGATCTTTTCTTGACAATGGATGGCTTTCGTTCCATGTTTCCCGAGATAAACAATCTATTACAATCTGATTTAATGAAAAACTGTAAAAAAAAATCAAAATAAATTCAATAATGGGATTATAAAGGCATTTAAACCGAGTAATAAGGCTTCTCTAGGCATGAGTGACTATAAATGAACTTTTCTTGACAATGGATGGCTTTTGCTCCACGCTTCCCGAGGCAAACAATCAATTACAATATGTTTTAATCAAAAAATGTAAAAACAATTCAAAATAAATTCAATAATGGGATGATAAAGGCATTTAAATCGAGTAATAAGGCTTTTCTAGGCATGAGTGACTATAAATGATCTTTTCTAGACAATGGATGGCTTTCGTTCCATGTTTCCCGAGATAAACAATCTATTACAATCTATTTAATGAAAAACAGTAAAAAAAAAATCAAAATAAATTCAATAATGGGATTATAAAGGCATTTAAACCGAGTAATAAGGCTTTTCTACGCATGAGTGACTATAAATGATGTTTTCTTGACAATGGATGGCTTTCGTTCCATGTTTCCCGAGATAAACAATGTATTAGAATCTGTTTTAATAAAAAAATATAAAAATAATTCAAAATAAATTCAATAATGGGATTATAAGGGCATTTAAATCGAGTAATAAGGCTTTTCTAGGCATGAGTGACTATAAATGATCTTTTCTTGACAATGGATGGCTTTCGTTCCATGTTTACCGAGATAAACAATCTATTACAATCTGATTTAATGAAAAACTGTAAAAAAAAATCAAAATAAATTCAATAATGGGATTATAAAGGCATTTAAACCGAGTAATAAGGCTTCTCTAGGCATGAGTGACTATAAATGAACTTTTCTTGACAATGGATGGCTTTTGCTCCACGCTTCCCGAGGCAAACAATCAATTACAATATGTTTTAATCAAAAAATGTAAAAACAATTCAAAAGAAATTCAATAATGGGATGATAAAAGCATTTAAACCGAGCAATAAGGCTTCTGTAGGCATGAGTGACTATAAATGATCTTTTCTTGACAATGGATGGCTTTCGTTCCATGTTTCCCGAGATAAACAATCTATTACAATCTGTTTTAATCAAAAAATGTAAAAAGAATTCAAAATAAATTCAATAATGGATTATAAAAGCATTTAAACCGAGTAATAAGGCTTTTCTAGGCATGAGTGACTATAAATGGACTTTTCTTGACAATGGATGGCTTTCGTTCCATGTTTCCCGAGATAAACAATCTATTACAATCTGTTTTAATCAAAAAATGTAAAAAAAATTCAAAATAAATTCAATAATGGGATTATAAAGGCATTTAAACCGAGTAATAAGGCTTTTCTAGGCATGAGTGACTATAAATGATCTTTTCTTGACAATGGATGGCTTTTGCTCCACGTTTGCCGAGGCAAACAATCAATTACAATATGTTTTAATCAAAAAATGTAAAAACAATTCAAAATAAATTCAATAATGGGATTATAAAGGCATTTAAATCGAGTAATAAGGCTTTTCTAGGCATGAGTGACTATAAATGAACTTTTCTTGACAATGGATGGCTTTTGCTCCACGTTTCCCGAGGCAAACAATCAATTACAATATGTTTTAATCAAAAAATGTAAAAACAATTCAAAATAAATTCAATAATGGGATTATAAAGGCATTTAAATCGAGTAATAAGGCTTTTCTAGGCATGAGTGACTATAAATGAACTTTTCTTGACAATGGATGGCTTTTGCTCCACGTTTCCCGAGGCAAACAATCAATTACAATCTGTTTTAATCAAAAAATGTAAAAATAATTCAAAATAAATTCAATAATGGGATTATAAGGGCATTTAAACCGAGTAATAAGGCTTTTCTAGGCATTAGTGACTATAAATGATCTTTTCTTGACAATGGATGGCTTTCGTTCCATGTTTCCCGAGATAAATAATCTATTACAACCTGTTTTAATCAAAAAATGTAAAAAAAATTCAAAATAAATTCAATAATGGGATTATAAAGGCATTTAAACCGAGTAATAAGGCTTCTCTAGGCATGAGTCACTATAAATGACCTTTTCTTGACAATGGATGGCTTTTGCTCCATGTTTCCCAAGGCAAACAATCAATTACAATCTGTTTTAATCAAAAAATGTAAAAACAATTCAAAATAAATTCAATAATGGGATTATAAAGGCATTTAAATCGAGTAATAAGGCTTTTCTAGGCATGAGTGACTATAAATGAACTTTTCTTGACAATGGATGGCTTTTGCTCCACGTTTCCCAAGGCAAACAATCAATTACAATCTGTTTTAATCAAAAAATGTAAAAACAATTCAAAATAAATTCAATAATGGGATTATAAAGGCATTTAAACCGAGTAATAAGGCTTTTCTAGGCATGAGTGACTATAAATGATCTTTTCTTGACAATGGATGGCTTTCGTTCCATGTTTCCCGAGATAAACAATCAATTACAATCTGTTTTAATCAAAAAATGTCAAAAAAGTTCAAAATAAATTCAATAATGGGATTATAAAGGCATTTAAATCGAGTAATAAGGCTTTTCTAGGCATGAGTGACTATAAATGATCTTTTCTTGACAATGGATGGCTTTCGTTCCATGTTTCCCGAGATAAACAATCTATTACAATCTGATTTAATGAAAAACTGTAAAAAAAAATCAAAATAAATTCAATAATGGGATTATAAAGGCATTTAAACCGAGTAATAAGGCTTCTCTAAGCATGAGTGACTATAAATGAACTTTTCTTGACAATGGATGGCTTTTGCTCCACGTTTCCCGAGGCAAACAATCAATTACAATATGTTTTAATCAAAAAATGTAAAAACAATTCAAAATAAATTCAATAATGGGATTATAAAGGCATTTAAATCGAGTAATAAGGCTTTTCTAGGCATGAGTGACTATAAATGAACTTTTCTTGACAATGGATGGCTTTTGCTCCACGTTTCCCGAGGCAAACAATCAATTACAATCTGTTTTAATCAAAAAATGTAAAAATAATTCAAAATAAATTCAATAATGGGATTATAAGGGCATTTAAACCGAGTAATAAGGCTTTTCTAGGCATTAGTGACTATAAATGATCTTTTCTTGACAATGGATGGCTTTCGTTCCATGTTTCCCGAGATAAATAATCTATTACAACCTGTTTTAATCAAAAAATGTAAAAAAAATTCAAAATAAATTCAATAATGGGATTATAAAGGCATTTAAACCGAGTAATAAGGCTTCTCTAGGCATGAGTGACTATAAATGAACTTTTCTTGACAATGGATGGCTTTTGCTCCACGTTTCCGGAGGCAAACAATCAATTACAATATGTTTTAATCAAAAAATGTAAAAACAATTCAAAATAAATTCAATAATGGGATTATAAAGGCATTTAAATCGAGTAATAAGGCTTATCTAGGCATGAGTGACTATAAATGAACTTTTCTTGACAATGGATGGCTTTTGCTCCACGTTTCCCGAGGCAAACAATCAATTACAATATGTTTTAATCAAAAAATGTAAAAACAATTCAAAATAAATTCAATAATGGGATTATAAAGGCATTTAAACCGAGTAATAAGGCTTCTCTAGGCATGAGTGACTATAAATGAACTTTTCTTGATAATGGATGGCTTTTGCTCCACGTTTCCCGAGGCAAACAATCAATTACAATCTGTTTTAATAAAAAAATGTAAAAATTATTCAAAATAAATTCAGTAATGGGATTATAAAGGCATTTAAATCGAGTAATAAGGCTTTTCTAGGCATGAGTGACTATAAATGATCTTTTCTTGACAATGGATGGCTTTCGTTCCATGTTTCCCGAGATAAACAATCTATTACAATCTGATTTAATGAAAAACTGTAAAAAAAAATCAAAATAAATTCAATAATGGGATTATAAAGGCATTTAAACCGAGTAATAAGGCTTCTCTAGGCATGAGTGACTATAAATGAACTTTTCTTGACAATGGATGGCTTTTGCTCCACGTTTCCCGAGGCAAACAATCAATTACAATATGTTTTAATCAAAAAAGGTAAAAAAAATTCAAAATAAATTCAATAATGGGATTATAAAAGCATTTAAACCGAGTAATAAGGCTTTTCTAGGCATGAGTGACTATAAATGATATTTTCTTGACAATGGATGGCTTTCGTTCCATGTTTCCCGAGATAAACAATCTATTACAATCTGTTTTAATCAAAAACTGTAAAAAAAATCAAAATAAATTCAATAATGGGATTATAAAGGCATTTAAACCGAGTAATAAGGCTTCTCTAGGCATGAGTGACTATAAATGAACTTTTCTTGACAATGGATGGGTTTTGCTCCACGCTTCCCGAGGCAAACAATCAATTACAATATGTTTTAATCAAAAAATGTAAAAACAATTCAAAATAAATTCAATAATGGGATGATAAAGGCATTTAAATCGAGTAATAAGGCTTTTCTAGGCATGAGTGACTATAAATGAACTTTTCTTAACAATGGATGGCTTTTGCTCCACGTTTCCCGAGGCAAACAATCAATTACAATCTGTTTTAATCAAAAAATGTAAAAACAATTCAAAATAAATTCGATAATGGGATTATAAGGGTATTTAAACCGAGTTATAAGGCTTTTCTAGGCATGAGTGACTATAAATGAACTTTTCTTGACAATGGATGGCTTTCGCTCTATGTTTCCCGAGGCAAACAATCAATTACAATCTGTTTTAATCAAAAAATGTCAAAAAAGTTCAAAATAAATTCAATAATGGGATTATAAAGGCATTTAAACCGAGTAATAAGGCTTTTCTAGGCATGAGTGACTATAAATGATGTTTTCTTGACAATGGATGGCTTTCGTTCCATGTTTCCCGAGATAAACAATGTATTAGAATCTGTTTTAATAAAAAAATGTAAAAATAATTCAAAATAAATTCGATAATGGGATTATAAGGGCATTTAAATCGAGTAATAAGGCTTTTCTAGGCTTGAGTGACTATAAATGATCTTTTCTTGACAATGGATGGCTTTCGTTCCATGTTTCTCGAGATAAACAATCTATTACAATCTGATTTAATGAAAAACTATAAAAAAAATCAAAATAAATTCAATAATGGGATTATAAAGGCATTTAAACCGAGTAATAAGGCTTCTCTAGGCATGAGTGACTGTAAATGAACTTTTCTTGACAATGGATGGCTTTTGCTCCACGCTTCCCGAGGCAAACATTCAATTACAATCTGTTTAATCAAAAAATGTCAAAAAAGTTCAAAATAAATTCAATAATGGGATTATAAAGGCATTTAAACCGAGTAATAAGGCTTTTCTACGCATGAGTGACTATAAATGATGTTTTCTTGACAATGGATGGCTTTCGTTCCATGTTTCCCGAGATAAACAATGTATTAGAATCTGTTTTAATAAAAAAATGTAAAAATAATTCAAAATAAATTCAATAATGGATTATAAGGGCATTTAAATCGAGTAATAAGGCTTTTCTAGGCATGAGTGACTATAAATGATCTTTTCTTGACAATGGATGGCTTTCGTTCCATGTTTCCCGAGATAAACAATCTATTACAATCTGATTTAATGAAAAACTGTAAAAAAAAATCAAAATAAATTCAATAATGGGATTATAAAGGCATTTAAACCGAGTAATAAGGCTTCTCTAGGCATGAGTGACTATAAATGAACTTTTCTTGACAATGGATGGCTTTTGCTCCACGCTTCCCGAGGCAAACAATCAATTACAATATGTTTTAATCAAAAAATGTAAAAACAATTCAAAATAAATTCAATAATGGGATGATAAAGGCATTTAAATCGAGTAATAAGGCTTTTCTAGGCATGAGTGACTATAAATGATCTTTTCTAGACAATGGATGGCTTTCGTTCCATGTTTCCCGAGATAAACAATCTATTACAATCTGATTTAATGAAAAACAGTAAAAAAAAATCAAAATAAATTCAATAATGGGATTATAAAGGCATTTAAACCGAGTAATAAGGCTTCTCTAGGCATGAGTGACTATAAATGAACTTTTCTTGACAATGGATGGCTTTTGCTCCACGCTTCCCGAGGCAAACAATCAATTACAATATGTTTTAATCAAAAAATGTAAAAACAATTCAAAAGAAATTCAATAATGGGATGATAAAAGCATTTAAACCGAGCAATAAGGCTTCTGTAGGCATGAGTGACTATAAATGATCTTTTCTTGACAATGGATGGCTTTCGTTCCATGTTTCCCGAGATAAACAATCTATTACAATCTGTTTTAATCAAAAAATGTAAAAAGAATTCAAAATAAATTCAATAATGGATTATAAAAGCATTTAAACCGAGTAATAAGGCTTTTCTAGGCATGAGTGACTATAAATGGACTTTTCTTGACAATGGATGGCTTTCGTTCCATGTTTCCCGAGATAAACAATCTATTACAATCTGTTTTAATCAAAAAATGTAAAAAAAATTCAAAATAAATTCAATAATGGGATTATAAAGGCATTTAAACCGAGTAATAAGGCTTTTCTAGGCATGAGTGACTATAAATGATCTTTTCTTGACAATGGATGGCTTTTGCTCCACGTTTGCCGAGGCAAACAATCAATTACAATATGTTTTAATCAAAAAATGTAAAAACAATTCAAAATAAATTCAATAATGGGATTATAAAGGCATTTAAATCGAGTAATAAGGCTTTTCTAGGCATGAGTGACTATAAATGAACTTTTCTTGACAATGGATGGCTTTTGCTCCACGTTTCCCGAGGCAAACAATCAATTACAATATGTTTTAATCAAAAAATGTAAAAACAATTCAAAATAAATTCAATAATGGGATTATAAAGGCATTTAAATCGAGTAATAAGGCTTTTCTAGGCATGAGTGACTATAAATGAACTTTTCTTGACAATGGATGGCTTTTGCTCCACGTTTCCCGAGGCAAACAATCAATTACAATCTGTTTTAATAAAAAAATGTAAAAATAATTCAAAATAAGTTCAATAATGGGATTATAAGGGCATTTAAACCGAGTAATAAGGCTTTTCTAGGCATGAGTGACTATAAATGAACTTTTCTTGATAATGGATGGCTTTTGCTCCACGTTTCCCGAGGCAAACAATCAATTACAATCTGTTTTAATAAAAAAATGTAAAAATTATTCAAAATAAATTCAATAATGGGATTATAAAGGCATTTAAATCGAGTAATAAGGCTTTTCTAGGCATGAGTGACTATAAATGATCTTTTCTTGACAATGGATGGCTTTCGTTCCATGTTTCCCGAGATAAACAATCTATTACAATCTGATTTAATGAAAAACTGTAAAAAAAAATCAAAATAAATTCAATAATGGGATTATAAAGGCATTTAAACCGAGTAATAAGGCTTCTCTAGGCATGAGTGACTATAAATGAACTTTTCTTGACAATGGATGGCTTTTGCTCCACGCTTCCCGAGGCAAACAATCAATTACAATATGTTTTAATCAAAAAATGTAAAAACAATTCAAAATAAATTCAATAATGGGATGATAAAGGCATTTAAATCGAGTAATAAGGCTTTTCTAGGCATGAGTGACTATAAATGAACTTTTCTTAACAATGGATGGCTTTTGCTCCACGTTTCCCGAGGCAAACAATCAATTACAATCTGTTTTAATCAAAAAATGTAAAAACAATTCAAAATAAATTCGATAATGGGATTATAAGGGTATTTAAACCGAGTTATAAGGCTTTTCTAGGCATGAGTGACTATAAATGAACTTTTCTTGACAATGGATGGCTTTCGCTCTATGTTTCCCGAGGCAAACAATCAATTACAATCTGTTTTAATCAAAAAATGTCAAAAAAGTTCAAAATAAATTCAATAATGGGATTATAAAGGCATTTAAACCGAGTAATAAGGCTTTTCTAGGCATGAGTGACTATAAATGATGTTTTCTTGACAATGGATGGCTTTCGTTCCATGTTTCCCGAGATAAACAATGTATTAGAATCTGTTTTAATAAAAAAATGTAAAAATAATTCAAAATAAATTCGATAATGGGATTATAAGGGCATTTAAATCGAGTAATAAGGCTTTTCTAGGCTTGAGTGACTATAAATGATCTTTTCTTGACAATGGATGGCTTTCGTTCCATGTTTCTCGAGATAAACAATCTATTACAATCTGATTTAATGAAAAACTATAAAAAAAATCAAAATAAATTCAATAATGGGATTATAAAGGCATTTAAACCGAGTAATAAGGCTTCTCTAGGCATGAGTGACTGTAAATGAACTTTTCTTGACAATGGATGGCTTTTGCTCCACGCTTCCCGAGGCAAACATTCAATTACAATCTGTTTAATCAAAAAATGTCAAAAAAGTTCAAAATAAATTCAATAATGGGATTATAAAGGCATTTAAACCGAGTAATAAGGCTTTTCTACGCATGAGTGACTATAAATGATGTTTTCTTGACAATGGATGGCTTTCGTTCCATGTTTCCCGAGATAAACAATGTATTAGAATCTGTTTTAATAAAAAAATGTAAAAATAATTCAAAATAAATTCAATAATGGGATTATAAGGGCATTTAAATCGAGTAATAAGGCTTTTCTAGGCATGAGTGACTATAAATGATCTTTTCTTGACAATGGATGGCTTTCGTTCCATGTTTCCCGAGATAAACAATCTATTACAATCTGATTTAATGAAAAACTGTAAAAAAAAATCAAAATAAATTCAATAATGGGATTATAAAGGCATTTAAACCGAGTAATAAGGCTTCTCTAGGCATGAGTGACTATAAATGAACTTTTCTTGACAATGGATGGCTTTTGCTCCACGCTTCCCGAGGCAAACAATCAATTACAATATGTTTTAATCAAAAAATGTAAAAACAATTCAAAATAAATTCAATAATGGGATGATAAAGGCATTTAAATCGAGTAATAAGGCTTTTCTAGGCATGAGTGACTATAAATGATCTTTTCTAGACAATGGATGGCTTTCGTTCCATGTTTCCCGAGATAAACAATCTATTACAATCTGATTTAATGAAAAACAGTAAAAAAAAATCAAAATAAATTCAATAATGGGATTATAAAGGCATTTAAACCGAGTAATAAGGCTTCTCTAGGCATGAGTGACTATAAATGAACTTTTCTTGACAATGGATGGCTTTTGCTCCACGCTTCCCGAGGCAAACAATCAATTACAATATGTTTTAATCAAAAAATGTAAAAACAATTCAAAAGAAATTCAATAATGGGATGATAAAAGCATTTAAACCGAGCAATAAGGCTTCTGTAGGCATGAGTGACTATAAATGATCTTTTCTTGACAATGGATGGCTTTCGTTCCATGTTTCCCGAGATAAACAATCTATTACAATCTGTTTTAATCAAAAAATGTAAAAAGAATTCAAAATAAATTCAATAATGGATTATAAAAGCATTTAAACCGAGTAATAAGGCTTTTCTAGGCATGAGTGACTATAAATGGACTTTTCTTGACAATGGATGGCTTTCGTTCCATGTTTCCCGAGATAAACAATCTATTACAATCTGTTTTAATCAAAAAATGTAAAAAAAATTCAAAATAAATTCAATAATGGGATTATAAAGGCATTTAAACCGAGTAATAAGGCTTTTCTAGGCATGAGTGACTATAAATGATCTTTTCTTGACAATGGATGGCTTTTGCTCCACGTTTGCCGAGGCAAACAATCAATTACAATATGTTTTAATCAAAAAATGTAAAAACAATTCAAAATAAATTCAATAATGGGATTATAAAGGCATTTAAATCGAGTAATAAGGCTTTTCTAGGCATGAGTGACTATAAATGAACTTTTCTTGACAATGGATGGCTTTTGCTCCACGTTTCCCGAGGCAAACAATCAATTACAATATGTTTTAATCAAAAAATGTAAAAACAATTCAAAATAAATTCAATAATGGGATTATAAAGGCATTTAAATCGAGTAATAAGGCTTTTCTAGGCATGAGTGACTATAAATGAACTTTTCTTGACAATGGATGGCTTTTGCTCCACGTTTCCCGAGGCAAACAATCAATTACAATCTGTTTTAATAAAAAAATGTAAAAATAATTCAAAATAAGTTCAATAATGGGATTATAAGGGCATTTAAACCGAGTAATAAGGCTTTTCTAGGCATGAGTGACTATAAATGAACTTTTCTTGATAATGGATGGCTTTTGCTCCACGTTTCCCGAGGCAAACAATCAATTACAATCTGTTTTAATAAAAAAATGTAAAAATTATTCAAAATAAATTCAATAATGGGATTATAAAGGCATTTAAATCGAGTAATAAGGCTTTTCTAGGCATGAGTGACTATAAATGATCTTTTCTTGACAATGGATGGCTTTCGTTCCATGTTTCCCGAGATAAACAATCTATTACAATCTGATTTAATGAAAAACTGTAAAAAAAAATCAAAATAAATTCAATAATGGGATTATAAAGGCATTTAAACCGAGTAATAAGGCTTCTCTAGGCATGAGTGACTATAAATGAACTTTTCTTGACAATGGATGGCTTTTGCTCCACGCTTCCCGAGGCAAACAATCAATTACAATATGTTTTAATCAAAAAATGTAAAAACAATTCAAAATAAATTCAATAATGGGATGATAAAGGCATTTAAATCGAGTAATAAGGCTTTTCTAGGCATGAGTGACTATAAATGATCTTTTCTAGACAATGGATGGCTTTCGTTCCATGTTTCCCGAGATAAACAATCTATTACAATCTATTTAATGAAAAACAGTAAAAAAAAAATCAAAATAAATTCAATAATGGGATTATAAAGGCATTTAAACCGAGTAATAAGGCTTTTCTACGCATGAGTGACTATAAATGATGTTTTCTTGACAATGGATGGCTTTCGTTCCATGTTTCCCGAGATAAACAATGTATTAGAATCTGTTTTAATAAAAAAATATAAAAATAATTCAAAATAAATTCAATAATGGGATTATAAGGGCATTTAAATCGAGTAATAAGGCTTTTCTAGGCATGAGTGACTATAAATGATCTTTTCTTGACAATGGATGGCTTTCGTTCCATGTTTACCGAGATAAACAATCTATTACAATCTGATTTAATGAAAAACTGTAAAAAAAAATCAAAATAAATTCAATAATGGGATTATAAAGGCATTTAAACCGAGTAATAAGGCTTCTCTAGGCATGAGTGACTATAAATGAACTTTTCTTGACAATGGATGGCTTTTGCTCCACGCTTCCCGAGGCAAACAATCAATTACAATATGTTTTAATCAAAAAATGTAAAAACAATTCAAAAGAAATTCAATAATGGGATGATAAAAGCATTTAAACCGAGCAATAAGGCTTCTGTAGGCATGAGTGACTATAAATGATCTTTTCTTGACAATGGATGGCTTTCGTTCCATGTTTCCCGAGATAAACAATCTATTACAATCTGTTTTAATCAAAAAATGTAAAAAGAATTCAAAATAAATTCAATAATGGATTATAAAAGCATTTAAACCGAGTAATAAGGCTTTTCTAGGCATGAGTGACTATAAATGGACTTTTCTTGACAATGGATGGCTTTCGTTCCATGTTTCCCGAGATAAACAATCTATTACAATCTGTTTTAATCAAAAAATGTAAAAAAAATTCAAAATAAATTCAATAATGGGATTATAAAGGCATTTAAACCGAGTAATAAGGCTTTTCTAGGCATGAGTGACTATAAATGATCTTTTCTTGACAATGGATGGCTTTTGCTCCACGTTTGCCGAGGCAAACAATCAATTACAATATGTTTTAATCAAAAAATGTAAAAACAATTCAAAATAAATTCAATAATGGGATTATAAAGGCATTTAAATCGAGTAATAAGGCTTTTCTAGGCATGAGTGACTATAAATGAACTTTTCTTGACAATGGATGGCTTTTGCTCCACGTTTCCCGAGGCAAACAATCAATTACAATATGTTTTAATCAAAAAATGTAAAAACAATTCAAAATAAATTCAATAATGGGATTATAAAGGCATTTAAATCGAGTAATAAGGCTTTTCTAGGCATGAGTGACTATAAATGAACTTTTCTTGACAATGGATGGCTTTTGCTCCACGTTTCCCGAGGCAAACAATCAATTACAATCTGTTTTAATCAAAAAATGTAAAAATAATTCAAAATAAATTCAATAATGGGATTATAAGGGCATTTAAACCGAGTAATAAGGCTTTTCTAGGCATTAGTGACTATAAATGATCTTTTCTTGACAATGGATGGCTTTCGTTCCATGTTTCCCGAGATAAATAATCTATTACAACCTGTTTTAATCAAAAAATGTAAAAAAAATTCAAAATAAATTCAATAATGGGATTATAAAGGCATTTAAACCGAGTAATAAGGCTTCTCTAGGCATGAGTCACTATAAATGACCTTTTCTTGACAATGGATGGCTTTTGCTCCATGTTTCCCAAGGCAAACAATCAATTACAATCTGTTTTAATCAAAAAATGTAAAAACAATTCAAAATAAATTCAATAATGGGATTATAAAGGCATTTAAATCGAGTAATAAGGCTTTTCTAGGCATGAGTGACTATAAATGAACTTTTCTTGACAATGGATGGCTTTTGCTCCACGTTTCCCAAGGCAAACAATCAATTACAATATGTTTTAATCAAAAAATGTAAAAACAATTCAAAATAAATTCAATAATGGGATTATAAAGGCATTTAAACCGAGTAATAAGGCTTTTCTAGGCATGAGTGACTATAAATGATCTTTTCTTGACAATGGATGGCTTTCGTTCCATGTTTCCCGAGATAAACAATCAATTACAATCTGTTTTAATCAAAAAATGTCAAAAAAGTTCAAAATAAATTCAATAATGGGATTATAAAGGCATTTAAATCGAGTAATAAGGCTTTTCTAGGCATGAGTGACTATAAATGATCTTTTCTTGACAATGGATGGCTTTCGTTCCATGTTTCCCGAGATAAACAATCTATTACAATCTGATTTAATGAAAAACTGTAAAAAAAAATCAAAATAAATTCAATAATGGGATTATAAAGGCATTTAAACCGAGTAATAAGGCTTCTCTAAGCATGAGTGACTATAAATGAACTTTTCTTGACAATGGATGGCTTTTGCTCCACGTTTCCCGAGGCAAACAATCAATTACAATATGTTTTAATCAAAAAATGTAAAAACAATTCAAAATAAATTCAATAATGGGATTATAAAGGCATTTAAATCGAGTAATAAGGCTTTTCTAGGCATGAGTGACTATAAATGAACTTTTCTTGACAATGGATGGCTTTTGCTCCACGTTTCCCGAGGCAAACAATCAATTACAATCTGTTTTAATCAAAAAATGTAAAAATAATTCAAAATAAATTCAATAATGGGATTATAAGGGCATTTAAACCGAGTAATAAGGCTTTTCTAGGCATTAGTGACTATAAATGATCTTTTCTTGACAATGGATGGCTTTCGTTCCATGTTTCCCGAGATAAATAATCGATTACAACCTGTTTTAATCAAAAAATGTAAAAAAAATTCAAAATAAATTCAATAATGGGATTATAAAGGCATTTAAACCGAGTAATAAGGCTTCTCTAGGCATGAGTGACTATAAATGAACTTTTCTTGACAATGGATGGCTTTTGCTCCACGTTTCCGGAGGCAAACAATCAATTACAATATGTTTTAATCAAAAAATGTAAAAACAATTCAAAATAAATTCAATAATGGGATTATAAAGGCATTTAAATCGAGTAATAAGGCTTATCTAGGCATGAGTGACTATAAATGAACTTTTCTTGACAATGGATGGCTTTTGCTCCACGTTTCCCGAGGCAAACAATCAATTACAATATGTTTTAATCAAAAAATGTAAAAACAATTCAAAATAAATTCAATAATGGGATTATAAAGGCATTTAAACCGAGTAATAAGGCTTCTCTAGGCATGAGTGACTATAAATGAACTTTTCTTGATAATGGATGGCTTTTGCTCCACGTTTCCCGAGGCAAACAATCAATTACAATCTGTTTTAATAAAAAAATGTAAAAATTATTCAAAATAAATTCAGTAATGGGATTATAAAGGCATTTAAATCGAGTAATAAGGCTTTTCTAGGCATGAGTGACTATAAATGATCTTTTCTTGACAATGGATGGCTTTCGTTCCATGTTTCCCGAGATAAACAATCTATTACAATATGATTTAATGAAAAACTGTAAAAAAAAATCAAAATAAATTCAATAATGGGATTATAAAGGCATTTAAACCGAGTAATAAGGCTTCTCTAGGCATGAGTGACTATAAATGAACTTTTCTTGACAATGGATGGCTTTTGCTCCACGTTTCCCGAGGCAAACAATCAATTACAATATGTTTTAATCAAAAAAGGTAAAAAAAATTCAAAATAAATTCAATAATGGGATTATAAAAGCATTTAAACCGAGTAATAAGGCTTTTCTAGGCATGAGTGACTATAAATGATATTTTCTTGACAATGGATGGCTTTCGTTCCATGTTTCCCGAGATAAACAATCTATTACAATCTGTTTTAATCAAAAACTGTAAAAAAAATCAAAATAAATTCAATAATGGGATTATAAAGGCATTTAAACCGAGTAATAAGGCTTCTCTAGGCATGAGTGACTATAAATGAACTTTTCTTGACAATGGATGGGTTTTGCTCCACGCTTCCCGAGGCAAACAATCAATTACAATATGTTTTAATCAAAAAATGTAAAAACAATTCAAAATAAATTCAATAATGGGATGATAAAGGCATTTAAATCGAGTAATAAGGCTTTTCTAGGCATGAGTGACTATAAATGAACTTTTCTTAACAATGGATGGCTTTTGCTCCATGTTTCCCGAGGCAAACAATCAATTACAATCTGTTTTAATCAAAAAATGTAAAAACAATTCAAAATAAATTCGATAATGGGATTATAAGGGTATTTAAACCGAGTTATAAGGCTTTTCTAGGCATGAGTGACTATAAATGAACTTTTCTTGACAATGGATGGCTTTCGCTCTATGTTTCCCGAGGCAAACAATCAATTACAATCTGTTTTAATCAAAAAATGTCAAAAAAGTTCAAAATAAATTCAATAATGGGATTATAAAGGCATTTAAACCGAGTAATAAGGCTTTTCTAGGCATGAGTGACTATAAATGATGTTTTCTTGACAATGGATGGCTTTCGTTCCATGTTTCCCGAGATAAACAATGTATTAGAATCTGTTTTAATAAAAAAATGTAAAAATAATTCAAAATAAATTCGATAATGGGATTATAAGGGCATTTAAATCGAGTAATAAGGCTTTTCTAGGCTTGAGTGACTATAAATGATCTTTTCTTGACAATGGATGGCTTTCGTTCCATGTTTCTCGAGATAAACAATCTATTACAATCTGATTTAATGAAAAACTATAAAAAAAATCAAAATAAATTCAATAATGGGATTATAAAGGCATTTAAACCGAGTAATAAGGCTTCTCTAGGCATGAGTGACTGTAAATGAACTTTTCTTGACAATGGATGGCTTTTGCTCCACGCTTCCCGAGGCAAACATTCAATTACAATCTGTTTAATCAAAAAATGTCAAAAAAGTTCAAAATAAATTCAATAATGGGATTATAAAGGCATTTAAACCGAGTAATAAGGCTTTTCTACGCATGAGTGACTATAAATGATGTTTTCTTGACAATGGATGGCTTTCGTTCCATGTTTCCCGAGATAAACAATGTATTAGAATCTGTTTTAATAAAAAAATGTAAAAATAATTCAAAATAAATTCAATAATGGGATTATAAGGGCATTTAAATCGAGTAATAAGGCTTTTCTAGGCATGAGTGACTATAAATGATCTTTTCTTGACAATGGATGGCTTTCGTTCCATGTTTCCCGAGATAAACAATCTATTACAATCTGATTTAATGAAAAACTGTAAAAAAAAATCAAAATAAATTCAATAATGGGATTATAAAGGCATTTAAACCGAGTAATAAGGCTTCTCTAGGCATGAGTGACTATAAATGAACTTTTCTTGACAATGGATGGCTTTTGCTCCACGCTTCCCGAGGCAAACAATCAATTACAATATGTTTTAATCAAAAAATGTAAAAACAATTCAAAATAAATTCAATAATGGGATGATAAAGGCATTTAAATCGAGTAATAAGGCTTTTCTAGGCATGAGTGACTATAAATGATCTTTTCTAGACAATGGATGGCTTTCGTTCCATGTTTCCCGAGATAAACAATCTATTACAATCTGATTTAATGAAAAACAGTAAAAAAAAATCAAAATAAATTCAATAATGGGATTATAAAGGCATTTAAACCGAGTAATAAGGCTTCTCTAGGCATGAGTGACTATAAATGAACTTTTCTTGACAATGGATGGCTTTTGCTCCACGCTTCCCGAGGCAAACAATCAATTACAATATGTTTTAATCAAAAAATGTAAAAACAATTCAAAAGAAATTCAATAATGGGATGATAAAAGCATTTAAACCGAGCAATAAGGCTTCTGTAGGCATGAGTGACTATAAATGATCTTTTCTTGACAATGGATGGCTTTCGTTCCATGTTTCCCGAGATAAACAATCTATTACAATCTGTTTTAATCAAAAAATGTAAAAAGAATTCAAAATAAATTCAATAATGGATTATAAAAGCATTTAAACCGAGTAATAAGGCTTTTCTAGGCATGAGTGACTATAAATGGACTTTTCTTGACAATGGATGGCTTTCGTTCCATGTTTCCCGAGATAAACAATCTATTACAATCTGTTTTAATCAAAAAATGTAAAAAAAATTCAAAATAAATTCAATAATGGGATTATAAAGGCATTTAAACCGAGTAATAAGGCTTTTCTAGGCATGAGTGACTATAAATGATCTTTTCTTGACAATGGATGGCTTTTGCTCCACGTTTGCCGAGGCAAACAATCAATTACAATATGTTTTAATCAAAAAATGTAAAAACAATTCAAAATAAATTCAATAATGGGATTATAAAGGCATTTAAATCGAGTAATAAGGCTTTTCTAGGCATGAGTGACTATAAATGAACTTTTCTTGACAATGGATGGCTTTTGCTCCACGTTTCCCGAGGCAAACAATCAATTACAATATGTTTTAATCAAAAAATGTAAAAACAATTCAAAATAAATTCAATAATGGGATTATAAAGGCATTTAAATCGAGTAATAAGGCTTTTCTAGGCATGAGTGACTATAAATGAACTTTTCTTGACAATGGATGGCTTTTGCTCCACGTTTCCCGAGGCAAACAATCAATTACAATCTGTTTTAATCAAAAAATGTAAAAATAATTCAAAATAAATTCAATAATGGGATTATAAGGGCATTTAAACCGAGTAATAAGGCTTTTCTAGGCATTAGTGACTATAAATGATCTTTTCTTGACAATGGATGGCTTTCGTTCCATGTTTCCCGAGATAAATAATCTATTACAACCTGTTTTAATCAAAAAATGTAAAAAAAATTCAAAATAAATTCAATAATGGGATTATAAAGGCATTTAAACCGAGTAATAAGGCTTCTCTAGGCATGAGTCACTATAAATGACCTTTTCTTGACAATGGATGGCTTTTGCTCCATGTTTCCCAAGGCAAACAATCAATTACAATCTGTTTTAATCAAAAAATGTAAAAACAATTCAAAATAAATTCAATAATGGGATTATAAAGGCATTTAAATCGAGTAATAAGGCTTTTCTAGGCATGAGTGACTATAAATGAACTTTTCTTGACAATGGATGGCTTTTGCTCCACGTTTCCCAAGGCAAACAATCAATTACAATCTGTTTTAATCAAAAAATGTAAAAACAATTCAAAATAAATTCAATAATGGGATTATAAAGGCATTTAAACCGAGTAATAAGGCTTTTCTAGGCATGAGTGACTATAAATGATCTTTTCTTGACAATGGATGGCTTTCGTTCCATGTTTCCCGAGATAAACAATCAATTACAATCTGTTTTAATCAAAAAATGTCAAAAAAGTTCAAAATAAATTCAATAATGGGATTATAAAGGCATTTAAATCGAGTAATAAGGCTTTTCTAGGCATGAGTGACTATAAATGATCTTTTCTTGACAATGGATGGCTTTCGTTCCATGTTTCCCGAGATAAACAATCTATTACAATCTGATTTAATGAAAAACTGTAAAAAAAAATCAAAATAAATTCAATAATGGGATTATAAAGGCATTTAAACCGAGTAATAAGGCTTCTCTAAGCATGAGTGACTATAAATGAACTTTTCTTGACAATGGATGGCTTTTGCTCCACGTTTCCCGAGGCAAACAATCAATTACAATATGTTTTAATCAAAAAATGTAAAAACAATTCAAAATAAATTCAATAATGGGATTATAAAGGCATTTAAATCGAGTAATAAGGCTTTTCTAGGCATGAGTGACTATAAATGAACTTTTCTTGACAATGGATGGCTTTTGCTCCACGTTTCCCGAGGCAAACAATCAATTACAATCTGTTTTAATCAAAAAATGTAAAAATAATTCAAAATAAATTCAATAATGGGATTATAAGGGCATTTAAACCGAGTAATAAGGCTTTTCTAGGCATTAGTGACTATAAATGATCTTTTCTTGACAATGGATGGCTTTCGTTCCATGTTTCCCGAGATAAATAATCGATTACAACCTGTTTTAATCAAAAAATGTAAAAAAAATTCAAAATAAATTCAATAATGGGATTATAAAGGCATTTAAACCGAGTAATAAGGCTTCTCTAGGCATGAGTGACTATAAATGAACTTTTCTTGACAATGGATGGCTTTTGCTCCACGTTTCCGGAGGCAAACAATCAATTACAATATGTTTTAATCAAAAAATGTAAAAACAATTCAAAATAAATTCAATAATGGGATTATAAAGGCATTTAAATCGAGTAATAAGGCTTATCTAGGCATGAGTGACTATAAATGAACTTTTCTTGACAATGGATGGCTTTTGCTCCACGTTTCCCGAGGCAAACAATCAATTACAATATGTTTTAATCAAAAAATGTAAAAACAATTCAAAATAAATTCAATAATGGGATTATAAAGGCATTTAAACCGAGTAATAAGGCTTCTCTAGGCATGAGTGACTATAAATGAACTTTTCTTGATAATGGATGGCTTTTGCTCCACGTTTCCCGAGGCAAACAATCAATTACAATCTGTTTTAATAAAAAAATGTAAAAATTATTCAAAATAAATTCAGTAATGGGATTATAAAGGCATTTAAATCGAGTAATAAGGCTTTTCTAGGCATGAGTGACTATAAATGATCTTTTCTTGACAATGGATGGCTTTCGTTCCATGTTTCCCGAGATAAACAATCTATTACAATATGATTTAATGAAAAACTGTAAAAAAAAATCAAAATAAATTCAATAATGGGATTATAAAGGCATTTAAACCGAGTAATAAGGCTTCTCTAGGCATGAGTGACTATAAATGAACTTTTCTTGACAATGGATGGCTTTTGCTCCACGTTTCCCGAGGCAAACAATCAATTACAATATGTTTTAATCAAAAAAGGTAAAAAAAATTCAAAATAAATTCAATAATGGGATTATAAAAGCATTTAAACCGAGTAATAAGGCTTTTCTAGGCATGAGTGACTATAAATGATATTTTCTTGACAATGGATGGCTTTCGTTCCATGTTTCCCGAGATAAACAATCTATTACAATCTGTTTTAATCAAAAACTGTAAAAAAAATCAAAATAAATTCAATAATGGGATTATAAAGGCATTTAAACCGAGTAATAAGGCTTCTCTAGGCATGAGTGACTATAAATGAACTTTTCTTGACAATGGATGGCTTTTGCTCCACGTTTCCCGAGGCAAACAATCAATTACAATATGTTTTAATCAAAAAAGGTAAAAAAAATTCAAAATAAATTCAATAATGGGATTATAAAAGCATTTAAACCGAGTAATAAGGCTTTTCTAGGCATGAGTGACTATAAATGATATTTTCTTGACAATGGATGGCTTTCGTTCCATGTTTCCCGAGATAAACAATCTATTACAATCTGTTTTAATCAAAAACTGTAAAAAAAATCAAAATAAATTCAATAATGGGATTATAAAGGCATTTAAACCGAGTAATAAGGCTTCTCTAGGCATGAGTGACTATAAATGAACTTTTCTTGACAATGGATGGCTTTTGCTCCACGTTTCCGGAGGCAAACAATCAATTACAATATGTTTTAATCAAAAAATGTAAAAACAATTCAAAATAAATTCAATAATGGGATTATAAAGGCATTTAAATCGAGTAATAAGGCTTATCTAGGCATGAGTGACTATAAATGAACTTTTCTTGACAATGGATGGCTTTTGCTCCACGTTTCCCGAGGCAAACAATCAATTACAATATGTTTTAATCAAAAAATGTAAAAACAATTCAAAATAAATTCAATAATGGGATTATAAAGGCATTTAAACCGAGTAATAAGGCTTCTCTAGGCATGAGTGACTATAAATGAACTTTTCTTGATAATGGATGGCTTTTGCTCCACGTTTCCCGAGGCAAACAATCAATTACAATCTGTTTTAATAAAAAAATGTAAAAATTATTCAAAATAAATTCAGTAATGGGATTATAAAGGCATTTAAATCGAGTAATAAGGCTTTTCTAGGCATGAGTGACTATAAATGATCTTTTCTTGACAATGGATGGCTTTCGTTCCATGTTTCCCGAGATAAACAATCTATTACAATATGATTTAATGAAAAACTGTAAAAAAAAATCAAAATAAATTCAATAATGGGATTATAAAGGCATTTAAACCGAGTAATAAGGCTTCTCTAGGCATGAGTGACTATAAATGAACTTTTCTTGACAATGGATGGCTTTTGCTCCACGTTTCCCGAGGCAAACAATCAATTACAATCTGTTTTAATCAAAAAATGTAAAAACAATTCAAAATAAATTCAATAATGGGATTATAAAGGCATTTAAACCGAGTAATAAGGCTTTTCTAGGCATGAGTGACTATAAATGATCTTTTCTTGACAATGGATGGCTTTCGTTCCATGTTTCCCGAGATAAACAATCAATTACAATCTGTTTTAATCAAAAAATGTCAAAAAAGTTCAAAATAAATTCAATAATGGGATTATAAAGGCATTTAAATCGAGTAATAAGGCTTTTCTAGGCATGAGTGACTATAAATGATCTTTTCTTGACAATGGATGGCTTTCGTTCCATGTTTCCCGAGATAAACAATCTATTACAATCTGATTTAATGAAAAACTGTAAAAAAAAATCAAAATAAATTCAATAATGGGATTATAAAGGCATTTAAACCGAGTAATAAGGCTTCTCTAAGCATGAGTGACTATAAATGAACTTTTCTTGACAATGGATGGCTTTTGCTCCACGTTTCCCGAGGCAAACAATCAATTACAATATGTTTTAATCAAAAAATGTAAAAACAATTCAAAATAAATTCAATAATGGGATTATAAAGGCATTTAAATCGAGTAATAAGGCTTTTCTAGGCATGAGTGACTATAAATGAACTTTTCTTGACAATGGATGGCTTTTGCTCCACGTTTCCCGAGGCAAACAATCAATTACAATCTGTTTTAATCAAAAAATGTAAAAATAATTCAAAATAAATTCAATAATGGGATTATAAGGGCATTTAAACCGAGTAATAAGGCTTTTCTAGGCATTAGTGACTATAAATGATCTTTTCTTGACAATGGATGGCTTTCGTTCCATGTTTCCCGAGATAAATAATCTATTACAACCTGTTTTAATCAAAAAATGTAAAAAAAATTCAAAATAAATTCAATAATGGGATTATAAAGGCATTTAAACCGAGTAATAAGGCTTCTCTAGGCATGAGTGACTATAAATGAACTTTTCTTGACAATGGATGGCTTTTGCTCCACGTTTCCCGAGGCAAACAATCAATTACAATATGTTTTAATCAAAAAATGTAAAAACAATTCAAAATAAATTCAATAATGGGATTATAAAGGCATTTAAATCGAGTAATAAGGCTTATCTAGGCATGAGTGACTATAAATGAACTTTTCTTGACAATGGATGGCTTTTGCTCCACGTTTCCCGAGGCAAACAATCAATTACAATATGTTTTAATCAAAAAATGTAAAAACAATTCAAAATAAATTCAATAATGGGATTATAAAGGCATTTAAACCGAGTAATAAGGCTTCTCTAGGCATGAGTGACTATAAATGAACTTTTCTTGACAATGGATGGCTTTTGCTCCACGCTTCACGAGGCAAACAATCAATTACAATCTGTTTAATCAAAAAATGTCAAAAAAGTTCAAAATAAATTCAATAATGGGATTATAAAGGCATTTAAACCGAGTAATAAGGCTTTTCTAGGCATGAGTGACTATAAATGATGTTTTCTTGACAATGGATGGCTTTCGTTCCATGTTTCCCAAGATAAACAATGTATTAGAATCTGTTTTAATCAAAAAATGTAAAAAAACTTCAAAATAAATTCAATAATGGGATTATAAAGGCATTTAAACCGAGTAATATGGCTTTTCTAGGCATGAGTGACTATAAATGAACTTTTCTTGACAATGGTTGGCTTTTGCTCCACGTTTCCCGAGGCAAACAATCAATTACAATATGTTTTAATCAAAAAAGGTAAAAACAATTCAAAATAAATTCAATAATGGGATTATAAAGGCATTTAAATCGAGTAATAAGGCTTTTCTAGGCATGAGTGACTATAAATGATCTTTTCTTGACAATGGATGGCTTTCGTTCCATGTTTCCCGAGATAAACAATGTATTAGAATCTGTTTTAATAAAAAAATGTAAAAATAATTCAAAATAAATTCGATAATGGGATTATAAGGGCATTTAAATCGAGTAATAAGGCTTTTCTAGGCATGAGTGACTATAAATGAACTTTTCTTGATAATGGATGGCTTTTGCTCCATGTTTCCCGAGATAAACAATCTATTACAATCTGATTTAATGAAAAACTGTAAAAAAAAATCAAAATAAATTCAATAATGGGATTATAAAGGCATTTAAACCGAGTAATAAGGCTTCTCTAGGCATGAGTGACTATAAATGAACTTTTCTTGACAATGGATGGCTTTTGCTCCACGTTTCCCGAGGCAAACAATCAATTACAATATGTTTTAATCAAAAAATGTAAAAACAATTCAAAATAAATTCAATAATGGGATTATAAAGGCATTTAAATCGAGTAATAAGGCTTTTCTAGGCATGAGTGACTATAAATGAACTTTTCTTGACAATGGATGGCTTTTGCTCCACGTTTCCCGAGGCAAACAATCAATTACAATCTGTTTTAATAAAAAAATGTAAAAATAATTCAAAATAAGTTCAATAATGGGATTATAAGGGCATTTAAACCGAGTAATAAGGCTTTTCTAGGCATGAGTGACTATAAATGAACTTTTCTTGATAATGGATGGCTTTTGCTCCACGTTTCCCGAGGCAAACAATCAATTACAATCTGTTTTAATAAAAAAATGTAAAAATTATTCAAAATAAATTCAATAATGGGATTATAAAGGCATTTAAATCGAGTAATAAGGCTTTTCTAGGCATGAGTGACTATAAATGATCTTTTCTTGACAATGGATGGCTTTCGTTCCATGTTTCCCGAGATAAACAATCTATTACAATCTGATTTAATGAAAAACTGTAAAAAAAAATCAAAATAAATTCAATAATGGGATTATAAAGGCATTTAAACCGAGTAATAAGGCTTCTCTAGGCATGAGTGACTATAAATGAACTTTTCTTGACAATGGATGGCTTTTGCTCCACGTTTCCCGAGGCAAACAATCAATTACAATATGTTTTAATCAAAAAAGGTAAAAAAAATTCAAAATAAATTCAATAATGGGATTATAAAGGCATTTAAACCGAGTAATAAGGCTTTTCTAGGCATGAGTGACTATAAATGATCTTTTCTTGACAATGGATGGCTTTCGTTCCATGTTTCCCGAGATAAACAATCTATTACAATCTGTTTTAATCAAAAACTGTAAAAAAAATCAAAATAAATTCAATAATGGGATTATAAAGGCATTTAAACCGAGTAATAAGGCTTCTCTAGGCATGAGTGACTATAAATGAACTTTTCTTGACAATGGATGGGTTTTGCTCCACGCTTCCCGAGGCAAACAATCAATTACAATATGTTTTAATCAAAAAATGTAAAAACAATTCAAAATAAATTCAATAATGGGATGATAAAGGCATTTAAATCGAGTAATAAGGCTTTTCTAGGCATGAGTGACTATAAATGAACTTTTCTTAACAATGGATGGCTTTTGCTCCACGTTTCCCGAGGCAAACAATCAATTACAATCTGTTTTAATCAAAAAATGTAAAAACAATTCAAAATAAATTCGATAATGGGATTATAAGGGTATTTAAACCGAGTTATAAGGCTTTTCTAGGCATGAGTGACTATAAATGAACTTTTCTTGACAATGGATGGCTTTCGCTCTATGTTTCCCGAGGCAAACAATCAATTACAATCTGTTTTAATCAAAAAATGTCAAAAAAGTTCAAAATAAATTCAATAATGGGATTATAAAGGCATTTAAACCGAGTAATAAGGCTTTTCTAGGCATGAGTGACTATAAATGATGTTTTCTTGACAATGGATGGCTTTCGTTCCATGTTTCCCGAGATAAACAATGTATTAGAATCTGTTTTAATAAAAAAATGTAAAAATAATTCAAAATAAATTCGATAATGGGATTATAAGAGCATTTAAATCGAGTAATAAGGCTTTTCTAGGCATGAGTGACTATAAATGATCTTTTCTTGACAATGGATGGCTTTCGTTCCATGTTTCTCGAGATAAACAATCTATTACAATCTGATTTAATGAAAAACTATAAAAAAAATCAAAATAAATTCAATAATGGGATTATAAAGGCATTTAAACCGAGTAATAAGGCTTCTCTAGGCATGAGTGACTGTAAATGAACTTTTCTTGACAATGGATGGCTTTTGCTCCACGCTTCCCGAGGCAAACATTCAATTACAATCTGTTTAATCAAAAAATGTCAAAAAAGTTCAAAATAAATTCAATAATGGGATTATAAAGGCATTTAAACCGAGTAATAAGGCTTTTCTACGCATGAGTGACTATAAATGATGTTTTCTTGACAATGGATGGCTTTCGTTCCATGTTTCCCGAGATAAACAATGTATTAGAATCTGTTTTAATAAAAAAATGTAAAAATAATTCAAAATAAATTCAATAATGGGATTATAAAGGCATTTAAATCGAGTAATAAGGCTTTTCTAGGCATGAGTGACTATAAATGATCTTTTCTTGACAATGGATGGCTTTCGTTCCATGTTTCCCGAGATAAACAATCTATTACAATCTGATTTAATGAAAAACTGTAAAAAAAAATCAAAATAAATTCAATAATGGGATTATAAAGGCATTTAAACCGAGTAATAAGGCTTCTCTAGGCATGAGTGACTATAAATGAACTTTTCTTGACAATGGATGGCTTTTGCTCCACGCTTCCCGAGGCAAACAATCAATTACAATATGTTTTAATCAAAAAATGTAAAAACAATTCAAAATAAATTCAATAATGGGATGATAAAGGCATTTAAATCGAGTAATAAGGCTTTTCTAGGCATGAGTGACTATAAATGATCTTTTCTAGACAATGGATGGCTTTCGTTCCATGTTTCCCGAGATAAACAATCTATTACAATCTGATTTAATGAAAAACAGTAAAAAAAAATCAAAATAAATTCAATAATGGGATTATAAAGGCATTTAAACCGAGTAATAAGGCTTCTCTAGGCATGAGTGACTATAAATGAACTTTTCTTGACAATGGATGGCTTTTGCTCCACGCTTCCCGAGGCAAACAATCAATTACAATATGTTTTAATCAAAAAATGTAAAAACAATTCAAAAGAAATTCAATAATGGGATGATAAAAGCATTTAAACCGAGCAATAAGGCTTCTGTAGGCATGAGTGACTATAAATGATCTTTTCTTGACAATGGATGGCTTTCGTTCCATGTTTCCCGAGATAAACAATCTATTACAATCTGTTTTAATCAAAAAATGTAAAAACAATTCAAAATAAATTCAATAATGGATTATAAAAGCATTTAAACCGAGTAATAAGGCTTTTCTAGGCATGAGTGACTATAAATGGACTTTTCTTGACAATGGATGGCTTTCGTTCCATGTTTCCCGAGATAAACAATCTATTACAATCTGTTTTAATCAAAAAATGTAAAAAAAATTCAAAATAAATTCAATAATGGGATTATAAAGGCATTTAAACCGAGTAATAAGGCTTTTCTAGGCATGAGTGACTATAAATGATCTTTTCTTGACAATGGATGGCTTTTGCTCCACGTTTGCCGAGGCAAACAATCAATTACAATATGTTTTAATCAAAAAATGTAAAAACAATTCAAAATAAATTCAATAATGGGATTATAAAGGCATTTAAATCGAGTAATAAGGCTTTTCTAGGCATGAGTGACTATAAATGAACTTTTCTTGACAATGGATGGCTTTTGCTCCACGTTTCCCAAGGCAAACAATCAATTACAATCTGTTTTAATCAAAAAATGTAAAAACAATTCAAAATAAATTCAATAATGGGATTATAAAGGCATTTAAACCGAGTAATAAGGCTTTTCTAGGCATGAGTGACTATAAATGATCTTTTCTTGACAATGGATGGCTTTCGTTCCATGTTTCCCGAGATAAACAATCAATTACAATCTGTTTTAATCAAAAAATGTCAAAAAAGTTCAAAATAAATTCAATAATGGGATTATAAAGGCATTTAAATCGAGTAATAAGGCTTTTCTAGGCATGAGTGACTATAAATGATCTTTTCTTGACAATGGATGGCTTTCGTTCCATGTTTCCCGAGATAAACAATCTATTACAATCTGATTTAATGAAAAACTGTAAAAAAAAATCAAAATAAATTCAATAATGGGATTATAAAGGCATTTAAACCGAGTAATAAGGCTTCTCTAAGCATGAGTGACTATAAATGAACTTTTCTTGACAATGGATGGCTTTTGCTCCACGTTTCCCGAGGCAAACAATCAATTACAATATGTTTTAATCAAAAAATGTAAAAACAATTCAAAATAAATTCAATAATGGGATTATAAAGGCATTTAAATCGAGTAATAAGGCTTTTCTAGGCATGAGTGACTATAAATGAACTTTTCTTGACAATGGATGGCTTTTGCTCCACGTTTCCCGAGGCAAACAATCAATTACAATCTGTTTTAATCAAAAAATGTAAAAATAATTCAAAATAAATTCAATAATGGGATTATAAGGGCATTTAAACCGAGTAATAAGGCTTTTCTAGGCATTAGTGACTATAAATGATCTTTTCTTGACAATGGATGGCTTTCGTTCCATGTTTCCCGAGATAAATAATCTATTACAACCTGTTTTAATCAAAAAATGTAAAAAAAATTCAAAATAAATTCAATAATGGGATTATAAAGGCATTTAAACCGAGTAATAAGGCTTCTCTAGGCATGAGTCACTATAAATGACCTTTTCTTGACAATGGATGGCTTTTGCTCCATGTTTCCCAAGGCAAACAATCAATTACAATATGTTTTAATCAAAAAATGTAAAAACAATTCAAAATAAATTCAATAATGGGATTATAAAGGCATTTAAATCGAGTAATAAGGCTTTTCTAGACATGAGTGACTATAAATGAACTTTTCTTGACAATGGATGGCTTTTGCTCCACGTTTCCCAAGGCAAACAATCAATTAGAATCTGTTTCAATCAAAAAATGTAAAAACAATTCAAAATAAATTCAATAATGGGATTATAAAGGCATTTAAACCGAGTAATAAGGCTTTTCTAGGCATGAGTGACTATAAATGATGTTTTCTTGACAATGGATGGCTTTCGTTCCATGTTTCCCAAGATAAACAATCTATTACAATATGTTTTAATCAAAAAATGTAAAAACAATTCAAAATAAATTCAATAATGGGATTATAAAGGCATTTAAACCGAGTAATAAGGCTTTTCTAGGCATGAGTGACTATAAATGATCTTTTCTTGACAATGGATGGCTTTTGCTCCACGTTTGCCGAGGCAAACAATCAATTACAATATGTTTTAATCAAAAAATGTAAAAACAATTCAAAATAAATTCAATAATGGGATTATAAAGGCATTTAAATCGAGTAATAAGGCTTTTCTAGGCATGAGTGACTATAAATGAACTTTTCTTGACAATGGATGGCTTTTGCTCCACGTTTCCCAAGGCAAACAATCAATTACAATCTGTTTTAATCAAAAAATGTAAAAACAATTCAAAATAAATTCAATAATGGGATTATAAAGGCATTTAAACCGAGTAATAAGGCTTTTCTAGGCATGAGTGACTATAAATGATCTTTTCTAGACAATGGATGGCTTTCGTTCCATGTTTCCCGAGATAAACAATCAATTACAATCTGTTTTAATCAAAAAATGTCAAAAAAGTTCAAAATAAATTCAATAATGGGATTATAAAGGCATTTAAATCGAGTAATAAGGCTTTTCTAAGCATGAGTGACTATAAATGATCTTTTCTTGACAATGGATGGCTTTCGTTCCATGTTTCCCGAGATAAACAATCTATTACAATCTGATTTAATGAAAAACTGTAAAAAAAAATCAAAATAAATTCAATAATGGGATTATAAAGGCATTTAAACCGAGTAATAAGGCTTCTCTAAGCATGAGTGACTATAAATGAACTTTTCTTGACAATGGATGGCTTTTGCTCCACGTTTCCCGAGGCAAACAATCAATTACAATATGTTTTAATCAAAAAATGTAAAAACAATTCAAAATAAATTCAATAATGGGATTATAAAGGCATTTAAATCGAGTAATAAGGCTTTTCTAGGCATGAGTGACTATAAATGAACTTTTCTTGACAATGGATGGCTTTTGCTCCACGTTTCCCGAGGCAAACAATCAATTACAATCTGTTTTAATCAAAAAATGTAAAAATAATTCAAAATAAATTCAATAATGGGATTATAAGGGCATTTAAACCGAGTAATAAGGCTTTTCTAGGCATTAGTGACTATAAATGATCTTTTCTTGACAATGGATGGCTTTCGTTCCATGTTTCCCGAGATAAATAATCTATTACAACCTGTTTTAATCAAAAAATGTAAAAAAAAATTCAAAATAAATTCAATAATGGGATTGTAAAGGCATTTAAACCGAGTAATAAGGCTTTTCTAGGCATGAGTGACTATAAATGAATTTTTCTTGACAATGGATGGCTTTTGCTCCACGTTTCCCGAGGCAAACAATCAATTACAATATGTTTTAATCAAAAAATGTAAAAACAATTCAAAATAAATTCAATAATGGGATTAGAAAGGCATTTAAACCGAGTAATAAGGCTTCTCTAGGCATGAGTGACTATAAATGAACTTTTCTTAACAATGGATGGATTTTGCTCCACGCTTCACGAGGCAAACAATCAATTACAATCTGTTTAATCAAAAAATGTCAAAAAAGTTCAAAATGAATTCAATAATGGGATTATAAAGGCATTTAAACCGAGTAATAAGGCTTTTCTAGGCATGAGTGACTATAAATGATGTTTTCTTGACAATGGATGGCTTTCGTTCCATGTTTCCCAAGATAAACAATGTATTAGAATCTGTTTTAATCAAAAAATGTAAAAAAACTTCAAAATAAATTCAAGAATGGGATTATAGAGGCATTTAAACCGAGTAATATGGCTTTTCTAGGCATGAGTGACTATAAATGAACTTTTCTTGACAATGGTTGGCTTTTGCTCCACGTTTCCCAAGGCAAACAATCAATTACAATATGTTTTAATCAAAAAAGGTAAAAACAATTCAAAACAAATTCAATAATGGGATTATAAAGGCATTTAAATCGAGTAATAAGGCTTTTCTAGGCATGAGTGACTATAAATGATCTTTTCTTGACAATGGATGGCTTTCGTTCCATGTTTCCCGAGATAAACAGTCTATTACAATCTGATTTAATGAAAAACTGTAAAAAAAAATCAAAATAAATTCAATAATGGGATTATAAAGGCATTTAAACCGAGTAATAAGGCTTCTCTAGGCATGAGTGACTATAAATGAACTTTTCTTGACAATGGATGGCTTTTGCTCCACGTTTCCCGAGGCAAACAATCAATTACAATATGTTTTAATCAAAAAATGTAAAAACAATTCAAAATAAATTCAATAATGGGATTATAAAGGCATTTAAATCGAGTAATAAGGCTTTTCTAGGCATGAGTGACTATAAATGAACTTTTCTTGACAATGGATGGCTTTTGCTCCACGTTTCCCGAGGCAAACAATCAATTACAATCTGTTTTAATAAAAAAATGTAAAAATAATTCAAAATAAATTCAATAATGGGATTATAAGGGCATTTAAACCGAGTAATAAGGCTTTTCTAGGCATGAGTGACTATAAATGAACTTTTCTTGATAATGGATGGCTTTTGCTCCACGTTTCCCGAGGCAAACAATCAATTACAATCTGTTTTAATAAAAAAATGTAAAAATAATTCAAAATAAATTCAATAATGGGATTATAAAGGCATTTAAACCGAGTAATAAGGCTTTTCTAGGCATGAGTGACTATAAATGATGTTTTCTTGACAATGGATGGCTTTCGTTTCATGTTTCCCGAGATAAACAATCTATTACAATCTGTTTTAATCAAAAAATGTAAAAAAAATTCAAAATAAATTCAATAATGGGATTATAAAAGCATTTAAACCGAGTAATAAGGCTTTTCTAGGCATGAGTGACTATAAATGATCTTTTCTAGACAATGGATGGCTTTCGTTCCATGTTTCCCGAGATAAACAATCTATTACAATCTGTTTTAATCAAAAACTGTAAAAAAAATCAAAATAAATTCAATAATGGGATTATAAAGGCATTTAAACCGAGTAATAAGGCTTCTCTAGGCATGAGTGACTATAAATGAACTTTTCTTGACAATGGATGGCTTTTGCTCCACGCTTCCCGAGGCAAACAATCAATTACAATATGTTTTAATCAAAAAATGTAAAAACAATTCAAAATAAATTCAATAATGGGATGATAAATGCATTTAAATCGAGTAATAAGGCTTTTCTAGGCATGAGTGACTATAAATGAACTTTTCTTAACAATGGATGGCTTTTGCTCCACGTTTCCCGAGGCAAACAATCAATTACAATCTGTTTTAATCAAAAAATGTAAAAACAATTCAAAATAAATTCAATAATGGGATTATAAGGGCATTTAAACCGAGTAATAAGGCTTTTCTAGGCATGAGTGACTATAAATGAACTTTTCTTGACAATGGATGGCTTTTGCTCCATGTTTCCCGAGGCAAACAATCAATTACAATATGTTTTAATCAAAAAATGTAAAAACAATTCAAAATAAATTCAATAATGGGATTATAAAGGCATTTAAATCGAGTAATAAGGCTTTTCTAGGCATGAGTGACTATAAATGATCTTTTCTTGACAATGGATGGCTTTTGCTCCACGTTTGCCGAGGCAAACAATCAATTACAATATGTTTTAATCAAAAAATGTAAAAACAATTCAAAATAAATTCAATAATGGGATTATAAAGGCATTTAAATCGAGTAATAAGGCTTTTCTAGGCATGAGTGACTATAAATGAACTTTTCTTGACAATGGATGGCTTTTGCTCCACGTTTCCCAAGGCAAACAATCAATTACAATCTGTTTTAATCAAAAAATGTAAAAACAATTCAAAATAAATTCAATAATGGGATTATAAAGGCATTTAAACCGAGTAATAAGGCTTTTCTAGGCATGAGTGACTATAAATGATCTTTTCTTGACAATGGATGGCTTTCGTTCCATGTTTCCCGAGATAAACAATCAATTACAATCTGTTTTAATCAAAAAATGTCAAAAAAGTTCAAAATAAATTCAATAATGGGATTATAAAGGCATTTAAATCGAGTAATAAGGCTTTTCTAGGCATGAGTGACTATAAATGATCTTTTCTTGACAATGGATGGCTTTCGTTCCATGTTTCCTGAGATAAACAATCTATTACAATCTGATTTAATGAAAAACTGTAAAAAAAAATCAAAATAAATTCAATAATGGGATTATAAAGGCATTTAAACCGAGTAATAAGGCTTCTCTAAGCATGAGTGACTATAAATGAACTTTTCTTGACAATGGATGGCTTTTGCTCCACGTTTCCCGAGGCAAACAATCAATTACAATATGTTTTAATCAAAAAATGTAAAAACAATTCAAAATAAATTCAATAATGGGATTATAAAGGCATTTAAATCGAGTAATAAGGCTTTTCTAGGCATGAGTGACTATAAATGAACTTTTCTTAACAATGGATGGCTTTTGCTCCACGTTTCCCGAGGCAAACAATCAATTACAATCTGTTTTAATCAAAAAATGTAAAAACAATTCAAAATAAATTCGATAATGGGATTATAAGGGTATTTAAACCGAGTTATAAGGCTTTTCTAGGCATGAGTGACTATAAATGAACTTTTCTTGACAATGGATGGCTTTCGCTCTATGTTTCCCGAGGCAAACAATCAATTACAATCTGTTTTAATCAAAAAATGTCAAAAAAGTTCAAAATAAATTCAATAATGGGATTATAAAGGCATTTAAACCAAGTAATAAGGCTTTTCTAGGCATGAGTGACTATAAATGATGTTTTCTTGACAATGGATGGCTTTCGTTCCATGTTTCCCGAGATAAACAATGTATTAGAATCTGTTTTAATAAAAAAATGTAAAAATAATTCAAAATAAATTCGATAATGGGATTATAAGGGCATTTAAATCGAGTAATAAGGCTTTTCTAGGCATGAGTGACTATAAATGATCTTTTCTTGACAATGGATGGCTTTCGTTCCATGTTTCTCGAGATAAACAATCTATTACAATCTGATTTAATGAAAAACTATAAAAAAAATCAAAATAAATTCAATAATGGGATTATAAAGGCATTTAAACCGAGTAATAAGGCTTCTCTAGGCATGTGTGACTGTAAATGAACTTTTCTTGACAATGGATGGCTTTTGCTCCACGCTTCCCGAGGCAAACATTCAATTACAATCTGTTTAATCAAAAAATGTCAAAAAAGTTCAAAATAAATTCAATAATGGGATTATAAAGGCATTTAAACCGAGTAATAAGGCTTTTCTACGCATGAGTGACTATAAATGATGTTTTCTTGACAATGGATGGCTTTCGTTCCATGTTTCCCGAGATAAACAATGTATTAGAATCTGTTTTAATAAAAAAATGTAAAAATAATTCAAAATAAATTCAATAATGGGATTATAAAGGCATTTAAATCGAGTAATAAGGCTTTTCTAGGCATGAGTGACTATAAATGATCTTTTCTTGACAATGGATGGCTTTCGTTCCATGTTTCCCGAGATAAACAATCTATTACAATCTGATTTAATGAAAAACTGTAAAAAAAAATCAAAATAAATTCAATAATGGGATTATAAAGGCATTTAAACCGAGTAATAAGGCTTCTCTAGGCATGAGTGACTATAAATGAACTTTTCTTGACAATGGATGGCTTTTGCTCCACGCTTCCCGAGGCAAACAATCAATTACAATATGTTTTAATCAAAAAATGTAAAAACAATTCAAAATAAATTCAATAATGGGATGATAAAGGCATTTAAATCGAGTAATAAGGCTTTTCTAGGCATGAGTGACTATAAATGATCTTTTCTAGACAATGGATGGCTTTCGTTCCATGTTTCCCGAGATAAACAATCTATTACAATCTGATTTAATGAAAAACAGTAAAAAAAAATCAAAATAAATTCAATAATGGGATTATAAAGGCATTTAAACCGAGTAATAAGGCTTCTCTAGGCATGAGTGACTATAAATGAACTTTTCTTGACAATGGATGGCTTTTGCTCCACGCTTCCCGAGGCAAACAATCAATTACAATATGTTTTAATCAAAAAATGTAAAAACAATTCAAAAGAAATTCAATAATGGGATGATAAAAGCATTTAAACCGAGCAATAAGGCTTCTGTAGGCATGAGTGACTATAAATGATCTTTTCTTGACAATGGATGGCTTTCGTTCCATGTTTCCCGAGATAAACAATCTATTACAATCTGTTTTAATCAAAAAATGTAAAAAGAATTCAAAATAAATTCAATAATGGATTATAAAAGCATTTAAACCGAGTAATAAGGCTTTTCTAGGCATGAGTGACTATAAATGATCTTTTCTAGACAATGGATGGCTTTCGTTCCATGTTTCCCGAGATAAACAATCTATTACAATCTGTTTTAATCAAAAACTGTAAAAAAAATCAAAATAAATTCAATAATGGGATTATAAAGGCATTTAAACCGAGTAATAAGGCTTCTCTAGGCATGAGTGACTATAAATGAACTTTTCTTGACAATGGATGGCTTTTGCTCCACGCTTCCCGAGGCAAACAATCAATTACAATATGTTTTAATCAAAAAATGTAAAAACAATTCAAAATAAATTCAATAATGGGATGATAAATGCATTTAAATCGAGTAATAAGGCTTTTCTAGGCATGAGTGACTATAAATGAACTTTTCTTAACAATGGATGGCTTTTGCTCCACGTTTCCCGAGGCAAACAATCAATTACAATCTGTTTTAATCAAAAAATGTAAAAACAATTCAAAATAAATTCAATAATGGGATTATAAGGGCATTTAAACCGAGTAATAAGGCTTTTCTAGGCATGAGTGACTATAAATGAACTTTTCTTGACAATGGATGGCTTTTGCTCCATGTTTCCCGAGGCAAACAATCAATTACAATATGTTTTAATCAAAAAATGTAAAAACAATTCAAAATAAATTCAATAATGGGATTATAAAGGCATTTAAATCGAGTAATAAGGCTTTTCTAGGCATGAGTGACTATAAATGATCTTTTCTTGACAATGGATGGCTTTTGCTCCACGTTTGCCGAGGCAAACAATCAATTACAATATGTTTTAATCAAAAAATGTAAAAACAATTCAAAATAAATTCAATAATGGGATTATAAAGGCATTTAAATCGAGTAATAAGGCTTTTCTAGGCATGAGTGACTATAAATGAACTTTTCTTGACAATGGATGGCTTTTGCTCCACGTTTCCCAAGGCAAACAATCAATTACAATCTGTTTTAATCAAAAAATGTAAAAACAATTCAAAATAAATTCAATAATGGGATTATAAAGGCATTTAAACCGAGTAATAAGGCTTTTCTAGGCATGAGTGACTATAAATGATCTTTTCTTGACAATGGATGGCTTTCGTTCCATGTTTCCCGAGATAAACAATCAATTACAATCTGTTTTAATCAAAAAATGTCAAAAAAGTTCAAAATAAATTCAATAATGGGATTATAAAGGCATTTAAATCGAGTAATAAGGCTTTTCTAGGCATGAGTGACTATAAATGATCTTTTCTTGACAATGGATGGCTTTCGTTCCATGTTTCCCGAGATAAACAATCTATTACAATCTGATTTAATGAAAAACTGTAAAAAAAAATCAAAATAAATTCAATAATGGGATTATAAAGGCATTTAAACCGAGTAATAAGGCTTCTCTAAGCATGAGTGACTATAAATGAACTTTTCTTGACAATGGATGGCTTTTGCTCCACGTTTCCCGAGGCAAACAATCAATTACAATATGTTTTAATCAAAAAATGTAAAAACAATTCAAAATAAATTCAATAATGGGATTATAAAGGCATTTAAATCGAGTAATAAGGCTTTTCTAGGCATGAGTGACTATAAATGAACTTTTCTTAACAATGGATGGCTTTTGCTCCACGTTTCCCGAGGCAAACAATCAATTACAATCTGTTTTAATCAAAAAATGTAAAAACAATTCAAAATAAATTCGATAATGGGATTATAAGGGTATTTAAACCGAGTTATAAGGCTTTTCTAGGCATGAGTGACTATAAATGAACTTTTCTTGACAATGGATGGCTTTCGCTCTATGTTTCCCGAGGCAAACAATCAATTACAATCTGTTTTAATCAAAAAATGTCAAAAAAGTTCAAAATAAATTCAATAATGGGATTATAAAGGCATTTAAACCAAGTAATAAGGCTTTTCTAGGCATGAGTGACTATAAATGATGTTTTCTTGACAATGGATGGCTTTCGTTCCATGTTTCCCGAGATAAACAATGTATTAGAATCTGTTTTAATAAAAAAATGTAAAAATAATTCAAAATAAATTCGATAATGGGATTATAAGGGCATTTAAATCGAGTAATAAGGCTTTTCTAGGCATGAGTGACTATAAATGATCTTTTCTTGACAATGGATGGCTTTCGTTCCATGTTTCTCGAGATAAACAATCTATTACAATCTGATTTAATGAAAAACTATAAAAAAAATCAAAATAAATTCAATAATGGGATTATAAAGGCATTTAAACCGAGTAATAAGGCTTCTCTAGGCATGTGTGACTGTAAATGAACTTTTCTTGACAATGGATGGCTTTTGCTCCACGCTTCCCGAGGCAAACATTCAATTACAATCTGTTTAATCAAAAAATGTCAAAAAAGTTCAAAATAAATTCAATAATGGGATTATAAAGGCATTTAAACCGAGTAATAAGGCTTTTCTACGCATGAGTGACTATAAATGATGTTTTCTTGACAATGGATGGCTTTCGTTCCATGTTTCCCGAGATAAACAATGTATTAGAATCTGTTTTAATAAAAAAATGTAAAAATAATTCAAAATAAATTCAATAATGGGATTATAAAGGCATTTAAATCGAGTAATAAGGCTTTTCTAGGCATGAGTGACTATAAATGATCTTTTCTTGACAATGGATGGCTTTCGTTCCATGTTTCCCGAGATAAACAATCTATTACAATCTGATTTAATGAAAAACTGTAAAAAAAAATCAAAATAAATTCAATAATGGGATTATAAAGGCATTTAAACCGAGTAATAAGGCTTCTCTAGGCATGAGTGACTATAAATGAACTTTTCTTGACAATGGATGGCTTTTGCTCCACGCTTCCCGAGGCAAACAATCAATTACAATATGTTTTAATCAAAAAATGTAAAAACAATTCAAAATAAATTCAATAATGGGATGATAAAGGCATTTAAATCGAGTAATAAGGCTTTTCTAGGCATGAGTGACTATAAATGATCTTTTCTAGACAATGGATGGCTTTCGTTCCATGTTTCCCGAGATAAACAATCTATTACAATCTGATTTAATGAAAAACAGTAAAAAAAAATCAAAATAAATTCAATAATGGGATTATAAAGGCATTTAAACCGAGTAATAAGGCTTCTCTAGGCATGAGTGACTATAAATGAACTTTTCTTGACAATGGATGGCTTTTGCTCCACGCTTCCCGAGGCAAACAATCAATTACAATATGTTTTAATCAAAAAATGTAAAAACAATTCAAAAGAAATTCAATAATGGGATGATAAAAGCATTTAAACCGAGCAATAAGGCTTCTGTAGGCATGAGTGACTATAAATGATCTTTTCTTGACAATGGATGGCTTTCGTTCCATGTTTCCCGAGATAAACAATCTATTACAATCTGTTTTAATCAAAAAATGTAAAAACAATTCAAAATAAATTCAATAATGGATTATAAAAGCATTTAAACCGAGTAATAAGGCTTTTCTAGGCATGAGTGACTATAAATGGACTTTTCTTGACAATGGATGGCTTTCGTTCCATGTTTCCCGAGATAAACAATCTATTACAATCTGTTTTAATCAAAAAATGTAAAAAAAATTCAAAATAAATTCAATAATGGGATTATAAAGGCATTTAAACCGAGTAATAAGGCTTTTCTAGGCATGAGTGACTATAAATGATCTTTTCTTGACAATGGATGGCTTTTGCTCCACGTTTGCCGAGGCAAACAATCAATTACAATATGTTTTAATCAAAAAATGTAAAAACAATTCAAAATAAATTCAATAATGGGATTATAAAGGCATTTAAATCGAGTAATAAGGCTTTTCTAGGCATGAGTGACTATAAATGAACTTTTCTTGACAATGGATGGCTTTTGCTCCACGTTTCCCAAGGCAAACAATCAATTACAATCTGTTTTAATCAAAAAATGTAAAAACAATTCAAAATAAATTCAATAATGGGATTATAAAGGCATTTAAACCGAGTAATAAGGCTTTTCTAGGCATGAGTGACTATAAATGATCTTTTCTTGACAATGGATGGCTTTCGTTCCATGTTTCCCGAGATAAACAATCAATTACAATCTGTTTTAATCAAAAAATGTCAAAAAAGTTCAAAATAAATTCAATAATGGGATTATAAAGGCATTTAAATCGAGTAATAAGGCTTTTCTAGGCATGAGTGACTATAAATGATCTTTTCTTGACAATGGATGGCTTTCGTTCCATGTTTCCCGAGATAAACAATCTATTACAATCTGATTTAATGAAAAACTGTAAAAAAAAATCAAAATAAATTCAATAATGGGATTATAAAGGCATTTAAACCGAGTAATAAGGCTTCTCTAAGCATGAGTGACTATAAATGAACTTTTCTTGACAATGGATGGCTTTTGCTCCACGTTTCCCGAGGCAAACAATCAATTACAATATGTTTTAATCAAAAAATGTAAAAACAATTCAAAATAAATTCAATAATGGGATTATAAAGGCATTTAAATCGAGTAATAAGGCTTTTCTAGGCATGAGTGACTATAAATGAACTTTTCTTGACAATGGATGGCTTTTGCTCCACGTTTCCCGAGGCAAACAATCAATTACAATCTGTTTTAATCAAAAAATGTAAAAATAATTCAAAATAAATTCAATAATGGGATTATAAGGGCATTTAAACCGACTAATAAGGCTTTTCTAGGCATTAGTGACTATAAATGATCTTTTCTTGACAATGGATGGCTTTCGTTCCATGTTTCCCGAGATAAATAATCTATTACAACCTGTTTTAATCAAAAAATGTAAAAAAAATTCAAAATAAATTCAATAATGGGATTATAAAGGCATTTAAACCGAGTAATAAGGCTTCTCTAGGCATGAGTCACTATAAATGACCTTTTCTTGACAATGGATGGCTTTTGCTCCATGTTTCCCAAGGCAAACAATCAATTACAATATGTTTTAATCAAAAAATGTAAAAACAATTCAAAATAAATTCAATAATGGGATTATAAAGGCATTTAAATCGAGTAATAAGGCTTTTCTAGACATGAGTGACTATAAATGAACTTTTCTTGACAATGGATGGCTTTTGCTCCACGTTTCCCAAGGCAAACAATCAATTAGAATCTGTTTCAATCAAAAAATGTAAAAACAATTCAAAATAAATTCAATAATGGGATTATAAAGGCATTTAAACCGAGTAATAAGGCTTTTCTAGGCATGAGTGACTATAAATGATGTTTTCTTGACAATGGATGGCTTTCGTTCCATGTTTCCCAAGATAAACAATCTATTACAATATGTTTTAATCAAAAAATGTAAAAACAATTCAAAATAAATTCAATAATGGGATTATAAGGGCATTTAAATCGAGTAATAAGGCTTTTCTAGGCATGAGTGACTATAAATGATCTTTTCTTGACAATGGATGGCTTTCGTTCCATGTTTCCCAAGATAAACAATCTATTACAATATGTTTTAATCAAAAAATGTAAAAACAATTCAAAATAAATTCAATAATGGGATTATAAAGGCATTTAAACCGAGTAATAAGGCTTTTCTAGGCATGAGTGACTATAAATGATGTTTTCTTGACAATGGATGGCTTTCGTTCCATGTTTCCCAAGATAAACAATCTATTACAATATGTTTTAATCAAAAAATGTAAAAACAATTCAAAATAAATTCAATAATGGGATTATAAAGGCATTTAAACCGAGTAATAAGGCTTTTCTAGGCATGAGTGACTATAAATGATCTTTTCTTGACAATGGATGGCTTTTGCTCCACGTTTGCCGAGGCAAACAATCAATTACAATATGTTTTAATCAAAAAATGTAAAAACAATTCAAAATAAATTCAATAATGGGATTATAAAGGCATTTAAACCGAGTAATAAGGCTTCTCTAGGCATGTGTGACTGTAAATGAACTTTTCTTGACAATGGATGGCTTTTGCTCCACGCTTCCCGAGGCAAACATTCAATTACAATCTGTTTAATCAAAAAATGTCAAAAAAGTTCAAAATAAATTCAATAATGGGATTATAAAGGCATTTAAACCGAGTAATAAGGCTTTTCTACGCATGAGTGACTATAAATGATGTTTTCTTGACAATGGATGGCTTTCTTTCCATGTTTCCCGAGATAAACAATGTATTAGAATCTGTTTTAATAAAAAAATGTAAAAATAATTCAAAATAAATTCAATAATGGGATTATAAAGGCATTTAAATCGAGTAATAAGGCTTTTCTAGGCATGAGTGACTATAAATGATCTTTTCTTGACAATGGATGGCTTTCGTTCCATGTTTCCCGAGATAAACAATCTATTACAATCTGATTTAATGAAAAACTGTAAAAAAAAATCAAAATAAATTCAATAATGGGATTATAAAGGCATTTAAACCGAGTAATAAGGCTTCTCTAGGCATGAGTGACTATAAATGAACTTTTCTTGACAATGGATGGCTTTTGCTCCACGCTTCCCGAGGCAAACAATCAATTACAATATGTTTTAATCAAAAAATGTAAAAACAATTCAAAATAAATTCAATAATGGGATGATAAAGGCATTTAAATCGAGTAATAAGGCTTTTCTAGGCATGAGTGACTATAAATGATCTTTTCTAGACAATGGATGGCTTTCGTTCCATGTTTCCCGAGATAAACAATCTATTACAATCTGATTTAATGAAAAACAGTAAAAAAAAATCAAAATAAATTCAATAATGGGATTATAAAGGCATTTAAACCGAGTAATAAGGCTTCTCTAGGCATGAGTGACTATAAATGAACTTTTCTTGACAATGGATGGCTTTTGCTCCACGCTTCCCGAGGCAAACAATCAATTACAATATGTTTTAATCAAAAAATGTAAAAACAATTCAAAAGAAATTCAATAATGGGATGATAAAAGCATTTAAACCGAGCAATAAGGCTTCTGTAGGCATGAGTGACTATAAATGATCTTTTCTTGACAATGGATGGCTTTCGTTCCATGTTTCCCGAGATAAACAATCTATTACAATCTGTTTTAATCAAAAAATGTAAAAACAATTCAAAATAAATTCAATAATGGATTATAAAAGCATTTAAACCGAGTAATAAGGCTTTTCTAGGCATGAGTGACTATAAATGGACTTTTCTTGACAATGGATGGCTTTCGTTCCATGTTTCCCGAGATAAACAATCTATTACAATCTGTTTTAATCAAAAAATGTAAAAAAAATTCAAAATAAATTCAATAATGGGATTATAAAGGCATTTAAACCGAGTAATAAGGCTTTTCTAGGCATGAGTGACTATAAATGATCTTTTCTTGACAATGGATGGCTTTTGCTCCACGTTTGCCGAGGCAAACAATCAATTACAATATGTTTTAATCAAAAAATGTAAAAACAATTCAAAATAAATTCAATAATGGGATTATAAAGGCATTTAAATCGAGTAATAAGGCTTTTCTAGGCATGAGTGACTATAAATGAACTTTTCTTGACAATGGATGGCTTTTGCTCCACGTTTCCCAAGGCAAACAATCAATTACAATCTGTTTTAATCAAAAAATGTAAAAACAATTCAAAATAAATTCAATAATGGGATTATAAAGGCATTTAAACCGAGTAATAAGGCTTTTCTAGGCATGAGTGACTATAAATGATCTTTTCTTGACAATGGATGGCTTTCGTTCCATGTTTCCCGAGATAAACAATCAATTACAATCTGTTTTAATCAAAAAATGTCAAAAAAGTTCAAAATAAATTCAATAATGGGATTATAAAGGCATTTAAATCGAGTAATAAGGCTTTTCTAGGCATGAGTGACTATAAATGATCTTTTCTTGACAATGGATGGCTTTCGTTCCATGTTTCCCGAGATAAACAATCTATTACAATCTGATTTAATGAAAAACTGTAAAAAAAAATCAAAATAAATTCAATAATGGGATTATAAAGGCATTTAAACCGAGTAATAAGGCTTCTCTAAGCATGAGTGACTATAAATGAACTTTTCTTGACAATGGATGGCTTTTGCTCCACGTTTCCCGAGGCAAACAATCAATTACAATATGTTTTAATCAAAAAATGTAAAAACAATTCAAAATAAATTCAATAATGGGATTATAAAGGCATTTAAATCGAGTAATAAGGCTTTTCTAGGCATGAGTGACTATAAATGAACTTTTCTTGACAATGGATGGCTTTTGCTCCACGTTTCCCGAGGCAAACAATCAATTACAATCTGTTTTAATCAAAAAATGTAAAAATAATTCAAAATAAATTCAATAATGGGATTATAAGGGCATTTAAACCGACTAATAAGGCTTTTCTAGGCATTAGTGACTATAAATGATCTTTTCTTGACAATGGATGGCTTTCGTTCCATGTTTCCCGAGATAAATAATCTATTACAACCTGTTTTAATCAAAAAATGTAAAAAAAATTCAAAATAAATTCAATAATGGGATTATAAAGGCATTTAAACCGAGTAATAAGGCTTCTCTAGGCATGAGTCACTATAAATGACCTTTTCTTGACAATGGATGGCTTTTGCTCCATGTTTCCCAAGGCAAACAATCAATTACAATATGTTTTAATCAAAAAATGTAAAAACAATTCAAAATAAATTCAATAATGGGATTATAAAGGCATTTAAATCGAGTAATAAGGCTTTTCTAGACATGAGTGACTATAAATGAACTTTTCTTGACAATGGATGGCTTTTGCTCCACGTTTCCCAAGGCAAACAATCAATTAGAATCTGTTTCAATCAAAAAATGTAAAAACAATTCAAAATAAATTCAATAATGGGATTATAAAGGCATTTAAACCGAGTAATAAGGCTTTTCTAGGCATGAGTGACTATAAATGATGTTTTCTTGACAATGGATGGCTTTCGTTCCATGTTTCCCAAGATAAACAATCTATTACAATATGTTTTAATCAAAAAATGTAAAAACAATTCAAAATAAATTCAATAATGGGATTATAAGGGCATTTAAATCGAGTAATAAGGCTTTTCTAGGCATGAGTGACTATAAATGATCTTTTCTTGACAATGGATGGCTTTCGTTCCATGTTTCCCAAGATAAACAATCTATTACAATATGTTTTAATCAAAAAATGTAAAAACAATTCAAAATAAATTCAATAATGGGATTATAAAGGCATTTAAACCGAGTAATAAGGCTTTTCTAGGCATGAGTGACTATAAATGATGTTTTCTTGACAATGGATGGCTTTCGTTCCATGTTTCCCAAGATAAACAATCTATTACAATATGTTTTAATCAAAAAATGTAAAAACAATTCAAAATAAATTCAATAATGGGATTATAAAGGCATTTAAACCGAGTAATAAGGCTTTTCTAGGCATGAGTGACTATAAATGATCTTTTCTTGACAATGGATGGCTTTTGCTCCACGTTTGCCGAGGCAAACAATCAATTACAATATGTTTTAATCAAAAAATGTAAAAACAATTCAAAATAAATTCAATAATGGGATTATAAAGGCATTTAAACCGAGTAATAAGGCTTCTCTAGGCATGTGTGACTGTAAATGAACTTTTCTTGACAATGGATGGCTTTTGCTCCACGCTTCCCGAGGCAAACATTCAATTACAATCTGTTTAATCAAAAAATGTCAAAAAAGTTCAAAATAAATTCAATAATGGGATTATAAAGGCATTTAAACCGAGTAATAAGGCTTTTCTACGCATGAGTGACTATAAATGATGTTTTCTTGACAATGGATGGCTTTCGTTCCATGTTTCCCGAGATAAACAATGTATTAGAATCTGTTTTAATAAAAAAATGTAAAAATAATTCAAAATAAATTCAATAATGGGATTATAAAGGCATTTAAATCGAGTAATAAGGCTTTTCTAGGCATGAGTGACTATAAATGATCTTTTCTTGACAATGGATGGCTTTCGTTCCATGTTTCCCGAGATAAACAATCTATTACAATCTGATTTAATGAAAAACTGTAAAAAAAAATCAAAATAAATTCAATAATGGGATTATAAAGGCATTTAAACCGAGTAATAAGGCTTCTCTAGGCATGAGTGACTATAAATGAACTTTTCTTGACAATGGATGGCTTTTGCTCCACGCTTCCCGAGGCAAACAATCAATTACAATATGTTTTAATCAAAAAATGTAAAAACAATTCAAAATAAATTCAATAATGGGATGATAAAGGCATTTAAATCGAGTAATAAGGCTTTTCTAGGCATGAGTGACTATAAATGATCTTTTCTAGACAATGGATGGCTTTCGTTCCATGTTTCCCGAGATAAACAATCTATTACAATCTGATTTAATGAAAAACAGTAAAAAAAAATCAAAATAAATTCAATAATGGGATTATAAAGGCATTTAAACCGAGTAATAAGGCTTCTCTAGGCATGAGTGACTATAAATGAACTTTTCTTGACAATGGATGGCTTTTGCTCCACGCTTCCCGAGGCAAACAATCAATTACAATATGTTTTAATCAAAAAATGTAAAAACAATTCAAAAGAAATTCAATAATGGGATGATAAAAGCATTTAAACCGAGCAATAAGGCTTCTGTAGGCATGAGTGACTATAAATGATCTTTTCTTGACAATGGATGGCTTTCGTTCCATGTTTCCCGAGATAAACAATCTATTACAATCTGTTTTAATCAAAAAATGTAAAAAGAATTCAAAATAAATTCAATAATGGATTATAAAAGCATTTAAACCGAGTAATAAGGCTTTTCTAGGCATGAGTGACTATAAATGGACTTTTCTTGACAATGGATGGCTTTCGTTCCATGTTTCCCGAGATAAACAATCTATTACAATCTGTTTTAATCAAAAAATGTAAAAAAAATTCAAAATAAATTCAATAATGGGATTATAAAGGCATTTAAACCGAGTAATAAGGCTTTTCTAGGCATGAGTGACTATAAATGATCTTTTCTTGACAATGGATGGCTTTTGCTCCACGTTTGCCGAGGCAAACAATCAATTACAATATGTTTTAATCAAAAAATGTAAAAACAATTCAAAATAAATTCAATAATGGGATTATAAAGGCATTTAAATCGAGTAATAAGGCTTTTCTAGGCATGAGTGACTATAAATGAACTTTTCTTGACAATGGATGGCTTTTGCTCCACGTTTCCCAAGGCAAACAATCAATTACAATCTGTTTTAATCAAAAAATGTAAAAACAATTCAAAATAAATTCAATAATGGGATTATAAAGGCATTTAAACCGAGTAATAAGGCTTTTCTAGGCATGAGTGACTATAAATGATCTTTTCTTGACAATGGATGGCTTTCGTTCCATGTTTCCCGAGATAAACAATCAATTACAATCTGTTTTAATCAAAAAATGTCAAAAAAGTTCAAAATAAATTCAATAATGGGATTATAAAGGCATTTAAATCGAGTAATAAGGCTTTTCTAGGCATGAGTGACTATAAATGATCTTTTCTTGACAATGGATGGCTTTCGTTCCATGTTTCCCGAGATAAACAATCTATTACAATCTGATTTAATGAAAAACTGTAAAAAAAAATCAAAATAAATTCAATAATGGGATTATAAAGGCATTTAAACCGAGTAATAAGGCTTCTCTAAGCATGAGTGACTATAAATGAACTTTTCTTGACAATGGATGGCTTTTGCTCCACGTTTCCCGAGGCAAACAATCAATTACAATATGTTTTAATCAAAAAATGTAAAAACAATTCAAAATAAATTCAATAATGGGATTATAAAGGCATTTAAATCGAGTAATAAGGCTTTTCTAGGCATGAGTGACTATAAATGAACTTTTCTTGACAATGGATGGCTTTTGCTCCACGTTTCCCGAGGCAAACAATCAATTACAATCTGTTTTAATCAAAAAATGTAAAAATAATTCAAAATAAATTCAATAATGGGATTATAAGGGCATTTAAACCGAGTAATAAGGCTTTTCTAGGCATTAGTGACTATAAATGATCTTTTCTTGACAATGGATGGCTTTCGTTCCATGTTTCCCGAGATAAATAATCTATTACAACCTGTTTTAATCAAAAAATGTAAAAAAAATTCAAAATAAATTCAATAATGGGATTATAAAGGCATTTAAACCGAGTAATAAGGCTTCTCTAGGCATGAGTCACTATAAATGACCTTTTCTTGACAATGGATGGCTTTTGCTCCATGTTTCCCAAGGCAAACAATCAATTACAATATGTTTTAATCAAAAAATGTAAAAACAATTCAAAATAAATTCAATAATGGGATTATAAAGGCATTTAAATCGAGTAATAAGGCTTTTCTAGACATGAGTGACTATAAATGAACTTTTCTTGACAATGGATGGCTTTTGCTCCACGTTTCCCAAGGCAAACAATCAATTAGAATCTGTTTCAATCAAAAAATGTAAAAACAATTCAAAATAAATTCAATAATGGGATTATAAAGGCATTTAAACCGAGTAATAAGGCTTTTCTAGGCATGAGTGACTATAAATGATGTTTTCTTGACAATGGATGGCTTTCGTTCCATGTTTCCCAAGATAAACAATCTATTACAATATGTTTTAATCAAAAAATGTAAAAACAATTCAAAATAAATTCAATAATGGGATTATAAAGGCATTTAAACCGAGTAATAAGGCTTTTCTAGGCATGAGTGACTATAAATGATCTTTTCTTGACAATGGATGGCTTTTGCTCCACGTTTGCCGAGGCAAACAATCAATTACAATATGTTTTAATCAAAAAATGTAAAAACAATTCAAAATAAATTCAATAATGGGATTATAAAGGCATTTAAATCGAGTAATAAGGCTTTTCTAGGCATGAGTGACTATAAATGAACTTTTCTTGACAATGGATGGCTTTTGCTCCACGTTTCCCAAGGCAAACAATCAATTACAATCTGTTTTAATCAAAAAATGTAAAAACAATTCAAAATAAATTCAATAATGGGATTATAAAGGCATTTAAACCGAGTAATAAGGCTTTTCTAGGCATGAGTGACTATAAATGATCTTTTCTTGACAATGGATGGCTTTCGTTCCATGTTTCCCGAGATAAACAATCAATTACAATCTGTTTTAATCAAAAAATGTCAAAAAAGTTCAAAATAAATTCAATAATGGGATTATAAAGGCATTTAAATCGAGTAATAAGGCTTTTCTAAGCATGAGTGACTATAAATGATCTTTTCTTGACAATGGATGGCTTTCGTTCCATGTTTCCCGAGATAAACAATCTATTACAATCTGATTTAATGAAAAACTGTAAAAAAAAATCAAAATAAATTCAATAATGGGATTATAAAGGCATTTAAACCGAGTAATAAGGCTTCTCTAAGCATGAGTGACTATAAATGAACTTTTCTTGACAATGGATGGCTTTTGCTCCACGTTTGCCGAGGCAAACAATCAATTACAATATGTTTTAATCAAAAAATGTAAAAACAATTCAAAATAAATTCAATAATGGGATTATAAAGGCATTTAAATCGAGTAATAAGGCTTTTCTAGGCATGAGTGACTATAAATGAACTTTTCTTGACAATGGATGGCTTTTGCTCCACGTTTCCCGAGGCAAACAATCAATTACAATCTGTTTTAATAAAAAAATGTAAAAATAATTCAAAATAAATTCAATAATGGGATTATAAGGGCATTTAAACCGAGTAATAAGGCTTTTCTAGGCATGAGTGACTATAAATGAACTTTTCTTGATAATGGATGGCTTTTGCTCCACGTTTCCCGAGGCAAACAATCAATTACAATCTGTTTTAATAAAAAAATGTAAAAATAATTCAAAATAAATTCAATAATGGGATTATAAAGGCATTTAAACCGAGTAATAAGGCTTTTCTAGGCATGAGTGACTATAAATGATGTTTTCTTGACAATGGATGGCTTTCGTTTCATGTTTCCCGAGATAAACAATCTATTACAATCTGTTTTAATCAAAAAATGTAAAAAAAATTCAAAATAAATTCAATAATGGGATTATAAAGGCATTTAAACCGAGTAATAAGGCTTTTCTAGGCATGAGTGACTATAAATGATCTTTTCTAGACAATGGATGGCTTTCGTTCCATGTTTCCCGAGATAAACAATCTATTACAATCTGTTTTAATCAAAAACTGTAAAAAAAATCAAAATAAATTCAATAATGGGATTATAAGGGCATTTAAACCGAGTAATAAGGCTTTTCTAGGCATGAGTGACTATAAATGAACTTTTCTTGACAATGGATGGCTTTTGCTCCACGTTTCCCGAGGCAAACAATCAATTACAATATGTTTTAATCAAAAAATGTAAAAACAATTCAAAATAAATTCAATAATGGGATTATAAAGGCATTTAAATCGAGTAATAAGGCTTTTCTAGGCATGAGTGACTATAAATGATCTTTTCTTGACAATGGATGGCTTTTGCTCCACGTTTGCCGAGGCAAACAATCAATTACAATATGTTTTAATCAAAAAATGTAAAAACAATTCAAAATAAATTCAATAATGGGATTATAAAGGCATTTAAATCGAGTAATAAGGCTTTTCTAGGCATGAGTGACTATAAATGAACTTTTCTTGACAATGGATGGCTTTTGCTCCACGTTTCCCAAGGCAAACAATCAATTACAATCTGTTTTAATCAAAAAATGTAAAAACAATTCAAAATAAATTCAATAATGGGATTATAAAGGCATTTAAATCGAGTAATAAGGCTTTTCTAGGCATGAGTGACTATAAATGAACTTTTCTTGACAATGGATGGCTTTTGCTCCACGTTTCCCAAGGCAAACAATCAATTACAATCTGTTTTAATCAAAAAATGTAAAAACAATTCAAAATAAATTCAATAATGGGATTATAAAGGCATTTAAATCGAGTAATAAGGCTTTTCTAGGCATGAGTCACTATAAATGACCTTTTCTTGACAATGGATGGCTTTTGCTCCATGTTTCCCAAGGCAAACAATCAATTACAATATGTTTTAATCAAAAAATGTAAAAACAATTCAAAATAAATTCAATAATGGGATTATAAAGGCATTTAAATCGAGTAATAAGGCTTTTCTAGACATGAGTGACTATAAATGAACTTTTCTTGACAATGGATGGCTTTTGCTCCACGTTTCCCAAGGCAAACAATCAATTAGAATCTGTTTCAATCAAAAAATGTAAAAACAATTCAAAATAAATTCAATAATGGGATTATAAAGGCATTTAAACCGAGTAATAAGGCTTTTCTAGGCATGAGTGACTATAAATGATGTTTTCTTGACAATGGATGGCTTTCGTTCCATGTTTCCCAAGATAAACAATCTATTACAATATGTTTTAATCAAAAAATGTAAAAACAATTCAAAATAAATTCAATAATGGGATTATAAAGGCATTTAAACCGAGTAATAAGGCTTTTCTAGGCATGAGTGACTATAAATGATCTTTTCTTGACAATGGATGGCTTTTGCTCCACGTTTGCCGAGGCAAACAATCAATTACAATATGTTTTAATCAAAAAATGTAAAAACAATTCAAAATAAATTCAATAATGGGATTATAAAGGCATTTAAATCGAGTAATAAGGCTTTTCTAGGCATGAGTGACTATAAATGAACTTTTCTTGACAATGGATGGCTTTTGCTCCACGTTTCCCAAGGCAAACAATCAATTACAATCTGTTTTAATCAAAAAATGTAAAAACAATTCAAAATAAATTCAATAATGGGATTATAAAGGCATTTAAACCGAGTAATAAGGCTTTTCTAGGCATGAGTGACTATAAATGATCTTTTCTTGACAATGGATGGCTTTCGTTCCATGTTTCCCGAGATAAACAATCAATTACAATCTGTTTTAATCAAAAAATGTCAAAAAAGTTCAAAATAAATTCAATAATGGGATTATAAAGGCATTTAAATCGAGTAATAAGGCTTTTCTAAGCATGAGTGACTATAAATGATCTTTTCTTGACAATGGATGGCTTTCGTTCCATGTTTCCCGAGATAAACAATCTATTACAATCTGATTTAATGAAAAACTGTAAAAAAAAATCAAAATAAATTCAATAATGGGATTATAAAGGCATTTAAACCGAGTAATAAGGCTTCTCTAAGCATGAGTGACTATAAATGAACTTTTCTTGACAATGGATGGCTTTTGCTCCACGTTTGCCGAGGCAAACAATCAATTACAATATGTTTTAATCAAAAAATGTAAAAACAATTCAAAATAAATTCAATAATGGGATTATAAAGGCATTTAAATCGAGTAATAAGGCTTTTCTAGGCATGAGTGACTATAAATGAACTTTTCTTGACAATGGATGGCTTTTGCTCCACGTTTCCCGAGGCAAACAATCAATTACAATCTGTTTTAATAAAAAAATGTAAAAATAATTCAAAATAAATTCAATAATGGGATTATAAGGGCATTTAAACCGAGTAATAAGGCTTTTCTAGGCATGAGTGACTATAAATGAACTTTTCTTGATAATGGATGGCTTTTGCTCCACGTTTCCCGAGGCAAACAATCAATTACAATCTGTTTTAATAAAAAAATGTAAAAATAATTCAAAATAAATTCAATAATGGGATTATAAAGGCATTTAAACCGAGTAATAAGGCTTTTCTAGGCATGAGTGACTATAAATGATGTTTTCTTGACAATGGATGGCTTTCGTTTCATGTTTCCCGAGATAAACAATCTATTACAATCTGTTTTAATCAAAAAATGTAAAAAAAATTCAAAATAAATTCAATAATGGGATTATAAAGGCATTTAAACCGAGTAATAAGGCTTTTCTAGGCATGAGTGACTATAAATGATCTTTTCTAGACAATGGATGGCTTTCGTTCCATGTTTCCCGAGATAAACAATCTATTACAATCTGTTTTAATCAAAAACTGTAAAAAAAATCAAAATAAATTCAATAATGGGATTATAAGGGCATTTAAACCGAGTAATAAGGCTTTTCTAGGCATGAGTGACTATAAATGAACTTTTCTTGACAATGGATGGCTTTTGCTCCACGTTTCCCGAGGCAAACAATCAATTACAATATGTTTTAATCAAAAAATGTAAAAACAATTCAAAATAAATTCAATAATGGGATTATAAAGGCATTTAAATCGAGTAATAAGGCTTTTCTAGGCATGAGTGACTATAAATGATCTTTTCTTGACAATGGATGGCTTTTGCTCCACGTTTGCCGAGGCAAACAATCAATTACAATATGTTTTAATCAAAAAATGTAAAAACAATTCAAAATAAATTCAATAATGGGATTATAAAGGCATTTAAATCGAGTAATAAGGCTTTTCTAGGCATGAGTGACTATAAATGAACTTTTCTTGACAATGGATGGCTTTTGCTCCACGTTTCCCAAGGCAAACAATCAATTACAATCTGTTTTAATCAAAAAATGTAAAAACAATTCAAAATAAATTCAATAATGGGATTATAAAGGCATTTAAATCGAGTAATAAGGCTTTTCTAGGCATGAGTGACTATAAATGAACTTTTCTTGACAATGGATGGCTTTTGCTCCACGTTTCCCAAGGCAAACAATCAATTACAATCTGTTTTAATCAAAAAATGTAAAAACAATTCAAAATAAATTCAATAATGGGATTATAAAGGCATTTAAACCGAGTAATAAGGCTTTTCTAGGCATGAGTGACTATAAATGATCTTTTCTTGACAATGGATGGCTTTCGTTCCATGTTTCCCGAGATAAACAATCAATTACAATCTGTTTGAATCAAAAAATGTCAAAAAAGTTCAAAATAAATTCAATAATGGGATTATAAAGGCATTTAAATCGAGTAATAAGGCTTTTCTAGGCATGAGTGACTATAAATGATCTTTTCTTGACAATGGATGGCTTTCGTTCCATGTTTCCCGAGATAAACAATCTATTACAATCTGATTTAATGAAAAACTGTAAAAAAAAATCAAAATAAATTCAATAATGGGATTATAAAGGCATTTAAACCGAGTAATAAGGCTTCTCTAAGCATGAGTGACTACAAATGAACTTTTCTTGACAATGGATGGCTTTTGCTCCACGTTTCCCGAGGCAAACAATCAATTACAATATGTTTTAATCAAAAAATGTAAAAACAATTCAAAATAAATTCAATAATGGGATTATAAAGGCATTTAAATCGAGTAATAAGGCTTTTCTAGGCATGAGTGACTATAAATGAACTTTTCTTGACAATGGATGGCTTTTGCTCCACGTTTCCCGAGGCAAACAATCAATTACAATCTGTTTTAATCAAAAAATGTAAAAATAATTCAAAATAAATTCAATAATGGGATTATAAGGGCATTTAAACCGAGTAATAAGGCTTTTCTAGGCATGAGTGACTATAAATGAACTTTTCTTGATAATGGATGGCTTTTGCTCCACGTTTCCCGAGGCAAACAATCTATTACAACCTGTTTTAATCAAAAAATGTAAAAAAAATTCAAAATAAATTCAATAATGGGATTGTAAAGGCATTTAAACCGAGTAATAAGGCTTTTCTAGGCATGAGTGACTATAAATGAATTTTTCTTGACAATGGATGGCTTTTGCTCCACGTTTCCCGAGGCAAACAATCAATTACAATATGTTTTAATCAAAAAATGTAAAAACAATTCAAAATAAATTCAATAATGGGATTAGAAAGGCATTTAAACCGAGTAATAAGGCTTCTCTAGGCATGAGTGACTATAAATGAACTTTTCTTAACAATGGATGGATTTTGCTCCACGCTTCACGAGGCAAACAATCAATTACAATCTGTTTAATCAAAAAATGTCAAAAAAGTTCAAAATGAATTCAATAATGGGATTATAAAGGCATTTAAACCGAGTAATAAGGCTTTTCTAGGCATGAGTGACTATAAATGATGTTTTCTTGACAATGGATGGCTTTCGTTCCATGTTTCCCAAGATAAACAATGTATTAGAATCTGTTTTAATCAAAAAATGTAAAAAAACTTCAAAATAAATTCAAGAATGGGATTATAGAGGCATTTAAACCGAGTAATATGGCTTTTCTAGGCATGAGTGACTATAAATGAACTTTTCTTGACAATGGTTGGCTTTTGCTCCACGTTTCCAAAGGCAAACAATCAATTACAATATGTTTTAATCAAAAAAGGTAAAAACAATTCAAAATAAATTCAATAATGGGATTATAAAGGCATTTAAATCGAGTAATAAGGCTTTTCTAGGCATGAGTGACTATAAATGATCTTTTCTTGACAATGGATGGCTTTCGTTCCATGTTTCCCGAGATAAACAATCTATTACAATCTGATTTAATGAAAAACTGTAAAAAAAAATCAAAATAAATTCAATAATGGGATTATAAAGGCATTTAAACCGAGTAATAAGGCTTCTCTAGGCATGAGTGACTATAAATGAACTTTTCTTGACAATGGATGGCTTTTGCTCCACGTTTCCCGAGGCAAACAATCAATTACAATATGTTTTAATCAAAAAATGTAAAAACAATTCAAAATAAATTCAATAATGGGATTATAAAGGCATTTAAATCGAGTAATAAGGCTTTTCTAGGCATGAGTGACTATAAATGAACTTTTCTTGACAATGGATGGCTTTTGCTCCACGTTTCCCGAGGTAAACAATCAATTACAATCTGTTTTAATAAAAAAATGTAAAAATAATTCAAAATAAATTCAATAATGGGATTATAAGGGCATTTAAACCGAGTAATAAGGCTTTTCTAGGCATGAGTGACTATAAATGAACTTTTCTTGATAATGGATGGCTTTTGCTCCACGTTTCCCGAGGCAAACAATCAATTACAATCTGTTTTAATAAAAAAATGTAAAAATAATTCAAAATAAATTCAATAATGGGATTATAAAGGCATTTAAACCGAGTAATAAGGCTTTTCTAGGCATGAGTGACTATAAATGATGTTTTCTTGACAATGGATGGCTTTCGTTTCATGTTTCCCGAGATAAACAATCTATTACAATCTGTTTTAATCAAAAAATGTAAAAAAAATTCAAAATAAATTCAATAATGGGATTATAAAAGCATTTAAACCGAGTAATAAGGCTTTTCTAGGCATGAGTGACTATAAATGATCTTTTCTAGACAATGGATGGCTTTCGTTCCATGTTTCCCGAGATAAACAATCTATTACAATCTGTTTTAATCAAAAACTGTAAAAAAAATCAAAATAAATTCAATAATGGGATTATAAAGGCATTTAAACCGAGTAATAAGGCTTCTCTAGGCATGAGTGACTATAAATGAACTTTTCTTGACAATGGATGGCTTTTGCTCCACGCTTCCCGAGGCAAACAATCAATTACAATATGTTTTAATCAAAAAATGTAAAAACAATTCAAAATAAATTCAATAATGGGATGATAAATGCATTTAAATCGAGTAATAAGGCTTTTCTAGGCATGAGTGACTATAAATGAACTTTTCTTAACAATGGATGGCTTTTGCTCCACGTTTCCCGAGGCAAACAATCAATTACAATCTGTTTTAATCAAAAAATGTAAAAACAATTCAAAATAAATTCAATAATGGGATTATAAGGGCATTTAAACCGAGTAATAAGGCTTTTCTAGGCATGAGTGACTATAAATGAACTTTTCTTGACAATGGATGGCTTTTGCTCCACGTTTCCCGAGGCAAACAATCAATTACAATATGTTTTAATCAAAAAATGTAAAAACAATTCAAAATAAATTCAATAATGGGATTATAAAGGCATTTAAATCGAGTAATAAGGCTTTTCTAGGCATGAGTGACTATAAATGATCTTTTCTTGACAATGGATGGCTTTTGCTCCACGTTTGCCGAGGCAAACAATCAATTACAATATGTTTTAATCAAAAAATGTAAAAACAATTCAAAATAAATTCAATAATGGGATTATAAAGGCATTTAAATCGAGTAATAAGGCTTTTCTAGGCATGAGTGACTATAAATGAACTTTTCTTGACAATGGATGGCTTTTGCTCCACGTTTCCCAAGGCAAACAATCAATTACAATCTGTTTTAATCAAAAAATGTAAAAACAATTCAAAATAAATTCAATAATGGGATTATAAAGGCATTTAAATCGAGTAATAAGGCTTTTCTAGGCATGAGTGACTATAAATGAACTTTTCTTGACAATGGATGGCTTTTGCTCCACGTTTCCCAAGGCAAACAATCAATTACAATCTGTTTTAATCAAAAAATGTAAAAACAATTCAAAATAAATTCAATAATGGGATTATAAAGGCATTTAAACCGAGTAATAAGGCTTTTCTAGGCATGAGTGACTATAAATGATCTTTTCTTGACAATGGATGGCTTTCGTTCCATGTTTCCCGAGATAAACAATCAATTACAATCTGTTTTAATCAAAAAATGTCAAAAAAGTTCAAAATAAATTCAATAATGGGATTATAAAGGCATTTAAATCGAGTAATAAGGCTTTTCTAGGCATGAGTGACTATAAATGATCTTTTCTTGACAATGGATGGCTTTCGTTCCATGTTTCCCGAGATAAACAATCTATTACAATCTGATTTAATGAAAAACTGTAAAAAAAAATCAAAATAAATTCAATAATGGGATTATAAAGGCATTTAAACCGAGTAATAAGGCTTCTCTAAGCATGAGTGACTACAAATGAACTTTTCTTGACAATGGATGGCTTTTGCTCCACGTTTCCCGAGGCAAACAATCAATTACAATATGTTTTAATCAAAAAATGTAAAAACAATTCAAAATAAATTCAATAATGGGATTATAAAGGCATTTAAATCGAGTAATAAGGCTTTTCTAGGCATGAGTGACTATAAATGAACTTTTCTTGACAATGGATGGCTTTTGCTCCACGTTTCCCGAGGCAAACAATCAATTACAATCTGTTTTAATCAAAAAATGTAAAAATAATTCAAAATAAATTCAATAATGGGATTATAAGGGCATTTAAACCGAGTAATAAGGCTTTTCTAGGCATTAGTGACTATAAATGATCTTTTCTTGACAATGGATGGCTTTCGTTCCATGTTTCCCGAGATAAATAATCTATTACAACCTGTTTTAATCAAAAAATGTAAAAAAAATTCAAAATAAATTCAATAATGGGATTGTAAAGGCATTTAAACCGAGTAATAAGGCTTTTCTAGGCATGAGTGACTATAAATGAATTTTTCTTGACAATGGATGGCTTTTGCTCCACGTTTCCCGAGGCAAACAATCAATTACAATATGTTTTAATCAAAAAATGTAAAAACAATTCAAAATAAATTCAATAATGGGATTAGAAAGGCATTTAAACCGAGTAAGAAGGCTTCTCTAGGCATGAGTGACTATAAATGAACTTTTCTTAACAATGGATGGATTTTGCTCCACGCTTCACGAGGCAAACAATCAATTACAATCTGTTTAATCAAAAAATGTCAAAAAAGTTCAAAATGAATTCAATAATGGGATTATAAAGGCATTTAAACCGAGTAATAAGGCTTTTCTAGGCATGAGTGACTATAAATGATGTTTTCTTGACAATGGATGGCTTTCGTTCCATGTTTCCCAAGATAAACAATGTATTAGAATCTGTTTTAATCAAAAAATGTAAAAAAACTTCAAAATAAATTCAAGAATGGGATTATAGAGGCATTTAAACCGAGTAATATGGCTTTTCTAGGCATGAGTGACTATAAATGAACTTTTCTTGACAATGGTTGGCTTTTGCTCCACGTTTCCCAAGGCAAACAATCAATTACAATATGTTTTAATCAAAAAAGGTAAAAACAATTCAAAATAAATTCAATAATGGGATTATAAAGGCATTTAAATCGAGTAATAAGGCTTTTCTAGGCATGAGTGACTATAAATGATCTTTTCTTGACAATGGATGGCTTTCGTTCCATGTTTCCTGAGATAAACAATCTATTACAATCTGATTTAATGAAAAACTGTAAAAAAAAATCAAAATAAATTCAATAATGGGATTATAAAGGCATTTAAACCGAGTAATAAGGCTTCTCTAGGCATGAGTGACTATAAATGAACTTTTCTTGACAATGGATGGCTTTTGCTCCACGTTTCCCGAGGCAAACAATCAATTACAATATGTTTTAATCAAAAAATGTAAAAACAATTCAAAATAAATTCAATAATGGGATTATAAAGGCATTTAAATCGAGTAATAAGGCTTTTCTAGGCATGAGTGACTATAAATGAACTTTTCTTGACAATGGATGGCTTTTGCTCCACGTTTCCCGAGGCAAACAATCAATTACAATCTGTTTTAATAAAAAAATGTAAAAATAATTCAAAATAAATTCAATAATGGGATTATAAGGGCATTTAAACCGAGTAATAAGGCTTTTCTAGGCATGAGTGACTATAAATGAACTTTTCTTGATAATGGATGGCTTTTGCTCCACGTTTCCCGAGGCAAACAATCAATTACAATCTGTTTTAATAAAAAAATGTAAAAATAATTCAAAATAAATTCAATAATGGGATTATAAAGGCATTTAAACCGAGTAATAAGGCTTTTCTAGGCATGAGTGACTATAAATGATGTTTTCTTGACAATGGATGGCTTTCGTTTCATGTTTCCCGAGATAAACAATCTATTACAATCTGTTTTAATCAAAAAATGTAAAAAAAATTCAAAATAAATTCAATAATGGGATTATAAAAGCATTTAAACCGAGTAATAAGGCTTTTCTAGGCATGAGTGACTATAAATGATCTTTTCTAGACAATGGATGGCTTTCGTTCCATGTTTCCCGAGATAAACAATCTATTACAATCTGTTTTAATCAAAAACTGTAAAAAAAATCAAAATAAATTCAATAATGGGATTATAAAGGCATTTAAACCGAGTAATAAGGCTTCTCTAGGCATGAGTGACTATAAATGAACTTTTCTTGACAATGGATGGCTTTTGCTCCACGCTTCCCGAGGCAAACAATCAATTACAATATGTTTTAATCAAAAAATGTAAAAACAATTCAAAATAAATTCAATAATGGGATGATAAATGCATTTAAATCGAGTAATAAGGCTTTTCTAGGCATGAGTGACTATAAATGAACTTTTCTTAACAATGGATGGCTTTTGCTCCACGTTTCCCGAGGCAAACAATCAATTACAATCTGTTTTAATCAAAAAATGTAAAAACAATTCAAAATAAATTCAATAATGGGATTATAAGGGCATTTAAACCGAGTAATAAGGCTTTTCTAGGCATGAGTGACTATAAATGAACTTTTCTTGACAATGGATGGCTTTTGCTCCACGTTTCCCGAGGCAAACAATCAATTACAATATGTTTTAATCAAAAAATGTAAAAACAATTCAAAATAAATTCAATAATGGGATTATAAAGGCATTTAAATCGAGTAATAAGGCTTTTCTAGGCATGAGTGACTATAAATGATCTTTTCTTGACGATGGATGGCTTTTGCTCCACGTTTGCCGAGGCAAACAATCAATTACAATATGTTTTAATCAAAAAATGTAAAAACAATTCAAAATAAATTCAATAATGGGATTATAAAGGCATTTAAATCGAGTAATAAGGCTTTTCTAGGCATGAGTGACTATAAATGAACTTTTCTTGACAATGGATGGCTTTTGCTCCACGTTTCCCAAGGCAAACAATCAATTACAATCTGTTTTAATCAAAAAATGTAAAAACAATTCAAAATAAATTCAATAATGGGATTATAAAGGCATTTAAATCGAGTAATAAGGCTTTTCTAGGCATGAGTGACTATAAATGAACTTTTCTTGACAATGGATGGCTTTTGCTCCACGTTTCCCAAGGCAAACAATCAATTACAATCTGTTTTAATCAAAAAATGTAAAAACAATTCAAAATAAATTCAATAATGGGATTATAAAGGCATTTAAACCGAGTAATAAGGCTTTTCTAGGCATGAGTGACTATAAATGATCTTTTCTTGACAATGGATGGCTTTCGTTCCATGTTTCCCGAGATAAACAATCAATTACAATCTGTTTTAATCAAAAAATGTCAAAAAAGTTCAAAATAAATTCAATAATGGGATTATAAAGGCATTTAAATCGAGTAATAAGGCTTTTCTAGGCATGAGTGACTATAAATGATCTTTTCTTGACAATGGATGGCTTTCATTCCATGTTTCCCGAGATAAACAATCTATTACAATCTGATTTAATGAAAAACTGTAAAAAAAAATCAAAATAAATTCAATAATGGGATTATAAAGGCATTTAAACCGAGTAATAAGGCTTCTCTAAGCATGAGTGACTACAAATGAACTTTTCTTGACAATGGATGGCTTTTGCTCCACGTTTCCCGAGGCAAACAATCAATTACAATATGTTTTAATCAAAAAATGTAAAAACAATTCAAAATAAATTCAATAATGGGATTATAAAGGCATTTAAATCGAGTAATAAGGCTTTTCTAGGCATGAGTGACTATAAATGAACTTTTCTTGACAATGGATGGCTTTTGCTCCACGTTTCCCGAGGCAAACAATCAATTACAATCTGTTTTAATCAAAAAATGTAAAAATAATTCAAAATAAATTCAATAATGGGATTATAAGGGCATTTAAACCGAGTAATAAGGCTTTTCTAGGCATTAGTGACTATAAATGATCTTTTCTTGACAATGGATGGCTTTCGTTCCATGTTTCCCGAGATAAATAATCTATTACAACCTGTTTTAATCAAAAAATGTAAAAAAAATTCAAAATAAATTCAATAATGGGATTGTAAAGGCATTTAAACCGAGTAATAAGGCTTTTCTAGGCATGAGTGACTATAAATGAATTTTTCTTGACAATGGATGGCTTTTGCTCCACGTTTCCCGAGGCAAACAATCAATTACAATATGTTTTAATCAAAAAATGTAAAAACAATTCAAAATAAATTCAATAATGGGATTAGAAAGGCATTTAAACCGAGTAAGAAGGCTTCTCTAGGCATGAGTGACTATAAATGAACTTTTCTTAACAATGGATGGATTTTGCTCCACGCTTCACGAGGCAAACAATCAATTACAATCTGTTTAATCAAAAAATGTCAAAAAAGTTCAAAATGAATTCAATAATGGGATTATAAAGGCATTTAAACCGAGTAATAAGGCTTTTCTAGGCATGAGTGACTATAAATGATGTTTTCTTGACAATGGATGGCTTTCGTTCCATGTTTCCCAAGATAAACAATGTATTAGAATCTGTTTTAATCAAAAAATGTAAAAAAACTTCAAAATAAATTCAAGAATGGGATTATAGAGGCATTTAAACCGAGTAATATGGCTTTTCTAGGCATGAGTGACTATAAATGAACTTTTCTTGACAATGGTTGGCTTTTGCTCCACGTTTCCCAAGGCAAACAATCAATTACAATATGTTTTAATCAAAAAAGGTAAAAACAATTCAAAATAAATTCAATAATGGGATTATAAAGGCATTTAAATCGAGTAATAAGGCTTTTCTAGGCATGAGTGACTATAAATGATCTTTTCTTGACAATGGATGGCTTTCGTTCCATGTTTCCTGAGATAAACAATCTATTACAATCTGATTTAATGAAAAACTGTAAAAAAAAATCAAAATAAATTCAATAATGGGATTATAAAGGCATTTAAACCGAGTAATAAGGCTTCTCTAGGCATGAGTGACTATAAATGAACTTTTCTTGACAATGGATGGCTTTTGCTCCACGTTTCCCGAGGCAAACAATCAATTACAATATGTTTTAATCAAAAAATGTAAAAACAATTCAAAATAAATTCAATAATGGGATTATAAAGGCATTTAAATCGAGTAATAAGGCTTTTCTAGGCATGAGTGACTATAAATGAACTTTTCTTGACAATGGATGGCTTTTGCTCCACGTTTCCCGAGGCAAACAATCAATTACAATCTGTTTTAATAAAAAAATGTAAAAATAATTCAAAATAAATTCAATAATGGGATTATAAGGGCATTTAAACCGAGTAATAAGGCTTTTCTAGGCATGAGTGACTATAAATGAACTTTTCTTGATAATGGATGGCTTTTGCTCCACGTTTCCCGAGGCAAACAATCAATTACAATCTGTTTTAATAAAAAAATGTAAAAATAATTCAAAATAAATTCAATAATGGGATTATAAAGGCATTTAAACCGAGTAATAAGGCTTTTCTAGGCATGAGTGACTATAAATGATGTTTTCTTGACAATGGATGGCTTTCGTTTCATGTTTCCCGAGATAAACAATCTATTACAATCTGTTTTAATCAAAAAATGTAAAAAAAATTCAAAATAAATTCAATAATGGGATTATAAAAGCATTTAAACCGAGTAATAAGGCTTTTCTAGGCATGAGTGACTATAAATGATCTTTTCTAGACAATGGATGGCTTTCGTTCCATGTTTCCCGAGATAAACAATCTATTACAATCTGTTTTAATCAAAAACTGTAAAAAAAATCAAAATAAATTCAATAATGGGATTATAAAGGCATTTAAACCGAGTAATAAGGCTTCTCTAGGCATGAGTGACTATAAATGAACTTTTCTTGACAATGGATGGCTTTTGCTCCACGCTTCCCGAGGCAAACAATCAATTACAATATGTTTTAATCAAAAAATGTAAAAACAATTCAAAATAAATTCAATAATGGGATGATAAATGCATTTAAACCGAGTAATAAGGCTTTTCTAGGCATGAGTGACTATAAATGAACTTTTCTTAACAATGGATGGCTTTTGCTCCACGTTTCCCGAGGCAAACAATCAATTACAATCTGTTTTAATCAAAAAATGTAAAAACAATTCAAAATAAATTCAATAATGGGATTATAAGGGCATTTAAACCGAGTAATAAGGCTTTTCTAGGCATGAGTGACTATAAATGAACTTTTCTTGACAATGGATGGCTTTTGCTCCACGTTTCCCGAGGCAAACAATCAATTACAATATGTTTTAATCAAAAAATGTAAAAACAATTCAAAATAAATTCAATAATGGGATTATAAAGGCATTTAAATCGAGTAATAAGGCTTTTCTAGGCATGAGTGACTATAAATGATCTTTTCTTGACAATGGATGGCTTTTGCTCCACGTTTGCCGAGGCAAACAATCAATTACAATATGTTTTAATCAAAAAATGTAAAAACAATTCAAAATAAATTCAATAATGGGATTATAAAGGCATTTAAATCGAGTAATAAGGCTTTTCTAGGCATGAGTGACTATAAATGAACTTTTCTTGACAATGGATGGCTTTTGCTCCACGTTTCCCAAGGCAAACAATCAATTACAATCTGTTTTAATCAAAAAATGTAAAAACAATTCAAAATAAATTCAATAATGGGATTATAAAGGCATTTAAACCGAGTAATAAGGCTTTTCTAGGCATGAGTGACTATAAATGATCTTTTCTTGACAATGGATGGCTTTCGTTCCATGTTTCCCGAGATAAACAATCAATTACAATCTGTTTTAATCAAAAAATGTCAAAAAAGTTCAAAATAAATTCAATAATGGGATTATAAAGGCATTTAAATCGAGTAATAAGGCTTTTCTAGGCATGAGTGACTATAAATGATCTTTTCTTGACAATGGATGGCTTTCGTTCCATGTTTCCCGAGATAAACAATCTATTACAATCTGATTTAATGAAAAACTGTAAAAAAAAATCAAAATAAATTCAATAATGGGATTATAAAGGCATTTAAACCGAGTAATAAGGCTTCTCTAAGCATGAGTGACTACAAATGAACTTTTCTTGACAATGGATGGCTTTTGCTCCACGTTTCCCGAGGCAAACAATCAATTACAATATGTTTTAATCAAAAAATGTAAAAACAATTCAAAATAAATTCAATAATGGGATTATAAAGGCATTTAAATCGAGTAATAAGGCTTTTCTAGGCATGAGTGACTATAAATGAACTTTTCTTGACAATGGATGGCTTTTGCTCCACGTTTCCCGAGGCAAACAATCAATTACAATCTGTTTTAATCAAAAAATGTAAAAATAATTCAAAATAAATTCAATAATGGGATTATAAGGGCATTTAAACCGAGTAATAAGGCTTTTCTAGGCATTAGTGACTATAAATGATCTTTTCTTGACAATGGATGGCTTTCGTTCCATGTTTCCCGAGATAAATAATCTATTACAACCTGTTTTAATCAAAAAATGTAAAAAAAATTCAAAATAAATTCAATAATGGGATTGTAAAGGCATTTAAACCGAGTAATAAGGCTTTTCTAGGCATGAGTGACTATAAATGAATTTTTCTTGACAATGGATGGCTTTTGCTCCACGTTTCCCGAGGCAAACAATCAATTACAATATGTTTTAATCAAAAAATGTAAAAACAATTCAAAATAAATTCAATAATGGGATTAGAAAGGCATTTAAACCGAGTAATAAGGCTTCTCTAGGCATGAGTGACTATAAATGAACTTTTCTTAACAATGGATGGATTTTGCTCCACGCTTCACGAGGCAAACAATCAATTACAATCTGTTTAATCAAAAAATGTCAAAAAAGTTCAAAATGAATTCAATAATGGGATTATAAAGGCATTTAAACCGAGTAATAAGGCTTTTCTAGGCATGAGTGACTATAAATGATGTTTTCTTGACAATGGATGGCTTTCGTTCCATGTTTCCCAAGATAAACAATGTATTAGAATCTGTTTTAATCAAAAAATGTAAAAAAACTTCAAAATAAATTCAAGAATGGGATTATAGAGGCATTTAAACCGAGTAATATGGCTTTTCTAGGCATGAGTGACTATAAATGAACTTTTCTTGACAATGGTTGGCTTTTGCTCCACGTTTCCCAAGGCAAACAATCAATTACAATATGTTTTAATCAAAAAAGGTAAAAACAATTCAAAATAAATTCAATAATGGGATTATAAAGGCATTTAAATCGAGTAATAAGGCTTTTCTAGGCATGAGTGACTATAAATGATCTTTTCTTGACAATGGATGGCTTTCGTTCCATGTTTCCCGAGATAAACAATCTATTACAATCTGATTTAATGAAAAACTGTAAAAAAAAATCAAAATAAATTCAATAATGGGATTATAAAGGCATTTAAACCGAGTAATAAGGCTTCTCTAGGCATGAGTGACTATAAATGAACTTTTCTTGACAATGGATGGCTTTTGCTCCACGTTTCCCGAGGCAAACAATCAATTACAATATGTTTTAATCAAAAAATGTAAAAACAATTCAAAATAAATTCAATAATGGGATTATAAAGGCATTTAAATCGAGTAATAAGGCTTTTCTAGGCATGAGTGACTATAAATGAACTTTTCTTGACAATGGATGGCTTTTGCTCCACGTTTCCCGAGGCAAACAATCAATTACAATCTGTTTTAATAAAAAAATGTAAAAATAATTCAAAATAAATTCAATAATGGGATTATAAGGGCATTTAAACCGAGTAATAAGGCTTTTCTAGGCATGAGTGACTATAAATGAACTTTTCTTGATAATGGATGGCTTTTGCTCCACGTTTCCCGAGGCAAACAATCAATTACAATCTGTTTTAATAAAAAAATGTAAAAATAATTCAAAATAAATTCAATAATGGGATTATAAAGGCATTTAAACCGAGTAATAAGGCTTTTCTAGGCATGAGTGACTATAAATGATGTTTTCTTGACAATGGATGGCTTTCGTTTCATGTTTCCCGAGATAAACAATCTATTACAATCTGTTTTAATCAAAAAATGTAAAAAAAATTCAAAATAAATTCAATAATGGGATTATAAAAGCATTTAAACCGAGTAATAAGGCTTTTCTAGGCATGAGTGACTATAAATGATCTTTTCTAGACAATGGATGGCTTTCGTTCCATGTTTCCCGAGATAAACAATCTATTACAATCTGTTTTAATCAAAAACTGTAAAAAAAATCAAAATAAATTCAATAATGGGATTATAAAGGCATTTAAACCGAGTAATAAGGCTTCTCTAGGCATGAGTGACTATAAATGAACTTTTCTTGACAATGGATGGCTTTTGCTCCACGCTTCCCGAGGCAAACAATCAATTACAATATGTTTTAATCAAAAAATGTAAAAACAATTCAAAATAAATTCAATAATGGGATGATAAATGCATTTAAATCGAGTAATAAGGCTTTTCTAGGCATGAGTGACTATAAATGAACTTTTCTTAACAATGGATGGCTTTTGCTCCACGTTTCCCGAGGCAAACAATCAATTACAATCTGTTTTAATCAAAAAATGTAAAAACAATTCAAAATAAATTCAATAATGGGATTATAAGGGCATTTAAACCGAGTAATAAGGCTTTTCTAGGCATGAGTGACTATAAATGAACTTTTCTTGACAATGGATGGCTTTTGCTCCACGTTTCCCGAGGCAAACAATCAATTACAATATGTTTTAATCAAAAAATGTAAAAACAATTCAAAATAAATTCAATAATGGGATTATAAAGGCATTTAAATCGAGTAATAAGGCTTTTCTAGGCATGAGTGACTATAAATGATCTTTTCTTGACGATGGATGGCTTTTGCTCCACGTTTGCCGAGGCAAACAATCAATTACAATATGTTTTAATCAAAAAATGTAAAAACAATTCAAAATAAATTCAATAATGGGATTATAAAGGCATTTAAATCGAGTAATAAGGCTTTTCTAGGCATGAGTGACTATAAATGAACTTTTCTTGACAATGGATGGCTTTTGCTCCACGTTTCCCAAGGCAAACAATCAATTACAATCTGTTTTAATCAAAAAATGTAAAAACAATTCAAAATAAATTCAATAATGGGATTATAAAGGCATTTAAATCGAGTAATAAGGCTTTTCTAGGCATGAGTGACTATAAATGAACTTTTCTTGACAATGGATGGCTTTTGCTCCACGTTTCCCAAGGCAAACAATCAATTACAATCTGTTTTAATCAAAAAATGTAAAAACAATTCAAAATAAATTCAATAATGGGATTATAAAGGCATTTAAACCGAGTAATAAGGCTTTTCTAGGCATGAGTGACTATAAATGATCTTTTCTTGACAATGGATGGCTTTCGTTCCATGTTTCCCGAGATAAACAATCAATTACAATCTGTTTTAATCAAAAAATGTCAAAAAAGTTCAAAATAAATTCAATAATGGGATTATAAAGGCATTTAAATCGAGTAATAAGGCTTTTCTAGGCATGAGTGACTATAAATGATCTTTTCTTGACAATGGATGGCTTTCATTCCATGTTTCCCGAGATAAACAATCTATTACAATCTGATTTAATGAAAAACTGTAAAAAAAAATCAAAATAAATTCAATAATGGGATTATAAAGGCATTTAAACCGAGTAATAAGGCTTCTCTAAGCATGAGTGACTACAAATGAACTTTTCTTGACAATGGATGGCTTTTGCTCCACGTTTCCCGAGGCAAACAATCAATTACAATATGTTTTAATCAAAAAATGTAAAAACAATTCAAAATAAATTCAATAATGGGATTATAAAGGCATTTAAATCGAGTAATAAGGCTTTTCTAGGCATGAGTGACTATAAATGAACTTTTCTTGACAATGGATGGCTTTTGCTCCACGTTTCCCGAGGCAAACAATCAATTACAATCTGTTTTAATCAAAAAATGTAAAAATAATTCAAAATAAATTCAATAATGGGATTATAAGGGCATTTAAACCGAGTAATAAGGCTTTTCTAGGCATTAGTGACTATAAATGATCTTTTCTTGACAATGGATGGCTTTCGTTCCATGTTTCCCGAGATAAATAATCTATTACAACCTTTTTTAATCAAAAAATGTAAAAAAAATTCAAAATAAATTCAATAATGGGATTGTAAAGGCATTTAAACCGAGTAATAAGGCTTTTCTAGGCATGAGTGACTATAAATGAATTTTTCTTGACAATGGATGGCTTTTGCTCCACGTTTCCCGAGGCAAACAATCAATTACAATATGTTTTAATCAAAAAATGTAAAAACAATTCAAAATAAATTCAATAATGGGATTAGAAAGGCATTTAAACCGAGTAAGAAGGCTTCTCTAGGCATGAGTGACTATAAATGAACTTTTCTTAACAATGGATGGATTTTGCTCCACGCTTCACGAGGCAAACAATCAATTACAATCTGTTTAATCAAAAAATGTCAAAAAAGTTCAAAATGAATTCAATAATGGGATTATAAAGGCATTTAAACCGAGTAATAAGGCTTTTCTAGGCATGAGTGACTATAAATGATGTTTTCTTGACAATGGATGGCTTTCGTTCCATGTTTCCCAAGATAAACAATGTATTAGAATCTGTTTTAATCAAAAAATGTAAAAAAACTTCAAAATAAATTCAAGAATGGGATTATAGAGGCATTTAAACCGAGTAATATGGCTTTTCTAGGCATGAGTGACTATAAATGAACTTTTCTTGGCAATGGTTGGCTTTTGCTCCACGTTTCCCAAGGCAAACAATCAATTACAATATGTTTTAATCAAAAAAGGTAAAAACAATTCAAAATAAATTCAATAATGGGATTATAAAGGCATTTAAATCGAGTAATAAGGCTTTTCTAGGCATGAGTGACTATAAATGATCTTTTCTTGACAATGGATGGCTTTCGTTCCATGTTTCCTGAGATAAACAATCTATTACAATCTGATTTAATGAAAAACTGTAAAAAAAAATCAAAATAAATTCAATAATGGGATTATAAAGGCATTTAAACCGAGTAATAAGGCTTCTCTAGGCATGAGTGACTATAAATGAACTTTTCTTGACAATGGATGGCTTTTGCTCCACGTTTCCCGAGGCAAACAATCAATTACAATATGTTTTAATCAAAAAATGTAAAAACAATTCAAAATAAATTCAATAATGGGATTATAAAGGCATTTAAATCGAGTAATAAGGCTTTTCTAGGCATGAGTGACTATAAATGAACTTTTCTTGACAATGGATGGCTTTTGCTCCACGTTTCCCGAGGCAAACAATCAATTACAATCTGTTTTAATAAAAAAATGTAAAAATAATTCAAAATAAATTCAATAATGGGATTATAAGGGCATTTAAACCGAGTAATAAGGCTTTTCTAGGCATGAGTGACTATAAATGAACTTTTCTTGATAATGGATGGCTTTTGCTCCACGTTTCCCGAGGCAAACAATCAATTACAATCTGTTTTAATAAAAAAATGTAAAAATAATTCAAAATAAATTCAATAATGGGATTATAAAGGCATTTAAACCGAGTAATAAGGCTTTTCTAGGCATGAGTGACTATAAATGATGTTTTCTTGACAATGGATGGCTTTCGTTTCATGTTTCCCGAGATAAACAATCTATTACAATCTGTTTTAATCAAAAAATGTAAAAAAAATTCAAAATAAATTCAATAATGGGATTATAAAAGCATTTAAACCGAGTAATAAGGCTTTTCTAGGCATGAGTGACTATAAATGATCTTTTCTAGACAATGGATGGCTTTCGTTCCATGTTTCCCGAGATAAACAATCTATTACAATCTGTTTTAATCAAAAACTGTAAAAAAAATCAAAATAAATTCAATAATGGGATTATAAAGGCATTTAAACCGAGTAATAAGGCTTCTCTAGGCATGAGTGACTATAAATGAACTTTTCTTGACAATGGATGGCTTTTGCTCCACGCTTCCCGAGGCAAACAATCAATTACAATATGTTTTAATCAAAAAATGTAAAAACAATTCAAAATAAATTCAATAATGGGATGATAAATGCATTTAAACCGAGTAATAAGGCTTTTCTAGGCATGAGTGACTATAAATGAACTTTTCTTAACAATGGATGGCTTTTGCTCCACGTTTCCCGAGGCAAGCAATCAATTACAATCTGTTTTAATCAAAAAATGTAAAAACAATTCAAAATAAATTCAATAATGGGATTATAAGGGCATTTAAACCGAGTAATAAGGCTTTTCTAGGCATGAGTGACTATAAATGAACTTTTTTTGACAATGGATGGCTTTTGCTCCACGTTTCCCGAGGCAAACAATCAATTACAATATGTTTTAATCAAAAAATGTAAAAACAATTCAAAATAAATTCAATAATGGGATTATAAAGGCATTTAAATCGAGTAATAAGGCTTTTCTAGGCATGAGTGACTATAAATGATCTTTTCTTGACAATGGATGGCTTTTGCTCCACGTTTGCCGAGGCAAACAATCAATTACAATATGTTTTAATCAAAAAATGTAAAAACAATTCAAAATAAATTCAATAATGGGATTATAAAGGCATTTAAATCGAGTAATAAGGCTTTTCTAGGCATGAGTGACTATAAATGAACTTTTCTTGACAATGGATGGCTTTTGCTCCACGTTTCCCAAGGCAAACAATCAATTACAATCTGTTTTAATCAAAAAATGTAAAAACAATTCAAAATAAATTCAATAATGGGATTATAAAGGCATTTAAACCGAGTAATAAGGCTTTTCTAGGCATGAGTGACTATAAATGATCTTTTCTTGACAATGGATGGCTTTCATTCCATGTTTCCCGAGATAAACAATCAATTACAATCTGTTTTAATCAAAAAATGTCAAAAAAGTTCAAAATAAATTCAATAATGGGATTATAAAGGCATTTAAATCGAGTAATAAGGCTTTTCTAGGCATGAGTGACTATAAATGATCTTTTCTTGACAATGGATGGCTTTCGTTCCATGTTTCCCGAGATAAACAATCTATTACAATCTGATTTAATGAAAAACTGTAAAAAAAAATCAAAATAAATTCAATAATGGGATTATAAAGGCATTTAAACCGAGTAATAAGGCTTCTCTAAGCATGAGTGACTATAAATGAACTTTTCTTGACAATGGATGGCTTTTGCTCCACGTTTCCCGAGGCAAACAATCAATTACAATATGTTTTAATCAAAAAATGTAAAAACAATTCAAAATAAATTCAATAATGGGATTATAAAGGCATTTAAATCGAGTAATAAGGCTTTTCTAGGCATGAGTGACTATAAATGAACTTTTCTTGACAATGGATGGCTTTTGCTCCATGTTTCCCGAGGCAAACAATCAATTACAATCTGTTTTAATCAAAAAATGTAAAAATAATTCAAAATAAATTCAATAATGGGATTATAAGGGCATTTAAACCGAGTAATAAGGCTTTTCTAGGCATTAGTGACTATAAATGATCTTTTCTTGACAATGGATGGCTTTCGTTCCATGTTTCCCGAGATAAATAATCTATTACAACCTGTTTTAATCAAAAAATGTAAAAAAAATTTAAAATAAATTCAATAATGGGATTATAAAGGCATTTAAACCGAGTAATAAGGCTTCTCTAGGCATGAGTCACTATAAATGACCTTTTCTTGACAATGGATGGCTTTTGCTCCATGTTTCCCAAGGCAAACAATCAATTACAATCTGTTTTAATCAAAAAATGTAAAAACAATTCAAAATAAATTCAATAATGGGATTATAAAGGCATTTAAATCGAGTAATAAGGCTTTTCTAGGCATGAGTGACTATAAATGAACTTTTCTTGACAATGGATGGCTTTTGCTCCACGTTTCCCAAGGCAAACAATCAATTACAATCTGTTTTAATCAAAAAATGTAAAAACAATTCAAAATAAATTCAATAATGGGATTATAAAGGCATTTAAACCGAGTAATAAGGCTTTTCTAGGCATGAGTGACTATAAATGATCTTTTCTTGACAATGGATGGCTTTCGTTCCATGTTTCCCGAGATAAACAATCAATTACAATCTGTTTTAATCAAAAAATGTCAAAAAAGTTCAAAATAAATTCAATAATGGGATTATAAAGGCATTTAAATCGAGTAATAAGGCTTTTCTAGGCATGAGTGACTATAAATGATCTTTTCTTGACAATGGATGGCTTTCGTTCCATGTTTCCCGAGATAAACAATCTATTACAATCTGATTTAATGAAAAACTGTAAAAAAAAATCAAAATAAATTCAATAATGGGATTATAAAGGCATTTAAACCGAGTAATAAGGCTTCTCTAAGCATGAGTGACTATAAATGAACTTTTCTTGACAATGGATGGCTTTTGCTCCACGTTTCCCGAGGCAAACAATCAATTACAATATGTTTTAATCAAAAAATGTAAAAACAATTCAAAATAAATTCAATAATGGGATTATAAAGGCATTTAAATCGAGTAATAAGGCTTTTCTAGGCATGAGTGACTATAAATGAACTTTTCTTGACAATGGATGGCTTTTGCTCCACGTTTCCCGAGGCAAACAATCAATTACAATCTGTTTTAATCAAAAAATGTAAAAATAATTCAAAACAAATTCAATAATGGGATTATAAGGGCATTTAAACCGAGTAATAAGGCTTTTCTAGGCATTAGTGACTATAAATGATCTTTTCTTGACAATGGATGGCTTTCGTTCCATGTTTCCCGAGATAAATAATCTATTACAACCTGTTTTAATCAAAAAATGTAAAAAAAATTCAAAATAAATTCAATAATGGGATTGTAAAGGCATTTAAACCGAGTAATAAGGCTTTTCTAGGCATGAGTGACTATAAATGAATTTTTCTTGACAATGGATGGCTTTTGCTCCACGTTTCCCGAGGCAAACAATCAATTACAATATGTTTTAATCAAAAAATGTAAAAACAATTTAAAATAAATTCAATAATGGGATTAGAAAGGCATTTAAACCGAGTAAGAAGGCTTCTCTAGGCATGAGTGACTATAAATGAACTTTTCTTAACAATGGATGGATTTTGCTCCACGCTTCACGAGGCAAACAATCAATTACAATCTGTTTAATCAAAAAATGTCAAAAAAGTTCAAAATGAATTCAATAATGGGATTATAAAGGCATTTAAACCGAGTAATAAGGCTTTTCTAGGCATGAGTGACTATAAATGATGTTTTCTTGACAATGGATGGCTTTCGTTCCATGTTTCCCAAGATAAACAATGTATTAGAATCTGTTTTAATCAAAAAATGTAAAAAAACTTCAAAATAAATTCAAGAATGGGATTATAGAGGCATTTAAACCGAGTAATATGGCTTTTCTAGGCATGAGTGACTATAAATGAACTTTTCTTGACAATGGTTGGCTTTTGCTCCACGTTTCCCAAGGCAAACAATCAATTACAATATGTTTTAATCAAAAAAGGTAAAAACAATTCAAAATAAATTCAATAATGGGATTATAAAGGCATTTAAATCGAGTAATAAGGCTTTTCTAGGCATGAGTGACTATAAATGATCTTTTCTTGACAATGGATGGCTTTCGTTCCATGTTTCCCGAGATAAACAATCTATTACAATCTGATTTAATGAAAAACTGTAAAAAAAAATCAAAATAAATTCAATAATGGGATTATAAAGGCATTTAAACCGAGTAATAAGGCTTCTCTAGGCATGAGTGACTATAAATGAACTTTTCTTGACAATGGATGGCTTTTGCTCCACGTTTCCCGAGGCAAACAATCAATTACAATATGTTTTAATCAAAAAATGTAAAAACAATTCAAAATAAATTCAATAATGGGATTATAAAGGCATTTAAATCGAGTAATAAGGCTTTTCTAGGCATGAGTGACTATAAATGAACTTTTCTTGACAATGGATGGCTTTTGCTCCACGTTTCCCGAGGCAAACAATCAATTACAATCTGTTTTAATAAAAAAATGTAAAAATAATTCAAAATAAATTCAATAATGGGATTATAAGGGCATTTAAACCGAGTAATAAGGCTTTTCTAGGCATGAGTGACTATAAATGAACTTTTCTTGATAATGGATGGCTTTTGCTCCACGTTTCCCGAGACAAACAATCAATTACAATCTGTTTTAATAAAAAAATGTAAAAATAATTCAAAATAAATTCAATAATGGGATTATAAAGGCATTTAAACCGAGTAATAAGGCTTTTCTAGGCATGAGTGACTATAAATGATGTTTTCTTGACAATGGATGGCTTTCGTTTCATGTTTCCCGAGATAAACAATCTATTACAATCTGTTTTAATCAAAAAATGTAAAAAAAATTCAAAATAAATTCAATAATGGGATTATAAAAGCATTTAAACCGAGTAATAAGGCTTTTCTAGGCATGAGTGACTATAAATGATCTTTTCTAGACAATGGATGGCTTTCGTTCCATGTTTCCCGAGATAAACAATCTATTACAATCTGTTTTAATCAAAAACTGTAAAAAAAATCAAAATAAATTCAATAATGGGATTATAAAGGCATTTAAACCGAGTAATAAGGCTTCTCTAGGCATGAGTGACTATAAATGAACTTTTCTTGACAATGGATGGCTTTTGCTCCACGCTTCCCGAGGCAAACAATCAATTACAATATGTTTTAATCAAAAAATGTAAAAACAATTCAAAATAAATTCAATAATGGGATGATAAATGCATTTAAACCGAGTAATAAGGCTTTTCTAGGCATGAGTGACTATAAATGAACTTTTCTTAACAATGGATGGCTTTTGCTCCACGTTTCCCGAGGCAAACAATCAATTACAATCTGTTTTAATCAAAAAATGTAAAAACAATTCAAAATAAATTCAATAATGGGATTATAAGGGCATTTAAACCGAGTAATAAGGCTTTTCTAGGCATGAGTGACTATAAATGAACTTTTCTTGACAATGGATGGCTTTTGCTCCACGTTTCCCGAGGCAAACAATCAATTACAATATGTTTTAATCAAAAAATGTAAAAACAATTCAAAATAAATTCAATAATGGGATTATAAAGGCATTTAAATCGAGTAATAAGGCTTTTCTAGGCATGAGTGACTATAAATGATCTTTTCTTGACAATGGATGGCTTTTGCTCCACGTTTGCCGAGGCAAACAATCAATTACAATATGTTTTAATCAAAAAATGTAAAAACAATTCAAAATAAATTCAATAATGGGATTATAAAGGCATTTAAATCGAGTAATAAGGCTTTTCTAGGCATGAGTGACTATAAATGAACTTTTCTTGACAATGGATGGCTTTTGCTCCACGTTTCCCAAGGCAAACAATCAATTACAATCTGTTTTAATCAAAAAATGTAAAAACAATTCAAAATAAATTCAATAATGGGATTATAAAGGCATTTAAACCGAGTAATAAGGCTTTTCTAGGCATGAGTGACTATAAATGATTTTTTCTTGACAATGGATGGCTTTCGTTCCATGTTTCCCGAGATAAACAATCAATTACAATCTGTTTTAATCAAAAAATGTCAAAAAAGTTCAAAATAAATTCAATAATGGGATTATAAAGGCATTTAAATCGAGTAATAAGGCTTTTCTAGGCATGAGTGACTATAAATGATCTTTTCTTGACAATGGATGGCTTTCGTTCCATGTTTCCCGAGATAAACAATCTATTACAATCTGATTTAATGAAAAACTGTAAAAAAAAATCAAAATAAATTCAATAATGGGATTATAAAGGCATTTAAACCGAGTAATAAGGCTTCTCTAAGCATGAGTGACTATAAATGAACTTTTCTTGACAATGGATGGCTTTTGCTCCACGTTTCCCGAGGCAAACAATCAATTACAATATGTTTTAATCAAAAAATGTAAAAACAATTCAAAATAAATTCAATAATGGGATTATAAAGGCATTTAAATCGAGTAATAAGGCTTTTCTAGGCATGAGTGACTATAAATGAACTTTTCTTGACAGTGGATGGCTTTTGCTCCACGTTTCCCGAGGCAAACAATCAATTACAATCTGTTTTAATCAAAAAATGTAAAAATAATTCAAAATAAATTCAATAATGGGATTATAAGGGCATTTAAACCGAGTAATAAGGCTTTTCTAGGCATTAGTGACTATAAATGATCTTTTCTTGACAATGGATGGCTTTCGTTCCATGTTTCCCGAGATAAATAATCTATTACAACCTGTTTTAATCAAAAAATGTAAAAAAAATTCAAAATAAATTCAATAATGGGATTATAAAGGCATTTAAACCGAGTAATAAGGCTTCTCTAGGCATGAGTCACTATAAATGACCTTTTCTTGACAATGGATGGCTTTTGCTCCATGTTTCCCAAGGCAAACAATCAATTACAATCTGTTTTAATCAAAAAATGTAAAAACAATTCAAAATAAATTCAATAATGGGATTATAAAGGCATTTAAATCGAGTAATAAGGCTTTTCTAGACATGAGTGACTATAAATGAACTTTTCTTGACAATGGATGGCTTTTGCTCCACGTTTCCCAAAGCAAACAATCAATTAGAATCTGTTTTAATCAAAAAATGTAAAAACAATTCAAAATAAATTCAATAATGGGATTATAAAGGCATTTAAACCGAGTAATAAGGCTTTTCTAGGCATGAGTGACTATAAATGATGTTTTCTTGACAATGGATGGCTTTCGTTCCATGTTTCCCTAGATAAACAATCTATTACAATATGTTTTAATCAAAAAATGTAAAAACAATTCAAAATAAATTCAATAATGGGATTATAAAGGCATTTAAACCGAGTAATAAGGCTTTTCTAGGCATGAGTGACTATAAATGATCTTTTCTTGACAATGGATGGCTTTTGCTCCACGTTTGCCGAGGCAAACAATCAATTACAATATGTTTTAATCAAAAAATGTAAAAACAATTCAAAATAAATTCAATAATGGGATTATAAAGGCATTTAAATCGAGTAATAAGGCTTTTCTAGGCATGAGTGACTATAAATGAACTTTTCTTGACAATGGATGGCTTTTTCTCCACGTTTCCCAAGGCAAACAATCAATTACAATCTGTTTTAATCAAAAAATGTAAAAACAATTCAAAATAAATTCAATAATGGGATTATAAAGGCATTTAAACCGAGTAATAAGGCTTTTCTAGGCATGAGTGACTATAAATGATTTTTTCTTGACAATGGATGGCTTTCGTTCCATGTTTCCCGAGATAAACAATCAATTACAATCTGTTTTAATCAAAAAATGTCAAAAAAGTTCAAAATAAATTCAATAATGGGATTATAAAGGCATTTAAATCGAGTAATAAGGCTTTTCTAGGCATGAGTGACTATAAATGATCTTTTCTTGACAATGGATGGCTTTCGTTCCATGTTTCCCGAGATAAACAATCTATTACAATCTGATTTAATGAAAAACTGTAAAAAAAAATCAAAATAAATTCAATAATGGGATTATAAAGGCATTTAAACCGAGTAATAAGGCTTCTCTAAGCATGAGTGACTATAAATGAACTTTTCTTGACAATGGATGGCTTTTGCTCCACGTTTCCCGAGGCAAACAATCAATTACAATATGTTTTAATCAAAAAATGTAAAAACAATTCAAAATAAATTCAATAATGGGATTATAAAGGCATTTAAACCGAGTAATAAGGCTTTTCTAGGCATGAGTGACTATAAATGAACTTTTCTTGACAATGGATGGCTTTTGCTCCACGTTTCCCGAGGCAAACAATCAATTACAATCTGTTTTAATCAAAAAATGTAAAAATAATTCAAAATAAATTCAATAATGGGATTATAAGGGCATTTAAACCGAGTAATAAGGCTTTTCTAGGCATTAGTGACTATAAATGATCTTTTCTTGACAATGGATGGCTTTCGTTCCATGTTTCCCGAGATAAATAATCTATTACAACCTGTTTTAATCAAAAAATGTAAAAAAAATTCAAAATAAATTCAATAATGGGATTGTAAAGGCATTTAAACCGAGTAATAAGGCTTTTCTAGGCATGAGTGACTATAAATGAATTTTTCTTGACAATGGATGGCTTTTGCTCCACGTTTCCCGAGGAAAACAATCAATTACAATATGTTTTAATCAAAAAATGTAAAAACAATTCAAAATAAATTCAATAATGGGATTAGAAAGGCATTTAAACCGAGCAATAAGGCTTCTCTAGGCATGAGTGACTATAAATGAACTTTTCTTAACAATGGATGGATTTTGCTCCACGCTTCACGAGGCAAACAATCAATTACAATCTGTTTAATCAAAAAATGTCAAAAAAGTTCAAAATGAATTCAATAATGGGATTATAAAGGCATTTAAACCGAGTAATAAGGCTTTTCTAGGCATGAGTGACTATAAATGATGTTTTCTTGACAATGGATGGCTTTCGTTCCATGTTTCCCAAGATAAACAATGTATTAGAATCTGTTTTAATCAAAAAATGTAAAAAAACTTCAAAATAAATTCAAGAATGGGATTATAAAGGCATTTAAACCGAGTAATATGGCTTTTCTAGGCATGAGTGACTATAAATGAACTTTTCTTGACAATGGTTGGCTTTTGCTCCACGTTTCCCAAGGCAAACAATCAATTACAATATGTTTTAATCAAAAAAGGTAAAAACAATTCAAAATAAATTCAATAATGGGATTATAAAGGCATTTAAATCGAGTAATAAGGCTTTTCTAGGCATGAGTGACTATAAATGATCTTTTCTTGACAATGGATGGCTTTCGTTCCATGTTTCCCGAGATAAACAATCTATTACAATCTGATTTAATGAAAAACTGTAAAAAAAAATCAAAATAAATTCAATAATGGGATTATAAAGGCATTTAAACCGAGTAATAAGGCTTCTCTAGGCATGAGTGACTATAAATGAACTTTTCTAGACAATGGATGGCTTTTGCTCCACGTTTCCCGAGGCAAACAATCAATTACAATATGTTTTAATCAAAAAATGTAAAAACAATTCAAAATAAATTCAATAATGGGATTATAAAGGCATTTAAATCGAGTAATAAGGCTTTTCTAGGCATGAGTGACTATAAATGAACTTTTCTTGACAATGGATGGCTTTTGCTCCACGTTTCCCGAGGCAAACAATCAATTACAATCTGTTTTAATAAAAAAATGTAAAAATAATTCAAAATAAATTCAATAATGGGATTATAAGGGCATTTAAACCGAGTAATAAGGCTTTTCTAGGCATGAGTGACTATAAATGAACTTTTCTTGATAATGGATGGCTTTTGCTCCACGTTTCCCGAGGCAAACAATCAATTACAATCTGTTTTAATAAAAAAATGTAAAAATAATTCAAAATAAATTCAATAATGGGATTATAAAGGCATTTAAACCGAGTAATAAGGCTTTTCTAGGCATGAGTGACTATAAATGATGTTTTCTTGACAATGGATGGCTTTCGTTTCATGTTTCCCGAGATAAACAATCTATTACAATCTGTTTTAATCAAAAAATGTAAAAAAAATTCAAAATAAATTCAATAATGGGATTATAAAAGCATTTAAACCGAGTAATAAGGCTTTTCTAGGCATGAGTGACTATAAATGATCTTTTCTAGACAATGGATGGCTTTCGTTCCATGTTTCCCGAGATAAACAATCTATTACAATCTGTTTTAATCAAAAACTGTAAAAAAAATCAAAATAAATTCAATAATGGGATTATAAAGGCATTTAAACCGAGTAATAAGGCTTCTCTAGGCATGAGTGACTATAAATGAACTTTTCTTGACAATGGATGGCTTTTGCTCCACGCTTCCCGAGGCAAACAATCAATTACAATATGTTTTAATCAAAAAATGTAAAAACAATTCAAAATAAATTCAATAATGGGATGATAAATGCATTTAAATCGAGTAATAAGGCTTTTCTAGGCATGAGTGACTATAAATGAACTTTTCTTAACAATGGATGGCTTTTGCTCCACGTTTCCCGAGGCAAACAATCAATTACAATCTGTTTTAATCAAAAAATGTAAAAACAATTCAAAATAAATTCAATAATGGGATTATAAGGGCATTTAAACCGAGTAATAAGGCTTTTCTAGGCATGAGTGACTATAAATGAACTTTTCTTGACAATGGATGGCTTTTGCTCCACGTTTCCCGAGGCAAACAATCAATTACAATATGTTTTAATCAAAAAATGTAAAAACAATTCAAAATAAATTCAATAATGGGATTATAAAGGCATTTAAATCGAGTAATAAGGCTTATCTAGGCATGAGTGACTATAAATGAACTTTTCTTGACAATGGATGGCTTTTGCTCCACGTTTCTCGAGGCAAACAATCAATTACAATATGTTTTAATCAAAAAATGTAAAAACAATTCAAAATAAATTCAATAATGGGATTATAAAGGCATTTAAACCGAGTAATAAGGCTTCTCTAGGCATGAGTGACTATAAATGAACTTTTCTTGACAATGGATGGCTTTTGCTCCACGCTTCACGAGGCAAACAATCAATTACAATCTGTTTAATCAAAAAATGTCAAAAAAGTTCAAAATAAATTCAATAATGGGATTATAAAGGCATTTAAACCGAGTAATAAGGCTTTTCTAGGCATGAGTGACTATAAATGATGTTTTCTTGACAATGGATGGCTTTCGCTCCATGTTTCCCAAGATAAACAATGTATTAGAATCTGTTTTAATCAAAAAATGTAAAAAAACTTCAAAATAAATTCAATAATGGGATTATAAAGGCATTTAAACCGAGTAATATGGCTTTTCTAGGCATGAGTGACTATAAATGAACTTTTCTTGACAATGGTTGGCTTTTGCTCCACGTTTCCCGAGGCAAACAATCAATTACAATATGTTTTAATCAAAAAAGGTAAAAACAATTCAAAATAAATTCAATAATGGGATTATAAAGGCATTTAAATCGAGTAATAAGGCTTTTCTAGGCATGAGTGACTATAAATGATCTTTTCTTGACAATGGATGGCTTTCGTTCCATGTTTCCCGAGATAAACAATGTATTAGAATCTGTTTTAATAAAAAAATGTAAAAATAATTCAAAATAAATTCGATAATGGGATTATAAGGGCATTTAAATCGAGTAATAAGGCTTTTCTAGGCATGAGTGACTATAAATGAACTTTTCTTGATAATGGATGGCTTTTGCTCCATGTTTCCCGAGATAAACAATCTATTACAATCTGATTTAATGAAAAACTGTAAAAAAAAATCAAAATAAATTCAATAATGGGATTATAAAGGCATTTAAACCGAGTAATAAGGCTTCTCTAGGCATGAGTGACTATAAATGAACTTTTCTTGACAATGGATGGCTTTTGCTCCACGTTTCCCGAGGCAAACAATCAATTACAATATGTTTTAATCAAAAAATGTAAAAACAATTCAAAATAAATTCAATAATGGGATTATAAAGGCATTTAAATCGAGTAATAAGGCTTTTCTAGGCATGAGTGACTATAAATGAACTTTTCTTGACAATGGATGGCTTTTGCTCCACGTTTCCCGAGGCAAACAATCAATTACAATCTGTTTTAATAAAAAAATGTAAAAATAATTCAAAATAAATTCAATAATGGGATTATAAGGGAATTTAAACCGAGTAATAAGGGTTTTCTAGGCATGAGTGACTATAAATGAACTTTTCTTGATAATGGATGGCTTTTGCTCCACGTTTCCCGAGGCAAACAATCAATTACAATCTGTTTTAATAAAAAAATGTAAAAATTATTCAAAATAAATTCAATAATGGGATTATAAAGGCATTTAAATCGAGTAATAAGGCTTTTCTAGGCATGAGTGACTATAAATGATCTTTTCTTGACAATGGATGGCTTTCGTTCCATGTTTCCCGAGATAAACAATCTATTACAATCTGATTTAATGAAAAACTGTAAAAAAAAATCAAAATAAATTCAATAATGGGATTATAAAGGCATTTAAACCGAGTAATAAGGCTTCTCTAGGCATGAGTGACTATAAATGAACTTTTCTTGACAATGGATGGCTTTTGCTCCACGTTTCCCGAGGCAAACAATCAATTACAATATGTTTTAATCAAAAAAGGTAAAAAAAATTCAAAATAAATTCAATAATGGGATTATAAAAGCATTTAAACCGAGTAATAAGGCTTTTCTAGGCATGAGTGACTATAAATGATCTTTTCTTGACAATGGATGGCTTTCGTTCCATGTTTCCCGAGATAAACAATCTATTACAATCTGTTTTAATCAAAAACTGTAAAAAAAATCAAAATAAATTCAATAATGGGATTATAAAGGCATTTAAACCGAGTAATAAGGCTTCTCTAGGCATGAGTGACTATAAATGAACTTTTCTTGACAATGGATGGGTTTTGCTCCACGCTTCCCGAGGCAAACAATCAATTACAATATGTTTTAATCAAAAAATGTAAAAACAATTCAAAATAAATTCAATAATGGGATGATAAAGGCATTTAAATCGAGTAATAAGGCTTTTCTAGGCATGAGTGACTATAAATGAACTTTTCTTAACAATGGATGGCTTTTGCTCCACGTTTCCCAAGGCAAACAATCAATTACAATCTGTTTTAATCAAAAAATGTAAAAACAATTCAAAATAAATTCGATAATGGGATTATAAGGGTATTTAAACCGAGTTATAAGGCTTTTCTAGGCATGAGTGACTATAAATGAACTTTTCTTGACAATGGATGGCTTTCGCTCTATGTTTCCCGAGGCAAACAATCAATTACAATCTGTTTTAATCAAAAAATGTCAAAAAAGTTCAAAATAAATTCAATAATGGGATTATAAAGGCATTTAAACCGAGTAATAAGGCTTTTCTAGGCATGAGTGACTATAAATGATGTTTTGTTGACAATGGATGGCTTTCGTTCCATGTTTCCCGAGATAAACAATGTATTAGAATCTGTTTTAATAAAAAAATGTAAAAATAATTCAAAATAAATTCGATAATGGGATTATAAGGGCATTTAAATCGAGTAATAAGGCTTTTCTAGGCATGAGTGACTATAAATGATCTTTTCTTGACAATGGATGGCTTTCGTTCCATGTTTCTCGAGATAAACAATCTATTACAATCTGATTTAATGAAAAACTATAAAAAAAATCAAAATAAATTCAATAATGGGATTATAAAGGCATTTAAACCGAGTAATAAGGCTTCTCTAGGCATGAGTGACTGTAAATGAACTTTTCTTGACAATGGATGGCTTTTGCTCCACGCTTCCCGAGGCAAACATTCAATTACAATCTGTTTAATCAAAAAATGTCAAAAAAGTTCAAAATAAATTCAATAATGGGATTATAAAGGCATTTAAACCGAGTAATAAGGCTTTTCTACGCATGAGTGACTATAAATGATGTTTTCTTGACAATGGATGGCTTTCGTTCCATGTTTCCCGAGATAAACAATGTATTAGAATCTGTTTTAATAAAAAAATGTAAAAATAATTCAAAATAAATTCAATAATGGGATTATAAGGGCATTTAAATCGAGTAATAAGGCTTTTCTAGGCATGAGTGACTATAAATGATCTTTTCTTGACAATGGATGGCTTTCGTTCCATGTTTCCCGAGATAAACAATCTATTACAATCTGATTTAATGAAAAACTGTAAAAAAAAATCAAAATAAATTCAATAATGGGATTATAAAGGCATTTAAACCGAGTAATAAGGCTTCTCTAGGCATGAGTGACTATAAATGAACTTTTCTTGACAATGGATGGCTTTTGCTCCACGCTTCCCGAGGCAAACAATCAATTACAATCTGTTTAATCAAAAAATGTCAAAAAAGTTCAAAATAAATTCAATAATGGGATTATAAAGGCATTTAAACCGAGTAATAAGGCTTTTCTAGGCATGAGTGACTATAAATGATGTTTTCTTGACAATGGATGGCTTTCGTTCCATGTTTCCCAAGATAAACAATGTATTAGAATCTGTTTTAATCAAAAAATGTAAAAAAACTTCAAAATAAATTCAATAATGGGATTATAAAGGCATTTAAACCGAGTAATATGGCTTTTCTAGGCATGAGTGACTATAAATGAACTTTTCTTGACAATGGATGGCTTTTGCTCCACGTTTCCCGAGGCAAACAATCAATTACAATATGTTTTAATCAAAAAATGTAAAAACAATTCAAAATAAATTCAATAATGGGATTATAAAGGCATTTAAATCGAGTAATAAGGCTTTTCTAGGCATGAGTGACTATAAATGATCTTTTCTTGACAATGGATGGCTTTCGTTCCATGTTTCCCGAGATAAACAATCTATTACAATCTGATTTAATGAAAAACTGTAAAAAAAAATCAAAATAAATTCAATAATGGGATTATAAAGGCATTTAAACCGAGTAATAAGGCTTCTCTAGGCATGAGTGACTATAAATGAACTTTTCTTGACAATGGATGGCTTTTGCTCCACGTTTCCCGAGGCAAACAATCAATTACAATATGTTTTAATCAAAAAATGTAAAAACAATCCAAAATAAATTCAATAATGGGATTATAAAGGCATTTAAATCGAGTAATAAGGCTTTTCTAGGCATGAGTGACTATAAATGAACTTTCCTTGACAATGGATGGCTTTTGCTCCACGTTTCCCGAGGCAAACAATCAATTACAATCTGTTTTAATAAAAAAATGTAAAAATAATTCAAAATAAATTCAATAATGGGATTATAAAGGCATTTAAACCGAGTAATAAGGCTTTTCTAGGCATGAGTGACTATAAATGATGTTTTCTTGACAATGGATGGCTTTCGTTCCATGTTTCCCGAGATAAACAATATATTACAATCTGTTTTAATCAAAAAATGTAAAAAAAATTCAAAATAAATTCAATAATGGGATTATAAAAGCATTTAAACCGAGTAATAAGGCTTTTCTAGGCATGAGTGACTATAAATGATCTTTTCTTGACAATGGATGGCTTTCGTTCCATGTTTCCCGAGATAAACAATCTATTACAATCAGTTTTAATCAAAAAGTGTAAAAAAAATCAAAATAAATTCGATAATGGGATTATAAAGGCATTTAAACCGAGTAATAAGGCTTCTCTAGGCATGAGTGACTATAAATGAACTTTTCTTGACAATGGATGGCTTTTGCTCCACGCTTCCCGAGGCAAACAATCAATTACAATATGTTTTAATCAAAAAATGTAAAAACAATTCAAAATAAATTCAATAATGGGATGATAAAGGCATTTAAATCGAGTAATAAGGCTTTTGTAGGCATGAGTGACTATAAATGAACTTTTCTTAACAATGGATGGCTTTTGCTCCACGTTTCCCGAGGCAAACAATCAATTACAATCTGTTTTAATCAAAAAATGTAAAAACAATTCAAAATAAATTCAATAATGGGATTATAAGGGCATTTAAACCGAGTTATAAGGCTTTTCTAGGCATGAGTGACTATAAATGAACTTTTCTTGACAATGGATGGCTTTCGCTCTATGTTTCCCGAGGCAAACAATCAATTACAATCTGTTTTAATCAAAAAATGTCAAAAAAGTTCAAAATAAATTCAATAATGGGATTATAAAGGCATTTAAATCGAGTAATAAGGCTTTTCTAGGCATGAGTGACTATAAATGATGTTTTCTTGACAATGGATGGCTTTCGTTCCATGTTTCCCGAGATAAACAATGTATTAGAATCTGTTTTAATAAAAAAATGTAAAAATAATTCAAAATAAATTCGATAATGGGATTATAAGGGCATTTAAATCGAGTAATAAGGCTTTTCTAGGCATGAGTGACTATAAATGATCTTTTCTCGACAATGGATGGCTTTCGTTCCATGTTTCCCGAGATAAACAATCTATTACAATCTGATTTAATGAAAAACTGTAAAAAAAAATCAAAATAAATTCAATAATGGGATTATAAAGGCATTTAAACCGAGTAATAAGGCTTCTCTAGGCATGAGTGACTATAAATGAACTTTTCTTGACAATGGATGGCTTTTGCTCCACGCTTCCCGAGGCAAACAATCAATTACAATATGTTTTAATCAAAAAATGTAAAAACAATTCAAAATAAATTCAATAATGGGATGATAAAGGCATTTAAATCGAGTAATAAGGCTTTTCTAGGCATGAGTGACTATAAATGAACTTTTCTTAACAATGGATGGCTTTTGCTCCACGTTTCCCGAGGCAAACAATCAATTACAATCTGTTTTAATCAAAAAATGTAAAAACAATTCAAAATAAATTCAATAATGGGATTATAAGGGCATTTAAACCGAGTTATAAGGCTTTTCTAGGCATGAGTGACTATAAATGAACTTTTCTTGACAATGGATGGCTTTCGCTCTATGTTTCCCGAGGCAAACAATCAATTACAATCTGTTTTAATCAAAAAATGTCAAAAAAGTTCAAAATAAATTCAATAATGGGATTATAAAGTCATTTAAACCGAGTAATAAGGCTTTTCTAGGCATGAGTGACTATAAATGATGTTTTCTTGACAATGGATGGCTTTCGTTCCATGTTTCCCGAGATAAACAATGTATTAGAATCTGTTTTAATAAAAAAATGTAAAAATAATTCAAAATAAATTCGATAATGGGATTATAAGGGCATTTAAATCGAGTAATAAGGCTTTTCTAGGCATGAGTGACTATAAATGATCTTTTCTTGACAATGGATGGCTTTCGTTCCATGTTTCTCGAGATAAACAATCTATTACAATCTGATTTAATGAAAAACTGTAAAAAAAAATCAAAATAAATTCAATAATGGGATTATAAAGGCATTTAAACCGAGTAATAAGGCTTCTCTAGGCATGAGTGACTGTAAATGAACTTTTCTTGACAATGGATGGCTTTTGCTCCACGCTTCCCGAGGCAAACATTCAATTACAATCTGTTTAATCAAAAAATGTCAAAAAAGTTCAAAATAAATTCAATAATGGGATTATAAAGGCATTTAAACCGAGTAATAAGGCTTTTCTAGGCATGAGTGACTATAAATGATCTTTTCTTGACAATGGATGGCTTTCGTTCCATGTTTCCCGAGATAAACAATCTATTACAATCTGTTTTAATCAAAAACTGTAAAAAAAATCAAAATAAATTCAATAATGGGATTATAAAGGCATTTAAACCGAGTAATAAGGCTTCTCTAGGCATGAGTGACTGTAAATGAACTTTTCTTGACAATGGATGGCTTTTGCTCCACGCTTCCCGAGGCAAACATTCAATTACAATCTGTTTAATCAAAAAATGTCAAAAAAGTTCAAAATAAATTCAATAATGGGATTATAAAGGCATTTAAACCGAGTAATAAGGCTTTTCTACGCATGAGTGACTATAAATGATGTTTTCTTGACAATGGATGGCTTTCGTTCCATGTTTCCCAAGATAAACAATGTATTAGAATCTGTTTTAATCAAAAAATGTAAAAAAACTTCAAAATAAATTCAATAATGGGATTATAAAGGCATTTAAATCGAGTAATATGGCTTTTCTAGGCATGAGTGACTATAAATGAACTTTTCTTGACAATGGATGGCTTTTGCTCCTCGTTTCCCGAGGCAAACAATCAATTACAATATGTTTTAATCAAAAAATGTAAAAACAATCCAAAATAAATTCAATAATGGGATTATAAAGGCATTTAAATCGAGTAATAAGGCTTTTCTAGGCATGAGTGACTATAAATGAACTTTCCTTGACAATGGATGGCTTTTGCTCCACGTTTCCCGAGGCAAACAATCAATTACAATCTGTTTTAATAAAAAAATATAAAAATAATTAAAAATAAATTCAATAATGGGATTATAAGGGCATTTAAACCGAGTAATAAGGCTTTTCTAGGCATGAGTGACTATAAATGAACTTTTCTTGATAATGGATGGCTTTTGCTCCACGTTTCCCGAGGCAAACAATCAATTACAATCTGTTTTAATAAAAAAATATAAAAATAATTCAAAATAAATTCAATAATGGGATTATAAGGGCATTTAAACCGAGTAATAAGGCTTTTCTAGGCATGAGTGACTATAAATGAACTTTTCTTGATAATGGATGGCTTTTGCTCCACGTTTCCCGAGGCAAATAATCAATTACAATCTGTTTTAATAAAAAAATGTAAAAATAATTCAAAATAAATTCAATAATGGGATTATAAAGGCATTTAAACCGAGTAATAAGGCTTTTCTAGGCATGAGTGACTATAAATGATGTTTTCTTGACAATGGATGGCTTTCGTTCCATGTTTCCCGAGATAAACAATATATTACAATCTGTTTTAATCAAAAAATGTAAAAAAAATTCAAAATAAATTCAATAATGGGATTATAAAAGCATTTAAACCGAGTAATAAGGCTTTTCTAGGCATGAGTGACTATAAATGATCTTTTCTTGACAATGGATGGCTTTCGTTCCATGTTTCCCGAGATAAACAATCTATTACAATCTGTTTTAATCAAAAACTGTAAAAAAACTCAAAATAAATTCAATAATGGGATTATAAAGGCATTTAAACCGAGTAATAAGGCTTCTCTAGGCATGAGTGACTATAAATGAACTTTTCTTGACAATGGATGGGTTTTGCTCCACGCTTCCCGAGGCAAACAATCAATTACAATATGTTTTAATCAAAAAATGTAAAAACAATTCAAAATAAATTCAATAATGGGATGATAAAGGCATTTAAATCGAGTAATAAGGCTTTTCTAGGCATGAGTGACTATAAATGAACTTTTCTTAACAATGGATGGCTTTTGCTCCACGTTTCCCGAGGCAAACAATCAATTACAATCTGTTTTAATCAAAAAATGTAAAAACAATTCAAAATAAATTCAATAATGGGATTATAAGGGCATTTAAATCGAGTAATAAGGCTTTTCTAGGCATGAGTGACTATAAATGATCTTTTCTTGACAATGGATGGCTTTCGTTCCATGTTTCCCGAGATAAACAATCTATTACAATCTGTTTTAATCAAAAACTGTAAAAAAAATCAAAATAAATTCAATAATGGGATTATAAAGGCATTTAAACCGAGTAATAAGGCTTCTCTAGGCATGAGTGACTATAAATGAACTTTTCTTGACAATGGATGGCTTTTGCTCCACGCTTCCCGAGGCAAACAATCAATTACAATATGTTTTAATCAAAAAATGTAAAAACAATTCAAAATAAATTCAATAATGGGATGATAAAGGCATTTAAATCGAGTAATAAGGCTTTTCTAGGCATGAGTGACTATAAATGAACTTTTCTTAACAATGGATGGCTTTTGCTCCACGTTTCCCGAGGCAAACAATCAATTACAATCTGTTTTAATCAAAAAATGTAAAAACAATTCAAAATAAATTCAATAATGGGATTATAAGGGCATTTAAACCGAGTTATAAGGCTTTTCTAGGCATGAGTGACTATAAATGAACTTTTCTTGACAATGGATGGCTTTCGCTCTATGTTTCCCGAGGCAAACAATCAATTACAATCTGTTTTAATCAAAAAATATCAAAAAAGTTCAAAATAAATTCAGTAATGGGATTATAAAGGCATTTAAACCGAGTAATAAGGCTTTTCTAGGCATGAGTGACTATAAATGATGTTTTCTTGACAATGGATGGCTTTCGTTCCATGTTTCCCGAGATAAACAATGTATTAGAATCTGTTTTAATAAAAAAATGTAAAAATAATTCAAAATAAATTCGATAATGGGATTATAAGGGCATTTAAATCGAGTAATAAGGCTTTTCTAGGCATGAGTGACTATAAATGATCTTTTCTTGACAATGGATGGCTTTCGTTCCATGTTTCTCGAGATAAACAATCTATTACAATCTGATTTAATGAAAAACTGTAAAAAAAAATCAAAATAAATTCAATAATGGGATTATAAAGGCATTTAAACCGAGTAATAAGGCTTCTCTAGGCATGAGTGACTATAAATGAACTTTTCTTGACAATGGATGGCTTTTGCTCCACGCTTCCCGAGGCAAACAATCAATTACAATATGTTTTAATCAAAAAATGTAAAAACAATTCAAAATAAATTCAATAATGGGATGATAAAGGCATTTAAATCGAGTAATAAGGCTTTTCTAGGCATGAGTGACTATAAATGAACTTTTCTTAACAATGGATGGCTTTTGCTCCACGTTTCCCGAGGCAAACAATCAATTACAATCTGTTTTAATCAAAAAATGTAAAAACAATTCAAAATAAATTCAATAATGGGATTATAAGGGCATTTAAACCGAGTTATAAGGCTTTTCTAGGCATGAGTGACTATAAATAAACTTTTCTTGACAATGGATGGCTTTCGCTCTATGTTTCCCGAGGCAAACAATCAATTACAATCTGTTTTAATCAAAAAATGTCAAAAAAGTTCAAAATAAATTCAATAATGGGATTATAAAGGCATTTAAACCGAGTAATAAGGCTTTTCTAGGCATGAGTGACTATAAATGATGTTTTCTTGACAATGGATGGCTTTCGTTCCATGTTTCCCGAGATAAACAATGTATTAGAATCTGTTTTAATAAAAAAATGTAAAAATAATTCAAAATAAATTCGATAATGGGATTATAAGGGCATTTAAATCGAGTAATAAGGCTTTTCTAGGCATGAGTGACTATAAATGATCTTTTCTTGACAATGGATGGCTTTCGTTCCATGTTTCTCGAGATAAACAATCTATTACAATCTGATTTAATGAAAAACTGTAAAAAAAAATCAAAATAAATTCAATAATGGGATTATAAAGGCATTTAAATCGAGTAATAAGGCTTTTCTAGGCATGAGTGACTATAAATGAACTTTCCTTGACAATGGATGGCTTTTGCTCCACGTTTCCCGAGGCAAACAATCAATTACAATCTGTTTTAATAAAAAAATATAAAAATAATTCAAAATAAATTCAATAATGGGATTATAAGGGCATTTAAACCGAGTAATAAGGCTTTTCTAGGCATGAGTGACTATAAATGAACTTTTCTTGATAATGGATGGCTTTTGCTCCACGTTTCCCGAGGCAAACAATCAATTACAATATGTTTTAATCAAAAAATGTAAAAACAATCCAAAATAAATTCAATAATGGGATTATAAAGGCATTTAAATCGAGTAATAAGGCTTTTCTAGGCATGAGTGACTATAAATGAACTTTCCTTGACAATGGATGGCTTTTGCTCCACGTTTCCCGAGGCAAACAATCAATTACAATATGTTTTAATCAAAAAATGTAAAAACAATCCAAAATAAATTCAATAATGGGATTATAAAGGCATTTAAATCGAGTAATAAGGCTTTTCTAGGCATGAGTGACTATAAATGAACTTTCCTTGACAATGGATGGCTTTTGCTCCACGTTTCCCAAGGCAAACAATCAATTACAATCTGTTTTAATAAAAAAATATAAAAATAATTCAAAATAAATTCAATAATGGGATTATAAGGGCATTTAAACCGAGTAATAAGGCTTTTCTAGGCATGAGTGACTATAAATGAACTTTTCTTGATAATGGATGGCTTTTGCTCCACGTTTCCCGAGGCAAACAATCAATTACATTCTGTTTTAATAAAAAAATGTAAAAATAATTCAAAATAAATTCAATAATGGGATTATAAAGGCATTTAAACCGAGTAATAAGGCTTTTCTAGGCATGAGTGACTATAAATGATGTTTTCTTGACAATGGATGGCTTTCGTTCCATGTTTCCCGAGATAAACAATATATTACAATCTGTTTTAATCAAAAAATGTAAAAAAAATTCAAAATAAATTCAATAATGGGATTATAAAAGCATTTAAACCGAGTAATAAGGCTTTTCTAGGCATGAGTGACTATAAATGATCTTTTCATGACAATGGATGGCTTTCGTTCCATGTTTCCCGAGATAAACAATCTATTACAATCTGTTTTAATCAAAAACTGTAAAAAAAATCAAAATAAATTCAATAATGGGATTATAAAGGCATTTAAACCGAGTAATAAGGCTTCTCTAGGCATGAGTGACTATAAATGAACTTTTCTTGACAATGGATGGCTTTTGCTCCACGCTTCCCGAGGCAAACAATCAATTACAATATGTTTTAATCAAAAAATGTAAAAACAATTCAAAATAAATTCAATAATGGGATGATAAAGGCATTTAAATCGAGTAATAAGGCTTTTCTAGGCATGAGTGACTATAAATGAACTTTTCTTAACAATGGATGGCTTTTGCTCCACGTTTCCCGAGGCAAACAATCAATTACAATCTGTTTTAATCAAAAAATGTAAAAACAATTCAAAATAAATTCAATAATGGGATTATAAGGGCATTTAAACCGAGTTATAAGGCTTTTCTAGGCATGAGTGACTATAAATGAACTTTTCTTGACAATGGATGGCTTTCGCTCTATGTTTCCCGAGGCAAACAATCAATTACAATCTGTTTTAATCAAAAAATGTCAAAAAAGTTCAAAATAAATTCAATAATGGGATTATAAAGGCATTTAAACCGAGTAATAAGGCTTTTCTAGGCATGAGTGACTATAAATGATGTTTTCTTGACAATGGATGGCTTTCGTTCCATGTTTCCCGAGATAAACAATGTATTAGAATCTGTTTTAATAAAAAAATGTAAAAATAATTCAAAATAAATTCGATAATGGGATTATAAGGGCATTTAAATCGAGTAATAAGGCTTTTCTAGGCATGAGTGACTATAAATGATCTTTTCTTGACAATGGATGGCTTTCGTTCCATGTTTCTCGAGATAAACAATCTATTACAATCTGATTTAATGAAAAACTGTAAAAAAAAATCAAAATAAATTCAATAATGGGATTATAAAGGCATTTAAACCGAGTAATAAGGCTTCTCTAGGCATGAGTGACTATAAATGAACTTTTCTTGACAATGGATGGCTTTTGCTCCACGCTTCCCGAGGCAAACAATCAATTACAATATGTTTTAATCAAAAAATGTAAAAACAATTCAAAATAAATTCAATAATGGGATGATAAAGGCATTTAAATCGAGTAATAAGGCTTTTCTAGGCATGAGTGACTATAAATGAACTTTTCTTAACAATGGATGGCTTTTGCTCCACGTTTCCCGAGGCAAACAATCAATTACAATCTGTTTTAATCAAAAAATGTAAAAACAATTCAAAATAAATTCAATAATGGGATTATAAGGGCATTTAAATCGAGTAATAAGGCTTTTCTAGGCATGAGTGACTATAAATGATCTTTTCTTGACAATGGATGGCTTTCGTTCCATGTTTCCCGAGATAAACAATCTATTACAATCTGTTTTAATCAAAAACTGTAAAAAAAAATCAAAATAAATTCAATAATGGGATTATAAAGGCATTTAAACCGAGTAATAAGGCTTCTCTAGGCATGAGTGACTGTAAATGAACTTTTCTTGACAATGGATGGCTTTTGCTCTATGTTTCCCGAGGCAAACAATCAATTACAATCTGTTTTAATCAAAAAATGTCAAAAAAGTTCAAAATAAATTCAATAATGGGATTATAAAGTCATTTAAACCGAGTAATAAGGCTTTTCTAGGCATGAGTGACTATAAATGATGTTTTCTTGACAATGGATGGCTTTCGTTCCATGTTTCCCTAGATAAACAATGTATTAGAATCTGTTTTAATAAAAAAATGTAAAAATAATTCAAAATAAATTCGATAATGGGATTATAAGGGCATTTAAATCGAGTAATAAGGCTTTTCTAGGCATGAGTGACTATAAATGATCTTTTCTTGACAATGGATGGCTTTCGTTCCATGTTTCTCGAGATAAACAATCTATTACAATCTGATTTAATGAAAAACTGTAAAAAAAAATCAAAATAAATTCAATAATGGGATTATAAAGGCATTTAAACCGAGTAATAAGGCTTCTCTAGGCATGAGTGACTGTAAATGAACTTTTCTTGACAATGGATGGCTTTTGCTCCACGCTTCCCGAGGCAAACATTCAATTACAATCTGTTTAATCAAAAAATGTCAAAAAAGTTCAAAATAAATTCAATAATGGGATTATAAAGGCATTTAAACCGAGTAATAAGGCTTTTCTACGCATGAGTGACTATAAATGATGTTTTCTTGACAATGGATGGCTTTCGTTCCATGTTTCCCAAGATAAACAATGTATTAGAATCTGTTTTAATCAAAAAATGTAAAAAAACTTCAAAATAAATTCAATAATGGGATTATAAAGGCATTTAAACCGAGTAATATGGCTTTTCTAGGCATGAGTGACTATAAATGAACTTTTCTTGACAATGGATGGCTTTTGCTCCTCGTTTCCCGAGGCAAACAATCAATTACAATATGTTTTAATCAAAAAATGTAAAAACAATCCAAAATAAATTCAATAATGGGATTATAAAGGCATTTAAATCGAGTAATAAGGCTTTTCTAGGCATGAGTGACTATAAATGAACTTTCCTTGACAATGGATGGCTTTTGCTCCACGTTTCCCGAGGCAAACAATCAATTACAATCTGTTTTAATAAAAAAATATAAAAATAATTAAAAATAAATTCAATAATGGGATTATAAGGGCATTTAAACCGAGTAATAAGGCTTTTCTAGGCATGAGTGACTATAAATGAACTTTTCTTGATAATGGATGGCTTTTGCTCCACGTTTCCCGAGGCAAACAATCAATTACAATCTGTTTTAATAAAAAAATATAAAAATAATTCAAAATAAATTCAATAATGGGATTATAAGGGCATTTAAACCGAGTAATAAGGCTTTTCTAGGCATGAGTGACTATAAATGAACTTTTCTTGATAATGGATGGCTTTTGCTCCACGTTTCCCGAGGCAAACAATCAATTACAATCTGTTTTAATAAAAAAATGTAAAAATAATTCAAAATAAATTCAATAATGGGATTATAAAGGCATTTAAACCGAGTAATAAGGCTTTTCTAGGCATGAGTGACTATAAATGATGTTTTCTTGACAATGGATGGCTTTCGTTCCATGTTTCCCGAGATAAACAATATATTACAATCTGTTTTAATCAAAAAATGTAAAAAAAATTCAAAATAAATTCAATAATGGGATTATAAAAGCATTTAAACCGAGTAATAAGGCTTTTCTAGGCATGAGTGACTATAAATGATCTTTTCTTGACAATGGATGGCTTTCGTTCCATGTTTCCCGAGATAAACAATCTATTACAATCTGTTTTAATCAAAAACTGTAAAAAAACTCAAAATAAATTCAATAATGGGATTATAAAGGCATTTAAACCGAGTAATAAGGCTTCTCTAGGCATGAGTGACTATAAATGAACTTTTCTTGACAATGGATGGGTTTTGCTCCACGCTTCCCGAGGCAAACAATCAATTACAATATGTTTTAATCAAAAAATGTAAAAACAATTCAAAATAAATTCAATAATGGGATGATAAAGGCATTTAAATCGAGTAATAAGGCTTTTCTAGGCATGAGTGACTATAAATGAACTTTTCTTAACAATGGATGGCTTTTGCTCCACGTTTCCCGAGGCAAACAATCAATTACAATCTGTTTTAATCAAAAAATGTAAAAACAATTCAAAATAAATTCAATAATGGGATTATAAGGGCATTTAAATCGAGTAATAAGGCTTTTCTAGGCATGAGTGACTATAAATGATCTTTTCTTGACAATGGATGGCTTTCGTTCCATGTTTCCCGAGATAAACAATCTATTACAATCTGTTTTAATCAAAAAATGTCAAAAAAGTTCAAAATAAATTCAATAATGGGATTATAAGGGCATTTAAACCGAGTTATAAGGCTTTTCTAGGCATGAGTGACTATAAATGAACTTTTCTTGACAATGGATGGGTTTTGCTCCACGCTTCCCGAGGCAAACAATCAATTACAATATGTTTTAATCAAAAAATGTAAAAACAATTCAAAATAAATTCAATAATGGGATTATAAAGGCATTTAAATCGAGTAATAAGGCTTTTCTAGGCATGAGTGACTATAAATGAACTTTTCTTAACAATGGATGGCTTTTGCTCCACGTTTCCCGAGGCAAACAATCAATTACAATCTGTTTTAATCAAAAAATGTAAAAACAATTCAAAATAAATTCAATAATGGGATTATAAGGGCATTTAAACCGAGTTATAAGGCTTTTCTAGGCATGAGTGACTATAAATGAACTTTTCTTGACAATGGATGGCTTTCGCTCTATGTTTCCCGAGGCAAACAATCAATTACAATCTGTTTTAATCAAAAAATGTCAAAAAAGTTCAAAATAAATTCAATAATGGGATTATAAAGGCATTTAAACCGAGTAATAAGGCTTTTCTAGGCATGAGTGACTATAAATGATGTTTTCTTGACAATGGATGGCTTTCGTTCCATGTTTCCCGAGATAAACAATGTATTAGAATCTGTTTTAATAAAAAAATGTAAAAATAATTCAAAATAAATTCGATAATGGGATTATAAGGGCATTTAAATCGAGTAATAAGGCTTTTCTAGGCATGAGTGACTATAAATGATCTTTTCTTGACAATGGATGGCTTTCGTTCCATGTTTCTCGAGATAAACAATCTATTACAATCTGATTTAATGAAAAACTGTAAAAAAAAATCAAAATAAATTCAATAATGGGATTATAAAGGCATTTAAATCGAGTAATAAGGCTTTTCTAGGCATGAGTGACTATAAATGAACTTTCCTTGACAATGGATGGCTTTTGCTCCACGTTTCCCGAGGCAAACAATCAATTACAATCTGTTTTAATAAAAAAATATAAAATAATTCAAAATAAATTCAATAATGGGATTATAAGGGCATTTAAACCGAGTAATAAGGCTTTTCTAGGCATGAGTGACTATAAATGAACTTTTCTTGATAATGGATGGCTTTTGCTCCACGTTTCCCGAGGCAAACAATCAATTACAATATGTTTTAATAAAAAAATGTAAAAACAATCCAAAATAAATTTAATAATGGGATTATAAAGGCATTTAAATCGAGTAATAAGGCTTTTCTAGGCATGAGTGACTATAAATGAACTTTCCTTGACAATGGATGGCTTTTGCTCCACGTTTCCCGAGGCAAACAATCAATTACAATATGTTTTAATCAAAAAATGTAAAAACAATCCAAAATAAATTCAATAATGGGATTATAAAGGCATTTAAATCGAGTAATAAGGCTTTTCTAGGCATGAGTGACTATAAATGAACTTTCCTTGACAATGGATGGCTTTTGCTCCACGTTTCCCGAGGCAAACAATCAATTACAATCTGTTTTAATAAAAAAATATAAAAATAATTCAAAATAAATTCAATAATGGGATTATAAGGGCATTTAAACCGAGTAATAAGGCTTTTCTAGGCATGAGTGACTATAAATGAACTTTTCTTGATAATGGATGGCTTTTGCTCCACGTTTCCCGAGGCAAACAATCAATTACAATATGTTTTAATCAAAAAATGTAAAAACAATCCAAAATAAATTCAATAATGGGATTATAAAGGCATTTAAATCGAGTAATAAGGCTTTTCTAGGCATGAGTGACTATAAATGAACTTTCCTTGACAATGGATGGCTTTTGCTCCACGTTTCCCGAGGCAAACAATCAATTACAATCTGTTTTAATAAAAAAATATAAAAATAATTAAAAATAAATTCAATAATGGGATTATAAGGGCATTTAAACCGAGTAATAAGGCTTTTCTAGGCATGAGTGACTATAAATGAACTTTTCTTGATAATGGATGGCTTTTGCTCCACGTTTCCCGAGGCAAACAATCAATTACAATCTGTTTTAATAAAAAAATATAAAAATAATTCAAAATAAATTCAATAATGGGATTATAAGGGCATTTAAACCGAGTAATAAGGCTTTTCTAGGCATGAGTGACTATAAATGAACTTTTCTTGATAATGGATGGCTTTTGCTCCACGTTTCCCGAGGCAAACAATCAATTACAATCTGTTTTAATAAAAAAATGTAAAAATAATTCAAAATAAATTCAATAATGGGATTATAAAGGCATTTAAACCGAGTAATAAGGCTTTTCTAGGCATGAGTGACTATAAATGATGTTTTCTTGACAATGGATGGCTTTCGTTCCATGTTTCCCGAGATAAACAATATATTACAATCTGTTTTAATCAAAAAATGTAAAAAAAATTCAAAATAAATTCAATAATGGGATTATAAAAGCATTTAAACCGAGTAATAAGGCTTTTCTAGGCATGAGTGACTATAAATGATCTTTTCTTGACAATGGATGGCTTTCGTTCCATGTTTCCCGAGATAAACAATCTATTACAATCTGTTTTAATCAAAAACTGTAAAAAAACTCAAAATAAATTCAATAATGGGATTATAAAGGCATTTAAACCGAGTAATAAGGCTTCTCTAGGCATGAGTGACTATAAATGAACTTTTCTTGACAATGGATGGGTTTTGCTCCACGCTTCCCGAGGCAAACAATCAATTACAATATGTTTTAATCAAAAAATGTAAAAACAATTCAAAATAAATTCAATAATGGGATGATAAAGGCATTTAAATCGAGTAATAAGGCTTTTCTAGGCATGAGTGACTATAAATGAACTTTTCTTAACAATGGATGGCTTTTGCTCCACGTTTCCCGAGGCAAACAATCAATTACAATCTGTTTTAATCAAAAAATGTAAAAACAATTCAAAATAAATTCAATAATGGGATTATAAGGGCATTTAAATCGAGTAATAAGGCTTTTCTAGGCATGAGTGACTATAAATGATCTTTTCTTGACAATGGATGGCTTTCGTTCCATGTTTCCCGAGATAAACAATCTATTACAATCTGTTTTAATCAAAAAATGTCAAAAAAGTTCAAAATAAATTCAATAATGGGATTATAAGGGCATTTAAACCGAGTTATAAGGCTTTTCTAGGCATGAGTGACTATAAATGAACTTTTCTTGACAATGGATGGGTTTTGCTCCACGCTTCCCGAGGCAAACAATCAATTACAATATGTTTTAATCAAAAAATGTAAAAACAATTCAAAATAAATTCAATAATGGGATTATAAAGGCATTTAAATCGAGTAATAAGGCTTTTCTAGGCATGAGTGACTATAAATGAACTTTTCTTAACAATGGATGGCTTTTGCTCCACGTTTCCCGAGGCAAACAATCAATTACAATCTGTTTTAATCAAAAAATGTAAAAACAATTCAAAATAAATTCAATAATGGGATTATAAGGGCATTTAAACCGAGTTATAAGGCTTTTCTAGGCATGAGTGACTATAAATGAACTTTTCTTGACAATGGATGGCTTTCGCTCTATGTTTCCCGAGGCAAACAATCAATTACAATCTGTTTTAATCAAAAAATGTCAAAAAAGTTCAAAATAAATTCAATAATGGGATTATAAAGGCATTTAAACCGAGTAATAAGGCTTTTCTAGGCATGAGTGACTATAAATGATGTTTTCTTGACAATGGATGGCTTTCGTTCCATGTTTCCCGAGATAAACAATGTATTAGAATCTGTTTTAATAAAAAAATGTAAAAATAATTCAAAATAAATTCGATAATGGGATTATAAGGGCATTTAAATCGAGTAATAAGGCTTTTCTAGGCATGAGTGACTATAAATGATCTTTTCTTGACAATGGATGGCTTTCGTTCCATGTTTCTCGAGATAAACAATCTATTACAATCTGATTTAATGAAAAACTGTAAAAAAAAATCAAAATAAATTCAATAATGGGATTATAAAGGCATTTAAATCGAGTAATAAGGCTTTTCTAGGCATGAGTGACTATAAATGAACTTTCCTTGACAATGGATGGCTTTTGCTCCACGTTTCCCGAGGCAAACAATCAATTACAATCTGTTTTAATAAAAAAATATAAAATAATTCAAAATAAATTCAATAATGGGATTATAAGGGCATTTAAACCGAGTAATAAGGCTTTTCTAGGCATGAGTGACTATAAATGAACTTTTCTTGATAATGGATGGCTTTTGCTCCACGTTTCCCGAGGCAAACAATCAATTACAATATGTTTTAATAAAAAAATGTAAAAACAATCCAAAATAAATTTAATAATGGGATTATAAAGGCATTTAAATCGAGTAATAAGGCTTTTCTAGGCATGAGTGACTATAAATGAACTTTCCTTGACAATGGATGGCTTTTGCTCCACGTTTCCCGAGGCAAACAATCAATTACAATATGTTTTAATCAAAAAATGTAAAAACAATCCAAAATAAATTCAATAATGGGATTATAAAGGCATTTAAATCGAGTAATAAGGCTTTTCTAGGCATGAGTGACTATAAATGAACTTTCCTTGACAATGGATGGCTTTTGCTCCACGTTTCCCGAGGCAAACAATCAATTACAATCTGTTTTAATAAAAAAATATAAAAATAATTCAAAATAAATTCAATAATGGGATTATAAGGGCATTTAAACCGAGTAATAAGGCTTTTCTAGGCATGAGTGACTATAAATGAACTTTTCTTGATAATGGATGGCTTTTGCTCCACGTTTCCCGAGGCAAACAATCAATTACAATATGTTTTAATCAAAAAATGTAAAAACAATCCAAAATAAATTCAATAATGGGATTATAAAGGCATTTAAATCGAGTAATAAGGCTTTTCTAGGCATGAGTGACTATAAATGAACTTTCCTTGACAATGGATGGCTTTTGCTCCACGTTTCCCGAGGCAAACAATCAATTACAATATGTTTTAATAAAAAAATATAAAAATAATTAAAAATAAATTCAATAATGGGATTATAAGGGCATTTAAACCGAGTAATAAGGCTTTTCTAGGCATGAGTGACTATAAATGAACTTTTCTTGATAATGGATGGCTTTTGCTCCACGTTTCCCGAGGCAAACAATCAATTACAATCTGTTTTAATAAAAAAATATAAAAATAATTCAAAATAAATTCAATAATGGGATTATAAGGGCATTTAAACCGAGTAATAAGGCTTTTCTAGGCATGAGTGACTATAAATGAACTTTTCTTGATAATGGATGGCTTTTGCTCCACGTTTCCCGAGGCAAACAATCAATTACAATCTGTTTTAATAAAAAAATGTAAAAATAATTCAAAATAAATTCAATAATGGGATTATAAAGGCATTTAAACCGAGTAATAAGGCTTTTCTAGGCATGAGTGACTATAAATGATGTTTTCTTGACAATGGATGGCTTTCGTTCCATGTTTCCCGAGATAAACAATATATTACAATCTGTTTTAATCAAAAAATGTAAAAAAAATTCAAAATAAATTCAATAATGGGATTATAAAAGCATTTAAACCGAGTAATAAGGCTTTTCTAGGCATGAGTGACTATAAATGATCTTTTCTTGACAATGGATGGCTTTCGTTCCATGTTTCCCGAGATAAACAATCTATTACAATCTGTTTTAATCAAAAACTGTAAAAAAACTCAAAATAAATTCAATAATGGGATTATAAAGGCATTTAAACCGAGTAATAAGGCTTCTCTAGGCATGAGTGACTATAAATGAACTTTTCTTGACAATGGATGGGTTTTGCTCCACGCTTCCCGAGGCAAACAATCAATTACAATATGTTTTAATCAAAAAATGTAAAAACAATTCAAAATAAATTCAATAATGGGATGATAAAGGCATTTAAATCGAGTAATAAGGCTTTTCTAGGCATGAGTGACTATAAATGAACTTTTCTTAACAATGGATGGCTTTTGCTCCACGTTTCCCGAGGCAAACAATCAATTACAATCTGTTTTAATCAAAAAATGTCAAAAAAGTTCAAAATAAATTCAATAATGGGATTATAAAGGCATTTAAACCGAGTAATAAGGCTTTTCTAGGCATGAGTGACTATAAATGATGTTTTCTTGACAATGGATGGCTTTCGTTCCATGTTTCCCGAGATAAACAATGTATTAGAATCTGTTTTAATAAAAAAATGTAAAAATAATTCAAAATAAATTCGATAATGGGATTATAAGGGCATTTAAATCGAGTAATAAGGCTTTTCTAGGCATGAGTGACTATAAATGATCTTTTCTTGACAATGGATGGCTTTCGTTCCATGTTTCTCGAGATAAACAATCTATTACAATATGATTTAATGAAAAACTGTAAAAAAAAATCAAAATAAATTCAATAATGGGATTATAAAGGCATTTAAACCGAGTAATAAGGCTTCTCTAGGCATGAGTGACTGTAAATGAACTTTTCTTGACAATGGATGGCTTTTGCTCCACGTTTCCCGAGGCAAACATTCAATTACAATCTGTTTAATCAAAAAATGTCAAAAAAGTTCAAAATAAATTCAATAATGGGATTATAAAGGCATTTAAACCGAGTAATAAGGCTTTTCTACGCATGAGTGACTATAAATGATGTTTTCTTGACAATGGATGGCTTTCGTTCCATGTTTCCCAAGATAAACAATGTATTAGAATCTGTTTTAATCAAAAAATGTAAAAAAACTTCAAAATAAATTCAATAATGGGATTATAAAGGCATTTAAACCGAGTAATATGGCTTTTCTAGGCATGAGTGACTATAAATGAACTTTTCTTGACAATGGATGGCTTTTGCTCCTCGTTTCCCGAGGCAAACAATCAATTACAATATGTTTTAATCAAAAAATGTAAAAACAATCCAAAATAAATTCAATAATGGGATTATAAAGGCATTTAAATCGAGTAATAAGGCTTTTCTAGGCATGAGTGACTATAAATGAACTTTCCTTGACAATGGATGGCTTTTGCTCCACGTTTCCCGAGGCAAACAATCAATTACAATCTGTTTTAATAAAAAAATATAAAAATAATTAAAAATAAATTCAATAATGGGATTATAAGGGCATTTAAACCGAGTAATAAGGCTTTTCTAGGCATGAGTGACTATAAATGAACTTTTCTTGATAATGGATGGCTTTTGCTCCACGTTTCCCGAGGCAAACAATCAATTACAATCTGTTTTAATAAAAAAATATAAAAATAATTCAAAATAAATTCAATAATGGGATTATAAGGGCATTTAAACCGAGTAATAAGGCTTTTCTAGGCATGAGTGACTATAAATGAACTTTTCTTGATAATGGATGGCTTTTGCTCCACGTTTCCCGAGGCAAACAATCAATTACAATCTGTTTTAATAAAAAAATGTAAAAATAATTCAAAATAAATTCAATAATGGGATTATAAAGGCATTTAAACCGAGTAATAAGGCTTTTCTAGGCATGAGTGACTATAAATGATGTTTTCTTGACAATGGATGGCTTTCGTTCCATGTTTCCCGAGATAAACAATATATTACAATCTGTTTTAATCAAAAAATGTAAAAAAAATTCAAAATAAATTCAATAATGGGATTATAAAAGCATTTAAACCGAGTAATAAGGCTTTTCTAGGCATGAGTGACTATAAATGATCTTTTCTTGACAATGGATGGCTTTCGTTCCATGTTTCCCGAGATAAACAATCTATTACAATCTGTTTTAATCAAAAACTGTAAAAAAACTCAAAATAAATTCAATAATGGGATTATAAAGGCATTTAAACCGAGTAATAAGGCTTCTCTAGGCATGAGTGACTATAAATGAACTTTTCTTGACAATGGATGGGTTTTGCTCCACGCTTCCCGAGGCAAACAATCAATTACAATATGTTTTAATCAAAAAATGTAAAAACAATTCAAAATAAATTCAATAATGGGATGATAAAGGCATTTAAATCGAGTAATAAGGCTTTTCTAGGCATGAGTGACTATAAATGAACTTTTCTTAACAATGGATGGCTTTTGCTCCACGTTTCTCGAGGCAAACAATCAATTACAATCTGTTTTAATCAAAAAATGTAAAAACAATTCAAAATAAATTCAATAATGGGATTATAAGGGCATTTAAATCGAGTAATAAGGCTTTTCTAGGCATGAGTGACTATAAATGATCTTTTCTTGACAATGGATGGCTTTCGTTCCATGTTTCCCGAGATAAACAATCTATTACAATCTGTTTTAATCAAAAACTGTAAAAAAAATCAAAATAAATTCAATAATGGGATTATAAAGGCATTTAAACCGAGTAATAAGGCTTCTCTAGGCATGAGTGACTATAAATGAACTTTTCTTGACAATGGATGGCTTTTGCTCCACGCTTCCCGAGGCAAACAATCAATTACAATATGTTTTAATCAAAAAATGTAAAAACAATTCAAAATAAATTCAATAATGGGATGATAAAGGCATTTAAATCGAGTAATAAGGCTTTTCTAGGCATGAGTGACTATAAATGAACTTTTCTTAACAATGGATGGCTTTTGCTCCACGTTTCCCGAGGCAAACAATCAATTACAATCTGTTTTAATCAAAAAATGTAAAAACAATTCAAAATAAATTCAATAATGGGATTATAAGGGCATTTAAACCGAGTTATAAGGCTTTTCTAGGCATGAGTGACTATAAATGAACTTTTCTTGACAATGGATGGCTTTCGCTCTATGTTTCCCGAGGCAAACAATCAATTACAATCTGTTTTAATCAAAAAATGTCAAAAAAGTTCAAAATAAATTCAATAATGGGATTATAAAGGCATTTAAACCGAGTAATAAGGCTTTTCTAGGCATGAGTGACTATAAATGATGTTTTCTTGACAATGGATGGCTTTCGTTCCATGTTTCCCGAGATAAACAATGTATTAGAATCTGTTTTAATAAAAAATGTAAAAATAATTCAAAATAAATTCGATAATGGGATTATAAGGGCATTTAAATCGAGTAATAAGGCTTTTCTAGGCATGAGTGACTATAAATGATCTTTTCTTGACAATGGATGGCTTTCGTTCCATGTTTCTCGAGATAAACAATCTATTACAATCTGATTTAATGAAAAACTGTAAAAAAAAATCAAAATAAATTCAATAATGGGATTATAAAGGCATTTAAATCGAGTAATAAGGCTTTTCTAGGCATGAGTGACTATAAATGAACTTTCCTTGACAATGGATGGCTTTTGCTCCACGTTTCCCGAGGCAAACAATCAATTACAATCTGTTTTAATAAAAAAATATAAAAACAATTCAAAATAAATTCAATAATGGGATTATAAGGGCATTTAAACCGAGTAATAAGGCTTTTCTAGGCATGAGTGACTATAAATGAACTTTTCTTGATAATGGATGGCTTTTGCTCCACGTTTCCCGAGGCAAACAATCAATTACAATATGTTTTAATCAAAAAATGTAAAAACAATCCAAAATAAATTCAATAATGGGATTATAAAGGCATTTAAATCGAGTAATAAGGCTTTTCTAGGCATGAGTGACTATAAATGAACTTTTCTTAACAATGGATGGCTTTTGCTCCACGTTTCCCGAGGCAAACAATCAATTACAATCTGTTTTAATCAAAAAATGTAAAAACAATTCAAAATAAATTCAATAATGGGATTATAAGGGCATTTAAACCGAGTTATAAGGCTTTTCTAGGCATGAGTGACTATAAATGAACTTTTCTTGACAATGGATGGCTTTCGCTCTATGTTTCCCGAGGCAAACAATCAATTACAATCTGTTTTAATCAAAAAATGTCAAAAAAGTTCAAAATAAATTCAATAATGGGATTATAAAGGCATTTAAACCGAGTAATAAGGCTTTTCTAGGCATGAGTGACTATAAATGATGTTTTCTTGACAATGGATGGCTTTCGTTCCATGTTTCCCGAGATAAACAATGTATTAGAATCTGTTTTAATAAAAAAATGTAAAAATAATTCAAAATAAATTCGATAATGGGATTATAAGGGCATTTAAATCGAGTAATAAGGCTTTTCTAGGCATGAGTGACTATAAATGATCTTTTCTTGACAATGGATGGCTTTCGTTCCATGTTTCTCGAGATAAACAATCTATTACAATCTGATTTAATGAAAAACTGTAAAAAAAAATCAAAATAAATTCAATAATGGGATTATAAAGGCATTTAAACCGAGTAATAAGGCTTCTCTAGGCATGAGTGACTATAAATGAACTTTTCTTGACAATGGATGGCTTTTGCTCCACGCTTCCCGAGGCAAACAATCAACTACAATATGTTTTAATCAAAAAATGTAAAAACAATTCAAAATAAATTCAATAATGGGATGATAAAGGCATTTAAATCGAGTAATAAGGCTTTTCTAGGCATGAGTGACTATAAATGAACTTTTCTTAACAATGGATGGCTTTTGCTCCACGTTTCCCGAGGCAAACAATCAATTACAATCTGTTTTAATCAAAAAATGTAAAAACAATTCAAAATAAATTCAATAATGGGATTATAAGGGCATTTAAACCGAGTTATAAGGCTTTTCTAGGCATGAGTGACTATAAATGAACTTTTCTTGACAATGGATGGCTTTCGCTCTATGTTTCCCGAGGCAAACAATCAATTACAATTTGTTTTAATCAAAAAATGTCAAAAAAGTTCAAAATAAATTCAATAATGGGATTATAAAGGCATTTAAACTGAGTAATAAGGCTTTTCTAGGCATGAGTGACTATAAATGATGTTTTCTTGACAATGGATGGCTTTCGTTCCATGTTTCCCGAGATAAACAATGTATTAGAATCTGTTTTAATAAAAAAATGTAAAAATAATTCAAAATAAATTCGATAATGGGATTATAAGGGCATTTAAATCGAGTAATAAGGCTTTTCTAGGCATGAGTGACTATAAATGATCTTTTCTTGACAATGGATGGCTTTCGTTCCATGTTTCTCGAGATAAACAATCTATTACAATCTGATTTAATGAAAAACTGTAAAAAAAAATCAAAATAAATTCAATAATGGGATTATAAAGGCATTTAAATCGAGTAATAAGGCTTTTCTAGGCATGAGTGACTATAAATGAACTTTCCTTGACAATGGATGGCTTTTGCTCCACGTTTCCCGAGGCAAACAATCAATTACAATCTGTTTTAATAAAAAAATATAAAAATAATTCAAAATAAATTCAATAATGGGATTATAAGGGCATTTAAACCGAGTAATAAGGCTTTTCTAGGCATGAGTGACTATAAATGAACTTTTCTTGATAATGGATGGCTTTTGCTCCACGTTTCCCGAGGCAAACAATCAATTACAATATGTTTTAATCAAAAAATGTAAAAACAATCCAAAATAAATTTAATAATGGGATTATAAAGGCATTTAAATCGAGTAATAAGGCTTTTCTAGGCATGAGTGACTATAAATGAACTTTCCTTGACAATGGATGGCTTTTGCTCCACGTTTCCCGAGGCAAACAATCAATTACAATATGTTTTAATCAAAAAATGTAAAAACAATCCAAAATAAATTCAATAATGGGATTATAAAGGCATTTAAATCGAGTAATAAGGCTTTTCTAGGCATGAGTGACTATAAATGAACTTTCCTTGACAATGGATGGCTTTTGCTCCACGTTTCCCGAGGCAAACAATCAATTACAATCTGTTTTAATAAAAAAATATAAAAATAATTAAAAATAAATTCAATAATGGGATTATAAGGGCATTTAAACCGAGTAATAAGGCTTTTCTAGGCATGAGTGACTATAAATGAACTTTTCTTGATAATGGATGGCTTTTGCTCCACGTTTCCCGAGGCAAACAATCAATTACAATCTGTTTTAATAAAAAAATATAAAAATAATTCAAAATAAATTCAATAATGGGATTATAAGGGCATTTAAACCGAGTAATAAGGCTTTTCTAGGCATGAGTGACTATAAATGAACTTTTCTTGATAATGGATGGCTTTTGCTCCACGTTTCCCGAGGCAAACAATCAATTACAATCTGTTTTAATAAAAAAATGTAAAAATAATTCAAAATAAATTCAATAATGGGATTATAAAGGCATTTAAACCGAGTAATAAGGCTTTTCTAGGCATGAGTGACTATAAATGATGTTTTCTTGACAATGGATGGCTTTCGTTCCATGTTTCCCGAGATAAACAATATATTACAATCTGTTTTAATCAAAAAATGTAAAAAAAATTCAAAATAAATTCAATAATGGGATTATAAAAGCATTTAAACCGAGTAATAAGGCTTTTCTAGGCATGAGTGACTATAAATGATCTTTTCTTGACAATGGATGGCTTTCGTTCCATGTTTCCCGAGATAAACAATCTATTACAATCTGTTTTAATCAAAAACTGTAAAAAAACTCAAAATAAATTCAATAATGGGATTATAAAGGCATTTAAACCGAGTAATAAGGCTTCTCTAGGCATGAGTGACTATAAATGAACTTTTCTTGACAATGGATGGGTTTTGCTCCACGCTTCCCGAGGCAAACAATCAATTACAATATGTTTTAATCAAAAAATGTAAAAACAATTCAAAATAAATTCAATAATGGGATGATAAAGGCATTTAAATCGAGTAATAAGGCTTTTCTAGGCATGAGTGACTATAAATGAACTTTTCTTAACAATGGATGGCTTTTGCTCCACGTTTCCCGAGGCAAACAATCAATTACAATCTGTTTTAATCAAAAAATGTAAAAACAATTCAAAATAAATTCAATAATGGGATTATAAGGGCATTTAAATCGAGTAATAAGGCTTTTATAGGCATGAGTGACTATAAATGATCTTTTCTTGACAATGGATGGCTTTCGTTCCATGTTTCCCGAGATAAACAATCTATTACAATCTGTTTTAATCAAAAAATGTCAAAAAAGTTCAAAATAAATTCAATAATGGGATTATAAGGGCATTTAAACCGAGTTATAAGGCTTTTCTAGGCATGAGTGACTATAAATGAACTTTTCTTGACAATGGATGGGTTTTGCTCCACGCTTCCCGAGGCAAACAATCAATTACAATATGTTTTAATCAAAAAATGTAAAAACAATTCAAAATAAATTCAATAATGGGATTATAAAGGCATTTAAATCGAGTAATAAGGCTTTTCTAGGCATGAGTGACTATAAATGAACTTTTCTTAACAATGGATGGCTTTTGCTCCACGTTTCCCGAGGCAAACAATCAATTACAATCTGTTTTAATCAAAAAATGTAAAAACAATTCAAAATAAATTCAATAATGGGATTATAAGGGCATTTAAACCGAGTTATAAGGCTTTTCTAGGCATGAGTGACTATAAATGAACTTTTCTTGACAATGGATGGCTTTCGCTCTATGTTTCCCGAGGCAAACAATCAATTACAATCTGTTTTAATCAAAAAATGTCAAAAAAGTTCAAAATAAATTCAATAATGGGATTATAAAGGCATTTAAACCGAGTAATAAGGCTTTTCTAGGCATGAGTGACTATAAATGATGTTTTCTTGACAATGGATGGCTTTCGTTCCATGTTTCCCGAGATAAACAATGTATTAGAATCTGTTTTAATAAAAAAATGTAAAAATAATTCAAAATAAATTCGATAATGGGATTATAAGGGCATTTAAATCGAGTAATAAGGCTTTTCTAGGCATGAGTGACTATAAATGATCTTTTCTTGACAATGGATGGCTTTCGTTCCATGTTTCTCGAGATAAACAATCTATTACAATCTGATTTAATGAAAAACTGTAAAAAAAAATCAAAATAAATTCAATAATGGGATTATAAAGGCATTTAAACCGAGTAATAAGGCTTCTCTAGGCATGAGTGACTATAAATGAACTTTTCTTGACAATGGATGGCTTTTGCTCCACGCTTCCCGAGGCAAACAATCAATTACAATATGTTTTAATCAAAAAATGTAAAAACAATTCAAAATAAATTCAATAATGGGATGATAAAGGCATTTAAATCGAGTAATAAGGCTTTTCTAGGCATGAGTGACTATAAATGAACTTTTCTTAACAATGGATGGCTTTTGCTCCACGTTTCCCGAGGCAAACAATCAATTACAATCTGTTTTAATCAAAAAATGTAAAAACAATTCAAAATAAATTCAATAATGGGATTATAAGGGCATTTAAACCGAGTTATAAGGCTTTTCTAGGCATGAGTGACTATAAATGAACTTTTCTTGACAATGGATGGCTTTCGCTCTATGTTTCCCGAGGCAAACAATCAATTACAATCTGTTTTAATCAAAAAATGTCAAAAAAGTTCAAAATAAATTCAATAATGGGATTATAAAGGCATTTAAACCGAGTAATAAGGCTTTTCTAGGCATGAGTGACTATAAATGATGTTTTCTTGACAATGGATGGCTTTCGTTCCATGTTTCCCGAGATAAACAATGTATTAGAATCTGTTTTAATAAAAAAATGTAAAAATAATTCAAAATAAATTCGATAATGGGATTATAAGGGCATTTAAATCGAGTAATAAGGCTTTTCTAGGCATGAGTGACTATAAATGATCTTTTCTTGACAATGGATGGCTTTCGTTCCATGTTTCTCGAGATAAACAATCTATTACAATCTGATTTAATGAAAAACTGTAAAAAAAAATCAAAATAAATTCAATAATGGGATTATAAAGGCATTTAAATCGAGTAATAAGGCTTTTCTAGGCATGAGTGACTATAAATGAACTTTCCTTGACAATGGATGGCTTTTGCTCCACGTTTCCCGAGGCAAACAATCAATTACAATCTGTTTTAATAAAAAAATATAAAAATAATTCAAAATAAATTCAATAATGGGATTATAAGGGCATTTAAACCGAGTAATAAGGCTTTTCTAGGCATGAGTGACTATAAATGAACTTTTCTTGATAATGGATGGCTTTTGCTCCACGTTTCCCGAGGCAAACAATCAATTACAATATGTTTTAATCAAAAAATGTAAAAACAATCCAAAATAAATTCAATAATGGGATTATAAAGGCATTTAAATCGAGTAATAAGGCTTTTCTAGGCATGAGTGACTATAAATGAACTTTCCTTGACAATGGATGGCTTTTGCTCCACGTTTCCCGAGGCAAACAATCAATTACAATATGTTTTAATCAAAAAATGTAAAAACAATCCAAAATAAATTCAATAATGGGATTATAAAGGCATTTAAATCGAGTAATAAGGCTTTTCTAGGCATGAGTGACTATAAATGAACTTTCCTTGACAATGGATGGCTTTTGCTCCACGTTTCCCGAGGCAAACAATCAATTACAATCTGTTTTAATAAAAAAATATAAAAATAATTCAAAATAAATTCAATAATGGGATTATAAGGGCATTTAAACCGAGTAATAAGGCTTTTCTAGGCATGAGTGACTATAAATGAACTTTTCTTGATAATGGATGGCTTTTGCTCCACGTTTCCCGAGGCAAACAATCAATTACATTCTGTTTTAATAAAAAAATGTAAAAATAATTCAAAATAAATTCAATAATGGGATTATAAAGGCATTTAAACCGAGTAATAAGGCTTTTCTAGGCATGAGTGACTATAAATGATGTTTTCTTGACAATGGATGGCTTTCGTTCCATGTTTCCCGAGATAAACAATATATTACAATCTGTTTTAATCAAAAAATGTAAAAAAAATTCAAAATAAATTCAATAATGGGATTATAAAAGCATTTAAACCGAGTAATAAGGCTTTTCTAGGCATGAGTGACTATAAATGATCTTTTCATGACAATGGATGGCTTTCGTTCCATGTTTCCCGAGATAAACAATCTATTACAATCTGTTTTAATCAAAAACTGTAAAAAAAATCAAAATAAATTCAATAATGGGATTATAAAGGCATTTAAACCGAGTAATAAGGCTTCTCTAGGCATGAGTGACTATAAATGAACTTTTCTTGACAATGGATGGCTTTTGCTCCACGCTTCCCGAGGCAAACAATCAATTACAATATGTTTTAATCAAAAAATGTAAAAACAATTCAAAATAAATTCAATAATGGGATGATAAAGGCATTTAAATCGAGTAATAAGGCTTTTCTAGGCATGAGTGACTATAAATGAACTTTTCTTAACAATGGATGGCTTTTGCTCCACGTTTCCCGAGGCAAACAATCAATTACAATCTGTTTTAATCAAAAAATGTAAAAACAATTCAAAATAAATTCAATAATGGGATTATAAGGGCATTTAAATCGAGTAATAAGGCTTTTCTAGGCATGAGTGACTATAAATGATCTTTTCTTGACAATGGATGGCTTTCGTTCCATGTTTCCCGAGATAAACAATCTATTACAATCTGTTTTAATCAAAAACTGTAAAAAAAATCAAAATAAATTCAATAATGGGATTATAAAGGCATTTAAACCGAGTAATAAGGCTTCTCTAGGCATGAGTGACTATAAATGAACTTTTCTTGACAATGGATGGCTTTTGCTCCACGCTTCCCGAGGCAAACAATCAATTACAATATGTTTTAATCAAAAAATGTAAAAACAATTCAAAATAAATTCAATAATGGGATGATAAAGGCATTTAAATCGAGTAATAAGGCTTTTCTAGGCATGAGTGACTATAAATGAACTTTTCTTAACAATGGATGGCTTTTGCTCCACGTTTCCCGAGGCAAACAATCAATTACAATCTGTTTTAATCAAAAAATGTAAAAACAATTCAAAATAAATTCAATAATGGGATTATAAGGGCATTTAAACCGAGTTATAAGGCTTTTCTAGGCATGAGTGACTATAAATGAACTTTTCTTGACAATGGATGGCTTTCGCTCTATGTTTCCCGAGGCAAACAATCAATTACAATCTGTTTTAATCAAAAAATGTCAAAAAAGTTCAAAATAAATTCAATAATGGGATTATAAAGGCATTTAAACCGAGTAATAAGGCTTTTCTAGGCATGAGTGACTATAAATGATGTTTTCTTGACAATGGATGGCTTTCGTTCCATGTTTCCCGAGATAAACAATGTATTAGAATCTGTTTTAATAAAAAAATGTAAAAATAATTCAAAATAAATTCGATAATGGGATTATAAGGGCATTTAAATCGAGTAATAAGGCTTTTCTAGGCATGAGTGACTATAAATGATCTTTTCTTGACAATGGATGGCTTTCGTTCCATGTTTCTCGAGATAAACAATCTATTACAATCTGATTTAATGAAAAACTGTAAAAAAAAATCAAAATAAATTCAATAATGGGATTATAAAGGCATTTAAATCGAGTAATAAGGCTTTTCTAGGCATGAGTGACTATAAATGAACTTTCCTTGACAATGGATGGCTTTTGCTCCACGTTTCCCGAGGCAAACAATCAATTACAATCTGTTTTAATAAAAAAATATAAAAACAATTCAAAATAAATTCAATAATGGGATTATAAGGGCATTTAAACCGAGTAATAAGGCTTTTCTAGGCATGAGTGACTATAAATGAACTTTTCTTGATAATGGATGGCTTTTGCTCCACGTTTCCCGAGGCAAACAATCAATTACAATATGTTTTAATCAAAAAATGTAAAAACAATCCAAAATAAATTCAATAATGGGATTATAAAGGCATTTAAATCGAGTAATAAGGCTTTTCTAGGCATGAGTGACTATAAATGAACTTTCCTTGACAATGGATGGCTTTTGCTCCACGTTTCCCGAGGCAAACAATCAATTACAATATGTTTTAATCAAAAAATGTAAAAACAATCCAAAATAAATTCAATAATGGGATTATAAAGGCATTTAAATCGAGTAATAAGGCTTTTCTAGGCATGAGTGACTATAAATGAACTTTCCTTGACAATGGATGGCTTTTGCTCCACGTTTCCCGAGGCAAACAATCAATTACAATCTGTTTTAATAAAAAAATATAAAAATAATTCAAAATAAATTCAATAATGGGATTATAAGGGCATTTAAACCGAGTAATAAGGCTTTTCTAGGCATGAGTGACTATAAATGAACTTTTCTTGATAATGGATGGCTTTTGCTCCACGTTTCCCGAGGCAAACAATCAATTACAATCTGTTTTAATAAAAAAATGTAAAAATAATTCAAAATAAATTCAATAATGGGATTATAAAGGCATTTAAACCGAGTAATAAGGCTTTTCTAGGCATGAGTGACTATAAATGATGTTTTCTTGACAATGGATGGCTTTCGTTCCATGTTTCCCGAGATAAACAATATATTACAATCTGTTTTAATCAAAAAATGTAAAAAAAATTCAAAATAAATTCAATAATGGGATTATAAAAGCATTTAAACCGAGTAATAAGGCTTTTCTAGGCATGAGTGACTATAAATGATCTTTTCATGACAATGGATGGCTTTCGTTCCATGTTTCCCGAGATAAACAATCTATTACAATCTGTTTTAATCAAAAACTGTAAAAAAAATCAAAATAAATTCAATAATGGGATTATAAAGGCATTTAAACCGAGTAATAAGGCTTCTCTAGGCATGAGTGACTATAAATGAACTTTTCTTGACAATGGATGGCTTTTGCTCCACGCTTCCCGAGGCAAACAATCAATTACAATATGTTTTAATCAAAAAATGTAAAAACAATTCAAAATAAATTCAATAATGGGATGATAAAGGCATTTAAATCGAGTAATAAGGCTTTTCTAGGCATGAGTGACTATAAATGAACTTTTCTTAACAATGGATGGCTTTTGCTCCACGTTTCCCGAGGCAAACAATCAATTACAATCTGTTTTAATCAAAAAATGTAAAAACAATTCAAAATAAATTCAATAATGGGATTATAAGGGCATTTAAATCGAGTAATAAGGCTTTTCTAGGCATGAGTGACTATAAATGATCTTTTCTTGACAATGGATGGCTTTCGTTCCATGTTTCCCGAGATAAACAATCTATTACAATCTGTTTTAATCAAAAACTGTAAAAAAAATCAAAATAAATTCAATAATGGGATTATAAAGGCATTTAAACCGAGTAATAAGGCTTCTCTAGGCATGAGTGACTATAAATGAACTTTTCTTGACAATGGATGGCTTTTGCTCCACGCTTCCCGAGGCAAACAATCAATTACAATATGTTTTAATCAAAAAATGTAAAAACAATTCAAAATAAATTCAATAATGGGATGATAAAGGCATTTAAATCGAGTAATAAGGCTTTTCTAGGCATGAGTGACTATAAATGAACTTTTCTTAACAATGGATGGCTTTTGCTCCACGTTTCCCGAGGCAAACAATCAATTACAATCTGTTTTAATCAAAAAATGTAAAAACAATTCAAAATAAATTCAATAATGGGATTATAAGGGCATTTAAACCGAGTTATAAGGCTTTTCTAGGCATGAGTGACTATAAATGAACTTTTCTTGACAATGGATGGCTTTCGCTCTATGTTTCCCGAGGCAAACAATCAATTACAATCTGTTTTAATCAAAAAATGTCAAAAAAGTTCAAAATAAATTCAATAATGGGATTATAAAGGCATTTAAACCGAGTAATAAGGCTTTTCTAGGCATGAGTGACTATAAATGATGTTTTCTTGACAATGGATGGCTTTCGTTCCATGTTTCCCGAGATAAACAATGTATTAGAATCTGTTTTAATAAAAAAATGTAAAAATAATTCAAAATAAATTCGATAATGGGATTATAAGGGCATTTAAATCGAGTAATAAGGCTTTTCTAGGCATGAGTGACTATAAATGATCTTTTCTTGACAATGGATGGCTTTCGTTCCATGTTTCCCGAGATAAACAATCTATTACAATCTGTTTTAATCAAAAACTGTAAAAAAAATCAAAATAAATTCAATAATGGGATTATAAAGGCATTTAAACCGAGTAATAAGGCTTCTCTAGGCATGAGTGACTATAAATGAACTTTTCTTGACAATGGATGGCTTTTGCTCCACGCTTCCCGAGGCAAACAATCAATTACAATATGTTTTAATCAAAAAATGTAAAAACAATTCAAAATAAATTCAATAATGGGATGATAAAGGCATTTAAATCGAGTAATAAGGCTTTTCTAGGCATGAGTGACTATAAATGAACTTTTCTTAACAATGGATGGCTTTTGCTCCACGTTTCCCGAGGCAAACAATCAATTACAATCTGTTTTAATCAAAAAATGTAAAAACAATTCAAAATAAATTCAATAATGGGATTATAAGGGCATTTAAACCGAGTTATAAGGCTTTTCTAGGCATGAGTGACTATAAATGAACTTTTCTTGACAATGGATGGCTTTCGCTCTATGTTTCCCGAGGCAAACAATCAATTACAATCTGTTTTAATCAAAAAATGTCAAAAAAGTTCAAAATAAATTCAATAATGGGATTATAAAGGCATTTAAACCGAGTAATAAGGCTTTTCTAGGCATGAGTGACTATAAATGATGTTTTCTTGACAATGGATGGCTTTCGTTCCATGTTTCCCGAGATAAACAATGTATTAGAATCTGTTTTAATAAAAAAATGTAAAAATAATTCAAAATAAATTCGATAATGGGATTATAAGGGCATTTAAATCGAGTAATAAGGCTTTTCTAGGCATGAGTGACTATAAATGATCTTTTCTTGACAATGGATGGCTTTCGTTCCATGTTTCTCGAGATAAACAATCTATTACAATCTGATTTAATGAAAAACTGTAAAAAAAAATCAAAATAAATTCAATAATGGGATTATAAAGGCATTTAAATCGAGTAATAAGGCTTTTCTAGGCATGAGTGACTATAAATGAACTTTCCTTGACAATGGATGGCTTTTGCTCCACGTTTCCCGAGGCAAACAATCAATTACAATCTGTTTTAATAAAAAAATATAAAAACAATCCAAAATAAATTCAATAATGGGATTATAAAGGCATTTAAATCGAGTAATAAGGCTTTTCTAGGCATGAGTGACTATAAATGAACTTTCCTTGACAATGGATGGCTTTTGCTCCACGTTTCCCGAGGCAAACAATCAATTACAATCTGTTTTAATAAAAAAATATAAAAACAATCCAAAATAAATTCAATAATGGGATTATAAAGGCATTTAAATCGAGTAATAAGGCTTTTCTAGGCATGAGTGACTATAAATGAACTTTCCTTGACAATGGATGGCTTTTGCTCCACGTTTCCCGAGGCAAACAATCAATTACAATCTGTTTTAATAAAAAAATATAAAAATAATTCAAAATAAATTCAATAATGGGATTATAAAGGCATTTAAACCGAGTAATAAGGCTTCTCTAGGCATGAGTGACTATAAATGAACTTTTCTTGACAATGGATGGCTTTTGCTCCACGCTTCCCGAGGCAAACAATCAATTACAATATGTTTTAATCAAAAAATGTAAAAACAATTCAAAATAAATTCAATAATGGGATGATAAAGGCATTTAAATCGAGTAATAAGGCTTTTCTAGGCATGAGTGACTATAAATGAACTTTTCTTAACAATGGATGGCTTTTGCTCCACGTTTCCCGAGGCAAACAATCAATTACAATCTGTTTTAATCAAAAAATGTAAAAACAATTCAAAATAAATTCAATAATGGGATTATAAGGGCATTTAAACCGAGTAATAAGGCTTTTCTAGGCATGAGTGACTATAAATGAACTTTTCTTGATAATGGATGGCTTTTGCTCCACGTTTCCCGAGGCAAACAATCAATTACAATATGTTTTAATCAAAAAATGTAAAAACAATCCAAAATAAATTCAATAATGGGATTATAAAGGCATTTAAATCGAGTAATAAGGCTTTTCTAGGCATGAGTGACTATAAATGAACTTTCCTTGACAATGGATGGCTTTTGCTCCACGTTTCCCGAGGCAAACAATCAATTACAATATGTTTTAATCAAAAAATGTAAAAACAATCCAAAATAAATTCAATAATGGGATTATAAAGGCATTTAAATCGAGTAATAAGGCTTTTCTAGGCATGAGTGACTATAAATGAACTTTCCTTGACAATGGATGGCTTTTGCTCCACGTTTCCCGAGGCAAACAATCAATTACAATCTGTTTTAATAAAAAAATATAAAAATAATTCAAAATAAATTCAATAATGGGATTATAAGGGCATTTAAACCGAGTAATAAGGCTTTTCTAGGCATGAGTGACTATAAATGAACTTTTCTTGATAATGGATGGCTTTTGCTCCACGTTTCCCGAGGCAAACAATCAATTACAATCTGTTTTAATAAAAAAATGTAAAAATAATTCAAAATAAATTCAATAATGGGATTATAAAGGCATTTAAACCGAGTAATAAGGCTTTTCTAGGCATGAGTGACTATAAATGATGTTTTCTTGACAATGGATGGCTTTCGTTCCATGTTTCCCGAGATAAACAATATATTACAATCTGTTTTAATCAAAAAATGTAAAAAAAATTCAAAATAAATTCAATAATGGGATTATAAAAGCATTTAAACCGAGTAATAAGGCTTTTCTAGGCATGAGTGACTATAAATGATCTTTTCATGACAATGGATGGCTTTCGTTCCATGTTTCCCGAGATAAACAATCTATTACAATCTGTTTTAATCAAAAACTGTAAAAAAAAATCAAAATAAATTCAATAATGGGATTATAAAGGCATTTAAACCGAGTAATAAGGCTTCTCTAGGCATGAGTGACTATAAATGAACTTTTCTTGACAATGGATGGCTTTTGCTCCACGCTTCCCGAGGCAAACAATCAATTACAATATGTTTTAATCAAAAAATGTAAAAACAATTCAAAATAAATTCAATAATGGGATGATAAAGGCATTTAAATCGAGTAATAAGGCTTTTCTAGGCATGAGTGACTATAAATGAACTTTTCTTAACAATGGATGGCTTTTGCTCCACGTTTCCCGAGGCAAACAATCAATTACAATCTGTTTTAATCAAAAAATGTAAAAACAATTCAAAATAAATTCAATAATGGGATTATAAGGGCATTTAAATCGAGTAATAAGGCTTTTCTAGGCATGAGTGACTATAAATGATCTTTTCTTGACAATGGATGGCTTTCGTTCCATGTTTCCCGAGATAAACAATCTATTACAATCTGTTTTAATCAAAAACTGTAAAAAAAATCAAAATAAATTCAATAATGGGATTATAAAGGCATTTAAACCGAGTAATAAGGCTTCTCTAGGCATGAGTGACTATAAATGAACTTTTCTTGACAATGGATGGCTTTTGCTCCACGCTTCCCGAGGCAAACAATCAATTACAATATGTTTTAATCAAAAAATGTAAAAACAATTCAAAATAAATTCAATAATGGGATGATAAAGGCATTTAAATCGAGTAATAAGGCTTTTCTAGGCATGAGTGACTATAAATGAACTTTTCTTAACAATGGATGGCTTTTGCTCCACGTTTCCCGAGGCAAACAATCAATTACAATCTGTTTTAATCAAAAAATGTAAAAACAATTCAAAATAAATTCAATAATGGGATTATAAGGGCATTTAAACCGAGTTATAAGGCTTTTCTAGGCATGAGTGACTATAAATGAACTTTTCTTGACAATGGATGGCTTTCGCTCTATGTTTCCCGAGGCAAACAATCAATTACAATCTGTTTTAATCAAAAAATGTCAAAAAAGTTCAAAATAAATTCAATAATGGGATTATAAAGGCATTTAAACCGAGTAATAAGGCTTTTCTAGGCATGAGTGACTATAAATGATGTTTTCTTGACAATGGATGGCTTTCGTTCCATGTTTCCCGAGATAAACAATGTATTAGAATCTGTTTTAATAAAAAAATGTAAAAATAATTCAAAATAAATTCGATAATGGGATTATAAGGGCATTTAAATCGAGTAATAAGGCTTTTCTAGGCATGAGTGACTATAAATGATCTTTTCTTGACAATGGATGGCTTTCGTTCCATGTTTCTCGAGATAAACAATCTATTACAATCTGATTTAATGAAAAACTGTAAAAAAAAATCAAAATAAATTCAATAATGGGATTATAAAGGCATTTAAACCGAGTAATAAGGCTTCTCTAGGCATGAGTGACTATAAATGAACTTTTCTTGACAATGGATGGCTTTTGCTCCACGCTTCCCGAGGCAAACAATCAATTACAATATGTTTTAATCAAAAAATGTAAAAACAATTCAAAATAAATTCAATAATGGGATGATAAAGGCATTTAAATCGAGTAATAAGGCTTTTCTAGGCATGAGTGACTATAAATGAACTTTTCTTAACAATGGATGGCTTTTGCTCCACGTTTCCCGAGGCAAACAATCAATTACAATCTGTTTTAATCAAAAAATGTAAAAACAATTCAAAATAAATTCAATAATGGGATTATAAGGGCATTTAAACCGAGTTATAAGGCTTTTCTAGGCATGAGTGACTATAAATGAACTTTTCTTGACAATGGATGGCTTTCGCTCTATGTTTCCCGAGGCAAACAATCAATTACAATCTGTTTTAATCAAAAAATGTCAAAAAAGTTCAAAATAAATTCAATAATGGGATTATAAAGGCATTTAAACCGAGTAATAAGGCTTTTCTAGGCATGAGTGACTATAAATGATGTTTTCTTGACAATGGATGGCTTTCGTTCCATGTTTCCCGAGATAAACAATGTATTAGAATCTGTTTTAATAAAAAAATGTAAAAATAATTCAAAATAAATTCGATAATGGGATTATAAGGGCATTTAAATCGAGTAATAAGGCTTTTCTAGGCATGAGTGACTATAAATGATCTTTTCTTGACAATGGATGGCTTTCGTTCCATGTTTCTCGAGATAAACAATCTATTACAATCTGATTTAATGAAAAACTGTAAAAAAAAATCAAAATAAATTCAATAATGGGATTATAAAGGCATTTAAATCGAGTAATAAGGCTTTTCTAGGCATGAGTGACTATAAATGAACTTTCCTTGACAATGGATGGCTTTTGCTCCACGTTTCCCGAGGCAAACAATCAATTACAATCTGTTTTAATAAAAAAATATAAAAACAATCCAAAATAAATTCAATAATGGGATTATAAAGGCATTTAAATCGAGTAATAAGGCTTTTCTAGGCATGAGTGACTATAAATGAACTTTCCTTGACAATGGATGGCTTTTGCTCCACGTTTCCCGAGGCAAACAATCAATTACAATCTGTTTTAATAAAAAAATATAAAAATAATTCAAAATAAATTCAATAATGGGATTATAAAGGCATTTAAACCGAGTAATAAGGCTTCTCTAGGCATGAGTGACTATAAATGAACTTTTCTTGACAATGGATGGCTTTTGCTCCACGCTTCCCGAGGCAAACAATCAATTACAATATGTTTTAATCAAAAAATGTAAAAACAATTCAAAATAAATTCAATAATGGGATGATAAAGGCATTTAAATCGAGTAATAAGGCTTTTCTAGGCATGAGTGACTATAAATGAACTTTTCTTAACAATGGATGGCTTTTGCTCCACGTTTCCCGAGGCAAACAATCAATTACAATCTGTTTTAATCAAAAAATGTAAAAACAATTCAAAATAAATTCAATAATGGGATTATAAGGGCATTTAAATCGAGTAATAAGGCTTTTCTAGGCATGAGTGACTATAAATGATCTTTTCTTGACAATGGATGGCTTTCGTTCCATGTTTCCCGAGATAAACAATCTATTACAATCTGTTTTAATCAAAAACTGTAAAAAAAATCAAAATAAATTCAATAATGGGATTATAAAGGCATTTAAACCGAGTAATAAGGCTTCTCTAGGCATGAGTGACTATAAATGAACTTTTCTTGACAATGGATGGCTTTTGCTCCACGCTTCCCGAGGCAAACAATCAATTACAATATGTTTTAATCAAAAAATGTAAAAACAATTCAAAATAAATTCAATAATGGGATGATAAAGGCATTTAAATCGAGTAATAAGGCTTTTCTAGGCATGAGTGACTATAAATGAACTTTTCTTAACAATGGATGGCTTTTGCTCCACGTTTCCCGAGGCAAACAATCAATTACAATCTGTTTTAATCAAAAAATGTAAAAACAATTCAAAATAAATTCAATAATGGGATTATAAGGGCATTTAAACCGAGTTATAAGGCTTTTCTAGGCATGAGTGACTATAAATGAACTTTTCTTGACAATGGATGGCTTTCGCTCTATGTTTCCCGAGGCAAACAATCAATTACAATCTGTTTTAATCAAAAAATGTCAAAAAAGTTCAAAATAAATTCAATAATGGGATTATAAAGGCATTTAAACCGAGTAATAAGGCTTTTCTAGGCATGAGTGACTATAAATGATGTTTTCTTGACAATGGATGGCTTTCGTTCCATGTTTCCCGAGATAAACAATGTATTAGAATCTGTTTTAATAAAAAAATGTAAAAATAATTCAAAATAAATTCGATAATGGGATTATAAGGGCATTTAAATCGAGTAATAAGGCTTTTCTAGGCATGAGTGACTATAAATGATCTTTTCTTGACAATGGATGGCTTTCGTTCCATGTTTCTCGAGATAAACAATCTATTACAATCTGATTTAATGAAAAACTGTAAAAAAAAATCAAAATAAATTCAATAATGGGATTATAAAGGCATTTAAACCGAGTAATAAGGCTTCTCTAGGCATGAGTGACTGTAAATGAACTTTTCTTGACAATGGATGCCTTTTGCTCCACGCTTCCCGAGGCAAACATTCAATTACAATCTGTTTAATCAAAAAATGTCAAAAAAGTTCAAAATAAATTCAATAATGGGATGATAAAGGCATTTAAACCGAGTAATAAGGCTTTTCTACGCATGAGTGACTATAAATGATGTTTTCTTGACAATGGATGGCTTTCGTTCCATGTTTCCCAAGATAAACAATGTATTAGAATCTGTTTTAATCAAAAAATGTAAAAAAACTTCAAAATAAATTCAATAATGGGATTATAAAGGCATTTAAACCGAGTAATATGGCTTTTCTAGGCATGAGTGACTATAAATGAACTTTTCTTGACAATGGATGGCTTTTGCTCCTCGTTTCCCGAGGCAAACAATCAATTACAATATGTTTTAATCAAAAAATGTAAAAACAATTCAAAATAAATTCAATAATGGGATTATAAAGGCATTTAAATCGAGTAATAAGGCTTTTCTAGGCATGAGTGACTATAAATGATCTTTTCTTGACAATGGATGGCTTTCGTTCCATGTTTCCCGAGATAAACAATCTATTACAATCTGATTTAATGAAAAACTGTAAAAAAAAAATCAAAATAAATTCAATAATGGGATTATAAAGGCATTTAAACCGAGTAATAAGGCTTCTCTAGGCATGAGTGACTATAAATGAACTTTTCTTGACAATGGATGGCTTTTGCTCCACGTTTCCCGAGGCAAACAATCAATTACAATATGTTTTAATCAAAAAATGTAAAAACAATCCAAAATAAATTCAATAATGGGATTATAAAGGCATTTAAATCGAGTAATAAGGCTTTTCTAGGCATGAGTGACTATAAATGAACTTTCCTTGACAATGGATGGCTTTTGCTCCACGTTTCCCGAGGCAAACAATCAATTACAATCTGTTTTAATAAAAAAATATAAAAATAATTCAAAATAAATTCAATAATGGGATTATAAGGGCATTTAAACCGAGTAATAAGGCTTTTCTAGGCATGAGTGACTATAAATGAACTTTTCTTGATAATGGATGGCTTTTGCTCCACGTTTCCCGAGGCAAACAATCAATTACAATCTGTTTTAATAAAAAAATGTAAAAATAATTCAAAATAAATTCAATAATGGGATTATAAAGGCATTTAAACCGAGTAATAAGGCTTTTCTAGGCATGAGTGACTATAAATGATGTTTTCTTGACAATGGATGGCTTTCGTTCCATGTTTCCCGAGATAAACAATATATTACAATCTGTTTTAATCAAAAAATGTAAAAAAAATTCAAAATAAATTCAATAATGGGATTATAAAAGCATTTAAACCGAGTAATAAGGCTTTTCTAGGCATGAGTGACTATAAATGATCTTTTCTTGACAATGGATGGCTTTCGTTCCATGTTTCTCGAGATAAACAATCTATTACAATCTGTTTTAATCAAAAACTGTAAAAAAAATCAAAATAAATTCAATAATGGGATTATAAAGGCATTTAAACCGAGTAATAAGGCTTCTCTAGGCATGAGTGACTATAAATGAACTTTTCTTGACAATGGATGGGTTTTGCTCCACGCTTCCCGAGGCAAACAATCAATTACAATATGTTTTAATCAAAAAATGTAAAAACAATTCAAAATAAATTCAATAATGGGATGATAAAGGCATTTAAATCGAGTAATAAGGCTTTTCTAGGCATGAGTGACTATAAATGAACTTTTCTTAACAATGGATGGCTTTTGCTCCACGTTTCCCGAGGCAAACAATCAATTACAATCTGTTTTAATCAAAAAATGTAAAAACAATTCAAAATAAATTCAATAATGGGATTATAAGGGCATTTAAATCGAGTAATAAGGCTTTTCTAGGCATGAGTGACTATAAATGATCTTTTCTTGACAATGGATGGCTTTCGTTCCATGTTTCCCTAGATAAACAATCTATTACAATCTGTTTTAATCAAAAACTGTAAAAAAAATCAAAATAAATTCAATAATGGGATTATAAAGGCATTTAAACCGAGTAATAAGGCTTCTCTAGGCATGAGTGACTATAAATGAACTTTTCTTGACAATGGATGGCTTTTGCTCCACGCTTCCCGAGGCAAACAATCAATTACAATATGTTTTAATCAAAAAATGTAAAAACAATTCAAAATAAATTCAATAATGGGATGATAAAGGCATTTAAATCGAGTAATAAGGCTTTTCTAGGCATGAGTGACTATAAATGAACTTTTCTTAACAATGGATGGCTTTTGCTCCACGTTTCCCGAGGCAAACAATCAATTACAATCTGTTTTAATCAAAAAATGTAAAAACAATTCAAAATAAATTCAATAATGGGATTATAAGGGCATTTAAACCGAGTTATAAGGCTTTTCTAGGCATGAGTGACTATAAATGAACTTTTCTTGACAATGGATGGCTTTCGCTCTATGTTTCCCGAGGCAAACAATCAATTACAATCTGTTTTAATCAAAAAATGTCAAAAAAGTTCAAAATAAATTCAATAATGGGATTATAAAGGCATTTAAACCGAGTAATAAGGCTTTTCTAGGCATGAGTGACTATAAATGATGTTTTCTTGACAATGGATGGCTTTCGTTCCATGTTTCCCGAGATAAACAATGTATTAGAATCTGTTTTAATAAAAAAATGTAAAAATAATTCAAAATAAATTCGATAATGGGATTATAAGGGCATTTAAATCGAGTAATAAGGCTTTTCTAGGCATGAGTGACTATAAATGATCTTTTCTTGACAATGGATGGCTTTCGTTCCATGTTTCTCGAGATAAACAATCTATTACAATCTGATTTAATGAAAAACTGTAAAAAAAAATCAAAATAAATTCAATAATGGGATTATAAAGGCATTTAAACCGAGTAATAAGCCTTCTCTAGGCATGAGTGACTATAAATGAACTTTTCTTGACAATGGATGGCTTTTGCTCCACGCTTCCCGAGGCAAACAATCAATTACAATATGTTTTAATCAAAAAATGTAAAAACAATTCAAAATAAATTCAATAATGGGATGATAAAGGCATTTAAATCGAGTAATAAGGCTTTTCTAGGCATGAGTGACTATAAATGAACTTTTCTTAACAATGGATGGCTTTTGCTCCACGTTTCCCGAGGCAAACAATCAATTACAATCTGTTTTAATCAAAAAATGTAAAAACAATTCAAAATAAATTCAATAATGGGATTATAAGGGCATTTAAACCGAGTTATAAGGCTTTTCTAGGCATGAGTGACTATAAATGAACTTTTCTTGACAATGGATGGCTTTCGCTCTATGTTTCCCGAGGCAAACAATCAATTACAATCTGTTTTAATCAAAAAATGTCAAAAAAGTTCAAAATAAATTCAATAATGGGATTATAAAGGCATTTAAACCGAGTAATAAGGCTTTTCTAGGCATGAGTGACTATAAATGATGTTTTCTTGACAATGGATGGCTTTCGTTCCATGTTTCCCGAGATAAACAATGTATTAGAATCTGTTTTAATAAAAAAATGTAAAAATAATTCAAAATAAATTCGATAATGGGATTATAAGGGCATTTAAATCGAGTAATAAGGCTTTTCTAGGCATGAGTGACTATAAATGATCTTTTCTTGACAATGGATGGCTTTCGTTCCATGTTTCTCGAGATAAACAATCTATTACAATCTGATTTAATGAAAAACTGTAAAAAAAAATCAAAATAAATTCAATAATGGGATTATAAAGGCATTTAAATCGAGTAATAAGGCTTTTCTAGGCATGAGTGACTATAAATGAACTTTCCTTGACAATGGATGGCTTTTGCTCCACGTTTCCCGAGGCAAACAATCAATTACAATCTGTTTTAATAAAAAAATATAAAAATAATTCAAAATAAATTCAATAATGGGATTATAAGGGCATTTAAACCGAGTAATAAGGCTTTTCTAGGCATGAGTGACTATAAATGAACTTTTCTTGATAATGGATGGCTTTTGCTCCACGTTTCCCGAGGCAAACAATCAATTACAATATGTTTTAATCAAAAAATGTAAAAACAATCCAAAATAAATTCAATAATGGGATTATAAAGGCATTTAAATCGAGTAATAAGGCTTTTCTAGGCATGAGTGACTATAAATGAACTTTCCTTGACAATGGATGGCTTTTGCTCCACGTTTCCCGAGGCAAACAATCAATTACAATATGTTTTAATCAAAAAATGTAAAAACAATCCAAAATAAATTCAATAATGGGATTATAAAGGCATTTAAATCGAGTAATAAGGCTTTTCTAGGCATGAGTGACTATAAATGAACTTTCCTTGACAATGGATGGCTTTTGCTCCACGTTTCCTGAGGCAAACAATCAATTACAATCTGTTTTAATAAAAAAATATAAAAATAATTCAAAATAAATTCAATAATGGGATTATAAGGGCATTTAAACCGAGTAATAAGGCTTTTCTAGGCATGAGTGACTATAAATGAACTTTTCTTGATAATGGATGGCTTTTGCTCCACGTTTCCCGAGGCAAACAATCAATTACAATCTGTTTTAATAAAAAAATGTAAAAATAATTCAAAATAAATTCAATAATGGGATTATAAAGGCATTTAAACCGAGTAATAAGGCTTTTCTAGGCATGAGTGACTATAAATGATGTTTTCTTGACAATGGATGGCTTTCGTTCCATGTTTCCCGAGATAAACAATATATTACAATCTGTTTTAATCAAAAAATGTAAAAAAAATTCAAAATAAATTCAATAATGGGATTATAAAAGCATTTAAACCGAGTAATAAGGCTTTTCTAGGCATGAGTGACTAGAAATGATCTTTTCATGACAATGGATGGCTTTCGTTCCATGTTTCCCGAGATAAACAATCTATTACAATCTGTTTTAATCAAAAACTGTAAAAAAAATCAAAATAAATTCAATAATGGGATTATAAAGGCATTTAAACCGAGTAATAAGGCTTCTCTAGGCATGAGTGACTATAAATGAACTTTTCTTGACAATGGATGGGTTTTGCTCCACGCTTCCCGAGGCAAACAATCAATTACAATATGTTTTAATCAAAAAATGTAAAAACAATTCAAAATAAATTCAATAATGGGATGATAAAGGCATTTAAATCGAGTAATAAGGCTTTTCTAGGCATGAGTGACTATAAATGAACTTTTCTTAACAATGGATGGCTTTTGCTCCACGTTTCCCGAGGCAAACAATCAATTACAATCTGTTTTAATCAAAAAATGTAAAAACAATTCAAAATAAATTCAATAATGGGATTATAAGGGCATTTAAATCGAGTAATAAGGCTTTTCTAGGCATGAGTGACTATAAATGATCTTTTCTTGACAATGGATGGCTTTCGTTCCATGTTTCCCGAGATAAACAATCTATTACAATCTGTTTTAATCAAAAACTGTAAAAAAAATCAAAATAAATTCAATAATGGGATTATAAAGGCATTTAAACCGAGTAATAAGGCTTCTCTAGGCATGAGTGACTATAAATGAACTTTTCTTGACAATGGATGGCTTTTGCTCCACGCTTCCCGAGGCAAACAATCAATTACAATATGTTTTAATCAAAAAATGTAAAAACAATTCAAAATAAATTCAATAATGGGATGATAAAGGCATTTAAATCGAGTAATAAGGCTTTTCTAGGCATGAGTGACTATAAATGAACTTTTCTTAACAATGGATGGCTTTTGCTCCACGTTTCCCGAGGCAAACAATCAATTACAATCTGTTTTAATCAAAAAATGTAAAAACAATTCAAAATAAATTCAATAATGGGATTATAAGGGCATTTAAACCGAGTTATAAGGCTTTTCTAGGCATGAGTGACTATAAATGAACTTTTCTTGACAATGGATGGCTTTCGCTCTATGTTTCCCGAGGCAAACAATCAATTACAATCTGTTTTAATCAAAAAATGTCAAAAAAGTTCAAAATAAATTCAATAATGGGATTATAAAGGCATTTACACCGAGTAATAAGGCTTTTCTAGGCATGAGTGACTATAAATGATGTTTTCTTGACAATGGATGGCTTTCGTTCCATGTTTCCCGAGATAAACAATGTATTAGAATCTGTTTTAATAAAAAAATGTAAAAATAATTCAAAATAAATTCGATAATGGGATTATAAGGGCATTTAAATCGAGTAATAAGGCTTTTCTAGGCATGAGTGACTATAAATGATCTTTTCTTGACAATGGATGGCTTTCGTTCCATGTTTCTCGAGATAAACAATCTATTACAATCTGATTTAATGAAAAACTGTAAAAAAAAATCAAAATAAATTCAATAATGGGATTATAAAGGCATTTAAACCGAGTAATAAGCCTTCTCTAGGCATGAGTGACTGTAAATGAACTTTTCTTGACAATGGATGGCTTTTGCTCCACGCTTCCCGAGGCAAACAATCAATTACAATATGTTTTAATCAAAAAATGTAAAAACAATTCAAAATAAATTCAATAATGGGATGATAAAGGCATTTAAATCGAGTAATAAGGCTTTTCTAGGCATGAGTGACTATAAATGAACTTTTCTTAACAATGGATGGCTTTTGCTCCACGTTTCCCGAGGCAAACAATCAATTACAATCTGTTTTAATCAAAAAATGTAAAAACAATTCAAAATAAATTCAATAATGGGATTATAAGGGCATTTAAACCGAGTTATAAGGCTTTTCTAGGCATGAGTGACTATAAATGAACTTTTCTTGACAATGAATGGCTTTCGCTCTATGTTTCCCGAGGCAAACAATCAATTACAATCTGTTTTAATCAAAAAATGTCAAAAAAGTTCAAAATAAATTCAATAATGGGATTATAAAGGCATTTAAACCGAGTAATAAGGCTTTTTCTAGGCATGAGTGACTATAAATGATGTTTTCTTGACAATGGATGGCTTTCGTTCCATGTTTCCCGAGATAAACAATGTATTAGAATCTGTTTTAATAAAAAAATGTAAAAATAATTCAAAATAAATTCGATAATGGGATTATAAGGGCATTTAAATCGAGTAATAAGGCTTTTCTAGGCATGAGTGACTATAAATGATCTTTTCTTGACAATGGATGGCTTTCGTTCCATGTTTCTCGAGATAAACAATCTATTACAATCTGATTTAATGAAAAACTGTAAAAAAAAATCAAAATAAAATCAATAATGGGATTATAAAGGCATTTAAACCGAGTAATAAGGCTTCTCTAGGCATGAGTGACTGTAAATGAACTTTTCTTGACAATGGATGGCTTTTGCTCCACGCTTCCCGAGGCAAACATTCAATTACAATCTGTTTAATCAAAAAATGTCATAAAAGTTCAAAATAAATTCAATAATGGGATTATAAAGGCATTTAAACCGAGTAATAAGGCTTTTCTAGGCATGAGTGACTATAAATGATGTTTTCTTGACAATGGATGGCTTTCGTTCCATGTTTCCCGAGATAAACAATGTATTAGAATCTGTTTTAATAAAAAAATGTAAAAATAATTCAAAATAAATTCGATAATGGGATTATAAGGGCATTTAAATCGAGTAATAAGGCTTTTCTAGGCATGAGTGACTATAAATGATCTTTTCTTGACAATGGATGGCTTTCGTTCCATGTTTCTCGATATAAACAATCTATTACAATCTGATTTAATGAAAAACTGTAAAAAAAAATCAAAATAAATTCAATAATGGGATTATAAAGGCATTTAAACCGAGTAATAAGCCTTCTCTAGGCATGAGTGACTGTAAATGAACTTTTCTTGACAATGGATGGCTTTTGCTCCACGCTTCCCGAGGCAAACAATCAATTACAATATGTTTTAATCAAAAAATGTAAAAACAATTCAAAATAAATTCAATAATGGGATGATAAAGGCATTTAAATCGAGTAATAAGGCTTTTCTAGGCATGAGTGACTATAAATGAACTTTTCTTAACAATGGATGGCTTTTGCTCCACGTTTCCCGAGGCAAACAATCAATTACAATCTGTTTTAATCAAAAAATGTAAAAACAATTCAAAATAAATTCAATAATGGGATTATAAGGGCATTTAAACCGAGTTATAAGGCTTTTCTAGGCATGAGTGACTATAAATGAACTTTTCTTGACAATGGATGGCTTTCGCTCTATGTTTCCCGAGGCAAACAATCAATTACAATCTGTTTTAATCAAAAAATGTCAAAAAAGTTCAAAATAAATTCAATAATGGGATTATAAAGGCATTTAAACCGAGTAATAAGGCTTTTTCTAGGCATGAGTGACTATAAATGATGTTTTCTTGACAATGGATGGCTTTCGTTCCATGTTTCCCGAGATAAACAATGTATTAGAATCTGTTTTAATAAAAAAATGTAAAAATAATTCAAAATAAATTCGATAATGGGATTATAAGGGCATTTAAATCGAGTAATAAGGCTTTTCTAGGCATGAGTGACTATAAATGATCTTTTCTTGACAATGGATGGCTTTCGTTCCATGTTTCTCGAGATAAACAATCTATTACAATCTGATTTAATGAAAAACTGTAAAAAAAAATCAAAATAAATTCAATAATGGGATTATAAAGGCATTTAAACCGAGTAATAAGGCTTCTCTAGGCATGAGTGACTGTAAATGAACTTTTCTTGACAATGGATGGCTTTTGCTCCACGCTTCCCGAGGCAAACATTCAATTACAATCTGTTTAATCAAAAAATGTCAAAAAAGTTCAAAATAAATTCAATAATGGGATTATAAAGGCATTTAAACCGAGTAATAAGGCTTTTCTAGGCATGAGTGACTATAAATGATGTTTTCTTGAAAATGGATGGCTTTCGTTCCATGTTTCCCGAGATAAACAATGTATTAGAATCTGTTTTAATAAAAAAATGTAAAAATAATTCAAAATAAATTCGATAATGGGATTATAAGGGCATTTAAATCGAGTAATAAGGCTTTTCTAGGCATGAGTGACTATAAATGATCTTTTCTTGACAATGGATGGCTTTCGTTCCATGTTTCTCGAGATAAACAATCTATTACAATCTGATTTAATGAAAAACTGTAAAAAAAAATCAAAATAAATTCAATAATGGGATTATAAAGGCATTTAAACCGAGTAATAAGGCTTCTCTAGGCATGAGTGACTATAAATGAACTTTTCTTGACAATGGATGGCTTTTGCTCCACGCTTCCCGAGGCAAACAATCAATTACAATATGTTTTAATCAAAAAATGTAAAAACAATTCAAAATAAATTCAATAATGGGATGATAAAGGCATTTAAATCGAGTAATAAGGCTTTTCTAGGCATGAGTGACTATAAATGAACTTTTCTTAACAATGGATGGCTTTTGCTCCACGTTTCCCGAGGCAAACAATCAATTACAATCTGTTTTAATCAAAAAATGTAAAAACAATTCAAAATAAATTCAATAATGGGATTATAAGGGCATTTAAACCGAGTTATAAGGCTTTTCTAGGCATGAGTGACTATAAATGAACTTTTCTTGACAATGGATGGCTTTCGCTCTATGTTTCCCGAGGCAAACAATCAATTACAATCTGTTTTAATCAAAAAATGTCAAAAAAGTTCAAAATAAATTCAATAATGGGATTATAAAGGCATTTAAACCGAGTAATAAGGCTTTTCTAGGCATGAGTGACTATAAATGATGTTTTCTTGACAATGGATGGCTTTCGTTCCATGTTTCCCGAGATAAACAATGTATTAGAATCTGTTTTAATAAAAAAATGTAAAAATAATTCAAAATAAATTCGATAATGGGATTATAAGGGCATTTAAATCGAGTAATAAGGCTTTTCTAGGCATGAGTGACTATAAATGATCTTTTCTTGACAATGGATGGCTTTCGTTCCATGTTTCTCGAGATAAACAATCTATTACAATCTGATTTAATGAAAAACTGTAAAAAAAAATCAAAATAAATTCAATAATGGGATTATAAAGGCATTTAAACCGAGTAATAAGGCTTCTCTAGGCATGAGTGACTGTAAATGAACTTTTCTTGACAATGGATGGCTTTTGCTCCACGCTTCCCGAGGCAAACATTCAATTACAATCTGTTTAATCAAAAAATGTCAAAAAAGTTCAAAATAAATTCAATAATGGGATTATAAAGGAATTTAAACCGAGTAATAAGGCTTTTCTACGCATGAGTGACTATAAATGATGTTTTCTTGACAATGGATGGCTTTCGTTCCATGTTTCCCGAGATAAACAATGTATTAGAATCTGTTTTAATAAAAAAATGTAAAAATAATTCAAAATAAATTCAATAATGGGATTATAAGGGCATTTAAATCGAGTAATAAGGCTTTTCTAGGCATGAGTGACTATAAATGATCTTTTCTTGACAATGGATGGCTTTCGTTCCATGTTTCCCGAGATAAACAATCTATTACAATCTGATTTAATGAAAAACTATAAAAAAAAATCAAAATAAATTCAATAATGGGATTATAAAGGCATTTAAACCGAGTAATAAGGCTTCTCTAGGCATGAGTGACTGTAAATGAACTTTTCTTGACAATGGATGGCTTTTGCTCCACGCTTCCCGAGGCAAACATTCAATTACAATCTGTTTAATCAAAAAATGTCAAAAAAGTTCAAAATAAATTCAATAATGGGATCATAAAGGCATTTAAACCGAGTAATAAGGCTTTTCTACGCATGAGTGACTATAAATGATGTTTTCTTGACAATGGATGGCTTTCGTTCCATGTTTCCCAAGATAAACAATGTATTAGAATCTGTTTTAATCAAAAAATGTAAAAAAACTTCAAAATAAATTCAATAATGGGATTATAAAGGCATTTAAACCGAGTAATATGGCTTTTCTAGGCATGAGTGACTATAAATGAACTTTTCTTGACAATGGATGGCTTTTGCTCCTCGTTTCCCGAGGCAAACAATCAATTACAATATGTTTTAATCAAAAAATGTAAAAACAATTCAAAATAAATTCAATAATGGGATTATAAAGGCATTTAAATCGAGTAATAAGGCTTTTCTAGGCATGAGTGACTATAAATGATCTTTTCTTGACAATGGATGGCTTTCGTTCCATGTTTCCCGAGATAAACAATCTATTACAATCTGATTTAATGAAAAATTGTAAAAAAAAATCAAAATAAATTCAATAATGGGATTATAAAGGCATTTAAACCGAGTAATAAGGCTTCTCTAGGCATGAGTGACTATAAATGAACTTTTCTTGACAATGGATGGCTTTTGCTCCACGTTTCCCGAGGCAAACAATCAATTACAATATGTTTTAATCAAAAAATGTAAAAACAATCCAAAATAAATTCAATAATGGGATTATAAAGGCATTTAAATCGAGTAATAAGGCTTTTCTAGGCATGAGTGACTATAAATGAACTTTCCTTGACAATGGATGGCTTTTGCTCCACGTTTCTCGAGGCAAACAATCAATTACAATCTGTTTTAATAAAAAAATATAAAAATAATTCAAAATAAATTCAATAATGGGATTATAAGGGCATTTAAACCGAGTAATAAGGCTTTTCTAGGCATGAGTGACTATAAATGAACTTTTCTTGATAATGGATGGCTTTTGCTCCACGTTTCCCGAGGCAAACAATCAATTACAATCTGTTTTAATAAAAAAATGTAAAAATAATTCAAAATAAATTCAATAATGGGATTATAAAGGCATTTAAACCGAGTAATAAGGCTTTTCTAGGCATGAGTGACTATAAATGATGTTTTCTTGACAATGGATGGCTTTCGTTCCATGTTTCCCGAGATAAACAATATATTACAATCTGTTTTAATCAAAAAATGTAAAAAAAATTCAAAATAAATTCAGTAATGGGATTATAAAAGCATTTAAACCGAGTAATAAGGCTTTTCTAGGCATGAGTGACTATAAATGATCTTTTCTTGACAATGGATGGCTTTCGTTCCATGTTTCCCGAGATAAACAATCTATTACAATCTGTTTTAATCAAAAACTGTAAAAAAAATCAAAATAAATTCAATAATGGGATTATAAAGGCATTTAAACCGAGTAATAAGGCTTCTCTAGGCATGAGTGACTATAAATGAACTTTTCTTGACAATGGATGGGTTTTGCTCCACGCTTCCCGAGGCAAACAATCAATTACAATATGTTTTAATCAAAAAATGTAAAAACAATTCAAAATAAATTCAATAATGGGATGATAAAGGCATTTAAATCGAGTAATAAGGCTTTTCTAGGCATGAGTGACTATAAATGAACTTTTCTTAACAATGGATGGCTTTTGCTCCACGTTTCCCGAGGCAAACAATCAATTACAATCTGTTTTAATCAAAAAATGTAAAAACAATTCAAAATAAATTCAATAATGGGATTATAAGGGCATTTAAATCGAGTAATAAGGCTTTTCTAGGCATGAGTGACTATAAATGATCTTTTCTTGACAATGGATGGCTTTCGTTCCATGTTTCCCGAGATAAACAATCTATTACAATCTGTTTTAATCAAAAACTGTAAAAAAAATCAAAATAAATTCAATAATGGGATTATAAAGGCATTTAAACCGAGTAATAAGGCTTCTCTAGGCATGAGTGACTATAAATGAACTTTTCTTGACAATGGATGGCTTTTGCTCCACGCTTCCCGAGGCAAACAATCAATTACAATATGTTTTAATCAAAAAATGTAAAAACAATTCAAAATAAATTCAATAATGGGATGATAAAGGCATTTAAATCGAGTAATAAGGCTTTTCTAGGCATGAGTGACTATAAATGAACTTTTCTTAACAATGGATGGCTTTTGCTCCACGTTTCCCGAGGCAAACAATCAATTACAATCTGTTTTAATCAAAAAATGTAAAAACAATTCAAAATAAATTCAATAATGGGATTATAAGGGCATTTAAACCGAGTTATAAGGCTTTTCTAGGCATGAGTGACTATAAATGAACTTTTCTTGACAATGGATGGCTTTCGCTCTATGTTTCCCGAGGCAAACAATCAATTACAATCTGTTTTAATCAAAAAATGTCAAAAAAGTTCAAAATAAATTCAATAATGGGATTATAAAGGCATTTAAACCGAGTAATAAGGCTTTTCTAGGCATGAGTGACTATAAATGATGTTTTCTTGACAATGGATGGCTTTCGTTCCATGTTTCCCGAGATAAACAATGTATTAGAATCTGTTTTAATAAAAAAATGTAAAAATAATTCAAAATAAATTCGATAATGGGATTATAAGGGCATTTAAATCGAGTAATAAGGCTTTTCTAGGCATGAGTGACTATAAATGATCTTTTCTTGACAATGGATGGCTTTCGTTCCATGTTTCTCGAGATAAACAATCTATTACAATCTGATTTAATGAAAAACTGTAAAAAAAAATCAAAATAAATTCAATAATGGGATTATAAAGGCATTTAAACCGAGTAATAAGGCTTCTCTAGGCATGAGTGACTGTAAATGAACTTTTCTTGACAATGGATGGCTTTTGCTCCACGCTTCCCGAGGCAAACATTCAATTACAATCTGTTTAATCAAAAAATGTCAAAAAAGTTCAAAATAAATTCAATAATGGGATTATAAAGGCATTTAAACCGAGTAATAAGGCTTTTCTACGCATGAGTGACTATAAATGATGTTTTCTTGACAATGGATGGCTTTCGTTCCATGTTTCCCGAGATAAACAATGTATTAGAATCTGTTTTAATAAAAAAATGTAAAAATAATTCAAAATAAATTCAATAATGGAATTATAAGGGCATTTAAATCGAGTAATAAGGCTTTTCTAGGCATGAGTGACTATAAATGATCTTTTCTTGACAATGGATGGCTTTCGTTCCATGTTTCCCGAGATAAACAATCTATTACAATCTGATTTAATGAAAAACTGTAAAAAAAAATCAAAATAAATTCAATAATGGGATTATAAAGGCATTTAAACCGAGTAATAAGGCTTCTCTAGGCATGAGTGACTGTAAATGAACTTTTCTTGACAATGGATGGCTTTTGCTCCACGCTTCCCGAGGCAAACATTCAATTACAATCTGTTTAATCAAAAAATGTCAAAAAAGTTCAAAATAAATTCAATAATGGGATTATAAAGGCATTTAAACCGAGTAATAAGGCTTTTCTAGGCATGAGTGACTATAAATGATGTTTTCTTGACAATGGATGGCTTTCGCTCTATGTTTCCCGAGGCAAACAATCAATTACAATCTGTTTTAATCAAAAAATGTCAAAAAAGTTCAAAATAAATTCAATAATGGGATTATAAAGGCATTTACACCGAGTAATAAGGCTTTTCTAGGCATGAGTGACTATAAATGATGTTTTCTTGACAATGGATGGCTTTCGTTCCATGTTTCCCGAGATAAACAATGTATTAGAATCTGTTTTAATAAAAAAATGTAAAAATAATTCAAAATAAATTCGATAATGGGATTATAAGGGCATTTAAATCGAGTAATAAGGCTTTTCTAGGCATGAGTGACTATAAATGATCTTTTCTTGACAATGGATGGCTTTCGTTCCATGTTTCTCGAGATAAACAATCTATTACAATCTGATTTAATGAAAAACTGTAAAAAAAAATCAAAATAAATTCAATAATGGGATTATAAAGGCATTTAAACCGAGTAATAAGCCTTCTCTAGGCATGAGTGACTGTAAATGAACTTTTCTTGACAATGGATGGCTTTTGCTCCACGCTTCCCGAGGCAAACAATCAATTACAATATGTTTTAATCAAAAAATGTAAAAACAATTCAAAATAAATTCAATAATGGGATGATAAAGGCATTTAAATCGAGTAATAAGGCTTTTCTAGGCATGAGTGACTATAAATGAACTTTTCTTAACAATGGATGGCTTTTGCTCCACGTTTCCCGAGGCAAACAATCAATTACAATCTGTTTTAATCAAAAAATGTAAAAACAATTCAAAATAAATTCAATAATGGGATTATAAGGGCATTTAAACCGAGTTATAAGGCTTTTCTAGGCATGAGTGACTATAAATGAACTTTTCTTGACAATGAATGGCTTTCGCTCTATGTTTCCCGAGGCAAACAATCAATTACAATCTGTTTTAATCAAAAAATGTCAAAAAAGTTCAAAATAAATTCAATAATGGGATTATAAAGGCATTTAAACCGAGTAATAAGGCTTTTTCTAGGCATGAGTGACTATAAATGATGTTTTCTTGACAATGGATGGCTTTCGTTCCATGTTTCCCGAGATAAACAATGTATTAGAATCTGTTTTAATAAAAAAATGTAAAAATAATTCAAAATAAATTCGATAATGGGATTATAAGGGCATTTAAATCGAGTAATAAGGCTTTTCTAGGCATGAGTGACTATAAATGATCTTTTCTTGACAATGGATGGCTTTCGTTCCATGTTTCTCGAGATAAACAATCTATTACAATCTGATTTAATGAAAAACTGTAAAAAAAAATCAAAATAAAATCAATAATGGGATTATAAAGGCATTTAAACCGAGTAATAAGGCTTCTCTAGGCATGAGTGACTGTAAATGAACTTTTCTTGACAATGGATGGCTTTTGCTCCACGCTTCCCGAGGCAAACATTCAATTACAATCTGTTTAATCAAAAAATGTCATAAAAGTTCAAAATAAATTCAATAATGGGATTATAAAGGCATTTAAACCGAGTAATAAGGCTTTTCTAGGCATGAGTGACTATAAATGATGTTTTCTTGACAATGGATGGCTTTCGTTCCATGTTTCCCGAGATAAACAATGTATTAGAATCTGTTTTAATAAAAAAATGTAAAAATAATTCAAAATAAATTCGATAATGGGATTATAAGGGCATTTAAATCGAGTAATAAGGCTTTTCTAGGCATGAGTGACTATAAATGATCTTTTCTTGACAATGGATGGCTTTCGTTCCATGTTTCTCGATATAAACAATCTATTACAATCTGATTTAATGAAAAACTGTAAAAAAAAATCAAAATAAATTCAATAATGGGATTATAAAGGCATTTAAACCGAGTAATAAGCCTTCTCTAGGCATGAGTGACTGTAAATGAACTTTTCTTGACAATGGATGGCTTTTGCTCCACGCTTCCCGAGGCAAACAATCAATTACAATATGTTTTAATCAAAAAATGTAAAAACAATTCAAAATAAATTCAATAATGGGATGATAAAGGCATTTAAATCGAGTAATAAGGCTTTTCTAGGCATGAGTGACTATAAATGAACTTTTCTTAACAATGGATGGCTTTTGCTCCACGTTTCCCGAGGCAAACAATCAATTACAATCTGTTTTAATCAAAAAATGTAAAAACAATTCAAAATAAATTCAATAATGGGATTATAAGGGCATTTAAACCGAGTTATAAGGCTTTTCTAGGCATGAGTGACTATAAATGAACTTTTCTTGACAATGGATGGCTTTCGCTCTATGTTTCCCGAGGCAAACAATCAATTACAATCTGTTTTAATCAAAAAATGTCAAAAAAGTTCAAAATAAATTCAATAATGGGATTATAAAGGCATTTAAACCGAGTAATAAGGCTTTTTCTAGGCATGAGTGACTATAAATGATGTTTTCTTGACAATGGATGGCTTTCGTTCCATGTTTCCCGAGATAAACAATGTATTAGAATCTGTTTTAATAAAAAAATGTAAAAATAATTCAAAATAAATTCGATAATGGGATTATAAGGGCATTTAAATCGAGTAATAAGGCTTTTCTAGGCATGAGTGACTATAAATGATCTTTTCTTGACAATGGATGGCTTTCGTTCCATGTTTCTCGAGATAAACAATCTATTACAATCTGATTTAATGAAAAACTGTAAAAAAAAATCAAAATAAATTCAATAATGGGATTATAAAGGCATTTAAACCGAGTAATAAGGCTTCTCTAGGCATGAGTGACTGTAAATGAACTTTTCTTGACAATGGATGGCTTTTGCTCCACGCTTCCCGAGGCAAACATTCAATTACAATCTGTTTAATCAAAAAATGTCAAAAAAGTTCAAAATAAATTCAATAATGGGATTATAAAGGCATTTAAACCGAGTAATAAGGCTTTTCTAGGCATGAGTGACTATAAATGATGTTTTCTTGAAAATGGATGGCTTTCGTTCCATGTTTCCCGAGATAAACAATGTATTAGAATCTGTTTTAATAAAAAAATGTAAAAATAATTCAAAATAAATTCGATAATGGGATTATAAGGGCATTTAAATCGAGTAATAAGGCTTTTCTAGGCATGAGTGACTATAAATGATCTTTTCTTGACAATGGATGGCTTTCGTTCCATGTTTCTCGAGATAAACAATCTATTACAATCTGATTTAATGAAAAACTGTAAAAAAAAATCAAAATAAATTCAATAATGGGATTATAAAGGCATTTAAACCGAGTAATAAGGCTTCTCTAGGCATGAGTGACTATAAATGAACTTTTCTTGACAATGGATGGCTTTTGCTCCACGCTTCCCGAGGCAAACAATCAATTACAATATGTTTTAATCAAAAAATGTAAAAACAATTCAAAATAAATTCAATAATGGGATGATAAAGGCATTTAAATCGAGTAATAAGGCTTTTCTAGGCATGAGTGACTATAAATGAACTTTTCTTAACAATGGATGGCTTTTGCTCCACGTTTCCCGAGGCAAACAATCAATTACAATCTGTTTTAATCAAAAAATGTAAAAACAATTCAAAATAAATTCAATAATGGGATTATAAGGGCATTTAAACCGAGTTATAAGGCTTTTCTAGGCATGAGTGACTATAAATGAACTTTTCTTGACAATGGATGGCTTTCGCTCTATGTTTCCCGAGGCAAACAATCAATTACAATCTGTTTTAATCAAAAAATGTCAAAAAAGTTCAAAATAAATTCAATAATGGGATTATAAAGGCATTTAAACCGAGTAATAAGGCTTTTCTAGGCATGAGTGACTATAAATGATGTTTTCTTGACAATGGATGGCTTTCGTTCCATGTTTCCCGAGATAAACAATGTATTAGAATCTGTTTTAATAAAAAAATGTAAAAATAATTCAAAATAAATTCGATAATGGGATTATAAGGGCATTTAAATCGAGTAATAAGGCTTTTCTAGGCATGAGTGACTATAAATGATCTTTTCTTGACAATGGATGGCTTTCGTTCCATGTTTCTCGAGATAAACAATCTATTACAATCTGATTTAATGAAAAACTGTAAAAAAAAATCAAAATAAATTCAATAATGGGATTATAAAGGCATTTAAACCGAGTAATAAGGCTTCTCTAGGCATGAGTGACTGTAAATGAACTTTTCTTGACAATGGATGGCTTTTGCTCCACGCTTCCCGAGGCAAACATTCAATTACAATCTGTTTAATCAAAAAATGTCAAAAAAGTTCAAAATAAATTCAATAATGGGATTATAAAGGAATTTAAACCGAGTAATAAGGCTTTTCTACGCATGAGTGACTATAAATGATGTTTTCTTGACAATGGATGGCTTTCGTTCCATGTTTCCCGAGATAAACAATGTATTAGAATCTGTTTTAATAAAAAAATGTAAAAATAATTCAAAATAAATTCAATAATGGGATTATAAGGGCATTTAAATCGAGTAATAAGGCTTTTCTAGGCATGAGTGACTATAAATGATCTTTTCTTGACAATGGATGGCTTTCGTTCCATGTTTCCCGAGATAAACAATCTATTACAATCTGATTTAATGAAAAACTGTAAAAAAAAATCAAAATAAATTCAATAATGGGATTATAAAGGCATTTAAACCGAGTAATAAGGCTTCTCTAGGCATGAGTGACTGTAAATGAACTTTTCTTGACAATGGATGGCTTTTGCTCCACGCTTCCCGAGGCAAACATTCAATTACAATCTGTTTAATCAAAAAATGTCAAAAAAGTTCAAAATAAATTCAATAATGGGATCATAAAGGCATTTAAACCGAGTAATAAGGCTTTTCTACGCATGAGTGACTATAAATGATGTTTTCTTGACAATGGATGGCTTTCGTTCCATGTTTCCCAAGATAAACAATGTATTAGAATCTGTTTTAATCAAAAAATGTAAAAAAACTTCAAAATAAATTCAATAATGGGATTATAAAGGCATTTAAACCGAGTAATATGGCTTTTCTAGGCATGAGTGACTATAAATGAACTTTTCTTGACAATGGATGGCTTTTGCTCCTCGTTTCCCGAGGCAAACAATCAATTACAATATGTTTTAATCAAAAAATGTAAAAACAATTCAAAATAAATTCAATAATGGGATTATAAAGGCATTTAAATCGAGTAATAAGGCTTTTCTAGGCATGAGTGACTATAAATGATCTTTTCTTGACAATGGATGGCTTTCGTTCCATGTTTCCCGAGATAAACAATCTATTACAATCTGATTTAATGAAAAATTGTAAAAAAAAATCAAAATAAATTCAATAATGGGATTATAAAGGCATTTAAACCGAGTAATAAGGCTTCTCTAGGCATGAGTGACTATAAATGAACTTTTCTTGACAATGGATGGCTTTTGCTCCACGTTTCCCGAGGCAAACAATCAATTACAATATGTTTTAATCAAAAAATGTAAAAACAATCCAAAATAAATTCAATAATGGGATTATAAAGGCATTTAAATCGAGTAATAAGGCTTTTCTAGGCATGAGTGACTATAAATGAACTTTCCTTGACAATGGATGGCTTTTGCTCCACGTTTCTCGAGGCAAACAATCAATTACAATCTGTTTTAATAAAAAAATATAAAAATAATTCAAAATAAATTCAATAATGGGATTATAAGGGCATTTAAACCGAGTAATAAGGCTTTTCTAGGCATGAGTGACTATAAATGAACTTTTCTTGATAATGGATGGCTTTTGCTCCACGTTTCCCGAGGCAAACAATCAATTACAATCTGTTTTAATAAAAAAATGTAAAAATAATTCAAAATAAATTCAATAATGGGATTATAAAGGCATTTAAACCGAGTAATAAGGCTTTTCTAGGCATGAGTGACTATAAATGATGTTTTCTTGACAATGGATGGCTTTCGTTCCATGTTTCCCGAGATAAACAATATATTACAATCTGTTTTAATCAAAAAATGTAAAAAAAATTCAAAATAAATTCAGTAATGGGATTATAAAAGCATTTAAACCGAGTAATAAGGCTTTTCTAGGCATGAGTGACTATAAATGATCTTTTCTTGACAATGGATGGCTTTCGTTCCATGTTTCCCGAGATAAACAATCTATTACAATCTGTTTTAATCAAAAACTGTAAAAAAAATCAAAATAAATTCAATAATGGGATTATAAAGGCATTTAAACCGAGTAATAAGGCTTCTCTAGGCATGAGTGACTATAAATGAACTTTTCTTGACAATGGATGGGTTTTGCTCCACGCTTCCCGAGGCAAACAATCAATTACAATATGTTTTAATCAAAAAATGTAAAAACAATTCAAAATAAATTCAATAATGGGATGATAAAGGCATTTAAATCGAGTAATAAGGCTTTTCTAGGCATGAGTGACTATAAATGAACTTTTCTTAACAATGGATGGCTTTTGCTCCACGTTTCCCGAGGCAAACAATCAATTACAATCTGTTTTAATCAAAAAATGTAAAAACAATTCAAAATAAATTCAATAATGGGATTATAAGGGCATTTAAATCGAGTAATAAGGCTTTTCTAGGCATGAGTGACTATAAATGATCTTTTCTTGACAATGGATGGCTTTCGTTCCATGTTTCCCGAGATAAACAATCTATTACAATCTGTTTTAATCAAAAACTGTAAAAAAAATCAAAATAAATTCAATAATGGGATTATAAAGGCATTTAAACCGAGTAATAAGGCTTCTCTAGGCATGAGTGACTATAAATGAACTTTTCTTGACAATGGATGGCTTTTGCTCCACGCTTCCCGAGGCAAACAATCAATTACAATATGTTTTAATCAAAAAATGTAAAAACAATTCAAAATAAATTCAATAATGGGATGATAAAGGCATTTAAATCGAGTAATAAGGCTTTTCTAGGCATGAGTGACTATAAATGAACTTTTCTTAACAATGGATGGCTTTTGCTCCACGTTTCCCGAGGCAAACAATCAATTACAATCTGTTTTAATCAAAAAATGTAAAAACAATTCAAAATAAATTCAATAATGGGATTATAAGGGCATTTAAACCGAGTTATAAGGCTTTTCTAGGCATGAGTGACTATAAATGAACTTTTCTTGACAATGGATGGCTTTCGCTCTATGTTTCCCGAGGCAAACAATCAATTACAATCTGTTTTAATCAAAAAATGTCAAAAAAGTTCAAAATAAATTCAATAATGGGATTATAAAGGCATTTAAACCGAGTAATAAGGCTTTTCTAGGCATGAGTGACTATAAATGATGTTTTCTTGACAATGGATGGCTTTCGTTCCATGTTTCCCGAGATAAACAATGTATTAGAATCTGTTTTAATAAAAAAATGTAAAAATAATTCAAAATAAATTCGATAATGGGATTATAAGGGCATTTAAATCGAGTAATAAGGCTTTTCTAGGCATGAGTGACTATAAATGATCTTTTCTTGACAATGGATGGCTTTCGTTCCATGTTTCTCGAGATAAACAATCTATTACAATCTGATTTAATGAAAAACTGTAAAAAAAAATCAAAATAAATTCAATAATGGGATTATAAAGGCATTTAAACCGAGTAATAAGGCTTCTCTAGGCATGAGTGACTGTAAATGAACTTTTCTTGACAATGGATGGCTTTTGCTCCACGCTTCCCGAGGCAAACATTCAATTACAATCTGTTTAATCAAAAAATGTCAAAAAAGTTCAAAATAAATTCAATAATGGGATTATAAAGGAATTTAAACCGAGTAATAAGGCTTTTCTACGCATGAGTGACTATAAATGATGTTTTCTTGACAATGGATGGCTTTCGTTCCATGTTTCCCGAGATAAACAATGTATTAGAATCTGTTTTAATAAAAAAATGTAAAAATAATTCAAAATAAATTCAATAATGGGATTATAAGGGCATTTAAATCGAGTAATAAGGCTTTTCTAGGCATGAGTGACTATAAATGATCTTTTCTTGACAATGGATGGCTTTCGTTCCATGTTTCCCGAGATAAACAATCTATTACAATCTGATTTAATGAAAAACTGTAAAAAAAAATCAAAATAAATTCAATAATGGGATTATAAAGGCATTTAAACCGAGTAATAAGGCTTCTCTAGGCATGAGTGACTGTAAATGAACTTTTCTTGACAATGGATGGCTTTTGCTCCACGCTTCCCGAGGCAAACATTCAATTACAATCTGTTTAATCAAAAAATGTCAAAAAAGTTCAAAATAAATTCAATAATGGGATCATAAAGGCATTTAAACCGAGTAATAAGGCTTTTCTACGCATGAGTGACTATAAATGATGTTTTCTTGACAATGGATGGCTTTCGTTCCATGTTTCCCAAGATAAACAATGTATTAGAATCTGTTTTAATCAAAAAATGTAAAAAAACTTCAAAATAAATTCAATAATGGGATTATAAAGGCATTTAAACCGAGTAATATGGCTTTTCTAGGCATGAGTGACTATAAATGAACTTTTCTTGACAATGGATGGCTTTTGCTCCTCGTTTCCCGAGGCAAACAATCAATTACAATATGTTTTAATCAAAAAATGTAAAAACAATTCAAAATAAATTCAATAATGGGATTATAAAGGCATTTAAATCGAGTAATAAGGCTTTTCTAGGCATGAGTGACTATAAATGATCTTTTCTTGACAATGGATGGCTTTCGTTCCATGTTTCCCGAGATAAACAATCTATTACAATCTGATTTAATGAAAAATTGTAAAAAAAAATCAAAATAAATTCAATAATGGGATTATAAAGGCATTTAAACCGAGTAATAAGGCTTCTCTAGGCATGAGTGACTATAAATGAACTTTTCTTGACAATGGATGGCTTTTGCTCCACGTTTCCCGAGGCAAACAATCAATTACAATATGTTTTAATCAAAAAATGTAAAAACAATCCAAAATAAATTCAATAATGGGATTATAAAGGCATTTAAATCGAGTAATAAGGCTTTTCTAGGCATGAGTGACTATAAATGAACTTTCCTTGACAATGGATGGCTTTTGCTCCACGTTTCTCGAGGCAAACAATCAATTACAATCTGTTTTAATAAAAAAATATAAAAATAATTCAAAATAAATTCAATAATGGGATTATAAGGGCATTTAAACCGAGTAATAAGGCTTTTCTAGGCATGAGTGACTATAAATGAACTTTTCTTGATAATGGATGGCTTTTGCTCCACGTTTCCCGAGGCAAACAATCAATTACAATCTGTTTTAATAAAAAAATGTAAAAATAATTCAAAATAAATTCAATAATGGGATTATAAAGGCATTTAAACCGAGTAATAAGGCTTTTCTAGGCATGAGTGACTATAAATGATGTTTTCTTGACAATGGATGGCTTTCGTTCCATGTTTCCCGAGATAAACAATATATTACAATCTGTTTTAATCAAAAAATGTAAAAAAAATTCAAAATAAATTCAGTAATGGGATTATAAAAGCATTTAAACCGAGTAATAAGGCTTTTCTAGGCATGAGTGACTATAAATGATCTTTTCTTGACAATGGATGGCTTTCGTTCCATGTTTCCCGAGATAAACAATCTATTACAATCTGTTTTAATCAAAAACTGTAAAAAAAATCAAAATAAATTCAATAATGGGATTATAAAGGCATTTAAACCGAGTAATAAGGCTTCTCTAGGCATGAGTGACTATAAATGAACTTTTCTTGACAATGGATGGGTTTTGCTCCACGCTTCCCGAGGCAAACAATCAATTACAATATGTTTTAATCAAAAAATGTAAAAACAATTCAAAATAAATTCAATAATGGGATGATAAAGGCATTTAAATCGAGTAATAAGGCTTTTCTAGGCATGAGTGACTATAAATGAACTTTTCTTAACAATGGATGGCTTTTGCTCCACGTTTCCCGAGGCAAACAATCAATTACAATCTGTTTTAATCAAAAAATGTAAAAACAATTCAAAATAAATTCAATAATGGGATTATAAGGGCATTTAAATCGAGTAATAAGGCTTTTCTAGGCATGAGTGACTATAAATGATCTTTTCTTGACAATGGATGGCTTTCGTTCCATGTTTCCCGAGATAAACAATCTATTACAATCTGTTTTAATCAAAAACTGTAAAAAAAATCAAAATAAATTCAATAATGGGATTATAAAGGCATTTAAACCGAGTAATAAGGCTTCTCTAGGCATGAGTGACTATAAATGAACTTTTCTTGACAATGGATGGCTTTTGCTCCACGCTTCCCGAGGCAAACAATCAATTACAATATGTTTTAATCAAAAAATGTAAAAACAATTCAAAATAAATTCAATAATGGGATGATAAAGGCATTTAAATCGAGTAATAAGGCTTTTCTAGGCATGAGTGACTATAAATGAACTTTTCTTAACAATGGATGGCTTTTGCTCCACGTTTCCCGAGGCAAACAATCAATTACAATCTGTTTTAATCAAAAAATGTAAAAACAATTCAAAATAAATTCAATAATGGGATTATAAGGGCATTTAAACCGAGTTATAAGGCTTTTCTAGGCATGAGTGACTATAAATGAACTTTTCTTGACAATGGATGGCTTTCGCTCTATGTTTCCCGAGGCAAACAATCAATTACAATCTGTTTTAATCAAAAAATGTCAAAAAAGTTCAAAATAAATTCAATAATGGGATTATAAAGGCATTTAAACCGAGTAATAAGGCTTTTCTAGGCATGAGTGACTATAAATGATGTTTTCTTGACAATGGATGGCTTTCGTTCCATGTTTCCCGAGATAAACAATGTATTAGAATCTGTTTTAATAAAAAAATGTAAAAATAATTCAAAATAAATTCGATAATGGGATTATAAGGGCATTTAAATCGAGTAATAAGGCTTTTCTAGGCATGAGTGACTATAAATGATCTTTTCTTGACAATGGATGGCTTTCGTTCCATGTTTCTCGAGATAAACAATCTATTACAATCTGATTTAATGAAAAACTGTAAAAAAAAATCAAAATAAATTCAATAATGGGATTATAAAGGCATTTAAACCGAGTAATAAGGCTTCTCTAGGCATGAGTGACTGTAAATGAACTTTTCTTGACAATGGATGGCTTTTGCTCCACGCTTCCCGAGGCAAACATTCAATTACAATCTGTTTAATCAAAAAATGTCAAAAAAGTTCAAAATAAATTCAATAATGGGATTATAAAGGCATTTAAACCGAGTAATAAGGCTTTTCTACGCATGAGTGACTATAAATGATGTTTTCTTGACAATGGATGGCTTTCGTTCCATGTTTCCCGAGATAAACAATGTATTAGAATCTGTTTTAATAAAAAAATGTAAAAATAATTCAAAATAAATTCAATAATGGAATTATAAGGGCATTTAAATCGAGTAATAAGGCTTTTCTAGGCATGAGTGACTATAAATGATCTTTTCTTGACAATGGATGGCTTTCGTTCCATGTTTCCCGAGATAAACAATCTATTACAATCTGATTTAATGAAAAACTGTAAAAAAAAATCAAAATAAATTCAATAATGGGATTATAAAGGCATTTAAACCGAGTAATAAGGCTTCTCTAGGCATGAGTGACTGTAAATGAACTTTTCTTGACAATGGATGGCTTTTGCTCCACGCTTCCCGAGGCAAACATTCAATTACAATCTGTTTAATCAAAAAATGTCAAAAAAGTTCAAAATAAATTCAATAATGGGATTATAAAGGCATTTAAACCGAGTAATAAGGCTTTTCTACGCATGAGTGACTATAAATGATGTTTTCTTGACAATGGATGGCTTTCGTTCCATGTTTCCCAAGATAAACAATCAATTACAATCTGTTTTAATCAAAAAATGTCAAAAAAGTTCAAAATAAATTCAATAATGGGATTATAAAGGCATTTAAACCGAGTAATAAGGCTTTTCTAGGCATGAGTGACTATAAATGATGTTTTCTTGACAATGGATGGCTTTCGTTCCATGTTTCCCGAGATAAACAATGTATTAGAATCTGTTTTAATAAAAAAATGTAAAAATAATTCAAAATAAATTCGATAATGGGATTATAAGGGCATTTAAATCGAGTAATAAGGCTTTTCTAGGCATGAGTGACTATAAATGATCTTTTCTTGACAATAGATGGCTTTCGTTCCATGTTTCTCGAGATAAACAATCTATTACAATCTGATTTAATGAAAAACTGTAAAAAAAAATCAAAATAAATTCAATAATGGGATTATAAAGGCATTTAAACCGAGTAATAAGGCTTCTCTAGGCATGAGTGACTGTAAATGAACTTTTCTTGACAATGGATGGCTTTTGCTCCACGCTTCCCGAGGCAAACATTCAATTACAATCTGTTTAATCAAAAAATGTCAAAAAAGTTCAAAATAAATTCAATAATGGGATTATAAAGGCATTTAAACCGAGTAATAAGGCTTTTCTACGCATGAGTGACTATAAATGATGTTTTCTTGACAATGGATGGCTTTCGTTCCATGTTTCCCAAGATAAACAATGTATTAGAATCTGTTTTAATCAAAAAATGTAAAAAAACTTCAAAATAAATTCAATAATGGGATTATAAAGGCATTTAAACCGAGTAATATGGCTTTTCTAGGCATGAGTGACTATAAATGAACTTTTCTTGACAATGGATGGCTTTTGCTCCTCGTTTCCCGAGGCAAACAATCAATTACAATATGTTTTAATCAAAAAATGTAAAAACAATTCAAAATAAATTGAATAATGGGATTATAAAGGCATTTAAATCGAGTAATAAGGCTTTTCTAGGCATGAGTGACTATAAATGATCTTTTCTTGACAATGGATGGCTTTCGTTCCATGTTTCCCGAGATAAACAATCTATTACAATCTGATTTAATGAAAAATTGTAAAAAAAAATCAAAATAAATTCAATAATGGGATTATAAAGGCATTTAAACCGAGTAATAAGGCTTCTCTAGGCATGAGTGACTATAAATGAACTTTTCTTGACAATGGATGGCTTTTGCTCCACGTTTCCCGAGGCAAACAATCAATTACAATATGTTTTAATCAAAAAATGTAAAAACAATCCAAAATAAATTCAATAATGGGATTATAAAGGCATTTAAATCGAGTAATAAGGCTTTTCTAGGCATGAGTGACTATAAATGAACTTTCCTTGACAATGGATGGCTTTTGCTCCACGTTTCCCGAGGCAAACAATCAATTACAATCTGTTTTAATAAAAAAATATAAAAATAATTCAAAATAAATTCAATAATGGGATTATAAGGGCATTTAAACCGAGTAATAAGGCTTTTCTAGGCATGAGTGACTATAAATGAACTTTTCCTGATAATGGATGGCTTTTGCTCCACGTTTCCCGAGGCAAACAATCAATTACAATCTGTTTTAATAAAAAAATGTAAAAATAATTCAAAATAAATTCAATAATGGGATTATAAAGGCATTTAAACCGAGTAATAAGGCTTTTCTAGGCATGAGTGACTATAAATGATGTTTTCTTGACAATGGATGGCTTTCGTTCCATGTTTCCCGAGATAAACAATATATTACAATCTGTTTTAATCAAAAAATGTAAAAAAAATTCAAAATAAATTCAGTAATGGGATTATAAAAGCATTTAAACCGAGTAATAAGGCTTTTCTAGGCATGAGTGACTATAAATGATCTTTTCTTGACAATGGATGGCTTTCGTTCCATGTTTCCCGAGATAAACAATCTATTACAATCTGTTTTAATCAAAAACTGTAAAAAAAATCAAAATAAATTCAATAATGGGATTATAAAGGCATTTAAACCGAGTAATAAGGCTTCTCTAGGCATGAGTGACTATAAATGAACTTTTCTTGACAATGGATGGGTTTTGCTCCACGCTTCCCGAGACAAACAATCAATTACAATATGTTTTAATCAAAAAATGTAAAAACAATTCAAAATAAATTCAATAATGGGATGATAAAGGCATTTAAATCGAGTAATAAGGCTTTTCTAGGCATGAGTGACTATAAATGAACTTTTCTTAACAATGGATGGCTTTTGCTCCACGTTTCCCGAGGCAAACAATCAATTACAATCTGTTTTAATCAAAAAATGTAAAAACAATTCAAAATAAATTCAATAATGGGATTATAAGGGCATTTAAATCGAGTAATAAGGCTTTTCTAGGCATGAGTGACTATAAATGATCTTTTCTTGACAATGGATGGCTTTCGTTCCATGTTTCCCGAGATAAACAATCTATTACAATCTGTTTTAATCAAAAACTGTAAAAAAAATCAAAATAAATTCAATAATGGGATTATAAAGGCATTTAAACCGAGTAATAAGGCTTCTCTAGGCATGAGTGACTATAAATGAACTTTTCTTGACAATGGATGGCTTTTGCTCCACGCTTCCCGAGGCAAACAATCAATTACAATATGTTTTAATCAAAAAATGTAAAAACAATTCAAAATAAATTCAATAATGGGATGATAAAGGCATTTAAATCGAGTAATAAGGCTTTTCTAGGCATGAGTGACTATAAATGAACTTTTCTTAACAATGGATGGCTTTTGCTCCACGTTTCCCGAGGCAAACAATCAATTACAATCTGTTTTAATCAAAAAATGTAAAAACAATTCAAAATAAATTCAATAATGGGATTATAAGGGCATTTAAACCGAGTTATAAGGCTTTTCTAGGCATGAGTGACTATAAATGAACTTTTCTTGACAATGGATGGCTTTCGCTCTATGTTTCCCGAGGCAAACAATCAATTACAATCTGTTTTAATCAAAAAATGTCAAAAAAGTTCAAAATAAATTCAATAATGGGATTATAAAGGCATTTAAACCGAGTAATAAGGCTTTTCTAGGCATGAGTGACTATAAATGATGTTTTCTTGACAATGGATGGCTTTCGTTCCATGTTTCCCGAGATAAACAATGTATTAGAATCTGTTTTAATAAAAAAATGTAAAAATAATTCAAAATAAATTCGATAATGGGATTATAAGGGCATTTAAATCGAGTAATAAGGCTTTTCTAGGCATGAGTGACTATAAATGATCTTTTCTTGACAATGGATGGCTTTCGTTCCATGTTTCTCGAGATAAACAATCTATTACAATCTGATTTAATGAAAAACTGTAAAAAAAAATCAAAATAAATTCAATAATGGGATTATAAAGGCATTTAAACCGAGTAATAAGGCTTCTCTAGGCATGAGTGACTATAAATGAACTTTTCTTGACAATGGATGGCTTTTGCTCCACGCTTCCCGAGGCAAACAATCAATTACAATATGTTTTAATCAAAAAATGTAAAAACAATTCAAAATAAATTCAATAATGGGATGATAAAGGCATTTAAATCGAGTAATAAGGCTTTTCTAGGCATGAGTGACTATAAATGAACTTTTCTTAACAATGGATGGCTTTTGCTCCACGTTTCCCGAGGCAAACAATCAATTACAATCTGTTTTAATCAAAAAATGTAAAAACAATTCAAAATAAATTCAATAATGGGATTATAAGGGCATTTAAACCGAGTTATAAGGCTTTTCTAGGCATGAGTGACTATAAATGAACTTTTCTTGACAATGGATGGCTTTCGCTCTATGTTTCCCGAGGCAAACAATCAATTACAATCTGTTTTAATCAAAAAATGTCAAAAAAGTTCAAAATAAATTCAATAATGGGATTATAAAGGCATTTAAACCGAGTAATAAGGCTTTTCTAGGCATGAGTGACTATAAATGATGTTTTCTTGACAATGGATGGCTTTCGTTCCATGTTTCCCGAGATAAACAATGTATTAGAATCTGTTTTAATAAAAAAATGTAAAAATAATTCAAAATAAATTCGATAATGGGATTATAAGGGCATTTAAATCGAGTAATAAGGCTTTTCTAGGCATGAGTGACTATAAATGATCTTTTCTTGACAATGGATGGCTTTCGTTCCATGTTTCTCGAGATAAACAATCTATTACAATCTGATTTAATGAAAAACTGTAAAAAAAAATCAAAATAAATTCAATAATGGGATTATAAAGGCATTTAAACCGAGTAATAAGGCTTCTCTAGGCATGAGTGACTGTAAATGAACTTTTCTTGACAATGGATGGCTTTTGCTCCACGCTTCCCGAGGCAAACATTCAATTACAATCTGTTTAATCAAAAAATGTCAAAAAAGTTCAAAATAAATTCAATAATGGGATTATAAAGGCATTTAAACCGAGTAATAAGGCTTTTCTACGCATGAGTGACTATAAATGATGTTTTCTTGACAATGGATGGCTTTCGTTCCATGTTTCCCGAGATAAACAATGTATTAGAATCTGTTTTAATAAAAAAATGTAAAAATAATTCAAAATAAATTCAATAATGGGATTATAAGGGCATTTAAATCGAGTAATAAGGCTTTTCTAGGCATGAGTGACTATAAATGATCTTTTCTTGACAATGGATGGCTTTCGTTCCATGTTTCCCGAGATAAACAATCTATTACAATCTGATTTAATGAAAAACTGTAAAAAAAAATCAAAATAAATTCAATAATGGGATTATAAAGGCATTTAAACCGAGTAATAAGGCTTCTCTAGGCATGAGTGACTATAAATGAACTTTTCTTGACAATGGATGGCTTTTGCTCCACGCTTCCCGAGGCAAACAATCAATTACAATCTGTTTAATCAAAAAATGTCAAAAAAGTTCAAAATAAATTCAATAATGGGATTATAAAGGCATTTAAACCGAGTAATAAGGCTTTTCTAGGCATGAGTGACTATAAATGATGTTTTCTTGACAATGGATGGCTTTTGTTCCATGTTTCCCAAGATAAACAATGTATTAGAATCTGTTTTAATCAAAAAATGTAAAAAAACTTCAAAATAAATTCAATAATGGGATTATAAAGGCATTTAAACCGAGTAATATGGCTTTTCTAGGCATGAGTGACTATAAATGAACTTTTCTTGACAATGGATGGCTTTTGCTCCTCGTTTCCCGAGGCAAACAATCAATTACAATATGTTTTAATCAAAAAATGTAAAAACAATTCAAAATAAATTCAATAATGGGATGATAAAGGCATTTAAATCGAGTAATAAGGCTTTTCTAGGCATGAGTGACTATAAATGAACTTTTCTTAACAATGGATGGCTTTTGCTCCACGTTTCCCGAGGCAAACAATCAATTACAATCTGTTTTAATAAAAAAATGTAAAAATAATTCAAAATAAATTCAATAATGGGATTATAAAGGCATTTAAACCGAGTAATAAGGCTTTTCTAGGCATGAGTGACTATAAATGATGTTTTCTTGACAATGGATGGCTTTCGTTCCATGTTTCCCGAGATAAACAATATATTACAATCTGTTTTAATCAAAAAATGTAAAAAAAATTCAAAATAAATTCAGTAATGGGATTATAAAAGCATTTAAACCGAGTAATAAGGCTTTTCTAGGCATGAGTGACTATAAATGATCTTTTCTTGACAATGGATGGCTTTCGTTCCATGTTTCCCGAGATAAACAATCTATTACAATCTGTTTTAATCAAAAACTGTAAAAAAAATCAAAATAAATTCAATAATGGGATTATAAAGGCATTTAAACCGAGTAATAAGGCTTCTCTAGGCATGAGTGACTATAAAAGAACTTTTCTTGACAATGGATGGGTTTTTCTCCACGCTTCCCGAGACAAACAATCAATTACAATATGTTTTAATCAAAAAATGTAAAAACAATTCAAAATAAATTCAATAATGGGATGATAAAGGCATTTAAATCGAGTAATAAGGCTTTTCTAGGCATGAGTGACTATAAATGAACTTTTCTTAACAATGGATGGCTTTTGCTCCACGTTTCCCGAGGCAAACAATCAATTACAATCTGTTTTAATCAAAAAATGTAAAAACAATTCAAAATAAATTCAATAATGGGATTATAAGGGCATTTAAATCGAGTAATAAGGCTTTTCTAGGCATGAGTGACTATAAATGATCTTTTCTTGACAATGGATGGCTTTCGTTCCATGTTTCCCGAGATAAACAATCTATTACAATCTGTTTTAATCAAAAACTGTAAAAAAAATCAAAATAAATTCAATAATGGGATTATAAAGGCATTTAAACCGAGTAATAAGGCTTCTCTAGGCATGAGTGACTATAAATGAACTTTTCTTGACAATGGATGGCTTTTGCTCCACGCTTCCCGAGGCAAACAATCAATTACAATATGTTTTAATCAAAAAATGTAAAAACAATTCAAAATAAATTCAATAATGGGATGATAAAGGCATTTAAATCGAGTAATAAGGCTTTTCTAGGCATGAGTGACTATAAATGAACTTTTCTTAACAATGGATGGCTTTTGCTCCACGTTTCCCGAGGCAAACAATCAATTACAATCTGTTTTAATCAAAAAATGTAAAAACAATTCAAAATAAATTCAATAATGGGATTATAAGGGCATTTAAACCGAGTTATAAGGCTTTTCTAGGCATGAGTGACTATAAATGAACTTTTCTTGACAATGGATGGCTTTCGCTCTATGTTTCCCGAGGCAAACAATCAATTACAATCTGTTTTAATCAAAAAATGTCAAAAAAGTTCAAAATAAATTCAATAATGGGATTATAAAGGCATTTAAACCGAGTAATAAGGCTTTTCTAGGCATGAGTGACTATAAATGATGTTTTCTTGACAATGGATGGCTTTCGTTCCATGTTTCCCGAGATAAACAATGTATTAGAATCTGTTTTAATAAAAAAATGTAAAAATAATTCAAAATAAATTCGATAATGGGATTATAAGGGCATTTAAATCGAGTAATAAGGCTTTTCTAGGCATGAGTGACTATAAATGATCTTTTCTTGACAATGGATGGCTTTCGTTCCATGTTTCTCGAGATAAACAATCTATTACAATCTGATTTAATGAAAAACTGTAAAAAAAAATCAAAATAAATTCAATAATGGGATTATAAAGGCATTTAAACCGAGTAATAAGGCTTCTCTAGGCATGAGTGACTATAAATGAACTTTTCTTGACAATGGATGGCTTTTGCTCCACGCTTCCCGAGGCAAACAATCAATTACAATATGTTTTAATCAAAAAATGTAAAAACAATTTAAAATAAATTCAATAATGGGATGATAAAGGCATTTAAATCGAGTAATAAGGCTTTTCTAGGCATGAGTGACTATAAATGAACTTTTCTTAACAATGGATGGCTTTTGCTCCACGTTTCCCGAGGCAAACAATCAATTACAATCTGTTTTAATCAAAAAATGTAAAAACAATTCAAAATAAATTCAATAATGGGATTATAAGGGCATTTAAACCGAGTTATAAGGCTTTTCTAGGCATGAGTGACTATAAATGAACTTTTCTTGACAATGGATGGCTTTCGCTCTATGTTTCCCGAGGCAAACAATCAATTACAATCTGTTTTAATCAAAAAATGTCAAAAAAGTTCAAAATAAATTCAATAATGGGATTATAAAGGCATTTAAACCGAGTAATAAGGCTTTTCTAGGCATGAGTGACTATAAATGATGTTTTCTTGACAATGGATGGCTTTCGTTCCATGTTTCCCGAGATAAACAATGTATTAGAATCTGTTTTAATAAAAAAATGTAAAAATAATTCAAAATAAATTCGATAATGGGATTATAAGGGCATTTAAATCGAGTAATAAGGCTTTTCTAGGCATGAGTGACTATAAATGATCTTTTCTTGACAATGGATGGCTTTCGTTCCATGTTTCTCGAGATAAACAATCTATTACAATCTGATTTAATGAAAAACTGTAAAAAAAAATCAAAATAAATTCAATAATGGGATTATAAAGGCATTTAAACCGAGTAATAAGGCTTCTCTAGGCATGAGTGACTGTAAATGAACTTTTCTTGACAATGGATGGCTTTTGCTCCACGCTTCCCGAGGCAAACATTCAATTACAATCTGTTTAATCAAAAAATGTCAAAAAAGTTCAAAATAAATTCAATAATGGGATTATAAAGGCATTTAAACCGAGTAATAAGGCTTTTCTACGCATGAGTGACTATAAATGATGTTTTCTTGACAATGGATGGCTTTCGTTCCATGTTTCCCGAGATAAACAATGTATTAGAATCTGTTTTAATAAAAAAATGTAAAAATAATTCAAAATAAATTCAATAATGGGATTATAAGGGCATTTAAATCGAGTAATAAGGCTTTTCTAGGCATGAGTGACTATAAATGATCTTTTCTTGACAATGGATGGCTTTCGTTCCATGTTTCCCGAGATAAACAATCTATTACAATCTGATTTAATGAAAAACTGTAAAAAAAAATCAAAATAAATTCAATAATGGGATTATAAAGGCATTTAAACCGAGTAATAAGGCTTCTCTAGGCATGAGTGACTATAAATGAACTTTTCTTGACAATGGATGGCTTTTGCTCCACGCTTCCCGAGGCAAACAATCAATTACAATCTGTTTAATCAAAAAATGTCAAAAAAGTTCAAAATAAATTCAATAATGGGATTATAAAGGCATTTAAACCGAGTAATAAGGCTTTTCTAGGCATGAGTGACTATAAATGATGTTTTCTTGACAATGGATGGCTTTCGTTCCATGTTTCCCAAGATAAACAATGTATTAGAATCTGTTTTAATCAAAAAATGTAAAAAAACTTCAAAATAAATTCAATAATGGGATTATAAAGGCATTTAAACCGAGTAATATGGCTTTTCTAGGCATGAGTGACTATAAATGAACTTTTCTTGACAATGGATGGCTTTTGCTCCTCGTTTCCCGAGGCAAACAATCAATTACAATATGTTTTAATCAAAAAATGTAAAAACAATTCAAAATAAATTCAATAATGGGATGATAAAGGCATTTAAATCGAGTAATAAGGCTTTTCTAGGCATGAGTGACTATAAATGAACTTTTCTTAACAATGGATGGCTTTTGCTCCACGTTTCCCGAGGCAAACAATCAATTACAATCTGTTTTAATAAAAAAATGTAAAAATAATTCAAAATAAATTCAATAATGGGATTATAAAGGCATTTAAACCGAGTAATAAGGCTTTTCTAGGCATGAGTGACTATAAATGATGTTTTCTTGACAATGGATGGCTTTCGTTCCATGTTTCCCGAGATAAACAATATATTACAATCTGTTTTAATCAAAAAATGTAAAAAAAATTCAAAATAAATTCAGTAATGGGATTATAAAAGCATTTAAACCGAGTAATAAGGCTTTTCTAGGCATGAGTGACTATAAATGATCTTTTCTTGACAATGGATGGCTTTCGTTCCATGTTTCCCGAGATAAACAATCTATTACAATCTGTTTTAATCAAAAACTGTAAAAAAAATCAAAATAAATTCAATAATGGGATTATAAAGGCATTTAAACCGAGTAATAAGGCTTCTCTAGGCATGAGTGACTATAAAAGAACTTTTCTTGACAATGGATGGGTTTTTCTCCACGCTTCCCGAGACAAACAATCAATTACAATATGTTTTAATCAAAAAATGTAAAAACAATTCAAAATAAATTCAATAATGGGATGATAAAGGCATTTAAATCGAGTAATAAGGCTTTTCTAGGCATGAGTGACTATAAATGAACTTTTCTTAACAATGGATGGCTTTTGCTCCACGTTTCCCGAGGCAAACAATCAATTACAATCTGTTTTAATCAAAAAATGTAAAAACAATTCAAAATAAATTCAATAATGGGATTATAAGGGCATTTAAATCGAGTAATAAGGCTTTTCTAGGCATGAGTGACTATAAATGATCTTTTCTTGACAATGGATGGCTTTCGTTCCATGTTTCCCGAGATAAACAATCTATTACAATCTGTTTTAATCAAAAACTGTAAAAAAAATCAAAATAAATTCAATAATGGGATTATAAAGGCATTTAAACCGAGTAATAAGGCTTCTCTAGGCATGAGTGACTATAAATGAACTTTTCTTGACAATGGATGGCTTTTGCTCCACGCTTCCCGAGGCAAACAATCAATTACAATATGTTTTAATCAAAAAATGTAAAAACAATTCAAAATAAATTCAATAATGGGATGATAAAGGCATTTAAATCGAGTAATAAGGCTTTTCTAGGCATGAGTGACTATAAATGAACTTTTCTTAACAATGGATGGCTTTTGCTCCACGTTTCCCGAGGCAAACAATCAATTACAATCTGTTTTAATCAAAAAATGTAAAAACAATTCAAAATAAATTCAATAATGGGATTATAAGGGCATTTAAACCGAGTTATAAGGCTTTTCTAGGCATGAGTGACTATAAATGAACTTTTCTTGACAATGGATGGCTTTCGCTCTATGTTTCCCGAGGCAAACAATCAATTACAATCTGTTTTAATCAAAAAATGTCAAAAAAGTTCAAAATAAATTCAATAATGGGATTATAAAGGCATTTAAACCGAGTAATAAGGCTTTTCTAGGCATGAGTGACTATAAATGATGTTTTCTTGACAATGGATGGCTTTCGTTCCATGTTTCCCGAGATAAACAATGTATTAGAATCTGTTTTAATAAAAAAATGTAAAAATAATTCAAAATAAATTCGATAATGGGATTATAAGGGCATTTAAATCGAGTAATAAGGCTTTTCTAGGCATGAGTGACTATAAATGATCTTTTCTTGACAATGGATGGCTTTCGTTCCATGTTTCTCGAGATAAACAATCTATTACAATCTGATTTAATGAAAAACTGTAAAAAAAAATCAAAATAAATTCAATAATGGGATTATAAAGGCATTTAAACCGAGTAATAAGGCTTCTCTAGGCATGAGTGACTATAAATGAACTTTTCTTGACAATGGATGGCTTTTGCTCCACGCTTCCCGAGGCAAACAATCAATTACAATATGTTTTAATCAAAAAATGTAAAAACAATTTAAAATAAATTCAATAATGGGATGATAAAGGCATTTAAATCGAGTAATAAGGCTTTTCTAGGCATGAGTGACTATAAATGAACTTTTCTTAACAATGGATGGCTTTTGCTCCACGTTTCCCGAGGCAAACAATCAATTACAATCTGTTTTAATCAAAAAATGTAAAAACAATTCAAAATAAATTCAATAATGGGATTATAAGGGCATTTAAACCGAGTTATAAGGCTTTTCTAGGCATGAGTGACTATAAATGAACTTTTCTTGACAATGGATGGCTTTCGCTCTATGTTTCCCGAGGCAAACAATCAATTACAATCTGTTTTAATCAAAAAATGTCAAAAAAGTTCAAAATAAATTCAATAATGGGATTATAAAGGCATTTAAACCGAGTAATAAGGCTTTTCTAGGCATGAGTGACTATAAATGATGTTTTCTTGACAATGGATGGCTTTCGTTCCATGTTTCCCGAGATAAACAATGTATTAGAATCTGTTTTAATAAAAAAATGTAAAAATAATTCAAAATAAATTCGATAATGGGATTATAAGGGCATTTAAATCGAGTAATAAGGCTTTTCTAGGCATGAGTGACTATAAATGATCTTTTCTTGACAATGGATGGCTTTCGTTCCATGTTTCTCGAGATAAACAATCTATTACAATCTGATTTAATGAAAAACTGTAAAAAAAAATCAAAATAAATTCAATAATGGGATTATAAAGGCATTTAAACCGAGTAATAAGGCTTCTCTAGGCATGAGTGACTGTAAATGAACTTTTCTTGACAATGGATGGCTTTTGCTCCACGCTTCCCGAGGCAAACATTCAATTACAATCTGTTTAATCAAAAAATGTCAAAAAAGTTCAAAATAAATTCAATAATGGGATTATAAAGGCATTTAAACCGAGTAATAAGGCTTTTCTACGCATGAGTGACTATAAATGATGTTTTCTTGACAATGGATGGCTTTCGTTCCATGTTTCCCGAGATAAACAATGTATTAGAATCTGTTTTAATAAAAAAATGTAAAAATAATTCAAAATAAATTCAATAATGGGATTATAAGGGCATTTAAATCGAGTAATAAGGCTTTTCTAGGCATGAGTGACTATAAATGATCTTTTCTTGACAATGGATGGCTTTCGTTCCATGTTTCCCGAGATAAACAATCTATTACAATCTGATTTAATGAAAAACTGTAAAAAAAAATCAAAATAAATTCAATAATGGGATTATAAAGGCATTTAAACCGAGTAATAAGGCTTCTCTAGGCATGAGTGACTATAAATGAACTTTTCTTGACAATGGATGGCTTTTGCTCCACGCTTCCCGAGGCAAACAATCAATTACAATCTGTTTAATCAAAAAATGTCAAAAAAGTTCAAAATAAATTCAATAATGGGATTATAAAGGCATTTAAACCGAGTAATAAGGCTTTTCTAGGCATGAGTGACTATAAATGATCTTTTCTTGACAATGGATGGCTTTCGTTCCATGTTTCCCAAGATAAACAATGTATTAGAATCTGTTTTAATCAAAAAATGTAAAAAAACTTCAAAATAAATTCAATAATGGGATTATAAAGGCATTTAAACCGAGTAATATGGCTTTTCTAGGCATGAGTGACTATAAATGAACTTTTCTTGACAATGGATGGCTTTTGCTCCACGCTTCCCGAGGCAAACAATCAATTACAATATGTTTTAATCAAAAAATGTAAAAACAATTCAAAATAAATTCAATAATGGGATGATAAAGGCATTTAAATCGAGTAATAAGGCTTTTCTAGGCATGAGTGACTATAAATGAACTTTTCTTAACAATGGATGGCTTTTGCTCCACGTTTCCCGAGGCAAACAATCAATTACAATCTGTTTTAATCAAAAAATGTAAAAACAATTCAAAATAAATTCAATAATGGGATTATAAGGGCATTTAAACCGAGTTATAAGGCTTTTCTAGGCATGAGTGACTATAAATGAACTTTTCTTGACAATGGATGGCTTTCGCTCTATGTTTCCCGAGGCAAACAATCAATTACAATATGTTTTAATCAAAAAATGTCAAAAAAGTTCAAAATAAATTCAATAATGGGATTATAAAGGCATTTAAACCGAGTAATAAGGCTTTTCTAGGCATGAGTGACTATAAATGATGTTTTCTTGACAATGGATGGCTTTCGTTCCATGTTTCCCGAGATAAACAATGTATTAGAATCTGTTTTAATAAAAAAATGTAAAAATAATTCAAAATAAATTCGATAATGGGATTATAAGGGCATTTAAATCGAGTAATAAGGCTTTTCTAGGCATGAGTGACTATAAATGATCTTTTCTTGACAATGGATGGCTTTCGTTCCATGTTTCTCGAGATAAACAATCTATTACAATCTGATTTAATGAAAAACTGTAAAAAAAAATCAAAATAAATTCAATAATGGGATTATAAAGGCATTTAAACCGAGTAATAAGGCTTCTCTAGGCATGAGTGACTATAAATGAACTTTTCTTGACAATGGATGGCTTTTGCTCCACGCTTCCCGAGGCAAACAATCAATTACAATATGTTTTAATCAAAAAATGTAAAAACAATTCAAAATAAATTCAATAATGGGATGATAAAGGCATTTAAATCGAGTAATAAGGCTTTTCTAGGCATGAGTGACTATAAATGAACTTTTCTTGACAATGGATGGCTTTCGCTCTATGTTTCCCGAGGCAAACAATCAATTACAATCTGTTTTAATCAAAAAATGTCAAAAAAGTTCAAAATAAATTCAATAATGGGATTATAAAGGCATTTAAACCGAGTAATAAGGCTTTTCTAGGCATGAGTGACTATAAATGATGTTTTCTTGACAATGGATGGCTTTCGTTCCATGTTTCCCGAGATAAACAATGTATTAGAATCTGTTTTAATAAAAAAATGTAAAAATAATTCAAAATAAATTCGATAATGGGATTATAAGGGCATTTAAATCGAGTAATAAGGATTTTCTAGGCATGAGTGACTATAAATGATCTTTTCTTGACAATGGATGGCTTTCGTTCCATGTTTCTCGAGATAAACAATCTATTACAATCTGATTTAATGAAAAACTGTAAAAAAAAATCAAAATAAATTCAATAATGGGATTATAAAGGCATTTAAACCGAGTAATAAGGCTTCTCTAGGCATGAGTGACTATAAATGAACTTTTCTTGACAATGGATGGCTTTTGCTCCACGCTTCCCGAGGCAAACATTCAATTACAATCTGTTTAATCAAAAAATGTCAAAAAAGTTCAAAATAAATTCAATAATGGGATTATAAAGGCATTTAAACCGAGTAATAAGGCTTTTCTACGCATGAGTGACTATAAATGATGTTTTCTTGACAATGGATGGCTTTCGTTCCATGTTTCCCAAGATAAACAATGTATTAGAATCTGTTTTAATCAAAAAATGTAAAAAAACTTCAAAATAAATTCAATAATGGGATTATAAAGGCATTTAAACCGAGTAATATGGCTTTTCTAGGCATGAGTGACTATAAATGAACTTTTCTTGACAATGGATGGCTTTTGCTCCTCGTTTCCCGAGGCAAACAATCAATTACAATATGTTTTAATCAAAAAATGTAAAAACAATTCAAAATAAATTCAATAATGGGATTATAAAGGCATTTAAATCGAGTAATAAGGCTTTTCTAGGCATGAGTGACTATAAATGATCTTTTCTTGACAATGGATGGCTTTCGTTCCATGTTTCCCGAGATAAACAATCTATTACAATCTGATTTAATGAAAAACTGTAAAAAAAAATCAAAATAAATTCAATAATGGGATTATAAAGGCATTTAAACCGAGTAATAAGGCTTCTCTAGGCATGAGTGACTATAAATGAACTTTTCTTGACAATGGATGGCTTTTGCTCCACGTTTCCCGAGGCAAACAATCAATTACAATATGTTTTAATCAAAAAATGTAAAAACAATCCAAAATAAATTCAATAATGGGATTATAAAGGCATTTAAATCGAGTAATAAGGCTTTTCTAGGCATGAGTGACTATAAATGAACTTTCCTTGACAATGGATGGCTTTTGCTCCACGTTTCCCGAGGCAAACAATCAATTACAATCTGTTTTAATAAAAAAATATAAAAATAATTCAAAATAAATTCAATAATGGGATTATAAGGGCATTTAAACCGAGTAATAAGGCTTTTCTAGGCATGAGTGACTATAAATGAACTTTTCTTGATAATGGATGGCTTTTGCTCCACGTTTCCCGAGGCAAACAATCAATTACAATCTGTTTTAATAAAAAAATGTAAAAATAATTCAAAATAAATTCAATAATAAGATTATAAAGGCATTTAAACCGAGTAATAAGGCTTTTCTAGGCATGAGTGACTATAAATGATGTTTTCTTGACAATGGATGGCTTTCGTTCCATGTTTCCCGAGATAAACAATCTATTACAATCTGTTTTAATCAAAAAATGTAAAAAAAAATTCAAAATAAATTCAATAATGGGATTATAAAAGCATTTAAACCGAGTAATAAGGCTTTTCTAGGCATGAGTGACTATAAATGATGTTTTCTTGACAATGGATGGCTTTCGTTCCATGTTTCCCGAGATAAACAATGTATTAGAATCTGTTTTAATAAAAAAATGTAAAAATAATTCAAAATAAATTCGATAATGGGATTATAAGGGCATTTAAATCGAGTAATAAGGCTTTTCTAGGCATGAGTGACTATAAATGATCTTTTCTTGACAATGGATGGCTTTCGTTCCATGTTTCTCGAGATAAACAATCTATTACAATCTGATTTAATGAAAAACTGTAAAAAAAAATCAAAATAAATTCAATAATGGGATTATAAAGGCATTTAAACCGAGTAATAAGGCTTCTCTAGGCATGAGTGACTGTAAATGAACTTTTCTTGACAATGGATGGCTTTTGCTCCACGCTTCCCGAGGCAAACATTCAATTACAATCTGTTTAATCAAAAAATGTCAAAAAAGTTCAAAATAAATTCAATAATGGGATTATAAAGGCATTTAAACCGAGTAATAAGGCTTTTCTACGCATGAGTGACTATAAATGATGTTTTCTTGACAATGGATGGCTTTCGTTCCATGTTTCCCGAGATAAACAATGTATTAGAATCTGTTTTAATAAAAAAATGTAAAAATAATTCAAAATAAATTCAATAATGGGATTATAAGGGCATTTAAATCGAGTAATAAGGCTTTTCTAGGCATGAGTGACTATAAATGATCTTTTCTTGACAATGGATGGCTTTCGTTCCATGTTTCCCGAGATAAACAATCTATTACAATCTGATTTAATGAAAAACTGTAAAAAAAAATCAAAATAAATTCAATAATGGGATTATAAAGGCATTTAAACCGAGTAATAAGGCTTCTCTAGGCATGAGTGACTATAAATGAACTTTTCTTGACAATGGATGGCTTTTGCTCCACGCTTCCCGAGGCAAACAATCAATTACAATCTGTTTAATCAAAAAATGTCAAAAAAGTTCAAAATAAATTCAATAATGGGATTATAAAGGCATTTAAACCGAGTAATAAGGCTTTTCTAGGCATGAGTGACTATAAATGATCTTTTCTTGACAATGGATGGCTTTCGTTCCATGTTTCCCAAGATAAACAATGTATTAGAATCTGTTTTAATCAAAAAATGTAAAAAAACTTCAAAATAAATTCAATAATGGGATTATAAAGGCATTTAAACCGAGTAATATGGCTTTTCTAGGCATGAGTGACTATAAATGAACTTTTCTTGACAATGGATGGCTTTTGCTCCACGCTTCCCGAGGCAAACAATCAATTACAATATGTTTTAATCAAAAAATGTAAAAACAATTCAAAATAAATTCAATAATGGGATGATAAAGGCATTTAAATCGAGTAATAAGGCTTTTCTAGGCATGAGTGACTATAAATGAACTTTTCTTAACAATGGATGGCTTTTGCTCCACGTTTCCCGAGGCAAACAATCAATTACAATCTGTTTTAATCAAAAAATGTAAAAACAATTCAAAATAAATTCAATAATGGGATTATAAGGGCATTTAAACCGAGTTATAAGGCTTTTCTAGGCATGAGTGACTATAAATGAACTTTTCTTGACAATGGATGGCTTTCGCTCTATGTTTCCCGAGGCAAACAATCAATTACAATATGTTTTAATCAAAAAATGTCAAAAAAGTTCAAAATAAATTCAATAATGGGATTATAAAGGCATTTAAACCGAGTAATAAGGCTTTTCTAGGCATGAGTGACTATAAATGATGTTTTCTTGACAATGGATGGCTTTCGTTCCATGTTTCCCGAGATAAACAATGTATTAGAATCTGTTTTAATAAAAAAATGTAAAAATAATTCAAAATAAATTCGATAATGGGATTATAAGGGCATTTAAATCGAGTAATAAGGCTTTTCTAGGCATGAGTGACTATAAATGATCTTTTCTTGACAATGGATGGCTTTCGTTCCATGTTTCTCGAGATAAACAATCTATTACAATCTGATTTAATGAAAAACTGTAAAAAAAAATCAAAATAAATTCAATAATGGGATTATAAAGGCATTTAAACCGAGTAATAAGGCTTCTCTAGGCATGAGTGACTATAAATGAACTTTTCTTGACAATGGATGGCTTTTGCTCCACGCTTCCCGAGGCAAACAATCAATTACAATATGTTTTAATCAAAAAATGTAAAAACAATTCAAAATAAATTCAATAATGGGATGATAAAGGCATTTAAATCGAGTAATAAGGCTTTTCTAGGCATGAGTGACTATAAATGAACTTTTCTTGACAATGGATGGCTTTTGCTCCACGCTTCCCGAGGCAAACATTCAATTACAATCTGTTTAATCAAAAAATGTCAAAAAAGTTCAAAATAAATTCAATAATGGGATTATAAAGGCATTTAAACCGAGTAATAAGGCTTTTCTACGCATGAGTGACTATAAATGATGTTTTCTTGACAATGGATGGCTTTCGTTCCATGTTTCCCAAGATAAACAATGTATTAGAATCTGTTTTAATCAAAAAATGTAAAAAAACTTCAAAATAAATTCAATAATGGGATTATAAAGGCATTTAAACCGAGTAATATGGCTTTTCTAGGCATGAGTGACTATAAATGAACTTTTCTTGACAATGGATGGCTTTTGCTCCTCGTTTCCCGAGGCAAACAATCAATTACAATATGTTTTAATCAAAAAATGTAAAAACAATTCAAAATAAATTCAATAATGGGATTATAAAGGCATTTAAATCGAGTAATAAGGCTTTTCTAGGCATGAGTGACTATAAATGATCTTTTCTTGACAATGGATGGCTTTCGTTCCATGTTTCCCGAGATAAACAATCTATTACAATCTGATTTAATGAAAAACTGTAAAAAAAAATCAAAATAAATTCAATAATGGGATTATAAAGGCATTTAAACCGAGTAATAAGGCTTCTCTAGGCATGAGTGACTATAAATGAACTTTTCTTGACAATGGATGGCTTTTGCTCCACGTTTCCCGAGGCAAACAATCAATTACAATATGTTTTAATCAAAAAATGTAAAAACAATCCAAAATAAATTCAATAATGGGATTATAAAGGCATTTAAATCGAGTAATAAGGCTTTTCTAGGCATGAGTGACTATAAATGAACTTTCCTTGACAATGGATGGCTTTTGCTCCACGTTTCCCGAGGCAAACAATCAATTACAATCTGTTTTAATAAAAAAATATAAAAATAATTCAAAATAAATTCAATAATGGGATTATAAGGGCATTTAAACCGAGTAATAAGGCTTTTCTAGGCATGAGTGACTATAAATGAACTTTTCTTGATAATGGATGGCTTTTGCTCCACGTTTCCCGAGGCAAACAATCAATTACAATCTGTTTTAATAAAAAAATGTAAAAATAATTCAAAATAAATTCAATAATGGGATTATAAAGGCATTTAAACCGAGTAATAAGGCTTTTCTAGGCATGAGTGACTATAAATGATGTTTTCTTGACAATGGATGGCTTTCGTTCCATGTTTCCCGAGATAAACAATATATTACAATCTGTTTTAATCAAAAAATGTAAAAAAAATTCAAAATAAATTCAATAATGGGATTATAAAAGCATTTAAACCGAGTAATAAGGCTTTTCTAGGCATGAGTGACTATAAATGATCTTTTCTTGACAATGGATGGCTTTCGTTCCATGTTTCCCGAGATAAACAATCTATTACAATCTGTTTTAATCAAAAACTGTAAAAAAAATCAAAATAAATTCAATAATGGGATTATAAAGGCATTTAAACCGAGTAATAAGGCTTCTCTAGGCATGAGTGACTATAAATGAACTTTTCTTGACAATGGATGGGTTTTGCTCCACGCTTCCCGAGGCAAACAATCAATTACAATATGTTTTAATCAAAAAATGTAAAAACAATTCAAAATAAATTCAATAATGGGATGATAAAGGCATTTAAATCGAGTAATAAGGCTTTTCTAGGCATGAGTGACTATAAATGAACTTTTCTTAACAATGGATGGCTTTTGCTCCACGTTTCCCGAGGCAAACAATCAATTACAATCTATTTTAATCAAAAAATGTAAAAACAATTCAAAATAAATTCAATAATGGGATTATAAGGGCATTTAAATCGAGTAATAAGGCTTTTCTAGGCATGAGTGACTATAAATGATCTTTTCTTGACAATGGATGGCTTTCGTTCCATGTTTCTCGAGATAAACAATCTATTACAATCTGATTTAATGAAAAACTGTAAAAAAAAATCAAAATAAATTCAATAATGGGATTATAAAGGCATTTAAATCGAGTAATAAGGCTTCTCTAGGCATGAGTGACTATAAATGAACTTTTCTTGACAATGGATGGCTTTTGCTCCACGCTTCCCGAGGCAAACAATCAATTACAATATGTTTTAATCAAAAAATGTAAAAACAATTCAAAATAAATTCAATAATGGGATGATAAAGGCATATAAATCGAGTAATAAGGCTTTTCTAGGCATGAGTGACTATAAATGAACTTTTCTTAACAATGGATGGCTTTTGCTCCACGTTTCCCGAGGCAAACAATCAATTACAATCTGTTTTAATCAAAAAATGTAAAAACAATTCAAAATAAATTCAATAATGGGATTATAAGGGCATTTAAATCGAGTAATAAGGCTTTTCTAGGCATGAGTGACTATAAATGATCTTTTCTTGACAATGGATGGCTTTCGTTCCATGTTTCCCGAGATAAACAATCTATTACAATCTGTTTTAATCAAAAACTGTAAAAAAAATCAAAATAAATTCAATAATGGGATTATAAAGGCATTTAAACCGAGTAATAAGGCTTCTCTAGGCATGAGTGACTATAAATGAACTTTTCTTGACAATGGATGGCTTTTGCTCCACGCTTCCCGAGGCAAACAATCAATTACAATATGTTTTAATCAAAAAATGTAAAAACAATTCAAAATAAATTCAATAATGGGATGATAAAGGCATTTAAATCGAGTAATAAGGCTTTTCTAGGCATGAGTGACTATAAATGAACTTTTCTTAACAATGGATGGCTTTTGCTCCACGTTTCCCGAGGCAAACAATCAATTACAATCTGTTTTAATCAAAAAATGTAAAAACAATTCAAAATAAATTCAATAATGGGATTATAAGGGCATTTAAACCGAGTTATAAGGCTTTTCTAGGCATGAGTGACTATAAATGAACTTTTCTTGACAATGGATGGCTTTCGCTCTATGTTTCCCGAGGCAAACAATCAATTACAATCTGTTTTAATCAAAAAATGTCAAAAAAGTTCAAAATAAATTCAATAATGGGATTATAAAGGCATTTAAACCGAGTAATAAGGCTTTTCTAGGCATGAGTGACTATAAATGATGTTTTCTTGACAATGGATGGCTTTCGTTCCATGTTTCCCGAGATAAACAATGTATTAGAATCTGTTTTAATAAAAAAATGTAAAAATAATTCAAAATAAATTCGATAATGGGATTATAAGGGCATTTAAATCGAGTAATAAGGCTTTTCTAGGCATGAGTGACTATAAATGATCTTTTCTTGACAATGGATGGCTTTCGTTCCATGTTTCTCGAGATAAACAATCTATTACAATCTGATTTAATGAAAAACTGTAAAAAAAAATCAAAATAAATTCAATAATGGGATTATAAAGGCATTTAAATCGAGTAATAAGGCTTTTCTAGGCATGAGTGACTATAAATGAACTTTCCTTGACAATGGATGGCTTTTGCTCCACGTTTCCCGAGGCAAACAATCAATTACAATCTGTTTTAATAAAAAAATATAAAAATAATTCAAAATAAATTCAATAATGGGATTATAAGGGCATTTAAACCGAGTAATAAGGCTTTTCTAGGCATGAGTGACTATAAATGAACTTTTCTTGATAATGGATGGCTTTTGCTCCACGTTTCCCGAGGCAAACAATCAATTACAATATGTTTTAATCAAAAAATGTAAAAACAATCCAAAATAAATTCAATAATGGGATTATAAAGGCATTTAAATCGAGTAATAAGGCTTTTCTAGGCATGAGTGACTATAAATGAACTTTCCTTGACAATGGATGGCTTTTGCTCCACGTTTCCCGAGGCAAACAATCAATTACAATCTGTTTTAATCAAAAAATATAAAAATAATTCAAAATAAATTCAATAATGGGATTATAAGGGCATTTAAACCGAGTAATAAGGCTTTTCTAGGCATGAGTGACTATAAATGAACTTTTCTTGATAATGGATGGCTTTTGCTCCACGTTTCCCGAGGCAAACAATCAATTACAATCTGTTTTAATAAAAAAATGTAAAAATAATTCAAAATAAATTCAATAATGGGATTATAAAGGCATTTAAACCGAGTAATAAGGCTTTTCTAGGCATGAGTGACTATAAATGATGTTTTCTTGACAATGGATGGCTTTCGTTCCATGTTTCCCGAGATAAACAATGTATTAGAATCTGTTTTAATAAAAAAATGTAAAAATAATTCAAAATAAATTCTATAATGGGATTATAAGGGCATTTAAATCGAGTAATAAGGCTTTTCTAGGCATGAGTGACTATAAATGATCTTTTCTTGACAATGGATGGCTTTCGTTCCATGTTTCCCGAGATAAACAATCTATTACAATCTGTTTTAATCAAAAACTGTAAAAAAAATCAAAATAAATTCAATAATGGGATTATAAAGGCATTTAAACCGAGTAATAAGGCTTCTCTAGGCATGAGTGACTATAAATGAACTTTTCTTGACAATGGATGGGTTTTGCTCCACGCTTCCCGAGGCAAACAATCAATTACAATATGTTTTAATCAAAAAATGTAAAAACAATTCAAAATAAATTCAATAATGGGATGATAAAGGCATTTAAATCGAGTAATAAGGCTTTTCTAGGCATGAGTGACTATAAATGAACTTTTCTTAACAATGGATGGCTTTTGCTCCACGTTTCCCGAGGCAAACAATCAATTACAATCTGTTTTAATCAAAAAATGTAAAAACAATTCAAAATAAATTCAATAATGGGATTATAAGGGCATTTAAATCGAGTAATAAGGCTTTTCTAGGCATGAGTGATTATAAATGATCTTTTCTTGACAATGGATGGCTTTCGTTCCATGTTTCCCGAGATAAACAATCTATTACAATCTGTTTTAATCAAAAACTGTAAAAAAAATCAAAATAAATTCAATAATGGGATTATAAAGGCATTTAAACCGAGTAATAAGGCTTCTCTAGGCATGAGTGACTATAAATGAACTTTTCTTGACAATGGATGGCTTTTGCTCCATGCTTCCCGAGGCAAACAATCAATTACAATATGTTTTAATCAAAAAATGTAAAAACAATTCAAAATAAATTCAATAATGGGATGATAAAGGCATATAAATCGAGTAATAAGGCTTTTCTAGGCATGAGTGACTATAAATGAACTTTTCTTCACAATGGATGGCTTTTGCTCCACGTTTCCCGAGGCAAACAATCAATTACAATCTGTTTTAATCAAAAAATGTAAAAACAATTCAAAATAAATTCAATAATGGGATTATAAGGGCATTTAAATCGAGTAATAAGGCTTTTCTAGGCATGAGTGACTATAAATGATCTTTTCTTGACAATGGATGGCTTTCGTTCCATGTTTCCCGAGATAAACAATCTATTACAATCTGTTTTAATCAAAAACTGTAAAAAAAATCAAAATAAATTCAATAATGGGATTATAAAGGCATTTAAACCGAGTAATAAGGCTTCTCTAGGCATGAGTGACTATAAATGAACTTTTCTTGACAATGGATGGCTTTTGCTCCACGCTTCCCGAGGCAAACAATCAATTACAATATGTTTTAATCAAAAAATGTAAAAACAATTCAAAATAAATTCAATAATGGGATGATAAAGGCATTTAAATCGAGTAATAAGGCTTTTCTAGGCATGAGTGACTATAAATGAACTTTTCTTAACAATGGATGGCTTTTGCTCCACGTTTCCCGAGGCAAACAATCAATTACAATCTGTTTTAATCAAAAAATGTAAAAACAATTCAAAATAAATTCAATAATGGGATTATAAGGGCATTTAAATCGAGTAATAAGGCTTTTCTAGGCATGAGTGATTATAAATGATCTTTTCTTGACAATGGATGGCTTTCGTTCCATGTTTCCCGAGATAAACAATCTATTACAATCTGTTTTAATCAAAAACTGTAAAAAAAATCAAAATAAATTCAATAATGGGATTATAAAGGCATTTAAACCGAGTAATAAGGCTTCTCTAGGCATGAGTGACTATAAATGAACTTTTCTTGACAATGGATGGCTTTTGCTCCACGCTTCCCGAGGCAAACAATCAATTACAATATGTTTTAATCAAAAAATGTAAAAACAATTCAAAATAAATTCAATAATGGGATGATAAAGGCATATAAATCGAGTAATAAGGCTTTTCTAGGCATGAGTGACTATAAATGAACTTTTCTTAACAATGGATGGCTTTTGCTCCACGTTTCCCGAGGCAAACAATCAATTACAATCTGTTTTAATCAAAAAATGTAAAAACAATTCAAAATAAATTCAATAATGGGATTATAAGGGCATTTAAATCGAGTAATAAGGCTTTTCTAGGCATGAGTGACTATAAATGATCTTTTCTTGACAATGGATGGCTTTCGTTCCATGTTTCCCGAGATAAACAATCTATTACAATCTGTTTTAATCAAAAACTGTAAAAAAAATCAAAATAAATTCAATAATGGGATTATAAAGGCATTTAAACCGAGTAATAAGGCTTCTCTAGGCATGAGTGACTATAAATGAACTTTTCTTGACAATGGATGGCTTTTGCTCCACGCTTCCCGAGGCAAACAATCAATTACAATATGTTTTAATCAAAAAATGTAAAAACAATTCAAAATAAATTCAATAATGGGATGATAAAGGCATTTAAATCGAGTAATAAGGCTTTTCTAGGCATGAGTGACTATAAATGAACTTTTCTTAACAATGGATGGCTTTTGCTCCACGTTTCCCGAGGCAAACAATCAATTACAATCTGTTTTAATCAAAAAATGTAAAAACAATTCAAAATAAATTCAATAATGGGATTATAAGGGCATTTAAACCGAGTTATAAGGCTTTTCTAGGCATGAGTGACTATAAATGAACTTTTCTTGACAATGGATGGCTTTCGCTCTATGTTTCCCGAGGCAAACAATCAATTACAATCTGTTTTAATCAAAAAATGTCAAAAAAGTTCAAAATAAATTCAATAATGGGATTATAAAGGCATTTAAACCGAGTAATAAGGCTTTTCTAGGCATGAGTGACTATAAATGATGTTTTCTTGACAATGGATGGCTTTCGTTCCATGTTTCCCGAGATAAACAATGTATTAGAATCTGTTTTAATAAAAAAATGTAAAAATAATTCAAAATAAATTCGATAATGGGATTATAAGGGCATTTAAATCGAGTAATAAGGCTTTTCTAGGCATGAGTGACTATAAATGATCTTTTCTTGACAATGGATGGCTTTCGTTCCATGTTTCTCGAGATAAACAATCTATTACAATCTGATTTAATGAAAAACTGTAAAAAAAAATCAAAATAAATTCAATAATGGGATTATAAAGGCATTTAAACCGAGTAATAAGGCTTCTCTAGGCATGAGTGACTATAAATGAACTTTTCTTGACAATGGATGGCTTTTGCTCCACGCTTCCCGAGGCAAAAAATCAATTACAATATGTTTTAATCAAAAAATGTAAAAACAATTCAAAATAAATTCAATAATGGGATGATAAAGGCATTTAAATCGAGTAATAAGGCTTTTCTAGGCATGAGTGACTATAAATGAACTTTTCTTAACAATGGATGGCTTTTGCTCCACGTTTCCCGAGGCAAACAATCAATTACAATCTGTTTTAATCAAAAAATGTAAAAACAATTCAAAATAAATTCAATAATGGGATTATAAGGGCATTTAAACCGAGATATAAGGCTTTTCTAGGCATGAGTGACTATAAATGAACTTTTCTTGACAATGGATGGCTTTCGCTCTATGTTTCCCGAGGCAAACAATCAATTACAATCTGTTTTAATCAAAAAATGTCAAAAAAGTTCAAAATAAATTCAATAATGGGATTATAAAGGCATTTAAACCGAGTAATAAGGCTTTTCTAGGCATGAGTGACTATAAATGATGTTTTCTTGACAATGGATGGCTTTCGTTCCATGTTTCCCGAGATAAACAATGTATTAGAATCTGTTTTAATAAAAAAATGTAAAAATAATTCAAAATAAATTCGATAATGGGATTATAAGGGCATTTAAATCGAGTAATAAGGCTTTTCTAGGCATGAGTGACTATAAATGATCTTTTCTTGACAATGGATGGCTTTCGTTCCATGTTTCTCGAGATAAACAATCTATTACAATCTGATTTAATGAAAAACTGTAAAAAAAAATCAAAATAAATTCAATAATGGGATTATAAAGGCATTTAAACCGAGTAATAAGGCTTCTCTAGGCATGAGTGACTATAAATGAACTTTTCTTGACAATGGATGGCTTTTGCTCCACGCTTCCCGAGGCAAAAAATCAATTACAATATGTTTTAATCAAAAAATGTAAAAACAATTCAAAATAAATTCAATAATGGGATGATAAAGGCATTTAAATCGAGTAATAAGGCTTTTCTAGGCATGAGTGACTATAAATGAACTTTTCTTAACAATGGATGGCTTTTGCTCCACGTTTCCCGAGGCAAACAATCAATTACAATCTGTTTTAATCAAAAAATGTAAAAACAATTCAAAATAAATTCAATAATGGGATTATAAGGGCATTTAAACCGAGTTATAAGGCTTTTCTAGGCATGAGTGACTATAAATGAACTTTTCTTGACAATGGATGGCTTTCGCTCTATGTTTCCCGAGGCAAACAATCAATTACAATCTGTTTTAATCAAAAAATGTCAAAAAAGTTCAAAATAAATTCAATAATGGGATTATAAAGGCATTTAAACCGAGTAATAAGGCTTTTCTAGGCATGAGTGACTATAAATGATGTTTTCTTGACAATGGATGGCTTTCGTTCCATGTTTCCCGAGATAAACAATGTATTAGAATCTGTTTTAATAAAAAAATGTAAAAATAATTCAAAATAAATTCGATAATGGGATTATAAGGGCATTTAAATCGAGTAATAAGGCTTTTCTAGGCATGAGTGACTATAAATGATCTTTTCTTGACAATGGATGGCTTTCGTTCCATGTTTCTCGAGATAAACAATCTATTACAATCTGATTTAATGAAAAACTGTAAAAAAAAATCAAAATAAATTCAATAATGGGATTATAAAGGCATTTAAACCGAGTAATAAGGCTTCTCTAGGCATGAGTGACTATAAATGAACTTTTCTTGACAATGGATGGCTTTTGCTCCACGCTTCCCGAGGCAAACAATCAATTACAATATGTTTTAATCAAAAAATGTAAAAACAATTCAAAATAAATTCAATAATGGGATGATAAAGGCATTTAAATCGAGTAATAAGGCTTTTCTAGGCATGAGTGACTATAAATGAACTTTTCTTAACAATGGATGGCTTTTGCTCCACGTTTCCCGAGGCAAACAATCAATTACAATCTGTTTTAATCAAAAAATGTAAAAACAATTCAAAATAAATTCAATAATGGGATTATAAGGGCATTTAAACCGAGTTATAAGGCTTTTCTAGGCATGAGTGACTATAAATGAACTTTTCTTGACAATGGATGGCTTTCGCTCTATGTTTCCCGAGGCAAACAATCAATTACAATCTGTTTTAATCAAAAAATGTCAAAAAAGTTCAAAATAAATTCAATAATGGGATTATAAAGGCATTTAAACCGAGTAATAAGGCTTTTCTAGGCATGAGTGACTATAAATGATGTTTTCTTGACAATGGATGGCTTTCGTTCCATGTTTCCCGAGATAAACAATGTATTAGAATCTGTTTTAATAAAAAAATGTAAAAATAATTCAAAATAAATTCGATAATGGGATTATAAGGGCATTTAAATCGAGTAATAAGGCTTTTCTAGGCATGAGTGACTATAAATGATCTTTTCTTGACAATGGATGGCTTTCGTTCCATGTTTCTCGAGATAAACAATCTATTACAATCTGATTTAATGAAAAACTGTAAAAAAAAATCAAAATAAATTCAATAATGGGATTATAAAGGCATTTAAACCGAGTAATAAGGCTTCTCTAGGCATGAGTGACTGTAAATGAACTTTTCTTGACAATGGATGGCTTTTGCTCCACGCTTCCCGAGGCAAACATTCAATTACAATCTGTTTAATCAAAAAATGTCAAAAAAGTTCAAAATAAATTCAATAATGGGATTATAAAGGCATTTAAACCGAGTAATAAGGCTTTTCTACGCATGAGTGACTATAAATGATGTTTTCTTGACAATGGATGGCTTTCGTTCCATGTTTCCCAAGATAAACAATGTATTAGAATCTGTTTTAATCAAAAAATGTAAAAAAACTTCAAAATAAATTCAATAATGGGATTATAAAGGCATTTAAACCGAGTAATATGGCTTTTCTAGGCATGAGTGACTATAAATGAACTTTTCTTGACAATGGATGGCTTTTGCTCCACGTTTCCCGAGGCAAACAATCAATTACAATATGTTTTAATCAAAAAATGTAAAAACAATCCAAAATAAATTCAATAATGGGATTATAAAGGCATTTAAATCGAGTAATAAGGCTTTTCTAGGCATGAGTGACTATAAATGAACTTTCCTTGACAATGGATGGCTTTTGCTCCACGTTTCCCGAGGCAAACAATCAATTACAATCTGTTTTAATAAAAAAATATAAAAATAATTCAAAATAAATTCAATAATGGGATTATAAGGGCATTTAAACCGAGTAATAAGGCTTTTCTAGGCATGAGTGACTATAAATGAACTTTTCTTGATAATGGATGGCTTTTGCTCCACGTTTCCCGAGGCAAACAATCAATTACAATCTGTTTTAATAAAAAAATGTAAAAATAATTCAAAATAAATTCAATAATGGGATTATAAAGGCATTTAAACCGAGTAATAAGGCTTTTCTAGGCATGAGTGACTATAAATGATGTTTTCTTGACAATGGATGGCTTTCGTTGCATGTTTCCCGAGATAAACAATATATTACAATCTGTTTTAATCAAAAAATGTAAAATAAATTCAGTAATGGGATTATAAAAGCATTTAAACCGAGTAATAAGGCTTTTCTAGGCATGAGTGACTATAAATGATCTTTTCTTGACAATGGATGGCTTTCGTTCCATGTTTCCCGAGATAAACAATCTATTACAATCTGTTTTAATCAAAAACTGTAAAAAAAATCAAAATAAATTCAATAATGGGATTATAAAGGCATTTAAACCGAGTAATAAGGCTTCTCTAGGCATGAGTGACTATAAATGAACTTTTCTTGACAATGGATGGGTTTTGCTCCACGCTTCCCGAGGCAAACAATCAATTACAATATGTTTTAATCAAAAAATGTAAAAACAATTCAAAATAAATTCAATAATGGGATGATAAAGGCATTTAAATCGAGTAATAAGGCTTTTCTAGGCATGAGTGACTATAAATGAACTTTTCTTAACAATGGATGGCTTTTGCTCCACGTTTCCCGAGGCAAACAATCAATTACAATCTGTTTTAATCAAAAAATGTAAAAACAATTCAAAATAAATTCAATAATGGGATTATAAGGGCATTTAAATCGAGTAATAAGGCTTTTCTAGGCATGAGTGACTATAAATGATCTTTTCTTGACAATGGATGGCTTTCGTTCCATGTTTCCCGAGATAAACAATCTATTACAATCTGTTTTAATCAAAAACTGTAAAAAAAATCAAAATAAATTCAATAATGGGATTATAAAGGCATTTAAACCGAGTAATAAGGCTTCTCTAGGCATGAGTGACTATAAATGAACTTTTCTTGACAATGGATGGCTTTTGCTCCATGCTTCCCGAGGCAAACAATCAATTACAATATGTTTTAATCAAAAAATGTAAAAACAATTCAAAATAAATTCAATAATGGGATGATAAAGGCATATAAATCGAGTAATAAGGCTTTTCTAGGCATGAGTGACTATAAATGAACTTTTCTTAACAATGGATGGCTTTTGCTCCACGTTTCCCGAGGCAAACAATCAATTACAATCTGTTTTAATCAAAAAATGTAAAAACAATTCAAAATAAATTCAATAATGGGATTATAAGGGCATTTAAATCGAGTAATAAGGCTTTTCTAGGCATGAGTGACTATAAATGATCTTTTCTTGACAATGGATGGCTTTCGTTCCATGTTTCCCGAGATAAACAATCTATTACAATCTGTTTTAATCAAAAACTGTAAAAAAAATCAAAATAAATTCAATAATGGGATTATAAAGGCATTTAAACCGAGTAATAAGGCTTCTCTAGGCATGAGTGACTATAAATGAACTTTTCTTGACAATGGATGGCTTTTGCTCCACGCTTCCCGAGGCAAACAATCAATTACAATATGTTTTAATCAAAAAATGTAAAAACAATTCAAAATAAATTCAATAATGGGATGATAAAGGCATTTAAATCGAGTAATAAGGCTTTTCTAGGCATGAGTGACTATAAATGAACTTTTCTTAACAATGGATGGCTTTTGCTCCACGTTTCCCGAGGCAAACAATCAATTACAATCTGTTTTAATCAAAAAATGTAAAAACAATTCAAAATAAATTCAATAATGGGATTATAAGGGCATTTAAATCGAGTAATAAGGCTTTTCTAGGCATGAGTGATTATAAATGATCTTTTCTTGACAATGGATGGCTTTCGTTCCATGTTTCCCGAGATAAACAATCTATTACAATCTGTTTTAATCAAAAACTGTAAAAAAAATCAAAATAAATTCAATAATGGGATTATAAAGGCATTTAAACCGAGTAATAAGGCTTCTCTAGGCATGAGTGACTATAAATGAACTTTTCTTGACAATGGATGGCTTTTGCTCCACGCTTCCCGAGGCAAACAATCAATTACAATATGTTTTAATCAAAAAATGTAAAAACAATTCAAAATAAATTCAATAATGGGATGATAAAGGCATATAAATCGAGTAATAAGGCTTTTCTAGGCATGAGTGACTATAAATGAACTTTTCTTAACAATGGATGGCTTTTGCTCCACGTTTCCCGAGGCAAACAATCAATTACAATCTGTTTTAATCAAAAAATGTAAAAACAATTCAAAATAAATTCAATAATGGGATTATAAGGGCATTTAAATCGAGTAATAAGGCTTTTCTAGGCATGAGTGACTATAAATGATCTTTTCTTGACAATGGATGGCTTTCGTTCCATGTTTCCCGAGATAAACAATCTATTACAATCTGTTTTAATCAAAAACTGTAAAAAAAATCAAAATAAATTCAATAATGGGATTATAAAGGCATTTAAACCGAGTAATAAGGCTTCTCTAGGCATGAGTGACTATAAATGAACTTTTCTTGATAATGGATGGCTTTTGCTCCACGCTTCCCGAGGCAAACAATCAATTACAATATGTTTTAATCAAAAAATGTAAAAACAATTCAAAATAAATTCAATAATGGGATGATAAAGGCATTTAAATCGAGTAATAAGGCTTTTCTAGGCATGAGTGACTATAAATGAACTTTTCTTAACAATGGATGGCTTTTGCTCCACGTTTCCCGAGGCAAACAATCAATTACAATCTGTTTTAATCAAAAAATGTAAAAACAATTCAAAATAAATTCAATAATGGGATTATAAGGGCATTTAAATCGAGTAATAAGGCTTTTCTAGGCATGAGTGATTATAAATGATCTTTTCTTGACAATGGATGGCTTTCGTTCCATGTTTCCCGAGATAAACAATCTATTACAATCTGTTTTAATCAAAAACTGTAAAAAAAATCAAAATAAATTCAATAATGGGATTATAAAGGCATTTAAACCGAGTAATAAGGCTTCTCTAGGCATGAGTGACTATAAATGAACTTTTCTTGACAATGGATGGCTTTTGCTCCACGCTTCCCGAGGCAAACAATCAATTACAATATGTTTTAATCAAAAAATGTAAAAACAATTCAAAATAAATTCAATAATGGGATGATAAAGGCATATAAATCGAGTAATAAGGCTTTTCTAGGCATGAGTGACTATAAATGAACTTTTCTTAACAATGGATGGCTTTTGCTCCACGTTTCCCGAGGCAAACAATCAATTACAATCTGTTTTAATCAAAAAATGTAAAAACAATTCAAAATAAATTCAATAATGGGATTATAAGGGCATTTAAATCGAGTAATAAGGCTTTTCTAGGCATGAGTGACTATAAATGATCTTTTCTTGACAATGGATGGCTTTCGTTCCATGTTTCCCGAGATAAACAATCTATTACAATCTGTTTTAATCAAAAACTGTAAAAAAAATCAAAATAAATTCAATAATGGGATTATAAAGGCATTTAAACCGAGTAATAAGGCTTCTCTAGGCATGAGTGACTATAAATGAACTTTTCTTGACAATGGATGGCTTTTGCTCCACGCTTCCCGAGGCAAACAATCAATTACAATATGTTTTAATCAAAAAATGTAAAAACAATTCAAAATAAATTCAATAATGGGATGATAAAGGCATTTAAATCGAGTAATAAGGCTTTTCTAGGCATGAGTGACTATAAATGAACTTTTCTTAACAATGGATGGCTTTTGCTCCACGTTTCCCGAGGCAAACAATCAATTACAATCTGTTTTAATCAAAAAATGTAAAAACAATTCAAAATAAATTCAATAATGGGATTATAAGGGCATTTAAACCGAGTTATAAGGCTTTTCTAGGCATGAGTGACTATAAATGAACTTTTCTTGACAATGGATGGCTTTCGCTCTATGTTTCCCGAGGCAAACAATCAATTACAATCTGTTTTAATCAAAAAATGTCAAAAAAGTTCAAAATAAATTCAATAATGGGATTATAAAGGCATTTAAACCGAGTAATAAGGCTTTTCTAGGCATGAGTGACTATAAATGATGTTTTCTTGACAATGGATGGCTTTCGTTCCATGTTTCCCGAGATAAACAATGTATTAGAATCTGTTTTAATAAAAAAATGTAAAAATAATTCAAAATAAATTCGATAATGGGATTATAAGGGCATTTAAATCGAGTAATAAGGCTTTTCTAGGCATGAGTGACTATAAATGATCTTTTCTTGACAATGGATGGCTTTCGTTCCATGTTTCTCGAGATAAACAATCTATTACAATCTGATTTAATGAAAAACTGTAAAAAAAAATCAAAATAAATTCAATAATGGGATTATAAAGGCATTTAAACCGAGTAATAAGGCTTCTCTAGGCATGAGTGACTATAAATGAACTTTTCTTGACAATGGATGGCTTTTGCTCCACGCTTCCCGAGGCAAAAAATCAATTACAATATGTTTTAATCAAAAAATGTAAAAACAATTCAAAATAAATTCAATAATGGGATGATAAAGGCATTTAAATCGAGTAATAAGGCTTTTCTAGGCATGAGTGACTATAAATGAACTTTTCTTAACAATGGATGGCTTTTGCTCCACGTTTCCCGAGGCAAACAATCAATTACAATCTGTTTTAATCAAAAAATGTAAAAACAATTCAAAATAAATTCAATAATGGGATTATAAGGGCATTTAAACCGAGATATAAGGCTTTTCTAGGCATGAGTGACTATAAATGAACTTTTCTTGACAATGGATGGCTTTCGCTCTATGTTTCCCGAGGCAAACAATCAATTACAATCTGTTTTAATCAAAAAATGTCAAAAAAGTTCAAAATAAATTCAATAATGGGATTATAAAGGCATTTAAACCGAGTAATAAGGCTTTTCTAGGCATGAGTGACTATAAATGATGTTTTCTTGACAATGGATGGCTTTCGTTCCATGTTTCCCGAGATAAACAATGTATTAGAATCTGTTTTAATAAAAAAATGTAAAAATAATTCAAAATAAATTCGATAATGGGATTATAAGGGCATTTAAATCGAGTAATAAGGCTTTTCTAGGCATGAGTGACTATAAATGATCTTTTCTTGACAATGGATGGCTTTCGTTCCATGTTTCTCGAGATAAACAATCTATTACAATCTGATTTAATGAAAAACTGTAAAAAAAAATCAAAATAAATTCAATAATGGGATTATAAAGGCATTTAAACCGAGTAATAAGGCTTCTCTAGGCATGAGTGACTATAAATGAACTTTTCTTGACAATGGATGGCTTTTGCTCCACGCTTCCCGAGGCAAAAAATCAATTACAATATGTTTTAATCAAAAAATGTAAAAACAATTCAAAATAAATTCAATAATGGGATGATAAAGGCATTTAAATCGAGTAATAAGGCTTTTCTAGGCATGAGTGACTATAAATGAACTTTTCTTAACAATGGATGGCTTTTGCTCCACGTTTCCCGAGGCAAACAATCAATTACAATCTGTTTTAATCAAAAAATGTAAAAACAATTCAAAATAAATTCAATAATGGGATTATAAGGGCATTTAAACCGAGTTATAAGGCTTTTCTAGGCATGAGTGACTATAAATGAACTTTTCTTGAAAATGGATGGCTTTCGCTCTATGTTTCCCGAGGCAAACAATCAATTACAATCTGTTTTAATCAAAAAATGTCAAAAAAGTTCAAAATAAATTCAATAATGGGATTATAAAGGCATTTAAACCGAGTAATAAGGCTTTTCTAGGCATGAGTGACTATAAATGATGTTTTCTTGACAATGGATGGCTTTCGTTCCATGTTTCCCGAGATAAACAATGTATTAGAATCTGTTTTAATAAAAAAATGTAAAAATAATTCAAAATAAATTCGATAATGGGATTATAAGGGCATTTAAATCGAGTAATAAGGCTTTTCTAGGCATGAGTGACTATAAATGATCTTTTCTTGACAATGGATGGCTTTCGTTCCATGTTTCTCGAGATAAACAATCTATTACAATCTGATTTAATGAAAAACTGTAAAAAAAAATCAAAATAAATTCAATAATGGGATTATAAAGGCATTTAAACCGAGTAATAAGGCTTCTCTAGGCATGAGTGACTATAAATGAACTTTTCTTGACAATGGATGGCTTTTGCTCCACGCTTCCCGAGGCAAACAATCAATTACAATATGTTTTAATCAAAAAATGTAAAAACAATTCAAAATAAATTCAATAATGGGATGATAAAGGCATTTAAATCGAGTAATAAGGCTTTTCTAGGCATGAGTGACTATAAATGAACTTTTCTTAACAATGGATGGCTTTTGCTCCACGTTTCCCGAGGCAAACAATCAATTACAATCTGTTTTAATCAAAAAATGTAAAAACAATTCAAAATAAATTCAATAATGGGATTATAAGGGCATTTAAACCGAGTTATAAGGCTTTTCTAGGCATGAGTGACTATAAATGAACTTTTCTTGACAATGGATGGCTTTCGCTCTATGTTTCCCGAGGCAAACAATCAATTACAATCTGTTTTAATCAAAAAATGTCAAAAAAGTTCAAAATAAATTCAATAATGGGATTATAAAGGCATTTAAACCGAGTAATAAGGCTTTTCTAGGCATGAGTGACTATAAATGATGTTTTCTTGACAATGGATGGCTTTCGTTCCATGTTTCCCGAGATAAACAATGTATTAGAATCTGTTTTAATAAAAAAATGTAAAAATAATTCAAAATAAATTCGATAATGGGATTATAAGGGCATTTAAATCGAGTAATAAGGCTTTTCTAGGCATGAGTGACTATAAATGATCTTTTCTTGACAATGGATGGCTTTCGTTCCATGTTTCTCGAGATAAACAATCTATTACAATCTGATTTAATGAAAAACTGTAAAAAAAAATCAAAATAAATTCAATAATGGGATTATAAAGGCATTTAAACCGAGTAATAAGGCTTCTCTAGGCATGAGTGACTGTAAATGAACTTTTCTTGACAATGGATGGCTTTTGCTCCACGCTTCCCGAGGCAAACATTCAATTACAATCTGTTTAATCAAAAAATGTCAAAAAAGTTCAAAATAAATTCAATAATGGGATTATAAAGGCATTTAAACCGAGTAATAAGGCTTTTCTACGCATGAGTGACTATAAATGATGTTTTCTTGACAATGGATGGCTTTCGTTCCATGTTTCCCAAGATAAACAATGTATTAGAATCTGTTTTAATCAAAAAATGTAAAAAAACTTCAAAATAAATTCAATAATGGGATTATAAAGGCATTTAAACCGAGTAATATGGCTTTTCTAGGCATGAGTGACTATAAATGAACTTTTCTTGACAATGGATGGCTTTTGCTCCACGTTTCCCGAGGCAAACAATCAATTACAATATGTTTTAATCAAAAAATGTAAAAACAATCCAAAATAAATTCAATAATGGGATTATAAAGGCATTTAAATCGAGTAATAAGGCTTTTCTAGGCATGAGTGACTATAAATGAACTTTCCTTGACAATGGATGGCTTTTGCTCCACGTTTCCCGAGGCAAACAATCAATTACAATCTGTTTTAATAAAAAAATATAAAAATAATTCAAAATAAATTCAATAATGGGATTATAAGGGCATTTAAACCGAGTAATAAGGCTTTTCTAGGCATGAGTGACTATAAATGAACTTTTCTTGATAATGGATGGCTTTTGCTCCACGTTTCCCGAGGCAAACAATCAATTACAATCTGTTTTAATAAAAAAATGTAAAAATAATTCAAAATAAATTCAATAATGGGATTATAAAGGCATTTAAACCGAGTAATAAGGCTTTTCTAGGCATGAGTGACTATAAATGATGTTTTCTTGACAATGGATGGCTTTCGTTGCATGTTTCCCGAGATAAACAATATATTACAATCTGTTTTAATCAAAAAATGTAAAAAAAATTCAAAATAAATTCAGTAATGGGATTATAAAAGCATTTAAACCGAGTAATAAGGCTTTTCTAGGCATGAGTGACTATAAATGATCTTTTCTTGACAATGGATGGCTTTCGTTCCATGTTTCCCGAGATAAACAATCTATTACAATCTGTTTTAATCAAAAACTGTAAAAAAAATCAAAATAAATTCAATAATGGGATTATAAAGGCATTTAAACCGAGTAATAAGGCTTCTCTAGGCATGAGTGACTATAAATGAACTTTTCTTGACAATGGATGGGTTTTGCTCCACGCTTCCCGAGGCAAACAATCAATTACAATATGTTTTAATCAAAAAATGTAAAAACAATTCAAAATAAATTCAATAATGGGATGATAAAGGCATTTAAATCGAGTAATAAGGCTTTTCTAGGCATGAGTGACTATAAATGAACTTTTCTTAACAATGGATGGCTTTTGCTCCACGTTTCCCGAGGCAAACAATCAATTACAATCTGTTTTAATCAAAAAATGTAAAAACAATTCAAAATAAATTCAATAATGGGATTATAAGGGCATTTAAATCGAGTAATAAGGCTTTTCTAGGCATGAGTGACTATAAATGATCTTTTCTTGACAATGGATGGCTTTCGTTCCATGTTTCCCGAGATAAACAATCTATTACAATCTGTTTTAATCAAAAACTGTAAAAAAAATCAAAATAAATTCAATAATGGGATTATAAAGGCATTTAAACCGAGTAATAAGGCTTCTCTAGGCATGAGTGACTATAAATGAACTTTTCTTGACAATGGATGGCTTTTGCTCCACGCTTCCCGAGGCAAACAATCAATTACAATATGTTTTAATCAAAAAATGTAAAAACAATTCAAAATAAATTCAATAATGGGATGATAAAGGCATTTAAATCGAGTAATAAGGCTTTTCTAGGCATGAGTGACTATAAATGAACTTTTCTTAACAATGGATGGCTTTTGCTCCACGTTTCCCGAGGCAAACAATCAATTACAATCTGTTTTAATCAAAAAATGTAAAAACAATTCAAAATAAATTCAATAATGGGATTATAAGGGCATTTAAACCGAGTTATAAGGCTTTTCTAGGCATGAGTGACTATAAATGAACTTTTCTTGACAATGGATGGCTTTCGCTCTATGTTTCCCGAGGCAAACAATCAATTACAATCTGTTTTAATCAAAAAATGTCAAAAAAGTTCAAAATAAATTCAATAATGGGATTATAAAGGCATTTAAACCGAGTAATAAGGCTTTTCTAGGCATGAGTGACTATAAATGATGTTTTCTTGACAATGGATGGCTTTCGTTCCATGTTTCCCGAGATAAACAATGTATTAGAATCTGTTTTAATAAAAAAATGTAAAAATAATTCAAAATAAATTCGATAATGGGATTATAAGGGCATTTAAATCGAGTAATAAGGCTTTTCTAGGCATGAGTGACTATAAATGATCTTTTCTTGACAATGGATGGCTTTCGTTCCATGTTTCTCGAGATAAACAATCTATTACAATCTGATTTAATGAAAAACTGTAAAAAAATATCAAAATAAATTCAATAATGGGATTATAAAGGCATTTAAACCGAGTAATAAGGCTTCTCTAGGCATGAGTGACTGTAAATGAACTTTTCTTGACAATGGATGGCTTTTGCTCCACGCTTCCCGAGGCAAACATTCAATTACAATCTGTTTAATCAAAAAATGTCAAAAAAGTTCAAAATAAATTCAATAATGGGATTATAAAGGCATTTAAACCGAGTAATAAGGCTTTTCTACGCATGAGTGACTATAAATGATGTTTTCTTGACAATGGATGGCTTTCGTTGCATGTTTCCCGAGATAAACAATGTATTAGAATCTGTTTTAATAAAAAAATGTAAAAATAATTCAAAATAAATTCAATAATGGGATTATAAGGGCATTTAAATCGAGTAATAAGGCTTTTCTAGGCATGAGTGACTATAAATGATCTTTTCTTGACAATGGATGGCTTTCGTTCCATGTTTCTCGAGATAAACAATCTATTACAATCTGATTTAATGAAAAACTGTAAAAAAAAATCAAAATAAATTCAATAATGGGATTATAAAGGCATTTAAACCGAGTAATAAGGCTTCTCTAGGCATGAGTGACTATAAATGAACTTTTCTTGACAATGGATGGCTTTTGCTCCACGCTTCCCGAGGCAAACAATCAATTACAATATGTTTTAATCAAAAAATGTAAAAACAATTCAAAATAAATTCAATAATGGGATGATAAAGGCATTTAAATCGAGTAATAAGGCTTTTCTAGGCATGAGTGACTATAAATGAACTTTTCTTAACAATGGATGGCTTTTGCTCCACGTTTCCCGAGGCAAACAATCAATTACAATCTGTTTTAATCAAAAAATGTAAAAACAATTCAAAATAAATTCAATAATGGGATTATAAGGGCATTTAAACCGAGTTATAAGGCTTTTCTAGGCATGAGTGACTATAAATGAACTTTTCTTGACAATGGATGGCTTTTGCTCCACGTTTCCCGAGGCAAACAATCAATTACAATATGTTTTAATCAAAAAATGTAAAAACAATTCAAAATAAATTCAATAATGGGATTATAAAGGCATTTAAATCGAGTAATAAGGCTTTTCTAGGCATGAGTGACTATAAATGATCTTTTCTTGACAATGGATGGCTTTCGTTCCATGTTTCCCGAGATAAACAATCTATTACAATCTGTTTTAATCAAAAACTGTAAAAAAAATCAAAATAAATTCAATAATGGGATTATAAGGGCATTTAAACCGAGTAATAAGGCTTTTCTAGGCATGAGTGACTATAAATGAACTTTTCTTGATAATGGATGGCTTTTGCTCCACGTTTCCCGAGGCAAACAATCAATTACAATCTGTTTTAATAAAAAAATGTAAAAATAATTCAAAATAAATTCAATAATGGGATTATAAAGGCATTTAAACCGAGTAATAAGGCTTTTCTAGGCATGAGTGACTATAAATGATGTTTTCTTGACAATGGATGGCTTTCGTTGCATGTTTCCCGAGATAAACAATATATTACAATCTGTTTTAATCAAAAAATGTAAAAAAAATTCAAAATAAATTCAGTAATGGGATTATAAAAGCATTTAAACCGAGTAATAAGGCTTTTCTAGGCATGAGTGACTATAAATGATCTTTTCTTGACAATGGATGGCTTTCGTTCCATGTTTCCCGAGATAAACAATCTATTACAATCTGTTTTAATCAAAAACTGTAAAAAAAATCAAAATAAATTCAATAATGGGATTATAAAGGCATTTAAACCGAGTAATAAGGCTTCTCTAGGCATGAGTGACTATAAATGAACTTTTCTTGACAATGGATGGGTTTTGCTCCACGCTTCCCGAGGCAAACAATCAATTACAATATGTTTTAATCAAAAAATGTAAAAACAATTCAAAATAAATTCAATAATGGGATGATAAAGGCATTTAAATCGAGTAATAAGGCTTTTCTAGGCATGAGTGACTATAAATGAACTTTTCTTAACAATGGATGGCTTTTGCTCCACGTTTCCCGAGGCAAACAATCAATTACAATCTGTTTTAATCAAAAAATGTAAAAACAATTCAAAATAAATTCAATAATGGGATTATAAGGGCATTTAAACCGAGTTATAAGGCTTTTCTAGGCATGAGTGACTATAAATGAACTTTTCTTGACAATGGATGGCTTTTGCTCCACGTTTCCCGAGGCAAACAATCAATTACAATATGCTTTAATCAAAAAATGTAAAAACAATTCAAAATAAATTCAATAATGGGATTATAAAGGCATTTAAATCGAGTAATAAGGCTTTTCTAGGCATGAGTGACTATAAATGATCTTTTCTTGACAATGGATGGCTTTCGTTCCATGTTTCCCGAGATAAACAATCTATTACAATCTGTTTTAATCAAAAACTGTAAAAAAAATCAAAATAAATTCAATAATGGGATTATAAGGGCATTTAAACCGAGTAATAAGGCTTTTCTAGGCATGAGTGACTATAAATGAACTTTTCTTGATAATGGATGGCTTTTGCTCCACGTTTCCCGAGGCAAACAATCAATTACAATCTGTTTTAATAAAAAAATGTAAAAATAATTCAAAATAAATTCAATAATGGGATTATAAAGGCATTTAAACCGAGTAATAAGGCTTTTCTAGGCATGAGTGACTATAAATGATGTTTTCTTGACAATGGATGGCTTTCGTTGCATGTTTCCCGAGATAAACAATATATTACAATCTGTTTTAATCAAAAAATGTAAAAAAAATTCAAAATAAATTCAGTAATGGGATTATAAAAGCATTTAAACCGAGTAATAAGGCTTTTCTAGGCATGAGTGACTATAAATGATCTTTTCTTGACAATGGATGGCTTTCGTTCCATGTTTCCCGAGATAAACAATCTATTACAATCTGTTTTAATCAAAAACTGTAAAAAAAATCAAAATAAATTCAATAATGGGATTATAAAGGCATTTAAACCGAGTAATAAGGCTTCTCTAGGCATGAGTGACTATAAATGAACTTTTCTTGACAATGGATGGGTTTTGCTCCACGCTTCCCGAGGCAAACAATCAATTACAATATGTTTTAATCAAAAAATGTAAAAACAATTCAAAATAAATTCAATAATGGGATGATAAAGGCATTTAAATCGAGTAATAAGGCTTTTCTAGGCATGAGTGACTATAAATGAACTTTTCTTAACAATGGATGGCTTTTGCTCCACGTTTCCCGAGGCAAACAATCAATTACAATCTGTTTTAATCAAAAAATGTAAAAACAATTCAAAATAAATTCAATAATGGGATTATAAGGGCATTTAAATCGAGTAATAAGGCTTTTCTAGGCATGAGTGACTATAAATGATCTTTTCTTGACAATGGATGGCTTTCGTTCCATGTTTCCCGAGATAAACAATCTATTACAATCTGTTTTAATCAAAAACTGTAAAAAAAATCAAAATAAATTCAATAATGGGATTATAAAGGCATTTAAACCGAGTAATAAGGCTTCTCTAGGCATGAGTGACTATAAATGAACTTTTCTTGACAATGGATGGCTTTTGCTCCACGCTTCCCGAGGCAAACAATCAATTACAATATGTTTTAATCAAAAAATGTAAAAACAATTCAAAATAAATTCAATAATGGGATGATAAAGGCATTTAAATCGAGTAATAAGGCTTTTCTAGGCATGAGTGACTATAAATGAACTTTTCTTAACAATGGATGGCTTTTGCTCCACGTTTCCCGAGGCAAACAATCAATTACAATCTGTTTTAATCAAAAAATGTAAAAACAATTCAAAATAAATTCAATAATGGGATTATAAGGGCATTTAAACCGAGTTATAAGGCTTTTCTAGGCATGAGTGACTATAAATGAACTTTTCTTGACAATGGATGGCTTTTGCTCCACGTTTCCCGAGGCAAACAATCAATTACAATATGTTTTAATCAAAAAATGTAAAAACAATTCAAAATAAATTCAATAATGGGATTATAAAGGCATTTAAATCGAGTAATAAGGCTTTTCTAGGCATGAGTGACTATAAATGATCTTTTCTTGACAATGGATGGCTTTCGTTCCATGTTTCCCGAGATAAACAATCTATTACAATCTGTTTTAATCAAAAACTGTAAAAAAAATCAAAATAAATTCAATAATGGGATTATAAGGGCATTTAAACCGAGTAATAAGGCTTTTCTAGGCATGAGTGACTATAAATGAACTTTTCTTGATAATGGATGGCTTTTGCTCCACGTTTCCCGAGGCAAACAATCAATTACAATCTGTTTTAATAAAAAAATGTAAAAATAATTCAAAATAAATTCAATAATGGGATTATAAAGGCATTTAAACCGAGTAATAAGGCTTTTCTAGGCATGAGTGACTATAAATGATGTTTTCTTGACAATGGATGGCTTTCGTTGCATGTTTCCCGAGATAAACAATATATTACAATCTGTTTTAATCAAAAAATGTAAAAAAAATTCAAAATAAATTCAGTAATGGGATTATAAAAGCATTTAAACCGAGTAATAAGGCTTTTCTAGGCATGAGTGACTATAAATGATCTTTTCTTGACAATGGATGGCTTTCGTTCCATGTTTCCCGAGATAAACAATCTATTACAATCTGTTTTAATCAAAAACTGTAAAAAAAATCAAAATAAATTCAATAATGGGATTATAAAGGCATTTAAACCGAGTAATAAGGCTTCTCTAGGCATGAGTGACTATAAATGAACTTTTCTTGACAATGGATGGGTTTTGCTCCACGCTTCCCGAGGCAAACAATCAATTACAATATGTTTTAATCAAAAAATGTAAAAACAATTCAAAATAAATTCAATAATGGGATGATAAAGGCATTTAAATCGAGTAATAAGGCTTTTCTAGGCATGAGTGACTATAAATGAACTTTTCTTAACAATGGATGGCTTTTGCTCCACGTTTCCCGAGGCAAACAATCAATTACAATCTGTTTTAATCAAAAAATGTAAAAACAATTCAAAATAAATTCAATAATGGGATTATAAGGGCATTTAAACCGAGTTATAAGGCTTTTCTAGGCATGAGTGACTATAAATGAACTTTTCTTGACAATGGATGGCTTTTGCTCCACGTTTCCCGAGGCAAACAATCAATTACAATATGTTTTAATCAAAAAATGTAAAAACAATTCAAAATAAATTCAATAATGGGATTATAAAGGCATTTAAATCGAGTAATAAGGCTTTTCTAGGCATGAGTGACTATAAATGATCTTTTCTTGACAATGGATGGCTTTCGTTCCATGTTTCCCGAGATAAACAATCTATTACAATCTGTTTTAATCAAAAACTGTAAAAAAAATCAAAATAAATTCAATAATGGGATTATAAGGGCATTTAAACCGAGTAATAAGGCTTTTCTAGGCATGAGTGACTATAAATGAACTTTTCTTGATAATGGATGGCTTTTGCTCCACGTTTCCCGAGGCAAACAATCAATTACAATCTGTTTTAATAAAAAAATGTAAAAATAATTCAAAATAAATTCAATAATGGGATTATAAAGGCATTTAAACCGAGTAATAAGGCTTTTCTAGGCATGAGTGACTATAAATGATGTTTTCTTGACAATGGATGGCTTTCGTTGCATGTTTCCCGAGATAAACAATATATTACAATCTGTTTTAATCAAAAAATGTAAAAAAAATTCAAAATAAATTCAGTAATGGGATTATAAAAGCATTTAAACCGAGTAATAAGGCTTTTCTAGGCATGAGTGACTATAAATGATCTTTTCTTGACAATGGATGGCTTTCGTTCCATGTTTCCCGAGATAAACAATCTATTACAATCTGTTTTAATCAAAAACTGTAAAAAAAATCAAAATAAATTCAATAATGGGATTATAAAGGCATTTAAACCGAGTAATAAGGCTTCTCTAGGCATGAGTGACTATAAATGAACTTTTCTTGACAATGGATGGCTTTTGCTCCACGCTTCCCGAGGCAAACAATCAATTACAATATGTTTTAATCAAAAAATGTAAAAACAATTCAAAATAAATTCAATAATGGGATGATAAAGGCATTTAAATCGAGTAATAAGGCTTTTCTAGGCATGAGTGACTATAAATGAACTTTTCTTAACAATGGATGGCTTTTGCTCCACGTTTCCCGAGGCAAACAATCAATTACAATCTGTTTTAATCAAAAAATGTAAAAACAATTCAAAATAAATTCAATAATGGGATTATAAGGGCATTTAAACCGAGTTATAAGGCTTTTCTAGGCATGAGTGACTATAAATGAACTTTTCTTGACAATGGATGGCTTTTGCTCCACGTTTCCCGAGGCAAACAATCAATTACAATATGTTTTAATCAAAAAATGTAAAAACAATTCAAAATAAATTCAATAATGGGATTATAAAGGCATTTAAATCGAGTAATAAGGCTTTTCTAGGCATGAGTGACTATAAATGATCTTTTCTTGACAATGGATGGCTTTCGTTCCATGTTTCCCGAGATAAACAATCTATTACAATCTGTTTTAATCAAAAACTGTAAAAAAAATCAAAATAAATTCAATAATGGGATTATAAGGGCATTTAAACCGAGTAATAAGGCTTTTCTAGGCATGAGTGACTATAAATGAACTTTTCTTGATAATGGATGGCTTTTGCTCCACGTTTCCCGAGGCAAACAATCAATTACAATCTGTTTTAATAAAAAAATGTAAAAATAATTCAAAATAAATTCAATAATGGGATTATAAAGGCATTTAAACCGAGTAATAAGGCTTTTCTAGGCATGAGTGACTATAAATGATGTTTTCTTGACAATGGATGGCTTTCGTTGCATGTTTCCCGAGATAAACAATATATTACAATCTGTTTTAATCAAAAAATGTAAAAAAAATTCAAAATAAATTCAGTAATGGGATTATAAAAGCATTTAAACCGAGTAATAAGGCTTTTCTAGGCATGAGTGACTATAAATGATCTTTTCTTGACAATGGATGGCTTTCGTTCCATGTTTCCCGAGATAAACAATCTATTACAATCTGTTTTAATCAAAAACTGTAAAAAAAATCAAAATAAATTCAATAATGGGATTATAAAGGCATTTAAACCGAGTAATAAGGCTTCTCTAGGCATGAGTGACTATAAATGAACTTTTCTTGACAATGGATGGCTTTTGCTCCACGCTTCCCGAGGCAAACAATCAATTACAATATGTTTTAATCAAAAAATGTAAAAACAATTCAAAATAAATTCAATAATGGGATGATAAAGGCATTTAAATCGAGTAATAAGGCTTTTCTAGGCATGAGTGACTATAAATGAACTTTTCTTAACAATGGATGGCTTTTGCTCCACGTTTCCCGAGGCAAACAATCAATTACAATCTGTTTTAATCAAAAAATGTAAAAACAATTCAAAATAAATTCAATAATGGGATTATAAGGGCATTTAAATCGAGTAATAAGGCTTTTCTAGGCATGAGTGACTATAAATGATCTTTTCTTGACAATGGATGGCTTTCGTTCCATGTTTCCCGAGATAAACAATCTATTACAATCTGTTTTAATCAAAAACTGTAAAAAAAATCAAAATAAATTCAATAATGGGATTATAAAGGCATTTAAACCGAGTAATAAGGCTTCTCTAGGCATGAGTGACTATAAATGAACTTTTCTTGACAATGGATGGCTTTTGCTCCACGCTTCCCGAGGCAAACAATCAATTACAATATGTTTTAATCAAAAAATGTAAAAACAATTCAAAATAAATTCAATAATGGGATGATAAAGGCATTTAAATCGAGTAATAAGGCTTTTCTAGGCATGAGTGACTATAAATGAACTTTTCTTAACAATGGATGGCTTTTGCTCCACGTTTCCCGAGGCAAACAATCAATTACAATCTGTTTTAATCAAAAAATGTAAAAACAATTCAAAATAAATTCAATAATGGGATTATAAGGGCATTTAAACCGAGTTATAAGGCTTTTCTAGGCATGAGTGACTATAAATGAACTTTTCTTGACAATGGATGGCTTTCGCTCTATGTTTCCCGAGGCAAACAATCAATTACAATCTGTTTTAATCAAAAAATGTCAAAAAAGTTCAAAATAAATTCAATAATGGGATTATAAAGGCATTTAAACCGAGTAATAAGGCTTTTCTAGGCATGAGTGACTATAAATGATGTTTTCTTGACAATGGATGGCTTTCGTTCCATGTTTCCCGAGATAAACAATCTATTAGAATCTGTTTTAATAAAAAAATGTAAAAATAATTCAAAATAAATTCGATAATGGGATTATAAGGGCATTTAAATCGAGTAATAAGGCTTTTCTAGGCATGAGTGACTATAAATGATCTTTTCTTGACAATGGATGGCTTTCGTTCCATGTTTCTCGAGATAAACAATCTATTACAATCTGATTTAATGAAAAACTGTAAAAAAAAATCAAAATAAATTCAATAATGGGATTATAAAGGCATTTAAACCGAGTAATAAGGCTTCTCTAGGCATGAGTGACTGTAAATGAACTTTTCTTGACAATGGATGGCTTTTGCTCCACGCTTCCCGAGGCAAACATTCAATTACAATCTGTTTAATCAAAAAATGTCAAAAAAGTTCAAAATAAATTCAATAATGGGATTATAAAGGCATTTAAACCGAGTAATAAGGCTTTTCTACGCATGAGTGACTATAAATGATGTTTTCTTGACAATGGATGGCTTTCGTTGCATGTTTCCCGAGATAAACAATGTATTAGAATCTGTTTTAATAAAAAAATGTAAAAATAATTCAAAATAAATTCAATAATGGGATTATAAGGGCATTTAAATCGAGTAATAAGGCTTTTCTAGGCATGAGTGACTATAAATGATCTTTTCTTGACAATGGATGGCTTTCGTTCCATGTTTCCCGAGATAAACAATCTATTACAATCTGATTTAATGAAAAACTGTAAAAAAAAATCAAAATAAATTCAATAATGGGATTATAAAGGCATTTAAACCGAGTAATAAGGCTTCTCTAGGCATGAGTGACTATAAATGAACTTTTCTTGACAATGGATGGCTTTTGCTCCACGCTTCCCGAGGCAAACAATCAATTACAATCTGTTTAATCAAAAAATGTCAAAAAAGTTCAAAATAAATTCAATAATGGGATTATAAAGGCATTTAAACCGAGTAATAAGGCTTTTCTAGGCATGAGTGACTATAAATGATGTTTTCTTGACAATGGATGGCTTTCGTTCCATGTTTCCCAAGATAAACAATGTATTAGAATCTGTTTTAATCAAAAAATGTAAAAAAACTTCAAAATAAATTCAATAATGGGATTATAAAGGCATTTAAACCGAGTAATATGGCTTTTCTAGGCATGAGTGACTATAAATGAACTTTTCTTGACAATGGATGGCTTTTGCTCCACGCTTCCCGAGGCAAACAATCAATTACAATATGTTTTAATCAAAAAATGTAAAAACAATTCAAAATAAATTCAATAATGGGATGATGAAGGCATTTAAATCGAGTAATAAGGCTTTTCTAGGCATGAGTGACTATAAATGAACTTTTCTTAACAATGGATGGCTTTTGCTCCACGTTTCCCGAGGCAAACAATCAATTACAATCTGTTTTAATCAAAAAATGTCAAAACAATTCAAAATAAATTCAATAATGGGATTATAAGGGCATTTAAACCGAGTTATAAGGCTTTTCTAGGCATGAGTGACTATAAATGAACTTTTCTTGACAATGGATGGCTTTCGCTCTATGTTTCCCGAGGCAAACAATCAATTACAATCTGTTTTAATCAAAAAATGTCAAAAAAGTTCAAAATAAATTCAATAATGGGATTATAAAGGCATTTAAACCGAGTAATAAGGCTTTTCTAGGCATGAGTGACTATAAATGATGTTTTCTTGACAATGGATGGCTTTCGTTCCATGTTTCCCGAGATAAACAATCTATTAGAATCTGTTTTAATAAAAAAATGTAAAAATAATTCAAAATAAATTCGATAATGGGATTATAAGGGCATTTAAATCGAGTAATAAGGCTTTTCTAGGCATGAGTGACTATAAATGATCTTTTCTTGACAATGGATGGCTTTCGTTCCATGTTTCTCGAGATAAACAATCTATTACAATCTGAGTTAATGAAAAACTGTAAAAAAAAATCAAAATAAATTCAATAATGGGATTATAAAGGCATTTAAACCGAGTAATAAGGCTTCTCTAGGCATGAGTGACTGTAAATGAACTTTTCTTGACAATGGATGGCTTTTGCTACACGCTTCCCGAGGCAAACATTCAATTACAATCTGTTTAATCAAAAAATGTCAAAAAAGTTCAAAATAAATTCAATAATGGGATTATAAAGGCATTTAAACCGAGTAATAAGGCTTTTCTACGCATGAGTGACTATAAATGATGTTTTCTTGACAATGGATGGCTTTCGTTCCATGTTTCCCAAGATAAACAATGTATTAGAATCTGTTTTAATCAAAAAATGTAAAAAAACTTCAAAATAAATTCAATAATGGGATTATAAAGGCATTTAAACAGAGTAATATGGCTTTTCTAGGCATGAGTGACTATAAATGAACTTTTCTTGACAATGGATGGCTTTTGCTCCTCGTTTCCCGAGGCAAACAATCAATTACAATATGTTTTAATCAAAAAATGTAAAAACAATTCAAAATAAATTCAATAATGGGATTATAAAGGCATTTAAATCGAGTAATAAGGCTTTTCTAGGCATGAGTGACTATAAATGATCTTTTCTTGACAATGGATGGCTTTCGTTCCATGTTTCCCGAGATAAACAATCTATTACAATCTGATTTAATGAAAAACTGTAAAAAAAAATCAAAATAAATTCAATAATGGGATTATAAAGGCATTTAAACCGAGTAATAAGGCTTCTCTAGGCATGAGTGACTATAAATGAACTTTTCTTGACAATGGATGGCTTTTGCTCCACGTTTCCCGAGGCAAACAATCAATTACAATATGTTTTAATCAAAAAATGTAAAAACAATCCAAAATAAATTCAATAATGGGATTATAAAGGCATTTAAATCGAGTAATAAGGCTTTTCTAGGCATGAGTGACTATAAATGAACTTTCCTTGACAATGGATGGCTTTTGCTCCACGTTTCCCGAGGCAAACAATCAATTACAATCTGTTTTAATAAAAAAATATAAAAATAATTCAAAATAAATTCAATAATGGGATTATAAGGGCATTTAAACCGAGTAATAAGGCTTTTCTAGGCATGAGTGACTATAAATGAACTTTTCTTGATAATGGATGGCTTTTGCTCCACGTTTCCCGAGGCAAACAATCAATTACAATCTGTTTTAATAAAAAAATGTAAAAATAATTCAAAATAAATTCAATAATGGGATTATAAAGGCATTTAAACCGAGTAATAAGGCTTTTCTAGGCATGAGTGACTATAAATGATGTTTTCTTGACAATGGATGGCTTTCGTTGCATGTTTCCCGAGATAAACAATATATTACAATCTGTTTTAATCAAAAAATGTAAAAAAAATTCAAAATAAATTCAGTAATGGGATTATAAAAGCATTTAAACCGAGTAATAAGGCTTTTCTAGGCATGAGTGACTATAAATGATCTTTTCTTGACAATGGATGGCTTTCGTTCCATGTTTCCCGAGATAAACAATCTATTACAATCTGTTTTAATCAAAAACTGTAAAAAAAATCAAAATAAATTCAATAATGGGATTATAAAGGCATTTAAACCGAGTAATAAGGCTTCTCTAGGCATGAGTGACTATAAATGAACTTTTCTTGACAATGGATGGGTTTTGCTCCACGCTTCCCGAGGCAAACAATCAATTACAATATGTTTTAATCAAAAAATGTAAAAACAATTCAAAATAAATTCAATAATGGGATGATAAAGGCATTTAAATCGAGTAATAAGGCTTTTCTAGGCATGAGTGACTATAAATGAACTTTTCTTAACAATGGATGGCTTTTGCTCCACGTTTCCCGAGGCAAACAATCAATTACAATCTGTTTTAATCAAAAAATGTAAAAACAATTCAAAATAAATTCAATAATGGGATTATAAGGGCATTTAAATCGAGTAATAAGGCTTTTCTAGGCATGAGTGACTATAAATGATCTTTTCTTGACAATGGATGGCTTTCGTTCCATGTTTCCCGAGATAAACAATCTATTACAATCTGTTTTAATCAAAAACTGTAAAAAAAATCAAAATAAATTCAATAATGGGATTATAAAGGCATTTAAACCGAGTAATAAGGCTTCTCTAGGCATGAGTGACTATAAATGAACTTTTCTTGACAATGGATGGCTTTTGCTCCACGCTTCCCGAGGCAAACAATCAATTACAATATGTTTTAATCAAAAAATGTAAAAACAATTCAAAATAAATTCAATAATGGGATGATAAAGGCATTTAAATCGAGTAATAAGGCTTTTCTAGGCATGAGTGACTATAAATGAACTTTTCTTAACAATGGATGGCTTTTGCTCCACGTTTCCCGAGGCAAACAATCAATTACAATCTGTTTTAATCAAAAAATGTAAAAACAATTCAAAATAAATTCAATAATGGGATTATAAGGGCATTTAAACCGAGTTATAAGGCTTTTCTAGGCATGAGTGACTATAAATGAACTTTTCTTGACAATGGATGGCTTTCGCTCTATGTTTCCCGAGGCAAACAATCAATTACAATCTGTTTTAATCAAAAAATGTCAAAAAAGTTCAAAATAAATTCAATAATGGGATTATAAAGGCATTTAAACCGAGTAATAAGGCTTTTCTAGGCATGAGTGACTATAAATGATGTTTTCTTGACAATGGATGGCTTTCGTTCCATGTTTCCCGAGATAAACAATGTATTAGAATCTGTTTTAATAAAAAAATGTAAAAATAATTCAAAATAAATTCGATAATGGGATTATAAGGGCATTTAAATCGAGTAATAAGGCTTTTCTAGGCATGAGTGACTATAAATGATCTTTTCTTGACAATGGATGGCTTTCGTTCCATGTTTCTCGAGATAAACAATCTATTACAATCTGATTTAATGAAAAACTGTAAAAAAAAATCAAAATAAATTCAATAATGGGATTATAAAGGCATTTAAACCGAGTAATAAGGCTTCTCTAGGCATGGGTGACTATAAATGAACTTTTCTTGACAATGGATGGCTTTTGCTCCACGCTTCCCGAGGCAAACAATCAATTACAATATGTTTTAATCAAAAAATGTAAAAACAATTCAAAATAAATTCAATAATGGGATGATAAAGGCATTTAAATCGAGTAATAAGGCTTTTCTAGGCATGAGTGACTATAAATGAACTTTTCTTAACAATGGATGGCTTTTGCTCCACGTTTCCCGAGGCAAACAATCAATTACAATCTGTTTTAATCAAAAAATGTAAAAACAATTCAAAATAAATTCAATAATGGGATTATAAGGGCATTTAAACCGAGTTATAAGGCTTTTCTAGGCATGAGTGACTATAAATGAACTTTTCTTGACAATGGATGGCTTTCGCTCTATGTTTCCCGAGGCAAACAATCAATTACAATCTGTTTTAATCAAAAAATGTCAAAAAAGTTCAAAATAAATTCAATAATGGGATTATAAAGGCATTTAAACCGAGTAATAAGGCTTTTCTAGGCATGAGTGACTATAAATGATGTTTTCTTGACAATGGATGGCTTTCGTTCCATGTTTCCCGAGATAAACAATGTATTAGAATCTGTTTTAATAAAAAAATGTAAAAATAATTCAAAATAAATTCGATAATGGGATTATAAGGGCATTTAAATCGAGTAATAAGGCTTTTCTAGGCATGAGTGACTATAAATGATCTTTTCTTGACAATGGATGGCTTTCGTTCCATGTTTCTCGAGATAAACAATCTATTACAATCTGATTTAATGAAAAACTGTAAAAAAAAATCAAAATAAATTCAATAATGGGATTATAAAGGCATTTAAACCGAGTAATAAGGCTTCTCTAGGCATGAGTGACTGTAAATGAACTTTTCTTGACAATGGATGGCTTTTGCTCCACGCTTCCCGAGGCAAACATTCAATTACAATCTGTTTAATCAAAAAATGTCAAAAAAGTTCAAAATAAATTCAATAATGGGATTATAAAGGCATTTAAACCGAGTAATAAGGCTTTTCTACGCATGAGTGACTATAAATGATGTTTTCTTGACAATGGATGGCTTTCGTTGCATGTTTCCCGAGATAAACAATGTATTAGAATCTGTTTTAATAAAAAAATGTAAAAATAATTCAAAATAAATTCAATAATGGGATTATAAGGGCATTTAAATCGAGTAATAAGGCTTTTCTAGGCATGAGTGACTATAAATGATCTTTTCTTGACAATGGATGGCTTTCGTTCCATGTTTCCCGAGATAAACAATCTATTACAATCTGATTTAATGAAAAACTGTAAAAAAAAATCAAAATAAATTCAATAATGGGATTATAAAGGCATTTAAACCGAGTAATAAGGCTTCTCTAGGCATGAGTGACTATAAATGAACTTTTCTTGACAATGGATGGCTTTTGCTCCACGCTTCCCGAGGCAAACAATCAATTACAATCTGTTTAATCAAAAAATGTCAAAAAAGTTCAAAATAAATTCAATAATGGGATGATGAAGGCATTTAAATCGAGTAATAAGGCTTTTCTAGGCATGAGTGACTATAAATGAACTTTTCTTAACAATGGATGGCTTTTGCTCCACGTTTCCCGAGGCAAACAATCAATTACAATCTGTTTTAATCAAAAAATGTCAAAACAATTCAAAATAAATTCAATAATGGGATTATAAGGGCATTTAAACCGAGTTATAAGGCTTTTCTAGGCATGAGTGACTATAAATGAACTTTTCTTGACAATGGATGGCTTTCGCTCTATGTTTCCCGAGGCAAACAATCAATTACAATCTGTTTTAATCAAAAAATGTCAAAAAAGTTCAAAATAAATTCAATAATGGGATTATAAAGGCATTTAAACCGAGTAATAAGGCTTTTCTAGGCATGAGTGACTATAAATGATGTTTTCTTGACAATGGATGGCTTTCGTTCCATGTTTCCCGAGATAAACAATGTATTAGAATCTGTTTTAATAAAAAAATGTAAAAATAATTCAAAATAAATTCGATAATGGGATTATAAGGGCATTTAAATCGAGTAATAAGGCTTTTCTAGGCATGAGTGACTATAAATGATCTTTTCTTGACAATGGATGGCTTTCGTTCCATGTTTCTCGAGATAAACAATCTATTACAATCTGAGTTAATGAAAAACTGTAAAAAAAAATCAAAATAAATTCAATAATGGGATTATAAAGGCATTTAAACCGAGTAATAAGGCTTCTCTAGGCATGAGTGACTGTAAATGAACTTTTCTTGACAATGGATGGCTTTTGCTACACGCTTCCCGAGGCAAACATTCAATTACAATCTGTTTAATCAAAAAATGTCAAAAAAGTTCAAAATAAATTCAATAATGGGATTATAAAGGCATTTAAACCGAGTAATAAGGCTTTTCTACGCATGAGTGACTATAAATGATGTTTTCTTGACAATGGATGGCTTTCGTTCCATGTTTCCCAAGATAAACAATGTATTAGAATCTGTTTTAATCAAAAAATGTAAAAAAACTTCAAAATAAATTCAATAATGGGATTATAAAGGCATTTAAACAGAGTAATATGGCTTTTCTAGGCATGAGTGACTATAAATGAACTTTTCTTGACAATGGATGGCTTTTGCTCCTCGTTTCCCGAGGCAAACAATCAATTACAATATGTTTTAATCAAAAAATGTAAAAACAATTCAAAATAAATTCAATAATGGGATTATAAAGGCATTTAAATCGAGTAATAAGGCTTTTCTAGGCATGAGTGACTATAAATGATCTTTTCTTGACAATGGATGGCTTTCGTTCCATGTTTCCCGAGATAAACAATCTATTACAATCTGATTTAATGAAAAACTGTAAAAAAAAATCAAAATAAATTCAATAATGGGATTATAAAGGCATTTAAACCGAGTAATAAGGCTTCTCTAGGCATGAGTGACTATAAATGAACTTTTCTTGACAATGGATGGCTTTTGCTCCACGTTTCCCGAGGCAAACAATCAATTACAATATGTTTTAATCAAAAAATGTAAAAACAATCCAAAATAAATTCAATAATGGGATTATAAAGGCATTTAAATCGAGTAATAAGGCTTTTCTAGGCATGAGTGACTATAAACGAACTTTCCTTGACAATGGATGGCTTTTGCTCCACGTTTCCCGAGGCAAACAATCAATTACAATCTGTTTTAATAAAAAAATATAAAAATAATTCAAAATAAATTCAATAATGGGATTATAAGGGCATTTAAACCGAGTAATAAGGCTTTTCTAGGCATGAGTGACTATAAATGAACTTTTCTTGATAATGGATGGCTTTTGCTCCACGTTTCCCGAGGCAAACAATCAATTACAATCTGTTTTAATAAAAAAATGTAAAAATAATTCAAAATAAATTCAATAATGGGATTATAAAGGCATTTAAACCGAGTAATAAGGCTTTTCTAGGCATGAGTGACTATAAATGATGTTTTCTTGACAATGGATGGCTTTCGTTGCATGTTTCCCGAGATAAACAATATATTACAATCTGTTTTAATCAAAAAATGTAAAAAAAATTCAAAATAAATTCAGTAATGGGATTATAAAAGCATTTAAACCGAGTAATAAGGCTTTTCTAGGCATGAGTGACTATAAATGATCTTTTCTTGACAATGGATGGCTTTCGTTCCATGTTTCCCGAGATAAACAATCTATTACAATCTGTTTTAATCAAAAACTGTAAAAAAAATCAAAATAAATTCAATAATGGGATTATAAAGGCATTTAAACCGAGTAATAAGGCTTCTCTAGGCATGAGTGACTATAAATGAACTTTTCTTGACAATGGATGGGTTTTGCTCCACGCTTCCCGAGGCAAACAATCAATTACAATATGTTTTAATCAAAAAATGTAAAAACAATTCAAAATAAATTCAATAATGGGATGATAAAGGCATTTAAATCGAGTAATAAGGCTTTTCTAGGCATGAGTGACTATAAATGAACTTTTCTTAACAATGGATGGCTTTTGCTCCACGTTTCCCGAGGCAAACAATCAATTACAATCTGTTTTAATCAAAAAATGTAAAAACAATTCAAAATAAATTCAATAATGGGATTATAAGGGCATTTAAATCGAGTAATAAGGCTTTTCTAGGCATGAGTGACTATAAATGATCTTTTCTTGACAATGGATGGCTTTCGTTCCATGTTTCCCGAGATAAACAATCTATTACAATCTGTTTTAATCAAAAACTGTAAAAAAAATCAAAATAAATTCAATAATGGGATTATAAAGGCATTTAAACCGAGTAATAAGGCTTCTCTAGGCATGAGTAACTATAAATGAACTTTTCTTGACAATGGATGGCTTTTGCTCCACGCTTCCCGAGGCAAACAATCAATTACAATATGTTTTAATCAAAAAATGTAAAAACAATTCAAAATAAATTCAATAATGGGATGATAAAGGCATTTAAATCGAGTAATAAGGCTTTTCTAGGCATGAGTGACTATAAATGAACTTTTCTTAACAATGGATGGCTTTTGCTCCACGTTTCCCGAGGCAAACAATCAATTACAATCTGTTTTAATCAAAAAATGTAAAAACAATTCAAAATAAATTCAATAATGGGATTATAAGGGCATTTAAACCGAGTTATAAGGCTTTTCTAGGCATGAGTGACTATAAATGAACTTTTCTTGACAATGGATGGCTTTCGCTCTATGTTTCCCGAGGCAAACAATCAATTACAATCTGTTTTAATCAAAAAATGTCAAAAAAGTTCAAAATAAATTCAATAATGGGATTATAAAGGCATTTAAACCGAGTAATAAGGCTTTTCTAGGCATGAGTGACTATAAATGATGTTTTCTTGACAATGGATGGCTTTCGTTCCATGTTTCCCGAGATAAACAATGTATTAGAATCTGTTTTAATAAAAAAATGTAAAAATAATTCAAAATAAATTCGATAATGGGATTATAAGGGCATTTAAATCGAGTAATAAGGCTTTTCTAGGCATGAGTGACTATAAATGATCTTTTCTTGACAATGGATGGCTTTCGTTCCATGTTTCTCGAGATAAACAATCTATTACAATCTGATTTAATGAAAAACTGTAAAAAAAAATCAAAATAAATTCAATAATGGGATTATAAAGGCATTTAAACCGAGTAATAAGGCTTCTCTAGGCATGGGTGACTATAAATGAACTTTTCTTGACAATGGATGGCTTTTGCTCCACGCTTCCCGAGGCAAACAATCAATTACAATCTGTTTTAATAAAAAAATATAAAAATAATTCAAAATAAATTCAATAATGGGATTATAAGGGCATTTAAACCGAGTAATAAGGCTTTTCTAGGCATGAGTGACTATAAATGAACTTTTCTTGATAATGGATGGCTTTTGCTCCACGTTTCCCGAGGCAAACAATCAATTACAATCTGTTTTAATAAAAAAATGTAAAAATAATTCAAAATAAATTCAATAATGGGATTATAAAGGCATTTAAACCGAGTAATAAGGCTTTTCTAGGCATGAGTGACTATAAATGATGTTTTCTTGACAATGGATGGCTTTCGTTCCATGTTTCCCGAGATAAACAATATATTACAATCTGTTTTAATCAAAAAATGTAAAAAAAATTCAAAATAAATTCAATAATGGGATTATAAAAGCATTTAAACCGAGTAATAAGGCTTTTCTAGGCATGAGTGACTATAAATGATCTTTTCATGACAATGGATGGCTTTCGTTCCATGTTTCCCGAGATAAACAATCTATTACAATCTGTTTTAATCAAAAACTGTAAAAAAAATCAAAATAAATTCAATAATGGGATTATAAAGGCATTTAAACCGAGTAATAAGGCTTCTCTAGGCATGAGTGACTATAAATGAACTTTTCTTGACAATGGATGGCTTTTGCTCCACGCTTCCCGAGGCAAACAATCAATTACAATATGTTTTAATCAAAAAATGTAAAAACAATTCAAAATAAATTCAATAATGGGATGATAAAGGCATTTAAATCGAGTAATAAGGCTTTTCTAGGCATGAGTGACTATAAATGAACTTTTCTTAACAATGGATGGCTTTTGCTCCACGTTTCCCGAGGCAAACAATCAATTACAATCTGTTTTAATCAAAAAATGTAAAAACAATTCAAAATAAATTCAATAATGGGATTATAAGGGCATTTAAACCGAGTTATAAGGCTTTTCTAGGCATGAGTGACTATAAATGAACTTTTCTTGACAATGGATGGCTTTCGCTCTATGTTTCCCGAGGCAAACAATCAATTACAATCTGTTTTAATCAAAAAATGTCAAAAAAGTTCAAAATAAATTCAATAATGGGATTATAAAGGCATTTAAACCGAGTAATAAGGCTTTTCTAGGCATGAGTGACTATAAATGATGTTTTCTTGACAATGGATGGCTTTCGTTCCATGTTTCCCGAGATAAACAATGTATTAGAATCTGTTTTAATAAAAAAATGTAAAAATAATTCAAAATAAATTCGATAATGGGATTATAAGGGCATTTAAATCGAGTAATAAGGCTTTTCTAGGCATGAGTGACTATAAATGATCTTTTCTTGACAATGGATGGCTTTCGTTCCATGTTTCTCGAGATAAACAATCTATTACAATCTGATTTAATGAAAAACTGTAAAAAAAAATCAAAATAAATTCAATAATGGGATTATAAAGGCATTTAAACCGAGTAATAAGGCTTCTCTAGGCATGAGTGACTGTAAATGAACTTTTCTTGACAATGGATGGCTTTTGCTCCACGCTTCCCGAGGCAAACATTCAATTACAATCTGTTTAATCAAAAAATGTCAAAAAAGTTCAAAATAAATTCAATAATGGGATTATAAAGGCATTTAAACCGAGTAATAAGGCTTTTCTACGCATGAGTGACTATAAATGATGTTTTCTTGACAATGGATGGCTTTCGTTGCATGTTTCCCGAGATAAACAATGTATTAGAATCTGTTTTAATAAAAAAATGTAAAAATAATTCAAAATAAATTCAATAATGGGATTATAAGGGCATTTAAATCGAGTAATAAGGCTTTTCTAGGCATGAGTGACTATAAATGATCTTTTCTTGACAATGGATGGCTTTCGTTCCATGTTTCCCGAGATAAACAATCTATTACAATCTGATTTAATGAAAAACTGTAAAAAAAAATCAAAATAAATTCAATAATGGGATTATAAAGGCATTTAAACCGAGTAATAAGGCTTCTCTAGGCATGAGTGACTATAAATGAACTTTTCTTGACAATGGATGGCTTTTGCTCCACGCTTCCCGAGGCAAACAATCAATTACAATCTGTTTAATCAAAAAATGTCAAAAAAGTTCAAAATAAATTCAATAATGGGATTATAAAGGCATTTAAACCGAGTAATAAGGCTTTTCTAGGCATGAGTGACTATAAATGATGTTTTCTTGACAATGGATGGCTTTCGTTCCATGTTTCCCAAGATAAACAATGTATTAGAATCTGTTTTAATCAAAAAATGTAAAAAAACTTCAAAATAAATTCAATAATGGGATTATAAAGGCATTTAAACCGAGTAATATGGCTTTTCTAGGCATGAGTGACTATAAATGAACTTTTCTTGACAATGGATGGCTTTTGCTCCACGCTTCCCGAGGCAAACAATCAATTACAATATGTTTTAATCAAAAAATGTAAAAACAATTCAAAATAAATTCAATAATGGGATGATGAAGGCATTTAAATCGAGTAATAAGGCTTTTCAAGGCATGAGTGACTATAAATGAACTTTTCTTAACAATGGATGGCTTTTGCTCCACGTTTCCCGAGGCAAACAATCAATTACAATCTGTTTTAATCAAAAAATGTCAAAACAATTCAAAATAAATTCAATAATGGGATTATAAGGGCATTTAAACCGAGTTATAAGGCTTTTCTAGGCATGAGTGACTATAAATGAACTTTTCTTGACAATGGATGGCTTTCGCTCTATGTTTCCCGAGGCAAACAATCAATTACAATCTGTTTTAATCAAAAAATGTCAAAAAAGTTCAAAATAAATTCAATAATGGGATTATAAAGGCATTTAAACCGAGTAATAAGGCTTTTCTAGGCATGAGTGACTATAAATGATGTTTTCTTGACAATGGATGGCTTTCGTTCCATGTTTCCCGAGATAAACAATGTATTAGAATCTGTTTTAATAAAAAAATGTAAAAATAATTCAAAATAAATTCGATAATGGGATTATAAGGGCATTTAAATCGAGTAATAAGGCTTTTCTAGGCATGAGTGACTATAAATGATCTTTTCTTGACAATGGATGGCTTTCGTTCCATGTTTCCCGAGATAAACAATCTATTACAATCTGTTTTAATCAAAAACTGTAAAAAAAATCAAAATAAATTCAATAATGGGATTATAAAGGCATTTAAACCGAGTAATAAGGCTTCTCTAGGCATGAGTAACTATAAATGAACTTTTCTTGACAATGGATGGCTTTTGCTCCACGTTTCCCGAGGCAAACAATCAATTACAATATGTTTTAATCAAAAAATGTAAAAACAATCCAAAATAAATTCAATAATGGGATTATAAAGGCATTTAAATCGAGTAATAAGGCTTTTCTAGGCATGAGTGACTATAAATGAACTTTCCTTGACAATGGATGGCTTTTGCTCCACGTTTCCCGAGGCAAACAATCAATTACAATCTGTTTTAATAAAAAAATATAAAAATAATTCAAAATAAATTCAATAATGGGATTATAAGGGCATTTAAACCGAGTAATAAGGCTTTTCTAGGCATGAGTGACTATAAATGAACTTTTCTTGATAATGGATGGCTTTTGCTCCACGTTTCCCGAGGCAAACAATCAATTACAATCTGTTTTAATAAAAAAATGTAAAAATAATTCAAAATAAATTCAATAATGGGATTATAAAGGCATTTAAACCGAGTAATAAGGCTTTTCTAGGCATGAGTGACTATAAATGATGTTTTCTTGACAATGGATGGCTTTCGTTCCATGTTTCCCGAGATAAACAATATATTACAATCTGTTTTAATCAAAAAATGTAAAAAAAATTCAAAATAAATTCAATAATGGGATTATAAAAGCATTTAAACCGAGTAATAAGGCTTTTCTAGGCATGAGTGACTATAAATGATCTTTTCATGACAATGGATGGCTTTCGTTCCATGTTTCCCGAGATAAACAATCTATTACAATCTGTTTTAATCAAAAACTGTAAAAAAAATCAAAATAAATTCAATAATGGGATTATAAAGGCATTTAAACCGAGTAATAAGGCTTCTCTAGGCATGAGTGACTATAAATGAACTTTTCTTGACAATGGATGGCTTTTGCTCCACGCTTCCCGAGGCAAACAATCAATTACAATATGTTTTAATCAAAAAATGTAAAAACAATTCAAAATAAATTCAATAATGGGATGATAAAGGCATTTAAATCGAGTAATAAGGCTTTTCTAGGCATGAGTGACTATAAATGAACTTTTCTTAACAATGGATGGCTTTTGCTCCACGTTTCCCGAGGCAAACAATCAATTACAATCTGTTTTAATCAAAAAATGTAAAAACAATTCAAAATAAATTCAATAATGGGATTATAAGGGCATTTAAACCGAGTTATAAGGCTTTTCTAGGCATGAGTGACTATAAATGAACTTTTCTTGACAATGGATGGCTTTCGCTCTATGTTTCCCGAGGCAAACAATCAATTACAATCTGTTTTAATCAAAAAATGTCAAAAAAGTTCAAAATAAATTCAATAATGGGATTATAAAGGCATTTAAACCGAGTAATAAGGCTTTTCTAGGCATGAGTGACTATAAATGATGTTTTCTTGACAATGGATGGCTTTCGTTCCATGTTTCCCGAGATAAACAATGTATTAGAATCTGTTTTAATAAAAAAATGTAAAAATAATTCAAAATAAATTCGATAATGGGATTATAAGGGCATTTAAATCGAGTAATAAGGCTTTTCTAGGCATGAGTGACTATAAATGATCTTTTCTTGACAATGGATGGCTTTCGTTCCATGTTTCTCGAGATAAACAATCTATTACAATCTGATTTAATGAAAAACTGTAAAAAAAAATCAAAATAAATTCAATAATGGGATTATAAAGGCATTTAAACCGAGTAATAAGGCTTCTCTAGGCATGAGTGACTGTAAATGAACTTTTCTTGACAATGGATGGCTTTTGCTCCACGCTTCCCGAGGCAAACATTCAATTACAATCTGTTTAATCAAAAAATGTCAAAAAAGTTCAAAATAAATTCAATAATGGGATTATAAAGGCATTTAAACCGAGTAATAAGGCTTTTCTACGCATGAGTGACTATAAATGATGTTTTCTTGACAATGGATGGCTTTCGTTGCATGTTTCCCGAGATAAACAATGTATTAGAATCTGTTTTAATAAAAAAATGTAAAAATAATTCAAAATAAATTCAATAATGGGATTATAAGGGCATTTAAATCGAGTAATAAGGCTTTTCTAGGCATGAGTGACTATAAATGATCTTTTCTTGACAATGGATGGCTTTCGTTCCATGTTTCCCGAGATAAACAATCTATTACAATCTGATTTAATGAAAAACTGTAAAAAAAAATCAAAATAAATTCAATAATGGGATTATAAAGGCATTTAAACCGAGTAATAAGGCTTCTCTAGGCATGAGTGACTATAAATGAACTTTTCTTGACAATGGATGGCTTTTGCTCCACGCTTCCCGAGGCAAACAATCAATTACAATCTGTTTAATCAAAAAATGTCAAAAAAGTTCAAAATAAATTCAATAATGGGATTATAAAGGCATTTAAACCGAGTAATAAGGCTTTTCTAGGCATGAGTGACTATAAATGATGTTTTCTTGACAATGGATGGCTTTCGTTCCATGTTTCCCAAGATAAACAATGTATTAGAATCTGTTTTAATCAAAAAATGTAAAAAAACTTCAAAATAAATTCAATAATGGGATTATAAAGGCATTTAAACCGAGTAATATGGCTTTTCTAGGCATGAGTGACTATAAATGAACTTTTCTTGACAATGGATGGCTTTTGCTCCACGCTTCCCGAGGCAAACAATCAATTACAATATGTTTTAATCAAAAAATGTAAAAACAATTCAAAATAAATTCAATAATGGGATGATGAAGGCATTTAAATCGAGTAATAAGGCTTTTCTAGGCATGAGTGACTATAAATGAACTTTTCTTAACAATGGATGGCTTTTGCTCCACGTTTCCCGAGGCAAACAATCAATTACAATCTGTTTTAATCAAAAAATGTCAAAACAATTCAAAATAAATTCAATAATGGGATTATAAGGGCATTTAAACCGAGTTATAAGGCTTTTCTAGGCATGAGTGACTATAAATGAACTTTTCTTGACAATGGATGGCTTTCGCTCTATGTTTCCCGAGGCAAACAATCAATTACAATCTGTTTTAATCAAAAAATGTCAAAAAAGTTCAAAATAAATTCAATAATGGGATTATAAAGGCATTTAAACCGAGTAATAAGGCTTTTCTAGGCATGAGTGACTATAAATGATGTTTTCTTGACAATGGATGGCTTTCGTTCCATGTTTCCCGAGATAAACAATGTATTAGAATCTGTTTTAATAAAAAAATGTAAAAATAATTCAAAATAAATTCGATAATGGGATTATAAGGGCATTTAAATCGAGTAATAAGGCTTTTCTAGGCATGAGTGACTATAAATGATCTTTTCTTGACAATGGATGGCTTTCGTTCCATGTTTCTCGAGATAAACAATCTATTACAATCTGAGTTAATGAAAAACTGTAAAAAAAAATCAAAATAAATTCAATAATGGGATTATAAAGGCATTTAAACCGAGTAATAAGGCTTCTCTAGGCATGAGTGACTGTAAATGAACTTTTCTTGACAATGGATGGCTTTTGCTACACGCTTCCCGAGGCAAACATTCAATTACAATCTGTTTAATCAAAAAATGTCAAAAAAGTTCAAAATAAATTCAATAATGGGATTATAAAGGCATTTAAACCGAGTAATAAGGCTTTTCTACGCATGAGTGACTATAAATGATGTTTTCTTGACAATGGAAGGCTTTCGTTCCATGTTTCCCAAGATAAACAATGTATTAGAATCTGTTTTAATCAAAAAATGTAAAAAAACTTCAAAATAAATTCAATAATGGGATTATAAAGGCATTTAAACAGAGTAATATGGCTTTTCTAGGCATGAGTGACTATAAATGAACTTTTCTTGACAATGGATGGCTTTTGCTCCTCGTTTCCCGAGGCAAACAATCAATTACAATATGTTTTAATCAAAAAATGTAAAAACAATTCAAAATAAATTCAATAATGGGATTATAAAGGCATTTAAATCGAGTAATAAGGCTTTTCTAGGCATGAGTGACTATAAATGATCTTTTCTTGACAATGGATGGCTTTCGTTCCATGTTTCCCGAGATAAACAATCTATTACAATCTGATTTAATGAAAAACTGTAAAAAAAAATCAAAATAAATTCAATAATGGGATTATAAAGGCATTTAAACCGAGTAATAAGGCTTCTCTAGGCATGAGTGACTATAAATGAACTTTTCTTGACAATGGATGGCTTTTGCTCCACGTTTCCCGAGGCAAACAATCAATTACAATATGTTTTAATCAAAAAATGTAAAAACAATCCAAAATAAATTCAATAATGGGATTATAAAGGCATTTAAATCGAGTAATAAGGCTTTTCTAGGCATGAGTGACTATAAATGAACTTTCCTTGACAATGGATGGCTTTTGCTCCACGTTTCCCGAGGCAAACAATCAATTACAATCTGTTTTAATAAAAAAATATAAAAATAATTCAAAATAAATTCAATAATGGGATTATAAGGGCATTTAAACCGAGTAATAAGGCTTTTCTAGGCATGAGTGACTATAAATGAACTTTTCTTGATAATGGATGGCTTTTGCTCCACGTTTCCCGAGGCAAACAATCAATTACAATCTGTTTTAATAAAAAAATGTAAAAATAATTCAAAATAAATTCAATAATGGGATTATAAAGGCATTTAAACCGAGTAATAAGGCTTTTCTAGGCATGAGTGACTATAAATGATGTTTTCTTGACAATGGATGGCTTTCGTTCCATGTTTCTCGAGATAAACAATCTATTACAATCTGATTTAATGAAAAACTGTAAAAAAAAATCAAAATAAATTCAATAATGGGATTATAAAGGCATTTAAACCGAGTAATAAGGCTTCTCTAGGCATGAGTGACTATAAATGAACTTTTCTTGACAATGGATGGCTTTTGCTCCACGCTTCCCGAGGCAAACAATCAATTACAATATGTTTTAATCAAAAAATGTAAAAACAATTCAAAATAAATTCAATAATGGGATGATAAAGGCATTTAAATCGAGTAATAAGGCTTTTCTAGGCATGAGTGACTATAAATGAACTTTTCTTAACAATGGATGGCTTTTGCTCCACGTTTCCCGAGGCAAACAATCAATTACAATCTGTTTTAATCAAAAAATGTAAAAACAATTCAAAATAAATTCAATAATGGGATTATAAGGGCATTTAAACCGAGTTATAAGGCTTTTCTAGGCATGAGTGACTATAAATGAACTTTTCTTGACAATGGATGGCTTTCGCTCTATGTTTCCCGAGGCAAACAATCAATTACAATCTGTTTTAATCAAAAAATGTCAAAAAAGTTCAAAATAAATTCAATAATGGGATTATAAAGGCATTTAAACCGAGTAATAAGGCTTTTCTAGGCATGAGTGACTATAAATGATGTTTTCTTGACAATGGATGGCTTTCGTTCCATGTTTCCCGAGATAAACAATGTATTAGAATCTGTTTTAATAAAAAAATGTAAAAATAATTCAAAATAAATTCGATAATGGGATTATAAGGGCATTTAAATCGAGTAATAAGGCTTTTCTAGGCATGAGTGACTATAAATGATCTTTTCTTGACAATGGATGGCTTTCGTTCCATGTTTCTCGAGATAAACAATCTATTACAATCTGATTTAATGAAAAACTGTAAAAAAAAATCAAAATAAATTCAATAATGGGATTATAAAGGCATTTAAACCGAGTAATAAGGCTTCTCTAGGCATGAGTGACTGTAAATGAACTTTTCTTGACAATGGATGGCTTTTGCTCCACGCTTCCCGAGGCAAACATTCAATTACAATCTGTTTAATCAAAAAATGTCAAAAAAGTTCAAAATAAATTCAATAATGGGATTATAAAGGCATTTAAACCGAGTAATAAGGCTTTTCTACGCATGAGTGACTATAAATGATGTTTTCTTGACAATGGATGGCTTTCGTTGCATGTTTCCCGAGATAAACAATGTATTAGAATCTGTTTTAATAAAAAAATGTAAAAATAATTCAAAATAAATTCAATAATGGGATTATAAGGGCATTTAAATCGAGTAATAAGGCTTTTCTAGGCATGAGTGACTATAAATGATCTTTTCTTGACAATGGATGGCTTTCGTTCCATGTTTCCCGAGATAAACAATCTATTACAATCTGATTTAATGAAAAACTGTAAAAAAAAATCAAAATAAATTCAATAATGGGATTATAAAGGCATTTAAACCGAGTAATAAGGCTTCTCTAGGCATGAGTGACTATAAATGAACTTTTCTTGACAATGGATGGCTTTTGCTCCACGCTTCCCGAGGCAAACAATCAATTACAATCTGTTTTAATCAGAAAATGTAAAAACAATTCAAAATAAATTCAATAATGGGATGATAAAGGCATTTAAATCGAGTAATAAGGCTTTTCTAGGCATGAGTGACTATAAATGAACTTTTCTTAACAATGGATGGCTTTTGCTCCACGTTTCCCGAGGCAAACAATCAATTACAATCTGTTTTAATCAAAAAATGTAAAAACAATTCAAAATAAATTCAATAATGGGATTATAAGGGCATTTAAACCGAGTTATAAGGCTTTTCTAGGCATGAGTGACTATAAATGAACTTTTCTTGACAATGGATGGCTTTCGCTCTATGTTTCCCGAGGCAAACAATCAATTACAATCTGTTTTAATCAAAAAATGTCAAAAAAGTTCAAAATAAATTCAATAATGGGATTATAAAGGCATTTAAACCGAGTAATAAGGCTTTTCTAGGCATGAGTGACTATAAATGATGTTTTCTTGACAATGGATGGCTTTCGTTCCATGTTTCCCGAGATAAACAATGTATTAGAATCTGTTTTAATAAAAAAATGTAAAAATAATTCAAAATAAATTCGATAATGGGATTATAAGGGCATTTAAATCGAGTAATAAGGCTTTTCTAGGCATGAGTGACTATAAATGATCTTTTCTTGACAATGGATGGCTTTCGTTCCATGTTTCTCGAGATAAACAATCTATTACAATCTGATTTAATGAAAAACTGTAAAAAAAAATCAAAATAAATTCAATAATGGGATTATAAAGGCATTTAAACCGAGTAATAAGGCTTCTCTAGGCATGAGTGACTGTAAATGAACTTTTCTTGACAATGGATGGCTTTTGCTCCATGCTTCCCGAGGCAAACATTCAATTACAATCTGTTTAATCAAAAAATGTCAAAAAAGTTCAAAATAAATTCAATAATGGGATTATAAAGGCATTTAAACCGAGTAATAAGGCTTTTCTACGCATGAGTGACTATAAATGATGTTTTCTTGACAATGGATGGCTTTCGTTGCATGTTTCCCGAGATAAACAATGTATTAGAATCTGTTTTAATAAAAAAATGTAAAAATAATTCAAAATAAATTCAATAATGGGATTATAAGGGCATTTAAATCGAGTAATAAGGCTTTTCTAGGCATGAGTGACTATAAATGATCTTTTCTTGACAATGGATGGCTTTCGTTCCATGTTTCCCGAGATAAACAATCTATTACAATCTGATTTAATGAAAAACTGTAAAAAAAAATCAAAATAAATTCAATAATGGGATTATAAAGGCATTTAAACCGAGTAATAAGGCTTCTCTAGGCATGAGTGACTATAAATGAACTTTTCTTGACAATGGATGGCTTTTGCTCCACGCTTCCCGAGGCAAACAATCAATTACAATCTGTTTAATCAAAAAATGTCAAAAAAGTTCAAAATAAATTCAATAATGGGATTATAAAGGCATTTAAACCGAGTAATAAGGCTTTTCTAGGCATGAGTGACTATAAATGATGTTTTCTTGACAATGGATGGCTTTCGTTCCATGTTTCCCAAGATAAACAATGTATTAGAATCTGTTTTAATCAAAAAATGTAAAAAAACTTCAAAATAAATTCAATAATGGGATTATAAAGGCATTTAAACCGAGTAATATGGCTTTTCTAGGCATGAGTGACTATAAATGAACTTTTCTTGACAATGGATGGCTTTTGCTCCACGCTTCCCGAGGCAAACAATCAATTACAATATGTTTTAATCAAAAAATGTAAAAACAATTCAAAATAAATTCAATAATGGGATGATGAAGGCATTTAAATCGAGTAATAAGGCTTTTCTAGGCATGAGTGACTATAAATGAACTTTTCTTAACAATGGATGGCTTTTGCTCCACGTTTCCCGAGGCAAACAATCAATTACAATCTGTTTTAATCAAAAAATGTCAAAACAATTCAAAATAAATTCAATAATGGGATTATAAGGGCATTTAAACCGAGTTATAAGGCTTTTCTAGGCATGAGTGACTATAAATGAACTTTTCTTGACAATGGATGGCTTTCGCTCTATGTTTCCCGAGGCAAACAATCAATTACAATCTGTTTTAATCAAAAAATGTCAAAAAAGTTCAAAATAAATTCAATAATGGGATTATAAAGGCATTTAAACCGAGTAATAAGGCTTTTCTAGGCATGAGTGACTATAAATGATGTTTTCTTGACAATCGATGGCTTTCGTTCCACGTTTCCCGAGATAAACAATGTATTAGAATCTGTTTTAATAAAAAAATGTAAAAATAATTCAAAATAAATTCGATAATGGGATTATAAGGGCATTTAAATCGAGTAATAAGGCTTTTCTAGGCATGAGTGACTATAAATGATCTTTTCTTGACAATGGATGGCTTTCGTTCCATGTTTCTCGAGATAAACAATCTATTACAATCTGAGTTAATGAAAAACTGTAAAAAAAAATCAAAATAAATTCAATAATGGGATTATAAAGGCATTTAAACCGAGTAATAAGGCTTCTCTAGGCATGAGTGACTGTAAATGAACTTTTCTTGACAATGGATGGCTTTTGCTACACGCTTCCCGAGGCAAACATTCAATTACAATCTGTTTAATCAAAAAATGTCAAAAAAGTTCAAAATAAATTCAATAATGGGATTATAAAGGCATTTAAACCGAGTAATAAGGCTTTTCTACGCATGAGTGACTATAAATGATGTTTTCTTGACAATGGATGGCTTTCGTTCCATGTTTCCCAAGATAAACAATGTATTAGAATCTGTTTTAATCAAAAAATGTAAAAAAACTTCAAAATAAATTCAATAATGGGATTATAAAGGCATTTAAACAGAGTAATATGGCTTTTCTAGGCATGAGTGACTATAAATGAACTTTTCTTGACAATGGATGGCTTTTGCTCCTCGTTTCCCGAGGCAAACAATCAATTACAATATGTTTTAATCAAAAAATGTAAAAACAATTCAAAATAAATTCAATAATGGGATTATAAAGGCATTTAAATCGAGTAATAAGGCTTTTCTAGGCATGAGTGACTATAAATGATCTTTTCTTGACAATGGATGGCTTTCGTTCCATGTTTCCCGAGATAAACAATCTATTACAATCTGATTTAATGAAAAACTGTAAAAAAAAATCAAAATAAATTCAATAATGGGATTATAAAGGCATTTAAACCGAGTAATAAGGCTTCTCTAGGCATGAGTGACTATAAATGAACTTTTCTTGACAATGGATGGCTTTTGCTCCACGTTTCCCGAGGTAAACAATCAATTACAATATGTTTTAATCAAAAAATGTAAAAACAATCCAAAATAAATTCAATAATGGGATTATAAAGGCATTTAAATCGAGTAATAAGGCTTTTCTAGGCATGAGTGACTATAAATGAACTTTCCTTGACAATGGATGGCTTTTGCTCCACGTTTCCCGAGGCAAACAATCAATTACAATCTGTTTTAATAAAAAAATATAAAAATAATTCAAAATAAATTCAATAATGGGATTATAAGGGCATTTAAACCGAGTAATAAGGCTTTTCTAGGCATGAGTGACTATAAATGAACTTTTCTTGATAATGGATGGCTTTTGCTCCACGTTTCCCGAGGCAAACAATCAATTACAATCTGTTTTAATAAAAAAATGTAAAAATAATTCAAAATAAATTCAATAATGGGATTATAAAGGCATTTAAACCGAGTAATAAGGCTTTTCTAGGCATGAGTGACTATAAATGATGTTTTCTTGACAATGGATGGCTTTCGTTCCATGTTTCCCGAGATAAACAATATATTACAATCTGTTTTAATCAAAAAATGTAAAAAAAATTCAAAATAAATTCAATAATGGGATTATAAAAGCATTTAAACCGAGTAATAAGGCTTTTCTAGGCATGAGTGACTATAAATGATCTTTTCTTGACAATGGATGGCTTTCGTTCCATGTTTCCCGAGATAAACAATCTATTACAATATGTTTTAATCAAAAACTGTAAAAAAAATCAAAATAAATTCAATAATGGGATTATAAAGGCATTTAAACCGAGTAATAAGGCTTCTCTAGGCATGAGTGACTATAAATGAACTTTTCTTGACAATGGATGGGTTTTGCTCCACGCTTCCCGAGGCAAACAATCAATTACAATATGTTTTAATCAAAAAATGTAAAAACAATTCAAAATAAATTCAATAATGGGATGATAAAGGCATTTAAATCGAGTAATAAGGCTTTTCTAGGCATGAGTGACTATAAATGAACTTTTCTTAACAATGGATGGCTTTTGCTCCACGTTTCCCGAGGCAAACAATCAATTACAATCTGTTTTAATCAAAAAATGTAAAAACAATTCAAAATAAATTCAATAATGGGATTATAAGGGCATTTAAATCGAGTAATAAGGCTTTTCTAGGCATGAGTGACTATAAATGATCTTTTCTTGACAATGGATGGCTTTCGTTCCATGTTTCCCGAGATAAACAATCTATTACAATCTGTTTTAATCAAAAACTGTAAAAAAAATCAAAATAAATTCAATAATGGGATTATAAAGGCATTTAAACCGAGTAATAAGGCTTCTCTAGGCATGAGTGACTATAAATGAACTTTTCTTGACAATGGATGGCTTTTGCTCCACGCTTCCCGAAGCAAACAATCAATTACAATATGTTTTAATCAAAAAATGTAAAAACAATTCAAAATAAATTCAATAATGGGATGATAAAGGCATTTAAATCGAGTAATAAGGCTTTTCTAGGCATGAGTGACTATAAATGAACTTTTCTTAACAATGGATGGCTTTTGCTCCACGTTTCCCGAGGCAAACAATCAATTACAATCTGTTTTAATCAAAAAATGTAAAAACAATTCAAAATAAATTCAATAATGGGATTATAAGGGCATTTAAACCGAGTTATAAGGCTTTTCTAGGCATGAGTGACTATAAATGAACTTTTCTTGACAATGGATGGCTTTCGCTCTATGTTTCCCGAGGCAAACAATCAATTACAATCTGTTTTAATCAAAAAATGTCAAAAAAGTTCAAAATAAATTCAATAATGGGATTATAAAGGCATTTAAACCGAGTAATAAGGCTTTTCTAGGCATGAGTGACTATAAATGATGTTTTCTTGACAATGGATGGCTTTCGTTCCATGTTTCCCGAGATAAACAATGTATTAGAATCTGTTTTATTAAAAAAATGTAAAAATAATTCAAAATAAATTCGATAATGGGATTATAAGGGCATTTAAATCGAGTAATAAGGCTTTTCTAGGCATGAGTGACTATAAATGATCTTTTCCTGACAATGGATGGCTTTCGTTCCATGTTTCTCGAGATAAACAATCTATTACAATCTGATTTAATGAAAAACTGTAAAAAAAAATCAAAATAAATTCAATAATGGGATTATAAAGGCATTTAAACCGAGTAATAAGGCTTCTCTAGGCATGAGTGACTATAAATGAACTTTTCTTGACAATGGATGGCTTTTGCTCCACGCTTCCCGAGGCAAACAATCAATTACAATATGTTTTAATCAAAAAATGTAAAAACAATTCAAAATAAATTCAATAATGGGATGATAAAGGCATTTAAATCGAGTAATAAGGCTTTTCTAGGCATGAGTGACTATAAATGAACTTTTCTTAACAATGGATGGCTTTTGCTCCACGTTTCCCGAGGCAAACAATCAATTACAATCTGTTTTAATCAAAAAATGTAAAAACAATTCAAAATAAATTCAATAATGGGATTATAAGGGCATTTAAACCGAGTTATAAGGCTTTTCTAGGCATGAGTGACTATAAATGAACTTTTCTTGACAATGGATGGCTTTCGCTCTATGTTTCCCGAGGCAAACAATATATTACAATCTGTTTTAATCAAAAAATGTCAAAAAAGTTCAAAATAAATTCAATAATGGGATTATAAAGGCATTTAAACCGAGTAATAAGGCTTTTCTAGGCATGAGTGACTATAAATGATCTTTTCTTGACAATGGATGGCTTTCGTTCCATGTTTCCCGAGATAAACAATGTATTAGAATCTGTTTTAATAAAAAAATGTAAAAATAATTCAAAATAAATTCGATAATGGGATTATAAGGGCATTTAAATCGAGTAATAAGGCTTTTCTAGGCATGAGTGACTATAAATGATCTTTTCTTGACAATGGATGGCTTTCGTTCCATGTTTCTCGAGATAAACAATCTATTACAATCTGATTTAATGAAAAACTGTAAAAAAAAATCAAAATAAATTCAATAATGGGATTATAAAGGCATTTAAATCGAGTAATAAGGCTTTTCTAGGCATGAGTGACTATAAATGAACTTTCCTTGACAATGGATGGCTTTTGCTCCACGTTTCCCGAGGCAAACAATCAATTACAATCTGTTTTAATAAAAAAATATAAAAATAATTCAAAATAAATTCAATAATGGGATTATAAGGGCATTTAAACCGAGTAATAAGGCTTTTCTAGGCATGAGTGACTATAAATGAACTTTTCTTGATAATGGATGGCTTTTGCTCCACGTTTCCCGAGGCAAACAATCAATTACAATATGTTTTAATCAAAAAATGTAAAAACAATCCAAAATAAATTCAATAATGGGATTATAAAGGCATTTAAATCGAGTAATAAGGCTTTTCTAGGCATGAGTGACTATAAATGAACTTTCCTTGACAATGGATGGCTTTTGCTCCACGTTTCCCGAGGCAAACAATCAATTACAATATGTTTTAATCAAAAAATGTAAAAACAATCCAAAATAAATTCAATAATGGGATTATAAAGGCATTTAAATCGAGTAATAAGGCTTTTCTAGGCATGAGTGACTATAAATGAACTTTCCTTGACAATGGATGGCTTTTGCTCCACGTTTCCCGAGGCAAACAATCAATTACAATCTGTTTTAATAAAAAAATATAAAAATAATTCAAAATAAATTCAATAATGGGATTATAAGGGCATTTAAACCGAGTAATAAGGCTTTTCTAGGCATGAGTGACTATAAATGAACTTTTCTTGATAATGGATGGCTTTTGCTCCACGTTTCCCGAGGCAAACAATCAATTACAATCTGTTTTAATAAAAAAATGTAAAAATAATTCAAAATAAATTCAATAATGGGATTATAAAGGCATTTAAACCGAGTAATAAGGCTTTTCTAGGCATGAGTGACTATAAATGATGTTTTCTTGACAATGGATGGCTTTCGTTCCATGTTTCCCGAGATAAACAATATATTACAATCTGTTTTAATCAAAAAATGTAAAAAAAATTCAAAATAAATTCAATAATGGGATTATAAAAGCATTTAAACCGAGTAATAAGGCTTTTCTAGGCATGAGTGACTATAAATGATCTTTTCATGACAATGGATGGCTTTCGTTCCATGTTTCCCGAGATAAACAATCTATTACAATCTGTTTTAATCAAAAACTGTAAAAAAAAATCAAAATAAATTCAATAATGGGATTATAAAGGCATTTAAACCGAGTAATAAGGCTTCTCTAGGCATGAGTGACTATAAATGAACTTTTCTTGACAATGGATGGCTTTTGCTCCACGCTTCCCGAGGCAAACAATCAATTACAATATGTTTTAATCAAAAAATGTAAAAACAATTCAAAATAAATTCAATAATGGGATGATAAAGGCATTTAAATCGAGTAATAAGGCTTTTCTAGGCATGAGTGACTATAAATGAACTTTTCTTAACAATGGATGGCTTTTGCTCCACGTTTCCCGAGGCAAACAATCAATTACAATCTGTTTTAATCAAAAAATGTAAAAACAATTCAAAATAAATTCAATAATGGGATTATAAGGGCATTTAAATCGAGTAATAAGGCTTTTCTAGGCATGAGTGACTATAAATGATCTTTTCTTGACAATGGATGGCTTTCGTTCCATGTTTCCCGAGATAAACAATCTATTACAATCTGTTTTAATCAAAAACTGTAAAAAAAATCAAAATAAATTCAATAATGGGATTATAAAGGCATTTAAACCGAGTAATAAGGCTTCTCTAGGCATGAGTGACTATAAATGAACTTTTCTTGACAATGGATGGCTTTTGCTCCACGTTTCTCGAGGCAAACAATCAATTACAATATGTTTTAATCAAAAAATGTAAAAACAATCCAAAATAAATTCAATAATGGGATTATAAAGGCATTTAAATCGAGTAATAAGGCTTTTCTAGGCATGAGTGACTATAAATGAACTTTTCTTGACAATGGATGGCTTTTGCTCCACGTTTCCCGAGGCAAACAATCAATTACAATCTGTTTTAATAAAAAAATATAAAAATAATTCAAAATAAATTCAATAATGGGATTATAAGGGCATTTAAACCGAGTAATAAGGCTTTTCTAGGCAAGAGTGACTATAAATGAACTTTTCTTGATAATGGATGGCTTTTGCTCCACGTTTCCCGAGGCAAACAATCAATTACAATCTGTTTTAATAAAAAAATGTAAAAATAATTCAAAATAAATTCAATAATGGGATTATAAAGGCATTTAAACCGAGTAATAAGGCTTTTCTAGGCATGAGTGACTATAAATGATGTTTTCTTGACAATGGATGGCTTTCGTTCCATGTTTCCCGAGATAAACAATATATTACAATCTGTTTTAATCAAAAAATGTAAAAAAAATTCAAAATACATTCAATAATGGGATTATAAAAGCATTTAAACCGAGTAATAAGGCTTTTCTAGGCATGAGTGACTATAAATGATCTTTTCTTGACAATGGATGGCTTTCGTTCCATGTTTCCCGAGATAAACAATCTATTACAATCTGTTTTAATCAAAAACTGTAAAAAAAATCAAAATAAATTCAATAATGGGATTATAAAGGCATTTAAACCGAGTAATAAGGCTTCTCTAGGCATGAGTGACTATAAATGAACTTTTCTTGACAATGGATGGCTTTTGCTCCACGCTTCCCGAGGCAAACAATCAATTACAATATGTTTTAATCAAAAAATGTAAAAACAATTCAAAATAAATTCAATAATGGGATGATAAAGGCATTTAAATCGAGTAATAAGGCTTTTCTAGGCATGAGTGACTATAAATGAACTTTTCTTAACAATGGATGGCTTTTGCTCCACGTTTCCCGAGGCAAACAATCAATTACAATCTGTTTTAATCAAAAAATGTAAAAACAATTCAAAATAAATTCAATAATGGGATTATAAGGGCATTTAAACCGAGTTATAAGGCTTTTCTAGGCATGAGTGACTATAAATGAACTTTTCTTGACAATGGATGGCTTTCGCTCTATGTTTCCCGAGGCAAACAATCAATTACAATCTGTTTTAATCAAAAAATGTCAAAAAAGTTCAAAATAAATTCAATAATGGGATTATAAAGGCATTTAAACCGAGTAATAAGGCTTTTCTAGGCATGAGTGACTATAAATGATGTTTTCTTGACAATGGATGGCTTTCGTTCCATGTTTCCCGAGATAAACAATGTATTAGAATCTGTTTTAATAAAAAAATGTAAAAATAATTCAAAATAAATTCGATAATGGGATTATAAGGGCATTTAAATCGAGTAATAAGGCTTTTCTAGGCATGAGTGACTATAAATGATCTTTTCTTGACAATGGATGGCTTTCGTTCCATGTTTCTCGAGATAAACAATCTATTACAATCTGATTTAATGAAAAACTGTAAAAACAATCCAAAATAAATTCAATAATGGGATTATAAAGGCATTTAAATCGAGTAATAAGGCTTTTCTAGGCATGAGTGACTATAAATGATCTTTTCTTGACAATGGATGGCTTTCGTTCCATGTTTCTCGAGATAAACAATCTATTACAATCTGATTTAATGAAAAACTGTAAAAAAAAATCAAAATAAATTCAATAATGGGATTATAAAGGCATTTAAATCGAGTAATAAGGCTTTTCTAGGCATGAGTGACTATAAATGAACTTTCCTTGACAATGGATGGCTTTTGCTCCACGTTTCCCGAGGCAAACAATCAATTACAATCTGTTTTAATAAAAAAATATAAAAATAATTCAAAATAAATTCAATAATGGGATTATAAGGGCATTTAAACCGAGTAATAAGGCTTTTCTAGGCATGGGTTACTATAAATGAACTTTTCTTGATAATGGATGGCTTTTGCTCCACGTTTCCCGAGGCAAACAATCAATTACAATATGTTTTAATCAAAAAATGTAAAAACAATCCAAAATAAATTCAATAATGGGATTATAAAGGCATTTAAATCGAGTAATAAGGCTTTTCTAGGCATGAGTGACTATAAATGAACTTTCCTTGACAATGGATGGCTTTTGCTCCACGTTTCCCGAGGCAAACAATCAATTACAATATGTTTTAATCAAAAAATGTAAAAACAATCCAAAATAAATTCAATAATGGGATTATAAAGGCATTTAAATCGAGTAATAAGGCTTTTCTAGGCATGAGTGACTATAAATGAACTTTCCTTGACAATGGATGGCTTTTGCTCCACGTTTCCCGAGGCAAACAATCAATTACAATCTGTTTTAATAAAAAAATATAAAAATAATTCAAAATAAATTCAATAATGGGATTATAAGGGCATTTAAACCGAGTAATAAGGCTTTTCTAGGCATGAGTGACTATAAATGAACTTTTCTTGATAATGGATGGCTTTTGCTCCACGTTTCCCGAGGCAAACAATCAATTACAATCTGTTTTAATAAAAAAATGTAAAAATAATTCAAAATAAATTCAATAATGGGATTATAAAGGCATTTAAACCGAGTAATAAGGCTTTTCTAGGCATGAGTGACTATAAATGATGTTTTCTTGACAATGGATGGCTTTCGTTCCATGTTTCCCGAGATAAACAATATATTACAATCTGTTTTAATCAAAAAATGTAAAAAAAATTCAAAATAAATTCAATAATGGGATTATAAAAGCATTTAAACCGAGTAATAAGGCTTTTCTAGGCATGAGTGACTATAAATGATCTTTTCATGACAATGGATGGCTTTCGTTCCATGTTTCCCGAGATAAACAATCTATTACAATCTGTTTTAATCAAAAACTGTAAAAAAAATCAAAATAAATTCAATAATGGGATTATAAAGGCATTTAAACCGAGTAATAAGGCTTCTCTAGGCATGAGTGACTATAAATGAACTTTTCTTGACAATGGATGGCTTTTGCTCCACGCTTCCCGAGGCAAACAATCAATTACAATATGTTTTAATCAAAAAATGTAAAAACAATTCAAAATAAATTCAATAATGGGATGATAAAGGCATTTAAATCGAGTAATAAGGCTTTTCTAGGCATGAGTGACTATAAATGAACTTTTCTTAACAATGGATGGCTTTTGCTCCACGTTTCCCGAGGCAAACAATCAATTACAATCTGTTTTAATCAAAAAATGTAAAAACAATTCAAAATAAATTCAATAATGGGATTATAAGGGCATTTAAATCGAGTAATAAGGCTTTTCTAGGCATGAGTGACTATAAATGATCTTTTCTTGACAATGGATGGCTTTCGTTCCATGTTTCCCGAGATAAACAATCTATTACAATCTGTTTTAATCAAAAACTGTAAAAAAAATCAAAATAAATTCAATAATGGGATTATAAAGGCATTTAAACCGAGTAATAAGGCTTCTCTAGGCATGAGTGACTATAAATGAACTTTTCTTGACAATGGATGGCTTTTGCTCCACGTTTCTCGAGGCAAACAATCAATTACAATATGTTTTAATCAAAAAATGTAAAAACAATCCAAAATAAATTCAATAATGGGATTATAAAGGCATTTAAATCGAGTAATAAGGCTTTTCTAGGCATGAGTGACTATAAATGAACTTTTCTTGACAATGGATGGCTTTTGCTCCACGTTTCCCGAGGCAAACAATCAATTACAATCTGTTTTAATAAAAAAATATAAAAATAATTCAAAATAAATTCAATAATGGGATTATAAGGGCATTTAAACCGAGTAATAAGGCTTTTCTAGGCAAGAGTGACTATAAATGAACTTTTCTTGATAATGGATGGCTTTTGCTCCACGTTTCCCGAGACAAACAATCAATTACAATCTGTTTTAATAAAAAAATATAAAAATAATTCAAAATAAATTCAATAATGGGATTATAAAGGCATTTAAACCGAGTAATAAGGCTTTTCTAGGCATGAGTGACTATAAATGATGTTTTCTTGACAATGGATGGCTTTCGTTCCATGTTTCCCGAGATAAACAATATATTACAATCTGTTTTAATCAAAAAATGTAAAAAAAATTCAAAATACATTCAATAATGGGATTATAAAAGCATTTAAACCGAGTAATAAGGCTTTTCTAGGCATGAGTGACTATAAATGATCTTTTCTTGACAATGGATGGCTTTCGTTCCATGTTTCCCGAGATAAACAATCTATTACAATCTGTTTTAATCAAAAACTGTAAAAAAAATCAAAATAAATTCAATAATGGGATTATAAAGGCATTTAAACCGAGTAATAAGGCTTCTCTAGGCATGAGTGACTATAAATGAACTTTTCTTGACAATGGATGGCTTTTGCTCCACGCTTCCCGAGGCAAACAATCAATTACAATATGTTTTAATCAAAAAATGTAAAAACAATTCAAAATAAATTCAATAATGGGATGATAAAGGCATTTAAATCGAGTAATAAGGCTTTTCTAGGCATGAGTGACTATAAATGATCTTTTCTTGACAATGGATGGCTTTCGTTCCATGTTTCCCGAGATAAACAATCTATTACAATCTGTTTTAATCAAAAACTGTAAAAAAAATCAAAATAAATTCAATAATGGGATTATAAAGGCATTTAAACCGAGTAATAAGGCTTCTCTAGGCATGAGTGACTATAAATGAACTTTTCTTGACAATGGATGGCTTTTGCTCCACGTTTCTCGAGGCAAACAATCAATTACAATATGTTTTAATCAAAAAATGTAAAAACAATCCAAAATAAATTCAATAATGGGATTATAAAGGCATTTAAATCGAGTAATAAGGCTTTTCTAGGCATGAGTGACTATAAATGAACTTTTCTTGACAATGGATGGCTTTTGCTCCACGTTTCCCGAGGCAAACAATCAATTACAATCTGTTTTAATAAAAAAATGTAAAAATAATTCAAAATAAATTCAATAATGGGATTATAAAGGCATTTAAACCGAGTAATAAGGCTTTTCTAGGCATGAGTGACTATAAATGATGTTTTCTTGACAATGGATGGCTTTCGTTCCATGTTTCCCGAGATAAACAATATATTACAATCTGTTTTAATCAAAAAATGTAAAAAAAATTCAAAATAAATTCAATAATGGGATTATAAAAGCATTTAAACCGAGTAATAAGGCTTTTCTAGGCATGAGTGACTATAAATGATCTTTTCATGACAATGGATGGCTTTCGTTCCATGTTTCCCGAGATAAACAATCTATTACAATCTGTTTTAATCAAAAACTGTAAAAAAAATCAAAATAAATTCAATAATGGGATTATAAAGGCATTTAAACCGAGTAATAAGGCTTCTCTAGGCATGAGTGACTATAAATGAACTTTTCTTGACAATGGATGGCTTTTGCTCCACGCTTCCCGAGGCAAACAATCAATTACAATATGTTTTAATCAAAAAATGTAAAAACAATTCAAAATAAATTCAATAATGGGATGATAAAGGCATTTAAATCGAGTAATAAGGCTTTTCTAGGCATGAGTGACTATAAATGAACTTTTCTTAACAATGGATGGCTTTTGCTCCACGTTTCCCGAGGCAAACAATCAATTACAATCTGTTTTAATCAAAAAATGTAAAAACAATTCAAAATAAATTCAATAATGGGATTATAAGGGCATTTAAATCGAGTAATAAGGCTTTTCTAGGCATGAGTGACTATAAATGATCTTTTCTTGACAATGGATGGCTTTCGTTCCATGTTTCCCGAGATAAACAATCTATTACAATCTGTTTTAATCAAAAACTGTAAAAAAAATCAAAATAAATTCAATAATGGGATTATAAAGGCATTTAAACCGAGTAATAAGGCTTCTCTAGGCATGAGTGACTATAAATGAACTTTTCTTGACAATGGATGGCTTTTGCTCCACGTTTCTCGAGGCAAACAATCAATTACAATATGTTTTAATCAAAAAATGTAAAAACAATCCAAAATAAATTCAATAATGGGATTATAAAGGCATTTAAATCGAGTAATAAGGCTTTTCTAGGCATGAGTGACTATAAATGAACTTTTCTTGACAATGGATGGCTTTTGCTCCACGTTTCCCGAGGCAAACAATCAATTACAATCTGTTTTAATAAAAAAATATAAAAATAATTCAAAATAAATTCAATAATGGGATTATAAGGGCATTTAAACCGAGTAATAAGGCTTTTCTAGGCAAGAGTGACTATAAATGAACTTTTCTTGATAATGGATGGCTTTTGCTCCACGTTTCCCGAGACAAACAATCAATTACAATCTGTTTTAATAAAAAAATATAAAAATAATTCAAAATAAATTCAATAATGGGATTATAAAGGCATTTAAACCGAGTAATAAGGCTTTTCTAGGCATGAGTGACTATAAATGATGTTTTCTTGACAATGGATGGCTTTCGTTCCATGTTTCCCGAGATAAACAATATATTACAATCTGTTTTAATCAAAAAATGTAAAAAAAATTCAAAATACATTCAATAATGGGATTATAAAAGCATTTAAACCGAGTAATAAGGCTTTTCTAGGCATGAGTGACTATAAATGATCTTTTCTTGACAATGGATGGCTTTCGTTCCATGTTTCCCGAGATAAACAATCTATTACAATCTGTTTTAATCAAAAACTGTAAAAAAAATCAAAATAAATTCAATAATGGGATTATAAAGGCATTTAAACCGAGTAATAAGGCTTCTCTAGGCATGAGTGACTATAAATGAACTTTTCTTGACAATGGATGGCTTTTGCTCCACGCTTCCCGAGGCAAACAATCAATTACAATATGTTTTAATCAAAAAATGTAAAAACAATTCAAAATAAATTCAATAATGGGATGATAAAGGCATTTAAATCGAGTAATAAGGCTTTTCTAGGCATGAGTGACTATAAATGAACTTTTCTTAACAATGGATGGCTTTTGCTCCACGTTTCCCGAGGCAAACAATCAATTACAATCTGTTTTAATCAAAAAATGTAAAAACAATTCAAAATAAATTCAATAATGGGATTATAAGGGCATTTAAACCGAGTTATAAGGCTTTTCTAGGCATGAGTGACTATAAATGAACTTTTCTTGACAATGGATGGCTTTCGCTCTATGTTTCCCGAGGCAAACAATCAATTACAATCTGTTTTAATCAAAAAATGTCAAAAAAGTTCAAAATAAATTCAATAATGGGATTATAAAGGCATTTAAACCGAGTAATAAGGCTTTTCTAGGCATGAGTGACTATAAATGATGTTTTCTTGACAATGGATGGCTTTCGTTCCATGTTTCCCGAGATAAACAATGTATTAGAATCTGTTTTAATAAAAAAATGTAAAAATAATTCAAAATAAATTCGATAATGGGATTATAAGGGCATTTAAATCGAGTAATAAGGCTTTTCTAGGCATGAGTGACTATAAATGATCTTTTCTTGACAATGGATGGCTTTCGTTCCATGTTTCTCGAGATAAACAATCTATTACAATCTGATTTAATGAAAAACTGTAAAAAAAAATCAAAATAAATTCAATAATGGGATTATAAAGGCATTTAAACCGAGTAATAAGGCTTCTCTAGGCATGAGTGACTATAAATGAACTTTTCTTGACAATGGATGGCTTTTGCTCCACGCTTCCCGAGGCAAACAATCAATTACAATATGTTTTAATCAAAAAATGTAAAAACAATTCAAAATAAATTCAATAATGGGATGATAAAGGCATTTAAATCGAGTAATAAGGCTTTTCTAGGCATGAGTGACTATAAATGAACTTTTCTTAACAATGGATGGCTTTTGCTCCACGTTTCCCGAGGCAAACAATCAATTACAATCTGTTTTAATCAAAAAATGTAAAAACAATTCAAAATAAATTCAATAATGGGATTATAAGGGCATTTAAACCGAGTTATAAGGCTTTTCTAGGCATGAGTGACTATAAATGAACTTTTCTTGACAATGGATGGCTTTCGCTCTATGTTTCCCGAGGCAAACAATCAATTACAATCTGTTTTAATCAAAAAATGTCAAAAAAGTTCAAAATAAATTCAATAATGGGATTATAAAGGCATTTAAACCGAGTAATAAGGCTTTTCTAGGCATGAGTGACTATAAATGATGTTTTCTTGACAATGGATGGCTTTCGTTCCATGTTTCCCGAGATAAACAATGTATTAGAATCTGTTTTAATAAAAAAATGTAAAAATAATTCAAAATAAATTCGATAATGGGATTATAAGGGCATTTAAATCGAGTAATAAGGCTTTTCTAGGCATGAGTGACTATAAATGATCTTTTCTTGACAATGGATGGCTTTCGTTCCATGTTTCCCGAGATAAACAATCTATTACAATCTGTTTTAATCAAAAACTGTAAAAAAAATCAAAATAAATTCAATAATGGGATTATAAAGGCATTTAAACCGAGTAATAAGGCTTCTCTAGGCATGAGTGACTATAAATGAACTTTTCTTGACAATGGATGGCTTTTGCTCCACGCTTCCCGAGGCAAACAATCAATTACAATATGTTTTAATCAAAAAATGTAAAAACAATTCAAAATAAATTCAATAATGGGATGATAAAGGCATTTAAATCGAGTAATAAGGCTTTTCTAGGCATGAGTGACTATAAATGAACTTTTCTTAACAATGGATGGCTTTTGCTCCACGTTTCCCGAGGCAAACAATCAATTACAATCTGTTTTAATCAAAAAATGTAAAAACAATTCAAAATAAATTCAATAATGGGATTATAAGGGCATTTAAACCGAGTTATAAGGCTTTTCTAGGCATGAGTGACTATAAATGAACTTCTCTTGACAATGGATGGCTTTCGCTCTATGTTTCCCGAGGCAAACAATCAATTACAATCTGTTTTAATCAAAAAATGTCAAAAAAGTTCAAAATAAATTCAATAATGGGATTATAAAGGCATTTAAACCGAGTAATAAGGCTTCTCTGGGCATGAGTGACTATAAATGAACTTTTCTTGATAATGGATGGCTTTTGCTCCACGTTTCCCGAGGCAAACAATCAATTACAATATGTTTTAATCAAAAAATGTAAAAACAATCCAAAATAAATTCAATAATGGGATTATAAAGGCATTTAAATCGAGTAATAAGGCTTTTCTAGGCATGAGTGACTATAAATGAACTTTCCTTGACAATGGATGGCTTTTGCTCCACGTTTCCCGAGGCAAACAATCAATTACAATATGTTTTAATCAAAAAATGTAAAAACAATCCAAAATAAATTCAATAATGGGATTATAAAGGCATTTAAATCGAGTAATAAGGCTTTTCTAGGCATGAGTGACTATAAATGAACTTTCCTTGACAATGGATGGCTTTTGCTCCACGTTTCCCGAGGCAAACAATAAATTACAATCTGTTTTAATAAAAAAATATAAAAATAATTCAAAATAAATTCAATAATGGGATTATAAGGGCATTTAAACCGAGTAATAAGGCTTTCTAGGCATGAGTGACTATAAATGAACTTTTCTTGATAATGGATGGCTTTTGCTCCACGTTTCCCGAGGCAAACAATCAATTACAATCTGTTTTAATAAAAAAATGTAAAAATAATTCAAAATAAATTCAATAATGGGATTATAAAGGCATTTAAACCGAGTAATAAGGCTTTTCTAGGCATGAGTGACTATAAATGATGTTTTCTTGACAATGGATGGCTTTCGTTCCATGTTTCCCGAGATAAACAATATATTACAATCTGTTTTAATCAAAAAATGTAAAAAAAATTCAAAATAAATTCAATAATGGGATTATAAAAGCATTTAAACCGAGTAATAAGGCTTTTCTAGGCATGAGTGACTATAAATGATCTTTTCATGACAATGGATGGCTTTCGTTCCATGTTTCCCGAGATAAACAATCTATTACAATCTGTTTTAATCAAAAACTGTAAAAAAAATCAAAATAAATTCAATAATGGGATTATAAAGGCATTTAAACCGAGTAATAAGGCTTCTCTAGGCATGAGTGACTATAAATGAACTTTTCTTGACAATGGATGGCTTTTGCTCCACGCTTCCCGAGGCAAACAATCAATTACAATATGTTTTAATCAAAAAATGTAAAAACAATTCAAAATAAATTCAATAATGGGATGATAAAGGCATTTAAATCGAGTAATAAGGCTTTTCTAGGCATGAGTGACTATAAATGAACTTTTCTTAACAATGGATGGCTTTTGCTCCACGTTTCCCGAGGCAAACAATCAATTACAATCTGTTTTAATCAAAAAATGTAAAAACAATTCAAAATAAATTCAATAATGGGATTATAAGGGCATTTAAACCGAGTTATAAGGCTTTTCTAGGCATGAGTGACTATAAATGAACTTTTCTTGACAATGGATGGCTTTCGCTCTATGTTTCCCGAGGCAAACAATCAATTACAATCTGTTTTAATAAAAAAATGTAAAAATAATTCAAAATAAATTCAATAATGGGATTATAAAGGCATTTAAACCGAGTAATAAGGCTTTTCTAGGCATGAGTGACTATAAATGATGTTTTCTTGACAATGGATGGCTTTCGTTCCATGTTTCCCGAGATAAACAATATATTACAATCTGTTTTAATCAAAAAATGTAAAAAAAATTCAAAATACATTCAATAATGGGATTATAAAAGCATTTAAACCGAGTAATAAGGCTTTTCTAGGCATGAGTGACTATAAATGATCTTTTCTTGACAATGGATGGCTTCCGTTCCATGTTTCCCGAGATAAACAATCTATTACAATCTGTTTTAATCAAAAACTGTAAAAAAAATCAAAATAAATTCAATAATGGGATTATAAAGGCATTTAAACCGAGTAATAAGGCTTCTCTAGGCATGAGTGACTATAAAGGAACTTTTCTTGACAATGGATGGCTTTTGCTCCACGCTTCCCGAGGCAAACAATCAATTACAATATGTTTTAATCAAAAAATGTAAAAACAATTCAAAATAAATTCAATAATGGGATGATAAAGGCATTTAAATCGAGTAATAAGGCTTTTCTAGGCATGAGTGACTATAAATGAACTTTTCTTAACAATGGATGGCTTTTGCTCCACGTTTCCCGAGGCAAACAATCAATTACAATCTGTTTTAATCAAAAAATGTAAAAACAATTCAAAATAAATTCAATAATGGGATTATAAGGGCATTTAAACCGAGTTATAAGGCTTTTCTAGGCATGAGTGACTATAAATGAACTTTTCTTGACAATGGATGGCTTTCGCTCTATGTTTCCCGAGGCAAACAATCAATTACAATCTGTTTTAATCAAAAAATGTCAAAAAAGTTCAAAATAAATTCAATAATGGGATTATAAAGGCATTTAAACCGAGTAATAAGGCTTTTCTAGGCATGAGTGACTATAAATGATGTTTTCTTGACAATGGATGGCTTTCGTTCCATGTTTCCCGAGATAAACAATGTATTAGAATCTGTTTTAATAAAAAAATGTAAAAATAATTCAAAATAAATTCGATAATGGGATTATAAGGGCATTTAAATCGAGTAATAAGGCTTTTCTAGGCATGAGTGACTATAAATGATCTTTTCTTGACAATGGATGGCTTTCGTTCCATGTTTCTCGAGATAAACAATCTATTACAATCTGATTTAATGAAAAACTGTAAAAAAAAATCAAAATAAATTCAATAATGGGATTATAAAGGCATTTAAACCGAGTAATAAGGCTTCTCTAGGCATGAGTGACTATAAATGAACTTTTCTTGACAATGGATGGCTTTTGCTCCACGCTTCCCGAGGCAAACAATCAATTACAATATGTTTTAATCAAAAAATGTAAAAACAATTCAAAATAAATTCAATAATGGGATGATAAAGGCATTTAAATCGAGTAATAAGGCTTTTCTAGGCATGAGTGACTATAAATGAACTTTTCTTAACAATGGATGGCTTTTGCTCCACGTTTCCCGAGGCAAACAATCAATTACAATCTGTTTTAATCAAAAAATGTAAAAACAATTCAAAATAAATTCAATAATGGGATTATAAGGGCATTTAAACCGAGTTATAAGGCTTTTCTAGGCATGAGTGACTATAAATGAACTTTTCTTGACAATGGATGGCTTTCGCTCTATGTTTCCCGAGGCAAACAATCAATTACAATCTGTTTTAATCAAAAAATGTCAAAAAAGTTCAAAATAAATTCAATAATGGGATTATAAAGGCATTTAAACCGAGTAATAAGGCTTTTCTAGGCATGAGTGACTATAAATGATGTTTTCTTGACAATGGATGGCTTTCGTTCCATGTTTCCCGAGATAAACAATGTATTAGAATCTGTTTTAATAAAAAAATGTAAAAATAATTCAAAATAAATTCGATAATGGGATTATAAGGGCATTTAAATCGAGTAATAAGGCTTTTCTAGGCATGAGTGACTATAAATGATCTTTTCTTGACAATGGATGGCTTTCGTTCCATGTTTCTCGAGATAAACAATCTATTACAATCTGATTTAATGAAAAACTGTAAAAAAAAATCAAAATAAATTCAATAATGGGATTATAAAGGCATTTAAATCGAGTAATAAGGCTTTTCTAGGCATGAGTGACTATAAATGAACTTTCCTTGACAATGGATGGCTTTTGCTCCACGTTTCCCGAGGCAAACAATCAATTACAATCTGTTTTAATAAAAAAATATAAAAATAATTCAAAATAAATTCAATAATGGGATTATAAGGGCATTTAAACCGAGTAATAAGGCTTTTCTAGGCATGAGTGACTATAAATGAACTTTTCTTGATAATGGATGGCTTTTGCTCCACGTTTCCCGAGGCAAACAATCAATTACAATATGTTTTAATCAAAAAATGTAAAAACAATCCAAAATAAATTCAATAATGGGATTATAAAGGCATTTAAATCGAGTAATAAGGCTTTTCTAGGCATGAGTGACTATAAATGAACTTTCCTTGACAATGGATGGCTTTTGCTCCACGTTTCCCGAGGCAAACAATCAATTACAATATGTTTTAATCAAAAAATGTAAAAACAATCCAAAATAAATTCAATAATGGGATTATAAAGGCATTTAAATCGAGTAATAAGGCTTTTCTAGGCATGAGTGACTATAAATGAACTTTCCTTGACAATGGATGGCTTTTGCTCCACGTTTCCCGAGGCAAACAATCAATTACAATCTGTTTTAATAAAAAAATATAAAAATAATTCAAAATAAATTCAATAATGGGATTATAAGGGCATTTAAACCGAGTAATAAGGCTTTTCTAGGCATGAGTGACTATAAATGAACTTTTCTTGATAATGGATGGCTTTTGCTCCACGTTTCCCGAGGCAAACAATCAATTACAATCTGTTTTAATAAAAAAATGTAAAAATAATTCAAAATAAATTCAATAATGGGATTATAAAGGCATTTAAACCGAGTAATAAGGCTTTTCTAGGCATGAGTGACTATAAATGATGTTTTCTTGACAATGGATGGCTTTCGTTCCATGTTTCCCGAGATAAACAATATATTACAATCTGTTTTAATCAAAAAATGTAAAAAAAATTCAAAATAAATTCAATAATGGGATTATAAAAGCGTTTAAACCGAGTAATAAGGCTTTTCTAGGCATGAGTGACTATAAATGATCTTTTCATGACAATGGATGGCTTTCGTTCCATGTTTCCCGAGATAAACAATCTATTACAATCTGTTTTAATCAAAAACTGTAAAAAAAATCAAAATAAATTCAATAATGGGATTATAAAGGCATTTAAACCGAGTAATAAGGCTTCTCTAGGCATGAGTGACTATAAATGAACTTTTCTTGACAATGGATGGCTTTTGCTCCACGCTTCCCGAGGCAAACAATCAATTACAATATGTTTTAATCAAAAAATGTAAAAACAATTCAAAATAAATTCAATAATGGGATGATAAAGGCATTTAAATCGAGTAATAAGGCTTTTCTAGGCATGAGTGACTATAAATGAACTTTTCTTAACAATGGATGGCTTTTGCTCCACGTTTCCCGAGGCAAACAATCAATTACAATCTGTTTTAATCAAAAAATGTAAAAACAATTCAAAATAAATTCAATAATGGGATTATAAGGGCATTTAAATCGAGTAATAAGGCTTTTCTAGGCATGAGTGACTATAAATGATCTTTTCTTGACAATAGATGGCTTTCGTTCCATGTTTCCCGAGATAAACAATCTATTACAATCTGTTTTAATCAAAAACTGTAAAAAAAATCAAAATAAATTCAATAATGGGATTATAAAGGCATTTAAACCGAGTAATAAGGCTTCTCTAGGCATGAGTGACTATAAATGAACTTTTCTTGACAATGGATGGCTTTTGCTCCACGCTTCCCGAGGCAAACAATCAATTACAATATGTTTTAATCAGAAAATGTAAAAACAATTCAAAATAAATTCAATAATGGGATGATAAAGGCATTTAAATCGAGTAATAAGGCTTTTCTAGGCATGAGTGACTATAAATGAACTTTTCTTAACAATGGATGGCTTTTGCTCCACGTTTCCCGAGGCAAACAATCAATTACAATCTGTTTTAATCAAAAAATGTAAAAACAATTCAAAATAAATTCAATAATGGGATTATAAGGGCATTTAAACCGAGTTATAAGGCTTTTCTAGGCATGAGTGACTATAAATGAACTTTTCTTGACAATGGATGGCTTTCGCTCTATGTTTCCCGAGGCAAACAATCAATTACAATCTGTTTTAATCAAAAAATGTCAAAAAAGTTCAAAATAAATTCAATAATGGGATTATAAAGGCATTTAAACCGAGTAATAAGGCTTTTCTAGGCATGAGTGACTATAAATGATGTTTTCTTGACAATGGATGGCTTTCGTTCCATGTTTCCCGAGATAAACAATGTATTAGAATCTGTTTTAATAAAAAAATGTAAAAATAATTCAAAATAAATTCGATAATGGGATTATAAGGGCATTTAAATCGAGTAATAAGGCTTTTCTAGGCATGAGTGACTATAAATGATCTTTTCTTGACAATGGATGGCTTTCGTTCCATGTTTCTCGAGATAAACAATCTATTACAATCTGATTTAATGAAAAACTGTAAAAAAAAATCAAAATAAATTCAATAATGGGATTATAAAGGCATTTAAATCGAGTAATAAGGCTTTTCTAGGCATGAGTGACTATAAATGAACTTTCCTTGACAATGGATGGCTTTTGCTCCACGTTTCCCGAGGTAAACAATCAATTACAATCTGTTTTAATAAAAAAATATAAAAATAATTCAAAATAAATTCAATAATGGGATTATAAGGGCATTTAAACCGAGTAATAAGGCTTTTCTAGGCATGAGTGACTATAAATGAACTTTTCTTGATAATGGATGGCTTTTGCTCCACGTTTCCCGAGGCAAACAATCAATTACAATATGTTTTAATCAAAAAATGTAAAAACAATCCAAAATAAATTCAATAATGGGATTATAAAGGCATTTAAATCGAGTAATAAGGCTTTTCTAGGCATGAGTGACTATAAATGAACTTTCCTTGACAATGGATGGCTTTTGCTCCACGTTTCCCGAGGCAAACAATCAATTACAATATGTTTTAATCAAAAAATGTAAAAACAATCCAAAATAAATTCAATAATGGGATTATAAAGGCATTTAAATCGAGTAATAAGGCTTTTCTAGGCATGAGTGACTATAAATGAACTTTCCTTGACAATGGATGGCTTTTGCTCCACGTTTCCCGAGGCAAACAATCAATTACAATCTGTTTTAATAAAAAAATATAAAAATAATTCAAAATAAATTCAATAATGGGATTATAAGGGCATTTAAACCGAGTAATAAGGCTTTTCTAGGCATGAGTGACTATAAATGAACTTTTCTTGATAATGGATGGCTTTTGCTCCACGTTTCCCGAGGCAAACAATCAATTACAATCTGTTTTAATAAAAAAATGTAAAAATAATTCAAAATAAATTCAATAATGGGATTATAAAGGCATTTAAACCGAGTAATAAGGCTTTTCTAGGCATGAGTGACTATAAATGATGTTTTCTTGACAATGGATGGCTTTCGTTCCATGTTTCCCGAGATAAACAATATATTACAATCTGTTTTAATCAAAAAATGTAAAAAAAATTCAAAATAAATTCAATAATGGGATTATAAAAGCGTTTAAACCGAGTAATAAGGCTTTTCTAGGCATGAGTGACTATAAATGATCTTTTCATGACAATGGATGGCTTTCGTTCCATGTTTCCCGAGATAAACAATCTATTACAATCTGTTTTAATCAAAAACTGTAAAAAAAATCAAAATAAATTCAATAATGGGATTATAAAGGCATTTAAACCGAGTAATAAGGCTTCTCTAGGCATGAGTGACTATAAATGAACTTTTCTTGACAATGGATGGCTTTTGCTCCACGCTTCCCGAGGCAAACAATCAATTACAATATGTTTTAATCAAAAAATGTAAAAACAATCCAAAATAAATTCAATAATGGGATTATAAAGGCATTTAAATCGAGTAATAAGGCTTTTCTAGGCATGAGTGACTATAAATGAACTTTCCTTGACAATGGATGGCTTTTGCTCCACGTTTCCCGAGGCAAACAATCAATTACAATCTGTTTTAATAAAAAAATATAAAAATAATTCAAAATAAATTCAATAATGGGATTATAAGGGCATTTAAACCGAGTTATAAGGCTTCTCTAGGCATGAGTGACTATAAATGAACTTTTCTTGACAATGGATGGCTTTTGCTCCACGCTTCCCGAGGCAAACAATCAATTACAATATGTTTTAATCAAAGAATGTAAAAACAATCCAAAATAAATTCAATAATGGGATTATAAAGGCATTTAAATCGAGTAATAAGGCTTTTCTAGGCATGAGTGACTATAAATGAACTTTTCTTAACAATGGATGGCTTTTGCTCCACGTTTCCCGAGGCAAACAATCAATTACAATCTGTTTTAATCAAAAAATGTAAAAACAATTCAAAATAAATTCAATAATGGGATTATAAGGGCATTTAAACCGAGTTATAAGGCTTTTCTAGGCATGAGTGACTATAAATGAACTTTTCTTGACAATGGATGGCTTTCGCTCTATGTTTCCCGAGGCAAACAATCAATTACAATCTGTTTTAATCAAAAAATGTCAAAAAAGTTCAAAATAAATTCAATAATGGGATTATAAAGGCATTTAAACCGAGTAATAAGGCTTTTCTAGGCATGAGTGACTATAAATGAACTTTTCTTGACAATGGATGGCTTTTGCTCCACGCTTCCCGAGGCAAACAATCAATTACAATATGTTTTAATCAAAAAATGTAAAAACAATTCAAAATAAATTCAATAATGGGATGATAAAGGCATTTAAATCGAGTAATAAGGCTTTTCTAGGCATGAGTGACTATAAATGAACTTTTCTTAACAATGGATGGCTTTTGCTCCACGTTTCCCGAGGCAAACAATCAATTACAATCTGTTTTAATCAAAAAATGTAAAAACAATTCAAAATAAATTCAATAATGGGATTATAAGGGCATTTAAATCGAGTAATAAGGCTTTTCTAGGCATGAGTGACTATAAATGATCTTTTCTTGACAATAGATGGCTTTCGTTCCATGTTTCCCGAGATAAACAATCTATTACAATCTGTTTTAATCAAAAACTGTAAAAAAAATCAAAATAAATTCAATAATGGGATTATAAAGGCATTTAAACCGAGTAATAAGGCTTCTCTAGGCATGAGTGACTATAAATGAACTTTTCTTGACAATGGATGGCTTTTGCTCCACGCTTCCCGAGGCAAACAATCAATTACAATATGTTTTAATCAGAAAATGTAAAAACAATTCAAAATAAATTCAATAATGGGATGATAAAGGCATTTAAATCGAGTAATAAGGCTTTTCTAGACATGAGTGACTATAAATGAACTTTTCTTAACAATGGATGGCTTTTGCTCCACGTTTCCCGAGGCAAACAATCAATTACAATCTGTTTTAATCAAAAAATGTAAAAACAATTCAAAATAAATTCAATAATGGGATTATAAGGGCATTTAAACCGAGTTATAAGGCTTTTCTAGGCATGAGTGACTATAAATGAACTTTTCTTGACAATGGATGGCTTTCGCTCTATGTTTCCCGAGGCAAACAATCAATTACAATCTGTTTTAATCAAAAAATGTCAAAAAAGTTCAAAATAAATTCAATAATGGGATTATAAAGGCATTTAAACCGAGTAATAAGGCTTTTCTAGGCATGAGTGACTATAAATGATGTTTTCTTGACAATGGATGGCTTTCGTTCCATGTTTCCCGAGATAAACAATGTATTAGAATCTGTTTTAATAAAAAAATGTAAAAATAATTCAAAATAAATTCGATAATGGGATTATAAGGGCATTTAAATCGAGTAATAAGGCTTTTCTAGGCATGAGTGACTATAAATGATCTTTTCTTGACAATGGATGGCTTTCGTTCCATGTTTCTCGAGATAAACAATCTATTACAATCTGATTTAATGAAAAACTGTAAAAAAAAATCAAAATAAATTCAATAATGGGATTATAAAGGCATTTAAACCGAGTAATAAGGCTTCTCTAGGCATGAGTGACTATAAATGAACTTTTCTTGACAATGGATGGCTTTTGCTCCACGCTTCCCGAGGCAAACAATCAATTACAATATGTTTTAATCAAAAAATGTAAAAACAATTCAAAATAAATTCAATAATGGGATGATAAAGGCATTTAAATCGAGTAATAAGGCTTTTCTAGGCATGAGTGACTATAAATGAACTTTTCTTAACAATGGATGGCTTTTGCTCCACGTTTCCCGAGGCAAACAATCAATTACAATCTGTTTTAATCAAAAAATGTAAAAACAATTCAAAATAAATTCAATAATGGGATTATAAGGGCATTTAAACCGAGTTATAAGGCTTTTCTAGGCATGAGTGACTATAAATGAACTTTTCTTGACAATGGATGGCTTTCGCTCTATGTTTCCCGAGGCAAACAATCAATTACAATCTGTTTTAATCAAAAAATGTCAAAAAAGTTCAAAATAAATTCAATAATGGGATTATAAAGGCATTTAAACCGAGTAATAAGGCTTTTCTAGGCATGAGTGACTATAAATGATGTTTTCTTGACAATGGATGGCTTTCGTTCCATGTTTCCCGAGATAAACAATGTATTAGAATCTGTTTTAATAAAAAAATGTAAAAATAATTCAAAATAAATTCGATAATGGGATTATAAGGGCATTTAAATCGAGTAATAAGGCTTTTCTAGGCATGAGTGACTATAAATGATCTTTTCTTGACAATGGATGGCTTTCGTTCCATGTTTCTCGAGATAAACAATCTATTACAATCTGATTTAATGAAAAACTGTAAAAAAAAATCAAAATAAATTCAATAATGGGATTATAAAGGCATTTAAACCGAGTAATAAGGCTTCTCTAGGCATGAGTGACTGTAAATGAACTTTTCTTGACAATGGATGGCTTTTGCTCCACGCTTCCCGAGGCAAACATTCAATTACAATCTGTTTAATCAAAAAATGTCAAAAAAGTTCAAAATAAATTCAATAATGGGATTATAAAGGCATTTAAACCGAGTAATAAGGCTTTTCTACGCATGAGTGACTATAAATGATGTTTTCTTGACAATGGATGGCTTTCGTTCCATGTTTCCCGAGATAAACAATGTATTAGAATCTGTTTTAATAAAAAAATGTAAAAATAATTCAAAATAAATTCAATAATGGGATTATAAGGGCATTTAAATCGAGTAATAAGGCTTTTCTAGGCATGAGTGACTATAAATGATCTTTTCTTGACAATGGATGGCTTTCGTTCCATGTTTCCCGAGATAAACAATCTATTACAATCTGATTTAATGAAAAACTGTAAAAAAAAATCAAAATAAATTCAATAATGGGATTATAAAGGCATTTAAACCGAGTAATAAGGCTTCTCTAGGCATGAGTGACTATAAATGAACTTTTCTTGACAATGGATGGCTTTTGCTCCACGCTTCCCGAGGCAAACAATCAATTACAATCTGTTTAATCAAAAAATGTCAAAAAAGTTCAAAATAAATTCAATAATGGGATTATAAAGGCATTTAAACCGAGTAATAAGGCTTTTCTAGGCATGAGTGACTATAAATGATGTTTTCTTGACAATGGATGGCTTTCGTTCCATGTTTCCCAAGATAAACAATGTATTAGAATCTGTTTTAATCAAAAAATGTAAAAAAACTTCAAAATAAATTCAATAATGGGATTATAAAGGCATTTAAATCGAGTAATATGGCTTTTCTAGGCATGAGTGACTATAAATGAACTTTTCTTGACAATGGATGGCTTTTGCTCCTCGTTTCCCGAGGCAAACAATCAATTACAATATGTTTTAATCAAAAAATGTAAAAACAATTGAAAATAAATTCAATAATGGGATTATAAAGGCATTTAAATCGAGTAATAAGGCTTTTCTAGGCATGAGTGACTATAAATGAACTTTCCTTGACAATGGATGGCTTTTGCTCCACGTTTCCCGAGGCAAACAATCAATTACAATATGTTTTAATCAAAAAATGTAAAAACAATCCAAAATAAATTCAATAATGGGATTATAAAGGCATTTAAATCGAGTAATAAGGCTTTTCTAGGCATGAGTGACTATAAATGAACTTTCCTTGACAATGGATGGCTTTTGCTCCACGTTTCCCGAGGCAAACAATCAATTACAATATGTTTTAATCAAAAAATGTAAAAACAATCCAAAATAAATTCAATAATGGGATTATAAAGGCATTTAAATCGAGTAATAAGGCTTTTCTAGGCATGAGTGACTATAAATGAACTTTCCTTGACAATGGATGGCTTTTGCTCCACGTTTCCCGAGGCAAACAATCAATTACAATCTGTTTTAATAAAAAAATATAAAAATAATTCAAAATAAATTCAATAATGGGATTATAAGGGCATTTAAACCGAGTAATAAGGCTTTTCTAGGCATGAGTGACTATAAATGAACTTTTCTTGATAATGGATGGCTTTTGCTCCACGTTTCCCGAGGCAAACAATCAATTACAATCTGTTTTAATAAAAAAATGTAAAAATAATTCAAAATAAATTCAATAATGGGATTATAAAGGCATTTAAACCGAGTAATAAGGCTTTTCTAGGCATGAGTGACTATAAATGATGTTTTCTTGACAATGGATGGCTTTCGTTCCATGTTTCCCGAGATAAACAATATATTACAATCTGTTTTAATCAAAAAATGTAAAAAAAATTCAAAATAAATTCAATAATGGGATTATAAAAGCGTTTAAACCGAGTAATAAGGCTTTTCTAGGCATGAGTGACTATAAATGATCTTTTCATGACAATGGATGGCTTTCGTTCCATGTTTCCCGAGATAAACAATCTATTACAATCTGTTTTAATCAAAAACTGTAAAAAAAATCAAAATAAATTCAATAATGGGATTATAAAGGCATTTAAACCGAGTAATAAGGCTTTTCTAGGCATGAGTGACTATAAATGATGTTTTCTTGACAATGGATGGCTTTCGTTCCATGTTTCCCGAGATAAACAATGTATTAGAATCTGTTTTAATAAAAAAATGTAAAAATAATTCAAAATAAATTCGATAATGGGATTATAAGGGCATTTAAATCGAGTAATAAGGCTTTTCTAGGCATGAGTGACTATAAATGATCTTTTCTTGACAATGGATGGCTTTCGTTCCATGTTTCTCGAGATAAACAATCTATTACAATCTGATTTAATGAAAAACTGTAAAAAAAAATCAAAATAAATTCAATAATGGGATTATAAAGGCATTTAAATCGAGTAATAAGGCTTTTCTAGGCATGAGTGACTATAAATGAACTTTCCTTGACAATGGATGGCTTTTGCTCCACGTTTCCCGAGGCAAACAATCAATTACAATCTGTTTTAATAAAAAAATATAAAAATAATTCAAAATAAATTCAATAATGGGATTATAAGGGCATTTAAACCGAGTAATAAGGCTTTTCTAGGCATGAGTGACTATAAATGAACTTTTCTTGATAATGGATGGCTTTTGCTCCACGTTTCCCGAGGCAAACAATCAATTACAATATGTTTTAATCAAAAAATGTAAAAACAATCCAAAATAAATTCAATAATGGGATTATAAAGGCATTTAAATCGAGTAATAAGGCTTTTCTAGGCATGAGTGACTATAAATGAACTTTCCTTGACAATGGATGGCTTTTGCTCCACGTTTCCCGAGGCAAACAATCAATTACAATATGTTTTAATCAAAAAATGTAAAAACAATCCAAAATAAATTCAATAATGGGATTATAAAGGCATTTAAATCGAGTAATAAGGCTTTTCTAGGCATGAGTGACTATAAATGAACTTTCCTTGACAATGGATGGCTTTTGCTCCACGTTTCCCGAGGCAAACAATCAATTACAATCTGTTTTAATAAAAAAATATAAAAATAATTCAAAATAAATTCAATAATGGGATTATAAGGGCATTTAAACCGAGTAATAAGGCTTTTCTAGGCATGAGTGACTATAAATGAACTTTTCTTGATAATGGATGGCTTTTGCTCCACGTTTCCCGAGGCAAACAATCAATTACAATCTGTTTTAATAAAAAAATGTAAAAATAATTCAAAATAAATTCAATAATGGGATTATAAAGGCATTTAAACCGAGTAATAAGGCTTTTCTAGGCATGAGTGACTATAAATGATGTTTTCTTGACAATGGATGGCTTTCGTTCCATGTTTCCCGAGATAAACAATATATTACAATCTGTTTTAATCAAAAAATGTAAAAAAAATTCAAAATAAATTCAATAATGGGATTATAAAAGCGTTTAAACCGAGTAATAAGGCTTTTCTAGGCATGAGTGACTATAAATGATCTTTTCATGACAATGGATGGCTTTCGTTCCATGTTTCCCGAGATAAACAATCTATTACAATCTGTTTTAATCAAAAACTGTAAAAAAAATCAAAATAAATTCAATAATGGGATTATAAAGGCATTTAAACCGAGTAATAAGGCTTCTCTAGGCATGAGTGACTATAAATGAACTTTTCTTGACAATGGATGGCTTTTGCTCCACGCTTCCCGAGGCAAACAATCAATTACAATATGTTTTAATCAAAAAATGTAAAAACAATTCAAAATAAATTCAATAATGGGATGATAAAGGCATTTAAATCGAGTAATAAGGCTTTTCTAGGCATGAGTGACTATAAATGAACTTTTCTTAACAATGGATGGCTTTTGCTCCACGTTTCCCGAGGCAAACAATCAATTACAATCTGTTTTAATCAAAAAATGTAAAAACAATTCAAAATAAATTCAATAATGGGATTATAAGGGCATTTAAATCGAGTAATAAGGCTTTTCTAGGCATGAGTGACTATAAATGATCTTTTCTTGACAATAGATGGCTTTCGTTCCATGTTTCCCGAGATAAACAATCTATTACAATCTGTTTTAATCAAAAACTGTAAAAAAAATCAAAATAAATTCAATAATGGGATTATAAAGGCATTTAAACCGAGTAATAAGGCTTCTCTAGGCATGAGTGACTATAAATGAACTTTTCTTGACAATGGATGGCTTTTGCTCCACGCTTCCCGAGGCAAACAATCAATTACAATATGTTTTAATCAGAAAATGTAAAAACAATTCAAAATAAATTCAATAATGGGATGATAAAGGCATTTAAATCGAGTAATAAGGCTTTTCTAGGCATGAGTGACTATAAATGAACTTTTCTTAACAATGGATGGCTTTTGCTCCACGTTTCCCGAGGCAAACAATCAATTACAATCTGTTTTAATCAAAAAATGTAAAAACAATTCAAAATAAATTCAATAATGGGATTATAAGGGCATTTAAACCGAGTTATAAGGCTTTTCTAGGCATGAGTGACTATAAATGAACTTTTCTTGACAATGGATGGCTTTCGCTCTATGTTTCCCGAGGCAAACAATCAATTACAATCTGTTTTAATCAAAAAATGTCAAAAAAGTTCAAAATAAATTCAATAATGGGATTATAAAGGCATTTAAACCGAGTAATAAGGCTTTTCTAGGCATGAGTGACTATAAATGATGTTTTCTTGACAATGGATGGCTTTCGTTCCATGTTTCCCGAGATAAACAATGTATTAGAATCTGTTTTAATAAAAAAATGTAAAAATAATTCAAAATAAATTCGATAATGGGATTATAAGGGCATTTAAATCGAGTAATAAGGCTTTTCTAGGCATGAGTGACTATAAATGATCTTTTCTTGACAATGGATGGCTTTCGTTCCATGTTTCTCGAGATAAACAATCTATTACAATCTGTTTTAATCAAAAACTGTAAAAAAAAATCAAAATAAATTCAATAATGGGATTATAAAGGCATTTAAACCGAGTAATAAGGCTTCTCTAGGCATGAGTGACTATAAATGAACTTTTCTTGACAATGGATGGCTTTTGCTCCACGCTTCCCGAGGCAAACAATCAATTACAATATGTTTTAATCAAAAAATGTAAAAACAATTCAAAATAAATTCAATAATGGGATGATAAAGGCATTTAAATCGAGTAATAAGGCTTTTCTAGGCATGAGTGACTATAAATGAACTTTTCTTAACAATGGATGGCTTTTGCTCCACGTTTCCCGAGGCAAACAATCAATTACAATCTGTTTTAATCAAAAAATGTAAAAACAATTCAAAATAAATTCAATAATGGGATTATAAGGGCATTTAAACCGAGTTATAAGGCTTTTCTAGGCATGAGTGACTATAAATGAACTTTTCTTGACAATGGATGGCTTTCGCTCTATGTTTCCCGAGGCAAACAATCAATTACAATCTGTTTTAATCAAAAAATGTCAAAAAAGTTCAAAATAAATTCAATAATGGGATTATAAAGGCATTTAAACCGAGTAATAAGGCTTTTCTAGGCATGAGTGACTATAAATGATGTTTTCTTGACAATGGATGGCTTTCGTTCCATGTTTCCCGAGATAAACAATGTATTAGAATCTGTTTTAATAAAAAAATGTAAAAATAATTCAAAATAAATTCGATAATGGGATTATAAGGGCATTTAAATCGAGTAATAAGGCTTTTCTAGGCATGAGTGACTATAAATGATCTTTTCTTGACAATGGATGGCTTTCGTTCCATGTTTCTCGAGATAAACAATCTATTACAATCTGATTTAATGAAAAACTGTAAAAAAAAATCAAAATAAATTCAATAATGGGATTATAAAGGCATTTAAACCGAGTAATAAGGCTTCTCTAGGCATGAGTGACTGTAAATGAACTTTTCTTGACAATGGATGGCTTTTGCTCCACGCTTCCCGAGGCAAACATTCAATTACAATCTGTTTAATCAAAAAATGTCAAAAAAGTTCAAAATAAATTCAATAATGGGATTATAAAGGCATTTAAACCGAGTAATAAGGCTTTTCTACGCATGAGTGACTATAAATGATGTTTTCTTGACAATGGATGGCTTTCGTTCCATGTTTCCCGAGATAAACAATGTATTAGAATCTGTTTTAATAAAAAAATGTAAAAATAATTCAAAATAAATTCAATAATGGGATTATAAGGGCATTTAAATCGAGTAATAAGGCTTTTCTAGGCATGAGTGACTATAAATGATCTTTTCTTGACAATGGATGGCTTTCGTTCCATGTTTCCCGAGATAAACAATCTATTACAATCTGATTTAATGAAAAACTGTAAAAAAAAATCAAAATAAATTCAATAATGGGATTATAAAGGCATTTAAACCGAGTAATAAGGCTTCTCTAGGCATGAGTGACTATAAATGAACTTTTCTTGACAATGGATGGCTTTTGCTCCACGCTTCCCGAGGCAAACAATCAATTACAATCTGTTTAATCAAAAAATGTCAAAAAAGTTCAAAATAAATTCAATAATGGGATTATAAAGGCATTTAAACCGAGTAATAAGGCTTTTCTAGGCATGAGTGACTATAAATGATGTTTTCTTGACAATGGATGGCTTTCGTTCCATGTTTCCCAAGATAAACAATGTATTAGAATCTGTTTTAATCAAAAAATGTAAAAAAACTTCAAAATAAATTCAATAATGGGATTATAAAGGCATTTAAATCGAGTAATATGGCTTTTCTAGGCATGAGTGACTATAAATGAACTTTTCTTGACAATGGATGGCTTTTGCTCCTCGTTTCCCGAGGCAAACAATCAATTACAATATGTTTTAATCAAAAAATGTAAAAACAATTGAAAATAAATTCAATAATGGGATTATAAAGGCATTTAAATCGAGTAATAAGGCTTTTCTAGGCATGAGTGACTATAAATGAACTTTCCTTGACAATGGATGGCTTTTGCTCCACGTTTCCCGAGGCAAACAATCAATTACAATATGTTTTAATCAAAAAATGTAAAAACAATCCAAAATAAATTCAATAATGGGATTATAAAGGCATTTAAATCGAGTAATAAGGCTTTTCTAGGCATGAGTGACTATAAATGAACTTTCCTTGACAATGGATGGCTTTTGCTCCACGTTTCCCGAGGCAAACAATCAATTACAATATGTTTTAATCAAAAAATGTAAAAACAATCCAAAATAAATTCAATAATGGGATTATAAAGGCATTTAAATCGAGTAATAAGGCTTTTCTAGGCATGAGTGACTATAAATGAACTTTCCTTGACAATGGATGGCTTTTGCTCCACGTTTCCCGAGGCAAACAATCAATTACAATCTGTTTTAATAAAAAAATATAAAAATAATTCAAAATAAATTCAATAATGGGATTATAAGGGCATTTAAACCGAGTAATAAGGCTTTTCTAGGCATGAGTGACTATAAATGAACTTTTCTTGATAATGGATGGCTTTTGCTCCACGTTTCCCGAGGCAAACAATCAATTACAATCTGTTTTAATAAAAAAATGTAAAAATAATTCAAAATAAATTCAATAATGGGATTATAAAGGCATTTAAACCGAGTAATAAGGCTTTTCTAGGCATGAGTGACTATAAATGATGTTTTCTTGACAATGGATGGCTTTCGTTCCATGTTTCCCGAGATAAACAATATATTACAATCTGTTTTAATCAAAAAATGTAAAAAAAATTCAAAATAAATTCAATAATGGGATTATAAAAGCGTTTAAACCGAGTAATAAGGCTTTTCTAGGCATGAGTGACTATAAATGATCTTTTCATGACAATGGATGGCTTTCGTTCCATGTTTCCCGAGATAAACAATCTATTACAATCTGTTTTAATCAAAAACTGTAAAAAAAATCAAAATAAATTCAATAATGGGATTATAAAGGCATTTAAACCGAGTAATAAGGCTTTTCTAGGCATGAGTGACTATAAATGATGTTTTCTTGACAATGGATGGCTTTCGTTCCATGTTTCCCGAGATAAACAATGTATTAGAATCTGTTTTAATAAAAAAATGTAAAAATAATTCAAAATAAATTCGATAATGGGATTATAAGGGCATTTAAATCGAGTAATAAGGCTTTTCTAGGCATGAGTGACTATAAATGATCTTTTCTTGACAATGGATGGCTTTCGTTCCATGTTTCTCGAGATAAACAATCTATTACAATCTGATTTAATGAAAAACTGTAAAAAAAAATCAAAATAAATTCAATAATGGGATTATAAAGGCATTTAAATCGAGTAATAAGGCTTTTCTAGGCATGAGTGACTATAAATGAACTTTCCTTGACAATGGATGGCTTTTGCTCCACGTTTCCCGAGGCAAACAATCAATTACAATCTGTTTTAATAAAAAAATATAAAAATAATTCAAAATAAATTCAATAATGGGATTATAAGGGCATTTAAACCGAGTAATAAGGCTTTTCTAGGCATGAGTGACTATAAATGAACTTTTCTTGATAATGGATGGCTTTTGCTCCACGTTTCCCGAGGCAAACAATCAATTACAATATGTTTTAATCAAAAAATGTAAAAACAATCCAAAATAAATTCAATAATGGGATTATAAAGGCATTTAAATCGAGTAATAAGGCTTTTCTAGGCATGAGTGACTATAAATGAACTTTCCTTGACAATGGATGGCTTTTGCTCCACGTTTCCCGAGGCAAACAATCAATTACAATATGTTTTAATCAAAAAATGTAAAAACAATCCAAAATAAATTCAATAATGGGATTATAAAGGCATTTAAATCGAGTAATAAGGCTTTTCTAGGCATGAGTGACTATAAATGAACTTTCCTTGACAATGGATGGCTTTTGCTCCACGTTTCCCGAGGCAAACAATCAATTACAATCTGTTTTAATAAAAAAATATAAAAATAATTCAAAATAAATTCAATAATGGGATTATAAGGGCATTTAAACCGAGTAATAAGGCTTTTCTAGGCATGAGTGACTATAAATGAACTTTTCTTGATAATGGATGGCTTTTGCTCCACGTTTCCCGAGGCAAACAATCAATTACAATCTGTTTTAATAAAAAAATGTAAAAATAATTCAAAATAAATTCAATAATGGGATTATAAAGGCATTTAAACCGAGTAATAAGGCTTTTCTAGGCATGAGTGACTATAAATGATGTTTTCTTGACAATGGATGGCTTTCGTTCCATGTTTCCCGAGATAAACAATATATTACAATCTGTTTTAATCAAAAAATGTAAAAAAAATTCAAAATAAATTCAATAATGGGATTATAAAAGCGTTTAAACCGAGTAATAAGGCTTTTCTAGGCATGAGTGACTATAAATGATCTTTTCATGACAATGGATGGCTTTCGTTCCATGTTTCCCGAGATAAACAATCTATTACAATCTGTTTTAATCAAAAACTGTAAAAAAAATCAAAATAAATTCAATAATGGGATTATAAAGGCATTTAAACCGAGTAATAAGGCTTCTCTAGGCATGAGTGACTATAAATGAACTTTTCTTGACAATGGATGGCTTTTGCTCCACGCTTCCCGAGGCAAACAATCAATTACAATATGTTTTAATCAAAAAATGTAAAAACAATTCAAAATAAATTCAATAATGGGATGATAAAGGCATTTAAATCGAGTAATAAGGCTTTTCTAGGCATGAGTGACTATAAATGAACTTTTCTTAACAATGGATGGCTTTTGCTCCACGTTTCCCGAGGCAAACAATCAATTACAATCTGTTTTAATCAAAAAATGTAAAAACAATTCAAAATAAATTCAATAATGGGATTATAAGGGCATTTAAATCGAGTAATAAGGCTTTTCTAGGCATGAGTGACTATAAATGATCTTTTCTTGACAATAGATGGCTTTCGTTCCATGTTTCCCGAGATAAACAATCTATTACAATCTGTTTTAATCAAAAACTGTAAAAAAAATCAAAATAAATTCAATAATGGGATTATAAAGGCATTTAAACCGAGTAATAAGGCTTCTCTAGGCATGAGTGACTATAAATGAACTTTTCTTGACAATGGATGGCTTTTGCTCCACGCTTCCCGAGGCAAACAATCAATTACAATATGTTTTAATCAGAAAATGTAAAAACAATTCAAAATAAATTCAATAATGGGATGATAAAGGCATTTAAATCGAGTAATAAGGCTTTTCTAGGCATGAGTGACTATAAATGAACTTTTCTTAACAATGGATGGCTTTTGCTCCACGTTTCCCGAGGCAAACAATCAATTACAATCTGTTTTAATCAAAAAATGTAAAAACAATTCAAAATAAATTCAATAATGGGATTATAAGGGCATTTAAACCGAGTTATAAGGCTTTTCTAGGCATGAGTGACTATAAATGAACTTTTCTTGACAATGGATGGCTTTCGCTCTATGTTTCCCGAGGCAAACAATCAATTACAATCTGTTTTAATCAAAAAATGTCAAAAAAGTTCAAAATAAATTCAATAATGGGATTATAAAGGCATTTAAACCGAGTAATAAGGCTTTTCTAGGCATGAGTGACTATAAATGATGTTTTCTTGACAATGGATGGCTTTCGTTCCATGTTTCCCGAGATAAACAATGTATTAGAATCTGTTTTAATAAAAAAATGTAAAAATAATTCAAAATAAATTCGATAATGGGATTATAAGGGCATTTAAATCGAGTAATAAGGCTTTTCTAGGCATGAGTGACTATAAATGATCTTTTCTTGACAATGGATGGCTTTCGTTCCATGTTTCTCGAGATAAACAATCTATTACAATCTGTTTTAATCAAAAACTGTAAAAAAAAATCAAAATAAATTCAATAATGGGATTATAAAGGCATTTAAACCGAGTAATAAGGCTTCTCTAGGCATGAGTGACTATAAATGAACTTTTCTTGACAATGGATGGCTTTTGCTCCACGCTTCCCGAGGCAAACAATCAATTACAATATGTTTTAATCAAAAAATGTAAAAACAATTCAAAATAAATTCAATAATGGGATGATAAAGGCATTTAAATCGAGTAATAAGGCTTTTCTAGGCATGAGTGACTATAAATGAACTTTTCTTAACAATGGATGGCTTTTGCTCCACGTTTCCCGAGGCAAACAATCAATTACAATCTGTTTTAATCAAAAAATGTAAAAACAATTCAAAATAAATTCAATAATGGGATTATAAGGGCATTTAAACCGAGTTATAAGGCTTTTCTAGGCATGAGTGACTATAAATGAACTTTTCTTGACAATGGATGGCTTTCGCTCTATGTTTCCCGAGGCAAACAATCAATTACAATCTGTTTTAATCAAAAAATGTCAAAAAAGTTCAAAATAAATTCAATAATGGGATTATAAAGGCATTTAAACCGAGTAATAAGGCTTTTCTAGGCATGAGTGACTATAAATGATGTTTTCTTGACAATGGATGGCTTTCGTTCCATGTTTCCCGAGATAAACAATGTATTAGAATCTGTTTTAATAAAAAAATGTAAAAATAATTCAAAATAAATTCGATAATGGGATTATAAGGGCATTTAAATCGAGTAATAAGGCTTTTCTAGGCATGAGTGACTATAAATGATCTTTTCTTGACAATGGATGGCTTTCGTTCCATGTTTCTCGAGATAAACAATCTATTACAATCTGATTTAATGAAAAACTGTAAAAAAAAATCAAAATAAATTCAATAATGGGATTATAAAGGCATTTAAACCGAGTAATAAGGCTTCTCTAGGCATGAGTGACTGTAAATGAACTTTTCTTGACAATGGATGGCTTTTGCTCCACGCTTCCCGAGGCAAACATTCAATTACAATCTGTTTAATCAAAAAATGTCAAAAAAGTTCAAAATAAATTCAATAATGGGATTATAAAGGCATTTAAACCGAGTAATAAGGCTTTTCTACGCATGAGTGACTATAAATGATGTTTTCTTGACAATGGATGGCTTTCGTTCCATGTTTCCCGAGATAAACAATGTATTAGAATCTGTTTTAATAAAAAAATGTAAAAATAATTCAAAATAAATTCAATAATGGGATTATAAGGGCATTTAAATCGAGTAATAAGGCTTTTCTAGGCATGAGTGACTATAAATGATCTTTTCTTGACAATGGATGGCTTTCGTTCCATGTTTCCCGAGATAAACAATCTATTACAATCTGATTTAATGAAAAACTGTAAAAAAAAATCAAAATAAATTCAATAATGGGATTATAAAGGCATTTAAACCGAGTAATAAGGCTTCTCTAGGCATGAGTGACTATAAATGAACTTTTCTTGACAATGGATGGCTTTTGCTCCACGCTTCCCGAGGCAAACAATCAATTACAATCTGTTTAATCAAAAAATGTCAAAAAAGTTCAAAATAAATTCAATAATGGGATTATAAAGGCATTTAAACCGAGTAATAAGGCTTTTCTAGGCATGAGTGACTATAAATGATGTTTTCTTGACAATGGATGGCTTTCGTTCCATGTTTCCCAAGATAAACAATGTATTAGAATCTGTTTTAATCAAAAAATGTAAAAAAACTTCAAAATAAATTCAATAATGGGATTATAAAGGCATTTAAATCGAGTAATATGGCTTTTCTAGGCATGAGTGACTATAAATGAACTTTTCTTGACAATGGATGGCTTTTGCTCCTCGTTTCCCGAGGCAAACAATCAATTACAATATGTTTTAATCAAAAAATGTAAAAACAATTGAAAATAAATTCAATAATGGGATTATAAAGGCATTTAAATCGAGTAATAAGGCTTTTCTAGGCATGAGTGACTATAAATGATCTTTTCTTGACAATGGATGGCTTTCGTTCCATGTTTCCCGAGATAAACAATCTATTACAATCTGATTTAATGAAAAACTGTAAAAAAAAATCAAAATAAATTCAATAATGGGATTATAAAGGCATTTAAATCGAGTAATAAGGCTTCTCTAGGCATGAGTGACTATAAATGAACTTTTCTTGACAATGGATGGCTTTTGCTCCACGTTTCCCGAGGCAAACAATCAATTACAATATGTTTTAATCAAAAAATGTAAAAACAATCCAAAATAAATTCAATAATGGGATTATAAAGGCATTTAAATCGAGTAATAAGGCTTTTCTAGGCATGAGTGACTATAAATGAACTTTTCTTGACAATGGATGGCTTTTGCTCCACGTTTCTCGAGGCAAACAATCAATTACAATCTGTTTTAATAAAAAAATATAAAAATAATTCAAAATAAATTCAATAATGGGATTATAAGGGCATTTAAACCGAGTAATAAGGCTTTTCTAGGCAAGAGTGACTATAAATGAACTTTTCTTGATAATGGATGGCTTTTGCTCCACGTTTCCCGAGGCAAACAATCAATTACAATCTGTTTTAATAAAAAAATGTAAAAATAATTCAAAATAAATTCAATAATGGGATTATAAAGGCATTTAAACCGAGTAATAAGGCTTTTCTAGGCATGAGTGACTATAAATGATGTTTTCTTGACAATGGATGGCTTTCGTTCCATGTTTCCCGAGATAAACAATATATTACAATCTGTTTTAATCAAAAAATGTAAAAAAAATTCAAAATACATTCAATAATGGGATTATAAAAGCATTTAAACCGAGTAATAAGGCTTTTCTAGGCATGAGTGACTATAAATGAACTTTTCTTGACAATGGATGGCTTTCGCTCTATGTTTCCCGAGGCAAACAATCAATTACAATCTGTTTTAATCAAAAAATGTCAAAAAAGTTCAAAATAAATTCAATAATGGGATTATAAAGGCATTTAAACCGAGTAATAAGGCTTTTCTAGGCATGAGTGACTATAAATGATGTTTTCTTGACAATGGATGGCTTTCGTTCCATGTTTCCCGAGATAAACAATGTATTAGAATCTGTTTTAATAAAAAAATGTAAAAATAATTCAAAATAAATTCGATAATGGGATTATAAGGGCATTTAAATCGAGTAATAAGGCTTTTCTAGGCATGAGTGACTATAAATGATCTTTTCTTGACAATGGATGGCTTTCGTTCCATGTTTCTCGAGATAAACAATCTATTACAATCTGATTTAATGAAAAACTGTAAAAAAAAATCAAAATAAATTCAATAATGGGATTATAAAGGCATTTAAACCGAGTAATAAGGCTTCTCTAGGCATGAGTGACTATAAATGAACTTTTCTTGACAATGGATGGCTTTTGCTCCACGCTTCCCGAGGCAAACAATCAATTACAATATGTTTTAATCAAAAAATGTAAAAACAATTCAAAATAAATTCAATAATGGGATGATAAAGGCATTTAAATCGAGTAATAAGGCTTTTCTAGGCATGAGTGACTATAAATGAACTTTTCTTAACAATGGATGGCTTTTGCTCCACGTTTCCCGAGGCAAACAATCAATTACAATCTGTTTTAATCAAAAAATGTAAAAACAATTCAAAATAAATTCAATAATGGGATTATAAGGGCATTTAAATCGAGTAATAAGGCTTTTCTAGGCATGAGTGACTATAAATGAACTTTTCTTAACAATGGATGGCTTTTGCTCCACGTTTCCCGAGGCAAACAATCAATTACAATCTGTTTTAATCAAAAAATGTAAAAACAATTCAAAATAAATTCAATAATGGGATTATAAGGGCATTTAAACCGAGTTATAAGGCTTTTCTAGGCATGAGTGACTATAAATGAACTTTTCTTGACAATGGATGGCTTTCGCTCTATGTTTCCCGAGGCAAACAATCAATTACAATCTGTTTTAATCAAAAAATGTCAAAAAAGTTCAAAATAAATTCAATAATGGGATTATAAAGGCATTTAAACCGAGTAATAAGGCTTTTCTAGGCATGAGTGACTATAAATGATGTTTTCTTGACAATGGATGGCTTTCGTTCCATGTTTCCCGAGATAAACAATGTATTAGAATCTGTTTTAATAAAAAAATGTAAAAATAATTCAAAATAAATTCGATAATGGGATTATAAGGGCATTTAAATCGAGTAATAAGGCTTTTCTAGGCATGAGTGACTATAAATGATCTTTTCTTGACAATGGATGGCTTTCGTTCCATGTTTCTCGAGATAAACAATCTATTACAATCTGATTTAATGAAAAACTGTAAAAAAAAATCAAAATAAATTCAATAATGGGATTATAAAGGCATTTAAACCGAGTAATAAGGCTTCTCTAGGCATGAGTGACTGTAAATGAACTTTTCTTGACAATGGATGGCTTTTGCTCCACGCTTCCCGAGGCAAACATTCAATTACAATCTGTTTAATCAAAAAATGTCAAAAAAGTTCAAAATAAATTCAATAATGGGATTATAAAGGCATTTAAACCGAGTAATAAGGCTTTTCTAGGCATGAGTGACTATAAATGATCTTTTCTTGACAATGGATGGCTTTCGTTCCATGTTTCCCGAGATAAACAATCTATTACAATCTGTTTTAATCAAAAACTGTAAAAAAAATCAAAATAAATTCAATAATGGGATTATAAAGGCATTTAAACCGAGTAATAAGGCTTCTCTAGGCATGAGTGACTATAAATGAACTTTTCTTGACAATGGATGGCTTTTGCTCCACGCTTCCCGAGGCAAACAATCAATTACAATATGTTTTAATCAAAAAATGTAAAAACAATTCAAAATAAATTCAATAATGGGATGATAAAGGCATTTAAATCGAGTAATAAGGCTTTTCTAGGCATGAGTGACTATAAATGAACTTTTCTTAACAATGGATGGCTTTTGCTCCACGTTTCCCGAGGCAAACAATCAATTACAATCTGTTTTAATCAAAAAATGTAAAAACAATTCAAAATAAATTCAATAATGGGATTATAAGGGCATTTAAACCGAGTTATAAGGCTTTTCTAGGCATGAGTGACTATAAATGAACTTTTCTTGACAATGGATGGCTTTCGCTCTATGTTTCCCGAGGCAAACAATCAATTACAATCTGTTTTAATCAAAAAATGTCAAAAAAGTTCAAAATAAATTCAATAATGGGATTATAAAGGCATTTAAACCGAGTAATAAGGCTTTTCTAGGCATGAGTGACTATAAATGATGTTTTCTTGACAATGGATGGCTTTCGTTCCATGTTTCCCGAGATAAACAATGTATTAGAATCTGTTTTAATAAAAAAATGTAAAAATAATTCAAAATAAATTCGATAATGGGATTATAAGGGCATTTAAATCGAGTAATAAGGCTTTTCTAGGCATGAGTGACTATAAATGATCTTTTCTGGACAATGGATTGCTTTCGTTCCATGTTTCTCGAGATAAACAATCTATTACAATCTGATTTAATGAAAAACTGTAAAAAAAAATCAAAATAAATTCAATAATGGGATTATAAAGGCATTTAAACCGAGTAATAAGGCTTCTCTAGGCATGAGTGACTATAAATGAACTTTTCTTGACAATGGATGGCTTTTGCTCCACGCTTCCCGAGGCAAACAATCAATTACAATATGTTTTAATCAAAAAATGTAAAAACAATTCAAAATAAATTCAATAATGGGATGATAAAGGCATTTAAATCGAGTAATAAGGCTTTTCTAGGCATGAGTGACTATAAATGAACTTTTCTTAACAATGGATGGCTTTTGCTCCACGTTTCCCGAGGCAAACAATCAATTACAATCTGTTTTAATCAAAAAATGTAAAAACAATTCAAAATAAATTCAATAATGGGATTATAAGGGCATTTAAATCGAGTAATAAGGCTTTTCTAGGCATGAGTGACTATAAATGAACTTTCCTTGACAATGGATGGCTTTTGCTCCACGTTTCCCGAGGCAAACAATCAATTACAATATGTTTTAATCAAAAAATGTAAAAACAATCCAAAATAAATTCAATAATGGGATTATAAAGGCATTTAAATCGAGTAATAAGGCTTTTCTAGGCATGAGTGACTATAAATGAACTTTCCTTGACAATGGATGGCTTTTGCTCCACGTTTCCCGAGGCAAACAATCAATTACAATCTGTTTTAATAAAAAAATATAAAAATAATTCAAAATAAATTCAATAATGGGATTATAAGGGCATTTAAACCGAGTAATAAGGCTTTTCTAGGCATGAGTGACTATAAATGAACTTTTCTTGATAATGGATGGCTTTTGCTCCACGTTTCCCGAGGCAAACAATCAATTACAATCTGTTTTAATAAAAAAATGTAAAAATAATTCAAAATAAATTCAATAATGGGATTATAAAGGCATTTAAACCGAGTAATAAGGCTTTTCTAGGCATGAGTGACTATAAATGATGTTTTCTTGACAATGGATGGCTTTCGTTCCATGTTTCCCGAGATAAACAATATATTACAATCTGTTTTAATCAAAAAATGTAAAAAAAATTCAAAATAAATTCAATAATGGGATTATAAAAGCGTTTAAACCGAGTAATAAGGCTTTTCTAGGCATGAGTGACTATAAATGATCTTTTCATGACAATGGATGGCTTTCGTTCCATGTTTCCCGAGATAAACAATCTATTACAATCTGTTTTAATCAAAAACTGTAAAAAAAAATCAAAATAAATTCAATAATGGGATTATAAAGGCATTTAAACCGAGTAATAAGGCTTCTCTAGGCATGAGTGACTATAAATGAACTTTTCTTGACAATGGATGGCTTTTGCTCCACGCTTCCCGAGGCAAACAATCAATTACAATATGTTTTAATCAAAAAATGTAAAAACAATTCAAAATAAATTCAATAATGGGATGATAAAGGCATTTAAATCGAGTAATAAGGCTTTTCTAGGCATGAGTGACTATAAATGAACTTTTCTTAACAATGGATGGCTTTTGCTCCACGTTTCCTGAGGCAAACAATCAATTACAATCTGTTTTAATCAAAAAATGTAAAAACAATTCAAAATAAATTCAATAATGGGATTATAAGGGCATTTAAATCGAGTAATAAGGCTTTTCTAGGCATGAGTGACTATAAATGATCTTTTCTTGACAATAGATGGCTTTCGTTCCATGTTTCCCGAGATAAACAATCTATTACAATCTGTTTTAATCAAAAACTGTAAAAAAAATCAAAATAAATTCAATAATGGGATTATAAAGGCATTTAAACCGAGTAATAAGGCTTCTCTAGGCATGAGTGACTATAAATGAACTTTTCTTGACAATGGATGGCTTTTGCTCCACGCTTCCCGAGGCAAACAATCAATTACAATATGTTTTAATCAGAAAATGTAAAAACAATTCAAAATAAATTCAATAATGGGATGATAAAGGCATTTAAATCGAGTAATAAGGCTTTTCTAGGCATGAGTGACTATAAATGAACTTTTCTTAACAATGGATGGCTTTTGCTCCACGTTTCCCGAGGCAAACAATCAATTACAATCTGTTTTAATCAAAAAATGTAAAAACAATTCAAAATAAATTCAATAATGGGATTATAAGGGCATTTAAACCGAGTTATAAGGCTTTTCTAGGCATGAGTGACTATAAATGAACTTTTCTTGACAATGGATGGCTTTCGCTCTATGTTTCCCGAGGCAAACAATCAATTACAATCTGTTTTAATCAAAAAATGTCAAAAAAGTTCAAAATAAATTCAATAATGGGATTATAAAGGCATTTAAACCGAGTAATAAGGCTTTTCTAGGCATGAGTGACTATAAATGATGTTTTCTTGACAATGGATGGCTTTCGTTCCATGTTTCCCGAGATAAACAATGTATTAGAATCTGTTTTAATAAAAAAATGTAAAAATAATTCAAAATAAATTCGATAATGGGATTATAAGGGCATTTAAATCGAGTAATAAGGCTTTTCTAGGCATGAGTGACTATAAATGATCTTTTCTTGACAATGGATGGCTTTCGTTCCATGTTTCTCGAGATAAACAATCTATTACAATCTGTTTTAATCAAAAACTGTAAAAAAAAATCAAAATAAATTCAATAATGGGATTATAAAGGCATTTAAACCGAGTAATAAGGCTTCTCTAGGCATGAGTGACTATAAATGAACTTTTCTTGACAATGGATGGCTTTTGCTCCACGCTTCCCGAGGCAAACAATCAATTACAATATGTTTTAATCAAAAAATGTAAAAACAATTCAAAATAAATTCAATAATGGGATGATAAAGGCATTTAAATCGAGTAATAAGGCTTTTCTAGGCATGAGTGACTATAAATGAACTTTTCTTAACAATGGATGGCTTTTGCTCCACGTTTCCCGAGGCAAACAATCAATTACAATCTGTTTTAATCAAAAAATGTAAAAACAATTCAAAATAAATTCAATAATGGGATTATAAGGGCATTTAAACCGAGTTATAAGGCTTTTCTAGGCATGAGTGACTATAAATGAACTTTTCTTGACAATGGATGGCTTTCGCTCTATGTTTCCCGAGGCAAACAATCAATTACAATCTGTTTTAATCAAAAAATGTCAAAAAAGTTCAAAATAAATTCAATAATGGGATTATAAAGGCATTTAAACCGAGTAATAAGGCTTTTCTAGGCATGAGTGACTATAAATGATGTTTTCTTGACAATGGATGGCTTTCGTTCCATGTTTCCCGAGATAAACAATGTATTAGAATCTGTTTTAATAAAAAAATGTAAAAATAATTCAAAATAAATTCGATAATGGGATTATAAGGGCATTTAAATCGAGTAATAAGGCTTTTCTAGGCATGAGTGACTATAAATGATCTTTTCTTGACAATGGATGGCTTTCGTTCCATGTTTCTCGAGATAAACAATCTATTACAATCTGATTTAATGAAAAACTGTAAAAAAAAATCAAAATAAATTCAATAATGGGATTATAAAGGCATTTAAACCGAGTAATAAGGCTTCTCTAGGCATGAGTGACTGTAAATGAACTTTTCTTGACAATGGATGGCTTTTGCTCCACGCTTCCCGAGGCAAACATTCAATTACAATCTGTTTAATCAAAAAATGTCAAAAAAGTTCAAAATAAATTCAATAATGGGATTATAAAGGCATTTAAACCGAGTAATAAGGCTTTTCTACGCATGAGTGACTATAAATGATGTTTTCTTGACAATGGATGGCTTTCGTTCCATGTTTCCCGAGATAAACAATGTATTAGAATCTGTTTTAATAAAAAAATGTAAAAATAATTCAAAATAAATTCAATAATGGGATTATAAGGGCATTTAAATCGAGTAATAAGGCTTTTCTAGGCATGAGTGACTATAAATGATCTTTTCTTGACAATGGATGGCTTTCGTTCCATGTTTCCCGAGATAAACAATCTATTACAATCTGATTTAATGAAAAACTGTAAAAAAAAATCAAAATAAATTCAATAATGGGATTATAAAGGCATTTAAACCGAGTAATAAGGCTTCTCTAGGCATGAGTGACTATAAATGAACTTTTCTTGACAATGGATGGCTTTTGCTCCACGCTTCCCGAGGCAAACAATCAATTACAATCTGTTTAATCAAAAAATGTCAAAAAAGTTCAAAATAAATTCAATAATGGGATTATAAAGGCATTTAAACCGAGTAATAAGGCTTTTCTAGGCATGAGTGACTATAAATGATGTTTTCTTGACAATGGATGGCTTTCGTTCCATGTTTCCCAAGATAAACAATGTATTAGAATCTGTTTTAATCAAAAAATGTAAAAAAACTTCAAAATAAATTCAATAATGGGATTATAAAGGCATTTAAATCGAGTAATATGGCTTTTCTAGGCATGAGTGACTATAAATGAACTTTTCTTGACAATGGATGGCTTTTGCTCCTCGTTTCCCGAGGCAAACAATCAATTACAATATGTTTTAATCAAAAAATGTAAAAACAATTGAAAATAAATTCAATAATGGGATTATAAAGGCATTTAAATCGAGTAATAAGGCTTTTCTAGGCATGAGTGACTATAAATGATCTTTTCTTGACAATGGATGGCTTTCGTTCCATGTTTCCCGAGATAAACAATCTATTACAATCTGATTTAATGAAAAACTGTAAAAAAAAATCAAAATAAATTCAATAATGGGATTATAAAGGCATTTAAATCGAGTAATAAGGCTTCTCTAGGCATGAGTGACTATAAATGAACTTTTCTTGACAATGGATGGCTTTTGCTCCACGTTTCCCGAGGCAAACAATCAATTACAATATGTTTTAATCAAAAAATGTAAAAACAATCCAAAATAAATTCAATAATGGGATTATAAAGGCATTTAAATCGAGTAATAAGGCTTTTCTAGGCATGAGTGACTATAAATGAACTTTTCTTGACAATGGATGGCTTTTGCTCCACGTTTCTCGAGGCAAACAATCAATTACAATCTGTTTTAATAAAAAAATATAAAAATAATTCAAAATAAATTCAATAATGGGATTATAAGGGCATTTAAACCGAGTAATAAGGCTTTTCTAGGCAAGAGTGACTATAAATGAACTTTTCTTGATAATGGATGGCTTTTGCTCCACGTTTCCCGAGGCAAACAATCAATTACAATCTGTTTTAATAAAAAAATGTAAAAATAATTCAAAATAAATTCAATAATGGGATTATAAAGGCATTTAAACCGAGTAATAAGGCTTTTCTAGGCATGAGTGACTATAAATGATGTTTTCTTGACAATGGATGGCTTTCGTTCCATGTTTCCCGAGATAAACAATATATTACAATCTGTTTTAATCAAAAAATGTAAAAAAAATTCAAAATACATTCAATAATGGGATTATAAAAGCATTTAAACCGAGTAATAAGGCTTTTCTAGGCATGAGTGACTATAAATGAACTTTTCTTGACAATGGATGGCTTTCGCTCTATGTTTCCCGAGGCAAACAATCAATTACAATCTGTTTTAATCAAAAAATGTCAAAAAAGTTCAAAATAAATTCAATAATGGGATTATAAAGGCATTTAAACCGAGTAATAAGGCTTTTCTAGGCATGAGTGACTATAAATGATGTTTTCTTGACAATGGATGGCTTTCGTTCCATGTTTCCCGAGATAAACAATGTATTAGAATCTGTTTTAATAAAAAAATGTAAAAATAATTCAAAATAAATTCGATAATGGGATTATAAGGGCATTTAAATCGAGTAATAAGGCTTTTCTAGGCATGAGTGACTATAAATGATCTTTTCTTGACAATGGATGGCTTTCGTTCCATGTTTCTCGAGATAAACAATCTATTACAATCTGATTTAATGAAAAACTGTAAAAAAAAATCAAAATAAATTCAATAATGGGATTATAAAGGCATTTAAACCGAGTAATAAGGCTTCTCTAGGCATGAGTGACTATAAATGAACTTTTCTTGACAATGGATGGCTTTTGCTCCACGCTTCCCGAGGCAAACAATCAATTACAATATGTTTTAATCAAAAAATGTAAAAACAATTCAAAATAAATTCAATAATGGGATGATAAAGGCATTTAAATCGAGTAATAAGGCTTTTCTAGGCATGAGTGACTATAAATGAACTTTTCTTAACAATGGATGGCTTTTGCTCCACGTTTCCCGAGGCAAACAATCAATTACAATCTGTTTTAATCAAAAAATGTAAAAACAATTCAAAATAAATTCAATAATGGGATTATAAGGGCATTTAAATCGAGTAATAAGGCTTTTCTAGGCATGAGTGACTATAAATGAACTTTTCTTAACAATGGATGGCTTTTGCTCCACGTTTCCCGAGGCAAACAATCAATTACAATCTGTTTTAATCAAAAAATGTAAAAACAATTCAAAATAAATTCAATAATGGGATTATAAGGGCATTTAAACCGAGTTATAAGGCTTTTCTAGGCATGAGTGACTATAAATGAACTTTTCTTGACAATGGATGGCTTTCGCTCTATGTTTCCCGAGGCAAACAATCAATTACAATCTGTTTTAATCAAAAAATGTCAAAAAAGTTCAAAATAAATTCAATAATGGGATTATAAAGGCATTTAAACCGAGTAATAAGGCTTTTCTAGGCATGAGTGACTATAAATGATGTTTTCTTGACAATGGATGGCTTTCGTTCCATGTTTCCCGAGATAAACAATGTATTAGAATCTGTTTTAATAAAAAAATGTAAAAATAATTCAAAATAAATTCGATAATGGGATTATAAGGGCATTTAAATCGAGTAATAAGGCTTTTCTAGGCATGAGTGACTATAAATGATCTTTTCTTGACAATGGATGGCTTTCGTTCCATGTTTCTCGAGATAAACAATCTATTACAATCTGATTTAATGAAAAACTGTAAAAAAAAATCAAAATAAATTCAATAATGGGATTATAAAGGCATTTAAACCGAGTAATAAGGCTTCTCTAGGCATGAGTGACTGTAAATGAACTTTTCTTGACAATGGATGGCTTTTGCTCCACGCTTCCCGAGGCAAACATTCAATTACAATCTGTTTAATCAAAAAATGTCAAAAAAGTTCAAAATAAATTCAATAATGGGATTATAAAGGCATTTAAACCGAGTAATAAGGCTTTTCTAGGCATGAGTGACTATAAATGATCTTTTCTTGACAATGGATGGCTTTCGTTCCATGTTTCCAGAGATAAACAATCTATTACAATCTGTTTTAATCAAAAACTGTAAAAAAAATCAAAATAAATTCAATAATGGGATTATAAAGGCATTTAAACCGAGTAATAAGGCTTCTCTAGGCATGAGTGACTATAAATGAACTTTTCTTGACAATGGATGGCTTTTGCTCCACGCTTCCCGAGGCAAACAATCAATTACAATATGTTTTAATCAAAAAATGTAAAAACAATTCAAAATAAATTCAATAATGGGATGATAAAGGCATTTAAATCGAGTAATAAGGCTTTTCTAGGCATGAGTGACTATAAATGAACTTTTCTTAACAATGGATGGCTTTTGCTCCACGTTTCCCGAGGCAAACAATCAATTACAATCTGTTTTAATCAAAAAATGTAAAAACAATTCAAAATAAATTCAATAATGGGATTATAAGGGCATTTAAACCGAGTTATAAGGCTTTTCTAGGCATGAGTGACTATAAATGAACTTTTCTTGACAATGGATGGCTTTCGCTCTATGTTTCCCGAGGCAAACAATCAATTACAATCTGTTTTAATCAAAAAATGTCAAAAAAGTTCAAAATAAATTCAATAATGGGATTATAAAGGCATTTAAACCGAGTAATAAGGCTTTTCTAGGCATGAGTGACTATAAATGATGTTTTCTTGACAATGGATGGCTTTCATTCCATGTTTCCCGAGATAAACAATGTATTAGAATCTGTTTTAATAAAAAAATGTAAAAATAATTCAAAATAAATTCGATAATGGGATTATAAGGGCATTTAAATCGAGTAATAAGGCTTTTCTAGGCATGAGTGACTATAAATGATCTTTTCTTGACAATGGATTGCTTTCGTTCCATGTTTCTCGAGATAAACAATCTATTACAATCTGATTTAATGAAAAACTGTAAAAAAAAATCAAAATAAATTCAATAATGGGATTATAAAGGCATTTAAACCGAGTAATAAGGCTTCTCTAGGCATGAGTGACTATAAATGAACTTTTCTTGACAATGGATGGCTTTTGCTCCACGCTTCCCGAGGCAAACAATCAATTACAATATGTTTTAATCAAAAAATGTAAAAACAATTCAAAATAAATTCAATAATGGGATGATAAAGGCATTTAAATCGAGTAATAAGGCTTTTCTAGGCATGAGTGACTATAAATGAACTTTTCTTAACAATGGATGGCTTTTGCTCCACGTTTCCCGAGGCAAACAATCAATTACAATCTGTTTTAATCAAAAAATGTAAAAACAATTCAAAATAAATTCAATAATGGGATTATAAGGGCATTTAAATCGAGTAATAAGGCTTTTCTAGGCATGAGTGACTATAAATGAACTTTTCTTAACAATGGATGGCTTTTGCTCCACGTTTCCCGAGGCAAACAATCAATTACAATCTGTTTTAATCAAAAAATGTAAAAACAATTCAAAATAAATTCAATAATGGGATTATAAGGGCATTTAAACCGAGTTATAAGGCTTTTCTAGGCATGAGTGACTATAAATGAACTTTTCTTGACAATGGATGGCTTTCGCTCTATGTTTCCCGAGGCAAACAATCAATTACAATCTGTTTTAATCAAAAAATGTCAAAAAAGTTCAAAATAAATTCAATAATGGGATTATAAAGGCATTTAAACCGAGTAATAAGGCTTTTCTAGGCATGAGTGACTATAAATGATGTTTTCTTGACAATGGATGGCTTTCGTTCCATGTTTCCCGAGATAAACAATGTATTAGAATCTGTTTTAATAAAAAAATGTAAAAATAATTCAAAATAAATTCGATAATGGGATTATAAGGGCATTTAAATCGAGTAATAAGGCTTTTCTAGGCATGAGTGACTATAAATGATCTTTTCTTGACAATGGATGGCTTTCGTTCCATGTTTCTCGAGATAAACAATCTATTACAATCTGATTTAATGAAAAACTGTAAAAAAAAATCAAAATAAATTCAATAATGGGATTATAAAGGCATTTAAACCGAGTAATAAGGCTTCTCTAGGCATGAGTGACTATAAATGAACTTTTCTTGACAATGGATGGCTTTTGCTCCACGCTTCCCGAGGCAAACATTCAATTACAATCTGTTTAATCAAAAAATGTCAAAAAAGTTCAAAATAAATTCAATAATGGGATTATAAAGGCATTTAAACCGAGTAATAAGGCTTTTCTACGCATGAGTGACTATAAATGATGTTTTCTTGACAATGGATGGCTTTCGTTCCATGTTTCCCGAGATAAACAATGTATTAGAATCTGTTTTAATAAAAAAATGTAAAAATAATTCAAAATAAATTCAATAATGGGATTATAAGGGCATTTAAATCGAGTAATAAGGCTTTTCTAGGCATGAGTGACTATAAATGATCTTTTCTTGACAATGGATGGCTTTCGTTCCATGTTTCCCGAGATAAACAATCTATTACAATCTGATTTAATGAAAAACTGTAAAAAAAAATCAAAATAAATTCAATAATGGGATTATAAAGGCATTTAAACCGAGTAATAAGGCTTCTCTAGGCATGAGTGACTATAAATGAACTTTTCTTGACAATGGATGGCTTTTGCTCCACGCTTCCCGAGGCAAACAATCAATTACAATCTGTTTAATCAAAAAATGTCAAAAAAGTTCAAAATAAATTCAATAATGGGATTATAAAGGCATTTAAACCGAGTAATAAGGCTTTTCTAGGCATGAGTGACTATAAATGATGTTTTCTTGACAATGGATGGCTTTCGTTCCATGTTTCCCAAGATAAACAATGTATTAGAATCTGTTTTAATCAAAAAATGTAAAAAAACTTCAAAATAAATTCAATAATGGGATTATAAAGGCATTTAAACCGAGTAATATGGCTTTTCTAGGCATGAGTGACTATAAATGAACTTTTCTTGACAATGGATGGCTTTTGCTCCTCGTTTCCCGAGGCAAACAATCAATTACAATATGTTTTAATCAAAAAATGTAAAAACAATTCAAAATAAATTCAATAATGGGATTATAAAGGCATTTAAATCGAGTAATAAGGCTTTTCTAGGCATGAGTGACTATAAATGATCTTTTCTTGACAATGGATGGCTTTCGTTCCATGTTTCCCGAGATAAACAATCTATTACAATCTGATTTATTGAAAAACTGTAAAAAAAAATCAAAATAAATTCAATAATGGGATTATAAAGGCATTTAAACCGAGTAATAAGGCTTCTCTAGGCATGAGTGACTATAAATGAACTTTTCTTGACAATGGATGGCTTTTGCTCCACGTTTCTCGAGGCAAACAATCAATTACAATATGTTTTAATCAAAAAATGTAAAAACAATCCAAAATAAATTCAATAATGGGATTATAAAGGCATTTAAATCGAGTAATAAGGCTTTTCTAGGCATGAGTGACTATAAATGAACTTTTCTTGACAATGGATGGCTTTTGCTCCACGTTTCCCGAGGCAAACAATCAATTACAATCTGTTTTAATAAAAAAATATAAAAATAATTCAAAATAAATTCAATAATGGGATTATAAGGGCATTTAAACCGAGTAATAAGGCTTTTCTAGGCAAGAGTGACTATAAATGAACTTTTCTTGATAATGGATGGCTTTTGCTCCACGTTTCCCGAGGCAAACAATCAATTACAATCTGTTTTAATAAAAAAATGTAAAAATAATTCAAAATAAATTCAATAATGGGATTATAAAGGCATTTAAACCGAGTAATAAGGCTTTTCTAGGCATGAGTGACTATAAATGATGTTTTCTTGACAATGGATGGCTTTCGTTCCATGTTTCCCGAGATAAACAATATATTACAATCTGTTTTAATCAAAAAATGTAAAAAAAATTCAAAATACATTCAATAATGGGATTATAAAAGCATTTAAACCGAGTAATAAGGCTTTTCTAGGCATGAGTGACTATAAATGATCTTTTCTTGACAATGGATGGCTTTCGTTCCATGTTTCCCGAGATAAACAATCTATTACAATCTGTTTTAATCAAAAACTGTAAAAAAAATCAAAATAAATTCAATAATGGGATTATAAAGGCATTTAAACCGAGTAATAAGGCTTCTCTAGGCATGAGTGACTATAAATGAACTTTTCTTGACAATGGATGGCTTTTGCTCCACGCTTCCCGAGGCAAACAATCAATTACAATATGTTTTAATCAAAAAATGTAAAAACAATTCAAAATAAATTCAATAATGGGATGATAAAGGCATTTAAATCGAGTAATAAGGCTTTTCTAGGCATGAGTGACTATAAATGAACTTTTCTTAACAATGGATGGCTTTTGCTCCACGTTTCCCGAGGCAAACAATCAATTACAATCTGTTTTAATCAAAAAATGTAAAAACAATTCAAAATAAATTCAATAATGGGATTATAAGGGCATTTAAACAGAGTTATAAGGCTTTTCTAGGCATGAGTGACTATAAATGAACTTTTCTTGACAATGGATGGCTTTCGCTCTATGTTTCCCGAGGCAAACAATCAATTACAATCTGTTTTAATCAAAAAATGTCAAAAAAGTTCAAAATAAATTCAATAATGGGATTATAAAGGCATTTAAACCGAGTAATAAGGCTTTTCTAGGCATGAGTGACTATAAATGATCTTTTCTTGACAATGGATGGCTTTCGTTCCATGTTTCCCGAGATAAACAATCTATTACAATCTGATTTAATGAAAAACTGTAAAAAAAAATCAAAATAAATTCAATAATGGGATTATAAAGGCATTTAAACCGAGTAATAAGGCTTCTCTAGGCATGAGTGACTATAAATGAACTTTTCTTGACAATGGATGGCTTTTGCTCCACGCTTCCCGAGGCAAACAATCAATTACAATCTGTTTAATCAAAAAATGTCAAAAAAGTTCAAAATAAATTCAATAATGGGATTATAAAGGCATTTAAACCGAGTAATAAGGCTTTTCTAGGCATGAGTGACTATAAATGATGTTTTCTTGACAATGGATGGCTTTCGTTCCATGTTTCCCAAGATAAACAATGTATTAGAATCTGTTTTAATCAAAAAATGTAAAAAAACTTCAAAATAAATTCAATAATGGGATTATAAAGGCATTTAAACCGAGTAATATGGCTTTTCTAGGCATGAGTGACTATAAATGAACTTTTCTTGACAATGGATGGCTTTTGCTCCTCGTTTCCCGAGGCAAACAATCAATTACAATATGTTTTAATCAAAAAATGTAAAAACAATTCAAAATAAATTCAATAATGGGATTATAAAGGCATTTAAATCGAGTAATAAGGCTTTTCTAGGCATGAGTGACTATAAATGATCTTTTCTTGACAATGGATGGCTTTCGTTCCATGTTTCCCGAGATAAACAATCTATTACAATCTGATTTATTGAAAAACTGTAAAAAAAAATCAAAATAAATTCAATAATGGGATTATAAAGGCATTTAAACCGAGTAATAAGGCTTCTCTAGGCATGAGTGACTATAAATGAACTTTTCTTGACAATGGATGGCTTTTGCTCCACGTTTCTCGAGGCAAACAATCAATTACAATATGTTTTAATCAAAAAATGTAAAAACAATCCAAAATAAATTCAATAATGGGATTATAAAGGCATTTAAATCGAGTAATAAGGCTTTTCTAGGCATGAGTGACTATAAATGAACTTTTCTTGACAATGGATGGCTTTTGCTCCACGTTTCCCGAGGCAAACAATCAATTACAATCTGTTTTAATAAAAAAATATAAAAATAATTCAAAATAAATTCAATAATGGGATTATAAGGGCATTTAAACCGAGTAATAAGGCTTTTCTAGGCAAGAGTGACTATAAATGAACTTTTCTTGATAATGGATGGCTTTTGCTCCACGTTTCCCGAGGCAAACAATCAATTACAATCTGTTTTAATAAAAAAATGTAAAAATAATTCAAAATAAATTCAATAATGGGATTATAAAGGCATTTAAACCGAGTAATAAGGCTTTTCTAGGCATGAGTGACTATAAATGATGTTTTCTTGACAATGGATGGCTTTCGTTCCATGTTTCCCGAGATAAACAATATATTACAATCTGTTTTAATCAAAAAATGTAAAAAAAATTCAAAATACATTCAATAATGGGATTATAAAAGCATTTAAACCGAGTAATAAGGCTTTTCTAGGCATGAGTGACTATAAATGATCTTTTCTTGACAATGGATGGCTTTCGTTCCATGTTTCCCGAGATAAACAATCTATTACAATCTGTTTTAATCAAAAACTGTAAAAAAAATCAAAATAAATTCAATAATGGGATTATAAAGGCATTTAAACCGAGTAATAAGGCTTCTCTAGGCATGAGTGACTATAAATGAACTTTTCTTGACAATGGATGGCTTTTGCTCCACGCTTCCCGAGGCAAACAATCAATTACAATATGTTTTAATCAAAAAATGTAAAAACAATTCAAAATAAATTCAATAATGGGATGATAAAGGCATTTAAATCGAGTAATAAGGCTTTTCTAGGCATGAGTGACTATAAATGAACTTTTCTTAACAATGGATGGCTTTTGCTCCACGTTTCCCGAGGCAAACAATCAATTACAATCTGTTTTAATCAAAAAATGTAAAAACAATTCAAAATAAATTCAATAATGGGATTATAAGGGCATTTAAACCGAGTTATAAGGCTTTTCTAGGCATGAGTGACTATAAATGAACTTTTCTTGACAATGGATGGCTTTCGCTCTATGTTTCCCGAGGCAAACAATCAATTACAATCTGTTTTAATCAAAAAATGTCAAAAAAGTTCAAAATAAATTCAATAATGGGATTATAAAGGCATTTAAACCGAGTAATAAGGCTTTTCTAGGCATGAGTGACTATAAATGATCTTTTCTTGACAATGGATGGCTTTCGTTCCATGTTTCCCGAGATAAACAATGTATTAGAATCTGTTTTAATAAAAAAATGTAAAAATAATTCAAAATAAATTCGATAATGGGATTATAAGGGCATTTAAATCGAGTAATAAGGCTTTTCTAGGCATGAGTGACTATAAATGATCTTTTCTTGACAATGGATGGCTTTCGTTCCATGTTTCTCGAGATAAACAATCTATTACAATCTGATTTAATGAAAAACTGTAAAAAAAAATCAAAATAAATTCAATAATGGGATTATAAAGGCATTTAAACCGAGTAATAAGGCTTCTCTAGGCATGAGTGACTATAAATGAACTTTTCTTGACAATGGATGGCTTTTGCTCCACGCTTCCCGAGGCAAACAATCAATTACAATATGTTTTAATCAAAAAATGTAAAAACAATTCAAAATAAATTCAATAATGGGATGATAAAGGCATTTAAATCGAGTAATAAGGCTTTTCTAGGCATGAGTGACTATAAATGAACTTTTCTTAACAATGGATGGCTTTTGCTCCACGTTTCCCGAGGCAAACAATCAATTACAATCTGTTTTAATCAAAAAATGTAAAAACAATTCAAAATAAATTCAATAATGGGATTATAAGGGCATTTAAATCGAGTAATAAGGCTTTTCTAGGCATGAGTGACTATAAATGAACTTTTCTTAACAATGGATGGCTTTTGCTCCACGTTTCCCGAGGCAAACAATCAATTACAATCTGTTTTAATCAAAAAATGTAAAAACAATTCAAAATAAATTCAATAATGGGATTATAAGGGCATTTAAACCGAGTTATAAGGCTTTTCTAGGCATGAGTGACTATAAATGAACTTTTCTTGACAATGGATGGCTTTCGCTCTATGTTTCCCGAGGCAAACAATCAATTACAATCTGTTTTAATCAAAAAATGTCAAAAAAGTTCAAAATAAATTCAATAATGGGATTATAAAGGCATTTAAACCGAGTAATAAGGCTTTTCTAGGCATGAGTGACTATAAATGATGTTTTCTTGACAATGGATGGCTTTCGTTCCATGTTTCCCGAGATAAACAATGTATTAGAATCTGTTTTAATAAAAAAATGTAAAAATAATTCAAAATAAATTCGATAATGGGATTATAAGGGCATTTAAATCGAGTAATAAGGCTTTTCTAGGCATGAGTGACTATAAATGATCTTTTCTTGACAATGGATGGCTTTCGTTCCATGTTTCTCGAGATAAACAATCTATTACAATCTGATTTAATGAAAAACTGTAAAAAAAAATCAAAATAAATTCAATAATGGGATTATAAAGGCATTTAAACCGAGTAATAAGGCTTCTCTAGGCATGAGTGACTGTAAATGAACTTTTCTTGACAATGGATGGCTTTTGCTCCACGCTTCCCGAGGCAAACATTCAATTACAATCTGTTTAATCAAAAAATGTCAAAAAAGTTCAAAATAAATTCAATAATGGGATTATAAAGGCATTTAAACCGAGTAATAAGGCTTTTCTACGCATGAGTGACTATAAATGATGTTTTCTTGACAATGGATGGCTTTCGTTCCATGTTTCCCGAGATAAACAATGTATTAGAATCTGTTTTAATAAAAAAATGTAAAAATAATTCAAAATAAATTCAATAATGGGATTATAAGGGCATTTAAATCGAGTAATAAGGCTTTTCTAGGCATGAGTGACTATAAATGATCTTTTCTTGACAATGGATGGCTTTCGTTCCATGTTTCCCGAGATAAACAATCTATTACAATCTGATTTAATGAAAAACTGTAAAAAAAAATCAAAATAAATTCAATAATGGGATTATAAAGGCATTTAAACCGAGTAATAAGGCTTCTCTAGGCATGAGTGACTATAAATGAACTTTTCTTGACAATGGATGGCTTTTGCTCCACGCTTCCCGAGGCAAACAATCAATTACAATCTGTTTAATCAAAAAATGTCAAAAAAGTTCAAAATAAATTCAATAATGGGATTATAAAGGCATTTAAACCGAGTAATAAGGCTTTTCTAGGCATGAGTGACTATAAATGATGTTTTCTTGACAATGGATGGCTTTCGTTCCATGTTTCCCAAGATAAACAATGTATTAGAATCTGTTTTAATCAAAAAATGTAAAAAAACTTCAAAATAAATTCAATAATGGGATTATAAAGGCATTTAAACCGAGTAATATGGCTTTTCTAGGCATGAGTGACTATAAATGAACTTTTCTTGACAATGGATGGCTTTTGCTCCTCGTTTCCCGAGGCAAACAATCAATTACAATATGTTTTAATCAAAAAATGTAAAAACAATTCAAAATAAATTCAATAATGGGATTATAAAGGCATTTAAATCGAGTAATAAGGCTTTTCTAGGCATGAGTGACTATAAATGATCTTTTCTTGACAATGGATGGCTTTCGTTCCATGTTTCCCGAGATAAACAATCTATTACAATCTGATTTAATGAAAAACTGTAAAAAAAAATCAAAATAAATTCAATAATGGGATTATAAAGGCATTTAAACCGAGTAATAAGGCTTCTCTAGGCATGAGTGACTATAAATGAACTTTTCTTGACAATGGATGGCTTTTGCTCCACGTTTCTCGAGGCAAACAATCAATTACAATATGTTTTAATCAAAAAATGTAAAAACAATCCAAAATAAATTCAATAATGGGATTATAAAGGCATTTAAATCGAGTAATAAGGCTTTTCTAGGCATGAGTGACTATAAATGAACTTTTCTTGACAATGGATGGCTTTTGCTCCACGTTTCCCGAGGCAAACAATCAATTACAATCTGTTTTAATAAAAAAATATAAAAATAATTCAAAATAAATTCAATAATGGGATTATAAGGGCATTTAAACCGAGTAATAAGGCTTTTCTAGGCAAGAGTGACTATAAATGAACTTTTCTTGATAATGGATGGCTTTTGCTCCACGTTTCCCGAGGCAAACAATCAATTACAATCTGTTTTAATAAAAAAATGTAAAAATAATTCAAAATAAATTCAATAATGGGATTATAAAGGCATTTAAACCGAGTAATAAGGCTTTTCTAGGCATGAGTGACTATAAATGATGTTTTCTTGACAATGGATGGCTTTCGTTCCATGTTTCCCGAGATAAACAATATATTACAATCTGTTTTAATCAAAAAATGTAAAAAAAATTCAAAATACATTCAATAATGGGATTATAAAAGCATTTAAACCGAGTAATAAGGCTTTTCTAGGCATGAGTGACTATAAATGATCTTTTCTTGACAATGGATGGCTTTCGTTCCATGTTTCCCGAGATAAACAATCTATTACAATCTGTTTTAATCAAAAACTGTAAAAAAAATCAAAATAAATTCAATAATGGGATTATAAAGGCATTTAAACCGAGTAATAAGGCTTCTCTAGGCATGAGTGACTATAAATGAACTTTTCTTGACAATGGATGGCTTTTGCTCCACGCTTCCCGAGGCAAACAATCAATTACAATATGTTTTAATCAGAAAATGTAAAAACAATTCAAAATAAATTCAATAATGGGATGATAAAGGCATTTAAATCGAGTAATAAGGCTTTTCTAGGCATGAGTGACTATAAATGAACTTTTCTTAACAATGGATGGCTTTTGCTCCACGTTTCCCGAGGCAAACAATCAATTACAATCTGTTTTAATCAAAAAATGTAAAAACAATTCAAAATAAATTCAATAATGGGATTATAAGGGCATTTAAACCGAGTTATAAGGCTTTTCTAGGCATGAGTGACTATAAATGAACTTTTCTTGACAATGGATGGCTTTCGCTCTATGTTTCCCGAGGCAAACAATCAATTACAATCTGTTTTAATCAAAAAATGTCAAAAAAGTTCAAAATAAATTCAATAATGGGATTATAAAGGCATTTAAACCGAGTAATAAGGCTTCTCTAGGCATGAGTGACTATAAATGAACTTTTCTTGACAATGGATGGCTTTTGCTCCACGCTTCCCGAGGCAAACAATCAATTACAATCTGTTTAATCAAAAAATGTCAAAAAAGTTCAAAATAAATTCAATAATGGGATTATAAAGGCATTTAAACCGAGTAATAAGGCTTTTCTAGGCATGAGTGACTATAAATGATGTTTTCTTGACAATGGATGGCTTTCGTTCCATGTTTCCCAAGATAAACAATGTATTAGAATCTGTTTTAATCAAAAAATGTAAAAAAACTTCAAAATAAATTCAATAATGGGATTATAAAGGCATTTAAACCGAGTAATATGGCTTTTCTAGGCATGAGTGACTATAAATGAACTTTTCTTGACAATGGATGGCTTTTGCTCCTCGTTTCCCGAGGCAAACAATCAATTACAATATGTTTTAATCAAAAAATGTAAAAACAATTCAAAATAAATTCAATAATGGGATTATAAAGGCATTTAAATCGAGTAATAAGGCTTTTCTAGGCATGAGTGACTATAAATGATCTTTTCTTGACAATGGATGGCTTTCGTTCCATGTTTCCCGAGATAAACAATCTATTACAATCTGATTTAATGAAAAACTGTAAAAAAAAATCAAAATAAATTCAATAATGGGATTATAAAGGCATTTAAACCGAGTAATAAGGCTTCTCTAGGCATGAGTGACTATAAATGAACTTTTCTTGACAATGGATGGCTTTTGCTCCACGTTTCTCGAGGCAAACAATCAATTACAATATGTTTTAATCAAAAAATGTAAAAACAATCCAAAATAAATTCAATAATGGGATTATAAAGGCATTTAAATCGAGTAATAAGGCTTTTCTAGGCATGAGTGACTATAAATGAACTTTTCTTGACAATGGATGGCTTTTGCTCCACGTTTCCCGAGGCAAACAATCAATTACAATCTGTTTTAATAAAAAAATATAAAAATAATTCAAAATAAATTCAATAATGGGATTATAAGGGCATTTAAACCGAGTAATAAGGCTTTTCTAGGCAAGAGTGACTATAAATGAACTTTTCTTGATAATGGATGGCTTTTGCTCCACGTTTCCCGAGGCAAACAATCAATTACAATCTGTTTTAATAAAAAAATGTAAAAATAATTCAAAATAAATTCAATAATGGGATTATAAAGGCATTTAAACCGAGTAATAAGGCTTTTCTAGGCATGAGTGACTATAAATGATGTTTTCTTGACAATGGATGGCTTTCGTTCCATGTTTCCCGAGATAAACAATATATTACAATCTGTTTTAATCAAAAAATGTAAAAAAAATTCAAAATACATTCAATAATGGGATTATAAAAGCATTTAAACCGAGTAATAAGGCTTTTCTAGGCATGAGTGACTATAAATGATCTTTTCTTGACAATGGATGGCTTTCGTTCCATGTTTCCCGAGATAAACAATCTATTACAATCTGTTTTAATCAAAAACTGTAAAAAAAATCAAAATAAATTCAATAATGGGATTATAAAGGCATTTAAACCGAGTAATAAGGCTTCTCTAGGCATGAGTGACTATAAATGAACTTTTCTTGACAATGGATGGCTTTTGCTCCACGCTTCCCGAGGCAAACAATCAATTACAATATGTTTTAATCAGAAAATGTAAAAACAATTCAAAATAAATTCAATAATGGGATGATAAAGGCATTTAAATCGAGTAATAAGGCTTTTCTAGGCATGAGTGACTATAAATGAACTTTTCTTAACAATGGATGGCTTTTGCTCCACGTTTCCCGAGGCAAACAATCAATTACAATCTGTTTTAATCAAAAAATGTAAAAACAATTCAAAATAAATTCAATAATGGGATTATAAGGGCATTTAAACCGAGTTATAAGGCTTTTCTAGGCATGAGTGACTATAAATGAACTTTTCTTGACAATGGATGGCTTTCGCTCTATGTTTCCCGAGGCAAACAATCAATTACAATCTGTTTTAATCAAAAAATGTCAAAAAAGTTCAAAATAAATTCAATAATGGGATTATAAAGGCATTTAAACCGAGTAATAAGGCTTTTCTAGGCATGAGTGACTATAAATGATGTTTTCTTGACAATGGATGGCTTTCGTTCCATGTTTCCCGAGATAAACAATGTATTAGAATCTGTTTTAATAAAAAAATGTAAAAATAATTCAAAATAAATTCGATAATGGGATTATAAGGGCATTTAAATCGAGTAATAAGGCTTTTCTAGGCATGAGTGACTATAAATGATCTTTTCTTGACAATGGATGGTTTTCGTTCCATGTTTCTCGAGATAAACAATCTATTACAATCTGATTTAATGAAAAACTGTAAAAAAAAATCAAAATAAATTCAATAATGGGATTATAAAGGCATTTAAACCGAGTAATAAGGCTTCTCTAGGCATGAGTGACTATAAATGAACTTTTCTTGACAATGGATGGCTTTTGCTCCACGCTTCCCGAGGCAAACAATCAATTACAATATGTTTTAATCAAAAAATGTAAAAACAATTCAAAATAAATTCAATAATGGGATGATAAAGGCATTTAAATCGAGTAATAAGGCTTTTCTAGGCATGAGTGACTATAAATGAACTTTTCTTAACAATGGATGGCTTTTGCTCCACGTTTCCCGAGGCAAACAATCAATTACAATCTGTTTTAATCAAAAAATGTAAAAACAATTCAAAATAAATTCAATAATGGGATTATAAGGGCATTTAAACCGAGTTATAAGGCTTTTCTAGGCATGAGTGACTATAAATGAACTTTTCTTGACAATGGATGGCTTTCGCTCTATGTTTCCCGAGGCAAACAATCAATTACAATCTGTTTTAATCAAAAAATGTCAAAAAAGTTCAAAATAAATTCAATAATGGGATTATAAAGGCATTTAAACCGAGTAATAAGGCTTCTCTAGGCATGAGTGACTATAAATGAACTTTTCTTGACAATGGATGGCTTTTGCTCCACGCTTCCCGAGGCAAACAATCAATTACAATCTGTTTAATCAAAAAATGTCAAAAAAGTTCAAAATAAATTCAATAATGGGATTATAAAGGCATTTAAACCGAGTAATAAGGCTTTTCTAGGCATGAGTGACTATAAATGATGTTTTCTTGACAATGGATGGCTTTCGTTCCATGTTTCCCAAGATAAACAATGTATTAGAATCTGTTTTAATCAAAAAATGTAAAAAAACTTCAAAATAAATTCAATAATGGGATTATAAAGGCATTTAAACCGAGTAATATGGCTTTTCTAGGCATGAGTGACTATAAATGAACTTTTCTTGACAATGGATGGCTTTTGCTCCTCGTTTCCCGAGGCAAACAATCAATTACAATATGTTTTAATCAAAAAATGTAAAAACAATTCAAAATAAATTCAATAATGGGATTATAAAGGCATTTAAATCGAGTAATAAGGCTTTTCTAGGCATGAGTGACTATAAATGATCTTTTCTTGACAATGGATGGCTTTCGTTCCATGTTTCCCGAGATAAACAATCTATTACAATCTGATTTAATGAAAAACTGTAAAAAAAAATCAAAATAAATTCAATAATGGGATTATAAAGGCATTTAAACCGAGTAATAAGGCTTCTCTAGGCATGAGTGACTATAAATGAACTTTTCTTGACAATGGATGGCTTTTGCTCCACGTTTCTCGAGGCAAACAATCAATTACAATATGTTTTAATCAAAAAATGTAAAAACAATCCAAAATAAATTCAATAATGGGATTATAAAGGCATTTAAATCGAGTAATAAGGCTTTTCTAGGCATGAGTGACTATAAATGAACTTTTCTTGACAATGGATGGCTTTTGCTCCACGTTTCCCGAGGCAAACAATCAATTACAATCTGTTTTAATAAAAAAATATAAAAATAATTCAAAATAAATTCAATAATGGGATTATAAGGGCATTTAAACCGAGTAATAAGGCTTTTCTAGGCAAGAGTGACTATAAATGAACTTTTCTTGATAATGGATGGCTTTTGCTCCACGTTTCCCGAGGCAAACAATCAATTACAATCTGTTTTAATAAAAAAATGTAAAAATAATTCAAAATAAATTCAATAATGGGATTATAAAGGCATTTAAACCGAGTAATAAGGCTTTTCTAGGCATGAGTGACTATAAATGATGTTTTCTTGACAATGGATGGCTTTCGTTCCATGTTTCCCGAGATAAACAATATATTACAATCTGTTTTAATCAAAAAATGTAAAAAAAATTCAAAATACATTCAATAATGGGATTATAAAAGCATTTAAACCGAGTAATAAGGCTTTTCTAGGCATGAGTGACTATAAATGATCTTTTCTTGACAATGGATGGCTTTCGTTCCATGTTTCCCGAGATAAACAATCTATTACAATCTGTTTTAATCAAAAACTGTAAAAAAAATCAAAATAAATTCAATAATGGGATTATAAAGGCATTTAAACCGAGTAATAAGGCTTCTCTAGGCATGAGTGACTATAAATGAACTTTTCTTGACAATGGATGGCTTTTGCTCCACGCTTCCCGAGGCAAACAATCAATTACAATATGTTTTAATCAGAAAATGTAAAAACAATTCAAAATAAATTCAATAATGGGATGATAAAGGCATTTAAATCGAGTAATAAGGCTTTTCTAGGCATGAGTGACTATAAATGAACTTTTCTTAACAATGGATGGCTTTTGCTCCACGTTTCCCGAGGCAAACAATCAATTACAATCTGTTTTAATCAAAAAATGTAAAAACAATTCAAAATAAATTCAATAATGGGATTATAAGGGCATTTAAACCGAGTTATAAGGCTTTTCTAGGCATGAGTGACTATAAATGAACTTTTCTTGACAATGGATGGCTTTCGCTCTATGTTTCCCGAGGCAAACAATCAATTACAATCTGTTTTAATCAAAAAATGTCAAAAAAGTTCAAAATAAATTCAATAATGGGATTATAAAGGCATTTAAACCGAGTAATAAGGCTTTTCTAGGCATGAGTGACTATAAATGATGTTTTCTTGACAATGGATGGCTTTCGTTCCATGTTTCCCGAGATAAACAATGTATTAGAATCTGTTTTAATAAAAAAATGTAAAAATAATTCAAAATAAATTCGATAATGGGATTATAAGGGCATTTAAATCGAGTAATAAGGCTTTTCTAGGCATGAGTGACTATAAATGATCTTTTCTTGACAATGGATGGTTTTCGTTCCATGTTTCTCGAGATAAACAATCTATTACAATCTGATTTAATGAAAAACTGTAAAAAAAAATCAAAATAAATTCAATAATGGGATTATAAAGGCATTTAAACCGAGTAATAAGGCTTCTCTAGGCATGAGTGACTATAAATGAACTTTTCTTGACAATGGATGGCTTTTGCTCCACGCTTCCCGAGGCAAACAATCAATTACAATATGTTTTAATCAAAAAATGTAAAAACAATTCAAAATAAATTCAATAATGGGATGATAAAGGCATTTAAATCGAGTAATAAGGCTTTTCTAGGCATGAGTGACTATAAATGAACTTTTCTTAACAATGGATGGCTTTTGCTCCACGTTTCCCGAGGCAAACAATCAATTACAATCTGTTTTAATCAAAAAATGTAAAAACAATTCAAAATAAATTCAATAATGGGATTATAAGGGCATTTAAACCGAGTTATAAGGCTTTTCTAGGCATGAGTGACTATAAATGAACTTTTCTTGACAATGGATGGCTTTCGCTCTATGTTTCCCGAGGCAAACAATCAATTACAATCTGTTTTAATCAAAAAATGTCAAAAAAGTTCAAAATAAATTCAATAATGGGATTATAAAGGCATTTAAACCGAGTAATAAGGCTTTTCTAGGCATGAGTGACTATAAATGATGTTTTCTTGACAATGGATGGCTTTCGTTCCATGTTTCCCGAGATAAACAATGTATTAGAATCTGTTTTAATAAAAAAATGTAAAAATAATTCAAAATAAATTCGATAATGGGATTATAAGGGCATTTAAATCGAGTAATAAGGCTTTTCTAGGCATGAGTGACTATAAATGATCTTTTCTTGACAATGGATGGCTTTCGTTCCATGTTTCTCGAGATAAACAATCTATTACAATATGATTTAATGAAAAACTGTAAAAAAAAATCAAAATAAATTCAATAATGGGATTATAAAGGCATTTAAACCGAGTAATAAGGCTTCTCTAGGCATGAGTGACTGTAAATGAACTTTTCTTGACAATGGATGGCTTTTGCTCCACGCTTCCCGAGGCAAACATTCAATTACAATCTGTTTAATCAAAAAATGTCAAAAAAGTTCAAAATAAATTCAATAATGGGATTATAAAGGCATTTAAACCGAGTAATAAGGCTTTTCTACGCATGAGTGACTATAAATGATGTTTTCTTGACAATGGATGGCTTTCGTTCCATGTTTCCCGAGATAAACAATGTATTAGAATCTGTTTTAATAAAAAAATGTAAAAATAATTCAAAATAAATTCAATAATGGGATTATAAGGGCATTTAAATCGAGTAATAAGGCTTTTCTAGGCATGAGTGACTATAAATGATCTTTTCTTGACAATGGATGGCTTTCGTTCCATGTTTCCCGAGATAAACAATCTATTACAATCTGATTTAATGAAAAACTGTAAAAAAAAATCAAAATAAATTCAATAATGGGATTATAAAGGCATTTAAACCGAGTAATAAGGCTTCTCTAGGCATGAGTGACTATAAATGAACTTTTCTTGACAATGGATGGCTTTTGCTCCACGCTTCCCGAGGCAAACAATCAATTACAATCTGTTTAATCAAAAAATGTCAAAAAAGTTCAAAATAAATTCAATAATGGGATTATAAAGGCATTTAAACCGAGTAATAAGGCTTTTCTAGGCATGAGTGACTATAAATGATGTTTTCTTGACAATGGATGGCTTTCGTTCCATGTTTCCCAAGATAAACAATGTATTAGAATCTGTTTTAATCAAAAAATGTAAAAAAACTTCAAAATAAATTCAATAATGGGATTATAAAGGCATTTAAACCGAGTAATATGGCTTTTCTAGGCATGAGTGACTATAAATGAACTTTTCTTGACAATGGATGGCTTTTGCTCCTCGTTTCCCGAGGCAAACAATCAATTACAATATGTTTTAATCAAAAAATGTAAAAACAATTGAAAATAAATTCAATAATGGGATTATAAAGGCATTTAAATCGAGTAATAAGGCTTTTCTAGGCATGAGTGACTATAAATGATCTTTTCTTGACAATGGATGGCTTTCGTTCCATGTTTCCCGAGATAAACAATCTATTACAATCTGATTTAATGAAAAACTGTAAAAAAAAATCAAAATAAATTCAATAATGGGATTATAAAGGCATTTAAACCGAGTAATAAGGCTTCTCTAGGCATGAGTGACTATAAATGAACTTTTCTTGACAATGGATGGCTTTTGCTCCACGTTTCTCGAGGCAAACAATCAATTACAATATGTTTTAATCAAAAAATGTAAAAACAATCCAAAATAAATTCAATAATGGGATTATAAAGGCATTTAAATCGAGTAATAAGGCTTTTCTAGGCATGAGTGACTATAAATGAACTTTTCTTGACAATGGATGGCTTTTGCTCCACGTTTCCCGAGGCAAACAATCAATTACAATCTGTTTTAATAAAAAAATATAAAAATAATTCAAAATAAATTCAATAATGGGATTATAAGGGCATTTAAACCGAGTAATAAGGCTTTTCTAGGCAAGAGTGACTATAAATGAACTTTTCTTGATAATGGATGGCTTTTGCTCCACGTTTCCCGAGGCAAACTATCAATTACAATTTGTTTTAATAAAAAAATGTAAAAATAATTCAAAATAAATTCAATAATGGGATTATAAAGGCATTTAAACCGAGTAATAAGGCTTTTCTAGGCATGAGTGACTATAAATGATGTTTTCTTGACAATGGATGGCTTTCGTTCCATGTTTCCCGAGATAAACAATATATTACAATCTGTTTTAATCAAAAAATGTAAAAAAAATTCAAAATACATTCAATAATGGGATTATAAAAGCAGTTAAACCGAGTAATAAGGCTTTTCTAGGCATGAGTGACTATAAATGATCTTTTCTTGACAATGGATGGCTTTCGTTCCATGTTTCCCGAGATAAACAATCTATTACAATCTGTTTTAATCAAAAACTGTAAAAAAAATCAAAATAAATTCAATAATGGGATTATAAAGGCATTTAAACCGAGTAATAAGGCTTCTCTAGGCATGAGTGACTATAAATGAACTTTTCTTGACAATGGATGGCTTTTGCTCCACGCTTCCCGAGGCAAACAATCAATTACAATATGTTTTAATCAGAAAATGTAAAAACAATTCAAAATAAATTCAATAATGGGATGATAAAGGCATTTAAATCGAGTAATAAGGCTTTTCTAGGCATGAGTGACTATAAATGAACTTTTCTTAACAATGGATGGCTTTTGCTCCACGTTTCCCGAGGCAAACAATCAATTACAATCTGTTTTAATCAAAAAATGTAAAAACAATTCAAAATAAATTCAATAATGGGATTATAAGGGCATTTAAACCGAGTTATAAGGCTTTTCTAGGCATGAGTGACTATAAATGAACTTTTCTTGACAATGGATGGCTTTCGCTCTATGTTTCCCGAGGCAAACAATCAATTACAATCTGTTTTAATCAAAAAATGTCAAAAAAGTTCAAAATAAATTCAATAATGGGATTATAAAGGCATTTAAACCGAGTAATAAGGCTTTTCTAGGCATGAGTGACTATAAATGATGTTTTCTTGACAATGGATGGCTTTCGTTCCATGTTTCCCGAGATAAACAATGTATTAGAATCTGTTTTAATAAAAAAATGTAAAAATAATTCAAAATAAATTCGATAATGGGATTATAAGGGCATTTAAATCGAGTAATAAGGCTTTTCTAGGCATGAGTGACTATAAATGATCTTTTCTTGACAATGGATGGTTTTCGTTCCATGTTTCTCGAGATAAACAATCTATTACAATCTGATTTAATGAAAAACTGTAAAAAAAAATCAAAATAAATTCAATAATGGGATTATAAAGGCATTTAAACCGAGTAATAAGGCTTCTCTAGGCATGAGTGACTATAAATGAACTTTTCTTGACAATGGATGGCTTTTGCTCCACGCTTCCCGAGGCAAACAATCAATTACAATATGTTTTAATCAAAAAATGTAAAAACAATTCAAAATAAATTCAATAATGGGATGATAAAGGCATTTAAATCGAGTAATAAGGCTTTTCTAGGCATGAGTGACTATAAATGAACTTTTCTTAACAATGGATGGCTTTTGCTCCACGTTTCCCGAGGCAAACAATCAATTACAATCTGTTTTAATCAAAAAATGTAAAAACAATTCAAAATAAATTCAATAATGGGATTATAAGGGCATTTAAACCGAGTTATAAGGCTTTTCTAGGCATGAGTGACTATAAATGAACTTTTCTTGACAATGGATGGCTTTCGCTCTATGTTTCCCGAGGCAAACAATCAATTACAATCTGTTTTAATCAAAAAATGTCAAAAAAGTTCAAAATAAATTCAATAATGGGATTATAAAGGCATTTAAACCGAGTAATAAGGCTTTTCTAGGCATGAGTGACTATAAATGATGTTTTCTTGACAATGGATGGCTTTCGTTCCATGTTTCCCGAGATAAACAATGTATTAGAATCTGTTTTAATAAATAAATGTAAAAATAATTCAAAATAAATTCGATAATGGGATTATAAGGGCATTTAAATCGAGTAATAAGGCTTTTCTAGGCATGAGTGACTATAAATGATCTTTTCTTGACAATGGATGGCTTTCGTTCCATGTTTCTCGAGATAAACAATCTATTACAATCTGATTTAATGAAAAACTGTAAAAAAAAATCAAAATAAATTCAATAATGGGATTATAAAGGCATTTAAACCGAGTAATAAGGCTTCTCTAGGCATGAGTGACTGTAAATGAACTTTTCTTGACAATGGATGGCTTTTGCTCCACGCTTCCCGAGGCAAACATTCAATTACAATCTGTTTAATCAAAAAATGTCAAAAAAGTTCAAAATAAATTCAATAATGGGATTATAAAGGCATTTAAACCGAGTAATAAGGCTTTTCTACGCATGAGTGACTATAAATGATGTTTTCTTGACAATGGATGGCTTTCGTTCCATGTTTCCCGAGATAAACAATGTATTAGAATCTGTTTTAATAAAAAAATGTAAAAATAATTCAAAATAAATTCAATAATGGGATTATAAGGGCATTTAAATCGAGTAATAAGGCTTTTCTAGGCATGAGTGACTATAAATGATCTTTTCTTGACAATGGATGGCTTTCGTTCCATGTTTCCCGAGATAAACAATCTATTACAATCTGATTTAATGAAAAACTGTAAAAAAAAATCAAAATAAATTCAATAATGGGATTATAAAGGCATTTAAACCGAGTAATAAGGCTTCTCTAGGCATGAGTGACTATAAATGAACTTTTCTTGACAATGGATGGCTTTTGCTCCACGCTTCCCGAGGCAAACAATCAATTACAATCTGTTTAATCAAAAAATGTCAAAAAAGTTCAAAATAAATTCAATAATGGGATTATAAAGGCATTTAAACCGAGTAATAAGGCTTTTCTAGGCATGAGTGACTATAAATGATGTTTTCTTGACAATTGATGGCTTTCGTTCCATGTTTCCCAAGATAAACAATGTATTAGAATCTGTTTTAATCAAAAAATGTAAAAAAACTTCAAAATAAATTCAATAATGGGATTATAAAGGCATTTAAACCGAGTAATATGGCTTTTCTAGGCATGAGTGACTATAAATGAACTTTTCTTGACAATGGATGGCTTTTGCTCCTCGTTTCCCGAGGCAAACAATCAATTACAATATGTTTTAATCAAAAAATGTAAAAACAATTGAAAATAAATTCAATAATGGGATTATAAAGGCATTTAAATCGAGTAATAAGGCTTTTCTAGGCATGAGTGACTATAAATGATCTTTTCTTGACAATGGATGGCTTTCGTTCCATGTTTCCCGAGATAAACAATCTATTACAATCTGATTTAATGAAAAATTGTAAAAAAAAATCAAAATAAATTCAATAATGGGATTATAAAGGCATTTAAACCGAGTAATAAGGCTTCTCTAGGCATGAGTGACTATAAATGAACTTTTCTTGACAATGGATGGCTTTTGCTCCACGTTTCCCGAGGCAAACAATCAATTACAATATGTTTTAATCAAAAAATGTAAAAACAATCCAAAATAAATTCAATAATGGGATTATAAAGGCATTTAAATCGAGTAATAAGGCTTTTCTAGGCATGAGTGACTATAAATGAACTTTCCTTGACAATGGATGGCTTTTGCTCCACGTTTCCCGAGGCAAACAATCAATTACAATCTGTTTTAATAAAAAAATATAAAAATAATTCAAAATAAATTTAATAATGGGATTATAAGGGCATTTAAACCGAGTAATAAGGCTTTTCTAGGCATGAGTGACTATAAATGAACTTTTCCTGATAATGGATGGCTTTTGCTCCACGTTTCCCGAGGCAAACAATCAATTACAATCTGTTTTAATAAAAAAATGTAAAAATAATTCAAAATAAATTCAATAATGGGATTATAAAGGCATTTAAATCGAGTAATGAGGCTTTTCTAGGCATGAGTGACTATAAATGATCTTTTCTTGACAATGGATGGCTTTCGTTCCATGTTTCCCGAGATAAACAATCTATTACAATCTGATTTAATGAAAAACTGTAAAAAAAAATCAAAATAAATTCAATAATGGGATTATAAAGGCATTTAAACCGAGTAATAAGGCTTCTCTAGGCATGAGTGACTATAAATGAACTTTTCTTGACAATGGATGGCTTTTGCTCCACGTTTCTCGAGGCAAACAATCAATTACAATATGTTTTAATCAAAAAATGTAAAAACAATCCAAAATAAATTCAATAATGGGATTATAAAGGCATTTAAATCGAGTAATAAGGCTTTTCTAGGCATGAGTGACTATAAATGAACTTTTCTTGACAATGGATGGCTTTTGCTCCACGTTTCCCGAGGCAAACAATCAATTACAATCTGTTTTAATAAAAAAATATAAAAATAATTCAAAATAAATTCAATAATGGGATTATAAGGGCATTTAAACCGAGTAATAAGGCTTTTCTAGGCAAGAGTGACTATAAATGAACTTTTCTTGATAATGGATGGCTTTTGCTCCACGTTTCCCGAGGCAAACAATCAATTACAATCTGTTTTAATAAAAAAATGTAAAAATAATTCAAAATAAATTCAATAATGGGATTATAAAGGCATTTAAACCGAGTAATAAGGCTTTTCTAGGCATGAGTGACTATAAATGATGTTTTCTTGACAATGGATGGCTTTCGTTCCATGTTTCCCGAGATAAACAATATATTACAATCTGTTTTAATCAAAAAATGTAAAAAAAATTCAAAATACATTCAATAATGGGATTATAAAAGCATTTAAACCGAGTAATAAGGCTTTTCTAGGCATGAGTGACTATAAATGATCTTTTCTTGACAATGGATGGCTTTCGTTCCATGTTTCCCGAGATAAACAATCTATTACAATCTGTTTTAATCAAAAACTGTAAAAAAAATCAAAATAAATTCAATAATGGGATTATAAAGGCATTTAAACCGAGTAATAAGGCTTCTCTAGGCATGAGTGACTATAAATGAACTTTTCTTGACAATGGATGGCTTTTGCTCCACGCTTCCCGAGGCAAACAATCAATTACAATATGTTTTAATCAAAAAATGTAAAAACAATTCAAAATAAATTCAATAATGGGATGATAAAGGCATTTAAATCGAGTAATAAGGCTTTTCTAGGCATGAGTGACTATAAATGAACTTTTCTTAACAATGGATGGCTTTTGCTCCACGTTTCCCGAGGCAAACAATCAATTACAATCTGTTTTAATCAAAAAATGTAAAAACAATTCAAAATAAATTCAATAATGGGATTATAAGGGCATTTAAACCGAGTTATAAGGCTTTTCTAGGCATGAGTGACTATAAATGAACTTTTCTTGACAATGGATGGCTTTCGCTCTATGTTTCCCGAGGCAAACAATCAATTACAATCTGTTTTAATCAAAAAATGTCAAAAAAGTTCAAAATAAATTCAATAATGGGATTATAAAGGCATTTAAACCGAGTAATAAGGCTTCTCTAGGCATGAGTGACTATAAATGATGTTTTCTTGACAATGGATGGCTTTTGTTCCATGTTTCCCGAGATAAACAATGTATTAGAATCTGTTTTAATAAAAAAATGTAAAAATAATTCAAAATAAATTCGATAATGGGATTATAAGGGCATTTAAATCGAGTAATAAGGCTTTTCTAGGCATGAGTGACTATAAATGATCTTTTCTTGACAATGGATGGCTTTCGTTCCATGTTTCTCGAGATAAACAATCTATTACAATCTGATTTAATGAAAAACTGTAAAAAAAAATCAAAATAAATTCAATAATGGGATTATAAAGGCATTTAAACCGAGTAATAAGGCTTCTCTAGGCATGAGTGACTGTAAATGAACTTTTCTTGACAATGGATGGCTTTTGCTCCACGCTTCCCGAGGCAAACATTCAATTACAATCTGTTTAATCAAAAAATGTCAAAAAAGTTCAAAATAAATTCAATAATGGGATTATAAAGGCATTTAAACCGAGTAATAAGGCTTTTCTACGCATGAGTGACTATAAATGATGTTTTCTTGACAATGGATGGCTTTCGTTCCATGTTTCCCGAGATAAACAATGTATTAGAATCTATTTTAATAAAAAAATGTAAAAATAATTCAAAATAAATTCAATAATGGGATTATAAGGGCATTTAAATCGAGTAATAAGGCTTTTCTAGGCATGAGTGACTATAAATGATCTTTTCTTGACAATGGATGGCTTTCGTTCCATGTTTCCCGAGATAAACAATCTATTACAATCTGTTTTAATCAAAAACTGTAAAAAAAATCAAAATAAATTCAATAATGGGATTATAAAGGCATTTAAACCGAGTAATAAGGCTTCTCTAGGCATGAGTGACTATAAATGAACTTTTCTTGACAATGGATGGCTTTTGCTCCACGCTTCTCGAGGCAAACAATCAATTACAATATGTTTTAATCAAAAAATGTAAAAACAATTCAAAATAAATTCAATAATGGGATGATAAAGGCATTTAAATCGAGTAATAAGGCTTTTCTAGGCATGAGTGACTATAAATGAACTTTTCTTAACAATGGATGGCTTTTGCTCCACGTTTCCCGAGGCAAACAATCAATTACAATCTGTTTTAATCAAAAAATGTAAAAACAATTCAAAATAAATTCAATAATGGGATTATAAGGGCATTTAAACTGAGTTATAAGGCTTTTCTAGGCATGAGTGACTATAAATGAACTTTTCTTGATAATGGATGGCTTTCGCTCTATGTTTCCCGAGGCAAACAATCAATTACAATCTGTTTTAATCAAAAAATGTCAAAAAAGTTCAAAATAAATTCAATAATGGGATTATAAAGGCATTTAAACCGAGTAATAAGGCTTTTCTAGGCATGAGTGACTATAAATGATGTTTTCTTGACAATGGATGGCTTTCGTTCCATGTTTCCCGAGATAAACAATGTATTAGAATCTGTTTTAATAAAAAAATGTAAAAATAATTCAAAATAAATTCAATAATGGGATTATAAAGGCATTTAAACCGAGTAATAAGGCTTTTCTACGCATGAGTGACTATAAATGATGTTTTCTTGACAATGGATGGCTTTCGTTCCATGTTTCCCGAGATAAACAATGTATTAGAATCTGTTTTAATAAAAAAATGTAAAAATAATTCAAAATAAATTCAATAATGGGATTATAAGGGCATTTAAATCGAGTAATAAGGCTTTTCTAGGCATGAGTGACTATAAATGATCTTTTCTTGACAATGGATGGCTTTCGTTCCATGTTTCCCGAGATAAACAATCTATTACAATCTGATTTAATGAAAAACTGTAAAAAAAAATCAAAATAAATTCAATAATGGGATTATAAAGGCATTTAAACCGAGTAATAAGGCTTCTCTAGGCATGAGTGACTATAAATGAACTTTTCTTGACAACGGATGGCTTTTGCTCCACGTTTCCCGAGGCAAACAATCAATTACAATATGTTTTAATCAAAAAATGTAAAAACAATTCAAAATAAATTCAATAATGGGATTATAAAGGCATTTAAATCGAGTAATAAGGCTTTTCTAGGCATGAGTGACTATAAATGAACTTTTGTTGACAATGGATGGCTTTTGCTCCACGTTTCCCGAGGCAAACAATCAATTACAATCTGTTTTAATAAAAAAATGAAAAAATAATTCAAAATAAATTCAATAATGGGATTATAAGGGCATTTAAACCGAGTAATAAGGCTTTTCTAGGCATGAGTGACTATAAATGAACTTTTCTTGATAATGGATGGCTTTTGCTCCACGTTTCCCGAGGCAAACAATCAATTACAATCTGTTTTAATAAAAAAATGTAAAAATAATTCAAAATAAATTCAATAATGGGATTATAAAGGCATTTAAACCGAGTAATAAGGCTTTTCTAGGCATGAGTGACTATAAATGATGTTTTCTTGACAATGGATGGCTTTCGTTCCATGTTTCCCGAGATAAACAATCTATTACAATCTGTTTTAATCAAAAAATGTAAAAAAAAATTCAAAATAAATTCAATAATGGGATTATAAAAGCATTTAAACCGAGTAATAAGGCTTTTCTAGGCATGAGTGACTATAAATGATCTTTTCTTGACAATGGATGGCTTTCGTTCCATGTTTCCCGAGATAAACAATCTATTACAATCTGTTTTAATCAAAAACTGTAAAAAAAATCAAAATAAATTCAATAATGGGATTATAAAGGCATTTAAACCGAGTAATAAGGCTTTTCTAGGCATGAGTGACTATAAATGAACTTTTCTTGACAATGGATGGCTTTTGCTCCACGCTTCTCGAGGCAAACAATCAATTACAATATGTTTTAATCAAAAAATGTAAAAACAATTCAAAATAAATTCAATAATGGGATGATAAAGGCATTTAAATCGAGTAATAAGGCTTTTCTAGGCATGAGTGACTATAAATGAACTTTTCTTAACAATGGATGGCTTTTGCTCCACGTTTCCCGAGGCAAACAATCAATTACAATCTGTTTTAATCAAAAAATGTAAAAACAATTCAAAATAAATTCAATAATGGGATTATAAGGGCATTTAAACTGAGTTATAAGGCTTTTCTAGGCATGAGTGACTATAAATGAACTTTTCTTGATAATGGATGGCTTTCGCTCTATGTTTCCCGAGGCAAACAATCAATTACAATCTGTTTTAATCAAAAAATGTCAAAAAAGTTCAAAATAAATTCAATAATGGGATTATAAAGGCATTTAAACCGAGTAATAAGGCTTTTCTAGGCATGAGTGACTATAAATGATGTTTTCTTGACAATGGATGGCTTTCGTTCCATGTTTCCCGAGATAAACAATGTATTAGAATCTGTTTTAATAAAAAAATGTAAAAATAATTCAAAATAAATTCGATAATGGGATTATAAGGGCATTTAAATAGAGTAATAAGGCTTTTCTAGGCATGAGTGACTATAAATGATCTTTTCTTGACAATGGATGGCTTTCGTTCCATGTTTCTCGAGATAAACAATCTATTACAATCTGATTTAATGAAAAACTGTAAAAAAAAATCAAAATAAATTCAATAATGGGATTATAAAGGCATTTAAACCGAGTAATAAGGCTTCTCTAGGCATGAGTGACTGTAAATGAACTTTTCTTGACAATGGATGGCTTTTGCTCCACGCTTCCCGAGGCAAACATTCAATTTCAATCTGTTTAATCAAAAAATGTCAAAAAAGTTCAAAATAAATTCAATAATGGGATTATAAAGGCATTTAAACCGAGTAATAAGGCTTTTCTACGCATGAGTGACTATAAATGATGTTTTCTTGACAATGGATGGCTTTCGTTCCATGTTTCCCGAGATAAACAATGTATTAGAATCTGTTTTAATAAAAAAATGTAAAAATAATTCAAAATAAATTCAATAATGGGATTATAAGGGCATTTAAATCGAGTAATAAGGCTTTTCTAGGCATGAGTGACTATAAATGATCTTTTCTTGACAATGGATGGCTTTCGTTCCATGTTTCCCGAGATAAACAATCTATTACAATCTGATTTAATGAAAAACTGTAAAAAAAAATCAAAATAAATTCAATAATGGGATTATAAAGGCATTTAAACCGAGTAATAAGGCTTCTCTAGGCATGAGTGACTATAAATGAACTTTTCTTAAAAATGGATGGCTTTTGCTCCACGCTTCCCGAGGCAAACAATCAATTACAATCTGTTTAATCAAAAAATGTCAAAAAAGTTCAAAATAAATTCAATAATGGGATTATAAAGGCATTTAAATCGAGTAATAAGGCTTTTCTAGGCATGAGTGACTATAAATGAACTTTTGTTGACAATGGATGGCTTTTGCTCCACGTTTCCCGAGGCAAACAATCAATTACAATCTGTTTTAATAAAAAAATGTAAAAATAATTCAAAATAAATTCAATAATGGGATTATAAGGGCATTTAAACCGAGTAATAAGGCTTTTCTAGGCATGAGTGACTATAAATGAACTTTTCTTGATAATGGATGGCTTTTGCTCCACGTTTCCCGAGGCAAACAATCAATTACAATCTGTTTTAATAAAAAAATGTAAAAATAATTCAAAATAAATTCAATAATGGGATTATAAAGGCATTTAAACCGAGTAATAAGGCTTTTCTAGGCATGAGTGACTATAAATGATGTTTTCTTGACAATGGATGGCTTTCGTTCCATGTTTCCCGAGATAAACAATCTATTACAATCTGTTTTAATCAAAAAATGTAAAAAAAAATTCAAAATAAATTCAATAATGGGATTATAAAAGCATTTAAACCGAGTAATAAGGCTTTTCTAGGCATGAGTGACTATAAATGATCTTTTCTTGACAATGGATGGCTTTCGTTCCATGTTTCCCGAGATAAACAATCTATTACAATCTGTTTTAATCAAAAACTGTAAAAAAAATCAAAATAAATTCAATAATGGGATTATAAAGGCATTTAAACCGAGTAATAAGGCTTCTCTAGGCATGAGTGACTATAAATGAACTTTTCTTGACAATGGATGGCTTTTGCTCCACGCTTCTCGAGGCAAACAATCAATTACAATATGTTTTAATCAAAAAATGTAAAAACAATTCAAAATAAATTCAATAATGGGATGATAAAGGCATTTAAATCGAGTAATAAGGCTTTTCTAGGCATGAGTGACTATAAATGAACTTTTCTTAACAATGGATGGCTTTTGCTCCACGTTTCCCGAGGCAAACAATCAATTACAATCTGTTTTAATCAAAAAATGTAAAAACAATTCAAAATAAATTCAATAATGGGATTATAAGGGCATTTAAACTGAGTTATAAGGCTTTTCTAGGCATGAGTGACTATAAATGAACTTTTCTTGATAATGGATGGCTTTCGCTCTATGTTTCCCGAGGCAAACAATCAATTACAATCTGTTTTAATCAAAAAATGTCAAAAAAGTTCAAAATAAATTCAATAATGGGATTATAAAGGCATTTAAACCGAGTAATAAGGCTTTTCTAGGCATGAGTGACTATAAATGATGTTTTCTTGACAATGGATGGCTTTCGTTCCATGTTTCCCGAGATAAACAATGTATTAGAATCTGTTTTAATAAAAAAATGTAAAAATAATTCAAAATAAATTCGATAATGGGATTATAAGGGCATTTAAATAGAGTAATAAGGCTTTTCTAGGCATGAGTGACTATAAATGATCTTTTCTTGACAATGGATGGCTTTCGTTCCATGTTTCTCGAGATAAACAATCTATTACAATCTGATTTAATGAAAAACTGTAAAAAAAATCAAAATAAATTCAATAATGGGATTATAAAGGCATTTAAACCGAGTAATAAGGCTTCTCTAGGCATGAGTGACTGTAAATGAACTTTTCTTGACAATGGATGGCTTTTGCTCCACGCTTCCCGAGGCAAACATTCAATTTCAATCTGTTTAATCAAAAAATGTCAAAAAAGTTCAAAATAAATTCAATAATGGGATTATAAAGGCATTTAAACCGAGTAATAAGGCTTTTCTACGCATGAGTGACTATAAATGATGTTTTCTTGACAATGGATGGCTTTCGTTCCATGTTTCCCGAGATAAACAATGTATTAGAATCTGTTTTAATAAAAAAATGTAAAAATAATTCAAAATAAATTCAATAATGGGATTATAAGGGCATTTAAATCGAGTAATAAGGCTTTTCTAGGCATGAGTGACTATAAATGATCTTTTCTTGACAATGGATGGCTTTCGTTCCATGTTTCCCGAGATAAACAATCTATTACAATCTGATTTAATGAAAAACTGTAAAAAAAAATCAAAATAAATTCAATAATGGGATTATAAAGGCATTTAAACCGAGTAATAAGGCTTCTCTAGGCATGAGTGACTATAAATGAACTTTTCTTGACAACGGATGGCTTTTGCTCCACGTTTCCCGAGGCAAACAATCAATTACAATATGTTTTAATCAAAAAATGTAAAAACAATTCAAAATAAATTCAATAATGGGATTATAAAGGCATTTAAATCGAGTAATAAGGCTTTTCTAGGCATGAGTGACTATAAATGAACTTTTGTTGACAATGGATGGCTTTTGCTCCACGTTTCCCGAGGCAAACAATCAATTACAATCTGTTTTAATAAAAAAATGAAAAAATAATTCAAAATAAATTCAATAATGGGATTATAAGGGCATTTAAACCGAGTAATAAGGCTTTTCTAGGCATGAGTGACTATAAATGAACTTTTCTTGATAATGGATGGCTTTTGCTCCACGTTTCCCGAGGCAAACAATCAATTACAATCTGTTTTAATAAAAAAATGTAAAAATAATTCAAAATAAATTCAATAATGGGATTATAAAGGCATTTAAACCGAGTAATAAGGCTTTTCTAGGCATGAGTGACTATAAATGATGTTTTCTTGACAATGGATGGCTTTCGTTCCATGTTTCCCGAGATAAACAATCTATTACAATCTGTTTTAATCAAAAAATGTAAAAAAAAATTCAAAATAAATTCAATAATGGGATTATAAAAGCATTTAAACCGAGTAATAAGGCTTTTCTAGGCATGAGTGACTATAAATGATCTTTTCTTGACAATGGATGGCTTTCGTTCCATGTTTCCCGAGATAAACAATCTATTACAATCTGTTTTAATCAAAAACTGTAAAAAAAATCAAAATAAATTCAATAATGGGATTATAAAGGCATTTAAACCGAGTAATAAGGCTTCTCTAGGCATGAGTGACTATAAATGAACTTTTCTTGACAATGGATGGCTTTTGCTCCACGCTTCTCGAGGCAAACAATCAATTACAATATGTTTTAATCAAAAAATGTAAAAACAATTCAAAATAAATTCAATAATGGGATGATAAAGGCATTTAAATCGAGTAATAAGGCTTTTCTAGGCATGAGTGACTATAAATGAACTTTTCTTAACAATGGATGGCTTTTGCTCCACGTTTCCCGAGGCAAACAATCAATTACAATCTGTTTTAATCAAAAAATGTAAAAACAATTCAAAATAAATTCAATAATGGGATTATAAGGGCATTTAAACTGAGTTATAAGGCTTTTCTAGGCATGAGTGACTATAAATGAACTTTTCTTGATAATGGATGGCTTTCGCTCTATGTTTCCCGAGGCAAACAATCAATTACAATCTGTTTTAATCAAAAAATGTCAAAAAAGTTCAAAATAAATTCAATAATGGGATTATAAAGGCATTTAAACCGAGTAATAAGGCTTTTCTAGGCATGAGTGACTATAAATGATGTTTTCTTGACAATGGATGGCTTTCGTTCCATGTTTCCCGAGATAAACAATGTATTAGAATCTGTTTTAATAAAAAAATGTAAAAATAATTCAAAATAAATTCGATAATGGGATTATAAGGGCATTTAAATAGAGTAATAAGGCTTTTCTAGGCATGAGTGACTATAAATGATCTTTTCTTGACAATGGATGGCTTTCGTTCCATGTTTCTCGAGATAAACAATCTATTACAATCTGATTTAATGAAAAACTGTAAAAAAAAATCAAAATAAATTCAATAATGGGATTATAAAGGCATTTAAACCGAGTAATAAGGCTTCTCTAGGCATGAGTGACTGTAAATGAACTTTTCTTGACAATGGATGGCTTTTGCTCCACGCTTCCCGAGGCAAACATTCAATTTCAATCTGTTTAATCAAAAAATGTCAAAAAAGTTCAAAATAAATTCAATAATGGGATTATAAAGGCATTTAAACCGAGTAATAAGGCTTTTCTACGCATGAGTGACTATAAATGATGTTTTCTTGACAATGGATGGCTTTCGTTCCATGTTTCCCGAGATAAACAATGTATTAGAATCTGTTTTAATAAAAAAATGTAAAAATAATTCAAAATAAATTCAATAATGGGATTATAAGGGCATTTAAATCGAGTAATAAGGCTTTTCTAGGCATGAGTGACTATAAATGATCTTTTCTTGACAATGGATGGCTTTCGTTCCATGTTTCCCGAGATAAACAATCTATTACAATCTGATTTAATGAAAAACTGTAAAAAAAAATCAAAATAAATTCAATAATGGGATTATAAAGGCATTTAAACCGAGTAATAAGGCTTCTCTAGGCATGAGTGACTATAAATGAACTTTTCTTGACAACGGATGGCTTTTGCTCCACGTTTCCCGAGGCAAACAATCAATTACAATATGTTTTAATCAAAAAATGTAAAAACAATTCAAAATAAATTCAATAATGGGATTATAAAGGCATTTAAATCGAGTAATAAGGCTTTTCTAGGCATGAGTGACTATAAATGAACTTTTGTTGACAATGGATGGCTTTTGCTCCACGTTTCCCGAGGCAAACAATCAATTACAATCTGTTTTAATAAAAAAATGAAAAAATAATTCAAAATAAATTCAATAATGGGATTATAAGGGCATTTAAACCGAGTAATAAGGCTTTTCTAGGCATGAGTGACTATAAATGAACTTTTCTTGATAATGGATGGCTTTTGCTCCACGTTTCCCGAGGCAAACAATCAATTACAATCTGTTTTAATAAAAAAATGTAAAAATAATTCAAAATAAATTCAATAATGGGATTATAAAGGCATTTAAACCGAGTAATAAGGCTTTTCTAGGCATGAGTGACTATAAATGATGTTTTCTTGACAATGGATGGCTTTCGTTCCATGTTTCCCGAGATAAACAATCTATTACAATCTGTTTTAATCAAAAAATGTAAAAAAAAATTCAAAATAAATTCAATAATGGGATTATAAAAGCATTTAAACCGAGTAATAAGGCTTTTCTAGGCATGAGTGACTATAAATGATCTTTTCTTGACAATGGATGGCTTTCGTTCCATGTTTCCCGAGATAAACAATCTATTACAATCTGTTTTAATCAAAAACTGTAAAAAAAATCAAAATAAATTCAATAATGGGATTATAAAGGCATTTAAACCGAGTAATAAGGCTTCTCTAGGCATGAGTGACTATAAATGAACTTTTCTTGACAATGGATGGCTTTTGCTCCACGCTTCTCGAGGCAAACAATCAATTACAATATGTTTTAATCAAAAAATGTAAAAACAATTCAAAATAAATTCAATAATGGGATGATAAAGGCATTTAAATCGAGTAATAAGGCTTTTCTAGGCATGAGTGACTATAAATGAACTTTTCTTAACAATGGATGGCTTTTGCTCCACGTTTCCCGAGGCAAACAATCAATTACAATCTGTTTTAATCAAAAAATGTAAAAACAATTCAAAATAAATTCAATAATGGGATTATAAGGGCATTTAAACTGAGTTATAAGGCTTTTCTAGGCATGAGTGACTATAAATGAACTTTTCTTGATAATGGATGGCTTTCGCTCTATGTTTCCCGAGGCAAACAATCAATTACAATCTGTTTTAATCAAAAAATGTCAAAAAAGTTCAAAATAAATTCAATAATGGGATTATAAAGGCATTTAAACCGAGTAATAAGGCTTTTCTAGGCATGAGTGACTATAAATGATGTTTTCTTGACAATGGATGGCTTTCGTTCCATGTTTCCCGAGATAAACAATGTATTAGAATCTGTTTTAATAAAAAAATGTAAAAATAATTCAAAATAAATTCGATAATGGGATTATAAGGGCATTTAAATAGAGTAATAAGGCTTTTCTAGGCATGAGTGACTATAAATGATCTTTTCTTGACAATGGATGGCTTTCGTTCCATGTTTCTCGAGATAAACAATCTATTACAATCTGATTTAATGAAAAACTGTAAAAAAAAATCAAAATAAATTCAATAATGGGATTATAAAGGCATTTAAACCGAGTAATAAGGCTTCTCTAGGCATGAGTGACTGTAAATGAACTTTTCTTGACAATGGATGGCTTTTGCTCCACGCTTCCCGAGGCAAACATTCAATTTCAATCTGTTTAATCAAAAAATGTCAAAAAAGTTCAAAATAAATTCAATAATGGGATTATAAAGGCATTTAAACCGAGTAATAAGGCTTTTCTACGCATGAGTGACTATAAATGATGTTTTCTTGACAATGGATGGCTTTCGTTCCATGTTTCCCGAGATAAACAATGTATTAGAATCTGTTTTAATAAAAAAATGTAAAAATAATTCAAAATAAATTCAATAATGGGATTATAAGGGCATTTAAATCGAGTAATAAGGCTTTTCTAGGCATGAGTGACTATAAATGATCTTTTCTTGACAATGGATGGCTTTCGTTCCATGTTTCCCGAGATAAACAATCTATTACAATCTGATTTAATGAAAAACTGTAAAAAAAAATCAAAATAAATTCAATAATGGGATTATAAAGGCATTTAAACCGAGTAATAAGGCTTCTCTAGGCATGAGTGACTATAAATGAACTTTTCTTGACAACGGATGGCTTTTGCTCCACGTTTCCCGAGGCAAACAATCAATTACAATATGTTTTAATCAAAAAATGTAAAAACAATTCAAAATAAATTCAATAATGGGATTATAAAGGCATTTAAATCGAGTAATAAGGCTTTTCTAGGCATGAGTGACTATAAATGAACTTTTGTTGACAATGGATGGCTTTTGCTCCACGTTTCCCGAGGCAAACAATCAATTACAATCTGTTTTAATAAAAAAATGAAAAAATAATTCAAAATAAATTCAATAATGGGATTATAAGGGCATTTAAACCGAGTAATAAGGCTTTTCTAGGCATGAGTGACTATAAATGAACTTTTCTTGATAATGGATGGCTTTTGCTCCACGTTTCCCGAGGCAAACAATCAATTACAATCTGTTTTAATAAAAAAATGTAAAAATAATTCAAAATAAATTCAATAATGGGATTATAAAGGCATTTAAACCGAGTAATAAGGCTTTTCTAGGCATGAGTGACTATAAATGATGTTTTCTTGACAATGGATGGCTTTCGTTCCATGTTTCCCGAGATAAACAATCTATTACAATCTGTTTTAATCAAAAAATGTAAAAAAAAATTCAAAATAAATTCAATAATGGGATTATAAAAGCATTTAAACCGAGTAATAAGGCTTTTCTAGGCATGAGTGACTATAAATGATCTTTTCTTGACAATGGATGGCTTTCGTTCCATGTTTCCCGAGATAAACAATCTATTACAATCTGTTTTAATCAAAAACTGTAAAAAAAATCAAAATAAATTCAATAATGGGATTATAAAGGCATTTAAACCGAGTAATAAGGCTTCTCTAGGCATGAGTGACTATAAATGAACTTTTCTTGACAATGGATGGCTTTTGCTCCACGCTTCTCGAGGCAAACAATCAATTACAATATGTTTTAATCAAAAAATGTAAAAACAATTCAAAATAAATTCAATAATGGGATGATAAAGGCATTTAAATCGAGTAATAAGGCTTTTCTAGGCATGAGTGACTATAAATGAACTTTTCTTAACAATGGATGGCTTTTGCTCCATGTTTCCCGAGGCAAACAATCAATTACAATCTGTTTTAATCAAAAAATGTAAAAACAATTCAAAATAAATTCAATAATGGGATTATAAGGGCATTTAAACTGAGTTATAAGGCTTTTCTAGGCATGAGTGACTATAAATGAACTTTTCTTGATAATGGATGGCTTTCGCTCTATGTTTCCCGAGGCAAACAATCAATTACAATCTGTTTTAATCAAAAAATGTTAAAAAAGTTCAAAATAAATTCAATAATGGGATTATAAAGGCATTTAAACCGAGTAATAAGGCTTTTCTAGGCATGAGTGACTATAAATGATGTTTTCTTGACAATGGATGGCTTTCGTTCCATGTTTCCCGAGATAAACAATGTATTAGAATCTGTTTTAATAAAAAAATGTAAAAATAATTCAAAATAAATTCAATAATGGGATTATAAGGGCATTTAAATCGAGTAATAAGGCTTTTCTAGGCATGAGTGACTATAAATGATCTTTTCTTGACAATGGATGGCTTTCGTTCCATGTTTCCCGAGATAAACAATCTATTACAATCTGTTTTAATCAAAAACTGTAAAAAAGTTCAAAATAAATTCAATAATGGGATTATAAAGGCATTTAAACCGAGTAATAAGGCTTCTCTAGGCATGAGTGACTGTAAATGAACTTTTCTTGACAATGGATGGCTTTTGCTCCACGCTTCCCGAGGCAAACATTCAATTTCAATCTGTTTAATCAAAAAATGTCAAAAAAGTTCAAAATAAATTCAATAATGGGATTATAAAGGCATTTAAACCGAGTAATAAGGCTTTTCTATGCATGAGTGACTATAAATGATGTTTACTTGACAATGGATGGCTTTCGTTCCATGTTTCCCGAGATAAACAATGTATTAGAATCTGTTTTAATAAAAAAATGTAAAAATAATTCAAAATAAATTCAATAATGGGATTATAAGGGCATTTAAATCGAGTAATAAGGCTTTTCTAGGCATGAGTGACTATAAATGATCTTTTCTTGACAATGGATGGCTTTTTGCTCCACGTTTCCCGAGGTAAACAATCAATTACAATCTGTTTTAATCAAAAAATGTAAAAATAATTCAAAATAAATTCAATAATGGGATTATAAGGGCATTTAAACCGAGTAATAAGGCTTTTCTAGGCATGAGTGACTATAAATGAACTTTTCTTGACAATGGATGGCTTTTGCTCCACGTTTCCCGAGGCAAACAATCAATTACAATCTGTTTTAAACAAAAAATGTAAAAACAATTCAAAATAAATTCAATAATGGGATTATAAAGGCATTTAAATCGAGTAATAAGGCTTCTGTAGGCATGAGTGACTATAAATGATCTTTTCTTGGCAATGGATGGCTTTCGTTCCATGTTTCCCGAGATAAACAATCTATTACAACCTGCTTTAATCAAAAAATGTAAAAAAAATTCAAAATAAATTCAATAATGGGATTATAAAAGCATTTAAACCGAGTAATAAGGCTTTTCTAGGCATGAGTGACTATAAATGGTCTTTCTTGACAATGGATGGCTTTCGTTCCATGTTTCCCCAGATAAACAATCTATTACAATCTGTTTTAATCAAAAAATGTAAAAACAATTCAAAATAAATTCAATAATGGGATTATAAGGGCATTTAAACCGAGTAATAAGGCTTTTCTAGGCATGAGTGACTATAAATGATCTTTTCTTGACAATGGATGGCTTTCGTTCCATGTTTCCCAAGATAAACAATCTATTACAATCTGATTTAATGAAAAACTGTAAAAAAAAATCAAAATAAATTCAATAATGGGATTATAAAGGCATTTAAACCGAGTAATAAGGCTTCTCTAGGCATGAGTGACTATAAATGAACTTTTCTTGACAATGGATGGCTTTTGCTCCACGTTTCCCGAGCCAAACAATCAATTACAATATGTTTTAATCAAAAAATGTAAAAACAATTCAAAATAAATTCAATAATGGGATTATAAAGGCATTTAAATCGAGTAATAAGGCTTTTCTAGGCATGAGTGACTATAAATGAACTTTTCTTGACAATGGATGGCTTTTTGCTCCACGTTTCCCGAGGTAAACAATCAATTACAATCTGTTTTAATCAAAAAATGTAAAAATAATTCAAAATAAATTCAATAATGGGATTATAAGGGCATTTAAACCGAGTAATAAGGCTTTTCTAGGCATGAGTGACTATAAATGATCTTTTCTTGACAATGGATGGCTTTCGTTCCATGTTTCCCGAGATAAATAATCTATTACAACCTGTTTTAATCAAAAAATGTAAAAAAAATTCAAAATAAATTCAATAATGGGATTGTAAAGGCATTTAAACCGAGTAATAAGGCTTTTCTAGGCATGAGTGACTATAAATGATCTTTTCTTGACAATGGATGGCTTTCGTTCCATGTTTCCCGAGATAAACAATCTATTACAATCTGATTTAATGAAAAACTGTAAAAAAAAATCAAAATAAATTCAATAATGGGATTATAAAGGCATTTAAACCGAGTAATAAGGCTTCTCTAGGCATGAGTGACTATAAATGAACTTTTCTTGACAATGGATGGCTTTTGCTCCACGCTTCCCGAGGCAAACAATCAATTACAATCTGTTTAATCAAAAAATGTCAAAAAAGTTCAAAATAAATTCAATAATGGGATTATAAAGGGATTTAAACCGAGTAATAAGGCTTTTCTAGGCATGAGTGACTATAAATGATGTTTTCTTGACAATGGATGGCTTTCGTTCTATGTTTCCCAAGATAAACAATGTATTAGAATCTGTTTTAATCAACAAATGTAAAAAAACTTCAAAATAAATTCAATAATGGGATTATAAAGGCATTTAAACCGAGTAATATGGCTTTTCTAGGCATGAGTGACTATAAATGAACTTTTCTTGACAATGGATGGCTTTTGCTCCTCGTTTCCCGAGGCAAACAATCAATTACAATATGTTTTAATCAAAAAATGTAAAACCAATTCAAAATAAATTCAATAATGGGATTATAAAGGCATTTAAATCGAGTAATAAGGCTTTTCTAGGCATGAGTGACTATAAATGATCTTTTCTTGACAATGGATGGCTTTCGTTCCATGTTTTCCGAGATAAACAATCTATTACAATCTGATTTAATGAAAAACTGTAAAAAAAAATCAAAATAAATTCAATAATGGGATTATAAAGGCATTTAAACCGAGTAATAAGGCTTCTCTAGGCATGAGTGACTATAAATGAACTTTTCTTGACAAGGGATGGCTTTTGCTCCACGTTTCCCGAGGCAAACAATCAATTACAATATGTTTTAATCAAAAAATGTAAAAACAATTCAAAATAAATTCAATAATGGGATTATAAAGGCATTTAAATCGAGTAATAAGGCTTTTCTAGGCATGAGTGGCTATAAATGAACTTTTCTTGACAATGGATGGCTTTTGCTCCACGTTTCTCGAGGCAAACAATCAATTACAATCTGTTTTAATCAAAAAATGTAAAAATAATTCAAAATAAATTCAATAATGGGATTATAAGGGCATTTAAACCGAGTAATAAGGCTTTTCTAGGCATGAGTGACTATAAATGATCTTTTCTTGACAATGGATGGCTTTCGTTCCATGTGTCCCGAGATAAACAATCTATTACAATCTGTTTTAATCAAAAACTGTAAAAAAAATCAAAATAAATTCAATAATGGGATTATAAAGGCATTTAAACCGAGTAATAAGGCTTCTCTAGGCATGAGTGACTATAAATGAACTTTTCTTAACAATGGATGGCTTTTGCTCCACGCTTCCCGAGGCAAACAATCAATTACAATATGTTTTAATCAAAAAATGTAAAAACAATTCAAAATAAATTCAATAATGGGATTATAAAGGCATTTAAACCGAGTAATAAGGCTTTTCTAGGCATGAGTGACTATAAATGAACTTTTCTTGACAATGGATGGCTTTTGCTCCACGTTTCTCGAGGCAAACAATCAATTACAATCTGTTTTAATCAAAAAATGTAAAAATAATTCAAAATAAATTCAATAATGGGATTATAAGGGCATTTAAACCGAGTAATAAGGCTTTTCTAGGCATGAGTGACTATAAATGATCTTTTCTTGACAATGGATGGCTTTCGTTCCATGTTTCTCGAGATAAACAATCTATTACAATCTGATTTAATGAAAAACTGTAAAAAAAAATCAAAATAAATTCAATAATGGGATTATAAAGGCATTTAAACCGAGTAATAAGGCTTCTCTAGGCATGAGTGACTGTAAATGAACTTTTCTTGACAATGGATGGCTTTTGCTCCACGCTTCCCGAGGCAAACATTCAATTTCAATCTGTTTAATCAAAAAATGTCAAAAAAGTTCAAAATAAATTCAATAATGGGATTATAAAGGCATTTAAACCGAGTAATAAGGCTTTTCTACGCATGAGTGACTATAAATGATGTTTTCTTGACAATGGATGGCTTTCGTTCCATGTTTCCCGAGATAAACAATGTATTAGAATCTGTTTTAATAAAAAAATGTAAAAATAATTCAAAATAAATTCAATAATGGGATTATAAGGGCATTTAAATCGAGTAATAAGGCTTTTCTAGGCATGAGTGACTATAAATGATCTTTTCTTGACAATGGATGGCTTTCGTTCCATGTTTCCCGAGATAAACAATCTATTACAATCTGATTTAATGAAAAACTGTAAAAAAAAATCAAAATAAATTCAATAATGGGATTATAAAGGCATTTAAACCGAGTAATAAGGCTTCTCTAGGCATGAGTGACTATAAATGAACTTTTCTTGACAACGGATGGCTTTTGCTCCACGTTTCCCGAGGCAAACAATCAATTACAATATGTTTTAATCAAAAAATGTAAAAACAATTCAAAATAAATTCAATAATGGGATTATAAAGGCATTTAAATCGAGTAATAAGGCTTTTCTAGGCATGAGTGACTATAAATGAACTTTTGTTGACAATGGATGGCTTTTGCTCCACGTTTCCCGAGGCAAACAATCAATTACAATCTGTTTTAATAAAAAAATGAAAAAATAATTCAAAATAAATTCAATAATGGGATTATAAGGGCATTTAAACCGAGTAATAAGGCTTTTCTAGGCATGAGTGACTATAAATGAACTTTTCTTGATAATGGATGGCTTTTGCTCCACGTTTCCCGAGGCAAACAATCAATTACAATCTGTTTTAATAAAAAAATGTAAAAATAATTCAAAATAAATTCAATAATGGGATTATAAAGGCATTTAAACCGAGTAATAAGGCTTTTCTAGGCATGAGTGACTATAAATGATGTTTTCTTGACAATGGATGGCTTTCGTTCCATGTTTCCCGAGATAAACAATCTATTACAATCTGTTTTAATCAAAAAATGTAAAAAAAAATTCAAAATAAATTCAATAATGGGATTATAAAAGCATTTAAACCGAGTAATAAGGCTTTTCTAGGCATGAGTGACTATAAATGATCTTTTCTTGACAATGGATGGCTTTCGTTCCATGTTTCCCGAGATAAACAATCTATTACAATCTGTTTTAATCAAAAACTGTAAAAAAAATCAAAATAAATTCAATAATGGGATTATAAAGGCATTTAAACCGAGTAATAAGGCTTCTCTAGGCATGAGTGACTATAAATGAACTTTTCTTGACAATGGATGGCTTTTGCTCCACGCTTCTCGAGGCAAACAATCAATTACAATATGTTTTAATCAAAAAATGTAAAAACAATTCAAAATAAATTCAATAATGGGATGATAAAGGCATTTAAATCGAGTAATAAGGCTTTTCTAGGCATGAGTGACTATAAATGAACTTTTCTTAACAATGGATGGCTTTTGCTCCACGTTTCCCGAGGCAAACAATCAATTACAATCTGTTTTAATCAAAAAATGTAAAAACAATTCAAAATAAATTCAATAATGGGATTATAAGGGCATTTAAACTGAGTTATAAGGCTTTTCTAGGCATGAGTGACTATAAATGAACTTTTCTTGATAATGGATGGCTTTCGCTCTATGTTTCCCGAGGCAAACAATCAATTACAATCTGTTTTAATCAAAAAATGTCAAAAAAGTTCAAAATAAATTCAATAATGGGATTATAAAGGCATTTAAACCGAGTAATAAGGCTTTTCTAGGCATGAGTGACTATAAATGATGTTTTCTTGACAATGGATGGCTTTCGTTCCATGTTTCCCGAGATAAACAATGTATTAGAATCTGTTTTAATAAAAAAATGTAAAAATAATTCAAAATAAATTCAATAATGGGATTATAAGGGCATTTAAATCGAGTAATAAGGCTTTTCTAGGCATGAGTGACTATAAATGATCTTTTCTTGACAATGGATGGCTTTCGTTCCATGTTTCCCGAGATAAACAATCTATTACAATCTGTTTTAATCAAAAACTGTAAAAAAGTTCAAAATAAATTCAATAATGGGATTATAAAGGCATTTAAACCGAGTAATAAGGCTTCTCTAGGCATGAGTGACTGTAAATGAACTTTTCTTGACAATGGATGGCTTTTGCTCCACGCTTCCCGAGGCAAACATTCAATTTCAATCTGTTTAATCAAAAAATGTCAAAAAAGTTCAAAATAAATTCAATAATGGGATTATAAAGGCATTTAAACCGAGTAATAAGGCTTTTCTATGCATGAGTGACTATAAATGATGTTTACTTGACAATGGATGGCTTTCGTTCCATGTTTCCCGAGATAAACAATGTATTAGAATCTGTTTTAATAAAAAAATGTAAAAATAATTCAAAATAAATTCAATAATGGGATTATAAGGGCATTTAAATCGAGTAATAAGGCTTTTCTAGGCATGAGTGACTATAAATGATCTTTTCTTGACAATGGATGGCTTTCGTTCCATGTTTCCCGAGATAAACAATCTATTACAATCTGATTTTATGAAAAACTGTAAAAAAAAATCAAAATAAATTCAATAATGGGATTATAAAGGCATTTAAACCGAGTAATAAGGCTTCTCTAGGCATGAGTGACTATAAATGAACTTTTCTTGACAATGGATGGCTTTTGCTCCACGCTTCCCGAGGCAAACAATCAATTACAATCTGTTTAATCAAAAAATGTCAAAAAAGTTCAAAATAAATTCAATAATGGGATTATAAAGGCATTTAAACCGAGTAATAAGGCTTTTCTAGGCATGAGTGACTATAAATGATGTTTTCTTGACAATGGATGGCTTTCGTTCTATGTTTCCCAAGATAAACAATGTATTAGAATCTGTTTTAATCAAAAAATGTAAAAAAACTTCAAAATAAATTCAATAATGGGATTATAAAGGCATTTAAACCGAGTAATATGGCTTTTCTAGGCATGAGTGACTATAAATGAACTTTTCTTGACAATGGATGGCTTTTGCTCCTCGTTTCCCGAGGCAAACAATCAATTACAATATGTTTTAATCAAAAAATGTAAAACCAATTCAAAATAAATTCAATAATGGGATTATAAAGGCATTTAAATCGAGTAATAAGGCTTTTCTAGGCATGAGTGACTATAAATGATCTTTTCTTGACAATGGATGGCTTTCGTTCCATGTTTTCCGAGATAAACAATCTATTACAATCTGATTTAATGAAAAACTGTAAAAAAAAATCAAAATAAATTCAATAATGGGATTATAAAGGCATTTAAACCGAGTAATAAGGCTTCTCTAGGCATGAGTGACTATAAATGAACTTTTCTTGACAAGGGATGGCTTTTGCTCCACGTTTCCCGAGGCAAACAATCAATTACAATATGTTTTAATCAAAAAATGTAAAAACAATTCAAAATAAATTCAATAATGGGATTATAAAGGCATTTAAATCGAGTAATAAGGCTTTTCTAGGCATGAGTGGCTATAAATGAACTTTTCTTGACAATGGATGGCTTTTGCTCCACGTTTCTCGAGGCAAACAATCAATTACAATCTGTTTTAATCAAAAAATGTAAAAATAATTCAAAATAAATTCAATAATGGGATTATAAGGGCATTTAAACCGAGTAATAAGGCTTTTCTAGGCATGAGTGACTATAAATGATCTTTTCTTGACAATGGATGGCTTTCGTTCCATGTGTCCCGAGATAAACAATCTATTACAATCTGTTTTAATCAAAAACTGTAAAAAAAATCAAAATAAATTCAATAATGGGATTATAAAGGCATTTAAACCGAGTAATAAGGCTTCTCTAGGCATGAGTGACTATAAATGAACTTTTCTTGACAATGGATGGCTTTTGCTCCACGCTTCCCGAGGCAAACAATCAATTACAATATGTTTTAATCAAAAAATGTAAAAACAATTCAAAATAAATTCAATAATGGGATTATAAAGGCATTTAAACCGAGTAATAAGGCTTTTCTAGGCATGAGTGACTATAAATGAACTTTTCTTGACAATGGATGGCTTTTGCTCCACGTTTCTCGAGGCAAACAATCAATTACAATCTGTTTTAATCAAAAAATGTAAAAATAATTCAAAATAAATTCAATAATGGGATTATAAGGGCATTTAAACCGAGTAATAAGGCTTTTCTAGGCATGAGTGACTATAAATGATCTTTTCTTGACAATGGATGGCTTTCGTTCCATGTGTCCCGAGATAAACAATCTATTACAATCTGATTTAATGAAAAACTGTAAAAAAAAATCAAAATAAATTCAATAATGGGATTATAAAGGCATTTAAACCGAGTAATAAGGCTTCTCTAGGCATGAGTGACTGTAAATGAACTTTTCTTGACAATGGATGGCTTTTGCTCCACGCTTCCCGAGGCAAACATTCAATTACAATCTGTTTAATCAAAAAATGTCAAAAAAGTTCCAAATAAATTCAATAATGGGATTATAAAGGCATTTAAACGGAGTAATAAGGCTTCTCTAGGCATGAGTGACTATAAATGAACTTTTCTTGACAATGGATGGCTTTTGCTCCACGTTTCCCGAGGCAAACAATCAATTAAAATATGTTTTAATCAAAAAATGTAAAAACAATTCAAAATAAATTCAATAATGGGATTATAAAGGCATTTAAATCGAGTAATAAGGCTTTTCTAGGCATGAGTGACTATAAATGATCTTTTCTTGACAATGGATGGCTTTCGTTCCATGTTTCCCAAGATAAACAATCTATTACAATCTGATTTAATGAAAAACTGTAAAAAAAAATCAAAATAAATTCAATAATGGGATTATAAAGGCATTTAAACCGAGTAATAAGGCTTCTCTAGGCATGAGTGACTATAAATGAACTTTTCTTGACAATGGATGGCTTTTGCTCCACGTTTCCCGAGCCAAACAATCAATTACAATATGTTTTAATCAAAAAATGTAAAAACAATTCAAAATAAATTCAATAATGGGATTATAAAGGCATTTAAATCGAGTAATAAGGCTTTTCTAGGCATGAGTGACTATAAATGAACTTTTCTTGACAATGGATGGCTTTTTGCTCCACGTTTCCCGAGGTAAACAATCAATTACAATCTGTTTTAATCAAAAAATGTAAAAATAATTCAAAATAAATTCAATAATGGGATTATAAGGGCATTTAAATCGAGTAATAAGGCTTTTCTAGGCATGAGTGACTATAAATGATCTTTTCTTGACAATGGATGGCTTTCGTTCCATGTTTCCCGAGATAAATAATCTATTACAACCTGTTTTAATCAAAAAATGTAAAAAAAATTCAAAATAAATTCAATAATGGGATTGTAAAGGCATTTAAACCGAGTAATAAGGCTTTTCTAGGCATGAGTGACTATAAATGAACTTTTCTTGACAATGGATGGCTTTTGCTCCACATTTCCCGAGGCAAACAATCAATTACAATATGTTTTAATCAAAAAATGTAAAAACAATTCAAAATAAATTCAATAATGGGATTATAAAGGCATTTAAATCGAGTAATAAGGCTTTTCCAGGCATGAGTGACTATAAATGAACTTTTCTTGACAATGGATGGCTTTTGCTCCACGTTTCCCGAGGCAAACAATCAATTACAATCTGTTTTAAACAAAAAATGTAAAAACAATTCAAAATAAATTCAATAATGGGATTATAAAGGCATTTAAATCGAGTAATAAGGCTTCTGTAGGCATGAGTGACTATAAATGATCTTTTCTTGGCAATGGATGGCTTTCGTTCCATGTTTCCCGAGATAAACAATCTATTACAACCTGCTTTAATCAAAAAATGTAAAAAAAATTCAAAATAAATTCAATAATGGGATTATAAAAGCATTTAAACCGAGTAATAAGGCTTTTCTAGGCATGAGTGACTATAAATGGTCTTTCTTGACAATGGATGGCTTTCGTTCCATGTTTCCCCAGATAAACAATCTATTACAATCTGTTTTAATCAAAAAATGTAAAAACAATTCAAAATAAATTCAATAATGGGATTATAAGGGCATTTAAACCGAGTAATAAGGCTTTTCTAGGCATGAGTGACTATAAATGATCTTTTCTTGACAATGGATGGCTTTCGTTCCATGTTTCCCAAGATAAACAATCTATTACAATCTGATTTAATGAAAAACTGTAAAAAAAAATCAAAATAAATTCAATAATGGGATTATAAAGGCATTTAAACCGAGTAATAAGGCTTCTCTAGGCATGAGTGACTATAAATGAACTTTTCTTGACAATGGATGGCTTTTGCTCCACGTTTCCCGAGCCAAACAATCAATTACAATATGTTTTAATCAAAAAATGTAAAAACAATTCAAAATAAATTCAATAATGGGATTATAAAGGCATTTAAATCGAGTAATAAGGCTTTTCTAGGCATGAGTGACTATAAATGAACTTTTCTTGACAATGGATGGCTTTTTGCTCCACGTTTCCCGAGGTAAACAATCAATTACAATCTGTTTTAATCAAAAAATGTAAAAATAATTCAAAATAAATTCAATAATGGGATTATAAGGGCATTTAAACCGAGTAATAAGGCTTTTCTAGGCATGAGTGACTATAAATGATCTTTTCTTGACAATGGATGGCTTTCGTTCCATGTTTCCCGAGATAAATAATCTATTACAACCTGTTTTAATCAAAAAATGTAAAAAAAATTCAAAATAAATTCAATAATGGGATTGTAAAGGCATTTAAACCGAGTAATAAGGCTTTTCTAGGCATGAGTGACTATAAATGATCTTTTCTTGACAATGGATGGCTTTCGTTCCATGTTTCCCGAGATAAACAATCTATTACAATCTGATTTAATGAAAAACTGTAAAAAAAAATCAAAATAAATTCAATAATGGGATTATAAAGGCATTTAAATCGAGTAATAAGGCTTTTCTAGGCATGAGTGACTATAAATGATCTTTTCTTGACAATGGATGGCTTTCGTTCCATGTTTCCCGAGATAAACAATCTATTACAATCTGTTTTAATCAAAAACTGTAAAAAAGTTCAAAATAAATTCAATAATGGGATTATAAAGGCATTTAAACCGAGTAATAAGGCTTCTCTAGGCATGAGTGACTGTAAATGAACTTTTCTTGACAATGGATGGCTTTTGCTCCACGCTTCCCGAGGCAAACATTCAATTTCAATCTGTTTAATCAAAAAATGTCAAAAAAGTTCAAAATAAATTCAATAATGGGATTATAAAGGCATTTAAACCGAGTAATAAGGCTTTTCTACGCATGAGTGACTATAAATGATGTTTTCTTGACAATGGATGGCTTTCGTTCCATGTTTCCCGAGATAAACAATGTATTAGAATCTGTTTTAATAAAAAAATGTAAAAATAATTCAAAATAAATTCAATAATGGGATTATAAGGGCATTTAAATCGAGTAATAAGGCTTTTCTAGGCATGAGTGACTATAAATGATCTTTTCTTGACAATGGATGGCTTTCGTTCCATGTTTCCCGAGATAAACAATCTATTACAATCTGATTTAATGAAAAACTGTAAAAAAAAATCAAAATAAATTCAATAATGGGATTATAAAGGCATTTAAACCGAGTAATAAGGCTTCTCTAGGCATGAGTGACTATAAATGAACTTTTCTTGACAACGGATGGCTTTTGCTCCACGTTTCCCGAGGCAAACAATCAATTACAATATGTTTTAATCAAAAAATGTAAAAACAATTCAAAATAAATTCAATAATGGGATTATAAAGGCATTTAAATCGAGTAATAAGGCTTTTCTAGGCATGAGTGACTATAAATGAACTTTTGTTGACAATGGATGGCTTTTGCTCCACGTTTCCCGAGGCAAACAATCAATTACAATCTGTTTTAATAAAAAAATGAAAAAATAATTCAAAATAAATTCAATAATGGGATTATAAGGGCATTTAAACCGAGTAATAAGGCTTTTCTAGGCATGAGTGACTATAAATGAACTTTTCTTGATAATGGATGGCTTTTGCTCCACGTTTCCCGAGGCAAACAATCAATTACAATCTGTTTTAATAAAAAAATGTAAAAATAATTCAAAATAAATTCAATAATGGGATTATAAAGGCATTTAAACCGAGTAATAAGGCTTTTCTAGGCATGAGTGACTATAAATGATGTTTTCTTGACAATGGATGGCTTTCGTTCCATGTTTCCCGAGATAAACAATCTATTACAATCTGTTTTAATCAAAAAATGTAAAAAAAAATTCAAAATAAATTCAATAATGGGATTATAAAAGCATTTAAACCGAGTAATAAGGCTTTTCTAGGCATGAGTGACTATAAATGATCTTTTCTTGACAATGGATGGCTTTCGTTCCATGTTTCCCGAGATAAACAATCTATTACAATCTGTTTTAATCAAAAACTGTAAAAAAAATCAAAATAAATTCAATAATGGGATTATAAAGGCATTTAAACCGAGTAATAAGGCTTCTCTAGGCATGAGTGACTATAAATGAACTTTTCTTGACAATGGATGGCTTTTGCTCCACGCTTCTCGAGGCAAACAATCAATTACAATATGTTTTAATCAAAAAATGTAAAAACAATTCAAAATAAATTCAATAATGGGATGATAAAGGCATTTAAATCGAGTAATAAGGCTTTTCTAGGCATGAGTGACTATAAATGAACTTTTCTTAACAATGGATGGCTTTTGCTCCACGTTTCCCGAGGCAAACAATCAATTACAATCTGTTTTAATCAAAAAATGTAAAAACAATTCAAAATAAATTCAATAATGGGATTATAAGGGCATTTAAACTGAGTTATAAGGCTTTTCTAGGCATGAGTGACTATAAATGAACTTTTCTTGATAATGGATGGCTTTCGCTCTATGTTTCCCGAGGCAAACAATCAATTACAATCTGTTTTAATCAAAAAATGTCAAAAAAGTTCAAAATAAATTCAATAATGGGATTATAAAGGCATTTAAACCGAGTAATAAGGCTTTTCTAGGCATGAGTGACTATAAATGATGTTTTCTTGACAATGGATGGCTTTCGTTCCATGTTTCCCGAGATAAACAATGTATTAGAATCTGTTTTAATAAAAAAATGTAAAAATAATTCAAAATAAATTCAATAATGGGATTATAAGGGCATTTAAATCGAGTAATAAGGCTTTTCTAGGCATGAGTGACTATAAATGATCTTTTCTTGACAATGGATGGCTTTCGTTCCATGTTTCCCGAGATAAACAATCTATTACAATCTGTTTTAATCAAAAACTGTAAAAAAGTTCAAAATAAATTCAATAATGGGATTATAAAGGCATTTAAACCGAGTAATAAGGCTTCTCTAGGCATGAGTGACTGTAAATGAACTTTTCTTGACAATGGATGGCTTTTGCTCCACGCTTCCCGAGGCAAACATTCAATTTCAATCTGTTTAATCAAAAAATGTCAAAAAAGTTCAAAATAAATTCAATAATGGGATTATAAAGGCATTTAAACCGAGTAATAAGGCTTTTCTATGCATGAGTGACTATAAATGATGTTTACTTGACAATGGATGGCTTTCGTTCCATGTTTCCCGAGATAAACAATGTATTAGAATCTGTTTTAATAAAAAAATGTAAAAATAATTCAAAATAAATTCAATAATGGGATTATAAGGGCATTTAAATCAAGTAATAAGGCTTTTCTAGGCATGAGTGACTATAAATGATCTTTTCTTGACAATGGATGGCTTTCGTTCCATGTTTCCCGAGATAAACAATCTATTACAATCTGATTTTATGAAAAACTGTAAAAAAAAATCAAAATAAATTCAATAATGGGATAATAAAGGCATTTAAACCGAGTAATAAGGCTTCTCTAGGCATGAGTGACTATAAATGAACTTTTCTTGACAATGGATGGCTTTTGCTCCACGCTTCCCGAGGCAAACAATCAATTACAATCTGTTTAATCAAAAAATGTCAAAAAAGTTCAAAATAAATTCAATAATGGGATTATAAAGGCATTTAAACCGAGTAATAAGGCTTTTCTAGGCATGAGTGACTATAAATGATGTTTTCTTGACAATGGATGGCTTTCGTTCTATGTTTCCCAAGATAAACAATGTATTAGAATCTGTTTTAATCAAAAAATGTAAAAAAACTTCAAAATAAATTCAATAATGGGATTATAAAGGCATTTAAACCGAGTAATATGGCTTTTCTAGGCATGAGTGACTATAAATGAACTTTTCTTGACAATGGATGGCTTTTGCTCCTCGTTTCCCGAGGCAAACAATCAATTACAATATGTTTTAATCAAAAAATGTAAAACCAATTCAAAATAAATTCAATAATGGGATTATAAAGGCATTTAAATCGAGTAATAAGGCTTTTCTAGGCATGAGTGACTATAAATGATCTTTTCTTGACAATGGATGGCTTTCGTTCCATGTTTTCCGAGATAAACAATCTATTACAATCTGATTTAATGAAAAACTGTAAAAAAAAATCAAAATAAATTCAATAATGGGATTATAAAGGCATTTAAACCGAGTAATAAGGCTTCTCTAGGCATGAGTGACTATAAATGAACTTTTCTTGACAAGGGATGGCTTTTGCTCCACGTTTCCCGAGGCAAACAATCAATTACAATATGTTTTAATCAAAAAATGTAAAAACAATTCAAAATAAATTCAATAATGGGATTATAAAGGCATTTAAATCGAGTAATAAGGCTTTTCTAGGCATGAGTGGCTATAAATGAACTTTTCTTGACAATGGATGGCTTTTGCTCCACGTTTCTCGAGGCAAACAATCAATTACAATCTGTTTTAATCAAAAAATGTAAAAATAATTCAAAATAAATTCAATAATGGGATTATAAGGGCATTTAAACCGAGTAATAAGGCTTTTCTAGGCATGAGTGACTATAAATGATCTTTTCTTGACAATGGATGGCTTTCGTTCCATGTGTCCCGAGATAAACAATCTATTACAATCTGTTTTAATCAAAAACTGTAAAAAAAATCAAAATAAATTCAATAATGGGATTATAAAGGCATTTAAACCGAGTAATAAGGCTTCTCTAGGCATGAGTGACTATAAATGAACTTTTCTTGACAATGGATGGCTTTTGCTCCACGCTTCCCGAGGCAAACAATCAATTACAATATGTTTTAATCAAAAAATGTAAAAACAATTCAAAATAAATTCAATAATGGGATTATAAAGGCATTTAAACCGAGTAATAAGGCTTTTCTAGGCATGAGTGACTATAAATGAACTTTTCTTGACAATGGATGGCTTTTGCTCCACGTTTCTCGAGGCAAACAATCAATTACAATCTGTTTTAATCAAAAAATGTAAAAATAATTCAAAATAAATTCAATAATGGGATTATAAGGGCATTTAAACCGAGTAATAAGGCTTTTCTAGGCATGAGTGACTATAAATGATCTTTTCTTGACAATGGATGGCTTTCGTTCCATGTGTCCCGAGATAAACAATCTATTACAATCTGATTTAATGAAAAACTGTAAAAAAAAATCAAAATAAATTCAATAATGGGATTATAAAGGCATTTAAACCGAGTAATAAGGCTTCTCTAGGCATGAGTGACTGTAAATGAACTTTTCTTGACAATGGATGGCTTTTGCTCCACGCTTCCCGAGGCAAACATTCAATTACAATCTGTTTAATCAAAAAATGTCAAAAAAGTTCCAAATAAATTCAATAATGGGATTATAAAGGCATTTAAACGGAGTAATAAGGCTTCTCTAGGCATGAGTGACTATAAATGAACTTTTCTTGACAATGGATGGCTTTTGCTCCACGTTTCCCGAGGCAAACAATCAATTAAAATATGTTTTAATCAAAAAATGTAAAAACAATTCAAAATAAATTCAATAATGGGATTATAAAGGCATTTAAATCGAGTAATAAGGCTTTTCTAGGCATGAGTGACTATAAATGATCTTTTCTTGACAATGGATGGCTTTCGTTCCATGTTTCCCAAGATAAACAATCTATTACAATCTGATTTAATGAAAAACTGTAAAAAAAAATCAAAATAAATTCAATAATGGGATTATAAAGGCATTTAAACCGAGTAATAAGGCTTCTCTAGGCATGAGTGACTATAAATGAACTTTTCTTGACAATGGATGGCTTTTGCTCCACGTTTCCCGAGCCAAACAATCAATTACAATATGTTTTAATCAAAAAATGTAAAAACAATTCAAAATAAATTCAATAATGGGATTATAAAGGCATTTAAATCGAGTAATAAGGCTTTTCTAGGCATGAGTGACTATAAATGAACTTTTCTTGACAATGGATGGCTTTTTGCTCCACGTTTCCCGAGGTAAACAATCAATTACAATCTGTTTTAATCAAAAAATGTAAAAATAATTCAAAATAAATTCAATAATGGGATTATAAGGGCATTTAAATCGAGTAATAAGGCTTTTCTAGGCATGAGTGACTATAAATGATCTTTTCTTGACAATGGATGGCTTTCGTTCCATGTTTCCCGAGATAAATAATCTATTACAACCTGTTTTAATCAAAAAATGTAAAAAAAATTCAAAATAAATTCAATAATGGGATTGTAAAGGCATTTAAACCGAGTAATAAGGCTTTTCTAGGCATGAGTGACTATAAATGAACTTTTCTTGACAATGGATGGCTTTTGCTCCACATTTCCCGAGGCAAACAATCAATTACAATATGTTTTAATCAAAAAATGTAAAAACAATTCAAAATAAATTCAATAATGGGATTATAAAGGCATTTAAATCGAGTAATAAGGCTTTTCCAGGCATGAGTGACTATAAATGAACTTTTCTTGACAATGGATGGCTTTTGCTCCACGTTTCCCGAGGCAAACAATCAATTACAATCTGTTTTAAACAAAAAATGTAAAAACAATTCAAAATAAATTCAATAATGGGATTATAAAGGCATTTAAATCGAGTAATAAGGCTTCTGTAGGCATGAGTGACTATAAATGATCTTTTCTTGGCAATGGATGGCTTTCGTTCCATGTTTCCCGAGATAAACAATCTATTACAACCTGCTTTAATCAAAAAATGTAAAAAAAATTCAAAATAAATTCAATAATGGGATTATAAAAGCATTTAAACCGAGTAATAAGGCTTTTCTAGGCATGAGTGACTATAAATGGTCTTTCTTGACAATGGATGGCTTTCGTTCCATGTTTCCCCAGATAAACAATCTATTACAATCTGTTTTAATCAAAAAATGTAAAAACAATTCAAAATAAATTCAATAATGGGATTATAAGGGCATTTAAACCGAGTAATAAGGCTTTTCTAGGCATGAGTGACTATAAATGATCTTTTCTTGACAATGGATGGCTTTCGTTCCATGTTTCCCAAGATAAACAATCTATTACAATCTGATTTAATGAAAAACTGTAAAAAAAAATCAAAATAAATTCAATAATGGGATTATAAAGGCATTTAAACCGAGTAATAAGGCTTCTCTAGGCATGAGTGACTATAAATGAACTTTTCTTGACAATGGATGGCTTTTGCTCCACGTTTCCCGAGCCAAACAATCAATTACAATATGTTTTAATCAAAAAATGTAAAAACAATTCAAAATAAATTCAATAATGGGATTATAAAGGCATTTAAATCGAGTAATAAGGCTTTTCTAGGCATGAGTGACTATAAATGAACTTTTCTTGACAATGGATGGCTTTTTGCTCCACGTTTCCCGAGGTAAACAATCAATTACAATCTGTTTTAATCAAAAAATGTAAAAATAATTCAAAATAAATTCAATAATGGGATTATAAGGGCATTTAAACCGAGTAATAAGGCTTTTCTAGGCATGAGTGACTATAAATGATCTTTTCTTGACAATGGATGGCTTTCGTTCCATGTTTCCCGAGATAAATAATCTATTACAACCTGTTTTAATCAAAAAATGTAAAAAAAATTCAAAATAAATTCAATAATGGGATTGTAAAGGCATTTAAACCGAGTAATAAGGCTTTTCTAGGCATGAGTGACTATAAATGATCTTTTCTTGACAATGGATGGCTTTCGTTCCATGTTTCCCGAGATAAACAATCTATTACAATCTGATTTAATGAAAAACTGTAAAAAAAAATCAAAATAAATTCAATAATGGGATTATAAAGGCATTTAAACCGAGTAATAAGGCTTCTCTAGGCATGAGTGACTATAAATGAACTTTTCTTGACAATGGATGGCTTTTGCTCCACGCTTCCCGAGGCAAACAATCAATTACAATCTGTTTAATCAAAAAATGTCAAAAAAGTTCAAAATAAATTCAATAATGGGATTATAAAGGGATTTAAACCGAGTAATAAGGCTTTTCTAGGCATGAGTGACTATAAATGATGTTTTCTTGACAATGGATGGCTTTCGTTCTATGTTTCCCAAGATAAACAATGTATTAGAATCTGTTTTAATCAACAAATGTAAAAAAACTTCAAAATAAATTCAATAATGGGATTATAAAGGCATTTAAACCGAGTAATATGGCTTTTCTAGGCATGAGTGACTATAAATGAACTTTTCTTGACAATGGATGGCCTTTGCTCCTCGTTTCCCGAGGCAAACAATCAATTACAATATGTTTTAATCAAAAAATGTAAAACCAATTCAAAATAAATTCAATAATGGGATTATAAAGGCATTTAAATCGAGTAATAAGGCTTTTCTAGGCATGAGTGACTATAAATGATCTTTTCTTGACAATGGATGGCTTTCGTTCCATGTTTTCCGAGATAAACAATCTATTACAATCTGATTTAATGAAAAACTGTAAAAAAAAATCAAAATAAATTCAATAATGGGATTATAAAGGCATTTAAACCGAGTAATAAGGCTTCTCTAGGCATGAGTGACTATAAATGAACTTTTCTTGACAAGGGATGGCTTTTGCTCCACGTTTCCCGAGGCAAACAATCAATTACAATATGTTTTAATCAAAAAATGTAAAAACAATTCAAAATAAATTCAATAATGGGATTATAAAGGCATTTAAATCGAGTAATAAGGCTTTTCTAGGCATGAGTGGCTATAAATGAACTTTTCTTGACAATGGATGGCTTTTGCTCCACGTTTCTCGAGGCAAACAATCAATTACAATCTGTTTTAATCAAAAAATGTAAAAATAATTCAAAATAAATTCAATAATGGGATTATAAGGGCATTTAAACCGAGTAATAAGGCTTTTCTAGGCATGAGTGACTATAAATGATCTTTTCTTGACAATGGATGGCTTTCGTTCCATGTGTCCCGAGATAAACAATCTATTACAATCTGTTTTAATCAAAAACTGTAAAAAAAATCAAAATAAATTCAATAATGGGATTATAAAGGCATTTAAACCGAGTAATAAGGCTTCTCTAGGCATGAGTGACTATAAATGAACTTTTCTTGACAATGGATGGCTTTTGCTCCACGCTTCCCGAGGCAAACAATCAATTACAATATGTTTTAATCAAAAAATGTAAAAACAATTCAAAATAAATTCAATAATGGGATTATAAAGGCATTTAAACCGAGTAATAAGGCTTTTCTAGGCATGAGTGACTATAAATGAACTTTTCTTGACAATGGATGGCTTTTGCTCCACGTTTCTCGAGGCAAACAATCAATTACAATCTGTTTTAATCAAAAAATGTAAAAATAATTCAAAATAAATTCAATAATGGGATTATAAGGGCATTTAAACCGAGTAATAAGGCTTTTCTAGGCATGAGTGACTATAAATGATCTTTTCTCGACAATGGATGGCTTTCGTTCCATGTGTCCCGAGATAAACAATCTATTACAATCTGATTTAATGAAAAACTGTAAAAAAAAATCAAAATAAATTCAATAATGGGATTATAAAGGCATTTAAACCGAGTAATAAGGCTTCTCTAGGCATGAGTGACTGTAAATGAACTTTTCTTGACAATGGATGGCTTTTGCTCCACGCTTCCCGAGGCAAACATTCAATTACAATCTGTTTAATCAAAAAATGTCAAAAAAGTTCCAAATAAATTCAATAATGGGATTATAAAGGCATTTAAACGGAGTAATAAGGCTTCTCTAGGCATGAGTGACTATAAATGAACTTTTCTTGACAATGGATGGCTTTTGCTCCACGTTTCCCGAGGCAAACAATCAATTAAAATATGTTTTAATCAAAAAATGTAAAAACAATTCAAAATAAATTCAATAATGGGATTATAAAGGCATTTAAATCGAGTAATAAGGCTTTTCTAGGCATGAGTGACTATAAATGATCTTTTCTTGACAATGGATGGCTTTCGTTCCATGTTTCCCAAGATAAACAATCTATTACAATCTGATTTAATGAAAAACTGTAAAAAAAAATCAAAATAAATTCAATAATGGGATTATAAAGGCATTTAAACCGAGTAATAAGGCTTCTCTAGGCATGAGTGACTATAAATGAACTTTTCTTGACAATGGATGGCTTTTGCTCCACGTTTCCCGAGCCAAACAATCAATTACAATATGTTTTAATCAAAAAATGTAAAAACAATTCAAAATAAATTCAATAATGGGATTATAAAGGCATTTAAATCGAGTAATAAGGCTTTTCTAGGCATGAGTGACTATAAATGAACTTTTCTTGACAATGGATGGCTTTTTGCTCCACGTTTCCCGAGGTAAACAATCAATTACAATCTGTTTTAATCAAAAAATGTAAAAATAATTCAAAATAAATTCAATAATGGGATTATAAGGGCATTTAAACCGAGTAATAAGGCTTTTCTAGGCATGAGTGACTATAAATGATCTTTTCTTGACAATGGATGGCTTTCGTTCCATGTTTCCCGAGATAAATAATCTATTACAACCTGTTTTAATCAAAAAATGTAAAAAAAATTCAAAATAAATTCAATAATGGGATTGTAAAGGCATTTAAACCGAGTAATAAGGCTTTTCTAGGCATGAGTGACTATAAATGAACTTTTCTTGACAATGGATGGCTTTTGCTCCACGTTTCCCGAGGCAAACAATCAATTACAATATGTTTTAATCAAAAAATGTAAAAACAATTCAAAATAAATTCAATAATGGGATTATAAAGGCATTTAAATCGAGTAATAAGGCTTTTCCAGGCATGAGTGACTATAAATGAACTTTTCTTGACAATGGATGGCTTTTGCTCCACGTTTCCCGAGGCAAACAATCAATTACAATCTGTTTTAAACAAAAAATGTAAAAACAATTCAAAATAAATTCAATAATGGGATTATAAAGGCATTTAAATCGAGTAATAAGGCTTCTGTAGGCATGAGTGACTATAAATGATCTTTTCTTGGCAATGGATGGCTTTCGTTCCATGTTTCCCGAGATAAACAATCTATTACAACCTGCTTTAATCAAAAAATGTAAAAAAAATTCAAAATAAATTCAATAATGGGATTATAAAAGCATTTAAACCGAGTAATAAGGCTTTTCTAGGCATGAGTGACTATAAATGGTCTTTCTTGACAATGGATGGCTTTCGTTCCATGTTTCCCGAGATAAACAATCTATTACAATCTGTTTTAATCAAAAAATGTAAAAACAATTCAAAATAAATTCAATAATGGGATTATAAGGGCATTTAAACCGAGTAATAAGGCTTTTCTAGGCATGAGTGACTATAAATGATCTTTTCTTGACAATGGATGGCTTTCGTTCCATGTTTCCCAAGATAAACAATCTATTACAATCTGATTTAATGAAAAACTGTAAAAAAAAATCAAAATAAATTCAATAATGGGATTATAAAGGCATTTAAACCGAGTAATAAGGCTTCTCTAGGCATGAGTGACTATAAATGAACTTTTCTTGACAATGGATGGCTTTTGCTCCACGTTTCCCGAGCCAAACAATCAATTACAATATGTTTTAATCAAAAAATGTAAAAACAATTCAAAATAAATTCAATAATGGGATTATAAAGGCATTTAAATCGAGTAATAAGGCTTTTCTAGGCATGAGTGACTATAAATGAACTTTTCTTGACAATGGATGGCTTTTTGCTCCACGTTTCCCGAGGTAAACAATCAATTACAATCTGTTTTAATCAAAAAATGTAAAAATAATTCAAAATAAATTCAATAATGGGATTATAAGGGCATTTAAACCGAGTAATAAGGCTTTTCTAGGCATGAGTGACTATAAATGATCTTTTCTTGACAATGGATGGCTTTCGTTCCATGTTTCCCGAGATAAATAATCTATTACAACCTGTTTTAATCAAAAAATGTAAAAAAAATTCAAAATAAATTCAATAATGGGATTGTAAAGGCATTTAAACCGAGTAATAAGGCTTTTCTAGGCATGAGTGACTATAAATGATCTTTTCTTGACAATGGATGGCTTTCGTTCCATGTTTCCCGAGATAAACAATCTATTACAATCTGATTTAATGAAAAACTGTAAAAAAAAATCAAAATAAATTCAATAATGGGATTATAAAGGCATTTAAACCGAGTAATAAGGCTTCTCTAGGCATGAGTGACTATAAATGAACTTTTCTTGACAATGGATGGCTTTTGCTCCACGCTTCCCGAGGCAAACAATCAATTACAATCTGTTTAATCAAAAAATGTCAAAAAAGTTCAAAATAAATTCAATAATGGGATTATAAAGGGATTTAAACCGAGTAATAAGGCTTTTCTAGGCATGAGTGACTATAAATGATGTTTTCTTGACAATGGATGGCTTTCGTTCTATGTTTCCCAAGATAAACAATGTATTAGAATCTGTTTTAATCAACAAATGTAAAAAAACTTCAAAATAAATTCAATAATGGGATTATAAAGGCATTTAAACCGAGTAATATGGCTTTTCTAGGCATGAGTGACTATAAATGAACTTTTCTTGACAATGGATGGCTTTTGCTCCTCGTTTCCCGAGGCAAACAATCAATTACAATATGTTTTAATCAAAAAATGTAAAACCAATTCAAAATAAATTCAATAATGGGATTATAAAGGCATTTAAATCGAGTAATAAGGCTTTTCTAGGCATGAGTGACTATAAATGATCTTTTCTTGACAATGGATGGCTTTCGTTCCATGTTTTCCGAGATAAACAATCTATTACAATCTGATTTAATGAAAAACTGTAAAAAAAAATCAAAATAAATTCAATAATGGGATTATAAAGGCATTTAAACCGAGTAATAAGGCTTCTCTAGGCATGAGTGACTATAAATGAACTTTTCTTGACAAGGGATGGCTTTTGCTCCACGTTTCCCGAGGCAAACAATCAATTACAATATGTTTTAATCAAAAAATGTAAAAACAATTCAAAATAAATTCAATAATGGGATTATAAAGGCATTTAAATCGAGTAATAAGGCTTTTCTAGGCATGAGTGGCTATAAATGAACTTTTCTTGACAATGGATGGCTTTTGCTCCACGTTTCTCGAGGCAAACAATCAATTACAATCTGTTTTAATCAAAAAATGTAAAAATAATTCAAAATAAATTCAATAATGGGATTATAAGGGCATTTAAACCGAGTAATAAGGCTTTTCTAGGCATGAGTGACTATAAATGATCTTTTCTTGACAATGGATGGCTTTCGTTCCATGTGTCCCGAGATAAACAATCTATTACAATCTGTTTTAATCAAAAACTGTAAAAAAAATCAAAATAAATTCAATAATGGGATTATAAAGGCATTTAAACCGAGTAATAAGGCTTCTCTAGGCATGAGTGACTATAAATGAACTTTTCTTGACAATGGATGGCTTTTGCTCCACGCTTCTCGAGGCAAACAATCAATTACAATATGTTTTAATCAAAAAATGTAAAAACAATTCAAAATAAATTCAATAATGGGATTATAAAGGCATTTAAACCGAGTAATAAGGCTTTTCTAGGCATGAGTGACTATAAATGAACTTTTCTTGACAATGGATGGCTTTTGCTCCACGTTTCTCGAGGCAAACAATCAATTACAATCTGTTTTAATCAAAAAATGTAAAAATAATTCAAAATAAATTCAATAATGGGATTATAAGGGCATTTAAACCGAGTTATAAGGCTTTTCTAGGCATGAGTGACTATAAATGAACTTTTCTTGACAATGGATGGCTTTCGCTCTATGTTTCCCGAGGCAAACAATCAATTACAATATGTTTTAATCAAAAAATTTCAAAAAAGTTGAAAATAAATTCAATAATGGGATTATAAAGGCATTTAAACCGAGTAATAAGGCTTTTCTAGGCATGAGTGACTATAAATGATGTTTTCTTGACAATGGATGGCTTTCGTTCCATGTTTCCCGAGATAAACAATGTATTAGAATCTGTTTTAATAAAAAAATATAAAAATAATTCAAAATAAATTCGATAATGGGATTATAAGGGCATTTAAATCGAGTAATAAGGCTTTTCTAGGCATGAGTGACTATAAATGATCTTTTCTTGACAATGGAAGGCTTTCGTTCCATGTTTCTCGAGATAAACAATCTATTACAATCTGATTTAATGAAAAACTATAAAAAAAATCAAAATAAATTCAATAATGGGATTATAAAGGCATTTAAACCGAGTAATAAGGCTTCTCTAGGCATGAGTGACTGTAAATGAACTTTTCTTGACAATGGATGGCTTTTGCTCCACGCTTCCCGAGGCAAACATTCAATTACAATCTGTTTAATCAAAAAATGTCAAAAAAGTTCCAAATAAATTCAATAATGGGATTATAAAGGCATTTAAACGGAGTAATAAGGCTTCTCTAGGCATGAGTGACTATAAATGAACTTTTCTTGACAATGGATGGCTTTTGCTCCACGTTTCCCGAGGCAAACAATCAATTAAAATATGTTTTAATCAAAAAATGTAAAAACAATTCAAAATAAATTCAATAATGGGATTATAAAGGCATTTAAATCGAGTAATAAGGCTTTTCTAGGCATGAGTGACTATAAATGATCTTTTCTTGACAATGGATGGCTTTCGTTCCATGTTTCCCAAGATAAACAATCTATTACAATCTGATTTAATGAAAAACTGTAAAAAAAAATCAAAATAAATTCAATAATGGGATTATAAAGGCATTTAAACCGAGTAATAAGGCTTCTCTAGGCATGAGTGACTATAAATGAACTTTTCTTGACAATGGATGGCTTTTGCTCCACGTTTCCCGAGCCAAACAATCAATTACAATATGTTTTAATCAAAAAATGTAAAAACAATTCAAAATAAATTCAATAATGGGATTATAAAGGCATTTAAATCGAGTAATAAGGCTTTTCTAGGCATGAGTGACTATAAATGAACTTTTCTTGACAATGGATGGCTTTTTGCTCCACGTTTCCCGAGGTAAACAATCAATTACAATCTGTTTTAATCAAAAAATGTAAAAATAATTCAAAATAAATTCAATAATGGGATTATAAGGGCATTTAAACCGAGTAATAAGGCTTTTCTAGGCATGAGTGACTATAAATGATCTTTTCTTGACAATGGATGGCTTTCGTTCCATGTTTCCCGAGATAAATAATCTATTACAACCTGTTTTAATCAAAAAATGTAAAAAAAATTCAAAATAAATTCAATAATGGGATTGTAAAGGCATTTAAACCGAGTAATAAGGCTTTTCTAGGCATGAGTGACTATAAATGAACTTTTCTTGACAATGGATGGCTTTTGCTCCACGTTTCCCGAGGCAAACAATCAATTACAATATGTTTTAATCAAAAAATGTAAAAACAATTCAAAATAAATTCAATAATGGGATTATAAAGGCATTTAAATCGAGTAATAAGGCTTTTCCAGGCATGAGTGACTATAAATGAACTTTTCTTGACAATGGATGGCTTTTGCTCCACGTTTCCCGAGGCAAACAATCAATTACAATCTGTTTTAAACAAAAAATGTAAAAACAATTCAAAATAAATTCAATAATGGGATTATAAAGGCATTTAAATCGAGTAATAAGGCTTCTCTAGGCATGAGTGACTATAAATGATCTTTTCTTGGCAATGGATGGCTTTCGTTCCATGTTTCCCGAGATAAACAATCTATTACAACCTGCTTTAATCAAAAAATGTAAAAAAAATTCAAAATAAATTCAATAATGGGATTATAAAAGCATTTAAACCGAGTAATAAGGCTTTTCTAGGCATGAGTGACTATAAATGGTCTTTCTTGACAATGGATGGCTTTCGTTCCATGTTTCCCGAGATAAACAATCTATTACAATCTGTTTTAATCAAAAAATGTAAAAACAATTCAAAATAAATTCAATAATGGGATTATAAGGGCATTTAAACCGAGTAATAAGGCTTTTCTAGGCATGAGTGACTATAAATGATCTTTTCTTGACAATGGATGGCTTTCGTTCCATGTTTCCCAAGATAAACAATCTATTACAATCTGATTTAATGAAAAACTGTAAAAAAAAATCAAAATAAATTCAATAATGGGATTATAAAGGCATTTAAACCGAGTAATAAGGCTTCTCTAGGCATGAGTGACTATAAATGAACTTTTCTTGACAATGGATGGCTTTTGCTCCACGTTTCCCGAGCCAAACAATCAATTACAATATGTTTTAATCAAAAAATGTAAAAACAATTCAAAATAAATTCAATAATGGGATTATAAAGGCATTTAAATCGAGTAATAAGGCTTTTCTAGGCATGAGTGACTATAAATGAACTTTTCTTGACAATGGATGGCTTTTTGCTCCACGTTTCCCGAGGTAAACAATCAATTACAATCTGTTTTAATCAAAAAATGTAAAAATAATTCAAAATAAATTCAATAATGGGATTATAAGGGCATTTAAACCGAGTAATAAGGCTTTTCTAGGCATGAGTGACTATAAATGATCTTTTCTTGACAATGGATGGCTTTCGTTCCATGTTTCCCGAGATAAATAATCTATTACAACCTGTTTTAATCAAAAAATGTAAAAAAAATTCAAAATAAATTCAATAATGGGATTGTAAAGGCATTTAAACCGAGTAATAAGGCTTTTCTAGGCATGAGTGACTATAAATGAACTTTTCTTGACAATGGATGGCTTTTGCTCCACGTTTCCCGAGGCAAACAATCAATTACAATATGTTTTAATCAAAAAATGTAAAAACAATTCAAAATAAATTCAATAATGGGATTATAAAGGCATTTAAATCGAGTAATAAGGCTTTTCCAGGCATGAGTGACTATAAATGAACTTTTCTTGACAATGGATGGCTTTTGCTCCACGTTTCCCGAGGCAAACAATCAATTACAATCTGTTTTAAACAAAAAATGTAAAAACAATTCAAAATAAATTCAATAATGGGATTATAAAGGCATTTAAATCGAGTAATAAGGCTTCTCTAGGCATGAGTGACTATAAATGATCTTTTCTTGGCAATGGATGGCTTTCGTTCCATGTTTCCCGAGATAAACAATCTATTACAACCTGCTTTAATCAAAAAATGTAAAAAAAATTCAAAATAAATTCAATAATGGGATTATAAAAGCATTTAAACCGAGTAATAAGGCTTTTCTAGGCATGAGTGACTATAAATGGTCTTTCTTGACAATGGATGGCTTTCGTTCCATGTTTCCCGAGATAAACAATCTATTACAATCTGTTTTAATCAAAAAATGTAAAAACAATTCAAAATAAATTCAATAATGGGATTATAAGGGCATTTAAACCGAGTAATAAGGCTTTTCTAGGCATGAGTGACTATAAATGATCTTTTCTTGACAATGGATGGCTTTCGTTCCATGTTTCCCAAGATAAACAATCTATTACAATCTGATTTAATGAAAAACTGTAAAAAAAAATCAAAATAAATTCAATAATGGGATTATAAAGGCATTTAAACCGAGTAATAAGGCTTCTCTAGGCATGAGTGACTATAAATGAACTTTTCTTGACAATGGATGGCTTTTGCTCCACGTTTCCCGAGCCAAACAATCAATTACAATATGTTTTAATCAAAAAATGTAAAAACAATTCAAAATAAATTCAATAATGGGATTATAAAGGCATTTAAATCGAGTAATAAGGCTTTTCTAGGCATGAGTGACTATAAATGAACTTTTCTTGACAATGGATGGCTTTTTGCTCCACGTTTCCCGAGGTAAACAATCAATTACAATCTGTTTTAATCAAAAAATTTCAAAAAAGTTGAAAATAAATTCAATAATGGGATTATAAAGGCATTTAAACCGAGTAATAAGGCTTTTCTAGGCATGAGTGACTATAAATGATGTTTTCTTGACAATGGATGGCTTTCGTTCCGTGTTTCCCGAGATAAACAATGTATTAGAATCTGTTTTAATAAAAAAATATAAAAATAATTCAAAATAAATTCGATAATGGGATTATAAGGGCATTTAAATCGAGTAATAAGGCTTTTCTAGGCATGAGTGACTATAAATGATCTTTTCTTGACAATGGAAGGCTTTCGTTCCATGTTTCTCGAGATAAACTATCTATTACAATCTGATTTAATGAAAAACTATAAAAAAAATCAAAATAAATTCAATAATGGGATTATAAAGGCATTTAAACCGAGTAATAAGGCTTCTCTAGGCATGAGTGACTGTAAATGAACTTTTCTTGACAATGGATGGCTTTTGCTCCACGCTTCCCGAGGCAAACATTCAATTACAATCTGTTTAATCAAAAAATGTCAAAAAAGTTCCAAATAAATTCAATAATGGGATTATAAAGGCATTTAAACGGAGTAATAAGGCTTCTCTAGGCATGAGTGACTATAAATGAACTTTTCTTGACAATGGATGGCTTTTGCTCCACGTTTCCCGAGGCAAACAATCAATTAAAATATGTTTTAATCAAAAAATGTAAAAACAATTCAAAATAAATTCAATAATGGGATTATAAAGGCATTTAAATCGAGTAATAAGGCTTTTCTAGGCATGAGTGACTATAAATGATCTTTTCTTGACAATGGATGGCTTTCGTTCCATGTTTCCCAAGATAAACAATCTATTACAATCTGATTTAATGAAAAACTGTAAAAAAAAATCAAAATAAATTCAATAATGGGATTATAAAGGCATTTAAACCGAGTAATAAGGCTTCTCTAGGCATGAGTGACTATAAATGAACTTTTCTTGACAATGGATGGCTTTTGCTCCACGTTTCCCGAGCCAAACAATCAATTACAATATGTTTTAATCAAAAAATGTAAAAACAATTCAAAATAAATTCAATAATGGGATTATAAAGGCATTTAAATCGAGTAATAAGGCTTTTCTAGGCATGAGTGACTATAAATGAACTTTTCTTGACAATGGATGGCTTTTTGCTCCACGTTTCCCGAGGTAAACAATCAATTACAATCTGTTTTAATCAAAAAATGTAAAAATAATTCAAAATAAATTCAATAATGGGATTATAAGGGCATTTAAACCGAGTAATAAGGCTTTTCTAGGCATGAGTGACTATAAATGATCTTTTCTTGACAATGGATGGCTTTCGTTCCATGTTTCCCGAGATAAATAATCTATTACAACCTGTTTTAATCAAAAAATGTAAAAAAAATTCAAAATAAATTCAATAATGGGATTGTAAAGGCATTTAAACCGAGTAATAAGGCTTTTCTAGGCATGAGTGACTATAAATGAACTTTTCTTGACAATGGATGGCTTTTGCTCCACGTTTCCCGAGGCAAACAATCAATTACAATATGTTTTAATCAAAAAATGTAAAAACAATTCAAAATAAATTCAATAATGGGATTATAAAGGCATTTAAATCGAGTAATAAGGCTTTTCCAGGCATGAGTGACTATAAATGAACTTTTCTTGACAATGGATGGCTTTTGCTCCACGTTTCCCGAGGCAAACAATCAATTACAATCTGTTTTAAACAAAAAATGTAAAAACAATTCAAAATAAATTCAATAATGGGATTATAAAGGCATTTAAATCGAGTAATAAGGCTTCTGTAGGCATGAGTGACTATAAATGATCTTTTCTTGGCAATGGATGGCTTTCGTTCCATGTTTCCCGAGATAAACAATCTATTACAACCTGCTTTAATCAAAAAATGTAAAAAAAATTCAAAATAAATTCAATAATGGGATTATAAAAGCATTTAAACCGAGTAATAAGGCTTTTCTAGGCATGAGTGACTATAAATGGTCTTTCTTGACAATGGATGGCTTTCGTTCCATGTTTCCCGAGATAAACAATCTATTACAATCTGTTTTAATCAAAAAATGTAAAAACAATTCAAAATAAATTCAATAATGGGATTATAAGGGCATTTAAACCGAGTAATAAGGCTTTTCTAGGCATGAGTGACTATAAATGATCTTTTCTTGACAATGGATGGCTTTCGTTCCATGTTTCCCAAGATAAACAATCTATTACAATCTGATTTAATGAAAAACTGTAAAAAAAAATCAAAATAAATTCAATAATGGGATTATAAAGGCATTTAAACCGAGTAATAAGGCTTCTCTAGGCATGAGTGACTATAAATGAACTTTTCTTGACAATGGATGGCTTTTGCTCCACGTTTCCCGAGCCAAACAATCAATTACAATATGTTTTAATCAAAAAATGTAAAAACAATTCAAAATAAATTCAATAATGGGATTATAAAGGCATTTAAATCGAGTAATAAGGCTTTTCTAGGCATGAGTGACTATAAATGAACTTTTCTTGACAATGGATGGCTTTTTGCTCCACGTTTCCCGAGGTAAACAATCAATTACAATCTGTTTTAATCAAAAAATGTAAAAATAATTCAAAATAAATTCAATAATGGGATTATAAGGGCATTTAAACCGAGTAATAAGGCTTTTCTAGGCATGAGTGACTATAAATGATCTTTTCTTGACAATGGATGGCTTTCGTTCCATGTTTCCCGAGATAAATAATCTATTACAACCTGTTTTAATCAAAAAATGTAAAAAAAATTCAAAATAAATTCAATAATGGGATTGTAAAGGCATTTAAACCGAGTAATAAGGCTTTTCTAGGCATGAGTGACTATAAATGATCTTTTCTTGACAATGGATGGCTTTCGTTCCATGTTTCCCGAGATAAACAATCTATTACAATCTGATTTAATGAAAAACTGTAAAAAAAAATCAAAATAAATTCAATAATGGGATTATAAAGGCATTTAAACCGAGTAATAAGGCTTCTCTAGGCATGAGTGACTATAAATGAACTTTTCTTGACAATGGATGGCTTTTGCTCCACGCTTCCCGAGGCAAACAATCAATTACAATCTGTTTAATCAAAAAATGTCAAAAAAGTTCAAAATAAATTCAATAATGGGATTATAAAGGGATTTAAACCGAGTAATAAGGCTTTTCTAGGCATGAGTGACTATAAATGATGTTTTCTTGACAATGGATGGCTTTCGTTCTATGTTTCCCAAGATAAACAATGTATTAGAATCTGTTTTAATCAACAAATGTAAAAAAACTTCAAAATAAATTCAATAATGGGATTATAAAGGCATTTAAACCGAGTAATATGGCTTTTCTAGGCATGAGTGACTATAAATGAACTTTTCTTGACAATGGATGGCTTTTGCTCCTCGTTTCCCGAGGCAAACAATCAATTACAATATGTTTTAATCAAAAAATGTAAAACCAATTCAAAATAAATTCAATAATGGGATTATAAAGGCATTTAAATCGAGTAATAAGGCTTTTCTAGGCATGAGTGACTATAAATGATCTTTTCTTGACAATGGATGGCTTTCGTTCCATGTTTTCCGAGATAAACAATCTATTACAATCTGATTTAATGAAAAACTGTAAAAAAAAATCAAAATAAATTCAATAATGGGATTATAAAGGCATTTAAACCGAGTAATAAGGCTTCTCTAGGCATGAGTGACTATAAATGAACTTTTCTTGACAAGGGATGGCTTTTGCTCCACGTTTCCCGAGGCAAACAATCAATTACAATATGTTTTAATCAAAAAATGTAAAAACAATTCAAAATAAATTCAATAATGGGATTATAAAGGCATTTAAATCGAGTAATAAGGCTTTTCTAGGCATGAGTGGCTATAAATGAACTTTTCTTGACAATGGATGGCTTTTGCTCCACGTTTCTCGAGGCAAACAATCAATTACAATCTGTTTTAATCAAAAAATGTAAAAATAATTCAAAATAAATTCAATAATGGGATTATAAGGGCATTTAAACCGAGTAATAAGGCTTTTCTAGGCATGAGTGACTATAAATGATCTTTTCTTGACAATGGATGGCTTTCGTTCCATGTGTCCCGAGATAAACAATCTATTACAATCTGTTTTAATCAAAAACTGTAAAAAAAATCAAAATAAATTCAATAATGGGATTATAAAGGCATTTAAACCGAGTAATAAGGCTTCTCTAGGCATGAGTGACTATAAATGAACTTTTCTTGACAATGGATGGCTTTTGCTCCACGCTTCCCGAGGCAAACAATCAATTACAATATGTTTTAATCAAAAAATGTAAAAACAATTCAAAATAAATTCAATAATGGGATTATAAAGGCATTTAAACCGAGTAATAAGGCTTTTCTAGGCATGAGTGACTATAAATGAACTTTTCTTGACAATGGATGGCTTTTGCTCCACGTTTCTCGAGGCAAACAATCAATTACAATCTGTTTTAATCAAAAAATGTAAAAATAATTCAAAATAAATTCAATAATGGGATTATAAGGGCATTTAAACCGAGTTATAAGGCTTTTCTAGGCATGAGTGACTATAAATGAACTTTTCTTGACAATGGATGGCTTTCGCTCTATGATTCCCGAGGCAAACAATCAATTACAATATGTTTTAATCAAAAAATTTCAAAAAAGTTGAAAATAAATTCAATAATGGGATTATAAAGGCATTTAAACCGAGTAATAAGGCTTTTCTAGGCATGAGTGACTATAAATGATGTTTTCTTGACAATGGATGGCTTTCGTTCCATGTTTCCCGAGATAAACAATGTATTAGAATCTGTTTTAATAAAAAAATATAAAAATAATTCAAAATAAATTCGATAATGGGATTATAAGGGCATTTAAATCGAGTAATAAGGCTTTTCTAGGCATGAGTGACTATAAATGATCTTTTCTTGACAATGGAAGGCTTTCGTTCCATGTTTCTCGAGATAAACAATCTATTACAATCTGATTTAATGAAAAACTATAAAAAAAATCAAAATAAATTCAATAATGGGATTATAAAGGCATTTAAACCGAGTAATAAGGCTTCTCTAGGCATGAGTGACTGTAAATGAACTTTTCTTGACAATGGATGGCTTTTGCTCCACGCTTCCCGAGGCAAACATTCAATTACAATCTGTTTAATCAAAAAATGTCAAAAAAGTTCCAAATAAATTCAATAATGGGATTATAAAGGCATTTAAACGGAGTAATAAGGCTTCTCTAGGCATGAGTGACTATAAATGAACTTTTCTTGACAATGGATGGCTTTTGCTCCACGTTTCCCGAGGCAAACAATCAATTAAAATATGTTTTAATCAAAAAATGTAAAAACAATTCAAAATAAATTCAATAATGGGATGATAAAGGCATTTAAATCGAGTAATAAGGCTTTTCTAGGCATGAGTGACTATAAATGATCTTTTCTTGACAATGGATGGCTTTCGTTCCATGTTTCCCAAGATAAACAATCTATTACAATCTGATTTAATGAAAAACTGTAAAAAAAAATCAAAATAAATTCAATAATGGGATTATAAAGGCATTTAAACCGAGTAATAAGGCTTCTCTAGGCATGAGCGACTATAAATGAACTTTTCTTGACAATGGATGGCTTTTGCTCCACGTTTCCCGAGCCAAACAATCAATTACAATATGTTTTAATCAAAAAATGTAAAAACAATTCAAAATAAATTCAATAATGGGATTATAAAGGCATTTAAATCGAGTAATAAGGCTTTTCTAGGCATGAGTGACTATAAATGAACTTTTCTTGACAATGGATGGCTTTTTGCTCCACGTTTCCCGAGGTAAACAATCAATTACAATCTGTTTTAATCAAAAAATGTAAAAATAATTCAAAATAAATTCAATAATGGGATTATAAGGGCATTTAAACCGAGTAATAAGGCTTTTCTAGGCATGAGTGACTATAAATGATCTTTTCTTGACAATGGATGGCTTTCGTTCCATGTTTCCCGAGATAAATAATCTATTACAACCTGTTTTAATCAAAAAATGTAAAAAAAATTCAAAATAAATTCAATAATGGGATTGTAAAGGCATTTAAACCGAGTAATAAGGCTTTTCTAGGCATGAGTGACTATAAATGAACTTTTCTTGACAATGGATGGCTTTTGCTCCACGTTTCCCGAGGCAAACAATCAATTACAATATGTTTTAATCAAAAAATGTAAAAACAATTCAAAATAAATTCAATAATGGGATTATAAAGGCATTTAAATCGAGTAATAAGGCTTTTCCAGGCATGAGTGACTATAAATGAACTTTTCTTGACAATGGATGGCTTTTGCTCCACGTTTCCCGAGGCAAACAATCAATTACAATCTGTTTTAAACAAAAAATGTAAAAACAATTCAAAATAAATTCAATAATGGGATTATAAAGGCATTTAAATCGAGTAATAAGGCTTCTGTAGGCATGAGTGACTATAAATGATCTTTTCTTGGCAATGGATGGCTTTCGTTCCATGTTTCCCGAGATAAACAATCTATTACAACCTGCTTTAATCAAAAAATGTAAAAAAAATTCAAAATAAATTCAATAATGGGATTATAAAAGCATTTAAACCGAGTAATAAGGCTTTTCTAGGCATGAGTGACTATAAATGGTCTTTCTTGACAATGGATGGCTTTCGTTCCATGTGTCCCGAGATAAACAATCTATTACAATCTGTTTTAATCAAAAACTGTAAAAAAAATCAAAATAAATTCAATAATGGGATTATAAAGGCATTTAAACCGAGTAATAAGGCTTCTCTAGGCATGAGTGACTATAAATGAACTTTTCTTGACAATGGATGGCTTTTGCTCCACGCTTCCCGAGGCAAACAATCAATTACAATATGTTTTAATCAAAAAATGTAAAAACAATTCAAAATAAATTCAATAATGGGATTATAAAGGCATTTAAACCGAGTAATAAGGCTTTTCTAGGCATGAGTGACTATAAATGAACTTTTCTTGACAATGGATGGCTTTTGCTCCACGTTTCTCGAGGCAAACAATCAATTACAATCTGTTTTAATCAAAAAATGTAAAAATAATTCAAAATAAATTCAATAATGGGATTATAAGGGCATTTAAACCGAGTTATAAGGCTTTTCTAGGCATGAGTGACTATAAATGAACTTTTCTTGACAATGGATGGCTTTCGCTCTATGTTTCCCGAGGCAAACAATCAATTACAATATGTTTTAATCAAAAAATTTCAAAAAAGTTGAAAATAAATTCAATAATGGGATTATAAAGGCATTTAAACCGAGTAATAAGGCTTTTCTAGGCATGAGTGACTATAAATGATGTTTTCTTGACAATGGATGGCTTTCGTTCCATGTTTCCCGAGATAAACAATGTATTAGAATCTGTTTTAATAAAAAAATATAAAAATAATTCAAAATAAATTCGATAATGGGATTATAAGGGCATTTAAATCGAGTAATAAGGCTTTTCTAGGCATGAGTGACTATAAATGATCTTTTCTTGACAATGGAAGGCTTTCGTTCCATGTTTCTCGAGATAAACAATCTATTACAATCTGATTTAATGAAAAACTATAAAAAAAATCAAAATAAATTCAATAATGGGATTATAAAGGCATTTAAACCGAGTAATAAGGCTTCTCTAGGCATGAGTGACTGTAAATGAACTTTTCTTGACAATGGATGGCTTTTGCTCCACGCTTCCCGAGGCAAACATTCAATTACAATCTGTTTAATCAAAAAATGTCAAAAAAGTTCCAAATAAATTCAATAATGGGATTATAAAGGCATTTAAACGGAGTAATAAGGCTTCTCTAGGCATGAGTGACTATAAATGAACTTTTCTTGACAATGGATGGCTTTTGCTCCACGTTTCCCGAGGCAAACAATCAATTAAAATATGTTTTAATCAAAAAATGTAAAAACAATTCAAAATAAATTCAATAATGGGATTATAAAGGCATTTAAATCGAGTAATAAGGCTTTTCTAGGCATGAGTGACTATAAATGATCTTTTCTTGACAATGGATGGCTTTCGTTCCATGTTTCCCAAGATAAACAATCTATTACAATCTGATTTAATGAAAAACTGTAAAAAAAAATCAAAATAAATTCAATAATGGGATTATAAAGGCATTTAAACCGAGTAATAAGGCTTCTCTAGGCATGAGTGACTATAAATGAACTTTTCTTGACAATGGATGACTTTTGCTCCACGTTTCCCGAGGCAAACAATCAATTACAATATGTTTTAATCAAAAAATGTAAAAACAATCAAAATAAATTCAATAATGGGATTATAAAGGCATTTAAATCGAGTAATAAGGCTTTTCCAGGCATGAGTGACTATAAATGAACTTTTCTTGACAATGGATGGCTTTTGCTCCACGTTTCCCGAGGCAAACAATCAATTACAATCTGTTTTAAACAAAAAATGTAAAAACAATTCAAAATAAATTCAATAATGGGATTATAAAGGCATTTAAATCGAGTAATAAGGCTTCTGTAGGCATGAGTGACTATAAATGATCTTTTCTTGGAATGGATGGCTTTCGTTCCATGTTTCCCGAGATAAACAATATATTACAACCTGCTTTAATCAAAAAATGTAAAAAAAATTCAAAATAAATTCAATAATGGGATTATAAAAGCCTTTAAACCGAGTAATAAGGCTTTTCTAGGCATGAGTGACTATAAATGGTCTTTCTTGACAATGGATGGCTTTCGTTCCATGTGTCCCGAGATAAACAATCTATTACAATCTGTTTTAATCAAAAACTGTAAAAAAAATCAAAATAAATTCAATAATGGGATTATAAAGGCATTTAAACCGAGTAATAAGGCTTCTCTAGGCATGAGTGACTATAAATGAACTTTTCTTGACAATGGATGGCTTTTGCTCCACGCTTCCCGAGGCAAACAATCAATTACAATATGTTTTAATCAAAAAATGTAAAAACAATTCAAAATAAATTCAATAATGGGATTGTAAAGGCATTTAAACCGAGTAATAAGGCTTTTCTAGGCATGAGTGACTATAAATGAACTTTTCTTGACAATGGATGGCTTTTGCTCCACGTTTCTCGAGGCAAACAATCAATTACAATATGTTTTAATCAAAAAATGTAAAAACAATTCAAAATAAATTCAATAATGGGATTATAAAGGCATTTAAATCGAGTAATAAGGCTTTTCTAGGCATGAGTGACTATAAATGATCTTTTCTTGACAATGGATGGCTTTCGTTCCATGTTTCCCAAGATAAACAATCTATTACAATCTGATTTAATGAAAAACTGTAAAAAAAAATCAAAATAAATTCAATAATGGGATTATAAAGGCATTTAAACCGAGTAATAAGGCTTCTCTAGGCATGAGTGACTATAAATGAACTTTTCTTGACAATGGATGGCTTTTGCTCCACGTTTCCCGAGCCAAACAATCAATTACAATATGTTTTAATCAAAAAATGTAAAAACAATTCAAAATAAATTCAATAATGGGATTATAAAGGCATTTAAATCGAGTAATAAGGCTTTTCTAGGCATGAGTGACTATAAATGAACTTTTCTTGACAATGGATGGCTTTTGCTCCACGTTTCCCGAGGCAAACAATCAATTACAAAATGTTTTAATCAAAAAATGTAAAAACAATTCAAAATAAATTCAATAATGGGATTATAAAGGCATTTAAATCGAGTAATAAGGCTTTTCTAGGCATGAGTGACTATAAATGAACTTTTCTTGACAATGGATGGCTTTTGCTCCACGTTTCCCGAGGCAAACAGTCAATTACAATATGTTTTAATCAAAAAATGTAAAAACAATTCAAAATAAATTCAATAATGGGATTATAAAGGCATTTAAACCGAGTAATAAGGCTTTTCTAGGCATGAGTGACTATAAATGATGTTTTCTTGACAATGGATGGCTTTCGTTCCATGTTTCCCGAGATAAACAATCTATTATAATCTGTTTTAATCAAAAAATGTAAAAAAAATTCAAAATAAATTCAATAATGGGATTATAAAAGCATTTAAACCGAGTAATAAGGCTTTTCTAGGCATGAGTGACTATAAATGAACTTTTCTTGACAATGGATGGCTTTCGCTCTATGTTTCCCGAGGCAAACAATCAATTACAATATGTTTTAATCAAAAAATTTCAAAAAAGTTCAAAATAAATTCAATAATGGGATTATAAAGGCATTTAAACCGAGTAATAAGGCTTTTCTAGGCATGAGTGACTATAAATGATGTTTTCTTGACAATGGATGGCTTTCGTTCCATGTTTCCCGAGATAAACAATGTATTAGAATCTGTTTTAATAAAAAAATGTAAAAATAATTCAAAATAAATTCGATAATGGGATTATAAGGGCATTTAAATCGAGTAATAAGGCTTTTCTAGGCATGAGTGACTATAAATGATCTTTTCTTGACAATGGATGGCTTTCGTTCCATGTTTCTCGAGATAAACAGTCTATTACAATCTGATTTAATGAAAAACTATAAAAAAAATCAAAATAAATTCAATAATGGGATTATAAAGGCATTTAAACCGAGTAATAAGGCTTCTCTAGGCATGAGTGACTGTAAATGAACTTTTCTTGACAATGGATGGCTTTTGCTCCACGCTTCCCGAGGCAAACATTCAATTACAATCTGTTTAATCAAAAAATGTCAAAAAAGTTCAAAATAAATTCAATAATGGGATTATAAAGGCATTTAAACGGAGTAATAAGGCTTCCCTAGGCATGAGTGACTATAAATGAACTTTTCTTGACAATGGATGGCTTTTGCTCCACGTTTCCCGAGGCAAACAATCAATTAAAATATGTTTTAATCAAAAAATGTAAAAACAATTCAAAATAAATTCAATAATGGGATTATAAAGGCATTTAAATCGAGTAATAAGGCTTTTCTAGGCATGAGTGACTATAAATGAACTTTTCTTGACAATGGATGGCTTTTTGCTCCACGTTTCCCGAGGTAAACAATCAATTACAATCTGTTTTAATCAAAAAATGTAAAAATAATTCAAAATAAATTCAATAATGGGATTATAAGGGCATTTAAACCGAGTAATAAGGCTTTTCTAGGCATGAGTGACTATAAATGATCTTTTCTTGACAATGGATGGCTTTCGTTCCATGTTTCCCGAGATAAATAATCTATTACAACCTGTTTTAATCAAAAAATGTAAAAAAAATTCAAAATAAATTCAATAATGGGATTGTAAAGGCATTTAAACCGAGTAATAAGGCTTTTCTAGGCATGAGTGACTATAAATGAACTTTTCTTGACAATGGATGGCTTTTGCTCCACGTTTCCTGAGGCAAACAATCAATTACAATATGTTTTAATCAAAAAATGTAAAAACAATTCAAAATAAATTCAATAATGGGATTATAAAGGCATTTAAATCGAGTAATAAGGCTTTTCCAGGCATGAGTGACTATAAATGAACTTTTCTTGACAATGGATGGCTTTTGCTCCACGTTTCCCGAGGCAAACAATCAATTACAATCTGTTTTAAACAAAAAATGTAAAAACAATTCAAAATAAATTCAATAATGGGATTATAAAGGCATTTAAATCGAGTAATAAGGCTTCTGTAGGCATGAGTGACTATAAATGATCTTTTCTTGGCAATGGATGGCTTTCGTTCCATGTTTCCCGAGATAAACAATCTATTACAACCTGCTTTAATCAAAAAATGTAAAAAAAATTCAAAATAAATTCAATAATGGGATTATAAAAGCATTTAAACCGAGTAATAAGGCTTTTCTAGGCATGAGTGACTATAAATGGTCTTTCTTGACAATGGATGGCTTTCGTTCCATGTGTCCCGAGATAAACAATCTATTACAATCTGTTTTAATCAAAAACTGTAAAAAAAATCAAAATAAATTCAATAATGGGATTATAAAGGCATTTAAACCGAGTAATAAGGCTTCTCTAGGCATGAGTGACTATAAATGAACTTTTCTTGACAATGGATGGCTTTTGCTCCACGCTTCCCGAGGCAAACAATCAATTACAATATGTTTTAATCAAAAAATGTAAAAACAATTCAAAATAAATTCAATAATGGGATTATAAAGGCATTTAAACCGAGTAATAAGGCTTTTCTAGACATGAGTGACTATAAATGAACTTTTCTTGACAATGGATGGCTTTTGCTCCACGTTTCTCGAGGCAAACAATCAATTACAATCTGTTTTAATCAAAAAATGTAAAAATAATTCAAAATAAATTCAATAATGGGATTATAAGGGCATTTAAACCGAGTTATAAGGCTTTTCTAGGCATGAGTGACTATAAATGAACTTTTCTTGACAATGGATGGCTTTCGCTCTATGTTTCCCGAGGCAAACAATCAATTACAATATGTTTTAATCAAAAAATTTCAAAAAAGTTGAAAATAAATTCAATAATGGGATTATAAAGGCATTTAAACCGAGTAATAAGGCTTTTCTAGGCATGAGTGACTATAAATGATGTTTTCTTGACAATGGATGGCTTTCGTTCCATGTTTCCCGAGATAAACAATGTATTAGAATCTGTTTTAATAAAAAAATATAAAAATAATTCAAAATAAATTCGATAATGGGATTATAAGGGCATTTAAATCGAGTAATAAGGCTTTTCTAGGCATGAGTGACTATAAATGATCTTTTCTTGACAATGGAAGGCTTTCGTTCCATGTTTCTCGAGATAAACAATCTATTACAATCTGATTTAATGAAAAACTATAAAAAAAATCAAAATAAATTCAATAATGGGATTATAAAGGCATTTAAACCGAGTAATAAGGCTTCTCTAGGCATGAGTGACTGTAAATGAACTTTTCTTGACAATGGATGGCTTTTGCTCCACGCTTCCCGAGGCAAACATTCAATTACAATCTGTTTAATCAAAAAATGTCAAAAAAGTTCCAAATAAATTCAATAATGGGATTATAAAGGCATTTAAACGGAGTAATAAGGCTTCTCTAGGCATGAGTGACTATAAATGAACTTTTCTTGACAATGGATGGCTTTTGCTCCACGTTTCCCGAGGCAAACAATCAATTAAAATATGTTTTAATCAAAAAATGTAAAAACAATTCAAAATAAATTCAATAATGGGATTATAAAGGCATTTAAATCGAGTAATAAGGCTTTTCTAGGCATGAGTGACTATAAATGATCTTTTCTTGACAATGGATGGCTTTCGTTCCATGTTTCCCAAGATAAACAATCTATTACAATCTGATTTAATGAAAAACTGTAAAAAAAATCAAAATAAATTCAATAATGGGATTATAAAGGCATTTAAACCGAGTAATAAGGCTTCTCTAGGCATGAGTGACTATAAATGAACTTTTCTTGACAATGGATGGCTTTTGCTCCACGTTTCCCGAGCCAAACAATCAATTACAATATGTTTTAATCAAAAAATGTAAAAACAATTCAAAATAAATTCAATAATGGGATTATAAAGGCATTTAAATCGAGTAATAAGGCTTTTCTAGGCATGAGTGACTATAAATGAACTTTTCTTGACAATGGATGGCTTTTTGCTCCACGTTTCCCGAGGTAAACAATCAATTACAATCTGTTTTAATCAAAAAATGTAAAAATAATTCAAAATAAATTCAATAATGGGATTATAAGGGCATTTAAACCGAGTAATAAGGCTTTTCTAGGCATGAGTGACTATAAATGATCTTTTCTTGACAATGGATGGCTTTCGTTCCATGTTTCCCGAGATAAATAATCTATTACAACCTGTTTTAATCAAAAAATGTAAAATAAATTCAAAATAAATTCAATAATGGGATTGTAAAGGCATTTAAACCGAGTAATAAGGCTTTTCTAGGCATGAGTGACTATAAATGAACTTTTCTTGACAATGGATGGCTTTTGCTCCACGTTTCCCGAGGCAAACAATCAATTACAATATGTTTTAATCAAAAAATGTAAAAACAATTCAAAATAAATTCAATAATGGGATTATAAAGGCATTTAAATCGAGTAATAAGGCTTTTCCAGGCATGAGTGACTATAAATGAACTTTTCTTGACAATGGATGGCTTTTGCTCCACGTTTCCCGAGGCAAACAATCAATTACAATCTGTTTTAAACAAAAAATGTAAAAACAATTCAAAATAAATTCAATAATGGGATTATAAAGGCATTTAAATCGAGTAATAAGGCTTCTGTAGGCATGAGTGACTATAAATGATCTTTTCTTGGCAATGGATGGCTTTCGTTCCATGTTTCCCGAGATAAACAATCTATTACAACCTGCTTTAATCAAAAAATGTAAAAAAAATTCAAAATAAATTCAATAATGGGATTATAAAAGCATTTAAACCGAGTAATAAGGCTTTTCTAGGCATGAGTGACTATAAATGGTCTTTCTTGACAATGGATGGCTTTCGTTCCATGTGTCCCGAGATAAACAATCTATTACAATCTGTTTTAATCAAAAACTGTAAAAAAAATCAAAATAAATTCAATAATGGGATTATAAAGGCATTTAAACCGAGTAATAAGGCTTCTCTAGGCATGAGTGACTATAAATGAACTTTTCTTGACAATGGATGGCTTTTGCTCCACGCTTCCCGAGGCAAACAATCAATTACAATATGTTTTAATCAAAAAATGTAAAAACAATTCAAAATAAATTCAATAATGGGATTATAAAGGCATTTAAACCGAGTAATAAGGCTTTTCTAGACATGAGTGACTATAAATGAACTTTTCTTGACAATGGATGGCTTTTGCTCCACGTTTCTCGAGGCAAACAATCAATTACAATCTGTTTTAATCAAAAAATGTAAAAATAATTCAAAATAAATTCAATAATGGGATTATAAGGGCATTTAAACCGAGTTATAAGGCTTTTCTAGGCATGAGTGACTATAAATGAACTTTTCTTGACAATGGATGGCTTTCGCTCTATGTTTCCCGAGGCAAACAATCAATTACAATATGTTTTAATCAAAAAATTTCAAAAAAGTTGAAAATAAATTCAATAATGGGATTATAAAGGCATTTAAACCGAGTAATAAGGCTTTTCTAGGCATGAGTGACTATAAATGATGTTTTCTTGACAATGGATGGCTTTCGTTCCATGTTTCCCGAGATAAACAATGTATTAGAATCTGTTTTAATAAAAAAATATAAAAATAATTCAAAATAAATTCGATAATGGGATTATAAGGGCATTTAAATCGAGTAATAAGGCTTTTCTAGGCATGAGTGACTATAAATGATCTTTTCTTGACAATGGAAGGCTTTCGTTCCATGTTTCTCGAGATAAACAATCTATTACAATCTGATTTAATGAAAAACTATAAAAAAAATCAAAATAAATTCAATAATGGGATTATAAAGGCATTTAAACCGAGTAATAAGGCTTCTCTAGGCATGAGTGACTGTAAATGAACTTTTCTTGACAATGGATGGCTTTTGCTCCTTATTTCCCGAGGTAAACAATCAATTACAATCTGTTTTAATCAAAAAATGTAAAAACAATTCAAAATAAATTAAATAATGGGATTATAAAGGCATTTAAACCGAGTAATAAGGCTTCTGTAGGCATGAGTGACTATAAATGAACTTTTCTTGACAATGGATGGCTTTTGCTCCACGTTTCCCGAGGCAAACAATCAATTAAAATATGTTTTAATCAAAAAATGTAAAAACAATTCAAAATAAATTCAATAATGGGATTATAAAGGCATTTAAATCGAGTAATAAGGCTTTTCTAGGCATGAGTGACTATAAATGATCTTTTCTTGACAATGGATGGCTTTCGTTCCATGTTTCCCAAGATAAACAATCTATTACAATCTGATTTAATGAAAAACTGTAAAAAAAAATCAAAATAAATTCAATAATGGGATTATAAAGGCATTTAAACCGAGTAATAAGGCTTCTCTAGGCATGAGTGACTATAAATGAACTTTTCTTGACAATGGATGGCTTTTGCTCCACGTTTCCCGAGCCAAACAATCAATTACAATATGTTTTAATCAAAAAATGTAAAAACAATTCAAAATAAATTCAATAATGGGATTATAAAGGCATTTAAATCGAGTAATAAGGCTTTTCTAGGCATGAGTGACTATAAATGAACTTTTCTTGACAATGGATGGCTTTTTGCTCCACGTTTCCCGAGGTAAACAATCAATTACAATCTGTTTTAATCAAAAAATGTAAAAATAATTCAAAATAAATTCAATAATGGGATTATAAGGGCATTTAAACCGAGTAATAAGGCTTTTCTAGGCATGAGTGACTATAAATGATCTTTTCTTGACAATGGATGGCTTTCGTTCCATGTTTCCCGAGATAAATAATCTATTACAACCTGTTTTAATCAAAAAATGTAAAAAAAATTCAAAATAAATTCAATAATGGGATTGTAAAGGCATTTAAACCGAGTAATAAGGCTTTTCTAGGCATGAGTGACTATAAATGAACTTTTCTTGACAATGGATGGCTTTTGCTCCACGTTTCCCGAGGCAAACAATCAATTACAATATGTTTTAATCAAAAAATGTAAAAACAATTCAAAATAAATTCAATAATGGGATTATAAAGGCATTTAAATCGAGTAATAAGGCTTTTCCAGGCATGAGTGACTATAAATGAACTTTTCTTGACAATGGATGGCTTTTGCTCCACGTTTCCCGAGGCAAACAATCAATTACAATCTGTTTTAAACAAAAAATGTAAAAACAATTCAAAATAAATTCAATAATGGGATTATAAAGGCATTTAAATCGAGTAATAAGGCTTCTGTAGGCATGAGTGACTATAAATGATCTTTTCTTGGCAATGGATGGCTTTCGTTCCATGTTTCCCGAGATAAACAATCTATTACAACCTGCTTTAATCAAAAAATGTAAAAAAAATTCAAAATAAATTCAATAATGGGATTATAAAAGCATTTAAACCGAGTAATAAGGCTTTTCTAGGCATGAGTGACTATAAATGGTCTTTCTTGACAATGGATGGCTTTCGTTCCATGTTTCCCGAGATAAACAATCTATTACAATCTGTTTTAATCAAAAAATGTAAAAACAATTCAAAATAAATTCAATAATGGGATTATAAAGGCATTTAAATCGAGTAATAAGGCTTTTCTAGGCATGAGTGACTATAAATGAACTTTTCTTGACAATGGATGGCTTTTGCTCCACGTTTCCCGAGGCAAACAATCAATTACAATATGTTTTAATCAAAAAATGTAAAAACAATTCAAAATAAATTCAATAATGGGATTATAAAGGCATTTAAATCGAGTAATAAGGCTTTTCTAGGCATGAGTGACTATAAATGAACTTTTCTTGACAATGGATGGCTTTTGCTCCACGTTTCCCAAGGCAAACAATCAATTACAATATGTTTTAATCAAAAAATGTAAAAACAATTCAAAATAAATTCAATAATGGGATTATAAAGGCATTTAAACCGAGTAATAAGGCTTTTCTAGGCATGAGTGACTATAAATGATGTTTTCTTGACAATGGATGGCTTTCGTTCCATGTTTCCCGAGATAAACAATCTATTATAATCTGTTTTAATCAAAAAATGTAAAAAAAAATTCAAAATAAATTCAATAATGGGATTATAAAAGCATTTAAACCGAGTAATAAGGCTTTTCTAGGCATGAGTGACTATAAATGAACTTTTCTTGACAATGGATGGCTTTCGCTCTATGTTTCCCGAGGCAAACAATCAATTACAATATGTTTTAATCAAAAAATGTAAAAACAATTCAAAATAAATTCAATAATGGGATTATAAAGGCATTTAAATCGAGTAATAAGGCTTTTCTAGGCATGAGTGACTATAAATGAACTTTTCTTGACAATGGATGGCTTTTGCTCCACGTTTCCCGAGCCAAACAATCAATTACAATATGTTTTAATCAAAAAATGTAAAAACAATTCAAAATAAATTCAATAATGGGATTATAAAGGCATTTAAATCGAGTAATAAGGCTTTTCTAGGCATGAGTGACTATAAATGAACTTTTCTTGACAATGGATGGCTTTTTGCTCCACGTTTCCCGAGGTAAACAATCAATTACAATCTGTTTTAATCAAAAAATGTAAAAATAATTCAAAATAAATTCAATAATGGGATTATAAGGGCATTTAAACCGAGTAATAAGGCTTTTCTAGGCATGAGTGACTATAAATGATCTTTTCTTGACAATGGATGGCTTTCGTTCCATGTTTCCCGAGATAAATAATCTATTACAACCTGTTTTAATCAAAAAATGTAAAAAAAATTCAAAATAAATTCAATAATGGGATTGTAAAGGCATTTAAACCGAGTAATAAGGCTTTTCTAGGCATGAGTGACTATAAATGAACTTTTCTTGACAATGGATGGCTTTTGCTCCACGTTTCCCGAGGCAAACAATCAATTACAATATGTTTTAATCAAAAAATGTAAAAACAATTCAAAATAAATTCAATAATGGGATTATAAAGGCATTTAAATCGAGTAATAAGGCTTTTCCAGGCATGAGTGACTATAAATGAACTTTTCTTGACAATGGATGGCTTTTGCTCCACGTTTCCCGAGGCAAACAATCAATTACAATCTGTTTTAAACAAAAAATGTAAAAACAATTCAAAATAAATTCAATAATGGGATTATAAAGGCATTTAAATCGAGTAATAAGGCTTCTGTAGGCATGAGTGACTATAAATGATCTTTTCTTGGCAATGGATGGCTTTCGTTCCATGTTTCCCGAGATAAACAATCTATTACAACCTGCTTTAATCAAAAAATGTAAAAAAAATTCAAAATAAATTCAATAATGGGATTATAAAAGCATTTAAACCGAGTAATAAGGCTTTTCTAGGCATGAGTGACTATAAATGGTCTTTCTTGACAATGGATGGCTTTCGTTCCATGTGTCCCGAGATAAACAATCTATTACAATCTGTTTTAATCAAAAACTGTAAAAAAAATCAAAATAAATTCAATAATGGGATTATAAAGGCATTTAAACCGAGTAATAAGGCTTCTCTAGGCATGAGTGACTATAAATGAACTTTTCTTGACAATGGATGGCTTTTGCTCCACGCTTCCCGAGGCAAACAATCAATTACAATATGTTTTAATCAAAAAATGTAAAAACAATTCAAAATAAATTCAATAATGGGATTATAAAGGCATTTAAACCGAGTAATAAGGCTTTTCTAGGCATGAGTGACTATAAATGAACTTTTCTTGACAATGGATGGCTTTTGCTCCACGTTTCTCGAGGCAAACAATCAATTACAATCTGTTTTAATCAAAAAATGTAAAAATAATTCAAAATAAATTCAATAATGGGATTATAAGGGCATTTAAACCGAGTTATAAGGCTTTTCTAGGCATGAGTGACTATAAATGAACTTTTCTTGACAATGGATGGCTTTCGCTCTATGTTTCCCGAGGCAAACAATCAATTACAATATATTTTAATCAAAAAATTTCAAAAAAGTTGAAAATAAATTCAATAATGGGATTATAAAGGCATTTAAACCGAGTAATAAGGCTTTTCTAGGCATGAGTGACTATAAATGATGTTTTCTTGACAATGGATGGCTTTCGTTCCATGTTTCCCGAGATAAACAATGTATTAGAATCTGTTTTAATAAAAAAATATAAAAATAATTCAAAATAAATTCGATAATGGGATTATAAGGGCATTTAAATCGAGTAATAAGGCTTTTCTAGGCATGAGTGACTATAAATGATCTTTTCTTGACAATGGAAGGCTTTCGTTCCATGTTTCTCGAGATAAACAATCTATTACAATCTGATTTAATGAAAAACTATAAAAAAAATCAAAATAAATTCAATAATGGGATTATAAAGGCATTTAAACCGAGTAATAAGGCTTCTCTAGGCATGAGTGACTGTAAATGAACTTTTCTTGACAATGGATGGCTTTTGCTCCTTATTTCCCGAGGTAAACAATCAATTACAATCTGTTTTAATCAAAAAATGTAAAAACAATTCAAAATAAATTAAATAATGGGATTATAAAGGCATTTAAACCGAGTAATAAGGCTTCTGTAGGCATGAGTGACTATAAATGAACTTTTCTTGACAATGGATGGCTTTTGCTCCACGTTTCCCGAGGCAAACAATCAATTAAAATATGTTTTAATCAAAAAATGTAAAAACAATTCAAAATAAATTCAATAATGGGATTATAAAGGCATTTAAATCGAGTAATAAGGCTTTTCTAGGCATGAGTGACTATAAATGATCTTTTCTTGACAATGGATGGCTTTCGTTCCATGTTTCCCAAGATAAACAATCTATTACAATCTGATTTAATGAAAAACTGTAAAAAAAAATCAAAATAAATTCAATAATGGGATTATAAAGGCATTTAAACCGAGTAATAAGGCTTCTCTAGGCATGAGTGACTATAAATGAACTTTTCTTGACAATGGATGGCTTTTGCTCCACGTTTCCCGAGCCAAACAATCAATTACAATATGTTTTAATCAAAAAATGTAAAAACAATTCAAAATAAATTCAATAATGGGATTATAAAGGCATTTAAATCGAGTAATAAGGCTTTTCTAGGCATGAGTGACTATAAATGAACTTTTCTTGACAATGGATGGCTTTTTGCTCCACGTTTCCCGAGGTAAACAATCAATTACAATCTGTTTTAATCAAAAAATGTAAAAATAATTCAAAATAAATTCAATAATGGGATTATAAGGGCATTTAAACCGAGTAATAAGGCTTTTCTAGGCATGAGTGACTATAAATGATCTTTTCTTGACAATGGATGGCTTTCGTTCCATGTTTCCCGAGATAAATAATCTATTACAACCTGTTTTAATCAAAAAATGTAAAAAAAATTCAAAATAAATTCAATAATGGGATTGTAAAGGCATTTAAACCGAGTAATAAGGCTTTTCTAGGCATGAGTGACTATAAATGAACTTTTCTTGACAATGGATGGCTTTTGCTCCACGTTTCCCGAGGCAAACAATCAATTACAATATGTTTTAATCAAAAAATGTAAAAACAATTCAAAATAAATTCAATAATGGGATTATAAAGGCATTTAAATCGAGTAATAAGGCTTTTCCAGGCATGAGTGACTATAAATGAACTTTTCTTGACAATGGATGGCTTTTGCTCCACGTTTCCCGAGGCAAACAATCAATTACAATCTGTTTTAAACAAAAAATGTAAAAACAATTCAAAATAATTTCAATAATGGGATTATAAAGGCATTTAAATCGAGTAATAAGGCTTCTGTAGGCATGAGTGACTATAAATGATCTTTTCTTGGCAATGGATGGCTTTCGTTCCATGTTTCCCGAGATAAACAATCTATTACAACCTGCTTTAATCAAAAAATGTAAAAACAATTCAAAATAAATTCAATAATGGGATTATAAAGGCATTTAAATCGAGTAATAAGGCTTTTCTAGGCATGAGTGACTATAAATGATCTTTTCTTGACAATGGATGGCTTTCGTTCCATGTTTCCCAAGATAAACAATCTATTACAATCTGATTTAATGAAAAACTGTAAAAAAAAATCAAAATAAATTCAATAATGGGATTATAAAGGCATTTAAACCGAGTAATAAGGCTTCTCTAGGCATGAGTAACTATAAATGAACTTTTCTTGACAATGGATGGCTTTTGCTCCACGTTTCCCGAGCCAAACAATCAATTACAATATGTTTTAATCAAAAAATGTAAAAACAATTCAAAATAAATTCAATAATGGGATTATAAAGGCATTTAAATCGAGTAATAAGGCTTTTCTAGGCATGAGTGACTATAAATGAACTTTTCTTGACAATGGATGGCTTTTTGCTCCACGTTTCCCGAGGTAAACAATCAATTACAATCTATTTTAATCAAAAAATGTAAAAATAATTCAAAATAAATTCAATAATGGGATTATAAGGGCATTTAAACCGAGTAATAAGGCTTTTCTAGGCATGAGTGACTATAAATGAACTTTTCTTGACAATGGATGGCTTTTGCTCCACGTTTCCCGAGGCAAACAATCAATTACAATATGTTTTAATCAAAAAATGTAAAAACAATTCAAAATAAATTCAATAATGGGATTATAAAGGCATTTAAATCGAGTAATAAGGCTTTTCCAGGCATGAGTGACTATAAATGAACTTTTCTTGACAATGGATGGCTTTTGCTCCACGTTTCCCGAGGCAAACAATCAATTACAATCTGTTTTAAACAAAAAATGTAAAAACAATTCAAAATAAATTCAATAATGGGATTATAAAGGCATTTAAATCGAGTAATAAGGCTTTTCCAGGCATGAGTGACTATAAATGAACTTTTCTTGACAATGGATGGCTTTTGCTCCACGTTTCCCGAGGCAAACAATCAATTACAATCTGTTTTAAACAAAAAATGTAAAAACAATTCAAAATAAATTCAATAATGGGATTATAAAGGCATTTAAATCGAGTAATAAGGCTTCTGTAGGCATGAGTGACTATAAATGATCTTTTCTTGGCAATGGATGGCTTTCGTTCCATGTTTCCCGAGATAAACAATCTATTACAACCTGCTTTAATCAAAAAATGTAAAAAAAATTCAAAATAAATTCAATAATGGGATTATAAAAGCATTTAAACCGAGTAATAAGGCTTTTCTAGGCATGAGTGACTATAAATGGTCTTTCTTGACAATGGATGGCTTTCGTTCCATGTTTCCCGAGATAAACAATCTATTACAATCTGTTTTAATCAAAAAATGTAAAAACAATTCAAAATAAATTCAATAATGGGATTATAAAGGCATTTAAATCGAGTAATAAGGCTTTTCTAGGCATGAGTGACTATAAATGAACTTTTCTTGACAATGGATGGCTTTTGCTCCACGTTTCCCGAGGCAAACAATCAATTACAATATGTTTTAATCAAAAAATGTAAAAACAATTCAAAATAAATTCAATAATGGGATTATAAAGGCATTTAAATCGAGTAATAAGGCTTTTCTAGGCATGAGTGACTATAAATGAACTTTTCTTGACAATGGATGGCTTTTGCTCCACGTTTCCCAAGGCAAACAATCAATTACAATATGTTTTAATCAAAAAATGTAAAAACAATTCAAAATAAATTCAATAATGGGATTATAAAGGCATTTAAACCGAGTAATAAGGCTTTTCTAGGCATGAGTGACTATAAATGATGTTTTCTTGACAATGGATGGCTTTCGTTCCATGTTTCCCGAGATAAACAATCTATTATAATCTGTTTTAATCAAAAAATGTAAAAAAAATTCAAAATAAATTCAATAATGGGATTATAAAAGCATTTAAACCGAGTAATAAGGCTTTTCTAGGCATGAGTGACTATAAATGAACTTTTCTTGACAATGGATGGCTTTCGCTCTATGTTTCCCGAGGCAAACAATCAATTACAATATGTTTTAATCAAAAAATGTAAAAACAATTCAAAATAAATTCAATAATGGGATTATAAAGGCATTTAAATCGAGTAATAAGGCTTTTCTAGGCATGAGTGACTATAAATGAACTTTTCTTGACAATGGATGGCTTTTGCTCCACGTTTCCCGAGGCAAACAATCAATTACAATATGTTTTAATCAAAAAATGTAAAAACAATTCAAAATAAATTCAATAATGGGATTATAAAGGCATTTAAATCGAGTAATAAGGCTTTTCCAGGCATGAGTGACTATAAATGAACTTTTCTTGACAATGGATGGCTTTTGCTCCACGTTTCCCGAGGCAAACAATCAATTACAATCTGTTTTAAACAAAAAATGTAAAAACAATTCAAAATAAATTCAATAATGGGATTATAAAGGCATTTAAATCGAGTAATAAGGCTTCTGTAGGCATGAGTGACTATAAATGATCTTTTCTTGGCAATGGATGGCTTTCGTTCCATGTTTCCCGAGATAAACAATCTATTACAACCTGCTTTAATCAAAAAATGTAAAAACAATTCAAAATAAATTCAATAATGGGATTATAAAAGCATTTAAACCGAGTAATAAGGCTTTTCTAGGCATGAGTGACTATAAATGGTCTTTCTTGACAATGGATGGCTTTCGTTCCATGTTTCCCGAGATAAACAATCTATTACAATCTGTTTTAATCAAAAAATGTAAAAACAATTCAAAATAAATTCAATAATGGGATTATAAGGGCATTTAAACCGAGTAATAAGGCTTTTCTAGGCATGAGTGACTATAAATGATCTTTTCTTGACAATGGATGGCTTTCGTTCCATGTTTCCCAAGATAAACAATCTATTACAATCTGATTTAATGAAAAACTGTAAAAAAAAATCAAAATAAATTCAATAATGGGATTATAAAGGCATTTAAACCGAGTAATAAGGCTTCTCTAGGCATGAGTGACTATAAATGAACTTTTCTTGACAATGGATGGCTTTTGCTCCACGTTTCCCGAGCCAAACAATCAATTACAATATGTTTTAATCAAAAAATGTAAAAACAATTCAAAATAAATTCAATAATGGGATTATAAAGGCATTTAAATCGAGTAATAAGGCTTTTCTAGGCATGAGTGACTATAAATGAACTTTTCTTGACAATGGATGGCTTTTTGCTCCACGTTTCCCGAGGTAAACAATCAATTACAATCTGTTTTAATCAAAAAATGTAAAAATAATTCAAAATAAATTCAATAATGGGATTATAAGGGCATTTAAACCGAGTAATAAGGCTTTTCTAGGCATGAGTGACTATAAATGATCTTTTCTTGACAATGGATGGCTTTCGTTCCATGTTTCCCGAGATAAATAATCTATTACAACCTGTTTTAATCAAAAAATGTAAAAAAAATTCAAAATAAATTCAATAATGGGATTGTAAAGGCATTTAAACCGAGTAATAAGGCTTTTCTAGGCATGAGTGACTATAAATGAACTTTTCTTGACAATGGATGGCTTTTGCTCCACGTTTCCCGAGGCAAACAATCAATTACAATATGTTTTAATCAAAAAATGTAAAAACAATTCAAAATAAATTCAATAATGGGATTATAAAGGCATTTAAATCGAGTAATAAGGCTTTTCCAGGCATGAGTGACTATAAATGAACTTTTCTTGACAATGGATGGCTTTTGCTCCACGTTTCCCGAGGCAAACAATCAATTACAATCTGTTTTAAACAAAAAATGTAAAAACAATTCAAAATAAATTCAATAATGGGATTATAAAGGCATTTAAATCGAGTAATAAGGCTTCTGTAGGCATGAGTGACTATAAATGATCTTTTCTTGGCAATGGATGGCTTTCGTTCCATGTTTCCCGAGATAAACAATCTATTACAACCTGCTTTAATCAAAAAATGTAAAAAAAATTCAAAATAAATTCAATAATGGGATTATAAAAGCATTTAAACCGAGTAATAAGGCTTTTCTAGGCATGAGTGACTATAAATGGTCTTTCTTGACAATGGATGGCTTTCGTTCCATGTGTCCCGAGATAAACAATCTATTACAATCTGTTTTAATCAAAAACTGTAAAAAAAATCAAAATAAATTCAATAATGGGATTATAAAGGCATTTAAACCGAGTAATAAGGCTTCTCTAGGCATGAGTGACTATAAATGAACTTTTCTTGACAATGGATGGCTTTTGCTCCACGCTTCCCGAGGCAAACAATCAATTACAATATGTTTTAATCAAAAAATGTAAAAACAATTCAAAATAAATTCAATAATGGGATTATAAAGGCATTTAAACCGAGTAATAAGGCTTTTCTAGGCATGAGTGACTATAAATGAACTTTTCTTGACAATGGATGGCTTTTGCTCCACGTTTCTCGAGGCAAACAATCAATTACAATCTGTTTTAATCAAAAAATGTAAAAATAATTCAAAATAAATTCAATAATGGGATTATAAGGGCATTTAAACCGAGTTATAAGGCTTTTCTAGGCATGAGTGACTATAAATGAACTTTTCTTGACAATGGATGGCTTTCGCTCTATGTTTCCCGAGGCAAACAATCAATTACAATATGTTTTAATCAAAAAATTTCAAAAAAGTTGAAAATAAATTCAATAATGGGATTATAAAGGCATTTAAACCGAGTAATAAGGCTTTTCTAGGCATGAGTGACTATAAATGATGTTTTCTTGACAATGGATGGCTTTCGTTCCATGTTTCCCGAGATAAACAATGTATTAGAATCTGTTTTAATAAAAAAATATAAAAATAATTCAAAATAAATTCGATAATGGGATTATAAGGGCATTTAAATCGAGTAATAAGGCTTTTCTAGGCATGAGTGACTATAAATGATCTTTTCTTGACAATGGAAGGCTTTCGTTCCATGTTTCTCGAGATAAACAATCTATTACAATCTGATTTAATGAAAAACTATAAAAAAAATCAAAATAAATTCAATAATGGGATTATAAAGGCATTTAAACCGAGTAATAAGGCTTCTCTAGGCATGAGTGACTGTAAATGAACTTTTCTTGACAATGGATGGCTTTTGCTCCACGCTTCCCGAGGCAAACATTCAATTACAATCTGTTTAATCAAAAAATGTCAAAAAAGTTCCAAATAAATTCAATAATGGGATTATAAAGGCATTTAAACGGAGTAATAAGGCTTCTCTAGGCATGAGTGACTATAAATGAACATTTCTTGACAATGGATGGCTTTTGCTCCACGTTTCCCGAGGCAAACAATCAATTAAAATATGTTTTAATCAAAAAATGTAAAAACAATTCAAAATAAATTCAATAATGGGATTATAAAGGCATTTAAATCGAGTAATAAGGCTTTTCTAGGCATGAGTGACTATAAATGATCTTTTCTTGACAATGGATGGCTTTCGTTCCATGTTTCCCAAGATAAACAATCTATTACAATCTGATTTAATGAAAAACTGTAAAAAAAAATCAAAATAAATTCAATAATGGGATTATAAAGGCATTTAAACCGAGTAATAAGGCTTCTCTAGGCATGAGTGACTATAAATGAACTTTTCTTGACAATGGATGGCTTTTGCTCCACGTTTCCCGAGCCAAACAATCAATTACAATATGTTTTAATCAAAAAATGTAAAAACAATTCAAAATAAATTCAATAATGGGATTATAAAGGCATTTAAATCGAGTAATAAGGCTTTTCTAGGCATGAGTGACTATAAATGAACTTTTCTTGACAATGGATGGCTTTTTGCTCCACGTTTCCCGAGGTAAACAATCAATTACAATCTGTTTTAATCAAAAAATGTAAAAATAATTCAAAATAAATTCAATAATGGGATTATAAGGGCATTTAAACCGAGTAATAAGGCTTTTCTAGGCATGAGTGACTATAAATGATCTTTTCTTGACAATGGATGGCTTTCGTTCCATGTTTCCCGAGATAAATAATCTATTACAACCTGTTTTAATCAAAAAATGTAAAAAAAATTCAAAATAAATTCAATAATGGGATTGTAAAGGCATTTAAACCGAGTAATAAGGCTTTTCTAGGCATGAGTGACTATAAATGAACTTTTCTTGACAATGGATGGCTTTTGCTCCACGTTTCCCGAGGCAAACAATCAATTACAATATGTTTTAATCAAAAAATGTAAAAACAATTCAAAATAAATTCAATAATGGGATTATAAAGGCATTTAAATCGAGTAATAAGGCTTTTCCAGGCATGAGTGACTATAAATGAACTTTTCTTGACAATGGATGGCTTTTGCTCCACGTTTCCCGAGGCAAACAATCAATTACAATCTGTTTTAAACAAAAAATGTAAAAACAATTCAAAATAATTTCAATAATGGGATTATAAAGGCATTTAAATCGAGTAATAAGGCTTCTGTAGGCATGAGTGACTATAAATGATCTTTTCTTGGCAATGGATGGCTTTCGTTCCATGTTTCCCGAGATAAACAATCTATTACAACCTGCTTTAATCAAAAAATGTAAAAACAATTCAAAATAAATTCAATAATGGGATTATAAAGGCATTTAAATCGAGTAATAAGGCTTTTCTAGGCATGAGTGACTATAAATGATCTTTTCTTGACAATGGATGGCTTTCGTTCCATGTTTCCCAAGATAAACAATCTATTACAATCTGATTTAATGAAAAACTGTAAAAAAAAATCAAAATAAATTCAATAATGGGATTATAAAGGCATTTAAACCGAGTAATAAGGCTTCTCTAGGCATGAGTGACTATAAATGAACTTTTCTTGACAATGGATGGCTTTTGCTCCACGTTTCCCGAGCCAAACAATCAATTACAATATGTTTTAATCAAAAAATGTAAAAACAATTCAAAATAAATTCAATAATGGGATTATAAAGGCATTTAAATCGAGTAATAAGGCTTTTCTAGGCATGAGTGACTATAAATGAACTTTTCTTGACAATGGATGGCTTTTTGCTCCACGTTTCCCGAGGTAAACAATCAATTACAATCTGTTTTAATCAAAAAATGTAAAAATAATTCAAAATAAATTCAATAATGGGATTATAAGGGCATTTAAACCGAGTAATAAGGCTTTTCTAGGCATGAGTGACTATAAATGATCTTTTCTTGACAATGGATGGCTTTCGTTCCATGTTTCCCGAGATAAATAATCTATTACAACCTGTTTTAATCAAAAAATGTAAAAAAAATTCAAAATAAATTCAATAATGGGATTGTAAAGGCATTTAAACCGAGTAATAAGGCTTTTCTAGGCATGAGTGACTATAAATGAACTTTTCTTGACAATGGATGGCTTTTGCTCCACGTTTCCCGAGCCAAACAATCAATTACAATATGTTTTAATCAAAAAATGTAAAAACAATTCAAAATAAATTCAATAATGGGATTATAAAGGCATTTAAATCGAGTAATAAGGCTTTTCCAGGCATGAGTGACTATAAATGAACTTTTCTTGACAATGGATGGCTTTTGCTCCACGTTTCCCGAGGCAAACAATCAATTACAATCTGTTTTAAAAAAAAAATGTAAAAACAATTCAAAATAATTTCAATAATGGGATTATAAAGGCATTTAAATCGAGTAATAAGGCTTCTGTAGGCATGAGTGACTATAAATGATCTTTTCTTGGCAATGGATGGCTTTCGTTCCATGTTTCCCGAGATAAACAATCTATTACAACCTGCTTTAATCAAAAAATGTAAAAACAATTCAAAATAAATTCAATAATGGGATTATAAAGGCATTTAAATCGAGTAATAAGGCTTTTCTAGGCATGAGTGACTATAAATGATCTTTTCTTGACAATGGATGGCTTTCGTTCCATGTTTCCCAAGATAAACAATCTATTACAATCTGATTTAATGAAAAACTGTAAAAAAAAATCAAAATAAATTCAATAATGGGATTATAAAGGCATTTAAACCGAGTAATAAGGCTTCTCTAGGCATGAGTGACTATAAATGAACTTTTCTTGACAATGGATGGCTTTTGCTCCACGTTTCCCGAGCCAAACAATCAATTACAATATGTTTTAATCAAAAAATGTAAAAACAATTCAAAATAAATTCAATAATGGGATTATAAAGGCATTTAAATCGAGTAATAAGGCTTTTCCAGGCATGAGTGACTATAAATGAACTTTTCTTGACAATGGATGGCTTTTGCTCCACGTTTCCCGAGGCAAACAATCAATTACAATCTGTTTTAAACAAAAAATGTAAAAACAATTCAAAATAAATTCAATAATGGGATTATAAAGGCATTTAAATCGAGTAATAAGGCTTCTGTAGGCATGAGTGACTATAAATGATCTTTTCTTGGCAATGGATGGCTTTCGTTCCATGTTTCCCGAGATAAACAATCTATTACAACCTGCTTTAATCAAAAAATGTAAAAACAATTCAAAATAAATTCAATAATGGGATTATAAAGGCATTTAAATCGAGTAATAAGGCTTTTCTAGGCATGAGTGACTATAAATGATCTTTTCTTGACAATGGATGGCTTTCGTTCCATGTTTCCCAAGATAAACAATCTATTACAATCTGATTTAATGAAAAACTGTAAAAAAAAATCAAAATAAATTCAATAATGGGATTATAAAGGCATTTAAACCGAGTAATAAGGCTTCTCGAGGCATGAGTGACTATAAATGAACTTTTCTTGACAATGGATGGCTTTTGCTCCACGTTTCCCGAGCCAAACAATCAATTACAATATGTTTTAATCAAAAAATGTAAAAACAATTCAAAATAAATTCAATAATGGGATTATAAAGGCATTTAAATCGAGTAATAAGGCTTTTCCAGGCATGAGTGACTATAAATGAACTTTTCTTGACAATGGATGGCTTTTGCTCCACGTTTCCCGAGGCAAACAATCAATTACAATCTGTTTTAAACAAAAAATGTAAAAACAATTCAAAATAAATTCAATAATGGGATTATAAAGGCATTTAAATCGAGTAATAAGGCTTCTGTAGGCATGAGTGACTATAAATGATCTTTTCTTGGCAATGGATGGCTTTCGTTCCATGTTTCCCGAGATAAACAATCTATTACAACCTGCTTTAATCAAAAAATGTAAAAACAATTCAAAATAAATTCAATAATGGGATTATAAAGGCATTTAAATCGAGTAATAAGGCTTTTCTAGGCATGAGTGACTATAAATGATCTTTTCTTGACAATGGATGGCTTTCGTTCCATGTTTCCCAAGATAAACAATCTATTACAATCTGATTTAATGAAAAACTGTAAAAAAAAATCAAAATAAATTCAATAATGGGATTATAAAGGCATTTAAACCGAGTAATAAGGCTTCTCTAGGCATGAGTGACTATAAATGAACTTTTCTTGACAATGGATGGCTTTTGCTCCACGTTTCCCGAGCCAAACAATCAATTACAATATGTTTTAATCAAAAAATGTAAAAACAATTCAAAATAAATTCAATAATGGGATTATAAAGGCATTTAAATCGAGTAATAAGGCTTTTCTAGGCATGAGTGACTATAAATGAACTTTTCTTGACAATGGATGGCTTTTTGCTCCACGTTTCCCGAGGTAAACAATCAATTACAATCTGTTTTAATCAAAAAATGTAAAAATAATTCAAAATAAATTCAATAATGGGATTATAAGGGCATTTAAACCGAGTAATAAGGCTTTTCTAGGCATGAGTGACTATAAATGATCTTTTCTTGACAATGGATGGCTTTCGTTCCATGTTTCCCGAGATAAATAATCTATTACAACCTGTTTTAATCAAAAAATGTAAAAAAAATTCAAAATAAATTCAATAATGGGATTGTAAAGGCATTTAAACCGAGTAATAAGGCTTTTCTAGGCATGAGTGACTATAAATGAACTTTTCTTGACAATGGATGGCTTTTGCTCCACGTTTCCCGAGGCAAACAATCAATTACAATATGTTTTAATCAAAAAATGTAAAAACAATTCAAAATAAATTCAATAATGGGATTATAAAGGCATTTAAATCGAGTAATAAGGCTTTTCCAGGCATGAGTGACTATAAATGAACTTTTCTTGACAATGGATGGCTTTTGCTCCACGTTTCCCGAGGCAAACAATCAATTACAATCTGTTTTAAACAAAAAATGTAAAAACAATTCAAAATAATTTCAATAATGGGATTATAAAGGCATTTAAATCGAGTAATAAGGCTTCTGTAGGCATGAGTGACTATAAATGATCTTTTCTTGGCAATGGATGGCTTTCGTTCCATGTTTCCCGAGATAAACAATCTATTACAACCTGCTTTAATCAAAAAATGTAAAAACAATTCAAAATAAATTCAATAATGGGATTATAAAGGCATTTAAATCGAGTAATAAGGCTTTTCTAGGCATGAGTGACTATAAATGATCTTTTCTTGACAATGGATGGCTTTCGTTCCATGTTTCCCAAGATAAACAATCTATTACAATCTGATTTAATGAAAAACTGTAAAAAAAAATCAAAATAAATTCAATAATGGGATTATAAAGGCATTTAAACCGAGTAATAAGGCTTCTCTAGGCATGAGTGACTATAAATGAACTTTTCTTGACAATGGATGGCTTTTGCTCCACGTTTCCCGAGCCAAACAATCAATTACAATATGTTTTAATCAAAAAATGTAAAAACAATTCAAAATAAATTCAATAATGGGATTATAAAGGCATTTAAATCGAGTAATAAGGCTTTTCTAGGCATGAGTGACTATAAATGAACTTTTCTTGACAATGGATGGCTTTTTGCTCCACGTTTCCCGAGGTAAACAATCAATTACAATCTGTTTTAATCAAAAAATGTAAAAATAATTCAAAATAAATTCAATAATGGGATTATAAGGGCATTTAAACCGAGTAATAAGGCTTTTCTAGGCATGAGTGACTATAAATGATCTTTTCTTGACAATGGATGGCTTTCGTTCCATGTTTCCCGAGATAAATAATCTATTACAACCTGTTTTAATCAAAAAATGTAAAAAAAATTCAAAATAAATTCAATAATGGGATTGTAAAGGCATTTAAACCGAGTAATAAGGCTTTTCTAGGCATGAGTGACTATAAATGAACTTTTCTTGACAATGGATGGCTTTTGCTCCACGTTTCCCGAGCCAAACAATCAATTACAATATGTTTTAATCAAAAAATGTAAAAACAATTCAAAATAAATTCAATAATGGGATTATAAAGGCATTTAAATCGAGTAATAAGGCTTTTCCAGGCATGAGTGACTATAAATGAACTTTTCTTGACAATGGATGGCTTTTGCTCCACGTTTCCCGAGGCAAACAATCAATTACAATCTGTTTTAAAAAAAAAATGTAAAAACAATTCAAAATAATTTCAATAATGGGATTATAAAGGCATTTAAATCGAGTAATAAGGCTTCTGTAGGCATGAGTGACTATAAATGATCTTTTCTTGGCAATGGATGGCTTTCGTTCCATGTTTCCCGAGATAAACAATCTATTACAACCTGCTTTAATCAAAAAATGTAAAAACAATTCAAAATAAATTCAATAATGGGATTATAAAGGCATTTAAATCGAGTAATAAGGCTTTTCTAGGCATGAGTGACTATAAATGATCTTTTCTTGACAATGGATGGCTTTCGTTCCATGTTTCCCAAGATAAACAATCTATTACAATCTGATTTAATGAAAAACTGTAAAAAAAAATCAAAATAAATTCAATAATGGGATTATAAAGGCATTTAAACCGAGTAATAAGGCTTCTCTAGGCATGAGTGACTATAAATGAACTTTTCTTGACAATGGATGGCTTTTGCTCCACGTTTCCCGAGCCAAACAATCAATTACAATATGTTTTAATCAAAAAATGTAAAAACAATTCAAAATAAATTCAATAATGGGATTATAAAGGCATTTAAATCGAGTAATAAGGCTTTTCCAGGCATGAGTGACTATAAATGAACTTTTCTTGACAATGGATGGCTTTTGCTCCACGTTTCCCGAGGCAAACAATCAATTACAATCTGTTTTAAACAAAAAATGTAAAAACAATTCAAAATAAATTCAATAATGGGATTATAAAGGCATTTAAATCGAGTAATAAGGCTTCTGTAGGCATGAGTGACTATAAATGATCTTTTCTTGGCAATGGATGGCTTTCGTTCCATGTTTCCCGAGATAAACAATCTATTACAACCTGCTTTAATCAAAAAATGTAAAAACAATTCAAAATAAATTCAATAATGGGATTATAAAGGCATTTAAATCGAGTAATAAGGCTTTTCTAGGCATGAGTGACTATAAATGATCTTTTCTTGACAATGGATGGCTTTCGTTCCATGTTTCCCAAGATAAACAATCTATTACAATCTGATTTAATGAAAAACTGTAAAAAAAAATCAAAATAAATTCAATAATGGGATTATAAAGGCATTTAAACCGAGTAATAAGGCTTCTCGAGGCATGAGTGACTATAAATGAACTTTTCTTGACAATGGATGGCTTTTGCTCCACGTTTCCCGAGCCAAACAATCAATTACAATATGTTTTAATCAAAAAATGTAAAAACAATTCAAAATAAATTCAATAATGGGATTATAAAGGCATTTAAATCGAGTAATAAGGCTTTTCTAGGCATGAGTGACTATAAATGAACTTTTCTTGACAATGGATGGCTTTTTGCTCCACGTTTCCCGAGGTAAACAATCAATTACAATCTGTTTTAATCAAAAAATGTAAAAATAATTCAAAATAAATTCAATAATGGGATTATAAGGGCATTTAAACCGAGTAATAAGGCTTTTCTAGGCATGAGTGACTATAAATGATCTTTTCTTGACAATGGATGGCTTTCGTTCCATGTTTCCCGAGATAAATAATCTATTACAACCTGTTTTAATCAAAAAATGTAAAAAAAATTCAAAATAAATTCAATAATGGGATTGTAAAGGCATTTAAACCGAGTAATAAGGCTTTTCTAGGCATGAGTGACTATAAATGAACTTTTCTTGACAATGGATGGCTTTTGCTCCACGTTTCCCGAGCCAAACAATCAATTACAATATGTTTTAATCAAAAAATGTAAAAACAATTCAAAATAAATTCAATAATGGGATTATAAAGGCATTTAAATCGAGTAATAAGGCTTTTCCAGGCATGAGTGACTATAAATGAACTTTTCTTGACAATGGATGGCTTTTGCTCCACGTTTCCCGAGGCAAACAATCAATTACAATCTGTTTTAAACAAAAAATGTAAAAACAATTCAAAATAAATTCAATAATGGGATTATAAAGGCATTTAAATCGAGTAATAAGGCTTCTGTAGGCATGAGTGACTATAAATGATCTTTTCTTGGCAATGGATGGCTTTCGTTCCATGTTTCCCGAGATAAACAATCTATTACAACCTGCTTTAATCAAAAAATGTAAAAACAATTCAAAATAAATTCAATAATGGGATTATAAAGGCATTTAAATCGAGTAATAAGGCTTTTCTAGGCATGAGTGACTATAAATGATCTTTTCTTGACAATGGATGGCTTTCGTTCCATGTTTCCCAAGATAAACAATCTATTACAATCTGATTTAATGAAAAACTGTAAAAAAAAATCAAAATAAATTCAATAATGGGATTATAAAGGCATTTAAACCGAGTAATAAGGCTTCTCTAGGCATGAGTGACTATAAATGAACTTTTCTTGACAATGGATGGCTTTTGCTCCACGTTTCCCGAGCCAAACAATCAATTACAATATGTTTTAATCAAAAAATGTAAAAACAATTCAAAATAAATTCAATAATGGGATTATAAAGGCATTTAAATCGAGTAATAAGGCTTTTCTAGGCATGAGTGACTATAAATGAACTTTTCTTGACAATGGATGGCTTTTTGCTCCACGTTTCCCGAGGTAAACAATCAATTACAATCTGTTTTAATCAAAAAATGTAAAAATAATTCAAAATAAATTCAATAATGGGATTATAAGGGCATTTAAACCGAGTAATAAGGCTTTTCTAGGCATGAGTGACTATAAATGATCTTTTCTTGACAATGGATGGCTTTCGTTCCATGTTTCCCGAGATAAATAATCTATTACAACCTGTTTTAATCAAAAAATGTAAAAAAAATTCAAAATAAATTCAATAATGGGATTGTAAAGGCATTTAAACCGAGTAATAAGGCTTTTCTAGGCATGAGTGACTATAAATGAACTTTTCTTGACAATGGATGGCTTTTGCTCCACGTTTCCCGAGGCAAACAATCAATTACAATATGTTTTAATCAAAAAATGTAAAAACAATTCAAAATAAATTCAATAATGGGATTATAAAGGCATTTAAATCGAGTAATAAGGCTTTTCCAGGCATGAGTGACTATAAATGAACTTTTCTTGACAATGGATGGCTTTTGCTCCACGTTTCCCGAGGCAAACAATCAATTACAATCTGTTTTAAACAAAAAATGTAAAAACAATTCAAAATAATTTCAATAATGGGATTATAAAGGCATTTAAATCGAGTAATAAGGCTTCTGTAGGCATGAGTGACTATAAATGATCTTTTCTTGGCAATGGATGGCTTTCGTTCCATGTTTCCCGAGATAAACAATCTATTACAACCTGCTTTAATCAAAAAATGTAAAAACAATTCAAAATAAATTCAATAATGGGATTATAAAGGCATTTAAATCGAGTAATAAGGCTTTTCTAGGCATGAGTGACTATAAATGATCTTTTCTTGACAATGGATGGCTTTCGTTCCATGTTTCCCAAGATAAACAATCTATTACAATCTGATTTAATGAAAAACTGTAAAAAAAAATCAAAATAAATTCAATAATGGGATTATAAAGGCATTTAAACCGAGTAATAAGGCTTCTCTAGGCATGAGTGACTATAAATGAACTTTTCTTGACAATGGATGGCTTTTGCTCCACGTTTCCCGAGCCAAACAATCAATTACAATATGTTTTAATCAAAAAATGTAAAAACAATTCAAAATAAATTCAATAATGGGATTATAAAGGCATTTAAATCGAGTAATAAGGCTTTTCTAGGCATGAGTGACTATAAATGAACTTTTCTTGACAATGGATGGCTTTTTGCTCCACGTTTCCCGAGGTAAACAATCAATTACAATCTGTTTTAATCAAAAAATGTAAAAATAATTCAAAATAAATTCAATAATGGGATTATAAGGGCATTTAAACCGAGTAATAAGGCTTTTCTAGGCATGAGTGACTATAAATGATCTTTTCTTGACAATGGATGGCTTTCGTTCCATGTTTCCCGAGATAAATAATCTATTACAACCTGTTTTAATCAAAAAATGTAAAAAAAATTCAAAATAAATTCAATAATGGGATTGTAAAGGCATTTAAACCGAGTAATAAGGCTTTTCTAGGCATGAGTGACTATAAATGAACTTTTCTTGACAATGGATGGCTTTTGCTCCACGTTTCCCGAGCCAAACAATCAATTACAATATGTTTTAATCAAAAAATGTAAAAACAATTCAAAATAAATTCAATAATGGGATTATAAAGGCATTTAAATCGAGTAATAAGGCTTTTCCAGGCATGAGTGACTATAAATGAACTTTTCTTGACAATGGATGGCTTTTGCTCCACGTTTCCCGAGGCAAACAATCAATTACAATCTGTTTTAAAAAAAAAAATGTAAAAACAATTCAAAATAATTTCAATAATGGGATTATAAAGGCATTTAAATCGAGTAATAAGGCTTCTGTAGGCATGAGTGACTATAAATGATCTTTTCTTGGCAATGGATGGCTTTCGTTCCATGTTTCCCGAGATAAACAATCTATTACAACCTGCTTTAATCAAAAAATGTAAAAACAATTCAAAATAAATTCAATAATGGGATTATAAAGGCATTTAAATCGAGTAATAAGGCTTTTCTAGGCATGAGTGACTATAAATGATCTTTTCTTGACAATGGATGGCTTTCGTTCCATGTTTCCCAAGATAAACAATCTATTACAATCTGATTTAATGAAAAACTGTAAAAAAAAATCAAAATAAATTCAATAATGGGATTATAAAGGCATTTAAACCGAGTAATAAGGCTTCTCTAGGCATGAGTGACTATAAATGAACTTTTCTTGACAATGGATGGCTTTTGCTCCACGTTTCCCGAGCCAAACAATCAATTACAATATGTTTTAATCAAAAAATGTAAAAACAATTCAAAATAAATTCAATAATGGGATTATAAAGGCATTTAAATCGAGTAATAAGGCTTTTCCAGGCATGAGTGACTATAAATGAACTTTTCTTGACAATGGATGGCTTTTGCTCCACGTTTCCCGAGGCAAACAATCAATTACAATCTGTTTTAAACAAAAAATGTAAAAACAATTCAAAATAAATTCAATAATGGGATTATAAAGGCATTTAAATCGAGTAATAAGGCTTCTGTAGGCATGAGTGACTATAAATGATCTTTTCTTGGCAATGGATGGCTTTCGTTCCATGTTTCCCGAGATAAACAATCTATTACAACCTGCTTTAATCAAAAAATGTAAAAACAATTCAAAATAAATTCAATAATGGGATTATAAAGGCATTTAAATCGAGTAATAAGGCTTTTCTAGGCATGAGTGACTATAAATGATCTTTTCTTGACAATGGATGGCTTTCGTTCCATGTTTCCCAAGATAAACAATCTATTACAATCTGATTTAATGAAAAACTGTAAAAAAAAATCAAAATAAATTCAATAATGGGATTATAAAGGCATTTAAACCGAGTAATAAGGCTTCTCTAGGCATGAGTGACTATAAATGAACTTTTCTTGACAATGGATGGCTTTTGCTCCACGTTTCCCGAGCCAAACAATCAATTACAATATGTTTTAATCAAAAAATGTAAAAACAATTCAAAATAAATTCAATAATGGGATTATAAAGGCATTTAAATCGAGTAATAAGGCTTTTCTAGGCATGAGTGACTATAAATGAACTTTTCTTGACAATGGATGGCTTTTTGCTCCACGTTTCCCGAGGTAAACAATCAATTACAATCTGTTTTAATCAAAAAATGTAAAAATAATTCAAAATAAATTCAATAATGGGATTATAAGGGCATTTAAACCGAGTAATAAGGCTTTTCTAGGCATGAGTGACTATAAATGATCTTTTCTTGACAATGGATGGCTTTCGTTCCATGTTTCCCGAGATAAATAATCTATTACAACCTGTTTTAATCAAAAAATGTAAAAAAAATTCAAAATAAATTCAATAATGGGATTGTAAAGGCATTTAAACCGAGTAATAAGGCTTTTCTAGGCATGAGTGACTATAAATGAACTTTTCTTGACAATGGATGGCTTTTGCTCCACGTTTCCCGAGCCAAACAATCAATTACAATATGTTTTAATCAAAAAATGTAAAAACAATTCAAAATAAATTCAATAATGGGATTATAAAGGCATTTAAATCGAGTAATAAGGCTTTTCCAGGCATGAGTGACTATAAATGAACTTTTCTTGACAATGGATGGCTTTTGCTCCACGTTTCCCGAGGCAAACAATCAATTACAATCTGTTTTAAACAAAAAATGTAAAAACAATTCAAAATAAATTCAATAATGGGATTATAAAGGCATTTAAATCGAGTAATAAGGCTTCTGTAGGCATGAGTGACTATAAATGATCTTTTCTTGGCAATGGATGGCTTTCGTTCCATGTTTCCCGAGATAAACAATCTATTACAACCTGCTTTAATCAAAAAATGTAAAAACAATTCAAAATAAATTCAATAATGGGATTATAAAGGCATTTAAATCGAGTAATAAGGCTTTTCTAGGCATGAGTGACTATAAATGATCTTTTCTTGACAATGGATGGCTTTCGTTCCATGTTTCCCAAGATAAACAATCTATTACAATCTGATTTAATGAAAAACTGTAAAAAAAAATCAAAATAAATTCAATAATGGGATTATAAAGGCATTTAAACCGAGTAATAAGGCTTCTCTAGGCATGAGTGACTATAAATGAACTTTTCTTGACAATGGATGGCTTTTGCTCCACGTTTCCCGAGCCAAACAATCAATTACAATATGTTTTAATCAAAAAATGTAAAAACAATTCAAAATAAATTCAATAATGGGATTATAAAGGCATTTAAATCGAGTAATAAGGCTTTTCTAGGCATGAGTGACTATAAATGAACTTTTCTTGACAATGGATGGCTTTTTGCTCCACGTTTCCCGAGGTAAACAATCAATTACAATCTGTTTTAATCAAAAAATGTAAAAATAATTCAAAATAAATTCAATAATGGGATTATAAGGGCATTTAAACCGAGTAATAAGGCTTTTCTAGGCATGAGTGACTATAAATGATCTTTTCTTGACAATGGATGGCTTTCGTTCCATGTTTCCCGAGATAAATAATCTATTACAACCTGTTTTAATCAAAAAATGTAAAAAAAATTCAAAATAAATTCAATAATGGGATTGTAAAGGCATTTAAACCGAGTAATAAGGCTTTTCTAGGCATGAGTGACTATAAATGAACTTTTCTTGACAATGGATGGCTTTTGCTCCACGTTTCCCGAGGCAAACAATCAATTACAATATGTTTTAATCAAAAAATGTAAAAACAATTCAAAATAAATTCAATAATGGGATTATAAAGGCATTTAAATCGAGTAATAAGGCTTTTCCAGGCATGAGTGACTATAAATGAACTTTTCTTGACAATGGATGGCTTTTGCTCCACGTTTCCCGAGGCAAACAATCAATTACAATCTGTTTTAAACAAAAAATGTAAAAACAATTCAAAATAATTTCAATAATGGGATTATAAAGGCATTTAAATCGAGTAATAAGGCTTCTGTAGGCATGAGTGACTATAAATGATCTTTTCTTGGCAATGGATGGCTTTCGTTCCATGTTTCCCGAGATAAACAATCTATTACAACCTGCTTTAATCAAAAAATGTAAAAACAATTCAAAATAAATTCAATAATGGGATTATAAAGGCATTTAAATCGAGTAATAAGGCTTTTCTAGGCATGAGTGACTATAAATGATCTTTTCTTGACAATGGATGGCTTTCGTTCCATGTTTCCCAAGATAAACAATCTATTACAATCTGATTTAATGAAAAACTGTAAAAAAAAATCAAAATAAATTCAATAATGGGATTATAAAGGCATTTAAACCGAGTAATAAGGCTTCTCTAGGCATGAGTGACTATAAATGAACTTTTCTTGACAATGGATGGCTTTTGCTCCACGTTTCCCGAGCCAAACAATCAATTACAATATGTTTTAATCAAAAAATGTAAAAACAATTCAAAATAAATTCAATAATGGGATTATAAAGGCATTTAAATCGAGTAATAAGGCTTTTCTAGGCATGAGTGACTATAAATGAACTTTTCTTGACAATGGATGGCTTTTTGCTCCACGTTTCCCGAGGTAAACAATCAATTACAATCTGTTTTAATCAAAAAATGTAAAAATAATTCAAAATAAATTCAATAATGGGATTATAAGGGCATTTAAACCGAGTAATAAGGCTTTTCTAGGCATGAGTGACTATAAATGATCTTTTCTTGACAATGGATGGCTTTCGTTCCATGTTTCCCGAGATAAATAATCTATTACAACCTGTTTTAATCAAAAAATGTAAAAAAAATTCAAAATAAATTCAATAATGGGATTGTAAAGGCATTTAAACCGAGTAATAAGGCTTTTCTAGGCATGAGTGACTATAAATGAACTTTTCTTGACAATGGATGGCTTTTGCTCCACGTTTCCCGAGGCAAACAATCAATTACAATCTGTTTTAATCAAAAAATGTAAAAACAATTCAAAATAAATTCAATAATGGGATTATAAAGGCATTTAAATCGAGTAATAAGGCTTTTCCAGGCATGAGTGACTATAAATGAACTTTTCTTGACAATGGATGGCTTTTGCTCCACGTTTCCCGAGGCAAACAATCAATTACAATCTGTTTTAAACAAAAAATGTAAAAACAATTCAAAATAATTTCAATAATGGGATTATAAAGGCATTTAAATCGAGTAATAAGGCTTCTGTAGGCATGAGTGACTATAAATGATCTTTTCTTGGCAATGGATGGCTTTCGTTCCATGTTTCCCGAGATAAACAATCTATTACAACCTGCTTTAATCAAAAAATGTAAAAACAATTCAAAATAAATTCAATAATGGGATTATAAAGGCATTTAAATCGAGTAATAAGGCTTTTCTAGGCATGAGTGACTATAAATGATCTTTTCTTGACAATGGATGGCTTTCGTTCCATGTTTCCCAAGATAAACAATCTATTACAATCTGATTTAATGAAAAACTGTAAAAAAAAATCAAAATAAATTCAATAATGGGATTATAAAGGCATTTAAACCGAGTAATAAGGCTTCTCTAGGCATGAGTGACTATAAATGAACTTTTCTTGACAATGGATGGCTTTTGCTCCACGTTTCCCGAGCCAAACAATCAATTACAATATGTTTTAATCAAAAAATGTAAAAACAATTCAAAATAAATTCAATAATGGGATTATAAAGGCATTTAAATCGAGTAATAAGGCTTTTCTAGGCATGAGTGACTATAAATGAACTTTTCTTGACAATGGATGGCTTTTTGCTCCACGTTTCCCGAGGTAAACAATCAATTACAATCTGTTTTAATCAAAAAATGTAAAAATAATTCAAAATAAATTCAATAATGGGATTATAAGGGCATTTAAACCGAGTAATAAGGCTTTTCGAGGCATGAGTGACTATAAATGATCTTTTCTTGACAATGGATGGCTTTCGTTCCATGTTTCCCGAGATAAATAATCTATTACAACCTGTTTTAATCAAAAAATGTAAAAAAAATTCAAAATAAATTCAATAATGGGATTGTAAAGGCATTTAAACCGAGTAATAAGGCTTTTCTAGGCATGAGTGACTATAAATGAACTTTTCTTGACAATGGATGGCTTTTGCTCCACGTTTCCCGAGGCAAACAATCAATTACAATCTGTTTTAATAAAAAAATGTAAAAACAATTCAAAATAAATTCAATAATGGGATTATAAAGGCATTTAAATCGAGTAATAAGGCTTTTCCAGGCATGAGTGACTATAAATGAACTTTTCTTGACAATGGATGGCTTTTGCTCCACGTTTCCCGAGGCAAACAATCAATTACAATCTGTTTTAAACAAAAAATGTAAAAACAATTCAAAATAATTTCAATAATGGGATTATAAAGGCATTTAAATCGAGTAATAAGGCTTCTGTAGGCATGAGTGACTATAAATGATCTTTTCTTGGCAATGGATGGCTTTCGTTCCATGTTTCCCGAGATAAACAATCTATTACAACCTGCTTTAATCAAAAAATGTAAAAACAATTCAAAATAAATTCAATAATGGGATTATAAAGGCATTTAAATCGAGTAATAAGGCTTTTCTAGGCATGAGTGACTATAAATGATCTTTTCTTGACAATGGATGGCTTTCGTTCCATGTTTCCCAAGATAAACAATCTATTACAATCTGATTTAATGAAAAACTGTAAAAAAAAATCAAAATAAATTCAATAATGGGATTATAAAGGCATTTAAACCGAGTAATAAGGCTTCTCTAGGCATGAGTGACTATAAATGAACTTTTCTTGACAATGGATGGCTTTTGCTCCACGTTTCCCGAGCCAAACAATCAATTACAATATGTTTTAATCAAAAAATGTAAAAACAATTCAAAATAAATTCAATAATGGGATTATAAAGGCATTTAAATCGAGTAATAAGGCTTTTCTAGGCATGAGTGACTATAAATGAACTTTTCTTGACAATGGATGGCTTTTTGCTCCACGTTTCCCGAGGTAAACAATCAATTACAATCTGTTTTAATCAAAAAATGTAAAAATAATTCAAAATAAATTCAATAATGGGATTATAAGGGCATTTAAACCGAGTAATAAGGCTTTTCTAGGCATGAGTGACTATAAATGATCTTTTCTTGACAATGGATGGCTTTCGTTCCATGTTTCCCGAGATAAATAATCTATTACAACCTGTTTTAATCAAAAAATGTAAAAAAAATTCAAAATAAATTCAATAATGGGATTGTAAAGGCATTTAAACCGAGTAATAAGGCTTTTCTAGGCATGAGTGACTATAAATGAACTTTTCTTGACAATGGATGGCTTTTGCTCCACGTTTCCCGAGCCAAACAATCAATTACAATATGTTTTAATCAAAAAATGTAAAAACAATTCAAAATAAATTCAATAATGGGATTATAAAGGCATTTAAATCGAGTAATAAGGCTTTTCCAGGCATGAGTGACTATAAATGAACTTTTCTTGACAATGGATGGCTTTTGCTCCACGTTTCCCGAGGCAAACAATCAATTACAATCTGTTTTAAACAAAAAATGTAAAAACAATTCAAAATAATTTCAATAATGGGATTATAAAGGCATTTAAATCGAGTAATAAGGCTTCTGTAGGCATGAGTGACTATAAATGATCTTTTCTTGGCAATGGATGGCTTTCGTTCCATGTTTCCCGAGATAAACAATCTATTACAACCTGCTTTAATCAAAAAATGTAAAAAAAATTCAAAATAAATTCAATAATGGGATTATAAAAGCATTTAAACCGAGTAATAAGGCTTTTCTAGGCATGAGTGACTATAAATGGTCTTTCTTGACAATGGATGGCTTTCGTTCCATGTTTCCCGAGATAAACAATCTATTACAATCTGTTTTAATCAAAAAATGTAAAAACAATTCAAAATAAATTCAATAATGGGATTATAAAGGCATTTAAATCGAGTAATAAGGCTTTTCTAGGCATGAGTGACTATAAATGAACTTTTCTTGACAATGGATGGCTTTTGCTCCACGTTTCCCGAGGCAAACAATCAATTACAATATGTTTTAATCAAAAAATGTAAAAACAATTCAAAATAAATTCAATAATGGGATTATAAGGGCATTTAAATCGAGTAATAAGGCTTTTCTAGGCATGAGTGACTATAAATGATCTTTTCTTGACAATGGATGGCTTTCGTTCCATGTTTCTCGAGATAAACAGTCTATTACAATCTGATTTAATGAAAAACTATAAAAAAAATCAAAATAAATTCAATAATGGGATTATAAAGGCATTTAAACCGAGTAATAAGGCTTCTCTAGGCATGAGTGACTGTAAATGAACTTTTCTTGACAATGGATGGCTTTTGCTCCACGCTTCCCGAGGCAAACATTCAATTACAATCTGTTTAATCAAAAAATGTCAAAAAAGTTCAAAATAAATTCAATAATGGGATTATAAAGGCATTTAAACGGAGTAATAAGGCTTCCCTAGGCATGAGTGACTATAAATGAACTTTTCTTGACAATGGATGGCTTTTGCTCCACGTTTCCCGAGGCAAACAATCAATTAAAATATGTTTTAATCAAAAAATGTAAAAACAATTCAAAATAAATTCAATAATGGGATTATAAAGGCATTTAAATCGAGTAATAAGGCTTTTCTAGGCATGAGTGACTATAAATGATCTTTTCTTGACAATGGATGGCTTTCGTTCCATGTTTCCCAAGATAAACAATCTATTACAATCTGATTTAATGAAAAACTGTAAAAAAAAATCAAAATAAATTCAATAATGGGATTATAAAGGCATTTAAACCGAGTAATAAGGCTTCTCTAGGCATGAGTGACTATAAATGAACTTTTCTTGACAATGGATGGCTTTTGCTCCACGTTTCCCGAGCCAAACAATCAATTACAATATGTTTTAATCAAAAAATGTAAAAACAATTCAAAATAAATTCAATAATGGGATTATAAAGGCATTTAAATCGAGTAATAAGGCTTTTCTAGGCATGAGTGACTATAAATGAACTTTTCTTGACAATGGATGGCTTTTTGCTCCACGTTTCCCGAGGTAAACAATCAATTACAATCTGTTTTAATCAAAAAATGTAAAAATAATTCAAAATAAATTCAATAATGGGATTATAAGGGCATTTAAACCGAGTAATAAGGCTTTTCTAGGCATGAGTGACTATAAATGATCTTTTCTTGACAATGGATGGCTTTCGTTCCATGTTTCCCGAGATAAATAATCTATTACAACCTGTTTTAATCAAAAAATGTAAAAAAAATTCAAAATAAATTCAATAATGGGATTGTAAAGGCATTTAAACCGAGTAATAAGGCTTTTCTAGGCATGAGTGACTATAAATGAACTTTTCTTGACAATGGATGGCTTTTGCTCCACGTTTCCCGAGGCAAACAATCAATTACAATATGTTTTAATCAAAAAATGTAAAAACAATTCAAAATAAATTCAATAATGGGATTATAAAGGCATTTAAATCGAGTAATAAGGCTTTTCCAGGCATGAGTGACTATAAATGAACTTTTCTTGACAATGGATGGCTTTTGCTCCACGTTTCCCGAGGCAAACAATCAATTACAATCTGTTTTAAACAAAAAATGTAAAAACAATTCAAAATAATTTCAATAATGGGATTATAAAGGCATTTAAATCGAGTAATAAGGCTTCTGTAGGCATGAGTGACTATAAATGATCTTTTCTTGGCAATGGATGGCTTTCGTTCCATGTTTCCCGAGATAAACAATCTATTACAACCTGCTTTAATCAAAAAATGTAAAAAAAATTCAAAATAAATTCAATAATGGGATTATAAAAGCATTTAAACCGAGTAATAAGGCTTTTCTAGGCATGAGTGACTATAAATGGTCTTTCTTGACAATGGATGGCTTTCGTTCCATGTTTCCCGAGATAAACAATCTATTACAATCTGTTTTAATCAAAAAATGTAAAAACAATTCAAAATAAATTCAATAATGGGATTATAAAGGCATTTAAATCGAGTAATAAGGCTTTTCTAGGCATGAGTGACTATAAATGAACTTTTCTTGACAATGGATGGCTTTTGCTCCACGTTTCCCGAGGCAAACAATCAATTACAATATGTTTTAATCAAAAAATGTAAAAACAATTCAAAATAAATTCAATAATGGGATTATAAAGGCATTTAAATCGAGTAATAAGGCTTTTCTAGGCATGAGTGACTATAAATGAACTTTTCTTGACAATGGATGGCTTTTGCTCCACGTTTCCCGAGGCAAACAATCAATTACAATATGTTTTAATCAAAAAATGTAAAAACAATTCAAAATAAATTCAATAATGGGATTATAAAGGCATTTAAACCGAGTAATAAGGCTTTTCTAGGCATGAGTGACTATAAATGATGTTTTCTTGACAATGGATGGCTTTCGTTCCATGTTTCCCGAGATAAACAATCTATTATAATCTGTTTTAATCAAAAAATGTAAAAAAAATTCAAAATAAATTCAATAATGGGATTATAAAAGCATTTAAACCGAGTAATAAGGCTTTTCTAGGCATGAGTGACTATAAATGAACTTTTCTTGACAATGGATGGCTTTCGCTCTATGTTTCCCGAGGCAAACAATCAATTACAATATGTTTTAATCAAAAAATTTCAAAAAAGTTCAAAATAAATTCAATAATGGGATTATAAAGGCATTTAAACCGAGTAATAAGGCTTTTCTAGGCATGAGTGACTATAAATGATGTTTTCTTGACAATGGATGGCTTTCGTTCCATGTTTCCCGAGATAAACAATGTATTAGAATCTGTTTTAATAAAAAAATGTAAAAATAATTCAAAATAAATTCGATAATGGGATTATAAGGGCATTTAAATCGAGTAATAAGGCTTTTCTAGGCATGAGTGACTATAAATGATCTTTTCTTGACAATGGATGGCTTTCGTTCCATGTTTCTCGAGATAAACAGTCTATTACAATCTGATTTAATGAAAAACTATAAAAAAAATCAAAATAAATTCAATAATGGGATTATAAAGGCATTTAAACCGAGTAATAAGGCTTCTCTAGGCATGAGTGACTGTAAATGAACTTTTCTTGACAATGGATGGCTTTTGCTCCACGCTTCCCGAGGCAAACATTCAATTACAATCTGTTTAATCAAAAAATGTCAAAAAAGTTCAAAATAAATTCAATAATGGGATTATAAAGGCATTTAAACGGAGTAATAAGGCTTCCCTAGGCATGAGTGACTATAAATGAACTTTTCTTGACAATGGATGGCTTTTGCTCCACGTTTCCCGAGGCAAACAATCAATTAAAATATGTTTTAATCAAAAAATGTAAAAACAATTCAAAATAAATTCAATAATGGGATGATAAAGGCATTTAAATCGAGTAATAAGGCTTTTCTAGGCATGAGTGACTATAAATGATCTTTTCTTGACAATGGATGGCTTTCGTTCCATGTTTCCCAAGATAAACAATCTATTACAATCTGATTTAATGAAAAACTGTAAAAAAAAATCAAAATAAATTCAATAATGGGATTATAAAGGCATTTAAACCGAGTAATAAGGCTTCTCTAGGCATGAGTGACTATAAATGAACTTTTCTTGACAATGGATGGCTTTTGCTACACGTTTCCCGAGGCAAACAATCAATTACAATATGTTTTAATCAAAAAATGTAAAAACAATTCAAAATAAATTCAATAATGGGATTATAAAGGCGTTTAAATCGAGTAATAAGGCTTTTCTAGGCATGAGTGACTATAAATGAACTTTTCTTAACAATGGATGGCTTTTTGCTCCACGTTTCCCGAGGTAAACAATCAATTACAATCTGTTTTAATCAAAAAATGTAAAAATAATTCAAAATAAATTCAATAATGGGATTATAAGGGCATTTAAACCGAGTAATAAGGCTTTTCTAGGCATGAGTGACTATAAATGATCTTTTCTTGACAATGGATGGCTTTCGTTCCATGTTTCCCGAGATAAATAATCTATTACAACCTGTTTTAATCAAAAAATGTAAAAAAAATTCAAAATAAATTCAATAATGGGATTGTAAAGGCATTTAAACCGAGTAATAAGTCTTTTCTAGGCATGAGTGACTATAAATGAACTTTTCTTGACAATGGATGGCTTTTGCTCCACGTTTCCCGAGGCAAACAATCAATTACAATATGTTTTAATCAAAAAATGTAAAAACAATTCAAAATAAATTCAATAATGGGATTATAAAGGCATTTAAATCGAGTAATAAGGCTTTTCCAGGCATGAGTGACTATAAATGAACTTTTCTTGACAATGGATGGCTTTTGCTCCACGTTTCCCGAGGCAAACAATCAATTACAATCTGTTTTAAACAAAAAATGTAAAAACAATTCAAAATAAATTCAATAATGGGATTATAAAGGCATTTAAATCGAGTAATAAGGCTTCTGTAGGCATGAGTGACTATAAATGATCTTTTCTTGGCAATGGATGGCTTTCGTTCCATGTTTCCCGAGATAAACAATCTATTACAACCTGTTTTAATCAAAAAATGTAAAAAAAATTCAAAATAAATTCAATAATGGGATTATAAAAGCATTTAAACCGAGTAATAAGGCTTTTCTAGGCATGAGTGACTATAAATGATCTTTTCTTGACAATGGATGGCTTTCGTTCCATGTTTCCCGAGATAAACAATCTATTACAATCTGTTTTAATCAAAAACTGTAAAAAAAATCAAAATAAATTCAATAATGGGATTATAGAGGCATTTACACCGAGTAATAAGGCTTCTCTAGGCATGAGTGACTATAAATGAACTTTTCTTGACAATGGATGGCTTTTGCTCCACGTTTCCCGATGCAAACAATCAATTACAATATGTTTTAATCAAAAAATGTAAAAACAATTCAAAATAAATTCAATAATGGGATTATAAAGGCATTTAAATCGAGTAATAAGGCTTTTCTAGGCATGAGTGACTATAAATGAACTTTTCTTGACAATGGATGGCTTTTGCTCCACGTTTCCCGAGGCAAACAATCAATTACAATATGTTTTAATCAAAAAATGTAAAAACAATTCAAAATAAATTCAATAATGGGATTATAAAGGCATTTAAACCGAGTAATAAGGCTTTTCTAGGCTTGAGTGACTATAAATGATGTTTTCTTGACAATGGATGGCTTTCGTTCCATGTTTCCCGAGATAAACAATCTATTATAATCTGTTTTAATCAAAAAATGTAAAAAAAATTCAAAATAAATTCAATAATGGGATTATAAAAGCATTTAAACCGAGTAATAAGGCTTTTCTAGGCATGAGTGACTATAAATGAACTTTTCTTGACAATGGATGGCTTTCGCTCTATGTTTCCCGAGGCAAACAATCAATTACAATATGTTTTAATCAAAAAATTTCAAAAAAGTTCAAAATAAATTCAATAATGGGATTATAAAAGGCATTTAAACCGAGTAATAAGGCTTTTCTAGGCATGAGTGACTATAAATGATGTTTTCTTGACAATGGATGGCTTTCGTTCCATGTTTCCCGAGATAAACAATGTATTAGAATCTGTTTTAATAAAAAAATGTAAAAATAATTCAAAATAAATTCGATAATGGGATTATAAGGGCATTTAAATCGAGTAATAAGGCTTTTCTAGGCATGAGTGACTATAAATGATCTTTTCTTGACAATGGATGGCTTTCGTTCCATGTTTCTCGAGATAAACAATCTATTACAATCTGATTTAATGAAAAACTATAAAAAAAATCAAAATAAATTCAATAATGGGATTATAAAGGCATTTAAACCGAGTAATAAGGCTTCTCTAGGCATGAGTGACTGTAAATGAACTTTTCTTGACAATGGATGGCTTTTGCTCCACGCTTCCCGAGGCAAACATTCAATTACAATCTGTTTAATCAAAAAATGTCAAAAAAGTTCAAAATAAATTCAATAATGGGATTATAAAGGCATTTAAACGGAGTAATAAGGCTTCCCTAGGCATGAGTGACTATAAATGAACTTTTCTTGACAATGGATGGCTTTTGCTCCACGTTTCCCGAGGCAAACAATCAATTAAAATATGTTTTAATCAAAAAATGTAAAAACAATTCAAAATAAATTCAATAATGGGATTATAAAGGCATTTAAATCGAGTAATAAGGCTTTTCTAGGCATGAGTGACTATAAATGATCTTTTCTTGACAATGGATGGCTTTCGTTCCATGTTTCCCAAGATAAACAATCTATTACAATCTGATTTAATGAAAAACTGTAAAAAAAAATCAAAATAAATTCAATAATGGGATTATAAAGGCATTTAAACCGAGTAATAAGGCTTCTCTAGGCATGAGTGACTATAAATGAACTTTTCTTGACAATGGATGGCTTTTGCTACACGTTTCCCGAGCCAAACAATCAATTACAATATGTTTTAATCAAAAAATGTAAAAACAATTCAAAATAAATTCAATAATTGGATTATAAAGGCATTTAAATCGAGTAATAAGGCTTTTCTAGGCATGAGTGACTATAAATGAACTTTTCTTAACAATGGATGGCTTTTTGCTCCACGTTTCCCGAGGTAAACAATCAATTACAATCTGTTTTAATCAAAAAATGTAAAAATAATTCAAAATAAATTCAATAATGGGATTATAAGGGCAATTAAACTGAGTAATAAGGCTTTTCTAGGCATGAGTGACTATAAATGATCTTTTCTTGACAATGGATGGCTTTCGTTCCATGTTTCCCGAGATAAATAATCTATTACTACCTGTTTTAATCAAAAAATGTAAAAAAAATTCAAAATAAATTCAATAATGGGATTGTAAAGGCATTTAAACCGAGTAATAAGTCTTTTCTAGGCATGAGTGACTATAAATGAACTTTTCTTGACAATGGATGGCTTTTGCTCCACGTTTCCCGAGGCAAACAATCAATTACAATATGTTTTAATCAAAAAATGTAAAAACAATTCAAAATAAATTCAATAATGGGATTATAAAGGCATTTAAATCGAGTAATAAGGCTTTTCTAGGCATGAGTGACTATAAATGAACTTTTCTTGACAATGGATGGCTTTTGCTCCACGTTTCCCGAGGCAAACAATCAATTACAATATGTTTTAATCAAAAAATGTAAAAACAATTCAAAATAAATTCAATAATGGGATTATAAAGGCATTTAAACCGAGTAATAAGGCTTTTCTAGGCATGAGTGACTATAAATGATGTTTTCTTGACAATGGATGGCTTTCGTTCCATGTTTCCCGAGATAAACAATCTATTATAATCTGTTTTAATCAAAAAATGTAAAAAAAATTCAAAATAAATTCAATAATGGGATTATAAAAGCATTTAAACCGAGTAATAAGGCTTTTCTAGGCATGAGTGACTATAAATGAACTTTTCTTGACAATGGATGGCTTTCGCTCTATGTTTCCCGAGGCAAACAATCAATTACAATATGTTTTAATCAAAAAATTTCAAAAAAGTTCAAAATAAATTCAATAATGGGATTATAAAGGCATTTAAACCGAGTAATAAGGCTTTTCTAGGCATGAGTGACTATAAATGATGTTTTCTTGACAATGGATGGCTTTCGTTCCATGTTTCCCGAGATAAACAATGTATTAGAATCTGTTTTAATAAAAAAATGTAAAAATAATTCAAAATAAATTCGATAATGGGATTATAAGGGCATTTAAATCGAGTAATAAGGCTTTTCTAGGCATGAGTGACTATAAATGATCTTTTCTTGACAATGGATGGCTTTCGTTCCATGTTTCTCGAGATAAACAGTCTATTACAATCTGATTTAATGAAAAACTATAAAAAAAATCAAAATAAATTCAATAATGGGATTATAAAGGCATTTAAACCGAGTAATAAGGCTTCTCTAGGCATGAGTGACTGTAAATGAACTTTTCTTGACAATGGATGGCTTTTGCTCCACGCTTCCCGAGGCAAACATTCAATTACAATCTGTTTAATCAAAAAATGTCAAAAAAGTTCAAAATAAATTCAATAATGGGATTATAAAGGCATTTAAACGGAGTAATAAGGCTTCCCTAGGCATGAGTGACTATAAATGAACTTTTCTTGACAATGGATGGCTTTTGCTCCACGTTTCCCGAGGCAAACAATCAATTAAAATATGTTTTAATCAAAAAATGTAAAAACAATTCAAAATAAATTCAATAATGGGATTATAAAGGCATTTAAATCGAGTAATAAGGCTTTTCTAGGCATGAGTGACTATAAATGATCTTTTCTTGACAATGGATGGCTTTCGTTCCATGTTTCCCAAGATAAACAATCTATTACAATCTGATTTAATGAAAAACTGTAAAAAAAAATCAAAATAAATTCAATAATGGGATTATAAAGGCATTTAAACCGAGTAATAAGGCTTCTCTAGGCATGAGTGACTATAAATGAACTTTTCTTGACAATGGATGGCTTTTGCTACACGTTTCCCGAGGCAAACAATCAATTACAATATGTTTTAATCAAAAAATGTAAAAACAATTCAAAATAAATTCAATAATGGGATTATAAAGGCGTTTAAATCGAGTAATAAGGCTTTTCTAGGCATGAGTGACTATAAATGAACTTTTCTTAACAATGGATGGCTTTTTGCTCCACGTTTCCCGAGGTAAACAATCAATTACAATCTGTTTTAATCAAAAAATGTAAAAATAATTCAAAATAAATTCAATAATGGGATTATAAGGGCATTTAAACCGAGTAATAAGGCTTTTCTAGGCATGAGTGACTATAAATGATCTTTTCTTGACAATGGATGGCTTTCGTTCCATGTTTCCCGAGATAAATAATCTATTACAACCTGTTTTAATCAAAAAATGTAAAAAAAATTCAAAATAAATTCAATAATGGGATTGTAAAGGCATTTAAACCGAGTAATAAGTCTTTTCTAGGCATGAGTGACTATAAATGAACTTTTCTTGACAATGGATGGCTTTTGCTCCACGTTTCCCGAGGCAAACAATCAATTACAATATGTTTTAATCAAAAAATGTAAAAACAATTCAAAATAAATTCAATAATGGGATTATAAAGGCATTTAAATCGAGTAATAAGGCTTTTCCAGGCATGAGTGACTATAAATGAACTTTTCTTGACAATGGATGGCTTTTGCTCCACGTTTCCCGAGGCAAACAATCAATTACAATCTGTTTTAAACAAAAAATGTAAAAACAATTCAAAATAAATTCAATAATGGGATTATAAAGGCATTTAAATCGAGTAATAAGGCTTCTGTAGGCATGAGTGACTATAAATGATCTTTTCTTGGCAATGGATGGCTTTCGTTCCATGTTTCCCGAGATAAACAATCTATTACAACCTGTTTTAATCAAAAAATGTAAAAAAAATTCAAAATAAATTCAATAATGGGATTATAAAAGCATTTAAACCGAGTAATAAGGCTTTTCTAGGCATGAGTGACTATAAATGATCTTTTCTTGACAATGGATGGCTTTCGTTCCATGTTTCCCGAGATAAACAATCTATTACAATCTGTTTTAATCAAAAACTGTAAAAAAAATCAAAATAAATTCAATAATGGGATTATAGAGGCATTTACACCGAGTAATAAGGCTTCTCTAGGCATGAGTGACTATAAATGAACTTTTCTTGACAATGGATGGCTTTTGCTCCACGTTTCCCGATGCAAACAATCAATTACAATATGTTTTAATCAAAAAATGTAAAAACAATTCAAAATAAATTCAATAATGGGATTATAAAGGCATTTAAATCGAGTAATAAGGCTTTTCTAGGCATGAGTGACTATAAATGAACTTTTCTTGACAATGGATGGCTTTTGCTCCACGTTTCCCGAGGCAAACAATCAATTACAATATGTTTTAATCAAAAAATGTAAAAACAATTCAAAATAAATTCAATAATGGGATTATAAAGGCATTTAAACCGAGTAATAAGGCTTTTCTAGGCTTGAGTGACTATAAATGATGTTTTCTTGACAATGGATGGCTTTCGTTCCATGTTTCCCGAGATAAACAATCTATTATAATCTGTTTTAATCAAAAAATGTAAAAAAAATTCAAAATAAATTCAATAATGGGATTATAAAAGCATTTAAACCGAGTAATAAGGCTTTTCTAGGCATGAGTGACTATAAATGAACTTTTCTTGACAATGGATGGCTTTCGCTCTATGTTTCCCGAGGCAAACAATCAATTACAATATGTTTTAATCAAAAAATTTCAAAAAAGTTCAAAATAAATTCAATAATGGGATTATAAAAGGCATTTAAACCGAGTAATAAGGCTTTTCTAGGCATGAGTGACTATAAATGATGTTTTCTTGACAATGGATGGCTTTCGTTCCATGTTTCCCGAGATAAACAATGTATTAGAATCTGTTTTAATAAAAAAATGTAAAAATAATTCAAAATAAATTCGATAATGGGATTATAAGGGCATTTAAATCGAGTAATAAGGCTTTTCTAGGCATGAGTGACTATAAATGATCTTTTCTTGACAATGGATGGCTTTCGTTCCATGTTTCTCGAGATAAACAATCTATTACAATCTGATTTAATGAAAAACTATAAAAAAAATCAAAATAAATTCAATAATGGGATTATAAAGGCATTTAAACCGAGTAATAAGGCTTCTCTAGGCATGAGTGACTGTAAATGAACTTTTCTTGACAATGGATGGCTTTTGCTCCACGCTTCCCGAGGCAAACATTCAATTACAATCTGTTTAATCAAAAAATGTCAAAAAAGTTCAAAATAAATTCAATAATGGGATTATAAAGGCATTTAAACGGAGTAATAAGGCTTCCCTAGGCATGAGTGACTATAAATGAACTTTTCTTGACAATGGATGGCTTTTGCTCCACGTTTCCCGAGGCAAACAATCAATTAAAATATGTTTTAATCAAAAAATGTAAAAACAATTCAAAATAAATTCAATAATGGGATTATAAAGGCATTTAAATCGAGTAATAAGGCTTTTCTAGGCATGAGTGACTATAAATGATCTTTTCTTGACAATGGATGGCTTTCGTTCCATGTTTCCCAAGATAAACAATCTATTACAATCTGATTTAATGAAAAACTGTAAAAAAAAATCAAAATAAATTCAATAATGGGATTATAAAGGCATTTAAACCGAGTAATAAGGCTTCTCTAGGCATGAGTGACTATAAATGAACTTTTCTTGACAATGGATGGCTTTTGCTACACGTTTCCCGAGCCAAACAATCAATTACAATATGTTTTAATCAAAAAATGTAAAAACAATTCAAAATAAATTCAATAATTGGATTATAAAGGCATTTAAATCGAGTAATAAGGCTTTTCTAGGCATGAGTGACTATAAATGAACTTTTCTTAACAATGGATGGCTTTTTGCTCCACGTTTCCCGAGGTAAACAATCAATTACAATCTGTTTTAATCAAAAAATGTAAAAATAATTCAAAATAAATTCAATAATGGGATTATAAGGGCAATTAAACTGAGTAATAAGGCTTTTCTAGGCATGAGTGACTATAAATGATCTTTTCTTGACAATGGATGGCTTTCGTTCCATGTTTCCCGAGATAAATAATCTATTACTACCTGTTTTAATCAAAAAATGTAAAAAAAATTCAAAATAAATTCAATAATGGGATTGTAAAGGCATTTAAACCGAGTAATAAGTCTTTTCTAGGCATGAGTGACTATAAATGAACTTTTCTTGACAATGGATGGCTTTTGCTCCACGTTTCCCGAGGCAAACAATCAATTACAATATGTTTTAATCAAAAAATGTAAAAACAATTCAAAATAAATTCAATAATGGGATTATAAAGGCATTTAAATCGAGTAATAAGGCTTTTCCAGGCATGAGTGACTATAAATGAACTTTTCTTGACAATGGATGGCTTTTGCTCCACGTTTCCCGAGGCAAACAATCAATTACAATCTGTTTTAAACAAAAAATGTAAAAACAATTCAAAATAAATTCAATAATGGGATTATAAAGGCATTTAAATCGAGTAATAAGGCTTCTGTAGGCATGAGTGACTATAAATGATCTTTTCTTGGCAATGGATGGCTTTCGTTCCATGTTTCCCGAGATAAACAATCTATTACAACCTGTTTTAATCAAAAAATGTAAAAAAAATTCAAAATAAATTCAATAATGGGATTATAAAAGCATTTAAACCGAGTAATAAGGCTTTTCTAGGCATGAGTGACTATAAATGGTCTTTCTTGACAATGGATGGCTTTCGTTCCATGTTTCCCGAGATAAACAATCTATTACAATCTGTTTTAATCAAAAAATGTAAAAACAATTCAAAATAAATTCAATAATGGGATTATAAAGGCATTTAAATCGAGTAATAAGGCTTTTCTAGGCATGAGTGACTATAAATGAACTTTTCTTGACAATGGATGGCTTTTGCTCCACGTTTCCCGGGGCAAACAATCAATTACAATATGTTTTAATCAAAAAATGTAAAAACAATTCAAAATAAATTCAATAATGGGATTATAAAGGCATTTAAATCGAGTAATAAGGCTTTTCTAGGCATGAGTGACTATAAATGAACTTTTCTTGACAATGGATGGCTTTTGCTCCACGTTTCCCGAGGCAAACAATCAATTACAATATGTTTTAATCAAAAAATGTAAAAACAATTCAAAATAAATTCAATAATGGGATTATAAAGGCATTTAAACCGAGTAATAAGGCTTTTCTAGGCATGAGTGACTATAAATGATGTTTTCTTGACAATGGATGGCTTTCGTTCCATGTTTCCCGAGATAAACAATCTATTATAATCTGTTTTAATCAAAAAATGTAAAAAAAATTCAAAATAAATTCAATAATGGGATTATAAAAGCATTTAAACCGAGTAATAAGGCTTTTCTAGGCATGAGTGACTATAAATGTTATTTTCTTGACAATGGATGGCTTTCGTTCCATGTTTCCCGAGATAAACAATCTGTTACAATCTGTTTTAATCAAAAAATGTAAAAACAATTCAAAATAAATTCAATAATGGGATTATAAGGGCATTTAAATCGAGTAATAAGGCTTTTCTAGGCATGAGTGACTATAAATGAACTTTTCTTGACAATGGATGGCTTTTGCTCCACGTTTCCCGAGGCAAACAATCAATTACAATCTGTTTTAATAAAAAAATGTAAAAATAATTCAAAATAAATTAAATAATGGGATTATAAAGGCATTTAAACCGAGTAATAAGGCTTTTCTAGGCATGAGTGACTATAAATGATGTTTTCTTGACAATGGATGGCTTTCGTTCCATGTTTCCCGAGATAAACAATCTATTACAATCTGTTTTAATCAAAAAATGTAAAAAAAATTCAAAATAAATTCAATAATGGGATTATAAAAGCATTTAAACCGAGTAATAAGGCTTTTCTAGGCATGAGTGACTATAAATGATCTTTTCTTGACAATGGATGGCTTTCGTTCCATGTTTCCCGAGATAAACAATCTATTACAATCTGTTTTAATCAAAAACTGTAAAAAAAATCAAAATAAATTCAATAATGGGATTATAAAGGCATTTAAACCGAGTAATAAGGCTTCTGTAGGCATGGTGACTATAAATGAACTTTTCTTGACAATGGATGGCTTTTGCTCCACGTTTCCCGAGGCAAACAATCAATTACAATATGTTTTAATAAAAAAATGTAAAAATAATTCAAAATAAATTCAATAATGGGATTATAAGGGCATTTAAACCGAGTAATAAGGCTTTTCTAGACATGAGTGACTATAAATGATCTTTTCTTGACAATGGATGGCTTTCGTTCCATTTTTCCCGAGATAAACAATCTATTACAATCTGTTTTAATCAAAAAATGTAAAAAAAATTCAAAATTAATTCAATAATGGGATTATAAAAGCATTTAAACCGAGTAATAAGGCTTTTCTAGGAATGAGTGACTATAAATGAACTTTTCTTGACAATGGATGGCTTTTGCTGCACGTTTCCCGAGGCAAACAATCAATTACAATCTGTTTTAATAAAAAAATGTAAAAATAATTCAAATTAAATTCAATAATGGGATTATAAAGGCATTTAAACCGAGTAATAAGGCTTTTCTAGGCATGAGTGACTATAAATGATGTTTTCTTGACAATGGATGGCTTTCGTTCCATGTTTCCCGAGATAAACAATCTATTACAATCTGTTTTAATCAAAAAATGTAAAAAAAATTCAAAATAAATTCAATAATGGGATTATAAAAGCATTTAAACCGAGTAATAAGGCTTTTCTAGGCATGAGTGACTATAAATGATCTTTTCTTGACAATGGATGGCTTTCGTTCCATGTTTCCCGGGATAAACAATCTATTACAATCTGTTTTAATCAAAAACTGTAAAAAAAATGAAAATAAATTCAATAATGGGATTATAAAGGCATTTAAACCGAGTAATAAGGCTTCTCTAGGCATGAGTGACTATAAATGAACTTTTCTTGACAATGGATGGCTTTTGCTCCACGCTTCCCGAGGCAAACAATCAATTACAATATGTTTTAATCAAAAAATGTAAAAACAATTCAAAATAAATTCAATAATGGGATTATAAAGGCATTTAAACCGAGTAATAAGGCTTTTCTAGGCATGAGTGACTATAAATGAACTTTTCTTGACAATGGATGGCTTTTGCTCCACGTTTCCCGAGGCAAACAATCAATTACAATCTGTTTTAATCAAAAAATGTAAAAATAATTCAAAATAAATTCAATAATGGGATTATAAGGGCATTTAAACCGAGTTATAAGGCTTTTCTAGGCATGAGTGACTATAAATGAACTTTTCTTGACAATGGATGGCTTTCGCTCTATGTTTCCCGAGGCAAACAATCAATTATAATCTGTTTTAATCAAAAAATGTCAAAAAAGTTCAAAATAAATTCAATAATGGGATTATAAAGGCATTTAAACCGAGTAATAAGGCTTTTCTAGGCATGAGTGACTATAAATGATGTTTTCTTGACAATTGATGGCTTTCGTTCCATGTTTCCCGAGATAAACAATGTATTAGAATCTGTTTTAATAAAAAAATGTAAAAATAATTCAAAATAAATTCGATAATGGGATTATAAGGGCATTTAAATCGAGTAATAAGGCTTTTCTAGGCATGAGTGACTATAAATGTTCTTTTCTTGACAATGGATGGCTTTCGTTCCATGTTTCTCGAGATAAACAATCTATTACAATCTGATTTAATGAAAAACTGTAAAAAAAAATCAAAATAAATTCAATAATGGGATTATAAAGGCATTTAAACCGAGTAATAAGGCTTCTCTAGGCATGAGTGACTGTAAATGAACTTTTCTTGACAATGGATGGCTTTTGCTCCACGCTTCCCGAGGCAAACAATCAATTACAATCTGTTTAATCAAAAAATATCAAAAAAGTTAAAAATAAATTCAATAATGGGATTATAAAGGCATTTAAACCGAGTAATAAGGCTTTTCTAGGCATGAGTGACTATAAATGATGTTTTCTTGACAATGGATGGTTTTCGTTCCATGTTTCCCGAGATAAACAATGTATTAGAATCTTTTTTAATAAAAAAATGTAAAAATAATTCAAAATAAATTCAATAATGGGATTATAACGGCATTTAAATCGAGTAATAAGGCTTTTCTAGGCATGAGTGACTATAAATGATCTTTTCTTGACAATGGATGGCTTTCCTTCCATGTTTCCCGAGATAAACAATCTATTACAATCTGATTAAATGAAAAACTGATAAAAAAAATCAAAATAAATTCAATAATGGGATTATAAAGGCATTTAAACCGAGTAATAAGGCTTCTCTAGGCATGAGTGACTGTAAATGAACTTTTCTTGACAATGGATGGCTTTTGCTCCACGCTTCCCGAGGCAAACAATCAATTACAATCTGTTTATTCAAAAAATGTCAAAAAAGTTCAAAATAAATTCAATAATGGGATTATAAAGGCATTTAAACCGAGTAATAAGGCTTTTCTAGGCATGAGTGACTATAAATGATGTTTTCTTGACAATGGATGGCTTTCGTTACATGTTTCCCGAGATAAACAATGTATTAGAATCTGTTTTAATAAAAAAATGTAAAAATAATTCAAAATAAATTCAATAATGGGATTATAAGGGCATTTAAACCGAGTAATAAGGCTTCTCTAGGCATGAGTGACTATAAATGACCTTTTCTTGACAATGGATGGCTTTTGCTCCATGTTTCCCAAGGCAAACAATCAATTACAATCTAATTTAATCAAAAAATGTAAAAACAATTCAAAATAAATTCAATAATGGGATTATAAAGGCATTTAAACCGAGTAATAAGGCTTTTCTAGGCATGAGTGACTATAAATGATGTTTTCTTGACAATGGATGGCTTTCGTTCCATGTTTCCCAAGATAAACAATGTATTAGAATCTGTTTTAATCAAAAAATGTAAAAAAACTTCAAAATAAATTCAATAATGGGATTATAAAGGCATTTAAACCGAGTAATAAGGCTTCTCTAGGCATGAGTGACTATAAATGAACTTTTCTTGACAATGGATGGCTTTTGCTCCACGCTTCCCGAGGCAAACAATCAATTACAATATGTTTTAATCAAAAAATGTAAAAACAATTCAAAATAAATTCAATAATGGGATGATAAAGGCATTTAAATCGAGTAATAAGGCTTTTCTAGGCATGAGTGACTATAAATGAACTTTTCTTAACAATGGATGGCTTTTGCTCCACGTTTCCCGAGGCAAACAATCAATTACAATCTGTTTTAATCAAAAAATGTAAAAACAATTCAAAATAAATTCAATAATGGGATTATAAGGGCATTTAAACCGAGTTATAAGGCTTTTCTAGGCATGAGTGACTATAAATGAACTTTTCTTGACAATGGATGGCTTTCGCTCTATGTTTCCCGAGGCAAACAATCAATTACAATCTGTTTTAATCAAAAAATGTCAAAAAAGTTCAAAATAAATTCAATAATGGGATTATAAAGGCATTTAAACCGAGTAATAAGGCTTTTCTACGCATGAGTGACTATAAATGATGTTTTCTTGACAATGGATGGCTTTCGTTCCATGTTTCCCGAGATAAACAATGTATTAGAATCTGTTTTAATAAAAAAATGTAAAAATAATTCAAAATAAATTCAATAATGGGATTATAAGGGCATTTAAATCGAGTAATAAGGCTTTTCTAGGCATGAGTGTTTATAAATGATCTTTTCTTGACAATGGATGGCTTTCGTTCCATGTTTCTCGAGATAAACAATCTATTACAATCTGATTTAATGAAAAACTATAAAAAAAAATCAAAATAAATTCAATAATGGGATTATAAAGGCATTTAAACCGAGTAATAAGGCTTCTCTAGGCATGAGTGACTGTAAATGAACTTTTCTTGACAATGGATGGCTTTTGCTCCATGCTTCCCGAGGCAAACAATCAATTACAATCTGTTTAATCAAAAAATGTCAAAAAAGTTCAAAATAAATTCAATAATGGGATTATAAAGGCATTTAAACCGAGTAATAAGGCTTTTCTAGGCATGAGTGACTATAAATGATGTTTTCTTGACAACGGATGGCTTTCGTTCCATGTTTCCCGAGATAAACAATGTATTAGAATCTGTTTTAATAAAAAAATGTAAAAATAATTCAAAATAAATTCAATAATGGGATTATAAGGGCATTTAAATCGAGTAATAAGGCTTTTCTAGGCATGAGTGACTATAAATGATCTTTTCTTGACAATGGATGGCTTTCGTTCCATGTTTCCCGAGATAAACAATCTATTACAATCTGATTTAATGAAAAACTGTAAAAAAAAATCAAAATAAATTCAATAATGGGATTATAAAGGCATTTAAACCGAGTAATAAGGCTTCTCTAGGCATGAGTGACTATAAATGAACTTTTCTTGACAATGGATGGCTTTTGCTCCACGCTTCCCGAGGCAAACAATCAATTACAATCTGTTTAATCAAAAAATGTCAAAAAAGTTCAAAATAAATTCAATAATGGGATTATAAAGGAATTTAAACCGAGTAATAAGGCTTTTCTAGGCATGAGTGACTATAAATGATGTTTTCTTGACAATGGATGGCTTTCGTTCCATGTTTCCCAAGATAAACAATGTATTAGAATCTGTTTTAATCAAAAAATGTAAAAAAACTTCAAAATAAATTCAATAATGGGATTATAAAGGCATTTAAACCGAGTAATAAGGCTTTTCTAGGCATGAGTGACTATAAATGAACTTTTCTTGACAATGGATGGCTTTTGCTCCACGTTTCCCGAGGCAAACAATCAATTACAATATGTTTTAATCAAAAAATGTAAAAACAATTCAAAATAAATTCAATAGTGGGATTATAAAGGCATTTAAATCGAGTAATAAGGCTTTTCTAGGCATGAGTGACTATAAATGATCTTTTCTTGACAATGGATGGTTTTCTTTCCATGTTTCCCGAGATAAACAATCTATTACAATCTGATTTAATGAAAAACTGTAAAAAAAAATCAAAATAAATTCAATAATGGGATTATAAAGGCATTTAAACCGAGTAATAAGGCTTCTCTAGGCATGAGTGACTACAAATGAACTTTTCTTGACAATGGATGGCTTTTGCTCCACGTTTCCCGAGGCAAACAATCAATTACAATATGTTTTAATAAAAAAATGTAAAAACAATTCAAAATAAATTCAATAATGGGATTATAAAGGCATTTAAACCGAGTAATAAGGCTTCTCTAGGCATGAGTGACTATAAATGAACTTTTCTTGACAATAGATGGCTTTTGCTCCACGTTTCCCGAGGCAAACAATCAATTACAATATGTTTTAATCAAAAAATGTAAAAACAGTTCAAAATAAATTCAATAATGGGATTATAAAGGCATTTAAATCGAGTAATAAGGCTTTTCTAGGCATGAGTGACTATAAATGAACCTTTCTTGACAATGGATGGCTTTTGCTCCACGTTTCCCGAGGCAAACAATTAATTACAATCTGTTTTAATCAGAAAATGTAAAAACAATTCAAAATAAATTCAATAATGGGATTATAAAGGCATTTAAACCGAGTTATAAGGCTTTTCTAGGCATGAGTGACTATAAATGAACTTTTCTTGACAATGGATGGCTTTTGCTCCACGTTTCCCGAGGCAAACAATCAATTACAATATGTTTTAATCAGAAAATGTAAAAACAATTCAAAATAAATTCAATAATGGGATTATAAAGGCATTTAAACCGAGTAATAAGGCTTTTCTAGGCATGAGTGACTATAAATGATCTTTTCTTGACAATGGATGGCTTTCGTTCCATGTTTCTCGAGATAAACAATCTATTACAATCTGATTTAATGAAAAACTGTAAAAAAAAATCAAAATAAATTCAATAATGGGATTATAAAGGCATTTAAACCGAGTAATAAGGCTTCTCTAGGCATGAGTGACTATAAATGAACTTTTCTTGACAATGGATGGCTTTTGCTCCACGTTTCCCGAGGCAAACAATCAATTACAATATGTTTTAATAAAAAAATGTAAAAACAATTCAAAATAAATTCAATAATGGGATTATAAAGGCATTTAAACCGAGTAATAAGGCTTCTCTAGGCATGAGTGACTATAAATGAACTTTTCTTGACAATAGATGGCTTTTGCTCCACGTTTCCCGAGGCAAACAATCAATTACAATATGTTTTAATCAAAAAATGTAAAAACAGTTCAAAATAAATTCAATAATGGGATTATAAAGGCATTTAAATCGAGTAATAAGGCTTTTCTAGGCATGAGTGACTATAAATGAACTTTTCTTGACAATGGATGGCTTTTGCTCCACGTTTCCCGAGGCAAACAATCAATTACAATCTGTTTTAATCAGAAAATGTAAAAACAATTCAAAATAAATTCAATAATGGGATTATAAAGGCATTTAAACCGAGTTATAAGGCTTTTCTAGGCATGAGTGACTATAAATGAACTTTTCTTGACAATGGATGGCTTTTGCTCCACGTTTCCCGAGGCAAACAATCAAATACAATCTGTTTTAATCAAAAAATGTAAAAACAATTCAAAATAAATTCGATAATGGGATTATAAAAGCATTTAAACTGACTAATAAGGCTTTTCTAGGCATGAGTGACTATAAATGGACTTTTCTTGACAATGGATGGCTTTCGCTCCATGTTTCCCGAGGCAAACAATCAAATACAATCTGTTTAATCAAAAAATGTCAAAAAAGTTCAAAATAAATTCAATAATGGGATTATAAAGGCATTTAAACCGAGTAATAAGGCTTTTCTAGGCATGAGTGTATATAAATGATGTTTTCTTGACAATGGATGGCTTTCGTTCCATGTTTCCCGAGATAAACAATGTATTAGAATCTGTTTTAATCAAAAAATGTAAAAAAAATTCAAAATAAATTCAATAATGGGATTATAAAGGCATTTAAATCGAGTAATAAGGCTTTTCTAGGCATGAGTGACTATAAATGAACTTTTCTTGACAATGGATGGCTTTTGCTCCACGTTTCCCGAGGCAAACAATCAATTACAGTATGTTTTAATAAAAAAATGTAAAAATAATTCAAAATAAATTCAATAATGGGATTATAAGGGCATTTAAACCGAGTAATAAGGCTTTTCTAGGCATGACTGACTATAAATGATCTTTTCTTGACAATGGATGGCTTTCGTTCCATGTTTCCCGAGATAAATAATCTATTACAACCTGTTTTAATCAAAAAATGTAAAAAAAATTCAAAATAAATTCAATAATGGGATTGTAAAGGCATTTAAACCGAGTAATAAGGCTTTTCTAGGCATGAGTGACTATAAATGAACTTTTCTTGACAATGGATGGCTTTTGCTCCACGTTTCCCGAGGCAAACAATCAATTACAATATGTTTTAATCAAAAAATGTAAAAACAATTCAAAATAAATTCAATAATGGGATTATAAAGGCATTTAAATCGAGTAATAAGGCTTTTCTAGGCATGAGTGACTATAAATGATCTTTTCTTGACAATGGATGGCTTTCGTTCCATGTTTCCCGAGATAAACAATCTATTACAATCTGATTTAATGAAAAACTGTAAAAAAAAAAATCAAAATAAATTCAATAATGGGATTATAAAGGCATTTAAACCGAGTAATAAGGCTTCTCTAGGCATGAGTGACTATAAATGAACTTTTCTTGACAATGGATGGCTTTTGCTCCACGCTTCCCGAGGCAAACAATCAATTACAATCTGTTTAATCAAAAAATGTCAAAAAAGTTCAAAATAAATTCAATAATGGGATTATAAAGGCATTTAAACCGAGTAATAAGGCTTTTCTAGGCATGAGTGACTATAAATGATGTTTTCTTGACAATGGATGGCTTTCGTTCCATGTTTCCCAAGATAAACAATGTATTAGAATCTGTTTTAATCAAAAAATGTAAAAAAACTTCAAAATAAATTCAATAATGGGATTATAAAGGCATTTAAATCGAGTAATAAGGCTTTTCTAGGCATGGGTGACTATAAATGAACTTTTCTTGACAATGGATGGCTTTTGCTCCACGTTTCCCGAGGCAAACAATCAATTACAATATGTTTTAATCAAAAAATGTAAAAACAATTCAAAATAAATTCAATAGTGGGATTATAAAGGCATTTAAATCGAGTAATAAGGCTTTTCTAGGCATGAGTGACTATAAATGATCTTTTCTTGACAATGGATGGTTTTCTTTCCATGTTTCCCGAGATAAACAATCTATTACAATCTGATTTAATGAAAAACTGTAAAAAAAAATCAAAATAAATTCAATAATGGGATTATAAAGGCATTTAAACCGAGTAATAAGGCTTCTCTAGGCATGAGTGACTACAAATGAACTTTTCTTGACAATGGATGGCTTTTGCTCCACGTTTCCCGAGGCAAACAATCAATTACAATATGTTTTAATAAAAAAATGTAAAAACAATTCAAAATAAATTCAATAATGGGATTATAAAGGCATTTAAACCGAGTAATAAGGCTTCTCTAGGCATGAGTGACTATAAATGAACTTTTCTTGACAATAGATGGCTTTTGCTCCACGTTTCCCGAGGCAAACAATCAATTACAATATGTTTTAATCAAAAAATGTAAAAACAGTTCAAAATAAATTCAATAATGGGATTATAAAGGCATTTAAATCGAGTAATAAGGCTTTTCTAGGCATGAGTGACTATAAATGAACCTTTCTTGACAATGGATGGCTTTTGCTCCACGTTTCCCGAGGCAAACAATTAATTACAATCTGTTTTAATCAGAAAATGTAAAAACAATTCAAAATAAATTCAATAATGGGATTATAAAGGCATTTAAACCGAGTTATAAGGCTTTTCTAGGCATGAGTGACTATAAATGAACTTTTCTTGACAATGGATGGCTTTTGCTCCACGTTTCCCGAGGCAAACAATCAATTACAATATGTTTTAATCAGAAAATGTAAAAACAATTCAAAATAAATTCAATAATGGGATTATAAAGGCATTTAAACCGAGTAATAAGGCTTTTCTAGGCATGAGTGACTATAAATGATCTTTTCTTGACAATGGATGGCTTTCGTTCCATGTTTCTCGAGATAAACAATCTATTACAATCTGATTTAATGAAAAACTGTAAAAAAAAATCAAAATAAATTCAATAATGGGATTATAAAGGCATTTAAACCGAGTAATAAGGCTTCTCTAGGCATGAGTGACTATAAATGAACTTTTCTTGACAATGGATGGCTTTTGCTCCACGTTTCCCGAGGCAAACAATCAATTACAATATGTTTTAATAAAAAAATGTAAAAACAATTCAAAATAAATTCAATAATGGGATTATAAAGGCATTTAAACCGAGTAATAAGGCTTCTCTAGGCATGAGTGACTATAAATGAACTTTTCTTGACAATAGATGGCTTTTGCTCCACGTTTCCCGAGGCAAACAATCAATTACAATATGTTTTAATCAAAAAATGTAAAAACAGTTCAAAATAAATTCAATAATGGGATTATAAAGGCATTTAAATCGAGTAATAAGGCTTTTCTAGGCATGAGTGACTATAAATGAACTTTTCTTGACAATGGATGGCTTTTGCTCCACGTTTCCCGAGGCAAACAATCAATTACAATCTGTTTTAATCAGAAAATGTAAAAACAATTCAAAATAAATTCAATAATGGGATTATAAAGGCATTTAAACCGAGTTATAAGGCTTTTCTAGGCATGAGTGACTATAAATGAACTTTTCTTGACAATGGATGGCTTTTGCTCCACGTTTCCCGAGGCAAACAATCAAATACAATCTGTTTTAATCAAAAAATGTAAAAACAATTCAAAATAAATTCGATAATGGGATTATAAAAGCATTTAAACTGACTAATAAGGCTTTTCTAGGCATGAGTGACTATAAATGGACTTTTCTTGACAATGGATGGCTTTCGCTCCATGTTTCCCGAGGCAAACAATCAAATACAATCTGTTTAATCAAAAAATGTCAAAAAAGTTCAAAATAAATTCAATAATGGGATTATAAAGGCATTTAAACCGAGTAATAAGGCTTTTCTAGGCATGAGTGTATATAAATGATGTTTTCTTGACAATGGATGGCTTTCGTTCCATGTTTCCCGAGATAAACAATGTATTAGAATCTGTTTTAATCAAAAAATGTAAAAAAAATTCAAAATAAATTCAATAATGGGATTATAAAGGCATTTAAATCGAGTAATAAGGCTTTTCTAGGCATGAGTGACTATAAATGAACTTTTCTTGACAATGGATGGCTTTTGCTCCACGTTTCCCGAGGCAAACAATCAATTACAGTATGTTTTAATAAAAAAATGTAAAAATAATTCAAAATAAATTCAATAATGGGATTATAAGGGCATTTAAACCGAGTAATAAGGCTTTTCTAGGCATGACTGACTATAAATGATCTTTTCTTGACAATGGATGGCTTTCGTTCCATGTTTCCCGAGATAAATAATCTATTACAACCTGTTTTAATCAAAAAATGTAAAAAAAATTCAAAATAAATTCAATAATGGGATTGTAAAGGCATTTAAACCGAGTAATAAGGCTTTTCTAGGCATGAGTGACTATAAATGAACTTTTCTTGACAATGGATGGCTTTTGCTCCACGTTTCCCGAGGCAAACAATCAATTACAATATGTTTTAATCAAAAAATGTAAAAACAATTCAAAATAAATTCAATAATGGGATTATAAAGGCATTTAAATCGAGTAATAAGGCTTTTCTAGGCATGAGTGACTATAAATGATCTTTTCTTGACAATGGATGGCTTTCGTTCCATGTTTCCCGAGATAAACAATCTATTACAATCTGATTTAATGAAAAACTGTAAGAAAAAATCAAAATAAATTCAATAATGGGATTATAAAGGCATTTAAACCGAGTAATAAGGCTTCTCTAGGCATGAGTGACTATAAATGAACTTTTCTTGACAATGGATGGCTTTTGCTCCACGTTTCCCGAGCCAAACAATCAATTACAATATGTTTTAATCAAAAAATGTAAAAACAATTCAAAATAAATTCAATAATGGGATTATAAAGGCATTTAAATCGAGTAATAAGGCTTTTCTAGGCATGAGTGACTATAAATGAACTTTTCTTGACAATGGATGGCTTTTGCTCCACGTTTCCCGAGGCAAACAATCAATTACAATCTGTTTTAATCAAAAAATTTAAAAACAATTCAAAATAAATTCAATAATGGGATTATAAAGGCATTTAAACCGAGTTATAAGGCTTTTCTAGGCATGAGTGACTATAAATGAACTTTTCTTGACAATGGATGGCTTTTGCTCCACGTTTCCCGAGGCAAACAATGAAATACAATCTGTTTTAATCAAAAAATGTAAAAACAATTCAAAATAAATTTGATAATGGGATTATAAAAGCATTTAAACCGACTAATAAGGCGTTTCTAGGCATGAGTGACTATAAATGAACTTTTCTTGATAATGGATGGCTTTCGCTCCATGTTTCCCGAGGCAAGCAATCAAATACAATCTGTTTAATCAAAAAATGTCAAAAAAGTTCAAAATAAATTCAATAATGGGATTATAAAGGCATTTAAACCGAGTAATAAGGCTTTTCTAGGCATGAGTGTATATAAATGATGTTTTCTTGACAATGGATGGCTTTCGTTCCATGTTTCCCGAGATAAACAATGTATTAGAATCTGTTTTAATCAAAAAATGTAAAAAAAATTCAAAATAAATTCAATAATGGGATTATAAAGGCATTTAAATCGAGTAATAAGGCTTTTCTAGGCATGAGTGACTATAAATGAACTTTTCTTGACAATGGATGGCTTTTGCTCCACGTTTCCCGAGGCAAACAATCAATTACAGTATGTTTTAATAAAAAAATGTAAAAATAATTCAAAATAAATTCAATAATGGGATTATAAGGGCATTTAAACCGAGTAATAAGGCTTTTCTAGGCATGAGTGACTATAAATGATCTTTTCTTGACAATGGATGGCTTTCGTTCCATGTTTCCCGAGATAAATAATCTATTACAACCTGTTTTAATCAAAAAATGTAAAAAAAATTCAAAATAAATTCAATAATGGGATTGTAAAGGCATTTAAACCGAGTAATAAGGCTTTTCTAGCCATGAGTGACTATAAATGAACTTTTCTTGACAATGGATGTCTTTTGCTCCACGTTTCCCGAGGCAAACAATCAATTACAATATGTTTTAATCAAAAAATATAAAAACAATTCAAAATAAATTCAATAATGGGATTATAAAGGCATTTAAATCGAGTAATAAGGCTTTTCTAGGCATGAGTGACTATAAATGATCTTTTCTTGACAATGGATGGCTTTCGTTCCATGTTTCCCGAGATAAACAATCTATTACAATCTGATTTAATGAAAAACTGTAAAAAAAAATCAAAATAAATTCAATAATGGGATCATAAAGGCATTTAAACCGAGTAATAAGGCTTCTCTAGGCATGAGTGACTATAAATGAACTTTTCTTGACAATGGATGGCTTTTGCTCCACGCTTCCCGAGGCAAACAATCAATTACAATCTGTTTAATCAAAAAATGTCAAAAAAGTTCAAAATAAATTCAATAATGGGATTATAAAGGCATTGAAACCGAGTAATAAGGCTTTTCTAGGCATGAGTCACTATAAATGATGTTTTCTTGACAATGGATGGCTTTCGTTCCATGTTTCCCAAGATAAACAATGTATTAGAATCTGTTTTAATCAAAAAATGTAAAAAAACTTCAAAATAAATTCAATAATGGGATTATAAAGGCATTTAAACCGAGTAATAAGGCTTTTCTAGGCATGAGTGACTATAAATGAACTTTTCTTGACAATGGATGGCTTTTGCTCCACGTTTCCCGAGGCAAACGACCAATTACAATATGTTTTAATTAAAAAATGTAAAAACAATTCAAAATAAATTCAATAATGGGATTATAAAGACATTTAAATCGAGTAATAAGGCTTTTCTAGGCATGAGTGACTATAAATGAACTTTTCTTGACAATGGATGGCTTTTGCTCAACGTTTCCCGAGCCAAACAATCAATTACAATATGTTTTAATCAAAAAATGTAAAAACAATTCAAAATAAATTCAATAATGGGATTATAAAGGCATTTAAACCGAGTAATAAGGCTTCTCTAGGCATGAGTGACTATAAATGAACTTTTCTTGACAATGGATGGCTTTTGCTCCACGTTTCCCGAGGCAAACAATCAATTACAATATGTTTTAATCAAAAAATGTAAAAACAATTCAAAATAAATTCAATAATGGGATTATAAAGGCATTTAAACCGAGTAATAAGGCTTCTCTAGGCATGAGTGACTATAAATGAACTTTTCTTGACAATGGATGGCTTTTGCTCCACGTTTCCCGAGGCAAACAATCAATTACAATATGTTTTAATAAAAAAATGTAAAAACAGTTCAAAATAAATTCAATAATGGGATTATAAAGGCATTTAAATCGAGTAATAAGGCTTTTCTAGGCATGAGTGACTATAAATGAACTTTTCTTGACAATGGATGGCTTTTGCTCCACGTTTCCCGAGGCAAACAATCAATTACAATCTGTTTTAATCAAAAAATGTAAAAACAATTCAAAATAAATTCAATAATGGGATTATAAAGGCATATAAACCGAGTTATAAGGCTTTTCTAGGCATGAGTGACTATAAATGAACTTTTCTTGACAATGGATGGCTTTTGCTCCACGTTTCCCGAGGCAAACAATCAAATACAATCTGTTTTAATCAAAAAATGTAAAAACAATTCAAAATAAATTCGATAATGGGATTATAAAAGCATTTAAACCGACTAATAAGGCTTTTCTAGGCATGAGTGACTATAAATGAACTTTTCTTGACAATGGATGGCTTTCACTCCATGTTTCCCGAGGCAAACAATCAAATACAATCTGTTTAATCAAAAAATGTCAAAAAAGTTCAAAATAAATTCAATAATGGGATTATAAAGGCATTTAAACCGAGTAATAAGGCTTTTCTAGGCATGAGTGTATATAAATGATGTTTTCTTGACAATTGATGGCTTTCGTTCCATGTTTCCCGAGATAAACAATGTATTAGAATCTGTTTTAATCAAAAAATGTAAAAAAAATTCAAAATAAATTCAATAATGGGATTATAAAGGCACTTAAATCGAGTAATAAGGCTTTTCTAGGCATGAGTGACTATAAATGAACTTTTCTTGACAATGGATGGCTTTTGCTCCACGTTTCCCGAGGGAAACAATCAATTACAGTATGTTTTAATCAAAAAATGTAAAAATAATTCAAAATAAATTCAATAATGGGATTATAAGGGCATTTAAACCGAGTAATAAGGCTTTTCAAGGCATGAGTGACTATAAATGATCTTTTCTTGACAATGGATGGCTTTCGTTCCATGTTTCCCGAGATAAATAATCTATTACAACCTGTTTTAATCAAAAAATGTAAAAAAAATTCAAAATAAATTCAATAATGGGATTGTAAAGGCATTTAAACCGAGTAATAAGGCTTTTCTAGCCATGAGTGACTATAAATGAACTTTTCTTGACAATGGATGTCTTTTGCTCCACGTTTCCTGAGGCAAACAATCAATTACAATATGTTTTAATCAAAAAATATAAAAACAATTCAAAATAAATTCAATAATGGGATTATAAAGGCATTTAAATCGAGTAATAAGGCTTTTCTAGGCATGAGTGACTATAAATGATCTTTTCTTGACAATGGATGGCTTTCGTTCCATGTTTCCCGAGATAAACAATCTATTACAATCTGATTTAATGAAAAACTGTAAAAAAAAATCAAAATAAATTCAATAATGGGATTATAAAGGCATTTAAACCGAGTAATAAGGCTTCTCTAGGCATGAGTGACTATAAATGAACTTTTCTTGACAATGGATGGCTTTTGCTCCACGCTTCCCGAGGCAAACAATCAATTACAATCTGTTTAATCAAAAAATGTCAAAAAAGTTCAAAATAAATTCAATAATGGGATTATAAAGGCATTGAAACCGAGTAATAAGGCTTTTCTAGGCATGAGTCACTATAAATGATGTTTTCTTGACAATGGATGGCTTTCGTTCCATGTTTCCCAAGATAAACAATGTATTAGAATCTGTTTTAATCAAAAAATGTAAAAAAACTTCAAAATAAATTCAATAATGGGATTATAAAGGCATTTAAACCGAGTAATAAGGCTTTTCTAGGCATGAGTGACTATAAATGAACTTTTCTTGACAATGGATGGCTTTTGCTCCACGTTTCCCGAGGCAAACAATCAATTACAATATGTTTTAATTAAAAAATGTAAAAACAATTCAAAATAAATTCAATAATGGGATTATAAAGACATTTAAATCGAGTAATAAGGCTTTTCTAGGCATGAGTGACTATAAATGAACTTTTCTTGACAATGGATGGCTTTTGCTCAACGTTTCCCGAGCCAAACAATCAATTACAATATGTTTTAATCAAAAAATGTAAAAACAATTCAAAATAAATTCAATAATGGGATTATAAAGGCATTTAAACCGAGTAATAAGGCTTCTCTAGGCATGAGTGACTATAAATGAACTTTTCTTGACAATGGATGGCTTTTGCTCCACGTTTCCCGAGACAAACAATCAATTACAATATGTTTTAATCAAAAAATGTAAAAACAATTCAAAATAAATTCAATAATGGGATTATAAAGGCATTTAAACCGAGTAATAAGGCTTCTCTAGGCATGAGTGACTATAAATGAACTTTTCTTGACAATGGATGGCTTTTGCTCCACGTTTCCCGAGGCAAACAATCAACTACAATATGTTTTAATAAAAAAATGTAAAAACAGTTCAAAATAAATTCAATAATGGGATTATAAAGGCATTTAAATCGAGTAATAAGGCTTTTCTAGGCATGAGTGACTATAAATGAACTTTTCTTGACAATGGATGGCTTTTGCTCCACGTTTCCCGAGGCAAACAATCAATTACAATCTGTTTTAATCAAAAAATGTAAAAACAATTCAAAATAAATTCAATAATGGGATTATAAAGGCATATAAACCGAGTTATAAGGCTTTTCTAGGCATGAGTGACTATAAATGAACTTTTCTTGACAATGGATGGCTTTTGCTCCACGTTTCCCGAGGCAAACAATCAAATACAATCTGTTTTAATCAAAAAATGTAAAAACAATTCAAAATAAATTCGATAATGGGATTATAAAAGCATTTAAACCGACTAATAAGGCTTTTCTAGGCATGAGTGACTATAAATGAACTTTTCTTGACAATGGATGGCTTTCGCTCCATGTTTCCCGAGGCAAACAATCAAATACAATCTGTTTAATCAAAAAATGTCAAAAAAGTTCAAAATAAATTCAATAATGGGATTATAAAGGCATTTAAACCGAGTAATAAGGCTTTTCTAGGCATGAGTGTATATAAATGATGTTTTCTTGACAATTGATGGCTTTCGTTCCATGTTTCCCGAGATAAACAATGTATTAGAATCTGTTTTAATCAAAAAATGTAAAAAAAATTCAAAATAAATTCAATAATGGGATTATAAAGGCACTTAAATCGAGTAATAAGGCTTTTCTAGGCATGAGTGACTATAAATGAACTTTTCTTGACAATGGATGGCTTTTGCTCCACGTTTCCCGAGGCAAACAATCAATTACAGTATGTCTTAATAAAAAAATGTAAAAATAATTCAAAATAAATTCAATAATGGGATTATAAGGGCATTTAAACCGAGTAATAAGGCTTTTCTAGGCATGAGTGACTATAAATGATCTTTTCTTGACAATGGATGGCTTTCGTTCCATGTTTCCCGAGATAAACAATATATTACAATCTGATTTAATGAAAAACTGTAAAAAAAAATCAAAATAAATTCAATAATGGGATTATAAAGGCATTTAAACCGAGTAATAAGGCTTCTCTAGGCATGAGTGACTATAAATGAACTTTTCTTGACAATGGATGGCTTTTGCTCCACGCTTCCCGAGGCAAACAATCAATTACAATCTGTTTAATCAAAAAATGTCAAAAAAGTTCAAAATAAATTCATTAATGGGATTATAAAGGCATTTAAACCGAGTAATAAGGCTTTTCTAGGCATGAGTGACTATAAATGAACTTTTCTTGACAATGGATGGCTTTTGCTCCACGTTTCCCGAGGCAAACAATCAAATACATCTTGTTTTAATCAAAAAATGTAAAAACAATTCAAAATAAATTCGATAATGGGATTATAAAAGCATTTAAACCGAGTAATAAGGCTTCTCTAGGCATGAGTGACTATAAATGAACTTTTCTTGACAATGGATGGCTTTTGCTCCACGTTTCCCGAGGCAAACAATCAATTACAGTATGTTTTAATAAAAAAATGTAAAAATAATTCAAAATAAATTCAATAATGGGATTATAAGGGCATTTAAACCGAGTAATAAGGCTTTTCTAGGCATGAGTGACTATAAATGATCTTTTCTTGACAATGGATGGCTTTCGTTCCATGTTTCCCGAGATAAATAATCTATTACAACCTGTTTTAATCAAAAAATGTAAAAAAAATTCAAAATAAATTCAATAATGGGATTGTAAAGGCATTTAAACCGAGTAATAAGGCTTTTCTAGCCATGAGTGACTATAAATGAACTTTTCTTGACAATGGATGTCTTTTGCTCCACGTTTCCCGAGGCAAACAATCAATTACAGTATGTTTTAATAAAAAAATGTAAAAATAATTCAAAATAAATTCAATAATGGGATTATAAGGGCATTTAAACCGAGTAATAAGGCTTTTCTAGGCATGAGTGACTATAAATGATCTTTTCTTGACAATGGATGGCTTTCGTTCCATGTTTCCCGAGATAAATAATCTATTACAACCTGTTTTAATCAAAAAATGTAAAAAAAATTCAAAATAAATTCAATAATGGGATTGTAAAGGCATTTAAACCGAGTAATAAGGCTTTTCTAGGCATGAGTGACTATAAATGAACTTTTCTTGACAATGGATGGCTTTTGCTCCACGTTTCCCGAGGCAAACAATCAATTACAATATGTTTTAATCAAAAAATGTAAAAACAATTCAAAATAAATTCAATAATGGGATTATAAAGGCATTTAAATCGAGTAATAAGGCTTTTCTAGGCATGAGTGACTATAAATGATCTTTTCTTGACAATGGATGGCTTTCGTTCCATGTTTCCCGAGATAAACAATCTATTACAATCTGATTTAATGAAAAACTGTAAAAAAAAATCAAAATAAATTCAATAATGGGATTATAAAGGCATTTAAACCGAGTAATAAGGCTTCTCTAGGCATGAGTGACTATAAATGAACTTTTCTTGACAATGGATGGCTTTTGCTCCACGCTTCCCGAGGCAAACAATCAATTACAATCTGTTTAATCAAAAAATGTCAAAAAAGTTCAAAATAAATTCAATAATGGGATTATAAAGGCATTTAACCCGAGTAATAAGGCTTTTCTAGGCATGAGTGACTATAAATGATGTTTTCTTGACAATGGATGGCTTTCGTTCCATGTTTCCCAAGATAAACAATGTATTAGAATCTGTTTTAATCAAAAAATGTAAAAAAACTTCAAAATAAATTCAATAAGGGGATTATAAAGGCATTTAAATCGAGTAATAAGGCTTTTCTAGGCATGGGTGACTATAAATGAACTTTTCTTGACAATGGATGGCTTTTGCTCCACGTTTCCCGAGGCAAACAATCAATTACAATATGTTTTAATCAAAAAATGTAAAAACAATTCAAAATAAATTCAATGGTGGGATTATAAAGGCATTTAAATCGAGTAATAAGGCTTTTCTAGGCATGAGTGACTATAAATGATCTTTTCTTGACAATGGATTGGTTTCGTTCCATGTTTCCCGAGATAAACAATCTATTACAATCTGATTTAATGAAAAACTGTAAAAAAAAATCAAAATAAATTCAATAATGGGATTATAAAGGATTTAAACCGAGTAATAAGGCTTCTCTAGGCATGAGTGACTATAAATGAACTTTTCTTGACAATGGATGGCTTTTGCTCCACGTTTCCCGAGGCAAACAATCAATTACAATATGTTTTAATCAAAAAATGTAAAAACAATTCAAAATAAATTCAATAATGGGATTATAAAGGCATTTAAATCGAGTAATAAGGCTTTTCTAGGCATGAGTGACTATAAATGAACTTTTCTTGACAATGGATGGCTTTTGCTCCACGTTTCCCGAGGCAAACAATCAATTACAATATGTTTTAATCAAAAAATGTAAAAACAATTCAAAATAAATTCAATAATGGGATTATAAAGGCATTTAAATCGAGTAATAAGGCTTTTCTAGGCATGAGTGACTATAAATGAACTTTTCTTGACAATGGATGGCTTTTGCTCCACGTTTCCCGAGGCAAACAATCAATTACAATCTGTTTTAATCAAAAAATGTAAAAACAATTCAAAATAAATTCAATAATGGGATTATAAAGGCATTTAAACCGAGTTATAAGGCTTTTCTAGGCATGAGTGACTATAAATGAACTTTTCTTGACAATGGATGGCTTTTGCTCCACGTTTCCCGAGGCAAACAATCAAATACAATCTGTTTTAATCAAAAAATGTAAAAACAATTCAAAATAAATTCGATAATGGGATTATAAAAGCATTTAAACCGACTAATAAGGCGTTTCTAGGCATGAGTGACTATAAATGAACTTTTCTTGATAATGGATGGCTTTCGCTCCATGTTTCCCGAGGCAAGCAATCAAATACAATCTGTTTAATCAAAAAATGTCAAAAAAGTTCAAAATAAATTCAATAATGGGATTATAAAGGCATTTAAACCGAGTAATAAGGCTTTTCTAGGCATGAGTGTATATAAATGATGTTTTCTTGACAATGGATGGCTTTCGTTCCATGTTTCCCGAGATAAACAATGTATTAGAATCTGTTTTAATCAAAAAATGTAAAAAAAATTCAAAAAAAATTCAATAATGGGATTATAAAGGCATTTAAATCGAGTAATAAGGCTTTTCTAGGCATGAGTGACTATAAATGAACTTTTCTTGACAATGGATGGCTTTTGCTCCACGTTTCCCGAGGCAAACAATCAATTACAGTATGTTTTAATAAAAAAATGTAAAAATAATTCAAAATAAATTCAATAATGGGATTATAAGGGCATTTAAACCGAGTAATAAGGCTTTTCTAGGCATGAGTGACTATAAATGATCTTTTCTTGACAATGGATGGCTTTCGTTCCATGTTTCCCGAGATAAATAATCTATTACAACCTGTTTTAATCAAAAAATGTAAAAAAAATTCAAAATAAATTCAATAATGGGATCGTAAAGGCATTTAAACCGAGTAATAAGGCTTTTCTAGCCATGAGTGACTATAAATGAACTTTTCTTGACAATGGATGGCTTTTGCTCCACGTTTCCCGAGGCAAACAATCAATTACAATATGTTTTAATCAAAAAATATAAAAACAATTCAAAATAAATTCAATAATGGGATTATAAAGGCATTTAAATCGAGTAATAAGGCTTTTCTAGGCATGAGTGACTATAAATGATCTTTTCTTGACAATGGATGGCTTTCATTCCATGTTTCCCGAGATAAACAATCTATTACAATCTGATTTAATGAAAAACTGTAAAAAAAAATCAAAATAAATTCAATAATGGGATTATAAAGGCATTTAAACCGAGTAATAAGGCTTCTCTAGGCATGAGTGACTATAAATGAACTTTTCTTGACAATGGATGGCTTTTGCTCCACGCTTCCCGAGGCAAACAATCAATCACAATCTGTTTAATCAAAAAATGTCAAAAAAGTTCAAAATAAATTCAATAATGGGATTATAAAGGCATTTAAACCGAGTAATAAGGCTTTTCTAGGCATGAGTCACTATAAATGATGTTTTCTTGACAATGGATGGCTTTCGTTCCATGTTTCCCAAGATAAACAATGTATTAGAATCTGTTTTAATCAAAAAATGTAAAAAAACTTCAAAATAACTTCAATAATGGGATTATAAAGGCATTTAAACCGAGTAATAAGGCTTTTCTAGGCATGAGTGACTATAAATGAACTTTTCTTGACAATGGATGGCTTTTGCTCCACGTTTCCCGAGGCAAACAACCAATTACAATATGTTTTAATTAAAAAATGTAAAAACAATTCAAAATAAATTCAATAATGGGATTATAAAGACATTTAAATCGAGTAATAAGGCTTTTCTAGGCATGAGTGACTATAAATGAACTTTTCTTGACAATGGATGGCTTTTGCTCCACGTTTCCCGAGGCAAACAATCAATTACAATATGTTTTAATCAAAAAATGTAAAAACAATTCAAAATAAATTCAATAATGGGATTATAAAGGCATTTAAACCGAGTAATAAGGCTTCTCTAGGCATGAGTGACTATAAATGAACTTTTCTTGACAATGGATGGCTTTTGCTCCACGTTTCCCGAGGCAAACAATCAATTACAATATGTTTTAATCAAAAAATGTAAAAACAATTCAAAATAAATTCAATAATGGGATTATAAAGGCATTTAAATCGAGTAATAAGGCTTTTCTAGGCATGAGTGACTATAAATGAACTTTTCTTGACAATGGATGGCTTTTGCTCCACGTTTCCCGAGGCAAACAATCAATTACAGTATGTTTTAATAAAAAAATGTAAAAATAATTCAAAATAAATTCAATAATGGGATTATAAGGGCATTTAAACCGAGTAATAAGGCTTTTCTAGGCATGAGTGACTATAAATGATCTTTTCTTGACAATGGATGGCTTTCGTTCCATGTTTCCCGAGATAAATAATCTATTACAACCTGTTTTAATCAAAAAATGTAAAAAAAATTCAAAATAAATTCAATAATGGGATCGTAAAGGCATTTAAACCGAGTAATAAGGCTTTTCTAGCCATGAGTGACTATAAATGAACTTTTCTTGACAATGGATGGCTTTTGCTCCACGTTTCCCGAGGCAAACAATCAATTACAATATGTTTTAATCAAAAAATGTAAAAACAATTCAAAATAAATTCAATAATGGGATTATAAAGGCATTTAAATCGAGTAATAAGGCTTTTCTAGGCATGAGTGACTATAAATGAACTTTTCTTGATAATGGATGGCTTTTGCTCCACGTTTCCCGAGGCAAACAATCAATTACAATCTGTTTTAATCAAAAAATGTAAAAACAATTCAAAATAAATTCAATAATGGGATTATAAAGGCATTTAAACCGAGTTATAAGGCTTTTCTAGGCATGAGTGACTATAAATGAACTTTTCTTGACAATGGATGGCTTTTGCTCCACGTTTCCCGAGGCAAACAATCAATTACAGTATGTTTTAATAAAAAAATGTAAAAATAATTCAAAATAAATTCAATAATGGGATTATAAGGGCATTTAAACCGAGTAATAAGGCTTTTCTAGGCATGAGTGACTATAAATGATCTTTTCTTGACAATGGATGGCTTTCGTTCCATGTTTCCCGAGATAAATAATCTATTACAACCTGTTTTAATCAAAAAATGTAAAAAAAATTCAAAATAAATTCAATAATGGGATCGTAAAGGCATTTAAACCGAGTAATAAGGCTTTTCTAGCCATGAGTGACTATAAATGAACTTTTCTTGACAATGGATGGCTTTTGCTCCACGTTTCCCGAGGCAAACAATCAATTACAATATGTTTTAATCAAAAAATATAAAAACAATTCAAAATAAATTCAATAATGGGATTATAAAGGCATTTAAATCGAGTAATAAGGCTTTTCTAGGCATGAGTGACTATAAATGATCTTTTCTTGACAATGGATGGCTTTCATTCCATGTTTCCCGAGATAAACAATCTATTACAATCTGATTTAATGAAAAACTGTAAAAAAAAATCAAAATAAATTCAATAATGGGATTATAAAGGCATTTAAACCGAGTAATAAGGCTTCTCTAGGCATGAGTGACTATAAATGAACTTTTCTTGACAATGGATGGCTTTTGCTCCACGCTTCCCGAGGCAAACAATCAATCACAATCTGTTTAATCAAAAAATGTCAAAAAAGTTCAAAATAAATTCAATAATGGGATTATAAAGGCATTTAAACCGAGTAATAAGGCTTTTCTAGGCATGAGTCACTATAAATGATGTTTTCTTGACAATGGATGGCTTTCGTTCCATGTTTCCCAAGATAAACAATGTATTAGAATCTGTTTTAATCAAAAAATGTAAAAAAACTTCAAAATAACTTCAATAATGGGATTATAAAGGCATTTAAACCGAGTAATAAGGCTTTTCTAGGCATGAGTGACTATAAATGAACTTTTCTTGACAATGGATGGCTTTTGCTCCACGTTTCCCGAGGCAAACAACCAATTACAATATGTTTTAATTAAAAAATGTAAAAACAATTCAAAATAAATTCAATAATGGGATTATAAAGACATTTAAATCGAGTAATAAGGCTTTTCTAGGCATGAGTGACTATAAATGAACTTTTCTTGACAATGGATGGCTTTTGCTCCACGTTTCCCGAGGCAAACAATCAATTACAATATGTTTTAATCAAAAAATGTAAAAACAATTCAAAATAAATTCAATAATGGGATTATAAAGGCATTTAAACCGAGTAATAAGGCTTCTCTAGGCATGAGTGACTATAAATGAACTTTTCTTGACAATGGATGGCTTTTGCTCCACGTTTCCCGAGGCAAACAATCAATTACAATATGTTTTAATCAAAAAATGTAAAAACAATTCAAAATAAATTCAATAATGGGATTATAAAGGCATTTAAATCGAGTAATAAGGCTTTTCTAGGCATGAGTGACTATAAATGAACTTTTCTTGACAATGGATGGCTTTTACTCCACGTTTCCCGAGGCAAACAATCAATTACAATATGTTTTAATCAAAAAATGTAAAAACAATTCAAAATAAATTCAATAATGGGATTATAAAGGCATTTAAATCGAGTAATAAGGCTTTTCTAGGCATGAGTGACTATAAATGAACTTTTCTTGACAATGGATGGCTTTTGCTCCACGTTTCCCGAGGCAAACAATCAATTACAATCTGTTTTAATCAAAAAATGTAAAAACAATTCAAAATAAATTCAATAATGGGATTATAAAGGCATTTAAACCGAGTTATAAGGCTTTTCTAGGCATGAGTGACTATAAATGAACTTTTCTTGACAATGGATGGCTTTTGCTCCACGTTTCCCGAGGCAAACGATCAAATACAATCTGTTTTAATCAAAAAATGTAAAAACAATTCAAAATAAATTCGATAATGGGATTATAAAAGCATTTAAACCGACTAATAAGGCTTTTCTAGGCATGAGTGACTATAAATGAACTTTTCTTGATAATGGATGGCTTTCGCTCCATGTTTCCCGAGGCAAGCAATCAAATACAATCTGTTTAATCAAAAAATGTCAAAAAAGTTCAAAATAAATTCAATAATGGGATTATAAAGGCATTTAAACCGAGTAATAAGGCTTTTCTAGGCATGAGTGTATATAAATGATGTTTTCTTGACAATGGATGGCTTTCGTTCCATGTTTCCCGAGATAAACAATGTATTAGAATCTGTTTTAATCAAAAAATGTAAAAAAAATTCAAAATAAATTCAATAATGGGATTATAAAGGCATTTAAATCGAGTAATAAGGCTTTTCTAGGCATGAGTGACTATAAATGAACTTTTCTTGACAATGGATGGCTTTTGCTCCACGTTTCCCGAGGCAAACAATCAATTACAGTATGTTTTAATAAAAAAATGTAAAAATAATTCAAAATAAATTCAATAATGGGATTATAAGGGCATTTAAACCGAGTAATAAGGCTTTTCTAGGCATGAGTGACTATAAATGATCTTTTCTTGACAATGGATGGCTTTCGTTCCATGTTTCCCGAGATAAATAATCTATTACAACCTGTTTTAATCAAAAAATGTAAAAAAAATTCAAAATAAATTCAATAATGGGATTGTAAAGGCATTTAAACCGAGTAATAAGGCTTTTCTAGGCATGAGTGACTATAAATGAACTTTTCTTGACAATGGATGGCTTTTGCTCCACGTTTCCCGAGGCAAACAATCAATTACAATATGTTTTAATCAAAAAATGTAAAAACAATTCAAAATAAATTCAATAATGGGATTATAAAGGCATTTAAATCGAGTAATAAGGCTTTTCTAGGCATGAGTGACTATAAATGATCTTTTCTTGACAATGGATGGCTTTCGTTCCATGTTTCCCGAGATAAACAATCTATTACAATCTGATTTAATGAAAAACTGTAAAAAAAAATCAAAATAAATTCAATAATGGGATTATAAAGGCATTTAAACCGAGTAATAAGGCTTCTCTAGGCATGAGTGACTATAAATGAACTTTTCTTGACAATGGATGGCTTTTGCTCCACGCTTCCCGAGGCAAACAATCAATTACAATCTGTTTAATCAAAAAATGTCAAAAAAGTTCAAAATAAATTCAATAATGGGATTATAAAGGCATTTAAACCGAGTAATAAGGCTTTTCTAGGCATGAGTGACTATAAATGATGTTTTCTTGACAATGGATGGCTTTCGTTCCATGTTTCCCAAGATAAACAATGTATTAGAATCTGTTTTAATCAAAAAATGTAAAAAAACTTCAAAATAAATTCAATAATGGGATTATAAAGGCATTTAAATCGAGTAATAAGGCTTTTCTAGGCATGGGTGACTATAAATGAACTTTTCTTGACAATGGATGGCTTTTGCTCCACGTTTCCCGAGGCAAACAATCAATTACAATATGTTTTAATCAAAAAATGTAAAAACAATTCAAAATAAATTCAATGGTGGGATTATAAAGGCATTTAAATCGAGTAATAAGGCTTTTCTAGGCATGAGTGACTATAAATGATGTTTTCTTGACAATGGATGGCTTTCGTTCCATGTTTCCCGAGATAAACAATGTATTAGAATCTGTTTTAATCAAAAAATGTAAAAAAAATTCAAAATAAATTCAATAATGGGATTATAAAGGCATTTAAATCGAGTAATAAGGCTTTTCTAGGCATGAGTGACTATAAATGAACTTTTCTTGACAATGGATGGCTTTTGCTCCACGTTTCCCGAGGCAAACAATCAATTACAGTATGTTTTAATAAAAAAATGTAAAAATAATTCAAAATAAATTCAATAATGGGATTATAAGGGCATTTAAACCGAGTAATAAGGCTTTTCTAGGCATGAGTGACTATAAATGATCTTTTCTTGACAATGGATGGCTTTCGTTCCATGTTTCCCGAGATAAATAATCTATTACAACCTGTTTTAATCAAAAAATGTAAAAAAAATTCAAAATAAATTCAATAATGGGATTGTAAAGGCATTTAAACCGAGTAATAAGGCTTTTCTAGGCATGAGTGACTATAAATGAACTTTTCTTGACAATGGATGGCTTTTGCTCCACGTTTCCCGAGGCAAACAATCAATTACAATATGTTTTAATCAAAAAATGTAAAAACAATTCAAAATAAATTCAATAATGGGATTATAAAGGCATTTAAATCGAGTAATAAGGCTTTTCTAGGCATGAGTGACTATAAATGATCTTTTCTTGACAATGGATGGCTTTCGTTCCATGTTTCCCGAGATAAACAATCTATTACAATTTGATTTAATGAAAAACTGTAAAAAAAAATCAAAATAAATTCAATAATGGGATTATAAAGGCATTTAAACCGAGTAATAAGGCTTCTCTAGGCATGAGTGACTATAAATGAACTTTTCTTGACAATGGATGGCTTTTGCTCCACGCTTCCCGAGGCAAACAATCAATTACAATCTGTTTAATCAAAAAATGTCAAAAAAGTTCAAAATAAATTCAATAATGGGATTATAAAGGCATTTAAACCGAGTAATAAGGCTTTTCTAGGCATGAGTGACTATAAATGATGTTTTCTTGACAATGGATGGCTTTCGTTCCATGTTTCCCAAGATAAACAATGTATTAGAATCTGTTTTAATCAAAAAATGTAAAAAAACTTCAAAATAAATTCAATAATGGGATTATAAAGGCATTTAAATCGAGTAATAAGGCTTTTCTAGGCATGGGTGACTATAAATGAACTTTTCTTGACAATGGATGGCTTTTGCTCCACGTTTCCCGAGGCAAACAATCAATTACAATATGTTTTAATCAAAAAATGTAAAAACAATTCAAAATAAATTCAATGGTGGGATTATAAAGGCATTTAAATCGAGTAATAAGGCTTTTCTAGGCATGAGTGACTATAAATGATCTTTTCTTGACAATGGATTGGTTTCGTTCCATGTTTCCCGAGATAAACAATCTATTACAATCTGATTTAATGAAAAACTGTAAAAAAAAATCAAAATAAATTCAATAATGGGATTATAAAGGATTTAAACCGAGTAATAAGGCTTCTCTAGGCATGAGTGACTATAAATGAACTTTTCTTGACAATGGATGGCTTTTGCTCCACGTTTCCCGAGGCAAACAATCAATTACAATATGTTTTAATCAAAAAATGTAAAAACAATTCAAAATAAATTCAATAATGGGATTATAAAGGCATTTAAATCGAGTAATAAGGCTTTTCTAGGCATGAGTGACTATAAATGAACTTTTCTTGACAATGGATGGCTTTTGCTCCACGTTTCCCGAGGCAAACAATCAATTACAATATGTTTTAATCAAAAAATGTAAAAACAATTCAAAATAAATTCAATAATGGGATTATAAAGGCATTTAAATCGAGTAATAAGGCTTTTCTAGGCATGAGTGACTATAAATGAACTTTTCTTGACAATGGATGGCTTTTGCTCCACGTTTCCCGAGGCAAACAATCAAATACAATCTGTTTTAATCAAAAAATGTAAAAACAATTCAAAATAAATTCGATAATGGGATTATAAAAGCATTTAAACCGACTAATAAGGCGTTTCTAGGCATGAGTGACTATAAATGAACTTTTCTTGATAATGGATGGCTTTCGCTCCATGTTTCCCGAGGCAAGCAATCAAATACAATCTGTTTAATCAAAAAATGTCAAAAAAGTTCAAAATAAATTCAATAATGGGATTATAAAGGCATTTAAACCGAGTAATAAGGCTTTTCTAGGCATGAGTGTATATAAATGATGTTTTCTTGACAATGGATGGCTTTCGTTCCATGTTTCCCGAGATAAACAATGTATTAGAATCTGTTTTAATCAAAAAATGTAAAAAAAATTCAAAATAAATTCAATAATGGGATTATAAAGGCATTTAAATCGAGTAATAAGGCTTTTCTAGGCATGAGTGACTATAAATGAACTTTTCTTGACAATGGATGGCTTTTGCTCCACGTTTCCCGAGGCAAACAATCAATTACAGTATGTTTTAATAAAAAAATGTAAAAATAATTCAAAATAAATTCAATAATGGGATTATAAGGGCATTTAAACCGAGTAATAAGGCTTTTCTAGGCATGAGTGACTATAAATGATCTTTTCTTGACAATGGATGGCTTTCGTTCCATGTTTCCCGAGATAAATAATCTATTACAACCTGTTTTAATCAAAAAATGTAAAAAAAATTCAAAATAAATTCAATAATGGGATCGTAAAGGCATTTAAACCGAGTAATAAGGCTTTTCTAGCCATGAGTGACTATAAATGAACTTTTCTTGACAATGGATGGCTTTTGCTCCACGTTTCCCGAGGCAAACAATCAATTACAATATGTTTTAATCAAAAAATATAAAAACAATTCAAAATAAATTCAATAATGGGATTATAAAGGCATTTAAATCGAGTAATAAGGCTTTTCTAGGCATGAGTGACTATAAATGATCTTTTCTTGACAATGGATGGCTTTCATTCCATGTTTCCCGAGATAAACAATCTATTACAATCTGATTTAATGAAAAACTGTAAAAAAAAATCAAAATAAATTCAATAATGGGATTATAAAGGCATTTAAACCGAGTAATAAGGCTTCTCTAGGCATGAGTGACTATAAATGAACTTTTCTTGACAATGGATGGCTTTTGCTCCACGCTTCCCGAGGCAAACAATCAATCACAATCTGTTTAATCAAAAAATGTCAAAAAAGTTCAAAATAAATTCAATAATGGGATTATAAAGGCATTTAAACCGAGTAATAAGGCTTTTCTAGGCATGAGTCACTATAAATGATGTTTTCTTGACAATGGATGGCTTTCGTTCCATGTTTCCCAAGATAAACAATGTATTAGAATCTGTTTTAATCAAAAAATGTAAAAAAACTTCAAAATAACTTCAATAATGGGATTATAAAGGCATTTAAACCGAGTAATAAGGCTTTTCTAGGCATGAGTGACTATAAATGAACTTTTCTTGACAATGGATGGCTTTTGCTCCACGTTTCCCGAGGCAAACAACCAATTACAATATGTTTTAATTAAAAAATGTAAAAACAATTCAAAATAAATTCAATAATGGGATTATAAAGACATTTAAATCGAGTAATAAGGCTTTTCTAGGCATGAGTGACTATAAATGAACTTTTCTTGACAATGGATGGCTTTTGCTCCACGTTTCCCGAGGCAAACAATCAATTACAATATGTTTTAATCAAAAAATGTAAAAACAATTCAAAATAAATTCAATAATGGGATTATAAAGGCATTTAAACCGAGTAATAAGGCTTCTCTAGGCATGAGTGACTATAAATGAACTTTTCTTGACAATGGATGGCTTTTGCTCCACGTTTCCCGAGGCAAACAATCAATTACAATATGTTTTAATCAAAAAATGTAAAAACAATTCAAAATAAATTCAATGGTGGGATTATAAAGGCATTTAAATCGAGTAATAAGGCTTTTCTAGGCATGAGTGACTATAAATGATCTTTTCTTGACAATGGATTGGTTTCGTTCCATGTTTCCCGAGATAAACAATCTATTACAATCTGATTTAATGAAAAACTGTAAAAAAAAATCAAAATAAATTCAATAATGGGATTATAAAGGATTTAAACCGAGTAATAAGGCTTCTCTAGGCATGAGTGACTATAAATGAACTTTTCTTGACAATGGATGGCTTTTGCTCCACGTTTCCCGAGGCAAACAATCAATTACAATATGTTTTAATCAAAAAATGTAAAAACAATTCAAAATAAATTCAATAATGGGATTATAAAGGCATTTAAATCGAGTAATAAGGCTTTTCTAGGCATGAGTGACTATAAATGAACTTTTCTTGACAATGGATGGCTTTTGCTCCACGTTTCCCGAGGCAAACAATCAATTACAATATGTTTTAATCAAAAAATGTAAAAACAATTCAAAATAAATTCAATAATGGGATTATAAAGGCATTTAAATCGAGTAATAAGGCTTTTCTAGGCATGAGTGACTATAAATGAACTTTTCTTGACAATGGATGGCTTTTGCTCCACGTTTCCCGAGGCAAACAATCAATTACAATCTGTTTTAATCAAAAAATGTAAAAACAATTCAAAATAAATTCAATAATGGGATTATAAAGGCATTTAAACCGAGTTATAAGGCTTTTCTAGGCATGAGTGACTATAAATGAACTTTTCTTGACAATGGATGGCTTTTGCTCCACGTTTCCCGAGGCAAACAATCAAATACAATCTGTTTTAATCAAAAAATGTAAAAACAATTCAAAATAAATTCGATAATGGGATTATAAAAGCTCTTAAACCGACTAATAAGGCGTTTCTAGGCATGAGTGACTATAAATGAACTTTTCTTGATAATGGATGGCTTTCGCTCCATGTTTCCCGAGGCAAGCAATCAAATACAATCTGTTTAATCAAAAAATGTCAAAAAAGTTCAAAATAAATTCAATAATGGGATTATAAAGGCATTTAAACCGAGTAATAAGGCTTTTCTAGGCATGAGTGTATATAAATGATGTTTTCTTGACAATGGATGGCTTTCGTTCCATGTTTCCCGAGATAAACAATGTATTAGAATCTGTTTTAATCAAAAAATGTAAAAAAAATTCAAAATAAATTCAATAATGGGATTATAAAGGCATTTAAATCGAGTAATAAGGCTTTTCTAGGCATGAGTGACTATAAATGAACTTTTCTTGACAATGGATGGCTTTTGCTCCACGTTTCCCGAGGCAAACAATCAATTACAGTATGTTTTAATAAAAAAATGTAAAAATAATTCAAAATAAATTCAATAATGGGATTATAAGGGCATTTAAACCGAGTAATAAGGCTTTTCTAGGCATGAGTGACTATAAATGATCTTTTCTTGACAATGGATGGCTTTCGTTCCATGTTTCCCGAGATAAATAATCTATTACAACCTGTTTTAATCAAAAAATGTAAAAAAAATTCAAAATAAATTCAATAATGGGATCGTAAAGGCATTTAAACCGAGTAATAAGGCTTTTCTAGCCATGAGTGACTATAAATGAACTTTTCTTGACAATGGATGGCTTTTGCTCCACGTTTCCCGAGGCAAACAATCAATTACAATATGTTTTAATCAAAAAATATAAAAACAATTCAAAATAAATTCAATAATGGGATTATAAAGGCATTTAAATCGAGTAATAAGGCTTTTCTAGGCATGAGTGACTATAAATGATCTTTTCTTGACAATGGATGGCTTTCATTCCATGTTTCCCGAGATAAACAATCTATTACAATCTGATTTAATGAAAAACTGTAAAAAAAAATCAAAATAAATTCAATAATGGGATTATAAAGGCATTTAAACCGAGTAATAAGGCTTCTCTAGGCATGAGTGACTATAAATGAACTTTTCTTGACAATGGATGGCTTTTGCTCCACGCTTCCCGAGGCAAACAATCAATCACAATCTGTTTAATCAAAAAATGTCAAAAAAGTTCAAAATAAATTCAATAATGGGATTATAAAGGCATTTAAACCGAGTAATAAGGCTTTTCTAGGCATGAGTCACTATAAATGATGTTTTCTTGACAATGGATGGCTTTCGTTCCATGTTTCCCAAGATAAACAATGTATTAGAATCTGTTTTAATCAAAAAATGTAAAAAAACTTCAAAATAACTTCAATAATGGGATTATAAAGGCATTTAAACCGAGTAATAAGGCTTTTCTAGGCATGAGTGACTATAAATGAACTTTTCTTGACAATGGATGGCTTTTGCTCCACGTTTCCCGAGGCAAACAACCAATTACAATATGTTTTAATTAAAAAATGTAAAAACAATTCAAAATAAATTCAATAATGGGATTATAAAGACATTTAAATCGAGTAATAAGGCTTTTCTAGGCATGAGTGACTATAAATGAACTTTTCTTGACAATGGATGGCTTTTGCTCCACGTTTCCCGAGGCAAACAATCAATTACAATATGTTTTAATCAAAAAATGTAAAAACAATTCAAAATAAATTCAATAATGGGATTATAAAGGCATTTAAACCGAGTAATAAGGCTTCTCTAGGCATGAGTGACTATAAATGAACTTTTCTTGACAATGGATGGCTTTTGCTCCACGTTTCCCGAGGCAAACAATCAATTACAATATGTTTTAATCAAAAAATGTAAAAACAATTCAAAATAAATTCAATAATGGGATTATAAAGGCATTTAAATCGAGTAATAAGGCTTTTCTAGGCATGAGTGACTATAAATGAACTTTTCTTGACAATGGATGGCTTTTACTCCACGTTTCCCGAGGCAAACAATCAATTACAATATGTTTTAATCAAAAAATGTAAAAACAATTCAAAATAAATTCAATAATGGGATTATAAAGGCATTTAAATCGAGTAATAAGGCTTTTCTAGGCATGAGTGACTATAAATGAACTTTTCTTGACAATGGATGGCTTTTGCTCCACGTTTCCCGAGGCAAACAATCAATTACAATCTGTTTTAATCAAAAAATGTAAAAACAATTCAAAATAAATTCAATAATGGGATTATAAAGGCATTTAAACCGAGTTATAAGGCTTTTCTAGGCATGAGTGACTATAAATGAACTTTTCTTGACAATGGATGGCTTTTGCTCCACGTTTCCCGAGGCAAACAATCAAATACAATCTGTTTTAATCAAAAAATGTAAAAACAATTCAAAATAAATTCGATAATGGGATTATAAAAGCATTTAAACCGACTAATAAGGCTTTTCTAGGCATGAGTGACTATAAATGAACTTTTCTTGATAATGGATGGCTTTCGCTCCATGTTTCCCGAGGCAAGCAATCAAATACAATCTGTTTAATCAAAAAATGTCAAAAAAGTTCAAAATAAATTCAATAATGGGATTATAAAGGCATTTAAACCGAGTAATAAGGCTTTTCTAGGCATGAGTGTATATAAATGATGTTTTCTTGACAATGGATGGCTTTCGTTCCATGTTTCCCGAGATAAACAATGTATTAGAATCTGTTTTAATCAAAAAATGTAAAAAAAATTCAAAATAAATTCAATAATGGGATTATAAAGGCATTTAAATCGAGTAATAAGGCTTTTCTAGGCATGAGTGACTATAAATGAACTTTTCTTGACAATGGATGGCTTTTGCTCCACGTTTCCCGAGGCAAACAATCAATTACAGTATGTTTTAATAAAAAAATGTAAAAATAATTCAAAATAAATTCAATAATGGGATTATAAGGGCATTTAAACCGAGTAATAAGGCTTTTCTAGGCATGAGTGACTATAAATGATCTTTTCTTGACAATGGATGGCTTTCGTTCCATGTTTCCCGAGATAAATAATCTATTACAACCTGTTTTAATCAAAAAATGTAAAAAAAATTCAAAATAAATTCAATAATGGGATTGTAAAGGCATTTAAACCGAGTAATAAGGCTTTTCTAGGCATGAGTGACTATAAATGAACTTTTCTTGACAATGGATGGCTTTTGCTCCACGTTTCCCGAGGCAAACAATCAATTACAATATGTTTTAATCAAAAAATGTAAAAACAATTCAAAATAAATTCAATAATGGGATTATAAAGGCATTTAAATCGAGTAATAAGGCTTTTCTAGGCATGAGTGACTATAAATGATCTTTTCTTGACAATGGATGGCTTTCGTTTTATGTTTCCCGAGATAAACAATCTATTACAATCTGATTTAATGAAAAACTGTAAAAAAAAATCAAAATAAATTCAATAATGGGATTATAAAGGCATTTAAACCGAGTAATAAGGCTTCTCTAGGCATGAGTGACTATAAATGAACTTTTCTTGACAATGGATGGCTTTTGCTCCACGCTTCCCGAGGCAAACAATCAATTACAATCTGTTTAATCAAAAAATGTCAAAAAAGTTCAAAATAAATTCAATAATGGGATTATAAAGGCATTTAAACCGAGTAATAAGGCTTTTCTAGGCATGAGTGACTATAAATGATGTTTTCTTGACAATGGATGGCTTTCGTTCCATGTTTCCCAAGATAAACAATGTATTAGAATCTGTTTTAATCAAAAAATGTAAAAAAACTTCAAAATAAATTCAATAATGGGATTATAAAGGCATTTAAATCGAGTAATAAGGCTTTTCTAGGCATGGGTGACTATAAATGAACTTTTCTTGACAATGGATGGCTTTTGCTCCACGCTTCCCGAGGCAAACAATCAATTACAATCTGTTTAATCAAAAAATGTCAAAAAAGTTCAAAATAAATTCAATAATGGGATTATAAAGGCATTTAAACCGAGTAATAAGGCTTTTCTAGGCATGAGTGACTATAAATGATGTTTTCTTGACAATGGATGGCTTTCGTTCCATGTTTCCCAAGATAAACAATGTATTAGAATCTGTTTTAATCAAAAAATGTAAAAAAACTTCAAAATAAATTCAATAATGGGATTATAAAGGCATTTAAATCGAGTAATAAGGCTTTTCTAGGCATGGGTGACTATAAATGAACTTTTCTTGACAATGGATGGCTTTTGCTCCACGTTTCCCGAGGCAAACAATCAATTACAATATGTTTTAATCAAAAAATGTAAAAACAATTCAAAATAAATTCAATGGTGGGATTATAAAGGCATTTAAATCGAGTAATAAGGCTTTTCTAGGCATGAGTGACTATATATGAACTTTTCTTGACAATGGATGGCTTTTGCTCCACGTTTCCCGAGGCAAACAACCAATTACAATATGTTTTAATTAAAAAATGTAAAAACAATTCAAAATAAATTCAATAATGGGATTATAAAGACATTTAAATCGAGTAATAAGGCTTTTCTAGGCATGAGTGACTATAAATGAACTTTTCTTGACAATGGATGGCTTTTGCTCCACGTTTCCCGAGGCAAACAATCAATTACAATATGTTTTAATCAAAAAATGTAAAAACAATTCAAAATAAATTCAATAATGGGATTATAAAGGCATTTAAACCGAGTAATAAGGCTTCTCTAGGCATGAGTGACTATAAATGAACTTTTCTTGACAATGGATGGCTTTTGCTCCACGTTTCCCGAGGCAAACAATCAATTACAATATGTTTTAATCAAAAAATGTAAAAACAATTCAAAATAAATTCAATAATGGGATTATAAAGGCATTTAAATCGAGTAATAAGGCTTTTCTAGGCATGAGTGACTATAAATGAACTTTTCTTGACAATGGATGGCTTTTACTCCACGTTTCCCGAGGCAAACAATCAATTACAATATGTTTTAATCAAAAAATGTAAAAACAATTCAAAATAAATTCAATAATGGGATTATAAAGGCATTTAAATCGAGTAATAAGGCTTTTCTAGGCATGAGTGACTATAAATGAACTTTTCTTGACAATGGATGGCTTTTGCTCCACGTTTCCCGAGGCAAACAATCAATTACAATCTGTTTTAATCAAAAAATGTAAAAACAATTCAAAATAAATTCAATAATGGGATTATAAAGGCATTTAAACCGAGTTATAAGGCTTTTCTAGGCATGAGTGACTATAAATGAACTTTTCTTGACAATGGATGGCTTTTGCTCCACGTTTCCCGAGGCAAACAATCAAATACAATCTGTTTTAATCAAAAAATGTAAAAACAATTCAAAATAAATTCGATAATGGGATTATAAAAGCATTTAAACCGACTAATAAGGCTTTTCTAGGCATGAGTGACTATAAATGAACTTTTCTTGATAATGGATGGCTTTCGCTCCATGTTTCCCGAGGCAAGCAATCAAATACAATCTGTTTAATCAAAAAATGTCAAAAAAGTTCAAAATAAATTCAATAATGGGATTATAAAGGCATTTAAACCGAGTAATAAGGCTTTTCTAGGCATGAGTGTATATAAATGATGTTTTCTTGACAATGGATGGCTTTCGTTCCATGTTTCCCGAGATAAACAATGTATTAGAATCTGTTTTAATCAAAAAATGTAAAAAAAATTCAAAATAAATTCAATAATGGGATTATAAAGGCATTTAAATCGAGTAATAAGGCTTTTCTAGGCATGAGTGACTATAAATGAACTTTTCTTGACAATGGATGGCTTTTGCTCCACGTTTCCCGAGGCAAACAATCAATTACATTATGTTTTAATAAAAAAATGTAAAAATAATTCAAAATAAATTCAATAATGGGATTATAAGGGCATTTAAACCGAGTAATAAGGCTTTTCTAGGCATGAGTGACTATAAATGATCTTTTCTTGACAATGGATGGCTTTCGTTCCATGTTTCCCGAGATAAATAATCTATTACAACCTGTTTTAATCAAAAAATGTAAAAAAAATTCAAAATAAATTCAATAATGGGATTGTAAAGGCATTTAAACCGAGTAATAAGGCTTTTCTAGGCATGAGTGACTATAAATGAACTTTTCTTGACAATGGATGGCTTTTGCTCCACGTTTCCCGAGGCAAACAATCAATTACAATATGTTTTAATCAAAAAATGTAAAAACAATTCAAAATAAATTCAATAATGGGATTATAAAGGCATTTAAATCGAGTAATAAGGCTTTTCTAGGCATGAGTGACTATAAATGATCTTTTCTTGACAATGGATGGCTTTCGTTCCATGTTTCCCGAGATAAACAATCTATTACAATCTGATTTAATGAAAAACTGTAAAAAAAAATCAAAATAAATTCAATAATGGGATTATAAAGGCATTTAAACCGAGTAATAAGGCTTCTCTAGGCATGAGTGACTATAAATGAACTTTTCTTGACAATGGATGGCTTTTGCTCCACGCTTCCCGAGGCAAACAATCAATTACAATCTGTTTAATCAAAAAATGTCAAAAAAGTTCAAAATAAATTCAATAATGGGATTATAAAGGCATTTAAACCGAGTAATAAGGCTTTTCTAGGCATGAGTGACTATAAATGATGTTTTCTTGACAATGGATGGCTTTCGTTCCATGTTTCCCAAGATAAACAATGTATTAGAATCTGTTTTAATCAAAAAATGTAAAAAAACTTCAAAATAAATTCAATAATGGGATTATAAAGGCATTTAAATCGAGTAATAAGGCTTTTCTAGGCATGGGTGACTATAAATGAACTTTTCTTGACAATGGATGGCTTTTGCTCCACGTTTCCCGAGGTAAACAATCAATTACAATATGTTTTAATCAAAAAATGTAAAAACAATTCAAAATAAATTCAATGGTGGGATTATAAAGGCATTTAAATCGAGTAATAAGGCTTTTCTAGGCATGAGTGACTATAAATGATCTTTTCTTGACAATGGATTGGTTTCGTTCCATGTTTCCCGAGATAAACAATCTATTACAATCTGATTTAATGAAAAACTGTAAAAAAAAATCAAAATAAATTCAATAATGGGATTATAAAGGATTTAAACCGAGTAATAAGGCTTCTCTAGGCATGAGTGACTATAAATGAACTTTTCTTGACAATGGATGGCTTTTGCTCCACGTTTCCCGAGGCAAACAATCAATTACAATATGTTTTAATCAAAAAATGTAAAAACAATTCAAAATAAATTCAATAATGGGATTATAAAGGCATTTAAATCGAGTAATAAGGCTTTTCTAGGCATGAGTGACTATAAATGAACTTTTCTTGACAATGGATGGCTTTTGCTCCACGTTTCCCGAGGCAAACAATCAATTACAATATGTTTTAATCAAAAAATGTAAAAACAATTCAAAATAAATTCAATAATGGGATTATAAAGGCATTTAAATCGAGTAATAAGGCTTTTCTAGGCATGAGTGACTATAAATGAACTTTTCTTGACAATGGATGGCTTTTGCTCCACGTTTCCCGAGGCAAACAATCAATTACAATCTGTTTTAATCAAAAAATGTAAAAACAATTCAAAATAAATTCAATAATGGGATTATAAAGGCATTTAAACCGAGTTATAAGGCTTTTCTAGGCATGAGTGACTATAAATGAACTTTTCTTGACAATGGATGGCTTTTGCTCCACGTTTCCCGAGGCAAACAATCAAATACAATCTGTTTTAATCAAAAAATGTAAAAACAATTCAAAATAAATTCGATAATGGGATTATAAAAGCATTTAAACCGACTAATAAGGCGTTTCTAGGCATGAGTGACTATAAATGAACTTTTCTTGATAATGGATGGCTTTCGCTCCATGTTTCCCGAGGCAAGCAATCAAATACAATCTGTTTAATCAAAAAATGTCAAAAAAGTTCAAAATAAATTCAATAATGGGATTATAAAGGCATTTAAACCGAGTAATAAGGCTTTTCTAGGCATGAGTGTATATAAATGATGTTTTCTTGACAATGGATGGCTTTCGTTCCATGTTTCCCGAGATAAACAATGTATTAGAATCTGTTTTAATCAAAAAATGTAAAAAAAATTCAAAATAAATTCAATAATGGGATTATAAAGGCATTTAAATCGAGTAATAAGGCTTTTCTAGGCATGAGTGACTATAAATGAACTTTTCTTGACAATGGATGGCTTTTGCTCCACGTTTCCCGAGGCAAACAATCAATTACAGTATGTTTTAATAAAAAAATGTAAAAATAATTCAAAATAAATTCAATAATGGGATTATAAGGGCATTTAAACCGAGTAATAAGGCTTTTCTAGGCATGAGTGACTATAAATGATCTTTTCTTGACAATGGATGGCTTTCGTTCCATGTTTCCCGAGATAAATAATCTATTACAACCTGTTTTAATCAAAAAATGTAAAAAAAATTCAAAATAAATTCAATAATGGGATTGTAAAGGCATTTAAACCGAGTAATAAGGCTTTTCTAGGCATGAGTGACTATAAATGAACTTTTCTTGACAATGGATGGCTTTTGCTCCACGTTTCCCGAGGCAAACAATCAATTACAATATGTTTTAATCAAAAAATGTAAAAACAATTCAAAATAAATTCAATAATGGGATTATAAAGGCATTTAAATCGAGTAATAAGGCTTTTCTAGGCATGAGTGACTATAAATGATCTTTTCTTGACAATGGATGGCTTTCGTTCCATGTTTCCCGAGATAAACAATCTATTACAATCTGATTTAATGAAAAACTGTAAAAAAAAATCAAAATAAATTCAATAATGGGATTATAAAGGCATTTAAACCGAGTAATAAGGCTTCTCTAGGCATGAGTGACTATAAATGAACTTTTCTTGACAATGGATGGCTTTTGCTCCACGCTTCCCGAGGCAAACAATCAATTACAATCTGTTTAATCAAAAAATGTCAAAAAAGTTCAAAATAAATTCAATAATGGGATTATAAAGGCATTTAAACCGAGTAATAAGGCTTTTCTAGGCATGAGTGACTATAAATGATGTTTTCTTGACAATGGATGGCTTTCGTTCCATGTTTCCCAAGATAAACAATGTATTAGAATCTGTTTTAATCAAAAAATGTAAAAAAACTTCAAAATAAATTCAATAATGGGATTATAAAGGCATTTAAATCGAGTAATAAGGCTTTTCTAGGCATGGGTGACTATAAATGAACTTTTCTTGACAATGGATGGCTTTTGCTCCACGTTTCCCGAGGCAAACAATCAATTACAATATGTTTTAATCAAAAAATGTAAAAACAATTCAAAATAAATTCAATGGTGGGATTATAAAGGCATTTAAATCGAGTAATAAGGCTTTTCTAGGCATGAGTGACTATAAATGATCTTTTCTTGACAATGGATTGGTTTCGTTCCATGTTTCCCGAGATAAACAATCTATTACAATCTGATTTAATGAAAAACTGTAAAAAAAAATCAAAATAAATTCAATAATGGGATTATAAAGGATTTAAACCGAGTAATAAGGCTTCTCTAGGCATGAGTGACTATAAATGAACTTTTCTTGACAATGGATGGCTTTTGCTCCACGCTTCCCGAGGCAAACAATCAATTACAATCTGTTTAATCAAAAAATGTCAAAAAAGTTCAAAATAAATTCAATAATGGGATTATAAAGGCATTTAAACCGAGTAATAAGGCTTTTCTAGGCATGAGTGTATATAAATGATGTTTTCTTGACAATGGATGGCTTTTGCTCCACGTTTCCCGAGGCAAACAATCAATTACAGTATGTCTTAATAAAAAAATGTAAAAATAATTCAAAATAAATTCAATAATGGGATTATAAGGGCATTTAAACCGAGTAATAAGGCTTTTCTAGGCATGAGTGACTATAAATGATCTTTTCTTGACAATGGATGTCTTTCGTTCCATGTTTCCCGAGATAAACAATATATTACAATATGATTTAATGAAAAACTATAAAAAAAAATCAAAATAAATTCAATAATGGGATTATAAAGGCATTTAAACCGAGTAATAAGGCTTCTCTAGGCATGAGTGACTATAAATGATGTTTTCTTGACAACGGATGGCTTTCGTTCCATGTTTCCCGAGATAAACAATGTATTAGAATCTGTTTTAATAAAAAAATGTAAAAATAATTCAAAATAAATTCAATAATGGGATTATAAGGGCATTTAAATCGAGTAATAAGGCTTTTCTAGGCATGAGTGACTATAAATGATCTTTTCTTGACAATGGATGGCTTTCGTTCCATGTTTCCCGAGATAAACAATCTATTACAATCTGATTTAATGAAAAACTGTAAAAAAAAATCAAAATAAATTCAATAATGGGATTATAAAGGCATTTAAACCGAGTAATAAGGCTTCTCTAGGCATGAGTGACTATAAATGAACTTTTCTTGACAATGGATGGCTTTTGCTCCACGCTTCCCGAGGCAAACAATCAATTACAATCTGTTTAATCAAAAAATGTCAAAAAAGTTCAAAATAAATTCAATAATGGGATTATAAAGGAATTTAAACCGAGTAATAAGGCTTTTCTAGGCATGAGTGACTATAAATGATGTTTTCTTGAGAATGGATGGCTTTCGTTCCATGTTTCCCAAGATAAACAATGTATTAGAATCTGTTTTAATCAAAAAATGTAAAAAAACTTCAAAATAAATTCAATAATGGGATTATAAAGGCATTTAAACCGAGTAATAAGGCTTTTCTAGGCATGAGTGACTATAAATGAACTTTTCTTGACAATGGATGGCTTTTGCTCCACGTTTCCCGAGGCAAACAATCAATTACAATATGTTTTAATCAAAAAATGTAAAAACAATTCAAAATAAATTCAATAGTGGGATTATAAAGGCATTTAAATCGAGTAATAAGGCTTTTCTAGGCATGAGTGACTATAAATGATCTTTTCTTGACAATGGATGGTTTTCGTTCCATGTTTCCCGAGATAAACAATCTATTACAATCTGATTTAATGAAAAACTGTAAAAAAAAATCAAAATAAATTCAATAATGGGATTATAAAGGCATTTAAACCGAGTAATAAGGCTTCTCTAGGCATGAGTGACTACAAATGAACTTTTCTTGACAATGGATGGCTTTTGCTCCACGTTTCCCGAGGCAAACAATCAATTACAATATGTTTTAATAAAAAAATGTAAAAACAATTCAAAATAAATTCAATAATGGGATTATAAAGGCATTTAAACCGAGTAATAAGGCTTCTCTAGGCATGAGTGACTATAAATGAACTTTTCTTGACAATAGATGGCTTTTGCTCCACGTTTCCCGAGGCAAACAATCAATTACAATATGTTTTAATCAAAAAATGTAAAAACAGTTCAAAATAAATTCAATAATGGGATTATAAAGGCATTTAAATCGAGTAATAAGGCTTTTCTAGGCATGAGTGACTATAAATGAACCTTTCTTGACAATGGATGGCTTTTGCTCCACGTTTCCCGAGGCAAACAATCAATTACAATCTGTTTTAATCAGAAAATGTAAAAACAATTCAAAATAAATTCAATAATGGGATTATAAAGGCATTTAAACCGAGTTATAAGGCTTTTCTAGGCATGAGTGACTATAAATGAACTTTTCTTGACAATGGATGGCTTTTGCTCCACGTTTCCCGAGGCAAACAATCAATTACAATATGTTTTAATCAGAAAATGTAAAAACAATTCAAAATAAATTCAATAATGGGATTATAAAGGCATTTAAACCGAGTAATAAGGCTTTTCTAGGCATGAGTGACTATAAATGACCTTTTCTTGACAATGGATGGCTTTCGTTCCATGTTTCTCGAGATAAACAATCTATTACAATCTGATTTAATGAAAAACTGTAAAAAAAAATCAAAATAAATTCAATAATGGGATTATAAAGGCATTTAAACCGAGTAATAAGGCTTCTCTAGGCATGAGTGACTATAAATGAACTTTTCTTGACAATGGATGGCTTTTGCTCCACGTTTCCCGAGGCAAACAATCAATTACAATATGTTTTAATAAAAAAATGTAAAAACAATTCAAAATAAATTCAATAATGGGATTATAAAGGCATTTAAACCGAGTAATAAGGCTTCTCTAGGCATGAGTGACTATAAATGAACTTTTCTTGACAATAGATGGCTTTTGCTCCACGTTTCCCGAGGCAAACAATCAATTACAATATGTTTTAATCAAAAAATGTAAAAACAGTTCAAAATAAATTCAATAATGGGATTATAAAGGCATTTAAATCGAGTAATAAGGCTTTTCTAGGCATGAGTGACTATAAATGAACTTTTCTTGACAATGGATGGCTTTTGCTCCACGTTTCCCGAGGCAAACAATCAATTACAATCTGTTTTAATCAGAAAATGTAAAAACAATTCAAAATAAATTCAATAATGGGATTATAAAGGCATTTAAACCGAGTTATAAGGCTTTTCTAGGCATGAGTGACTATAAATGAACTTTTCTTGACAATGGATGGCTTTTGCTCCACGTTTCCCGAGGCAAACAATCAAATACAATCTGTTTTAATCAAAAAATGTAAAAACAATTCAAAATAAATTCGATAATGGGATTATAAAAGCATTTAAACTGACTAATAAGGCTTTTCTAGGCATGAGTGACTATAAATGAACTTTTCTTGACAATGGATGGCTTTCGCTCCATGTTTCCCGAGGCAAACAATCAAATACAATCTGTTTAATCAAAAAATGTCAAAAAAGTTCAAAATAAATTCAATAATGGGATTATAAAGGCATTTAAACCGAGTAATAAGGCTTCTCTAGGCATGAGTGACTATAAATGAACTTTTCTTGACAATAGATGGCTTTTGCTCCACGTTTCCCGAGGCAAACAATCAATTACAATATGTTTTAATCAAAAAATGTAAAAACAGTTCAAAATAAATTCAATAATGAGATTATAAAGGCATTTAAATCGAGTAATAAGGCTTTTCTAGGCATGAGTGACTATAAATGATCTTTTCTTGACAATGGATGGCTTTTGCTCCACGTTTCCCGAGGCAAACAATCAATTACAATATGTTTTAATAAAAAAATGTAAAAACAATTCAAAATAAATTCAATAATGGGATTATAAAGGCATTTAAACCGAGTAATAAGGCTTCTCTAGGCATGAGTGACTATAAATGAACTTTTCTTGACAATAGATGGCTTTTGCTCCACGTTTCCCGAGGCAAACAATCAATTACAATATGTTTTAATCAAAAAATGTAAAAACAGTTCAAAATAAATTCAATAATGGGATTATAAAGGCATTTAAATCGAGTAATAAGGCTTTTCTAGGCATGAGTGACTATAAATGAACCTTTCTTGACAATGGATGGCTTTTGCTCCACGTTTCCCGAGGCAAACAATCAATTACAATCTGTTTTAATCAGAAAATGTAAAAACAATTCAAAATAAATTCAATAATGGGATTATAAAGGCATTTAAACCGAGTTATAAGGCTTTTCTAGGCATGAGTGACTATAAATGAACTTTTCTTGACAATGGATGGCTTTTGCTCCACGTTTCCCGAGGCAAACAATCAATTACAATATGTTTTAATCAGAAAATGTAAAAACAATTCAAAATAAATTCAATAATGGGATTATAAAGGCATTTAAACCGAGTAATAAGGCTTTTCTAGGCATGAGTGACTATAAATGACCTTTTCTTGACAATGGATGGCTTTCGTTCCATGTTTCTCGAGATAAACAATCTATTACAATCTGATTTAATGAAAAACTGTAAAAAAAAATCAAAATAAATTCAATAATGGGATTATAAAGGCATTTAAACCGAGTAATAAGGCTTCTCTAGGCATGAGTGACTATAAATGAACTTTTCTTGACAATGGATGGCTTTTGCTCCACGTTTCCCGAGGCAAACAATCAATTACAATATGTTTTAATAAAAAAATGTAAAAACAATTCAAAATAAATTCAATAATGGGATTATAAAGGCATTTAAACCGAGTAATAAGGCTTCTCTAGGCATGAGTGACTATAAATGAACTTTTCTTGACAATAGATGGCTTTTGCTCCACGTTTCCCGAGGCAAACAATCAATTACAATATGTTTTAATCAAAAAATGTAAAAACAGTTCAAAATAAATTCAATAATGGGATTATAAAGGCATTTAAATCGAGTAATAAGGCTTTTCTAGGCATGAGTGACTATAAATGAACTTTTCTTAACAATGGATGGCTTTTGCTCCACGTTTCCCGAGGCAAACAATCAATTACAATATGTTTTAATCAAAAAATGTAAAAACAATTCAAAATAAATTCAATAATGGGATTATAAAGGCATTTAAATCGAGTAATAAGGCTTTTCTAGGCATGAGTGACTATAAATGAACTTTTCTTGATAATGGATGGCTTTTGCTCCACGTTTCCCGAGGCAAACAATCAATTACAATCTGTTTTAATCAAAAAATGTAAAAACAATTCAAAATAAATTCAATAATGGGATTATAAAGGCATTTAAACCGAGTTATAAGGCTTTTCTAGGCATGAGTGACTATAAATGAACTTTTCTTGACAATGGATGGCTTTTGCTCCACGTTTCCCGAGGCAAACAATCAAATACAATCTGTTTTAATCAAAAAATGTAAAAACAATTCAAAATAAATTCGATAATGGGATTATAAAAGCATTTAAACTGACTAATAAGGCTTTTCTAGGCATGAGTGACTATAAATGAACTTTTCTTGACAATGGATGGCTTTCGCTCCATGTTTCCCGAGGCAAACAATCAAATACAATCTGTTTAATCAAAAAATGTCAAAAAAGTTCAAAATAAATTCAATAATGGGATTATAAAGGCATTTAAACCGAGTAATAAGGCTTTTCTAGGCATGAGTGTATATAAATGATGTTTTCTTGACAATGGATGGCTTTCATTCCATGTTTCCCGAGATAAACAATGTATTAGAATCTGTTTTAATCAAAAATTGTAAAAAAAAATTCAAAATAAATTCAATAATGGGATTATAAAGGCATTTAAATCGAGTAATAAGGCTTTTCTAGGCATGAGTGACTATAAATGAACTTTTCTTGACAATGGATGGCTTTTGCTCCACGTTTCCCGAGGCAAACAATCAATTACAGTATGTTTTAATAAAAAAATGTAAAAATAATTCAAAATAAATTCAATAATGGGATTATAAGGGAATTTAAACCGAGTAATAAGGCTTTTCTAGGCATGAGTGACTATAAATGATCTTTTCTTGACAATGGATGGCTTTCGTTCCATGTTTCCCGAGATAAATAATCTATTACAACCTGTTTTAATCAAAAAATGTAAAAAAAATTCAAAATAAATTCAATAATGGGATTGTAAAGGCATTTAAACCGAGTAATAAGGCTTTTCTAGGCATGAGTGACTATAAATGATGTTTTCTTGACAATGGATGGCTTTCGTTCCATGTTTCCCAAGATAAACAATGTATTAGAATCTGTTTTAATCAAAAAATGTAAAAAAACTTCAAAATAAATTCAATAATGGGATTATAAAGGCATTTAAATCGAGTAATAAGGCTTTTCTAGGCATGGGTGACTATAAATGAACTTTTCTTGACAATGGATGGCTTTTGCTCCACGTTTCCCGAGGCAAACAATCAATTACAATATGTTTTAATCAAAAAATGTAAAAACAATTCAAAATAAATTCAATGGTGGGATTATAAAGGCATTTAAATCGAGTAATAAGGCTTTTCTAGGCATGAGTGACTATAAATGAACTTTTCTTGACAATGGATGGCTTTCGTTCCATGTTTCCCGAGATAAATAATCTATTACAACCTGTTTTAATCAAAAAATGTAAAAAAAATTCAAAATAAATTCAATAATGGGATTGTAAAGGCATTTAAACCGAGTAATAAGGCTTTTCTAGGCATGAGTGACTATAAATGAACTTTTCTTGACAATGGATGGCTTTTGCTCCACGTTTCCCGAGGCAAACAATCAATTACAATATGTTTTAATCAAAAAATGTAAAAACAATTCAAAATAAATTCAATAATGGGATTATAAAGGCATTTAAATCGAGTAATAAGGCTTTTCTAGGCATGAGTGACTATAAATGATCTTTTCTTGACAATGGATGGCTTTCGTTCCATGTTTCCCGAGATAAACAATCTATTACAATCTGATTTAATGAAAAACTGTAAAAAAAAATCAAAATAAATTCAATAATGGGATTATAAAGGCATTTAAACCGAGTAATAAGGCTTCTCTAGGCATGAGTGACTATAAATGAACTTTTCTTGACAATGGATGGCTTTTGCTCCACGCTTCCCGAGGCAAACAATCAATTACAATCTGTTTAATCAAAAAATGTCAAAAAAGTTCAAAATAAATTCAATAATGGGATTATAAAGGCATTTAAACCGAGTAATAAGGCTTTTCTAGGCATGAGTGACTATAAATGATGTTTTCTTGACAATGGATGGCTTTCGTTCCATGTTTCCCAAGATAAACAATGTATTAGAATCTGTTTTAATCAAAAAATGTAAAAAAACTTCAAAATAAATTCAATAATGGGATTATAAAGGCATTTAAATCGAGTAATAAGGCTTTTCTAGGCATGAGTGACTATAAATGATCTTTTCTTGACAATGGATGGCTTTTGCTCCACGTTTCCCGAGGCAAACAATCAATTACAATATGTTTTAATAAAAAAATGTAAAAACAATTCAAAATAAATTCAATAATGGGATTATAAAGGCATTTAAACCGAGTAATAAGGCTTCTCTAGGCATGAGTGACTATAAATGAACTTTTCTTGACAATAGATGGCTTTTGCTTCACGTTTCCCGAGGCAAACAATCAATTACAATATGTTTTAATCAAAAAATGTAAAAACAGTTCAAAATAAATTCAATAATGGGATTATAAAGGCATTTAAATCGAGTAATAAGGCTTTTCTAGGCATGAGTGACTATAAATGAACCTTTCTTGACAATGGATGGCTTTTGCTCCACGTTTCCCGAGGCAAACAATCAATTACAATCTGTTTTAATCAGAAAATGTAAAAACAATTCAAAATAAATTCAATAATGGGATTATAAAGGCATTTAAACCGAGTTATAAGGCTTTTCTAGGCATGAGTGACTATAAATGAACTTTTCTTGACAATGGATGGCTTTTGCTCCACGTTTCCCGAGGCAAACAATCAATTACAATATGTTTTAATCAGAAAATGTAAAAACAATTCAAAATAAATTCAATAATGGGATTATAAAGGCATTTAAACCGAGTAATAAGGCTTTTCTAGGCATGAGTGACTATAAATGACCTTTTCTTGACAATGGATGGCTTTCGTTCCATGTTTCTCGAGATAAACAATCTATTACAATCTGATTTAATGAAAAACTGTAAAAAAAAATCAAAATAAATTCAATAATGGGATTATAAAGGCATTTAAACCGAGTAATAAGGCTTCTCTAGGCATGAGTGACTATAAATGAACTTTTCTTGACAATGGATGGCTTTTGCTCCACGTTTCCCGAGGCAAACAATCAATTACAATATGTTTTAATAAAAAAATGTAAAAACAATTCAAAATAAATTCAATAATGGGATTATAAAGGCATTTAAACCGAGTAATAAGGCTTCTCTAGGCATGAGTGACTATAAATGAACTTTTCTTGACAATAGATGGCTTTTGCTCCACGTTTCCCGAGGCAAACAATCAATTACAATATGTTTTAATCAAAAAATGTAAAAACAGTTCAAAATAAATTCAATAATGGGATTATAAAGGCATTTAAATCGAGTAATAAGGCTTTTCTAGGCATGAGTGACTATAAATGAACTTTTCTTAACAATGGATGGCTTTTGCTCCACGTTTCCCGAGGCAAACAATCAATTACAATCTGTTTTAATCAGAAAATGTAAAAACAATTCAAAATAAATTCAATAATGGGATTATAAAGGCATTTAAACCGAGTTATAAGGCTTTTCTAGGCATGAGTGACTATAAATGAACTTTTCTTGACAATGGATGGCTTTTGCTCCACGTTTCCCGAGGCAAACAATCAAATACAATCTGTTTTAATCAAAAAATGTAAAAACAATTCAAAATAAATTCGATAATGGGATTATAAAAGCATTTAAACTGACTAATAAGGCTTTTCTAGGCATGAGTGACTATAAATGAACTTTTCTTGACAATGGATGGCTTTCGCTCCATGTTTCCCGAGGCAAACAATCAAATACAATCTGTTTAATCAAAAAATGTCAAAAAAGTTCAAAATAAATTCAATAATGGGATTATAAAGGCATTTAAACCGAGTAATAAGGCTTTTCTAGGCATGAGTGTATATAAATGATGTTTTCTTGACAATGGATGGCTTTCGTTCCATGTTTCCCGAGATAAACAATGTATTAGAATCTGTTTTAATCAAAAAATGTAAAAAAAAATTCAAAATAAATTCAATAATGGGATTATAAAGGCATTTAAATCGAGTAATAAGGCTTTTCTAGGCATGAGTGACTATAAATGAACTTTTCTTGACAATGGATGGCTTTTGCTCCACGTTTCCCGAGGCAAACAATCAATTACAGTATGTTTTAATAAAAAAATGTAAAAATAATTCAAAATAAATTCAATAATGGGATTATAAGGGCATTTAAACCGAGTAATAAGGCTTTTCTAGGCATGAGTGACTATAAATGATCTTTTCTTGACAATGGATGGCTTTCGTTCCATGTTTCCCGAGATAAATAATCTATTACAACCTGTTTTAATCAAAAAATGTAAAAAAAATTCAAAATAAATTCAATAATGGGATTGTAAAGGCATTTAAACCGAGTAATAAGGCTTTTCTAGGCATGAGTGACTATAAATGAACTTTTCTTGACAATGGATGGCTTTTGCTCCACGTTTCCCGAGGCAAACAATCAATTACAATATGTTTTAATCAAAAAATGTAAAAACAATTCAAAATAAATTCAATAATGGGATTATAAAGGCATTTAAATCGAGTAATAAGGCTTTTCTAGGCATGAGTGACTATAAATGATCTTTTCTTGACAATGGATGGCTTTCGTTCCATGTTTCCCGAGATAAACAATCTATTACAATCTGATTTAATGAAAAACTGTAAAAAAAAAATCAAAATAAATTCAATAATGGGATTATAAAGGCATTTAAACCGAGTAATAAGGCTTCTCTAGGCATGAGTGACTATAAATGAACTTTTCTTGACAATGGATGGCTTTTGCTCCACGCTTCCCGAGGCAAACAATCAATTACAATCTGTTTAATGAAAAAATGTCAAAAAAGTTCAAAATAAATTCAATAATGGGATTATAAAGGCATTTAAACCGAGTAATAAGGCTTTTCTAGGCATGAGTGACTATAAATGATGTTTTCTTGACAATGGATGGCTTTCGTTCCATGTTTCCCAAGATAAACAATGTATTAGAATCTGTTTTAATCAAAAAATGTAAAAAAACTTCAAAATAAATTCAATAATGGGATTATAAAGGCATTTAAATCGAGTAATAAGGCTTTTCTAGGCATGGGTGACTATAAATGAACTTTTCTTGACAATGGATGGCTTTTGCTCCACGTTTCCCGAGGCAAACAATCAATTACAATATGTTTTAATCAAAAAATGTAAAAACAATTCAAAATAAATTCAATAGTGGGATTATAAAGGCATTTAAATCGAGTAATAAGGCTTTTCTAGGCATGAGTGACTATAAATGATCTTTTCTTGACAATGGATGGCTTTCGTTCCATGTTTCCCGAGATAAACAATCTATTACAATCTGATTTAATGAAAAACTGTAAAAAAAAATCAAAATAAATTCAATAATGGGATTATAAAGGCATTTAAACCGAGTAATAAGGCTTCTCTAGGCATGAGTGACTATAAATGAACTTTTCTTGACAATGGATGGCTTTTGCTCCACGTTTCCCGAGGCAAACAATCAATTACAATATGTTTTAATCAAAAAATGTAAAAACAATTCAAAATAAATTCAATAATGGGATTATAAAGGCATTTAAATCGAGTAATAAGGCTTTTCTAGGCATGAGTGACTATAAATGAACTTTTCTTGACAATGGATGGCTTTTGCTCCACGTTTCCCGAGGCAAACAATCAATTACAATATGTTTTAATCAAAAAATGTAAAAACAATTCAAAATAAATTCAATAATGGGATTATAAAGGCATTTAAATCGAGTAATAAGGCTTTTCTAGGCATGAGTGACTATAAATGAACTTTTCTTGATAATGGATGGCTTTTGCTCCACGTTTCCCGAGGCAAACAATCAATTACAATCTGTTTTAATCAAAAAATGTAAAAACAATTCAAAATAAATTCAATAATGGGATTATAAAGGCATTTAAACCGAGTTATAAGGCTTTTCTAGGCATGAGTGACTATAAATGAACTTTTCTTGACAATGGATGGCTTTTCCTCCACGTTTCCCGAGGCAAACAATGAAATACAATCTGTTTTAATCAAAAAATGTAAAAACAATTCAAAATAAATTCGATAATGGGATTATAAAAGCATTTAAACCGACTAATAAGGCGTTTCTAGGCATGAGTGACTATAAATGAACTTTTCTTGATAATGGATGGCTTTCGCTCCATGTTTCCCGAGGCAAGCAATCAAATACAATCTGTTTAATCAAAAAATGTCAAAAAAGTTCAAAATAAATTCAATAATGGGATTATAAAGGCATTTAAACCGAGTAATAAGGCTTTTCTAGGCATGAGTGTATATAAATGATGTTTTCTTGACAATGGATGGCTTTCGTTCCATGTTTCCCGAGATAAACAATGTATTAGAATCTGTTTTAATCAAAAAATGTAAAAAAAATTCAAAATAAATTCAATAATGGGATTATAAAGGCATTTAAATCGAGTAATAAGGCTTTTCTAGGCATGAGTGACTATAAATGAACTTTTCTTGACAATGGATGGCTTTTGCTCCACGTTTCCCGAGGGAAACAATCAATTACAGTATGTTTTAATAAAAAAATGTAAAAATAATTCAAAATAAATTCAATAATGGGATTATAAGGGCATTTAAACCGAGTAATAAGGCTTTTCTAGGCATGAGTGACTATAAATGATCTTTTCTTGACAATGGATGGCTTTCGTTCCATGTTTCCCGAGATAAATAATCTATTACAACCTGTTTTAATCAAAAAATGTAAAAAAAATTCAAAATAAATTCAATAATGGGATTGTAAAGGCATTTAAACCGAGTAATAAGGCTTTTCTAGCCATGAGTGACTATAAATGAACTTTTCTTGACAATGGATGGCTTTTGCTCCACGTTTCCCGAGGCAAACAATCAATTACAATATGTTTTAATCAAAAAATATAAAAACAATTCAAAATAAATTCAATAATGGGATTATAAAGGCATTTAAATCGAGTAATAAGGCTTTTCTAGGCATGAGTGACTATAAATGATCTTTTCTTGACAATGGATGGCTTTCGTTCCATGTTTCCCGAGATAAACAATCTATTACAATCTGATTTAATGAAAAACTGTAAAAAAAAATCAAAATAAATTCAATAATGGGATTATAAAGGCATTTAAACCGAGTAATAAGGCTTCTCTAGGCATGAGTGACTATAAATGAACTTTTCTTGACAATGGATGGCTTTTGCTCCACGCTTCCCGAGGCAAACAATCAATTACAATCTGTTTAATCAAAAAATGTCAAAAAAGTTCAAAATAAATTCAATAATGGGATTATAAAGGCATTGAAACCGAGTAATAAGGCTTTTCTAGGCATGAGTCACTATAAATGATGTTTTCTTGACAATGGATGGCTTTCGTTCCATGTTTCCCAAGATAAACAATGTATTAGAATCTGTTTTAATCAAAAAATGTAAAAAAACTTCAAAATAAATTCAATAATGGGATTATAAAGGCATTTAAACCGAGTAATAAGGCTTTTCTAGGCATGAGTGACTATAAATGAACTTTTCTTGACAATGGATGGCTTTTGCTCCACGTTTCCCGAGGCAAACAACCAATTACAATATGTTTTAATTAAAAAATGTAAAAACAATTCAAAATAAATTCAATAATGGGATTATAAAGACATTTAAATCGAGTAATAAGGCTTTTCTAGGCATGAGTGACTATAAATGAACTTTTCTTGACAATGGATGGCTTTTGCTCAACGTTTCCCGAGCCAAACAATCAATTACAATATGTTTTAATCAAAAAATGTAAAAACAATTCAAAATAAATTCAATAATGGGATTATAAAGGCATTTAAACCGAGTAATAAGGCTTCTCTAGGCATGAGTGACTATAAATGAACTTTTCTTGACAATGGATGGCTTTTGCTCCACGTTTCCCGAGGCAAACAATGAAATACAATCTGTTTTAATCAAAAAATGTAAAAACAATTCAAAATAAATTCGATAATGGGATTATAAAAGCATTTAAACCGACTAATAAGGCGTTTCTAGGCATGAGTGACTATAAATGAACTTTTCTTGATAATGGATGGCTTTCGCTCCATGTTTCCCGAGGCAAGCAATCAAATACAATCTGTTTAATCAAAAAATGTCAAAAAAGTTCAAAATAAATTCAATAATGGGATTATAAAGGCATTTAAACCGAGTAATAAGGCTTTTCTAGGCATGAGTGACTATAAATGAACTTTTCTTGACAATGGATGGCTTTTGCTCCACGTTTCCCGAGGCAAACAATCAATTACAATATGTTTTAATCAAAAAATGTAAAAACAATTCAAAATAAATTCAATAATGGGATTATAAAGGCATTTAAATCGAGTAATAAGGCTTTTCTAGGCATGAGTGACTATAAATGATCTTTTCTTGACAATGGATGGCTTTCGTTCCATGTTTCCCGAGATAAACAATCTATTACAATCTGATTTAATGAAAAACTGTAAAAAAAAATCAAAATAAATTCAATAATGGGATTATAAAGGCATTTAAACCGAGTAATAAGGCTTCTCTAGGCATGAGTGACTATAAATGAACTTTTCTTGACAATGGATGGCTTTTGCTCCACGCTTCCCGAGGCAAACAATCAATTACAATCTGTTTAATCAAAAAATGTAAAAAAAGTTCAAAATAAATTCAATAATGGGATTATAAAGGCATTTAAACCGAGTAATAAGGCTTTTCTAGGCATGAGTGTATATAAATGATGTTTTCTTGACAATTGATGGCTTTCGTTCCATGTTTCCCGAGATAAACAATGTATTAGAATCTGTTTTAATCAAAAAATGTAAAAAAAATTCAAAATAAATTCAATAATGGGATTATAAAGGCACTTAAATCGAGTAATAAGGCTTTTCTAGGCATGAGTGACTATAAATGAACTTTTCTTGACAATGGATAGCTTTTGCTCCACGTTTCCCGAGGCAAACAATCAATTACAGTATGTCTTAATAAAAAAATGTAAAAATAATTCAAAATAAATTCAATAATGGGATTATAAGGGCATTTAAACCGAGTAATAAGGCTTTTCTAGGCATGAGTGACTATAAATGATCTTTTCTTGACAATGGATGGCTTTCGTTCCATGTTTCCCTAGATAAACAATCTATTACAATCTGATTTAATGAAAAACTGTAAAAAAAAATCAAAATAAATTCAATAATGGGATTATAAAGGCTTTTAAACCGAGTAATAAGGCTTCTCTAGGCATGAGTGACTATAAATGAACTTTTCTTGACAATGGATGGCTTTTGCTCCACGCTTCCCGAGGCAAACAATCAATTACAATCTGTTTAATCAAAAAATGTCAAAAAAGTTCAAAATAAATTCAATAATGGGATTATAAAGGCATTTAAACCGAGTAATAAGGCTTTTCTAGGCATGAGTGACTATAAATGATGTTTTCTTGACAATGGATGGCTTTCGTTCCATGTTTCTCAAGATAAACAATGTATTAGAATCTGTTTTAATCAAAAAATGTAAAAAAACTTCAAAATAAATTCAATAATGGGATTATAAAGGCATTTAAATCGAGTAATAAGGCTTTTCTAGGCATGGGTGACTATAAATGAACTTTTCTTGACAATGGATGGCTTTTGCTCCACGTTTCCCGAGGCAAACAATCAATTACAATATGTTTTAATCAAAAAATGTAAAAACAATTCAAAATAAATTCAATAATGGGATTATAAAGGCATTTAAATCGAGTAATAAGGCTTTTCTAGGCATGAGTGACTATAAATGAACTTTTCTTGACAATGGATGGCTTTTGCTCCACGTTTCCCGAGGCAAACAATCAATTACAATCTGTTTTAATCAAAAAATGTAAAAACAATTCAAAATAAATTCAATAATGGGATTATAAAGGCATTTAAACCGAGTTATAAGGCTTTTCTAGGCATGAGTGACTATAAATGAACTTTTCTTGACAATGGACGACTTTTGCTCCACGTTTCCCGAGGCAAACAATCAAATACAATCTGTTTTAATCAAAAAATGTAAAAACAATTCAAAATAAATTCGATAATGGGATTATAAAAGCATTTAAACCGACTAATAAGGCTTTTCTAGGCATGAGTGACTATAAATGAACTTTTCTTGATAATGGATGGCTTTCGCTCCATGTTTCCCGAGGCAAGCAATCAAATACAATCTGTTTAATCAAAAAATGTCAAAAAAGTTCAAAATAAATTCAATAATGGGATTATAAAGGCATTTAAACCGAGTAATAAGGCTTTTCTAGGCATGAGTGTATATAAATGATGTTTTCTTGACAATGGATGGCTTTCGTTCCATGTTTCCCGAGATAAACAATGTATTAGAATCTGTTTTAATCAAAAAATGTAAAAAAAATTCAAAATAAATTCAATAATGGGATTATAAAGGCATTTAAATCGAGTAATAAGGCTTTTCTAGGCATGAGTGACTATAAATGAACTTTTCTTGACAATGGATGGCTTTTGCTCCACGTTTCCCGAGGCAAACAATCAATTACAGTATGTTTTAATAAAAAAATGTAAAAATAATTTAAAATAAATTCAATAATGGGATTATAAGGGCATTTAAACCGAGTAATAAGGCTTTTCTAGACATGAGTGACTATAAATGATCTTTTCTTGACAATGGATGGCTTTCGTTCCATGTTTCCCGAGATAAATAATCTATTACAACCTGTTTTAAACAAAAAATGTAAAAAAAATTCAAAATAAATTCAATAATGGGATTGTAAAGGCATTTAAACCGAGTAATAAGGCTTTTCTAGGCATGAGTGACTATAAATGAACTTTTCTTGACAATGGATGGCTTTTGCTCCACGTTTCCCAAGGCAAACAATCAATTACAATATGTTTTAATCAAAAAATGTAAAAACAATTCAAAATAAATTCAATAATGGGATTATAAAGGCATTTAAATCGAGTAATAAGGCTTTTCTAGGCATGAGTGACTATAAATGATCTTTTCTTGACAATGGATGGCTTTCGTTCCATGTTTCCCGAGATAAACAATCTATTACAATCTGATTTAATGAAAAACTGTAAAAAAAAATCAAAATAAATTCAATAATGGGATTATAAAGGCATTTAAACCGAGTAATAAGGCTTCTCTAGGCATGAGTGACTATAAATGAACTTTTCTTGACAATGGATGGCTTTTGCTCCACGCTTCCCGAGGCAAACAATCAATTACAATCTGTTTAATCAAAAAATGTCAAAAAAGTTCAAAATAAATTCAATAATGGGATTATAAAGGCATTTAAACCGAGTAATAAGGCTTTTCTAGGCATGAGTGACTATAAATGATGTTTTCTTGACAATGGATGGCTTTCGTTCCATGTTTCCCAAGATAAACAATGTATTAGAATCTGTTTTAATCAAAAAATGTAAAAAAACTTCAAACTAAATTCAATAATGGGATTATAAAGGCATTTAAATCGAGTAATAAGGCTTTTCTAGGCATGGGTGACTATAAATGAACTTTTCTTGACAATGGATGGCTTTTGCTCCACGTTTCCCGAGGCAAACAATCAATTACAATATGTTTTAATCAAAAAATGTAAAAACAATTCAAAATAAATTCAATGGTGGGATTATAAAGGCATTTAAATCGAGTAATAAGGCTTTTCTAGGCATGAGTGACTATAAATGATCTTTTCTTGACAATGGATTGGTTTCGTTCCATGTTTCCCGAGATAAACAATCTATTACAATCTGATTTAATGAAAAACTGTAAAAAAAAATCAAAATAAATTCAATAATGGGATTATAAAGGCATTTAAACCGAGTAATAAGGCTTCTCTAGGCATGAGTGACTATAAATGAACTTTTCTTGACAATGGATGGCTTTTGCTCCACGTTTCCCGAGGCAAACAATCAATTACAATATGTTTTAATCAAAAAATGTAAAAACAATTCAAAATAAATTCAATAATGGGATTATAAAGGCATTTAAATCGAGTAATAAGGCTTTTCTAGGCATGAGTGACTATAAATGAACTTTTCTTGACAATGGATGGCTTTTGCTCCACGTTTCCCGAGGCAAACAATCAATTACAATATGTTTTAATCAAAAAATGTAAAAACAATTCAAAATAAATTCAATAATGGGATTATAAAGGCATTTAAATCGAGTAATAAGGCTTTTCTAGGCATGAGTGACTATAAATGAACTTTTCTTGACAATGGATGGCTTTTGCTCCACGTTTCCCGAGGCAAACAATCAATTACAATCTGTTTTAATCAAAAAATGTAAAAACAATTCAAAATAAATTCAATAATGGGATTATAAAGGCATTTAAACCGAGTTATAAGGCTTTTCTAGGCATGAGTGTCTATAAATGAACTTTTCTTGACAATGGATGGCTTTTGCTCCACGTTTCCCGAGGCAAACAATGAAATACAATCTGTTTTAATCAAAAAATGTAAAAACAATTCAAAATAAATTCGATAATGGGATTATAAAAGCATTTAAACCGACTAATAAGGCGTTTCTAGGCATGAGTGACTATAAATGAACTTTTCTTGATAATGGATGGCTTTCGCTCCATGTTTCCCGAGGCAAGCAATCAAATACAATCTGTTTAATCAAAAAATGTCAAAAAAGTTCAAAATAAATTCAATAATGGGATTATAAAGGCATTTAAACCGAGTAATAAGGCTTTTCTAGGCATGAGTGTATATAAATGATGTTTTCTTGACAATGGATGGCTTTCGTTCCATGTTTCCCGAGATAAACAATGTATTAGAATCTGTTTTAATCAAAAAATGTAAAAAAAATTCAAAATAAATTCAATAATGGGATTATAAAGGCATTTAAATCGAGTAATAAGGCTTTTCTAGGCATGAGTGACTATAAATGAACTTTTCTTGACAATGGATGGCTTTTGCTCCACGTTTCCCGAGGCAAACAATCAATTACAGTATGTTTTAATAAAAAAATGTAAAAATAATTCAAAATAAATTCAATAATGGGATTATAAGGGCATTTAAACCGAGTAATAAGGCTTTTCTAGGCATGAGTGACTATAAATGATCTTTTCTTGACAATGGATGGCTTTCGTTCCATGTTTCCCGAGATAAATAATCTATTACAACCTGTTTTAATCAAAAAATGTAAAAAAAATTCAAAATAAATTCAATAATGGGATCGTAAAGGCATTTAAACCGAGTAATAAGGCTTTTCTAGCCATGAGTGACTATAAATGAACTTTTCTTGACAATGGATGGCTTTTGCTCCACGTTTCCCGAGGCAAACAATCAATTACAATATGTTTTAATCAAAAAATATAAAAACAATTCAAAATAAATTCAATAATGGGATTATAAAGGCATTTAAATCGAGTAATAAGGCTTTTCTAGGCATGAGTGACTATAAATGATCTTTTCTTGACAATGGATGGCTTTCATTCCATGTTTCCCGAGATAAACAATCTATTACAATCTGATTTAATGAAAAACTGTAAAAAAAAATCAAAATAAATTCAATAATGGGATTATAAAGGCATTTAAACCGAGTAATAAGGCTTCTCTAGGCATGAGTGACTATAAATGAACTTTTCTTGACAATGGATGGCTTTTGCTCCACGCTTCCCGAGGCAAACAATCAATCACAATCTGTTTAATCAAAAAATGTCAAAAAAGTTCAAAATAAATTCAATAATGGGATTATAATGGCATTTAAACCGAGTAATAAGGCTTTTCTAGGCATGAGTCACTATAAATGATGTTTTCTTGACAATGGATGGCTTTCGTTCCATGTTTCCCAAGATAAACAATGTATTAGAATCTGTTTTAATCAAAAAATGTAAAAAAACTTCAAAATAACTTCAATAATGGGATTATAAAGGCATTTAAACCGAGTAATAAGGCTTTTCTAGGCATGAGTGACTATAAATGAACTTTTCTTGACAATGGATGGCTTTTGCTCCACGTTTCCCGAGGCAAACAACCAATTACAATATGTTTTAATTAAAAAATGTAAAAACAATTCAAAATAAATTCAATAATGGGATTATAAAGACATTTAAATCGAGTAATAAGGCTTTTCTAGGCATGAGTGACTATAAATGAACTTTTCTTGACAATGGATGGCTTTTGCTCCACGTTTCCCGAGGCAAACAATCAATTACAATATGTTTTAATCAAAAAATGTAAAAACAATTCAAAATAAATTCAATAATGGGATTATAAAGGCATTTAAACCGAGTAATAAGGCTTCTCTAGGCATGAGTGACTATAAATGAACTTTTCTTGACAATGGATGGCTTTTGCTCCACGTTTCCCGAGGCAAACAATCAATTACAATATGTTTTAATCAAAAAATGTAAAAACAATTCAAAATAAATTCAATAATGGGATTATAAAGGCATTTAAACCGAGTAATAAGGCTTCTCTACGCATGAGTGACTATAAATGAACTTTTCTTGACAATGGATGGCTTTTGCTCCACCTTTTTCGAGGCAAACAATCAATTACAATATGTTTTAATAAAAAAATGTAAAAACAGTTCAAAATAAATTCAATAATGGGATTATAAAGGCATTTAAATCGAGTAATAAGGCTTTTCTAGGCATGAGTGACAATAAATGAACTTTTCTTGACAATGGATGGCTTTTGCTCCACGTTTCCCGAGGCAAACAATCAAATACAATCTGTTTTAATCAAAAAATGTAAAAACAATTCAAAATAAATTCGATAATGGGATTATAAAAGCATTTAAACCGACTAATAAGGCTTTTCTAGGCATGAGTGACTATAAATGAACTTTTCTTGACAATGGATGGCTTTCGCTCCATGTTTCCCAAGGCAAACAATCAAATACAATCTGTTTAATCAAAAAATGTCAAAAAAGTTCAAAAAAAATTCCATAATGGGATTATAAAGGCATTTAAACCGAGTAATAAGGCTTTTCTAGGCATGAGTGTATATAAATGATGTTTTCTTGACAATGGATGGCTTTCGTTCCATGTTTCCCGAGATAAACAATGTATTAGAATCTGTTTTAATCAAAAAATGTAAAAAAAATTCAAAATAAATTCAATAATGGGATTATAAAGGCATTTAAATCGAGTAATAAGGCTTTTCTAGGCATGAGTGACTATAAATGAACTTTTCTTGACAATGGATGGCTTTTGCTCCACGTTTCCCGAGGCAAACAATCAATTACAGTATGTTTTAATAAAAAAATGTAAAAATAATTCAAAATAAATTCAATAATGGGATTATAAGGGCATTTAAACCGAGGAATAAGGCTTTTCTAGGCATGAGTGACTATAAATGATCTTTTCTTGACAATGGATGGCTTTCGTTCCATGTTTCCCGAGATAAATAATCTATTACAACCTGTTTTAATCAAAAAATGTAAAAAAAATTCAAAATAAATTCAATAATGGGATTGTAAAGGCATTTAAACCGAGTAATAAGGCTTTTCTAGGCATGAGTGACTATAAATGAACTTTTCTTGACAATGGATGGCTTTTGCTCTACGTTTCCCGAGGCAAACAAGCAATTACAATATGTTTTAATCAAAAAATGTAAAAACAATTCAAAATAAATTCAATAATGGGATTATAAAGGCATTTAAATCGAGTAATAAGGCTTTTCTAGGCATGAGTGACTATAAATGATCTTTTCTTGACAATGGATGGCTTTCGTTCCATGTTTCCCGAGATAAACAATCTATTACAATCTGATTTAATGAAAAACTGTAAAAAAAAATCAAAATAAATTCAATAATGGGATTATAAAGGCATTTAAACCGAGTAATAAGGCTTCTCTAGGCATGAGTGACTATAAATGAACTTTTCTTGACAATGGATGGCTTTTGCTCCACGCTTCCCGAGGCAAACAATCAATTACAATCTGTTTAATCAAAAAATGTCAAAAAAGTTCAAAATAAATTCAATAATGGGATTATAAAGGCATTTAAACCGAGTAATAAGGCTTTTCTAGGCATGAGTGACTATAAATGATGTTTTCTTGACAATGGATGGCTTTCGTTCCATGTTTCCCAAGATAAACAATGTATTAGAATCTGTTTTAATCAAAAAATGTAAAAAAACTTCAAAATAAATTCAATAATGGGATTATAAAGGCATTTAAATCGAGTAATAAGGCTTTTCTAGGCATGGGTGACTATAAATGAACTTTTCTTGACAATGGATGGCTTTTGCTCCACGTTTCCCGAGGCAAACAATCAATTACAATATGTTTTAATCAAAAAATGTAAAAACAATTCAAAATAAATTCAATAGTGGGATTATAAAGGCATTTAAATCGAGTAATAAGGCTTTTCTAGGCATGAGTGACTATAAATGATCTTTTCTTGACAATGGATGGCTTTCGTTCCATGTTTCCCGAGATAAACAATCTATTACAATCTGATTTAATGAAAAACTGTAAAAAAAAATCAAAATAAATTCAATAATGGGATTATAAAGGCATTTAAACCGAGTAATAAGGCTTCTCTAGGCATGAGTGACTATAAATGAACTTTTCTTGACAATGGATGGCTTTTGCTCCACGTTTCCCGAGGCAAAGAATCAATTACAATATGTTTTAATCAAAAAATGTAAAAACAATTCAAAATAAATTCAATAATGGGATTATAAAGGCATTTAAATCGAGTAATAAGGCTTTTCTAGGCATGAGTGACTATAAATGAACTTTTCTTGACAATGGATGGCTTTTGCTCCACGTTTCCCGAGGCAAACAATCAATTACAATATGTTTTAATCAAACAATGTAAAAACAATTCAAAATAAATTCAATAATGGGATTATAAAGGCATTTAAATCGAGTAATAAGGCTTTTCTAGGCATGAGTGACTATAAATGAACTTTTCTTGACAATGGATGGCTTTTGCTCCACGTTTCCCGAGGCAAACAATCAATTACAATCTGTTTTAATCAAAAAATGTAAAAACAATTCAAAATAAATTCAATAATGGGATTATAAAGGCATTTAAACCGAGTTATAAGGCTTTTCTAGGCATGAGTGACTATAAATGAACTTTTCTTGACAATGGATGGCTTTTGCTCCACGTTTCCCGAGGCAAACAATGAAATACAATCTGTTTTAATCAAAAAATGTAAAAACAATTCAAAATAAATTCGATAATGGGATTATAAAAGCATTTAAACCGACTAATAAGGCGTTTCTAGGCATGAGTGACTATAAATGAACTTTTCTTGATAATGGATGGCTTTCGCTCCATGTTTCCCGAGGCAAGCAATCAAATACAATCTGTTTAATCAAAAAATGTCAAAAAAGTTCAAAATAAATTCAATAATGGGATTATAAAGGCATTTAAACCGAGTAATAAGGCTTTTCTAGGCATGAGTGTATATAAATGATGTTTTCTTGACAATGGATGGCTTTCGTTCCATGTTTCCCGAGATAAACAATGTATTAGAATCTGTTTTAATCAAAAAATGTAAAAAAAATTCAAAATAAATTCAATAATGGGATTATAAAGGCATTTAAATCGAGTAATAAGGCTTTTCTAGGCATGAGTGACTATAAATGAACTTTTCTTGACAATGGATGGCTTTTGCTCCACGTTTCCCGAGGGAAACAATCAATTACAGTATGTTTTAATAAAAAAATGTAAAAATAATTCAAAATAAATTCAATAATGGGATTATAAGGGCATTTAAACCGAGTAATAAGGCTTTTCTAGGCATGAGTGACTATAAATGATCTTTTCTTGACAATGGATGGCTTTCGTTCCATGTTTCCCGAGATAAATAATCTATTACAACCTGTTTTAATCAAAAAATGTAAAAAAAATTCAAAATAAATTCAATAATGGGATTGTAAAGGCATTTAAACCGAGTAATAAGGCTTTTCTAGCCATGAGTGACTATAAATGAACTTTTCTTGACAATGGATGGCTTTTGCTCCACGTTTCCCGAGGCAAACAATCAATTACAATATGTTTTAATCAAAAAATATAAAAACAATTCAAAATAAATTCAATAATGGGATTATAAAGGCATTTAAATCGAGTAATAAGGCTTTTCTAGGCATGAGTGACTATAAATGATCTTTTCTTGACAATGGATGGCTTTCGTTCCATGTTTCCCGAGATAAACAATCTATTACAATCTGATTTAATGAAAAACTGTAAAAAAAAATCAAAATAAATTCAATAATGGGATTATAAAGGCATTTAAACCGAGTAATAAGGCTTCTCTAGGCATGAGTGACTATAAATGAACTTTTCTTGACAATGGATGGCTTTTGCTCCACGCTTCCCGAGGCAAACAATCAATTACAATCTGTTTAATCAAAAAATGTCAAAAAAGTTCAAAATAAATTCAATAATGGGATTATAAAGGCATTGAAACCGAGTAATAAGGCTTTTCTAGGCATGAGTCACTATAAATGATGTTTTCTTGACAATGGATGGCTTTCGTTCCATGTTTCCCAAGATAAACAATGTATTAGAATCTGTTTTAATCAAAAAATGTAAAAAAACTTCAAAATAAATTCAATAATGGGATTATAAAGGCATTTAAACCGAATAATAAGGCTTTTCTAGGCATGAGTGACTATAAATGAACTTTTCTTGACAATGGATGGCTTTTGCTCCACGTTTCCCGAGGCAAACAACCAATTACAATATGTTTTAATTCAAAAATGTAAAAACAATTCAAAATAAATTCAATAATGGGATTATAAAGACATTTAAATCGAGTAATAAGGCTTTTCTAGGCATGAGTGACTATAAATGAACTTTTCTTAACAATGGATGGCTTTTGCTCAACGTTTCCCGAGCCAAACAATCAATTACAATATGTTTTAATCAAAAAATGTAAAAACAATTCAAAATAAATTCAATAATGGGATTATAAAGGCATTTAAACCGAGTAATAAGGCTTCTCTAGGCATGAGTGACTATAAATGAACTTTTCTTGACAATGGATGGCTTTTGCTCCACGTTTCCCGAGGCAAACAATCAATTACAATATGTTTTAATCAAAAAATGTAAAAACAATTCAAAATAAATTCAATAATGGGATTATAAAGGCATTTAAACCGAGTAATAAGGCTTCTCTAGGCATGAGTGACTATAAATGAACTTTTCTTGACAATGGATGGCTTTTGCTCCACGTTTCCCGAGGCAAACAATGAATTACAATATGTTTTAATAAAAAAATGTAAAAACAGTTCAAAATAAATTCAATAATGGGATTATAAAGGCATTTAAATCGAGTAATAAGGCTTTTCTAGGCATGAGTGACTATAAATGAACTTTTCTTGACAATGGATGGCTTTTGCTCCACGTTTCCCGAGGCAAACAATCAATTACAATCTGTTTTAATCAAAAAATGTAAAAACAATTCAAAATAAATTCAATAATGGGATTATAAAGGCATATAAACCGAGTTATAAGGCTTTTCTAGGCATGAGTGACTATAAATGAACTTTTCTTGACAATGGATGGCTTTTGCTCCACGTTTCCCGAGGCAAACAATGAAATACAATCTGTTTTAATCAAAAAATGTAAAAACAATTCAAAATAAATTCGATAATGGGATTATAAAAGCATTTAAACCGACTAATAAGGCTTTTCTAGGCATGAGTGACTATAAATGAACTTTTCTTGACAATGGATGGCTTTCGCTCCATGTTTCCCGAGGCAAACAATCAAATACAATCTGTTTAATCAAAAAATGTCAAAAAAGTTCAAAATAAATTCAATAATGGGATTATAAAGGCATTTAAACCGAGTAATAAGGCTTTTCTAGGCATGAGTGTATATAAATGATGTTTTCTTGACAATGGATGGCTTTCGTTCCATGTTTCCCGAGATAAACAATGTATTAGAATCTGTTTTAATCAAAAAATGTAAAAAAAATTCAAAATAAATTCAATAATGGGATTATAAAGGCATTTAAATCGAGTAATAAGGCTTTTCTAGGCATGAGTGACTATAAATGAACTTTTCTTGACAATGGATGGCTTTTGCTCCACGTTTCCCGAGGCAAACAATCAATTACAGTATGTTTTAATAAAAAAATGTAAAAATAATTCAAAATAAATTCAATAATGGGATTATAAGGGCATTTAAACCGAGGAATAAGGCTTTTCTAGGCATGAGTGACTATAAATGATCTTTTCTTGACAATGGATGGCTTTCGTTCCATGTTTCCCGAGATAAATAATCTATTACAACCTGTTTTAATCAAAAAATGTAAAAAAAATTCAAAATAAATTCAATAATGGGATTGTAAAGGCATTTAAACCGAGTAATAAGGCTTTTCTAGGCATGAGTGACTATAAATGAACTTTTCTTGACAATGGATGGCTTTTGCTCTACGTTTCCCGAGGCAAACAAGCAATTACAATATGTTTTAATCAAAAAATGTAAAAACAATTCAAAATAAATTCAATAATGGGATTATAAAGGCATTTAAATCGAGTAATAAGGCTTTTCTAGGCATGAGTGACTATAAATGATCTTTTCTTGACAATGGATGGCTTTCGTTCCATGTTTCCCGAGATAAACAATCTATTACAATCTGATTTAATGAAAAACTGTAAAAAAAAATCAAAATAAATTCAATAATGGGATTATAAAGGCATTTAAACCGAGTAATAAGGCTTCTCTAGGCATGAGTGACTATAAATGAACTTTTCTTGACAATGGATGGCTTTTGCTCCACGCTTCCCGAGGCAAACAATCAATTACAATCTGTTTAATCAAAAAATGTCAAAAAAGTTCAAAATAAATTCAATAATGGGATTATAAAGGCATTTAAACCGAGTAATAAGGCTTTTCTAGGCATGAGTGACTATAAATGATGTTTTCTTGACAATGGATGGCTTTCGTTCCATGTTTCCCAAGATAAACAATGTATTAGAATCTGTTTTAATCAAAAAATGTAAAAAAACTTCAAAATAAATTCAATAATGGGATTATAAAGGCATTTAAATCGAGTAATAAGGCTTTTCTAGGCATGGGTGACTATAAATGAACTTTTCTTGACAATGGATGGCTTTTGCTCCACGTTTCCCGAGGCAAACAATCAATTACAATATGTTTTAATCAAAAAATATAAAAACAATTCAAAATAAATTCAATAGTGGGATTATAAAGGCATTTAAATCGAGTAATAAGGCTTTTCTAGGCATGAGTGACTATAAATGATCTTTTCTTGACAATGGATGGCTTTCGTTCCATGTTTCCCGAGATAAACAATCTATTACAATCTGATTTAATGAAAAACTGTAAAAAAAAATCAAAATAAATTCAATAATGGGATTATAAAGGCATTTAAACCGAGTAATAAGGCTTCTCTAGGCATGAGTGACTATAAATGAACTTTTCTTGACAATGGATGGCTTTTGCTCCACGTTTCCCGAGGCAAACAATCAATTACAATATGTTTTAATCAAAAAATGTAAAAACAATTCAAAATAAATTCAATAATGGGATTATAAAGGCATTTAAATCGAGTAATAAGGCTTTTCTAGGCATGAGTGACTATAAATGAACTTTTCTTGACAATGGATGGCTTTTGCTCCACGTTTCCCGAGGCAAACAATCAATTACAATATGTTTTAATCAAACAATGTAAAAACAATTCAAAATAAATTCAATAATGGGATTATAAAGGCATTTAAATCGAGTAATAAGGCTTTTCTAGGCATGAGTGACTATAAATGAACTTTTCTTGACAATGGATGGCTTTTGCTCCACGTTTCCCGAGGCAAACAATCAATTACAATCTGTTTTAATCAAAAAATGTAAAAACAATTCAAAATAAATTCAATAATGGGATTATAAAGGCATTTAAACCGAGTTATAAGGCTTTTCTAGGCATGAGTGACTATAAATGAACTTTTCTTGACAATGGATGGCTTTTGCTCCACGTTTCCCGAGGCAAACAATGAAATACAATCTGTTTTAATCAAAAAATGTAAAAACAATTCAAAATAAATTCGATAATGGGATTATAAAAGCATTTAAACCGACTAATAAGGCGTTTCTAGGCATGAGTGACTATAAATGAACTTTTCTTGATAATGGATGGCTTTCGCTCCATGTTTCCCGAGGCAAGCAATCAAATACAATCTGTTTAATCAAAAAATGTCAAAAAAGTTCAAAATAAATTCAATAATGGGATTATAAAGGCATTTAAACCGAGTAATAAGGCTTTTCTAGGCATGAGTGTATATAAATGATGTTTTCTTGACAATGGATGGCTTTCGTTCCATGTTTCCCGAGATAAACAATGTATTAGAATCTGTTTTAATCAAAAAATGTAAAAAAAATTCAAAATAAATTCAATAATGGGATTATAAAGGCATTTAAATCGAGTAATAAGGCTTTTCTAGGCATGAGTGACTATAAATGAACTTTTCTTGACAATGGATGGCTTTTGCTCCACGTTTCCCGAGGGAAACAATCAATTACAGTATGTTTTAATAAAAAAATGTAAAAATAATTCAAAATAAATTCAATAATGGGATTATAAGGGCATTTAAACCGAGTAATAAGGCTTTTCTAGGCATGAGTGACTATAAATGATCTTTTCTTGACAATGGATGGCTTTCGTTCCATGTTTCCCGAGATAAATAATCTATTACAACCTGTTTTAATCAAAAAATGTAAAAAAAATTCAAAATAAATTCAATAATGGGATTGTAAAGGCATTTAAACCGAGTAATAAGGCTTTTCTAGCCATGAGTGACTATAAATGAACTTTTCTTGACAATGGATGGCTTTTGCTCCACGTTTCCCGAGGCAAACAATCAATTACAATATGTTTTAATCAAAAAATATAAAAACAATTCAAAATAAATTCAATAATGGGATTATAAAGGCATTTAAATCGAGTAATAAGGCTTTTCTAGGCATGAGTGACTATAAATGATCTTTTCTTGACAATGGATGGCTTTCGTTCCATGTTTCCCGAGATAAACAATCTATTACAATCTGATTTAATGAAAAACTGTAAAAAAAAATCAAAATAAATTCAATAATGGGATTATAAAGGCATTTAAACCGAGTAATAAGGCTTCTCTAGGCATGAGTGACTATAAATGAACTTTTCTTGACAATGGATGGCTTTTGCTCCACGCTTCCCGAGGCAAACAATCAATTACAATCTGTTTAATAAAAAAATGTCAAAAAAGTTCAAAATAAATTCAATAATGGGATTATAAAGGCATTGAAACCGAGTAATAAGGCTTTTCTAGGCATGAGTCACTATAAATGATGTTTTCTTAACAATGGATGGCTTTCGTTCCATGTTTCCCAAGATAAACAATGTATTAGAATCTGTTTTAATCAAAAAATGTAAAAAAACTTCAAAATAAATTCAATAATGGGATTATAAAGGCATTTAAATCGAGTAATAAGGCTTTTCTAGGCATGGGTGACTATAAATGAACTTTTCTTGACAATGGATGGCTTTTGCTCCACGTTTCCCGAGGCAAACAATCAATTACAATATGTTTTAATCAAAAAATATAAAAACAATTCAAAATAAATTCAATAGTGGGATTATAAAGGCATTTAAATCGAGTAATAAGGCTTTTCTAGGCATGAGTGACTATAAATGAACTTTTCTTGACAATGGATGGCTTTCGTTCCATGTTTCCCGAGATAAACAATCTATTACAATCTGATTTAATGAAAAACTGTAAAAAAAAATCAAAATAAATTCAATAATGGGATTATAAAGGCATTTAAACCGAGTAATAAGGCTTCTCTAGGCATGAGTGACTATAAATGAACTTTTCTTGACAATGGATGGCTTTTGCTCCACGTTTCCCGAGGCAAACAATCAATTACAATATGTTTTAATCAAAAAATGTAAAAACAATTCAAAATAAATTCAATAATGGGATTATAAAGGCATTTAAACCGAGTAATAAGGCTTCTCTAGGCATGAGTGACTATAAATGAACTTTTCTTGACAATGGATGGCTTTTGCTCCACGTTTCCCGAGGCAAACAATCAATTACAATATGTTTTAATCAAACAATGTAAAAACAATTCAAAATAAATTCAATAATGGGATTATAAAGGCATTTAAATCGAGTAATAAGGCTTTTCTAGGCATGAGTGACTATAAATGAACTTTTCTTGACAATGGATGGCTTTTGCTCCACGTTTCCCGAGGCAAACAATCAATTACAATCTGTTTTAATCAAAAAATGTAAAAACAATTCAAAATAAATTCAATAATGGGATTATAAAGGCATTTAAACCGAGTTATAAGGCTTTTCTAGGCATGAGTGACTATAAATGAACTTTTCTTGACAATGGATGGCTTTTGCTCCACGTTTCCCGAGGCAAACAATGAAATACAATCTGTTTTAATCAAAAAATGTAAAAACAATTCAAAATAAATTCGATAATGGGATTATAAAAGCATTTAAACCGACTAATAAGGCGTTTCTAGGCATGAGTGACTATAAATGAACTTTTCTTGATAATGGATGGCTTTCGCTCCATGTTTCCCGAGGCAAGCAATCAAATACAATCTGTTTAATCAAAAAATGTCAAAAAAGTTCAAAATAAATTCAATAATGGGATTATAAAGGCATTTAAACCGAGTAATAAGGCTTTTCTAGGCATGAGTGTATATAAATGATGTTTTCTTGACAATGGATGGCTTTCGTTCCATGTTTCCCGAGATAAACAATGTATTAGAATCTGTTTTAATCAAAAAATGTAAAAAAAATTCAAAATAAATTCAATAATGGGATTATAAAGGCATTTAAATCGAGTAATAAGGCTTTTCTAGGCATGAGTGACTATAAATGAACTTTTCTTGACAATGGATGGCTTTTGCTCCACGTTTCCCGAGGGAAACAATCAATTACAGTATGTTTTAATAAAAAAATGTAAAAATAATTCAAAATAAATTCAATAATGGGATTATAAGGGCATTTAAACCGAGTAATAAGGCTTTTCTAGGCATGAGTGACTATAAATGATCTTTTCTTGACAATGGATGGCTTTCGTTCCATGTTTCCCGAGATAAATAATCTATTACAACCTGTTTTAATCAAAAAATGTAAAAAAAATTCAAAATAAATTCAATAATGGGATTGTAAAGGCATTTAAACCGAGTAATAAGGCTTTTCTAGCCATGAGTGACTATAAATGAACTTTTCTTGACAATGGATGGCTTTTGCTCCACGTTTCCCGAGGCAAACAATCAATTACAATATGTTTTAATCAAAAAATATAAAAACAATTCAAAATAAATTCAATAATGGGATTATAAAGGCATTTAAATCGAGTAATAAGGCTTTTCTAGGCATGAGTGACTATAAATGATCTTTTCTTGACAATGGATGGCTTTCGTTCCATGTTTCCCGAGATAAACAATCTATTACAATCTGATTTAATGAAAAACTGTAAAAAAAAATCAAAATAAATTCAATAATGGGATTATAAAGGCATTTAAACCGAGTAATAAGGCTTCTCTAGGCATGAGTGACTATAAATGAACTTTTCTTGACAATGGATGGCTTTTGCTCCACGCTTCCCGAGGCAAACAATCAATTACAATCTGTTTAATAAAAAAATGTCAAAAAAGTTCAAAATAAATTCAATAATGGGATTATAAAGGCATTGAAACCGAGTAATAAGGCTTTTCTAGGCATGAGTCACTATAAATGATGTTTTCTTAACAATGGATGGCTTTCGTTCCATGTTTCCCAAGATAAACAATGTATTAGAATCTGTTTTAATCAAAAAATGTAAAAAAACTTCAAAATAAATTCAATAATGGGATTATAAAGGCATTTAAACCGAGTAATAAGGCTTTTCTAGGCATGAGTGACTATAAATGAACTTTTCTTGACAATGGATGGCTTTTGCTCCACGTTTCCCGAGGCAAACAACCAATTACAATATGTTTTAATTAAAAAATGTAAAAACAATTCAAAATAAATTCAATAATGGGATTATAAAGACATTTAAATCGAGTAATAAGGCTTTTCTAGGCATGAGTGACTATAAATGAACTTTTCTTGACAATGGATGGCTTTTGCTCAACGTTTCCCGAGCCAAACAATCAATTACAATATGTTTTAATCAAAAAATATAAAAACAATTCAAAACAAATTCAATAATGGGATTATAAAGGCATTTAAACCGAGTAATAAGGCTTCCCTAGGCATGAGTGACTATAAATGAACTTTTCTTGACAATGGATGGCTTTTGCTCCACGTTTCCCGAGGCAAACAATCAATTACAATATGTTTTAATCAAAAAATGTAAAAACAATTCAAAATAAATTCAATAATGGGATTATAAAGGCATTTAAACCGAGTAATAAGGCTTCTCTAGGCATGAGTGACTATAAATGAACTTTTCTTGACAATGGATGGCTTTTGCTCCACGTTTCCCGAGGCAAACAATCAATTACAATATGTTTTAATAAAAAAATGTAAAAACAGTTCAAAATAAATTCAATAATGGGATTATAAAGGCATTTAAATCGAGTAATAAGGCTTTTCTAGGCATGAGTGACTATAAATGAACTTTTCTTGACAATGGATGGCTTTTGCTCCACGTTTCCCGAGGCAAACAATCAATTACAATCTGTTTTAATCAAAAAATGTAAAAACAATTCAAAATAAATTCAATAATGGGATTATAAAGGCATATAAACCGAGTTATAAGGCTTTTCTAGGCATGAGTGACTATAAATGAACTTTTCTTGACAATGGATGGCTTTTGCTCCACGTTTCCCGAGGCAAACAATCAAATACAATCTGTTTTAATCAAAAAATGTAAAAACAATTCAAAATAAATTCGATAATGGGATTATAAAAGCATTTAAACCGACTAATAAGGCTTTTCTAGGCATGAGTGACTATAAATGAACTTTTCTTGACAATGGATGGCTTTCGCTCCATGTTTCCCGAGGCAAACAATCAAATACAATCTGTTTAATCAAAAAATGTCAAAAAAGTTCAAAATAAATTCAATAATGGGATTATAAAGGCATTTAAACCGAGTAATAAGGCTTTTCTAGGCATGAGTGTATATAAATGATGTTTTCTTGACAATTGATGGCTTTCGTTCCAAGTTTCCCGAGATAAACAATGTATTAGAATCTGTTTTAATCAAAAAATGTAAAAAAAATTCAAAATAAATTCAATAATGGGATTATAAAGGCACTTAAATCGAGTAATAAGGCTTTTCTAGGCATGAGTGACTATAAATGAACTTTTCTTGACAATGGATGGCTTTTGCTCCACGTTTCCCGAGGCAAACAATCAATTACAGTATGTCTTAATAAAAAAATGTAAAAATAATTCAAAATAAATTCAATAATGGGATTATAAGGGCATTTAAACCGAGTAATAAGGCTTTTCTAGGCATGAGTGACTATAAATGATCTTTTCTTGACAATGGATGGCTTTCGTTCCATGTTTCCCGAGATAAACAATATATTACAATCTGATTTAATGAAAAACTGTAAAAAAAAATCAAAATAAATTCAATAATGGGATTATAAAGGCATTTAAACCGAGTAATAAGGCTTCTCTAGGCATGAGTGACTATAAATGAACTTTTCTTGACAATGGATGGCTTTTGCTCCACGCTTCCCGAGGCAAACAATCAATTACAATCTGTTTAATCAAAAAATGTCAAAAAAGTTCAAAATAAATTCATTAATGGGATTATAAAGGCATTTAAACCGAGTAATAAGGCTTTTCTAGGCATGAGTGACTATAAATGATGTTTTCTTGACAATGGATGGCTTTCGTTCCATGTTTCCAAAGATAAACAATGTATTAGAATCTGTTTTAATCAAAAAATGTAAAAAAACTTCAAAATAAATTCAATAATGGGATTATAAAGGCATTTAAACCGAGTAATAAGGCTTTTCTAGGCATGAGTGACTATAAATGAACTTTTCTTGACAATGGATGGCTTTTGCTCCACGTTTCCCGAGGCAAACAATCAATTACAATATGTTTTAATCAAAAAATGTAAAAACAATTCAAAATAAATTCAATAGTGGGATTATAAAGGCATTTAAATCGAGTAATAAGGCTTTTCTAGGCATGAGTGACTATAAATGATCTTTTCTTGACAATGCATGGCTTTCGTTCCATGTTTCCCGAGATAAACAATCTATTACAATCTGATTTAATGAAAAACTGTAAAAAAAAATCAAAATAAATTCAATAATGGGATTATAAAGGCATTTAAACCGAGTAATAAGGCTTCTCTAGGCATGAGTGACTATAAATGAACTTTTCTTGACAATGGATGGCTTTTGCTCCACGTTTCCCGAGGCAAACAATCAATTACAATATGTTTTAATAAAAAAATGTAAAAACAATTCAAAATAAATTCAATAATGGGATTATAAAGGCATTTAAACCGAGTAATAAGGCTTCTCTAGGCATGGGTGACTATAAATGAACTTTTCTTGACAATAGATGGCTTTTGCTCCATGTTTCCCGAGGCAAACAATCAATTACAATATGTTTTAATCAAAAAATGTAAAAACAGTTCAAAATAAATTCAATAATGGGATTATAAAGGCATTTAAATCGAGTAATAAGGCTTTTCTAGGCATGAGTGACTATAAATGAACTTTTCTTGACAATGGATGGCTTTTGCTCCACGTTTCCCGAGGCAAACAATCAATTACAATATGTTTTAATCAAAAAATGTAAAAACAATTCAAAATAAATTCAATAATGGGATTATAAAGGCATTTAAACCGAGTAATAAGGCTTCTCTAGGCATGAGTGACTATAAATGAACTTTTCTTGACAATGGATGGCTTTTGCTCCACGCTTCCCGAGGCAAACAATCAATTACAATCTGTTTAATCAAAAAATGTCAAAAAAGTTCAAAATAAATTCAATAATGGGATTATAAAGGCATTTAAACCGAGTAATAAGGCTTTTCTAGGCATGAGTGACTATAAATGATGTTTTCTTGACAATGGATGGCTTTCGTTCCATGTTTCCCAAGATAAACAATGTATTAGAATCTGTTTTAATCAAAAAATGTAAAAAAACTTCAAAATAAATTCAATAATGGGATTATAAAGGCATTTAAATCGAGTAATAAGGCTTTTCTAGGCATGGGTGACTATAAATGAACTTTTCTTGACAATGGATGGCTTTTGCTCCACGTTTCCCGAGGCAAACAATCAATTACAATATGTTTTAATCAAAAAATATAAAAACAATTCAAAATAAATTCAATAGTGGGATTATAAAGGCATTTAAATCGAGTAATAAGGCTTTTCTAGGCATGAGTGACTATAAATGATCTTTTCTTGACAATGGATGGCTTTCGTTCCATGTTTCCCGAGATAAACAATCTATTACAATCTGATTTAATGAAAAACTGTAAAAAAAAATCAAAATAAATTCAATAATGGGATTATAAAGGCATTTAAACCGAGTAATAAGGCTTCTCTAGGCATGAGTGACTATAAATGAACTTTTCTTGACAATGGATGGCTTTTGCTCCACGTTTCCCGAGGCAAACAATCAATTACAATATGTTTTAATCAAAAAATGTAAAAACAATTCAAAATAAATTCAATAATGGGATTATAAAGGCATTTAAATCGAGTAATAAGGCTTTTCTAGGCATGAGTGACTATAAATGAACTTTTCTTGACAATGGATGGCTTTTGCTCCACGTTTCCCGAGGCAAACAATCAATTACAATATGTTTTAATCAAACAATGTAAAAACAATTCAAAATAAATTCAATAATGGGATTATAAAGGCATTTAAATCGAGTAATAAGGCTTTTCTAGGCATGAGTGACTATAAATGAACTTTTCTTGACAATGGATGGCTTTTGCTCCACGTTTCCCGAGGCAAACAATCAATTACAATCTGTTTTAATCAAAAAATGTAAAAACAATTCAAAATAAATTCAATAATGGGATTATAAAGGCATTTAAACCGAGTTATAAGGCTTTTCTAGGCATGAGTGACTATAAATGAACTTTTCTTGACAATGGATGGCTTTTGCTCCACGTTTCCCGAGGCAAACAATGAAATACAATCTGTTTTAATCAAAAAATGTAAAAACAATTCAAAATAAATTCGATAATGGGATTATAAAAGCATTTAAACCGACTAATAAGGCGTTTCTAGGCATGAGTGACTATAAATGAACTTTTCTTGATAATGGATGGCTTTCGCTCCATGTTTCCCGAGGCAAGCAATCAAATACAATCTGTTTAATCAAAAAATGTCAAAAAAGTTCAAAATAAATTCAATAATGGGATTATAAAGGCATTTAAACCGAGTAATAAGGCTTTTCTAGGCATGAGTGTATATAAATGATGTTTTCTTGACAATGGATGGCTTTCGTTCCATGTTTCCCGAGATAAACAATGTATTAGAATCTGTTTTAATCAAAAAATGTAAAAAAAATTCAAAATAAATTCAATAATGGGATTATAAAGGCATTTAAATCGAGTAATAAGGCTTTTCTAGGCATGAGTGACTATAAATGAACTTTTCTTGACAATGGATGGCTTTTGCTCCACGTTTCCCGAGGGAAACAATCAATTACAGTATGTTTTAATAAAAAAATGTAAAAATAATTCAAAATAAATTCAATAATGGGATTATAAGGGCATTTAAACCGAGTAATAAGGCTTTTCTAGGCATGAGTGACTATAAATGATCTTTTCTTGACAATGGATGGCTTTCGTTCCATGTTTCCCGAGATAAATAATCTATTACAACCTGTTTTAATCAAAAAATGTAAAAAAAATTCAAAATAAATTCAATAATGGGATTGTAAAGGCATTTAAACCGAGTAATAAGGCTTTTCTAGCCATGAGTGACTATAAATGAACTTTTCTTGACAATGGATGGCTTTTGCTCCACGTTTCCCGAGGCAAACAATCAATTACAATATGTTTTAATCAAAAAATATAAAAACAATTCAAAATAAATTCAATAATGGGATTATAAAGGCATTTAAATCGAGTAATAAGGCTTTTCTAGGCATGAGTGACTATAAATGATCTTTTCTTGACAATGGATGGCTTTCGTTCCATGTTTCCCGAGATAAACAATCTATTACAATCTGATTTAATGAAAAACTGTAAAAAAAAATCAAAATAAATTCAATAATGGGATTATAAAGGCATTTAAACCGAGTAATAAGGCTTCTCTAGGCATGAGTGACTATAAATGAACTTTTCTTGACAATGGATGGCTTTTGCTCCACGCTTCCCGAGGCAAACAATCAATTACAATCTGTTTAATAAAAAAATGTCAAAAAAGTTCAAAATAAATTCAATAATGGGATTATAAAGGCATTGAAACCGAGTAATAAGGCTTTTCTAGGCATGAGTCACTATAAATGATGTTTTCTTAACAATGGATGGCTTTCGTTCCATGTTTCCCAAGATAAACAATGTATTAGAATCTGTTTTAATCAAAAAATGTAAAAAAACTTCAAAATAAATTCAATAATGGGATTATAAAGGCATTTAAACCGAGTAATAAGGCTTTTCTAGGCATGAGTGACTATAAATGAACTTTTCTTGACAATGGATGGCTTTTGCTCCACGTTTCCCGAGGCAAACAACCAATTACAATATGTTTTAATTAAAAAATGTAAAAACAATTCAAAATAAATTCAATAATGGGATTATAAAGACATTTAAATCGAGTAATAAGGCTTTTCTAGGCATGAGTGACTATAAATGAACTTTTCTTGACAATGGATGGCTTTTGCTCAACGTTTCCCGAGCCAAACAATCAATTACAATATGTTTTAATCAAAAAATATAAAAACAATTCAAAACAAATTCAATAATGGGATTATAAAGGCATTTAAACCGAGTAATAAGGCTTCCCTAGGCATGAGTGACTATAAATGAACTTTTCTTGACAATGGATGGCTTTTGCTCCACGTTTCCCGAGGCAAACAATCAATTACAATATGTTTTAATCAAAAAATGTAAAAACAATTCAAAATAAATTCAATAATGGGATTATAAAGGCATTTAAACCGAGTAATAAGGCTTCTCTAGGCATGAGTGACTATAAATGAACTTTTCTTGACAATGGATGGCTTTTGCTCCACGTTTCCCGAGGCAAACAATCAATTACAATATGTTTTAATAAAAAAATGTAAAAACAGTTCAAAATAAATTCAATAATGGGATTATAAAGGCATTTAAATCGAGTAATAAGGCTTTTCTAGGCATGAGTGACTATAAATGAACTTTTCTTGACAATGGATGGCTTTTGCTCCACGTTTCCCGAGGCAAACAATCAATTACAATCTGTTTTAATCAAAAAATGTAAAAACAATTCAAAATAAATTCAATAATGGGATTATAAAGGCATATAAACCGAGTTATAAGGCTTTTCTAGGCATGAGTGACTATAAATGAACTTTTCTTGACAATGGATGGCTTTTGCTCCACGTTTCCCGAGGCAAACAATCAAATACAATCTGTTTTAATCAAAAAATGTAAAAACAATTCAAAATAAATTCGATAATGGGATTATAAAAGCATTTAAACCGACTAATAAGGCTTTTCTAGGCATGAGTGACTATAAATGAACTTTTCTTGACAATGGATGGCTTTCGCTCCATGTTTCCCGAGGCAAACAATCAAATACAATCTGTTTAATCAAAAAATGTCAAAAAAGTTCAAAATAAATTCAATAATGGGATTATAAAGGCATTTAAACCGAGTAATAAGGCTTTTCTAGGCATGAGTGTATATAAATGATGTTTTCTTGACAATTGATGGCTTTCGTTCCAAGTTTCCCGAGATAAACAATGTATTAGAATCTGTTTTAATCAAAAAATGTAAAAAAAATTCAAAATAAATTCAATAATGGGATTATAAAGGCACTTAAATCGAGTAATAAGGCTTTTCTAGGCATGAGTGACTATAAATGAACTTTTCTTGACAATGGATGGCTTTTGCTCCACGTTTCCCGAGGCAAACAATCAATTACAGTATGTCTTAATAAAAAAATGTAAAAATAATTCAAAATAAATTCAATAATGGGATTATAAGGGCATTTAAACCGAGTAATAAGGCTTTTCTAGGCATGAGTGACTATAAATGATCTTTTCTTGACAATGGATGGCTTTCGTTCCATGTTTCCCGAGATAAACAATATATTACAATCTGATTTAATGAAAAACTGTAAAAAAAAATCAAAATAAATTCAATAATGGGATTATAAAGGCATTTAAACCGAGTAATAAGGCTTCTCTAGGCATGAGTGACTATAAATGAACTTTTCTTGACAATGGATGGCTTTTGCTCCACGCTTCCCGAGGCAAACAATCAATTACAATCTGTTTAATCAAAAAATGTCAAAAAAGTTCAAAATAAATTCATTAATGGGATTATAAAGGCATTTAAACCGAGTAATAAGGCTTTTCTAGGCATGAGTGACAATAAATGATGTTTTCTTGACAATGGATGGCTTTCGTTCCATGTTTCCAAAGATAAACAATGTATTAGAATCTGTTTTAATCAAAAAATGTAAAAAAACTTCAAAATAAATACAATAATGGGATTATAAAGGCATTTAAACCGAGTAATAAGGCTTTTCTAGGCATGAGTGACTATAAATGAACTTTTCTTGACAATGGATGGCTTTTGCTCCACGTTTCCCGAGGCAAACAATCAATTACAATATGTTTTAATCAAAAAATGTAAAAACAATTCAAAATAAATTCAATAGTGGGATTATAAAGGCATTTAAATCGAGTAATAAGGCTTTTCTAGGCATGAGTGACTATAAATGATCTTTTCTTGACAATGCATGGCTTTCGTTCCATGTTTCCCGAGATAAACAATCTATTACAATCTGATTTAATGAAAAACTGTAAAAAAAAATCAAAATAAATTCAATAATGGGATTATAAAGGCATTTAAACCGAGTAATAAGGCTTCTCTAGGCATGAGTGACTATAAATGAACTTTTCTTGACAATGGATGGCTTTTGCTCCACGTTTCCCGAGGCAAACAATCAATTACAATATGTTTTAATAAAAAAATGTAAAAACAATTCAAAATAAATTCAATAATGGGATTATAAAGGCATTTAAACCGAGTAATAAGGCTTCTCTAGGCATGGGTGACTATAAATGAACTTTTCTTGACAATAGATGGCTTTTGCTCCATGTTTCCCGAGGCAAACAATCAATTACAATATGTTTTAATCAAAAAATGTAAAAACAGTTCAAAATAAATTCAATAATGGGATTATAAAGGCATTTAAATCGAGTAATAAGGCTTTTCTAGGCATGAGTGACTATAAATGAACTTTTCTTGACAATGGATGGCTTTTGCTCCACGTTTCCCGAGGCAAACAATCAATTACAATCTGTTTTAATCAGAAAATGTAAAAACAATTCAAAATAAATTCAATAATGGGATTATAAAGGCATTTAAACCGAGTTATAAGGCTTTTCTAGGCATGAGTGACTATAAATGAACTTTTCTTGACAATGGATGGCTTTTGCTCCACGTTTCCCGAGGCAAACAATCAAATACAATCTGTTTTAATCAAAAAATGTAAAAACAATTCAAAATAAATTCGATAATGGGATTATAAAAGCATTTAAACTGACTAATAAGGCTTTTCTAGGCATGAGTGACTATAAATGAACTTTTCTTGACAATGGATGGCTTTCGCTCCATGTTTCCCGAGGCAAACAATCAAATACAATCTGTTTAATCAAAAAATGTCAAAAAAGTTCAAAATAAATTCAATAATGGGATTATAAAGGCATTTAAACCGAGTAATAAGGCTTTTCTAGGCATGAGTGTATATAAATGATGTTTTCTTGACAATGGATGGCTTTCGTTCCATGTTTCCCGAGATAAACAATGTATTAGAATCTGTTTTAATCAAAAAATGTAAAAAAAATTCAAAATAAATTCAATAATGGGATTATAAAGGCATTTAAATCGAGTAATAAGGCTTTTCTAGGCATGAGTGACTATAAATGAACTTTTCTTGACAATGGATGGCTTTTGCTCCACGTTTCCCGAGGCAAACAATCAATTACAGTATGTTTTAATAAAAAAATGTAAAAATAATTCAAAATAAATTCAATAATGGGATTATAAGGGCATTTAAACCGAGTAATAAGGCTTTTCTAGGCATGAGTGACTATAAATGATCTTTTCTTGACAATGGATGGCTTTCGTTCCATGTTTCCCGAGAAAAATAATCTATTACAACCTGTTTTAATCAAAAAATGTAAAAAAAATTCAAAATAAATTCAATAATGGGATTGTAAAGGCATTTAAACCGAGTAATAAGGCTTTTCTAGGCATGAGTGACTATAAATGAACTTTTCTTGACAATGGATGGCTTTTTCTCCACGTTTCCCGAGGCAAACAATCAATTACAATATGTTTTAATCAAAAAATGTAAAAACAATTCAAAATAAATTCAATAATGGGATTATAAAGGCATTTAAATCGAGTAATAAGGCTTTTCTAGGCATGAGTGACTATAAATGATCTTTTCTTGACAATGGATGGCTTTCGTTCCATGTTTCCCTAGATAAACAATCTATTACAATCTGATTTAATGAAAAACTGTAAAAAAAAATCAAAATAAATTCAATAATGGGATTATAAAGGCTTTTAAACCGAGTAATAAGGCTTCTCTAGGCATGAGTGACTATAAATGAACTTTTCTTGACAATGGATGGCTTTTGCTCCACGCTTCCCGAGGCAAACAATCAATTACAATCTGTTTAATCAAAAAATGTCAAAAAAGTTCAAAATAAATTCAATAATGGGATTATAAAGGCATTTAAACCGAGTAATAAGGCTTTTCTAGGCATGAGTGACTATAAATGATGTTTTCTTGACAATGGATGGCTTTCGTTCCATGTTTCCCAAGATAAACAATGTATTAGAATCTGTTTTAATCAAAAAATGTAAAAAAACTTCAAAATAAATTCAATAATGGGATTATAAAGGCATTTAAATCGAGTAATAAGGCTTTTCTAGGCATGGGTGACTATAAATGAACTTTTCTTGACAATGGATGGCTTTTGCTCCACGTTTCCCGAGGCAAACAATCAATTACAATATGTTTTAATCAAAAAATGTAAAAACAATTCAAAATAAATTCAATAGTGGGATTATAAAGGCATTTAAATCGAGTAATAAGGCTTTTCTAGGCATGAGTGACTATAAATGATCTTTTCTTGACAATGGATGGCTTTCGTTCCATGTTTCCCGAGATAAACAATCTATTACAATCTGATTTAATGAAAAACTGTAAAAAAAAATCAAAATAAATTCAATAATGGGATTATAAAGGCATTTAAACCGAGTAATAAGGCTTCTCTAGGCATGAGTGACTATAAATGAACTTTTCTTGACAATGGATGGCTTTTGCTCCACGTTTCCCGAGGCAAACAATCAATTACAATATGTTTTAATCAAAAAATGTAAAAACAATTCAAAATAAATTCAATAATGGGATTATAAAGGCATTTAAATCGAGTAATAAGGCTTTTCTAGGCATGAGTGACTATAAATGAACTTTTCTTGACAATGGATGGCTTTTACTCCACGTTTCCCGAGGCAAACAATCAATTACAATATGTTTTAATCAAAAAATGTAAAAACAATTCAAAATAAATTCAATAATGGGATTATAAAGGCATTTAAATCGAGTAATAAGGCTTTTCTAGGCATGAGTGACTATAAATGAACTTTTCTTGACAATGGATGGCTTTTGCTCCACGTTTCCCGAGGCAAACAATCAATTACAATCTGTTTTAATCAAAAAATGTAAAAACAATTCAAAATAAATTCAATAATGGGATTATAAAGGCATTTAAACCGAGTTATAAGGCTTTTCTAGGCATGAGTGACTATAAATGAACTTTTCTTGACAATGGATGGCTTTTGCTCCACGTTTCCCGAGGCAAACAATCAAATACAATCTGTTTTAATCAAAAAATGTAAAAACAATTCAAAATAAATTCGATAATGGGATTATAAAAGCATTTAAACCGACTAATAAGGCTTTTCTAGGCATGAGTGACTATAAATGAACTTTTCTTGATAATGGATGGCTTTCGCTCCATGTTTCCCGAGGCAAGCAATCAAATACAATCTGTTTAATCAAAAAATGTCAAAAAAGTTCAAAATAAATTCAATAATGGGATTATAAAGGCATTTAAACCGAGTAATAAGGCTTTTCTAGGCATGAGTGTATATAAATGATTTTTTCTTGACAATGGATGGCTTTCGTTCCATGTTTCCCGAGATAAACAATGTATTGGAATCTGTTTTAATCAAAAAATGTAAAAAAAATTCAAAATAAATTCAATAATGGGATTATAAAGGCATTTAAATCGAGTAATAAGGCTTTTCTAGGCATGAGTGACTATAAATGAACTTTTCTTGACAATGGATGGCTTTTGCTCCACGTTTCCCGAGGCAAACAATCAATTACAGTATGTTTTAATAAAAAAATGTAAAAATAATTCAAAATAAATTCAATAATGGGATTATAAGGGCATTTAAACCGAGTAATAAGGCTTTTCTAGGCATGAGTGACTATAAATGATCTTTTCTTGACAATGGATGGCTTTCGTTCCATGTTTCCCGAGATAAATAATCTATTACAACCTGTTTTAATCAAAAAATGTAAAAAAAATTCAAAATAAATTCAATAATGGGATTGTAAAGGCATTTAAACCGAGTAATAAGGCTTTTCTAGGCATGAGTGACTATAAATGAACTTTTCTTGACAATGGATGGCTTTTGCTCCACGTTTCCCGAGGCAAACAATCAATTACAATATGTTTTAATCAAAAAATGTAAAAACAATTCAAAATAAATTCAATAATGGGATTATAAAGGCATTTAAATCGAGTAATAAGGCTTTTCTAGGCATGAGTGACTATAAATGATCTTTTCTTGACAATGGATGGCTTTCGTTCCATGTTTCCCGAGATAAACAATCTATTACAATCTGATTTAATGAAAAACTGTAAAAAAAAATCAAAATAAATTCAATAATGGGATTATAAAGGCATTTAAACCGAGTAATAAGGCTTCTCTAGGCATGAGTGACTATAAATGAACTTTTCTTGACAATGGATGGCTTTTGCTCCACGCTTCCCGAGGCAAACAATCAATTACAATCTGTTTAATCAAAAAATGTCAAAAAAGTTCAAAATAAATTCAATAATGGGATTATAAAGGCATTTAAACCGAGTAATAAGGCTTTTCTAGGCATGAGTGACTATAAATGATGTTTTCTTGACAATGGATGGCTTTCGTTCCATGTTTCCCAAGATAAACAATGTATTAGAATCTGTTTTAATCAAAAAATGTAAAAAAACTTCAAAATAAATTCAATAATGGGATTATAAAGGCATTTAAATCGAGTAATAAGGCTTTTCTAGGCATGGGTGACTATAAATGAACTTTTCTTGACAATGGATGGCTTTTGCTCCACGTTTCCCGAGGCAAACAATCAATTACAATATGTTTTAATCAAAAAATGTAAAAAGAATTCAAAATAAATTCAATGGTGGGATTATAAAGGCATTTAAATCGAGTAATAAGGCTTTTCTAGGCATGAGTGACTATAAATGATCTTTTCTTGACAATGGATTGGTTTCGTTCCATGTTTCCCGAGATAAACAATCTATTACAATCTGATTTAATGAAAAACTGTAAAAAAAAATCAAAATAAATTCAATAATGGGATTATAAAGGCATTTAAACCGAGTAATAAGGCTTCTCTAGGCATGAGTGACTATAAATGAACTTTTCTTGACAATGGATGGCTTTTGCTCCACGTTTCCCGAGGCAAACAATCAATTACAATATGTTTTAATCAAAAAATGTAAAAACAATTCAAAATAAATTCAATAATGGGATTATAAAGGCATTTAAATCGAGTAATAAGGCTTTTCTAGGCATGAGTGACTATAAATGAACTTTTCTTGACAATGGATGGCTTTTGCTCCACGTTTCCCGAGGCAAACAATCAATTACAATATGTTTTAATCAAAAAATGTAAAAACAATTCAAAATAAATTCAATAATGGGATTATAAAGGCATTTAAATCGAGTAGTAAGGCTTTTCTAGGCATGAGTGACTATAAATGAACTTTTCTTGACAATGGATGGCTTTTGCTCCACGTTTCCCGAGGCAAACAATCAATTACAATCTGTTTTAATCAAAAAATGTAAAAACAATTCAAAATAAATTCAATAATGGGATTATAAAGGCATTTAAACCGAGTTATAAGGCTTTTCTAGGCATGAGTGACTATAAATGAACTTTTCTTGACAATGGATGGCTTTTGCTCCACGTTTCCCGAGGCAAACAATCAAATACAATCTGTTTTAATCAAAAAATGTAAAAACAATTCAAAATAAATTCGATAATGGGATTATAAAAGCATTTAAATTGACTAATAAGGCTTTTCTAGGCATGAGTGACTATAAATGAACTTTTCTTGACAATGGATGGCTTTCGCTCCATGTTTCCCGAGGCAAACAATCAAATACAATCTGTTTAATCAAAAAATGTCAAAAAAGTTCAAAATAAATTCAATAATGGGATTATAAAGGCATTTAAACCGAGTAATAAGGCTTTTCTAGGCATGAGTGTATATAAATGATGTTTTCTTGACAATGGATGGCTTTCGTTCCATGTTTCCCGAGATAAACAATGTATTAGAATCTGTTTTAATCAAAAAATGTAAAAAAAATTCAAAATAAATTCAACAATGGGATTATAAAGGCATTTAAATCGAGTAATAAGGCTTTTCTAGGCATGAGTGACTATAAATGAACTTTTCTTGACAATGGATGGCTTTTGCTCCACGTTTCCCGAGGCAAACAATCAATTACAGTATGTTTTAATAAAAAAATGTAAAAATAATTCAAAATAAATTCAATAATGGGATTATAAGGGCATTTAAACCGAGTAATAAGGCTTTTCTAGGCATGAGTGACTATAAATGATCTTTTCTTGACAATGGATGGCTTTCGTTCCATGTTTCCCGAGATAAATAATCTATTACAACCTGTTTTAATCAAAAAATGTAAAAAAAATTCAAAATAAATTCAATAATGGGATCGTAAAGGCATTTAAACCGAGTAATAAGGCTTTTCTAGCCATGAGTGACTATAAATGAACTTTTCTTGACAATGGATGGCTTTTGCTCCACGTTTCCCGAGGCAAACAATCAATTACAATATGTTTTAATCAAAAAATATAAAAACAATTCAAAATAAATTCAATAATGGGATTATAAAGGCATTTAAATCGAGTAATAAGGCTTTTCTAGGCATGAGTGACTATAAATGATCTTTTCTTGACAATGGATGGCTTTCATTCCATGTTTCCCGAGATAAACAATCTATTACAATCTGATTTAATGAAAAACTGTAAAAAAAAATCAAAATAAATTGAATAATGGGATTATAAAGGCATTTAAACCGAGTAATAAGGCTTCTCTAGGCATGAGTGACTATAAATGAACTTTTCTTGACAATGGATGGCTTTTGCTCCACGCTTCCCGAGGCAAACAATCAATCACAATCTGTTTAATCAAAAAATGTCAAAAAAGTTCAAAATAAATTCAATAATGGGATTATAAAGGCATTTAAACCGAGTAATAAGGCTTTTCTAGGCATGAGTCACTATAAATGATGTTTTCTTGACAATGGATGGCTTTCGTTCCATGTTTCCCAAGATAAACAATGTATTAGAATCTGTTTTAATCAAAAAATGTAAAAAAACTTCAAAATAACTTCAATAATGGGATTATAAAGGCATTTAAACCGAGTAATAAGGCTTTTCTAGGCATGAGTGACTATAAATGAACTTTTCTTGACAATGGATGGCTTTTGCTCCACGTTTCCCGAGGCAAACAACCAATTACAATATGTTTTAATTAAAAAATGTAAAAACAATTCAAAATAAATTCAATAATGGGATTATAAAGACATTTAAATCGAGTAATAAGGCTTTTCTAGGCATGAGTGACTATAAATGAACTTTTCTTGACAATGGATGGCTTTTGCTCCACGTTTCCCGAGGCAAACAATCAATTACAATATGTTTTAATCAAAAAATGTAAAAACAATTCAAAATAAATTCAATAATGGGATTATAAAGGCATTTAAACCGAGTAATAAGGCTTCTCTAGGCATGAGTGACTATAAATGAACTTTTCTTGACAATGGATGGCTTTTGCTCCACGTTTCCCGAGGCAAACAATCAATTACAATATGTTTTAATCAAAAAATGTAAAAACAATTCAAAATAAATTCAATAATGGGATTATAAAGGCATTTAAACCGAGTAATAAGGCTTCTCTAGGCATGAGTGACTATAAATGAACTTTTCTTGACAATGGATGGCTTTTGCTCCACGTTTCCCGAGGCAAACAATCAAATACAATCTGTTTTAATCAAAAAATGTAAAAACAATTCAAAATAAATTCGATAATGGGATTATAAAAGCATTTAAACCGACTAATAAGGCTTTTCTAGGCATGAGTGACTATAAATGAACTTTTCTTGACAATGGATGGCTTTCGCTCCATGTTTCCCAAGGCAAACAATCAAATACAATCTGTTTAATCAAAAAATGTCAAAAAAGTTCAAAATAAATTCAATAATGGGATTATAAAGGCATTTAAACCGAGTAATAAGGCTTTTCTAGGCATGAGTGTATATAAATGATGTTTTCTTGACAATGGATGGCTTTCGTTCCATGTTTCCCAAGATAAACAATGTATTAGAATCTGTTTTAATCAAAAAATGTAAAAAAAAATCAAAATAAATTCAATAATGGGATTATAAAGGCATTTAAATCGAGTAATAAGGCTTTTCTAGGCATGAGTGACTATAAATGAACTTTTCTTGACAATGGATGGCTTTTGCTCCACGTTTCCCGAGGCAAACAATCAATTACAGTATGTCTTAATAAAAAAACGTAAAAATAATTCAAAATAAATTCAATAATGGGATTATAAGGGCATTTAAACCGAGTAATAAGGCTTTTCTAGGCATGAGTGACTATAAATGATCTTTTCTTGACAATGGATGGCTTTCGTTCCATGTTTCCCGAGATAAACAATATATTACAATCTGATTTAATGAAAAACTGTGAAAAAAAATCAAAATAAATTCAATAATGGGATTATAAAGGCATTTAAACCGAGTAATAAGGCTTCTCTAGGCATGAGTGACTATAAATGAACTTTTCTTGACAATGGATGGCTTTTGCTCCACGCTTCCCGAGGCAAACAATCAATTACAATCTGTTTAATCAAAAAATGTCAAAAAAGTTCAAAATAAATTCAATAATGGGATTATAAAGGCATTTAAACCGAGTAATAAGGCTTTTCTAGGCATGAGTGTATATAAATGATGTTTTCTTGACAATGGATGGCTTTCGTTCCATGTTTCCCGAGATAAACAATGTATTAGAATCTGTTTTAATCAAAAAATGTAAAAAAAATTCAAAAGAAATTCAATAATGGGATTATAAAGGCATTTAAACCGAGTAATAAGGCTTTTCTAGGCATGAGTGACTATAAATGAACTTTTCTTGACAATGGATGGCTTTTGCTCCACGTTTCCCGAGGCAAACAATCAATTACAGTATGTCTTAATAAAAAAATGTAAAAATAATTCAAAATAAATTCAATAATGGGATTATAAGGGCATTTAAACCGAGTAATAAGGCTTTTCTAGGCATGAGTGACTATAAATGATCTTTTCTTGACAATGGATGGCTTTCGTTCCATGTTTCCCGAGATAAACAATATATGACAATCTGATTTAATGAAAAACTGTAAAAAAAAATCAAAATAAATTCAATAATGGGATTATAAAGGCATTTAAACCGAGTAATAAGGCTTGTCTAGGCATGAGTGACTATAAATGAACTTTTCTTGACAATGGATGGCTTTTGCTCCACGCTTCCCGAGGCAAACAATCAATTACAATCTGTTTAATCAAAAAATGTCAAAAAAGTTCAAAATAAATTCAATAATGGGATTATAAAGGCAATTAAACCGAGTAATAAGGCTTTTCTAGGCATGAGTGACTATAAATGATGTTTTCTTGACAATGGATGGCTTTCGTTCCATGTTTCCCAAGATAAACAATGTATTAGAATCTGTTTTAATCAAAAAATGTAAAAAAACTTCAAAATAAATTCAATAATGGGATTATAAAGGCATTTAAACCGAGTAATAAGGCTTTTCTAGGCATGAGTGACTATAAATGAACTTTTCTTGACAATGGATGGCTTTTGCTCCACGTTTCCCGAGGCAAACAATCAATTACAATATGTTTTAATCAAAAAATGTAAAAACAATTCAAAATAAATTCAATAGTGGGATTATAAAGGCATTTAAATCGAGTAATAAGGCTTTTCTAGGCATGAGTGACTATAAATGATCTTTTCTTGACAATGGATGGCTTTCGTTCCATGTTTCCCGAGATAAACAATCTATTACAATCTGATTTAATGAAAAACTGTAAAAAAAAATCAAAATAAATTCAATAATGGGATTATAAAGGCATTTAAACCGAGTAATAAGGCTTCTCTAGGCATGAGTGACTATAAATGAACTTTTCTTGACAATGGATGGCTTTTGCTCCACGTTTCCCGAGGCAAACAATCAATTACAATATGTTTTAATAAAAAAATGTAAAAACAATTCAAAATAAATTCAATAATGGGATTATAAAGGCATTTAAACCGAGTAATAAGGCTTCTCTAGGCATGAGTGACTATAAATGAACTTTTCTTGACAATAGATGGCTTTTGCTCCACGTTTCCCGAGGCAAACAATCAATTACAATATGTTTTAATCAAAAAATGTAAAAACAGTTCAAAATAAATTCAATAATGGGATTATAAAGGCATTTAAATCGAGTAATAAGGCTTTTCTAGGCATGAGTGACTATAAATGAACTTTTCTTGACAATGGATGGCTTTTGCTCCACGTTTCCCGAGGCAAACAATCAATTACAATCTGTTTTAATCAAAAAATGTAAAAACAATTCAAAATAAATTCAATAATGGGATTATAAAGGCATTTAAACCGAGTTATAAGGCTTTTCTAGGCATGAGTGACTATAAATGAACTTTTCTTGACAATGGTGGCTTTTGCTCCACGTTTCCCGAGGCAAACAATCAAATACAATCTGTTTTAATCAAAAAATGTAAAAACAATTCAAAATAAATTCGATAATGGGATTATAAAAGCATTTAAATTGACTAATAAGGCTTTTCTAGGCATGAGTGACTATAAATGAACTTTTCTTGACAATGGATGGCTTTCGCTCCATGTTTCCCGAGGCAAACAATCAAATACAATCTGTTTAATCAAAAAATGTCAAAAAAGTTCAAAATAAATTCAATAATGGGATTATAAAGGCATTTAAACCGAGTAATAAGGCTTTTCTAGGCATGAGTGTATATAAATGATGTTTTCTTGACAATGGATGGCTTTCGTTCCATGTTTCCCGAGATAAACAATGTATTAGAATCTGTTTTAATCAAAAAATGTAAAAAAAATTCAAAATAAATTCAATAATGGGATTATAAAGGCATTTAAATCGAGTAATAAGGCTTTTCTAGGCATGAGTGACTATAAATGAACTTTTCTTGACAATGGATGGCTTTTGCTCCACGTTTCCCGAGGCAAACAATCAATTACAGTATGTTTTAATAAAAAAATGTAAAAATAATTCAAAATAAATTCAATAATGGGATTATAAGGGCATTTAAACCGAGTAATAAGGCTTTTCTAGGCATGAGTGACTATAAATGATCTTTTCTTGACAATGGATGGCTTTCGTTCCATGTTTCCCGAGATAAATAATCTATTACAACCTGTTTTAATCAAAAAATGTAAAAAAAATTCAAAATAAATTCAATAATGGGATCGTAAAGGCATTTAAACCGAGTAATAAGGCTTTTCTAGCCATGAGTGACTATAAATGAACTTTTCTTGACAATGGATGGCTTTTGCTCCACGTTTCCCGAGGCAAACAATCAATTACAATATGTTTTAATCAAAAAATATAAAAACAATTCAAAATAAATTCAATAATGGGATTATAAAGGCATTTAAATCGAGTAATAAGGCTTTTCTAGGCATGAGTGACTATAAATGATCTTTTCTTGACAATGGATGGCTTTCATTCCATGTTTCCCGAGATAAACAATCTATTACAATCTGATTTAATGAAAAACTGTAAAAAAAATCAAAATAAATTCAATAATGGGATTATAAAGGCATTTAAACCGAGTAATAAGGCTTCTCTAGGCATGAGTGACTATAAATGAACTTTTCTTGACAATGGATGGCTTTTGCTCCACGCTTCCCGAGGCAAACAATCAATCACAATCTGTTTAATCAAAAAATGTCAAAAAAGTTCAAAATAAATTCAATAATGGGATTATAAAGGCATTTAAACCGAGTAATAAGGCTTTTCTAGGCATGAGTCACTATAAATGATGTTTTCTTGACAATGGATGGCTTTCGTTCCATGTTTCCCAAGATAAACAATGTATTAGAATCTGTTTTAATCAAAAAATGTAAAAAAACTTCAAAATAACTTCAATAATGGGATTATAAAGGCATTTAAACCGAGTAATAAGGCTTTTCTAGGCATGAGTGACTATAAATGAACTTTTCTTGACAATGGATGGCTTTTGCTCCACGTTTCCCGAGGCAAACAACCAATTACAATATGTTTTAATTAAAAAATGTAAAAACAATTCAAAATAAATTCAATAATGGGATTATAAAGACATTTAAATCGAGTAATAAGGCTTTTCTAGGCATGAGTGACTATAAATGAACTTTTCTTGACAATGGATGGCTTTTGCTCCACGTTTCCCGAGGCAAACAATCAATTACAATATGTTTTAATCAAAAAATGTAAAAACAATTCAAAATAAATTCAATAATGGGATTATAAAGGCATTTAAACCGAGTAATAAGGCTTCTCTAGGCATGAGTGACTATAAATGAACTTTTCTTGACAATGGATGGCTTTTGCTCCACGTTTCCCGAGGCAAACAATCAATTACAATATGTTTTAATAAAAAAATGTAAAAACAATTCAAAATAAATTCAATAATGGGATTATAAAGGCATTTAAACCGAGTAATAAGGCTTCTCTAGGCATGAGTGACTATAAATGAACTTTTCTTGACAATGGATGGCTTTTGCTCCACGTTTCCCGAGGCAAACAATCAAATACAATCTGTTTTAATCAAAAAATGTAAAAACAATTCAAAATAAATTCGATAATGGGATTATAAAAGCATTTAAACCGACTAATAAGGCTTTTCTAGGCATGAGTGACTATAAATGAACTTTTCTTGACAATGGATGGCTTTCGCTCCATGTTTCCCAAGGCAAACAATCAAATACAATCTGTTTAATCAAAAAATGTCAAAAAAGTTCAAAATAAATTCAATAATGGGATTATAAAGGCATTTAAACCGAGTAATAAGGCTTTTCTAGGCATGAGTGTATATAAATGATGTTTTCTTGACAATGGATGGCTTTCGTTCCATGTTTCCCAAGATAAACAATGTATTAGAATCTGTTTTAATCAAAAAATGTAAAAAAAAATCAAAATAAATTCAATAATGGGATTATAAAGGCATTTAAATCGAGTAATAAGGCTTTTCTAGGCATGAGTGACTATAAATGAACTTTTCTTGACAATGGATGGCTTTTGCTCCACGTTTCCCGAGGCAAACAATCAATTACAGTATGTCTTAATAAAAAAATGTAAAAATAATTCAAAATAAATTCAATAATGGGATTATAAGGGCATTTAAACCGAGTAATAAGGCTTTTCTAGGCATGAGTGACTATAAATGATCTTTTCTTGACAATGGATGGCTTTCGTTCCATGTTTCCCGAGATAAACAATATATTACAATCTGATTTAATGAAAAACTGTAAAAAAAAATCAAAATAAATTCAATAATGGGATTATAAAGGCATTTAAACCGAGTAATAAGGCTTCTCTAGGCATGAGTGACTATAAATGAACTTTTCTTGACAATGGATGGCTTTTGCTCCACGCTTCCCGAGGCAAACAATCAATTACAATCTGTTTAATCAAAAAATGTCAAAAAAGTTCAAAATAAATTCAATAATGGGATTATAAAGGCATTTAAACCGAGTAATAAGGCTTTTCTAGGCATGAGTGTATATAAATGATGTTTTCTTGACAATGGATGGCTTTCGTTCCATGTTTCCCGAGATAAACAATGTATTAGAATCTGTTTTAATCAAAAAATGTAAAAAAAATTCAAAAGAGATTCAATAATGGGATTATAAAGGCATTTAAACCGAGTAATAAGGCTTTTCTAGGCATGAGTGACTATAAATGAACTTTTCTTGACAATGGATGGCTTTTGCTCCACGTTTCCCGAGGCAAACAATCAATTACAATATGTTTTAATCAAAAAATGTAAAAACAATTCAAAATAAATTCAATAATGGGATTATAAAGGCATTTAAATCGAGTAATAAGGCTTTTCTAGGCATGAGTGACTATAAATGATCTTTTCTTGACAATGGATGGCTTTCGTTCCATGTTTCCCGAGATAAACAATCTATTACAATCTGATTTAATGAAAAACTGTAAAAAAAAATCAAAATAAATTCAATAATGGGATTATAAAGGCATTTAAACCGAGTAATAAGGCTTCTCTAGGCATGAGTGACTATAAATGAACTTTTCTTGACAATGGATGGCTTTTGCTCCACGTTTCCCGAGGCAAACAATCAATTACAGTATGTCTTAATAAAAAAATGTAAAAATAATTCAAAATAAATTCAATAATGGGATTATAAGGGCATTTAAACCGAGTAATAAGGCTTTTCTAGGCATGAGTGACTATAAATGATCTTTTCTTGACAATGGATGGCTTTCGTTCCATGTTTCCCGAGATAAACAATATATTACAATCTGATTTAATGAAAAACTGTAAAAAAAAATCAAAATAAATTCAATAATGGGATTATAAAGGCATTTAAACCGAGTAATAAGGCTTGTCTAGGCATGAGTGACTATAAATGAACTTTTCTTGACAATGGATGGCTTTTGCTCCACGCTTCCCGAGGCAAACAATCAATTACAATCTGTTTAATCAAAAACTGTCAAAAAAGTTCAAAATAAATTCAATAATGGGATTATAAAGGCAATTAAACCGAGTAATAAGGCTTTTCTAGGCATGAGTGACTATAAATGATGTTTTCTTGACAATGGATGGCTTTCGTTCCATGTTTCCCAAGATAAACAATGTATTAGAATCTGTTTTAATCAAAAAATGTAAAAAAACTTCAAAATAAATTCAATAATGGGATTATAAAGGCATTTAAACCGAGTAATAAGGCTTTTCTAGGCATGAGTGACTATAAATGAACTTTTCTTGACAATGGATGGCTTTTGCTCCACGTTTCCCGAGGCAAACAATCAATTACAATATGTTTTAATCAAAAAATGTAAAAACAATTCAAAATAAATTCAATAGTGGGATTATAAAGGCATTTAAATCGAGTAATAAGGCTTTTCTAGGCATGAGTGACTATAAATGATCTTTTCTTGACAATGGATGGCTTTCGTTCCATGTTTCCCGAGATAAACAATCTATTACAATCTGATTTAATGAAAAACTGTAAAAAAAAATCAAAATAAATTCAATAATGGGATTATAAAGGCATTTAAACCGAGTAATAAGGCTTCTCTAGGCATGAGTGACTATAAATGAACTTTTCTTGACAATGGATGGCTTTTGCTCCACGTTTCCCGAGGCAAACAATCAATTACAATATGTTTTAATAAAAAAATGTAAAAACAATTCAAAATAAATTCAATAATGGGATTATAAAGGCATTTAAACCGAGTAATAAGGCTTCTCTAGGCATGAGTGACTATAAATGAACTTTTCTTGACAATAGATGGCTTTTGCTCCACGTTTCCCGAGGCAAACAATCAATTACAATATGTTTTAATCAAAAAATGTAAAAACAGTTCAAAATAAATTCAATAATGGGATTATAAGGGCATTTAAACCGAGTAATAAGGCTTTTCTAGGCATGAGTGACTATAAATGATCTTTTCTTGACAATGGATGGCTTTCGTTCCATGTTTCCCGAGATAAATAATCTATTACAACCTGTTCTAATCAAAAAATGTAAAAAAAATTCAAAATAAATTCAATAATGGGATTGTAAAGGCATTTAAACCGAGTAATAAGGCTTTTCTAGGCATGAGTGACTATAAATGAACTTTTCTTGACAATGGATGGCTTTTTCTCCACGTTTCCCGAGGCAAACAATCAATTACAATATGTTTTAATCAAAAAATGTAAAAACAATTCAAAATAAATTCAATAATGGGATTATAAAGGCATTTAAATCGAGTAATAAGGCTTCTCTAGGCATGAGTGACTATAAATGATCTTTTCTTGACAATGGATGGCTTTCGTTCCATGTTTCCCGAGATAAACAATCTATTACAATCTGATTTAATGAAAAACTGTAAAAAAAAATCAAAATAAATTCAATAATGGGATTATAAAGGCTTTTAAACCGAGTAATAAGGCTTCTCTAGGCATGAGTGACTATAAATGAACTTTTCTTGACAATGGATGGCTTTTGCTCCACGCTTCCCGAGGCAAACAATCAATTACAATCTGTTTAATCAAAAAATGTAAAAAAACTTCAAAATAAATTCAATAATGGGATTATAAAGACATTTAAATCGAGTAATAAGGCTTTTCTAGGCATGGGTGACTATAAATGAACTTTTCTTGACAATGGATGGCTTTTGCTCCACGTTTCCCGAGGCAAACAATCAATTACAATATGTTTTAATCAAAAAATGTAAAAACAATTCAAAATAAATTCAATAGTGGGATTATAAAGGCATTTAAATCGAGTAATAAGGCTTTTCTAGGCATGAGTGACTATAAATGAACTTTTCTTGACAATGGATGGCTTTTGCTCCACGTTTCCCGAGGCAAACAATCAATTACAATCTGTTTTAATCAGAAAATGTAAAAACAATTCAAAATAAATTCAATAATGGGATTATAAAGGCATTTAAACCGAGTTATAAGGCTTTTCTAGGCATGAGTGACTATAAATGAACTTTTCTTGACAATGGATGGCTTTTGCTCCACGTTTCCCGAGGCAAACAATCAAATACAATCTGTTTTAATCAAAAAATGTAAAAACAATTCAAAATAAATTCGATAATGGGATTATAAAAGCATTTAAACTGACTAATAAGGCTTTTCTAGGCATGAGTGACTATAAATGAACTTTTCTTGACAATGGATGGCTTTCGCTCCATGTTTCCCGAGGCAAACAATCAAATACAATCTGTTTAATCAAAAAATGTCAAAAAAGTTCAAAATAAATTCAATAATGGGATTATAAAGGCATTTAAACCGAGTAATAAGGCTTTTCTAGGCATGAGTGTATATAAATGATGTTTTCTTGACAATGGATGGCTTTCGTTCCATGTTTCCCGAGATAAACAATGTATTAGAATCTGTTTTAATCAAAAAATGTAAAAAAAAATCAAAATAAATTCAATAATGGGATTATAAAGGCATTTAAATCGAGTAATAAGGCTTTTCTAGGCATGAGTGACTATAAATGAACTTTTCTTGACAATGGACGGCTTTTGCTCCACGTTTCCCGAGGCAAACAATCAATTACAGTATGTTTTAATAAAAAAATGTAAAAATAATTCAAAATAAATTCAATAATGGGATTATAAGGGCATTTAAACCGAGTAATAAGGCTTTTCTAGGCATGAGTGACTATAAATGATCTTTTCTTGACAATGGATGGCTTTCGTTCCATGTTTCCCGAGAAAAATAATCTATTACAACCTGTTTTAATCAAAAAATGTAAAAAAAATTCAAAATAAATTCAATAATGGGATTGTAAAGGCATTTAAACCGAGTAATAAGGCTTTTCTAGGCATGAGTGACTATAAATGAACTTTTCTTGACAATGGATGGCTTTTTCTCCACGTTTCCCGAGGCAAACAATCAATTACAATATGTTTTAATCAAAAAATGTAAAAACAATTCAAAATAAATTCAATAATGGGATTATAAAGGCATTTAAATCGAGTAATAAGGCTTTTCTAGGCATGAGTGACTATAAATGATCTTTTCTTGACAATGGATGGCTTTCGTTCCATGTTTCCCTAGATAAACAATCTATTACAATCTGATTTAATGAAAAACTGTAAAAAAAAATCAAAATAAATTCAATAATGGGATTATAAAGGCTTTTAAACCGAGTAATAAGGCTTCTCTAGGCATGAGTGACTATAAATGAACTTTTCTTGACAATGGATGGCTTTTGCTCCACGCTTCCCGAGGCAAACAATCAATTACAATCTGTTTAATCAAAAAATGTCAAAAAAGTTCAAAATAAATTCAATAATGGGATTATAAAGGCATTTAAACCGAGTAATAAGGCTTTTCTAGGCATGAGTGACTATAAATGATGTTTTCTTGACAATGGATGGCTTTCGTTCCATGTTTCCCAAGATAAACAATGTATTAGAATCTGTTTTAATCAAAAAATGTAAAAAAACTTCAAAATAAATTCAATAATGGGATTATAAAGGCATTTAAATCGAGTAATAAGGCTTTTCTAGGCATGGGTGACTATAAATGAACTTTTCTTGACAATGGATGGCTTTTGCTCCACGTTTCCCGAGGCAAACAATCAATTACAATATGTTTTAATCAAAAAATGTAAAAACAATTCAAAATAAATTCAATGGTGGGATTATAAAGGCATTTAAATCGAGTAATAAGGCTTTTCTAGGCATGAGTGACTATAAATGATCTTTTCTTGACAATGGATTGGTTTCGTTCCATGTTTCCCGAGATAAACAATCTATTACAATCTGATTTAATGAAAAACTGTAAAAAAAAATCAAAATAAATTCAATAATGGGATTATAAAGGCATTTAAACCGAGTAATAAGGCTTCTCTAGGCATGAGTGACTATAAATGAACTTTTCTTGACAATGGATGGCTTTTGCTCCACGTTTCCCGAGGCAAACAATCAATTACAATATGTTTTAATCAAAAAATGTAAAAACAATTCAAAATAAATTCAATAATGGGATTATAAAGGCATTTAAATCGAGTAATAAGGCTTTTCTAGGCATGAGTGACTATAAATGAACTTTTCTTGACAATGGATGGCTTTTGCTCCACGTTTCCCGAGGCAAACAATCAATTACAATATGTTTTAATCAAAAAATGTAAAAACAATTCAAAATAAATTCAATAATGGGATTATAAAGGCATTTAAATCGAGTAATAAGGCTTTTCTAGGCATGAGTGACTATAAATGAACTTTTCTTGACAATGGATGGCTTTTGCTCCACGTTTCCCGAGGCAAACAATCAATTACAATCTGTTTTAATCAAAAAATGTAAAAACAATTCAAAATAAATTCAATAATGGGATTATAAAGGCATTTAAACCGAGTTATAAGGCTTTTCTAGGCATGAGTGACTATAAATGAACTTTTCTTGACAATGGATGGCTTTTGCTCCACGTTTCCCGAGGCAAACAATGAAATACAATCTGTTTTAATCAAAAAATGTAAAAACAATTCAAAATAAATTCGATAATGGGATTATAAAAGCATTTAAACCGACTAATAAGGCGTTTCTAGGCATGAGTGACTATAAATGAACTTTTCTTGATAATGGATGGCTTTCGCTCCATGTTTCCCGAGGCAAGCAATCAAATACAGTCTGTTTAATCAAAAAATGTCAAAAAAGTTCAAAATAAATTCAATAATGGGATTATAAAGGCATTTAAACCGAGTAATAAGGCTTTTCTAGGCATGAGTGTATATAAATGATGTTTTCTTGACAATGGATGGCTTTCGTTCCATGTTTCCCGAGATAAACAATGTATTAGAATCTGTTTTAATCAAAAAATGTAAAAAAAATTCAAAATAAATTCAATAATGGGATTATAAAGGCATTTAAATCGAGTAATAAGGCTTTTCTAGGCATGAGTGACTATAAATGAACTTTTCTTGACAATGGATGGCTTTTGCTCCACGTTTCCCGAGGCAAACAATCAATTACAGTATGTTTTAATAAAAAAATGTAAAAATAATTCAAAATAAATTCAATAATGGGATTATAAGGGCATTTAAACCGAGTAATAAGGCTTTTCTAGGCATGAGTGACTATAAATGATCTTTTCTTGACAATGGATGGCTTTCGTTCCATGTTTCCCGAGATAAATAATCTATTACAACCTGTTTTAATCAAAAAATGTAAAAAAAATTCAAAATAAATTCAATAATGGGATCGTAAAGGCATTTAAACCGAGTAATAAGGCTTTTCTAGCCATGAGTGACTATAAATGAACTTTTCTTGACAATGGATGGCTTTTGCTCCACGTTTCCCGAGGCAAACAATCAATTACAATATGTTTTAATCAAAAAATATAAAAACAATTCAAAATAAATTCAATAATGGGATTATAAAGGCATTTAAATCGAGTAATAAGGCTTTTCTAGGCATGAGTGACTATAAATGATCTTTTCTTGACAATGGATGGCTTTCATTCCATGTTTCCCGAGATAAACAATCTATTACAATCTGATTTAATGAAAAACTGTAAAAAAAAATCAAAATAAATTCAATAATGGGATTATAAAGGCATTTAAACCGAGTAATAAGGCTTCTCTAGGCATGAGTGACTATAAATGAACTTTTCTTGACAATGGATGGCTTTTGCTCCACGCTTCCCGAGGCAAACAATCAATCACAATCTGTTTAATCAAAAAATGTCAAAAAAGTTTAAAATAAATTCAATAATGGGATTATAAAGGCATTTAAACCGAGTAATAAGGCTTTTCTAGGCATGAGTCACTATAAATGATGTTTTCTTGACAATGGATGGCTTTCGTTCCATGTTTCCCAAGATAAACAATGTATTAGAATCTGTTTTAATCAAAAAATGTAAAAAAACTTCAAAATAACTTCAATAATGGGATTATAAAGGCATTTAAACCGAGTAATAAGGCTTTTCTAGGCATGAGTGACTATAAATGAACTTTTCTTGACAATGGATGGCTTTTGCTCCACGTTTCCCGAGGCAAACAACCAATTACAATATGTTTTAATTAAAAAATGTAAAAACAATTCAAAATAAATTCAATAATGGGATTATAAAGACATTTAAATCGAGTAATAAGGCTTTTCTAGGCATGAGTGACTATAAATGAACTTTTCTTGACAATGGATGGCTTTTGCTCCACGTTTCCCGAGGCAAACAATCAATTACAATATGTTTTAATCAAAAAATGTAAAAATAATTCAAAATAAATTCAATAATGGGATTATAAAGGCATTTAAACCGAGTAATAAGGCTTCTCTAGGCATGAGTGACTATAAATGAACTTTTCTTGACAATGGATGGCTTTTGCTCCACGTTTCCCGAGGCAAACAATCAATTACAATATGTTTTAATCAAAAAATGTAAAAACAATTCAAAATAAATTCAATAATGGGATTATAAAGGCATTTAAACCGAGTAATAAGGCTTCTCTAGGCATGAGTGACTATAAATGAACTTTTCTTGACAATGGATGGCTTTTGCTCCACGTTTCCCGAGGCAAACAATCAAATACAATCTGTTTTAATCAAAAAATGTAAAAACAATTCAAAATAAATTCGATAATGGGATTATAAAAGCATTTAAACCGACTAATAAGGCTTTTCTAGGCATGAGTGACTATAAATGAACTTTTCTTGACAATGGATGGCTTTCGCTCCATGTTTCCCAAGGCAAACAATCAAATACAATCTGTTTAATCAAAAAATGTCAAAAAAGTTCAAAATAAATTCAATAATGGGATTATAAAGGCATTTAAACCGAGTAATAAGGCTTTTCTAGGCATGAGTGTATATAAATGATGTTTTCTTGACAATGGATGGCTTTCGTTCCATGTTTCCCAAGATAAACAATGTATTAGAATCTGTTTTAATCAAAAAATGTAAAAAAAATTCAAAATAAATTCAATAATGGGATTATAAAGGCATTTAAATCGAGTAATAAGGCTTTTCTAGGCATGAGTGACTATAAATGAACTTTTCTTGACAATGGATGGCTTTTGCTCCACGTTTCCCGAGGCAAACAATCAATTACAGTATGTCTTAATAAAAAAATGTAAAAATAATTCAAAATAAATTCAATAATGGGATTATAAGGGCATTTAAACCGAGTAATAAGGCTTTTCTAGGCATGAGTGACTATAAATGATCTTTTCTTGACAATGGATGGCTTTCGTTCCATGTTTCCCGAGATAAACAATATATTACAATCTGATTTAATGAAAAACTGTAAAAAAAAATCAAAATAAATTCAATAATGGGATTATAAAGGCATTTAAACCGAGTAATAAGGCTTCTCTAGGCATGAGTGACTATAAATGAACTTTTCTTGACAATGGATGGCTTTTGCTCCACGCTTCCCGAGGCAAACAATCAATTACAATCTGTTTAATCAAAAAATGTCAAAAAAGTTCAAAATAAATTCAATAATGGGATTATAAAGGCATTTAAACCGAGTAATAAGGCTTTTCTAGGCATGAGTGTATATAAATGATGTTTTCTTGACAATGGATGGCTTTCGTTCCATGTTTCCCGAGATAAACAATGTATTAGAATCTGTTTTAATCAAAAAATGTAAAAAAAATTCAAAAGAGATTCAATAATGGGATTATAAAGGCATTTAAACCGAGTAATAAGGCTTTTCTAGGCATGAGTGACTATAAATGAACTTTTCTTGACAATGGATGGCTTTTGCTCCACGTTTCCCGAGGCAAACAATCAATTACAGTATGTCTTAATAAAAAAATGTAAAAATAATTCAAAATAAATTCAATAATGGGATTATAAGGGCATTTAAACCGAGTAATAAGGCTTTTCTAGGCATGAGTGACTATAAATGATCTTTTCTTGACAATGGATGGCTTTCGTTCCATGTTTCCCGAGATAAACAATATATTACAATCTGATTTAATGAAAAACTGTAAAAAAAAATCAAAATAAATTCAATAATGGGATTATAAAGGCATTTAAACCGAGTAATAAGGCTTGTCTAGGCATGAGTGACTATAAATGAACTTTTCTTGACAATGGATGGCTTTTGCTCCACGCTTCCCGAGGCAAACAATCAATTACAATCTGTTTAATCAAAAACTGTCAAAAAAGTTCAAAATAAATTCAATAATGGGATTATAAAGGCAATTAAACCGAGTAATAAGGCTTTTCTAGGCATGAGTGACTATAAATGATGTTTTCTTGACAATGGATGGCTTTCGTTCCATGTTTCCCAAGATAAACAATGTATTAGAATCTGTTTTAATCAAAAAATGTAAAAAAACTTCAAAATAAATTCAATAATGGGATTATAAAGGCATTTAAACCGAGTAATAAGGCTTTTCTAGGCATGAGTGACTATAAATGAACTTTTCTTGACAATGGATGGCTTTTGCTCCACGTTTCCCGAGGCAAACAATCAATTACAATATGTTTTAATCAAAAAATGTAAAAACAATTCAAAATAAATTCAATAGTGGGATTATAAAGGCATTTAAATCGAGTAATAAGGCTTTTCTAGGCATGAGTGACTATAAATGATCTTTTCTTGACAATGGATGGCTTTCGTTCCATGTTTCCCGAGATAAACAATCTATTACAATCTGATTTAATGAAAAACTGTAAAAAAAAATCAAAATAAATTCAATAATGGGATTATAAAGGCATTTAAACCGAGTAATAAGGCTTCTCTAGGCATGAGTGACTATAAATGAACTTTTCTTGACAATGGATGGCTTTTGCTCCACGTTTCCCGAGGCAAACAATCAATTACAATATGTTTTAATAAAAAAATGTAAAAACAATTCAAAATAAATTCAATAATGGGATTATAAAGGCATTTAAACCGAGTAATAAGGCTTCTCTAGGCATGAGTGACTATAAATGAACTTTTCTTGACAATAGATGGCTTTTGCTCCACGTTTCCCGAGGCAAACAATCAATTACAATATGTTTTAATCAAAAAATGTAAAAACAGTTCAAAATAAATTCAATAATGGGATTATAAGGGCATTTAAACCGAGTAATAAGGCTTTTCTAGGCATGAGTGACTATAAATGATCTTTTCTTGACAATGGATGGCTTTCGTTCCATGTTTCCCGAGATAAATAATCTATTACAACCTGTTCTAATCAAAAAATGTAAAAAAAATTCAAAATAAATTCAATAATGGGATTGTAAAGGCATTTAAACCGAGTAATAAGGCTTTTCTAGGCATGAGTGACTATAAATGAACTTTTCTTGACAATGGATGGCTTTTTCTCCACGTTTCCCGAGGCAAACAATCAATTACAATATGTTTTAATCAAAAAATGTAAAAACAATTCAAAATAAATTCAATAATGGGATTATAAAGGCATTTAAATCGAGTAATAAGGCTTCTCTAGGCATGAGTGACTATAAATGATCTTTTCTTGACAATGGATGGCTTTCGTTCCATGTTTCCCGAGATAAACAATCTATTACAATCTGATTTAATGAAAAACTGTAAAAAAAAATCAAAATAAATTCAATAATGGGATTATAAAGGCTTTTAAACCGAGTAATAAGGCTTCTCTAGGCATGAGTGACTATAAATGAACTTTTCTTGACAATCGATGGCTTTTGCTCCACGCTTCCCGAGGCAAACAATCAATTACAATCTGTTTAATCAAAAAATGTAAAAAAACTTCAAAATAAATTCAATAATGGGATTATAAAGACATTTAAATCGAGTAATAAGGCTTTTCTAGGCATGGGTGACTATAAATGAACTTTTCTTGACAATGGATGGCTTTTGCTCCACGTTTCCCGAGGCAAACAATCAATTACAATATGTTTTAATCAAAAAATGTAAAAACAATTCAAAATAAATTCAATAGTGGGATTATAAAGGCATTTAAATCGAGTAATAAGGCTTTTCTAGGCATGAGTGACTATAAATGAACTTTTCTTGACAATGGATGGCTTTTGCTCCACGTTTCCCGAGGCAAACAATCAATTACAATCTGTTTTAATCAGAAAATGTAAAAACAATTCAAAATAAATTCAATAATGGGATTATAAAGGCATTTAAACCGAGTTATAAGGCTTTTCTAGGCATGAGTGACTATAAATGAACTTTTCTTGACAATGGATGGCTTTTGCTCCACGTTTCCCGAGGCAAACAATCAAATACAATCTGTTTTAATCAAAAAATGTAAAAACAATTCAAAATAAATTCGATAATGGGATTATAAAAGCATTTAAACTGACTAATAAGGCTTTTCTAGGCATGAGTGACTATAAATGAACTTTTCTTGACAATGGATGGCTTTCGCTCCATGTTTCCCGAGGCAAACAATCAAATACAATCTGTTTAATCAAAAAATGTCAAAAAAGTTCAAAATAAATTCAATAATGGGATTATAAAGGCATTTAAACCGAGTAATAAGGCTTTTCTAGGCATGAGTGTATATAAATGATGTTTTCTTGACAATGGATGGCTTTCGTTCCATGTTTCCCGAGATAAACAATGTATTAGAATCTGTTTTAATCAAAAAATGTAAAAAAAAATCAAAATAAATTCAATAATGGGATTATAAAGGCATTTAAATCGAGTAATAAGGCTTTTCTAGGCATGAGTGACTATAAATGAACTTTTCTTGACAATGGATGGCTTTTGCTCCACGTTTCCCGAGGCAAACAATCAATTACAATATGTTTTAATCAAAAAATGTAAAAACAATTCAAAATAAATTCAATAATGGGATTATAAAGGCATTTAAATCGAGTAATAAGGCTTTTCTAGGCATGAGTGACTATAAATGAACTTTTCTTGACAATGGATGGCTTTTGCTCCACGTTTCCCGAGGCAAACAATCAATTACAATCTGTTTTAATCAAAAAATGTAAAAACAATTCAAAATAAATTCAATAATGGGATTATAAAGGCATTTAAACCGAGTTATAAGGCTTTTCTAGGCATGAGTGACTATAAATGAACTTTTCTTGACAATGGATGGCTTTTGCTCCACGTTTCCCGAGGCAAACAATGAAATACAATCTGTTTTAATCAAAAAATGTAAAAACAATTCAAAATAAATTCGATAATGGGATTATAAAAGCATTTAAACCGACTAATAAGGCGTTTCTAGGCATGAGTGACTATAAATGAACTTTTCTTGATAATGGATGGCTTTCGCTCCATGTTTCCCGAGGCAAGCAATCAAATACAGTCTGTTTAATCAAAAAATGTCAAAAAAGTTCAAAATAAATTCAATAATGGGATTATAAAGGCATTTAAACCGAGTAATAAGGCTTTTCTAGGCATGAGTGTATATAAATGATGTTTTCTTGACAATGGATGGCTTTCGTTCCATGTTTCCCGAGATAAACAATGTATTAGAATCTGTTTTAATCAAAAAATGTAAAAACAATTCAAAATAAATTCAATAATGGGATTATAAAGGCATTTAAATCGAGTAATAAGGCTTTTCTAGGCATGAGTGACTATAAATGATCTTTTCTTGACAATGGATGGCTTTTGCTCCACGTTTCCCGAGGCAAACAATCAATTACAATATGTTTTAATCAAAAAATGTAAAAACAATTCAAAATAAATTCAATAATGGGATTATAAAGGCATTTAAATCGAGTAATAAGGCTTTTCTAGGCATGAGTGACTATAAATGAACTTTTCTTGACAATGGATGGCTTTTGCTCCACGTTTCCCAAGGCAAACAATCAATTACAATCTGTTTTAATCAAAAAATGTAAAAACAATTCAAAATAAATTCAATAATGGGATTATAAAGGCATTTAAACCGAGTAATAAGGCTTTTCTAGGCATGAGTGACTATAAATGATCTTTTCTTGACAATGGATGGCTTTCGTTCCATGTTTCCCGAGATAAACAATCAATTACAATCTGTTTTAATCAAAAAATGTCAAAAAAGTTCAAAATAAATTCAATAATGGGATTATAAAGGCATTTAAATCGAGTAATAAGGCTTTTCTAGGCATGAGTGACTATAAATGATCTTTTCTTGACAATGGATGGCTTTCGTTCCATGTTTCCCGAGATAAACAATCTATTACAATCTGATTTAATGAAAAACTGTAAAAAAAAATCAAAATAAATTCAATAATGGGATTATAAAGGCATTTAAACCGAGTAATAAGGCTTCTCTAAGCATGAGTGACTATAAATGAACTTTTCTTGACAATGGATGGCTTTTGCTCCACGTTTCCCGAGGCAAACAATCAATTACAATATGTTTTAATCAAAAAATGTAAAAACAATTCAAAATAAATTCAATAATGGGATTATAAAGGCATTTAAATCGAGTAATCAGGCTTTTCTAGGCATGAGTGACTATAAATGAACTTTTCTTGACAATGGATGGCTTTTGCTCCATGTTTCCCGAGGCAAACAATCAATTACAATCTGTTTTAATCAAAAAATGTAAAAATAATTCAAAATAAATTCAATAATGGGATTATAAGGGCATTTAAACCGAGTAATAAGGCTTTTCTAGGCATTAGTGACTATAAATGATCTTTTCTTGACAATGGATGGCTTTCGTTCCATGTTTCCCGAGATAAATAATCTATTACAACCTGTTTTAATCAAAAAATGTAAAAAAAATTTAAAATAAATTCAATAATGGGATTATAAAGGCATTTAAACCGAGTAATAAGGCTTCTCTAGGCATGAGTCACTATAAATGACCTTTTCTTGACAATGGATGGCTTTTGCTCCATGTTTCCCAAGGCAAACAATCAATTACAATCTGTTTTAATCAAAAAATGTAAAAACAATTCAAAATAAATTCAATAATGGGATTATAAAGGCATTTAAATCGAGTAATAAGGCTTTTCTAGGCATGAGTGACTATAAATGAACTTTTCTTGACAATGGATGGCTTTTGCTCCACGTTTCCCAAGGCAAACAATCAATTACAATCTGTTTTAATCAAAAAATGTAAAAACAATTCAAAATAAATTCAATAATGGGATTATAAAGGCATTTAAACCGAGTAATAAGGCTTTTCTAGGCATGAGTGACTATAAATGATCTTTTCTTGACAATGGATGGCTTTCGTTCCATGTTTCCCGAGATAAACAATCAATTACAATCTGTTTTAATCAAAAAATGTCAAAAAAGTTCAAAATAAATTCAATAATGGGATTATAAAGGCATTTAAATCGAGTAATAAGGCTTTTCTAGGCATGAGTGACTATAAATGATCTTTTCTTGACAATGGATGGCTTTCGTTCCATGTTTCCCGAGATAAACAATCTATTACAATCTGATTTAATGAAAAACTGTAAAAAAAAATCAAAATAAATTCAATAATGGGATTATAAAGGCATTTAAACCGAGTAATAAGGCTTCTCTAAGCATGAGTGACTATAAATGAACTTTTCTTGACAATGGATGGCTTTTGCTCCACGTTTCCCGAGGCAAACAATCAATTACAATATGTTTTAATCAAAAAATGTAAAAACAATTCAAAATAAATTCAATAATGGGATTATAAAGGCATTTAAATCGAGTAATAAGGCTTTTCTAGGCATGAGTGACTATAAATGAACTTTTCTTGACAATGGATGGCTTTTGCTCCACGTTTCCCGAGGCAAACAATCAATTACAATCTGTTTTAATCAAAAAATGTAAAAATAATTCAAAACAAATTCAATAATGGGATTATAAGGGCATTTAAACCGAGTAATAAGGCTTTTCTAGGCATTAGTGACTATAAATGATCTTTTCTTGACAATGGATGGCTTTCGTTCCATGTTTCCCGAGATAAATAATCTATTACAACCTGTTTTAATCAAAAAATGTAAAAAAAATTCAAAATAAATTCAATAATGGGATTGTAAAGGCATTTAAACCGAGTAATAAGGCTTTTCTAGGCATGAGTGACTATAAATGAATTTTTCTTGACAATGGATGGCTTTTGCTCCACGTTTCCCGAGGCAAACAATCAATTACAATATGTTTTAATCAAAAAATGTAAAAACAATTCAAAATAAATTCAATAATGGGATTAGAAAGGCATTTAAACCGAGTAATAAGGCTTCTCTAGGCATGAGTGACTATAAATGAACTTTTCTTAACAATGGATGGATTTTGCTCCACGCTTCACGAGGCAAACAATCAATTACAATCTGTTTAATCAAAAAATGTCAAAAAAGTTCAAAATGAATTCAATAATGGGATTATAAAGGCATTTAAACCGAGTAATAAGGCTTTTCTAGGCATGAGTGACTATAAATGATGTTTTCTTGACAATGGATGGCTTTCGTTCCATGTTTCCCAAGATAAACAATGTATTAGAATCTGTTTTAATCAAAAAATGTAAAAAAACTTCAAAATAAATTCAAGAATGGGATTATAGAGGCATTTAAACCGAGTAATATGGCTTTTCTAGGCATGAGTGACTATAAATGAACTTTTCTTGACAATGGTTGGCTTTTGCTCCACGTTTCCCAAGGCAAACAATCAATTACAATATGTTTTAATCAAAAAAGGTAAAAACAATTCAAAATAAATTCAATAATGGGATTATAAAGGCATTTAAATCGAGTAATAAGGCTTTTCTAGGCATGAGTGACTATAAATGATCTTTTCTTGACAATGGATGGCTTTCGTTCCATGTTTCCCGAGATAAACAATCTATTACAATCTGATTTAATGAAAAACTGTAAAAAAAAATCAAAATAAATTCAATAATGGGATTATAAAGGCATTTAAACCGAGTAATAAGGCTTCTCTAGGCATGAGTGACTATAAATGATCTTTTCTTGACAATGGATGGCTTTCGTTCCATGTTTCCCGAGATAAACAATCAATTACAATCTGTTTTAATCAAAAAATGTCAAAAAAGTTCAAAATAAATTCAATAATGGGATTATAAAGGCATTTAAATCGAGTAATAAGGCTTTTCTAGGCATGAGTGACTATAAATGATCTTTTCTTGACAATGGATGGCTTTCGTTCCATGTTTCCCGAGATAAACAATCTATTACAATCTGATTTAATGAAAAACTGTAAAAAAAAATCAAAATAAATTCAATAATGGGATTATAAAGGCATTTAAACCGAGTAATAAGGCTTCTCTAAGCATGAGTGACTATAAATGAACTTTTCTTGACAATGGATGGCTTTTGCTCCACGTTTCCCGAGGCAAACAATCAATTACAATATGTTTTAATCAAAAAATGTAAAAACAATTCAAAATAAATTCAATAATGGGATTATAAAGGCATTTAAATCGAGTAATCAGGCTTTTCTAGGCATGAGTGACTATAAATGAACTTTTCTTGACAATGGATGGCTTTTGCTCCATGTTTCCCGAGGCAAACAATCAATTACAATCTGTTTTAATCAAAAAATGTAAAAATAATTCAAAATAAATTCAATAATGGGATTATAAGGGCATTTAAACCGAGTAATAAGGCTTTTCTAGGCATTAGTGACTATAAATGATCTTTTCTTGACAATGGATGGCTTTCGTTCCATGTTTCCCGAGATAAATAATCTATTACAACCTGTTTTAATCAAAAAATGTAAAAAAAATTTAAAATAAATTCAATAATGGGATTATAAAGGCATTTAAACCGAGTAATAAGGCTTCTCTAGGCATGAGTCACTATAAATGACCTTTTCTTGACAATGGATGGCTTTTGCTCCATGTTTCCCAAGGCAAACAATCAATTACAATCTGTTTTAATCAAAAAATGTAAAAACAATTCAAAATAAATTCAATAATGGGATTATAAAGGCATTTAAATCGAGTAATAAGGCTTTTCTAGGCATGAGTGACTATAAATGAACTTTTCTTGACAATGGATGGCTTTTGCTCCACGTTTCCCGAGGCAAACAATCAATTACAATATGTTTTAATCAAAAAATGTAAAAACAATTCAAAATAAATTCAATAATGGGATTATAAAGGCATTTAAACCGAGTAATAAGGCTTTTCTAGGCATGAGTGACTATAAATGATCTTTTCTTGACAATGGATGGCTTTCGTTCCATGTTTCCCGAGATAAACAATCAATTACAATCTGTTTTAATCAAAAAATGTCAAAAAAGTTCAAAATAAATTCAATAATGGGATTATAAAGGCATTTAAATCGAGTAATAAGGCTTTTCTAGGCATGAGTGACTATAAATGATCTTTTCTTGACAATGGATGGCTTTCGTTCCATGTTTCCCGAGATAAACAATCTATTACAATCTGATTTAATGAAAAACTGTAAAAAAAAATCAAAATAAATTCAATAATGGGATTATAAAGGCATTTAAACCGAGTAATAAGGCTTCTCTAAGCATGAGTGACTATAAATGAACTTTTCTTGACAATGGATGGCTTTTGCTCCACGTTTCCCGAGGCAAACAATCAATTACAATATGTTTTAATCAAAAAATGTAAAAACAATTCAAAATAAATTCAATAATGGGATTATAAAGGCATTTAAATCGAGTAATCAGGCTTTTCTAGGCATGAGTGACTATAAATGAACTTTTCTTGACAATGGATGGCTTTTGCTCCATGTTTCCCGAGGCAAACAATCAATTACAATCTGTTTTAATCAAAAAATGTAAAAATAATTCAAAATAAATTCAATAATGGGATTATAAGGGCATTTAAACCGAGTAATAAGGCTTTTCTAGGCATTAGTGACTATAAATGATCTTTTCTTGACAATGGATGGCTTTCGTTCCATGTTTCCCGAGATAAATAATCTATTACAACCTGTTTTAATCAAAAAATGTAAAAAAAATTTAAAATAAATTCAATAATGGGATTATAAAGGCATTTAAACCGAGTAATAAGGCTTCTCTAGGCATGAGTCACTATAAATGACCTTTTCTTGACAATGGATGGCTTTTGCTCCATGTTTCCCAAGGCAAACAATCAATTACAATCTGTTTTAATCAAAAAATGTAAAAACAATTCAAAATAAATTCAATAATGGGATTATAAAGGCATTTAAATCGAGTAATAAGGCTTTTCTAGGCATGAGTGACTATAAATGAACTTTTCTTGACAATGGATGGCTTTTGCTCCACGTTTCCCAAGGCAAACAATCAATTACAATCTGTTTTAATCAAAAAATGTAAAAACAATTCAAAATAAATTCAATAATGGGATTATAAAGGCATTTAAACCGAGTAATAAGGCTTTTCTAGGCATGAGTGACTATAAATGATCTTTTCTTGACAATGGATGGCTTTCGTTCCATGTTTCCCGAGATAAACAATCAATTACAATCTGTTTTAATCAAAAAATGTCAAAAAAGTTCAAAATAAATTCAATAATGGGATTATAAAGGCATTTAAATCGAGTAATAAGGCTTTTCTAGGCATGAGTGACTATAAATGATCTTTTCTTGACAATGGATGGCTTTCGTTCCATGTTTCCCGAGATAAACAATCTATTACAATCTGATTTAATGAAAAACTGTAAAAAAAAATCAAAATAAATTCAATAATGGGATTATAAAGGCATTTAAACCGAGTAATAAGGCTTCTCTAAGCATGAGTGACTATAAATGAACTTTTCTTGACAATGGATGGCTTTTGCTCCACGTTTCCCGAGGCAAACAATCAATTACAATATGTTTTAATCAAAAAATGTAAAAACAATTCAAAATAAATTCAATAATGGGATTATAAAGGCATTTAAATCGAGTAATAAGGCTTTTCTAGGCATGAGTGACTATAAATGAACTTTTCTTGACAATGGATGGCTTTTGCTCCACGTTTCCCGAGGCAAACAATCAATTACAATCTGTTTTAATCAAAAAATGTAAAAATAATTCAAAACAAATTCAATAATGGGATTATAAGGGCATTTAAACCGAGTAATAAGGCTTTTCTAGGCATTAGTGACTATAAATGATCTTTTCTTGACAATGGATGGCTTTCGTTCCATGTTTCCCGAGATAAATAATCTATTACAACCTGTTTTAATCAAAAAATGTAAAAAAAAATTCAAAATAAATTCAATAATGGGATTGTAAAGGCATTTAAACCGAGTAATAAGGCTTTTCTAGGCATGAGTGACTATAAATGAATTTTTCTTGACAATGGATGGCTTTTGCTCCACGTTTCCCGAGGCAAACAATCAATTACAATATGTTTTAATCAAAAAATGTAAAAACAATTCAAAATAAATTCAATAATGGGATTAGAAAGGCATTTAAACCGAGTAATAAGGCTTCTCTAGGCATGAGTGACTATAAATGAACTTTTCTTAACAATGGATGGATTTTGCTCCACGCTTCACGAGGCAAACAATCAATTACAATCTGTTTAATCAAAAAATGTCAAAAAAGTTCAAAATGAATTCAATAATGGGATTATAAAGGCATTTAAACCGAGTAATAAGGCTTTTCTAGGCATGAGTGACTATAAATGATGTTTTCTTGACAATGGATGGCTTTCGTTCCATGTTTCCCAAGATAAACAATGTATTAGAATCTGTTTTAATCAAAAAATGTAAAAAAACTTCAAAATAAATTCAAGAATGGGATTATAGAGGCATTTAAACCGAGTAATATGGCTTTTCTAGGCATGAGTGACTATAAATGAACTTTTCTTGACAATGGTTGGCTTTTGCTCCACGTTTCCCAAGGCAAACAATCAATTACAATATGTTTTAATCAAAAAAGGTAAAAACAATTCAAAATAAATTCAATAATGGGATTATAAAGGCATTTAAATCGAGTAATAAGGCTTTTCTAGGCATGAGTGACTATAAATGATCTTTTCTTGACAATGGATGGCTTTCGTTCCATGTTTCCCGAGATAAACAATCTATTACAATCTGATTTAATGAAAAACTGTAAAAAAAAATCAAAATAAATTCAATAATGGGATTATAAAGGCATTTAAACCGAGTAATAAGGCTTCTCTAGGCATGAGTGACTATAAATGAACTTTTCTTGACAATGGATGGCTTTTGCTCCACGTTTCCCGAGGCAAACAATCAATTACAATATGTTTTAATCAAAAAATGTAAAAACAATTCAAAATAAATTCAATAATGGGATTATAAAGGCATTTAAATCGAGTAATAAGGCTTTTCTAGGCATGAGTGACTATAAATGAACTTTTCTTGACAATGGATGGCTTTTGCTCCACGTTTCCCGAGGCAAACAATCAATTACAATCTGTTTTAATAAAAAAATGTAAAAATAATTCAAAATAAATTCAATAATGGGATTATAAGGGCATTTAAACCGAGTAATAAGGCTTTTCTAGGCATGAGTGACTATAAATGAACTTTTCTTGATAATGGATGGCTTTTGCTCCACGTTTCCCGAGGCAAACAATCAATTACAATCTGTTTTAATAAAAAAATGTAAAAATAATTCAAAATAAATTCAATAATGGGATTATAAAGGCATTTAAACCGAGTAATAAGGCTTTTCTAGGCATGAGTGACTATAAATGATGTTTTCTTGACAATGGATGGCTTTCGTTTCATGTTTCCCGAGATAAACAATCTATTACAATCTGTTTTAATCAAAAAATGTAAAAAAAATTCAAAATAAATTCAATAATGGGATTATAAAAGCATTTAAACCGAGTAATAAGGCTTTTCTAGGCATGAGTGACTATAAATGATCTTTTCTAGACAATGGATGGCTTTCGTTCCATGTTTCCCGAGATAAACAATCTATTACAATCTGTTTTAATCAAAAACTGTAAAAAAAATCAAAATAAATTCAATAATGGGATTATAAAGGCATTTAAACCGAGTAATAAGGCTTCTCTAGGCATGAGTGACTATAAATGAACTTTTCTTGACAATGGATGGCTTTTGCTCCACGCTTCCCGAGGCAAACAATCAATTACAATATGTTTTAATCAAAAAATGTAAAAACAATTCAAAATAAATTCAATAATGGGATGATAAATGCATTTAAACCGAGTAATAAGGCTTTTCTAGGCATGAGTGACTATAAATGAACTTTTCTTAACAATGGATGGCTTTTGCTCCACGTTTCCCGAGGCAAACAATCAATTACAATCTGTTTTAATCAAAAAATGTAAAAACAATTCAAAATAAATTCAATAATGGGATTATAAGGGCATTTAAACCGAGTAATAAGGCTTTTCTAGGCATGAGTGACTATAAATGAACTTTTCTTGACAATGGATGGCTTTTGCTCCACGTTTCCCGAGGCAAACAATCAATTACAATATGTTTTAATCAAAAAATGTAAAAACAATTCAAAATAAATTCAATAATGGGATTATAAAGGCATTTAAATCGAGTAATAAGGCTTTTCTAGGCATGAGTGACTATAAATGAACTTTTCTTGACAATGGATGGCTTTTGCTCCACGTTTCCCGAGGCAAACAATCAATTACAATCTGTTTTAATCAAAAAATGTAAAAATAATTCAAAACAAATTCAATAATGGGATTATAAGGGCATTTAAACCGAGTAATAAGGCTTTTCTAGGCATTAGTGACTATAAATGATCTTTTCTTGACAATGGATGGCTTTCGTTCCATGTTTCCCGAGATAAATAATCTATTACAACCTGTTTTAATCAAAAAATGTAAAAAAAATTCAAAATAAATTCAATAATGGGATTGTAAAGGCATTTAAACCGAGTAATAAGGCTTTTCTAGGCATGAGTGACTATAAATGAATTTTTCTTGACAATGGATGGCTTTTGCTCCACGTTTCCCGAGGCAAACAATCAATTACAATATGTTTTAATCAAAAAATGTAAAAACAATTCAAAATAAATTCAATAATGGGATTAGAAAGGCATTTAAACCGAGTAATAAGGCTTCTCTAGGCATGAGTGACTATAAATGAACTTTTCTTAACAATGGATGGATTTTGCTCCACGCTTCACGAGGCAAACAATCAATTACAATCTGTTTAATCAAAAAATGTCAAAAAAGTTCAAAATGAATTCAATAATGGGATTATAAAGGCATTTAAACCGAGTAATAAGGCTTTTCTAGGCATGAGTGACTATAAATGATGTTTTCTTGACAATGGATGGCTTTCGTTCCATGTTTCCCAAGATAAACAATGTATTAGAATTTGTTTTAATCAAAAAATGTAAAAAAACTTCAAAATAAATTCAAGAATGGGATTATAGAGGCATTTAAACCGAGTAATATGGCTTTTCTAGGCATGAGTGACTATAAATGAACTTTTCTTGACAATGGTTGGCTTTTGCTCCACGTTTCCCAAGGCAAACAATCAATTACAATATGTTTTAATCAAAAAAGGTAAAAACAATTCAAAATAAATTCAATAATGGGATTATAAAGGCATTTAAATCGAGTAATAAGGCTTTTCTAGGCATGAGTGACTATAAATGATCTTTTCTTGACAATGGATGGCTTTCGTTCCATGTTTCCCGAGATAAACAATCTATTACAATCTGATTTAATGAAAAACTGTAAAAAAAAATCAAAATAAATTCAATAATGGGATTATAAAGGCATTTAAACCGAGTAATAAGGCTTCTCTAGGCATGAGTGACTATAAATGAACTTTTCTTGACAATGGATGGCTTTTGCTCCACGTTTCCCGAGGCAAACAATCAATTACAATATGTTTTAATCAAAAAATGTAAAAACAATTCAAAATAAATTCAATAATGGGATTATAAAGGCATTTAAATCGAGTAATAAGGCTTTTCTAGGCATGAGTGACTATAAATGAACTTTTCTTGACAATGGATGGCTTTTGCTCCACGTTTCCCGAGGCAAACAATCAATTACAATCTGTTTTAATAAAAAAATGTAAAAATAATTCAAAATAAATTCAATAATGGGATTATAAGGGCATTTAAACCGAGTAATAAGGCTTTTCTAGGCATGAGTGACTATAAATGAACTTTTCTTGATAATGGATGGCTTTTGCTCCACGTTTCCCGAGGCAAACAATCAATTACAATCTGTTTTAATAAAAAAATGTAAAAATAATTCAAAATAAATTCAATAATGGGATTATAAAGGCATTTAAACCGAGTAATAAGGCTTTTCTAGGCATGAGTGACTATAAATGATGTTTTCTTGACAATGGATGGCTTTCGTTTCATGTTTCCCGAGATAAACAATCTATTACAATCTGTTTTAATCAAAAAATGTAAAAAAAATTCAAAATAAATTCAATAATGGGATTATAAAAGCATTTAAACCGAGTAATAAGGCTTTTCTAGGCATGAGTGACTATAAATGATCTTTTCTAGACAATGGATGGCTTTCGTTCCATGTTTCCCGAGATAAACAATCTATTACAATCTGTTTTAATCAAAAACTGTAAAAAAAATCAAAATAAATTCAATAATGGGATTATAAAGGCATTTAAACCGAGTAATAAGGCTTCTCTAGGCATGAGTGACTATAAATGAACTTTTCTTGACAATGGATGGCTTTTGCTCCACGCTTCCCGAGGCAAACAATCAATTACAATATGTTTTAATCAAAAAATGTAAAAACAATTCAAAATAAATTCAATAATGGGATGATAAATGCATTTAAACCGAGTAATAAGGCTTTTCTAGGCATGAGTGACTATAAATGAACTTTTCTTAACAATGGATGGCTTTTGCTCCACGTTTCCCGAGGCAAACAATCAATTACAATCTGTTTTAATCAAAAAATGTAAAAACAATTCAAAATAAATTCAATAATGGGATTATAAGGGCATTTAAACCGAGTAATAAGGCTTTTCTAGGCATGAGTGACTATAAATGAACTTTTCTTGACAATGGATGGCTTTTGCTCCACGTTTCCCGAGGCAAACAATCAATTACAATATGTTTTAATCAAAAAATGTAAAAACAATTCAAAATAAATTCAATAATGGGATTATAAAGGCATTTAAATCGAGTAATAAGGCTTTTCTAGGCATGAGTGACTATAAATGATCTTTTCTTGACAATGGATGGCTTTTGCTCCACGTTTGCCGAGGCAAACAATCAATTACAATATGTTTTAATCAAAAAATGTAAAAACAATTCAAAATAAATTCAATAATGGGATTATAAAGGCATTTAAATCGAGTAATAAGGCTTTTCTAGGCATGAGTGACTATAAATGAACTTTTCTTGACAATGGATGGCTTTTGCTCCACGTTTCCCAAGGCAAACAATCAATTACAATCTGTTTTAATCAAAAAATGTAAAAACAATTCAAAATAAATTCAATAATGGGATTATAAAGGCATTTAAACCGAGTAATAAGGCTTTTCTAGGCATGAGTGACTATAAATGATTTTTTCTTGACAATGGATGGCTTTCGTTCCATGTTTCCCGAGATAAACAATCAATTACAATCTGTTTTAATCAAAAAATGTCAAAAAAGTTCAAAATAAATTCAATAATGGGATTATAAAGGCATTTAAATCGAGTAATAAGGCTTTTCTAGGCATGAGTGACTATAAATGATCTTTTCTTGACAATGGATGGCTTTCGTTCCATGTTTCCCGAGATAAACAATCTATTACAATCTGATTTAATGAAAAACTGTAAAAAAAAATCAAAATAAATTCAATAATGGGATTATAAAGGCATTTAAACCGAGTAATAAGGCTTCTCTAAGCATGAGTGACTATAAATGAACTTTTCTTGACAATGGATGGCTTTTGCTCCACGTTTCCCGAGGCAAACAATCAATTACAATATGTTTTAATCAAAAAATGTAAAAACAATTCAAAATAAATTCAATAATGGGATTATAAAGGCATTTAAATCGAGTAATAAGGCTTTTCTAGGCATGAGTGACTATAAATGAACTTTTCTTGACAGTGGATGGCTTTTGCTCCACGTTTCCCGAGGCAAACAATCAATTACAATCTGTTTTAATCAAAAAATGTAAAAATAATTCAAAATAAATTCAATAATGGGATTATAAGGGCATTTAAACCGAGTAATAAGGCTTTTCTAGGCATTAGTGACTATAAATGATCTTTTCTTGACAATGGATGGCTTTCGTTCCATGTTTCCCGAGATAAATAATCTATTACAACCTGTTTTAATCAAAAAATGTAAAAAAAATTCAAAATAAATTCAATAATGGGATTATAAAGGCATTTAAACCGAGTAATAAGGCTTCTCTAGGCATGAGTCACTATAAATGACCTTTTCTTGACAATGGATGGCTTTTGCTCCATGTTTCCCAAGGCAAACAATCAATTACAATCTGTTTTAATCAAAAAATGTAAAAACAATTCAAAATAAATTCAATAATGGGATTATAAAGGCATTTAAATCGAGTAATAAGGCTTTTCTAGACATGAGTGACTATAAATGAACTTTTCTTGACAATGGATGGCTTTTGCTCCACGTTTCCCAAAGCAAACAATCAATTAGAATCTGTTTTAATCAAAAAATGTAAAAACAATTCAAAATAAATTCAATAATGGGATTATAAAGGCATTTAAACCGAGTAATAAGGCTTTTCTAGGCATGAGTGACTATAAATGATGTTTTCTTGACAATGGATGGCTTTCGTTCCATGTTTCCCAAGATAAACAATCTATTACAATATGTTTTAATCAAAAAATGTAAAAACAATTCAAAATAAATTCAATAATGGGATTATAAAGGCATTTAAACCGAGTAATAAGGCTTTTCTAGGCATGAGTGACTATAAATGATCTTTTCTTGACAATGGATGGCTTTTGCTCCACGTTTGCCGAGGCAAACAATCAATTACAATATGTTTTAATCAAAAAATGTAAAAACAATTCAAAATAAATTCAATAATGGGATTATAAAGGCATTTAAATCGAGTAATAAGGCTTTTCTAGGCATGAGTGACTATAAATGAACTTTTCTTGACAATGGATGGCTTTTTCTCCACGTTTCCCAAGGCAAACAATCAATTACAATCTGTTTTAATCAAAAAATGTAAAAACAATTCAAAATAAATTCAATAATGGGATTATAAAGGCATTTAAACCGAGTAATAAGGCTTTTCTAGGCATGAGTGACTATAAATGATTTTTTCTTGACAATGGATGGCTTTCGTTCCATGTTTCCCGAGATAAACAATCAATTACAATCTGTTTTAATCAAAAAATGTCAAAAAAGTTCAAAATAAATTCAATAATGGGATTATAAAGGCATTTAAATCGAGTAATAAGGCTTTTCTAGGCATGAGTGACTATAAATGATCTTTTCTTGACAATGGATGGCTTTCGTTCCATGTTTCCCGAGATAAACAATCTATTACAATCTGATTTAATGAAAAACTGTAAAAAAAAATCAAAATAAATTCAATAATGGGATTATAAAGGCATTTAAACCGAGTAATAAGGCTTCTCTAAGCATGAGTGACTATAAATGAACTTTTCTTGACAATGGATGGCTTTTGCTCCACGCTTCCCGAGGCAAACAATCAATTACAATCTGTTTAATCAAAAAATGTCAAAAAAGTTCAAAATAAATTCAATAATGGGATTATAAAGGCATTTAAACCGAGTAATAAGGCTTTTCTAGGCATGAGTGACTATAAATGATGTTTTCTTGACAATGGATGGCTTTCGTTTCATGTTTCCCGAGATAAACAATCTATTACAATCTGTTTTAATCAAAAAATGTAAAAAAAATTCAAAATAAATTCAATAATGGGATTATAAAAGCATTTAAACCGAGTAATAAGGCTTTTCTAGGCATGAGTGACTATAAATGATCTTTTCTAGACAATGGATGGCTTTCGTTCCACGTTTCCCGAGATAAACAATCTATTACAATCTGTTTTAATCAAAAACTGTAAACAAAATCAAAATAAATTCAATAATGGGATTATAAAGGCATTTAAACCGAGTAATAAGGCTTCTCTAGGCATGAGTGACTATAAATGAACTTTTCTTGACAATGGATGGCTTTTGCTCCACGCTTCCCGAGGCAAACAATCAATTACAATATGTTTTAATCAAAAAATGTAAAAACAATTCAAAATAAATTCAATAATGGGATGATAAATGCATTTAAATCGAGTAATAAGGCTTTTCTAGGCATGAGTGACTATAAATGAACTTTTCTTAACAATGGATGGCTTTTGCTCCACGTTTCCCGAGGCAAACAATCAATTACAATCTGTTTTAATCAAAAAATGTAAAAACAATTCAAAATAAATTCAATAATGGGATTATAAGGGCATTTAAACCGAGTAATAAGGCTTTTCTAGGCATGAGTGACTATAAATGAACTTTTCTTGACAATGGATGGCTTTTGCTCCACGTTTCCCGAGGCAAACAATCAATTACAATATGTTTTAATCAAAAAATGTAAAAACAATTCAAAATAAATTCAATAATGGGATTATAAAGGCATTTAAATCGAGTAATAAGGCTTTTCTAGGCATGAGTGACTATAAATGATCTTTTCTTGACAATGGATGGCTTTTGCTCCACGTTTGCCGAGGCAAACAATCAATTACAATATGTTTTAATCAAAAAATGTAAAAACAATTCAAAATAAATTCAATAATGGGATTATAAAGGCATTTAAATCGAGTAATAAGGCTTTTCTAGGCATGAGTGACTATAAATGAACTTTTCTTGACAATGGATGGCTTTTGCTCCACGTTTCCCAAGGCAAACAATCAATTACAATCTGTTTTAATCAAAAAATGTAAAAACAATTCAAAATAAATTCAATAATGGGATTATAAAGGCATTTAAACCGAGTAATAAGGCTTTTCTAGGCATGAGTGACTATAAATGATCTTTTCTTGACAATGGATGGCTTTCGTTCCATGTTTCCCGAGATAAACAATCAATTACAATCTGTTTTAATCAAAAAATGTCAAAAAAGTTCAAAATAAATTCAATAATGGGATTATAAAGGCATTTAAATCGAGTAATAAGGCTTTTCTAGGCATGAGTGACTATAAATGATCTTTTCTTGACAATGGATGGCTTTCGTTCCATGTTTCCCGAGATAAACAATCTATTACAATCTGATTTAATGAAAAACTGTAAAAAAAAATCAAAATAAATTCAATAATGGGATTATAAAGGCATTTAAACCGAGTAATAAGGCTTCTCTAAGCATGAGTGACTATAAATGAACTTTTCTTGACAATGGATGGCTTTTGCTCCACGTTTCCCGAGGTAAACAATCAATTACAATATGTTTTAATCAAAAAATGTAAAAACAATTCAAAATAAATTCAATAATGGGATTATAAAGGCATTTAAATCGAGTAATAAGGCTTTTCTAGGCATGAGTGACTATAAATGAACTTTTCTTGACAATGGATGGCTTTTGCTCCACGTTTCCCGAGGCAAACAATCAATTACAATCTGTTTTAATCAAAAAATGTAAAAATAATTCAAAATAAATTCAATAATGGGATTATAAGGGCATTTAAACCGAGTAATAAGGCTTTTCTAGGCATTAGTGACTATAAATGATCTTTTCTTGACAATGGATGGCTTTCGTTCCATGTTTCCCGAGATAAATAATCTATTACAACCTGTTTTAATCAAAAAATGTAAAAAAAATTCAAAATAAATTCAATAATGGGATTGTAAAGGCATTTAAACCGAGTAATAAGGCTTTTCTAGGCATGAGTGACTATAAATGAATTTTTCTTGACAATGGATGGCTTTTGCTCCACGTTTCCCGAGGAAAACAATCAATTACAATATGTTTTAATCAAAAAATGTAAAAACAATTCAAAATAAATTCAATAATGGGATTAGAAAGGCATTTAAACCGAGTAATAAGGCTTCTCTAGGCATGAGTGACTATAAATGAACTTTTCTTAACAATGGATGGATTTTGCTCCACGCTTCACGAGGCAAACAATCAATTACAATCTGTTTAATCAAAAAATGTCAAAAAAGTTCAAAATGAATTCAATAATGGGATTATAAAGGCATTTAAACCGAGTAATAAGGCTTTTCTAGGCATGAGTGACTATAAATGATGTTTTCTTGACAATGGATGGCTTTCGTTCCATGTTTCCCAAGATAAACAATGTATTAGAATCTGTTTTAATCAAAAAATGTAAAAAAACTTCAAAATAAATTCAAGAATGGGATTATAAAGGCATTTAAACCGAGTAATATGGCTTTTCTAGGCATGAGTGACTATAAATGAACTTTTCTTGACAATGGTTGGCTTTTGCTCCACGTTTCCCAAGGCAAACAATCAATTACAATATGTTTTAATCAAAAAAGGTAAAAACAATTCAAAATAAATTCAATAATGGGATTATAAAGGCATTTAAATCGAGTAATAAGGCTTTTCTAGGCATGAGTGACTATAAATGATCTTTTCTTGACAATGGATGGCTTTCGTTCCATGTTTCCCGAGATAAACAATCTATTACAATCTGATTTAATGAAAAACTGTAAAAAAAAATCAAAATAAATTCAATAATGGGATTATAAAGGCATTTAAACCGAGTAATAAGGCTTCTCTAGGCATGAGTGACTATAAATGAACTTTTCTTGACAATGGATGGCTTTTGCTCCACGTTTCCCGAGGCAAACAATCAATTACAATATGTTTTAATCAAAAAATGTAAAAACAATTCAAAATAAATTCAATAATGGGATTATAAAGGCATTTAAATCGAGTAATAAGGCTTTTCTAGGCATGAGTGACTATAAATGAACTTTTCTTGACAATGGATGGCTTTTGCTCCACGTTTCCCGAGGCAAACAATCAATTACAATCTGTTTTAATAAAAAAATGTAAAAATAATTCAAAATAAATTCAATAATGGGATTATAAGGGCATTTAAACCGAGTAATAAGGCTTTTCTAGGCATGAGTGACTATAAATGAACTTTTCTTGATAATGGATGGCTTTTGCTCCACGTTTCCCGAGGCAAACAATCAATTACAATCTGTTTTAATAAAAAAATGTAAAAATAATTCAAAATAAATTCAATAATGGGATTATAAAGGCATTTAAACCGAGTAATAAGGCTTTTCTAGGCATGAGTGACTATAAATGATGTTTTCTTGACAATGGATGGCTTTCGTTTCATGTTTCCCGAGATAAACAATCTATTACAATCTGTTTTAATCAAAAAATGTAAAAAAAATTCAAAATAAATTCAATAATGGGATTATAAAAGCATTTAAACCGAGTAATAAGGCTTTTCTAGGCATGAGTGACTATAAATGATCTTTTCTAGACAATGGATGGCTTTCGTTCCATGTTTCCCGAGATAAACAATCTATTACAATCTGTTTTAATCAAAAACTGTAAAAAAAATCAAAATAAATTCAATAATGGGATTATAAAGGCATTTAAACCGAGTAATAAGGCTTCTCTAGGCATGAGTGACTATAAATGAACTTTTCTTGACAATGGATGGCTTTTGCTCCACGCTTCCCGAGGCAAACAATCAATTACAATATGTTTTAATCAAAAAATGTAAAAACAATTCAAAATAAATTCAATAATGGGATGATAAATGCATTTAAATCGAGTAATAAGGCTTTTCTAGGCATGAGTGACTATAAATGAACTTTTCTTAACAATGGATGGCTTTTGCTCCACGTTTCCCGAGGCAAACAATCAATTACAATCTGTTTTAATCAAAAAATGTAAAAACAATTCAAAATAAATTCAATAATGGGATTATAAGGGCATTTAAACCGAGTAATAAGGCTTTTCTAGGCATGAGTGACTATAAATGAACTTTTCTTGACAATGGATGGCTTTTGCTCCACGTTTCCCGAGGCAAACAATCAATTACAATATGTTTTAATCAAAAAATGTAAAAACAATTCAAAATAAATTCAATAATGGGATTATAAAGGCATTTAAATCGAGTAATAAGGCTTATCTAGGCATGAGTGACTATAAATGAACTTTTCTTGACAATGGATGGCTTTTGCTCCACGTTTCTCGAGGCAAACAATCAATTACAATATGTTTTAATCAAAAAATGTAAAAACAATTCAAAATAAATTCAATAATGGGATTATAAAGGCATTTAAACCGAGTAATAAGGCTTCTCTAGGCATGAGTGACTATAAATGAACTTTTCTTGACAATGGATGGCTTTTGCTCCACGCTTCACGAGGCAAACAATCAATTACAATCTGTTTAATCAAAAAATGTCAAAAAAGTTCAAAATAAATTCAATAATGGGATTATAAAGGCATTTAAACCGAGTAATAAGGCTTTTCTAGGCATGAGTGACTATAAATGATGTTTTCTTGACAATGGATGGCTTTCGTTCCATGTTTCCCAAGATAAACAATGTATTAGAATCTGTTTTAATCAAAAAATGTAAAAAAACTTCAAAATAAATTCAATAATGGGATTATAAAGGCATTTAAACCGAGTAATATGGCTTTTCTAGGCATGAGTGACTATAAATGAACTTTTCTTGACAATGGTTGGCTTTTGCTCCACGTTTCCCGAGGCAAACAATCAATTACAATATGTTTTAATCAAAAAAGGTAAAAACAATTCAAAATAAATTCAATAATGGGATTATAAAGGCATTTAAATCGAGTAATAAGGCTTTTCTAGGCATGAGTGACTATAAATGATCTTTTCTTGACAATGGATGGCTTTCGTTCCATGTTTCCCGAGATAAACAATGTATTAGAATCTGTTTTAATAAAAAAATGTAAAAATAATTCAAAATAAATTCGATAATGGGATTATAAGGGCATTTAAATCGAGTAATAAGGCTTTTCTAGGCATGAGTGACTATAAATGAACTTTTCTTGATAATGGATGGCTTTTGCTCCATGTTTCCCGAGATAAACAATCTATTACAATCTGATTTAATGAAAAACTGTAAAAAAAAATCAAAATAAATTCAATAATGGGATTATAAAGGCATTTAAACCGAGTAATAAGGCTTCTCTAGGCATGAGTGACTATAAATGAACTTTTCTTGACAATGGATGGCTTTTGCTCCACGTTTCCCGAGGCAAACAATCAATTACAATATGTTTTAATCAAAAAATGTAAAAACAATTCAAAATAAATTCAATAATGGGATTATAAAGGCATTTAAATCGAGTAATAAGGCTTTTCTAGGCATGAGTGACTATAAATGAACTTTTCTTGACAATGGATGGCTTTTGCTCCACGTTTCCCGAGGCAAACAATCAATTACAATCTGTTTTAATAAAAAAATGTAAAAATAATTCAAAATAAATTCAATAATGGGATTATAAGGGAATTTAAACCGAGTAATAAGGGTTTTCTAGGCATGAGTGACTATAAATGAACTTTTCTTGATAATGGATGGCTTTTGCTCCACGTTTCCCGAGGCAAACAATCAATTACAATCTGTTTTAATAAAAAAATGTAAAAATTATTCAAAATAAATTCAATAATGGGATTATAAAGGCATTTAAATCGAGTAATAAGGCTTTTCTAGGCATGAGTGACTATAAATGATCTTTTCTTGACAATGGATGGCTTTCGTTCCATGTTTCCCGAGATAAACAATCTATTACAATCTGATTTAATGAAAAACTGTAAAAAAAAATCAAAATAAATTCAATAATGGGATTATAAAGGCATTTAAACCGAGTAATAAGGCTTCTCTAGGCATGAGTGACTATAAATGAACTTTTCTTGACAATGGATGGCTTTTGCTCCACGTTTCCCGAGGCAAACAATCAATTACAATATGTTTTAATCAAAAAAGGTAAAAAAAATTCAAAATAAATTCAATAATGGGATTATAAAAGCATTTAAACCGAGTAATAAGGCTTTTCTAGGCATGAGTGACTATAAATGATCTTTTCTTGACAATGGATGGCTTTCGTTCCATGTTTCCCGAGATAAACAATCTATTACAATCTGTTTTAATCAAAAACTGTAAAAAAAATCAAAATAAATTCAATAATGGGATTATAAAGGCATTTAAACCGAGTAATAAGGCTTCTCTAGGCATGAGTGACTATAAATGAACTTTTCTTGACAATGGATGGGTTTTGCTCCACGCTTCCCGAGGCAAACAATCAATTACAATATGTTTTAATCAAAAAATGTAAAAACAATTCAAAATAAATTCAATAATGGGATGATAAAGGCATTTAAATCGAGTAATAAGGCTTTTCTAGGCATGAGTGACTATAAATGAACTTTTCTTAACAATGGATGGCTTTTGCTCCACGTTTCCCAAGGCAAACAATCAATTACAATCTGTTTTAATCAAAAAATGTAAAAACAATTCAAAATAAATTCGATAATGGGATTATAAGGGTATTTAAACCGAGTTATAAGGCTTTTCTAGGCATGAGTGACTATAAATGAACTTTTCTTGACAATGGATGGCTTTCGCTCTATGTTTCCCGAGGCAAACAATCAATTACAATCTGTTTTAATCAAAAAATGTCAAAAAAGTTCAAAATAAATTCAATAATGGGATTATAAAGGCATTTAAACCGAGTAATAAGGCTTTTCTAGGCATGAGTGACTATAAATGATGTTTTGTTGACAATGGATGGCTTTCGTTCCATGTTTCCCGAGATAAACAATGTATTAGAATCTGTTTTAATAAAAAAATGTAAAAATAATTCAAAATAAATTCGATAATGGGATTATAAGGGCATTTAAATCGAGTAATAAGGCTTTTCTAGGCATGAGTGACTATAAATGATCTTTTCTTGACAATGGATGGCTTTCGTTCCATGTTTCTCGAGATAAACAATCTATTACAATCTGATTTAATGAAAAACTATAAAAAAAATCAAAATAAATTCAATAATGGGATTATAAAGGCATTTAAACCGAGTAATAAGGCTTCTCTAGGCATGAGTGACTGTAAATGAACTTTTCTTGACAATGGATGGCTTTTGCTCCACGCTTCCCGAGGCAAACATTCAATTACAATCTGTTTAATCAAAAAATGTCAAAAAAGTTCAAAATAAATTCAATAATGGGATTATAAAGGCATTTAAACCGAGTAATAAGGCTTTTCTACGCATGAGTGACTATAAATGATGTTTTCTTGACAATGGATGGCTTTCGTTCCATGTTTCCCGAGATAAACAATGTATTAGAATCTGTTTTAATAAAAAAATGTAAAAATAATTCAAAATAAATTCAATAATGGGATTATAAGGGCATTTAAATCGAGTAATAAGGCTTTTCTAGGCATGAGTGACTATAAATGATCTTTTCTTGACAATGGATGGCTTTCGTTCCATGTTTCCCGAGATAAACAATCTATTACAATCTGATTTAATGAAAAACTGTAAAAAAAAATCAAAATAAATTCAATAATGGGATTATAAAGGCATTTAAACCGAGTAATAAGGCTTCTCTAGGCATGAGTGACTATAAATGAACTTTTCTTGACAATGGATGGCTTTTGCTCCACGCTTCCCGAGGCAAACAATCAATTACAATCTGTTTAATCAAAAAATGTCAAAAAAGTTCAAAATAAATTCAATAATGGGATTATAAAGGCATTTAAACCGAGTAATAAGGCTTTTCTAGGCATGAGTGACTATAAATGATGTTTTCTTGACAATGGATGGCTTTCGTTCCATGTTTCCCAAGATAAACAATGTATTAGAATCTGTTTTAATCAAAAAATGTAAAAAAACTTCAAAATAAATTCAATAATGGGATTATAAAGGCATTTAAACCGAGTAATATGGCTTTTCTAGGCATGAGTGACTATAAATGAACTTTTCTTGACAATGGATGGCTTTTGCTCCACGTTTCCCGAGGCAAACAATCAATTACAATATGTTTTAATCAAAAAATGTAAAAACAATTCAAAATAAATTCAATAATGGGATTATAAAGGCATTTAAATCGAGTAATAAGGCTTTTCTAGGCATGAGTGACTATAAATGATCTTTTCTTGACAATGGATGGCTTTCGTTCCATGTTTCCCGAGATAAACAATCTATTACAATCTGATTTAATGAAAAACTGTAAAAAAAAATCAAAATAAATTCAATAATGGGATTATAAAGGCATTTAAACCGAGTAATAAGGCTTCTCTAGGCATGAGTGACTATAAATGAACTTTTCTTGACAATGGATGGCTTTTGCTCCACGTTTCCCGAGGCAAACAATCAATTACAATATGTTTTAATCAAAAAATGTAAAAACAATCCAAAATAAATTCAATAATGGGATTATAAAGGCATTTAAATCGAGTAATAAGGCTTTTCTAGGCATGAGTGACTATAAATGAACTTTCCTTGACAATGGATGGCTTTTGCTCCACGTTTCCCGAGGCAAACAATCAATTACAATCTGTTTTAATAAAAAAATGTAAAAATAATTCAAAATAAATTCAATAATGGGATTATAAAGGCATTTAAACCGAGTAATAAGGCTTTTCTAGGCATGAGTGACTATAAATGATGTTTTCTTGACAATGGATGGCTTTCGTTCCATGTTTCCCGAGATAAACAATATATTACAATCTGTTTTAATCAAAAAATGTAAAAAAAATTCAAAATAAATTCAATAATGGGATTATAAAAGCATTTAAACCGAGTAATAAGGCTTTTCTAGGCATGAGTGACTATAAATGATCTTTTCTTGACAATGGATGGCTTTCGTTCCATGTTTCCCGAGATAAACAATCTATTACAATCAGTTTTAATCAAAAAGTGTAAAAAAAATCAAAATAAATTCGATAATGGGATTATAAAGGCATTTAAACCGAGTAATAAGGCTTCTCTAGGCATGAGTGACTATAAATGAACTTTTCTTGACAATGGATGGCTTTTGCTCCACGCTTCCCGAGGCAAACAATCAATTACAATATGTTTTAATCAAAAAATGTAAAAACAATTCAAAATAAATTCAATAATGGGATGATAAAGGCATTTAAATCGAGTAATAAGGCTTTTGTAGGCATGAGTGACTATAAATGAACTTTTCTTAACAATGGATGGCTTTTGCTCCACGTTTCCCGAGGCAAACAATCAATTACAATCTGTTTTAATCAAAAAATGTAAAAACAATTCAAAATAAATTCAATAATGGGATTATAAGGGCATTTAAACCGAGTTATAAGGCTTTTCTAGGCATGAGTGACTATAAATGAACTTTTCTTGACAATGGATGGCTTTCGCTCTATGTTTCCCGAGGCAAACAATCAATTACAATCTGTTTTAATCAAAAAATGTCAAAAAAGTTCAAAATAAATTCAATAATGGGATTATAAAGGCATTTAAATCGAGTAATAAGGCTTTTCTAGGCATGAGTGACTATAAATGATGTTTTCTTGACAATGGATGGCTTTCGTTCCATGTTTCCCGAGATAAACAATGTATTAGAATCTGTTTTAATAAAAAAATGTAAAAATAATTCAAAATAAATTCGATAATGGGATTATAAGGGCATTTAAATCGAGTAATAAGGCTTTTCTAGGCATGAGTGACTATAAATGATCTTTTCTTGACAATGGATGGCTTTCGTTCCATGTTTCCCGAGATAAACAATCTATTACAATCTGATTTAATGAAAAACTGTAAAAAAAAATCAAAATAAATTCAATAATGGGATTATAAAGGCATTTAAACCGAGTAATAAGGCTTCTCTAGGCATGAGTGACTATAAATGAACTTTTCTTGACAATGGATGGCTTTTGCTCCACGCTTCCCGAGGCAAACAATCAATTACAATATGTTTTAATCAAAAAATGTAAAAACAATTCAAAATAAATTCAATAATGGGATGATAAAGGCATTTAAATCGAGTAATAAGGCTTTTCTAGGCATGAGTGACTATAAATGAACTTTTCTTAACAATGGATGGCTTTTGCTCCACGTTTCCCGAGGCAAACAATCAATTACAATCTGTTTTAATCAAAAAATGTAAAAACAATTCAAAATAAATTCAATAATGGGATTATAAGGGCATTTAAACCGAGTTATAAGGCTTTTCTAGGCATGAGTGACTATAAATGAACTTTTCTTGACAATGGATGGCTTTCGCTCTATGTTTCCCGAGGCAAACAATCAATTACAATCTGTTTTAATCAAAAAATGTCAAAAAAGTTCAAAATAAATTCAATAATGGGATTATAAAGTCATTTAAACCGAGTAATAAGGCTTTTCTAGGCATGAGTGACTATAAATGATGTTTTCTTGACAATGGATGGCTTTCGTTCCATGTTTCCCGAGATAAACAATGTATTAGAATCTGTTTTAATAAAAAAATGTAAAAATAATTCAAAATAAATTCGATAATGGGATTATAAGGGCATTTAAATCGAGTAATAAGGCTTTTCTAGGCATGAGTGACTATAAATGATCTTTTCTTGACAATGGATGGCTTTCGTTCCATGTTTCTCGAGATAAACAATCTATTACAATCTGATTTAATGAAAAACTGTAAAAAAAAATCAAAATAAATTCAATAATGGGATTATAAAGGCATTTAAACCGAGTAATAAGGCTTCTCTAGGCATGAGTGACTGTAAATGAACTTTTCTTGACAATGGATGGCTTTTGCTCCACGCTTCCCGAGGCAAACATTCAATTACAATCTGTTTAATCAAAAAATGTCAAAAAAGTTCAAAATAAATTCAATAATGGGATTATAAAGGCATTTAAACCGAGTAATAAGGCTTTTCTAGGCATGAGTGACTATAAATGATCTTTTCTTGACAATGGATGGCTTTCGTTCCATGTTTCCCGAGATAAACAATCTATTACAATCTGTTTTAATCAAAAACTGTAAAAAAAATCAAAATAAATTCAATAATGGGATTATAAAGGCATTTAAACCGAGTAATAAGGCTTCTCTAGGCATGAGTGACTGTAAATGAACTTTTCTTGACAATGGATGGCTTTTGCTCCACGCTTCCCGAGGCAAACATTCAATTACAATCTGTTTAATCAAAAAATGTCAAAAAAGTTCAAAATAAATTCAATAATGGGATTATAAAGGCATTTAAACCGAGTAATAAGGCTTTTCTACGCATGAGTGACTATAAATGATGTTTTCTTGACAATGGATGGCTTTCGTTCCATGTTTCCCAAGATAAACAATGTATTAGAATCTGTTTTAATCAAAAAATGTAAAAAAACTTCAAAATAAATTCAATAATGGGATTATAAAGGCATTTAAACCGAGTAATATGGCTTTTCTAGGCATGAGTGACTATAAATGAACTTTTCTTGACAATGGATGGCTTTTGCTCCTCGTTTCCCGAGGCAAACAATCAATTACAATATGTTTTAATCAAAAAATGTAAAAACAATCCAAAATAAATTCAATAATGGGATTATAAAGGCATTTAAATCGAGTAATAAGGCTTTTCTAGGCATGAGTGACTATAAATGAACTTTCCTTGACAATGGATGGCTTTTGCTCCACGTTTCCCGAGGCAAACAATCAATTACAATCTGTTTTAATAAAAAAATATAAAAATAATTAAAAATAAATTCAATAATGGGATTATAAGGGCATTTAAACCGAGTAATAAGGCTTTTCTAGGCATGAGTGACTATAAATGAACTTTTCTTGATAATGGATGGCTTTTGCTCCACGTTTCCCGAGGCAAACAATCAATTACAATCTGTTTTAATAAAAAAATATAAAAATAATTCAAAATAAATTCAATAATGGGATTATAAGGGCATTTAAACCGAGTAATAAGGCTTTTCTAGGCATGAGTGACTATAAATGAACTTTTCTTGATAATGGATGGCTTTTGCTCCACGTTTCCCGAGGCAAACAATCAATTACAATCTGTTTTAATAAAAAAATGTAAAAATAATTCAAAATAAATTCAATAATGGGATTATAAAGGCATTTAAACCGAGTAATAAGGCTTTTCTAGGCATGAGTGACTATAAATGAACTTTTCTTGATAATGGATGGCTTTTGCTCCACGTTTCCCGAGGCAAACAATCAATTACAATCTGTTTTAATAAAAAAATGTAAAAATAATTCAAAATAAATTCAATAATGGGATTATAAAGGCATTTAAACCGAGTAATAAGGCTTCTCTAGGCATGAGTGACTATAAATGAACTTTTCTTGACAATGGATGGGTTTTGCTCCACGCTTCCCGAGGCAAACAATCAATTACAATATGTTTTAATCAAAAAATGTAAAAACAATTCAAAATAAATTCAATAATGGGATGATAAAGGCATTTAAATCGAGTAATAAGGCTTTTCTAGGCATGAGTGACTATAAATGAACTTTTCTTAACAATGGATGGCTTTTGCTCCACGTTTCCCAAGGCAAACAATCAATTACAATCTGTTTTAATCAAAAAATGTAAAAACAATTCAAAATAAATTCGATAATGGGATTATAAGGGTATTTAAACCGAGTTATAAGGCTTTTCTAGGCATGAGTGACTATAAATGAACTTTTCTTGACAATGGATGGCTTTCGCTCTATGTTTCCCGAGGCAAACAATCAATTACAATCTGTTTTAATCAAAAAATGTCAAAAAAGTTCAAAATAAATTCAATAATGGGATTATAAAGGCATTTAAACCGAGTAATAAGGCTTTTCTAGGCATGAGTGACTATAAATGATGTTTTGTTGACAATGGATGGCTTTCGTTCCATGTTTCCCGAGATAAACAATGTATTAGAATCTGTTTTAATAAAAAAATGTAAAAATAATTCAAAATAAATTCGATAATGGGATTATAAGGGCATTTAAATCGAGTAATAAGGCTTTTCTAGGCATGAGTGACTATAAATGATCTTTTCTTGACAATGGATGGCTTTCGTTCCATGTTTCTCGAGATAAACAATCTATTACAATCTGATTTAATGAAAAACTATAAAAAAAATCAAAATAAATTCAATAATGGGATTATAAAGGCATTTAAACCGAGTAATAAGGCTTCTCTAGGCATGAGTGACTGTAAATGAACTTTTCTTGACAATGGATGGCTTTTGCTCCACGCTTCCCGAGGCAAACATTCAATTACAATCTGTTTAATCAAAAAATGTCAAAAAAGTTCAAAATAAATTCAATAATGGGATTATAAAGGCATTTAAACCGAGTAATAAGGCTTTTCTACGCATGAGTGACTATAAATGATGTTTTCTTGACAATGGATGGCTTTCGTTCCATGTTTCCCGAGATAAACAATGTATTAGAATCTGTTTTAATAAAAAAATGTAAAAATAATTCAAAATAAATTCAATAATGGGATTATAAGGGCATTTAAATCGAGTAATAAGGCTTTTCTAGGCATGAGTGACTATAAATGATCTTTTCTTGACAATGGATGGCTTTCGTTCCATGTTTCCCGAGATAAACAATCTATTACAATCTGATTTAATGAAAAACTGTAAAAAAAAATCAAAATAAATTCAATAATGGGATTATAAAGGCATTTAAACCGAGTAATAAGGCTTCTCTAGGCATGAGTGACTATAAATGAACTTTTCTTGACAATGGATGGCTTTTGCTCCACGCTTCCCGAGGCAAACAATCAATTACAATCTGTTTAATCAAAAAATGTCAAAAAAGTTCAAAATAAATTCAATAATGGGATTATAAAGGCATTTAAACCGAGTAATAAGGCTTTTCTAGGCATGAGTGACTATAAATGATGTTTTCTTGACAATGGATGGCTTTCGTTCCATGTTTCCCAAGATAAACAATGTATTAGAATCTGTTTTAATCAAAAAATGTAAAAAAACTTCAAAATAAATTCAATAATGGGATTATAAAGGCATTTAAACCGAGTAATATGGCTTTTCTAGGCATGAGTGACTATAAATGAACTTTTCTTGACAATGGATGGCTTTTGCTCCACGTTTCCCGAGGCAAACAATCAATTACAATATGTTTTAATCAAAAAATGTAAAAACAATTCAAAATAAATTCAATAATGGGATTATAAAGGCATTTAAATCGAGTAATAAGGCTTTTCTAGGCATGAGTGACTATAAATGATCTTTTCTTGACAATGGATGGCTTTCGTTCCATGTTTCCCGAGATAAACAATCTATTACAATCTGATTTAATGAAAAACTGTAAAAAAAAATCAAAATAAATTCAATAATGGGATTATAAAGGCATTTAAACCGAGTAATAAGGCTTCTCTAGGCATGAGTGACTATAAATGAACTTTTCTTGACAATGGATGGCTTTTGCTCCACGTTTCCCGAGGCAAACAATCAATTACAATATGTTTTAATCAAAAAATGTAAAAACAATCCAAAATAAATTCAATAATGGGATTATAAAGGCATTTAAATCGAGTAATAAGGCTTTTCTAGGCATGAGTGACTATAAATGAACTTTCCTTGACAATGGATGGCTTTTGCTCCACGTTTCCCGAGGCAAACAATCAATTACAATCTGTTTTAATAAAAAAATGTAAAAATAATTCAAAATAAATTCAATAATGGGATTATAAAGGCATTTAAACCGAGTAATAAGGCTTTTCTAGGCATGAGTGACTATAAATGATGTTTTCTTGACAATGGATGGCTTTCGTTCCATGTTTCCCGAGATAAACAATATATTACAATCTGTTTTAATCAAAAAATGTAAAAAAAATTCAAAATAAATTCAATAATGGGATTATAAAAGCATTTAAACCGAGTAATAAGGCTTTTCTAGGCATGAGTGACTATAAATGATCTTTTCTTGACAATGGATGGCTTTCGTTCCATGTTTCCCGAGATAAACAATCTATTACAATCAGTTTTAATCAAAAAGTGTAAAAAAAATCAAAATAAATTCGATAATGGGATTATAAAGGCATTTAAACCGAGTAATAAGGCTTCTCTAGGCATGAGTGACTATAAATGAACTTTTCTTGACAATGGATGGCTTTTGCTCCACGCTTCCCGAGGCAAACAATCAATTACAATATGTTTTAATCAAAAAATGTAAAAACAATTCAAAATAAATTCAATAATGGGATGATAAAGGCATTTAAATCGAGTAATAAGGCTTTTGTAGGCATGAGTGACTATAAATGAACTTTTCTTAACAATGGATGGCTTTTGCTCCACGTTTCCCGAGGCAAACAATCAATTACAATCTGTTTTAATCAAAAAATGTAAAAACAATTCAAAATAAATTCAATAATGGGATTATAAGGGCATTTAAACCGAGTTATAAGGCTTTTCTAGGCATGAGTGACTATAAATGAACTTTTCTTGACAATGGATGGCTTTCGCTCTATGTTTCCCGAGGCAAACAATCAATTACAATCTGTTTTAATCAAAAAATGTCAAAAAAGTTCAAAATAAATTCAATAATGGGATTATAAAGGCATTTAAATCGAGTAATAAGGCTTTTCTAGGCATGAGTGACTATAAATGATGTTTTCTTGACAATGGATGGCTTTCGTTCCATGTTTCCCGAGATAAACAATGTATTAGAATCTGTTTTAATAAAAAAATGTAAAAATAATTCAAAATAAATTCGATAATGGGATTATAAGGGCATTTAAATCGAGTAATAAGGCTTTTCTAGGCATGAGTGACTATAAATGATCTTTTCTTGACAATGGATGGCTTTCGTTCCATGTTTCCCGAGATAAACAATCTATTACAATCTGATTTAATGAAAAACTGTAAAAAAAAATCAAAATAAATTCAATAATGGGATTATAAAGGCATTTAAACCGAGTAATAAGGCTTCTCTAGGCATGAGTGACTATAAATGAACTTTTCTTGACAATGGATGGCTTTTGCTCCACGCTTCCCGAGGCAAACAATCAATTACAATATGTTTTAATCAAAAAATGTAAAAACAATTCAAAATAAATTCAATAATGGGATGATAAAGGCATTTAAATCGAGTAATAAGGCTTTTCTAGGCATGAGTGACTATAAATGAACTTTTCTTAACAATGGATGGCTTTTGCTCCACGTTTCCCGAGGCAAACAATCAATTACAATCTGTTTTAATCAAAAAATGTAAAAACAATTCAAAATAAATTCAATAATGGGATTATAAGGGCATTTAAACCGAGTTATAAGGCTTTTCTAGGCATGAGTGACTATAAATGAACTTTTCTTGACAATGGATGGCTTTCGCTCTATGTTTCCCGAGGCAAACAATCAATTACAATCTGTTTTAATCAAAAAATGTCAAAAAAGTTCAAAATAAATTCAATAATGGGATTATAAAGTCATTTAAACCGAGTAATAAGGCTTTTCTAGGCATGAGTGACTATAAATGATGTTTTCTTGACAATGGATGGCTTTCGTTCCATGTTTCCCGAGATAAACAATGTATTAGAATCTGTTTTAATAAAAAAATGTAAAAATAATTCAAAATAAATTCGATAATGGGATTATAAGGGCATTTAAATCGAGTAATAAGGCTTTTCTAGGCATGAGTGACTATAAATGATCTTTTCTTGACAATGGATGGCTTTCGTTCCATGTTTCTCGAGATAAACAATCTATTACAATCTGATTTAATGAAAAACTGTAAAAAAAAATCAAAATAAATTCAATAATGGGATTATAAAGGCATTTAAACCGAGTAATAAGGCTTCTCTAGGCATGAGTGACTGTAAATGAACTTTTCTTGACAATGGATGGCTTTTGCTCCACGCTTCCCGAGGCAAACATTCAATTACAATCTGTTTAATCAAAAAATGTCAAAAAAGTTCAAAATAAATTCAATAATGGGATTATAAAGGCATTTAAACCGAGTAATAAGGCTTTTCTAGGCATGAGTGACTATAAATGATCTTTTCTTGACAATGGATGGCTTTCGTTCCATGTTTCCCGAGATAAACAATCTATTACAATCTGTTTTAATCAAAAACTGTAAAAAAAATCAAAATAAATTCAATAATGGGATTATAAAGGCATTTAAACCGAGTAATAAGGCTTCTCTAGGCATGAGTGACTGTAAATGAACTTTTCTTGACAATGGATGGCTTTTGCTCCACGCTTCCCGAGGCAAACATTCAATTACAATCTGTTTAATCAAAAAATGTCAAAAAAGTTCAAAATAAATTCAATAATGGGATTATAAAGGCATTTAAACCGAGTAATAAGGCTTTTCTACGCATGAGTGACTATAAATGATGTTTTCTTGACAATGGATGGCTTTCGTTCCATGTTTCCCAAGATAAACAATGTATTAGAATCTGTTTTAATCAAAAAATGTAAAAAAACTTCAAAATAAATTCAATAATGGGATTATAAAGGCATTTAAACCGAGTAATATGGCTTTTCTAGGCATGAGTGACTATAAATGAACTTTTCTTGACAATGGATGGCTTTTGCTCCTCGTTTCCCGAGGCAAACAATCAATTACAATATGTTTTAATCAAAAAATGTAAAAACAATCCAAAATAAATTCAATAATGGGATTATAAAGGCATTTAAATCGAGTAATAAGGCTTTTCTAGGCATGAGTGACTATAAATGAACTTTCCTTGACAATGGATGGCTTTTGCTCCACGTTTCCCGAGGCAAACAATCAATTACAATCTGTTTTAATAAAAAAATATAAAAATAATTAAAAATAAATTCAATAATGGGATTATAAGGGCATTTAAACCGAGTAATAAGGCTTTTCTAGGCATGAGTGACTATAAATGAACTTTTCTTGATAATGGATGGCTTTTGCTCCACGTTTCCCGAGGCAAACAATCAATTACAATCTGTTTTAATAAAAAAATATAAAAATAATTCAAAATAAATTCAATAATGGGATTATAAGGGCATTTAAACCGAGTAATAAGGCTTTTCTAGGCATGAGTGACTATAAATGAACTTTTCTTGATAATGGATGGCTTTTGCTCCACGTTTCCCGAGGCAAACAATCAATTACAATCTGTTTTAATAAAAAAATGTAAAAATAATTCAAAATAAATTCAATAATGGGATTATAAAGGCATTTAAACCGAGTAATAAGGCTTTTCTAGGCATGAGTGACTATAAATGATGTTTTCTTGACAATGGATGGCTTTCGTTCCATGTTTCCCGAGATAAACAATATATTACAATCTGTTTTAATCAAAAAATGTAAAAAAAATTCAAAATAAATTCAATAATGGGATTATAAAAGCATTTAAACCGAGTAATAAGGCTTTTCTAGGCATGAGTGACTATAAATGATCTTTTCTTGACAATGGATGGCTTTCGTTCCATGTTTCCCGAGATAAACAATCTATTACAATCTGTTTTAATCAAAAACTGTAAAAAAACTCAAAATAAATTCAATAATGGGATTATAAAGGCATTTAAACCGAGTAATAAGGCTTCTCTAGGCATGAGTGACTATAAATGAACTTTTCTTGACAATGGATGGGTTTTGCTCCACGCTTCCCGAGGCAAACAATCAATTACAATATGTTTTAATCAAAAAATGTAAAAACAATTCAAAATAAATTCAATAATGGGATGATAAAGGCATTTAAATCGAGTAATAAGGCTTTTCTAGGCATGAGTGACTATAAATGAACTTTTCTTAACAATGGATGGCTTTTGCTCCACGTTTCCCGAGGCAAACAATCAATTACAATCTGTTTTAATCAAAAAATGTAAAAACAATTCAAAATAAATTCAATAATGGGATTATAAGGGCATTTAAATCGAGTAATAAGGCTTTTCTAGGCATGAGTGACTATAAATGATCTTTTCTTGACAATGGATGGCTTTCGTTCCATGTTTCCCGAGATAAACAATCTATTACAATCTGTTTTAATCAAAAACTGTAAAAAACATCAAAATAAATTCAATAATGGGATTATAAAGGCATTTAAACCGAGTAATAAGGCTTCTCTAGGCATGAGTGACTATAAATGAACTTTTCTTGACAATGAATGGCTTTTGCTCCACGCTTCCCGAGGCAAACAATCAATTACAATATGTTTTAATCAAAAAATGTAAAAACAATTCAAAATAAATTCAATAATGGGATGATAAAGGCATTTAAATCGAGTAATAAGGCTTTTCTAGGCATGAGTGACTATAAATGAACTTTTCTTAACAATGGATGGCTTTTGCTCCACGTTTCCCGAGGCAAACAATCAATTACAATCTGTTTTAATCAAAAAATGTAAAAACAATTCAAAATAAATTCAATAATGGGATTATAAGGGCATTTAAACCGAGTTATAAGGCTTTTCTAGGCATGAGTGACTATAAATGAACTTTTCTTGACAATGGATGGCTTTCGCTCTATGTTTCCCGAGGCAAACAATCAATTACAATCTGTTTTAATCAAAAAATGTCAAAAAAGTTCAAAATAAATTCAGTAATGGGATTATAAAGGCATTTAAACCGAGTAATAAGGCTTTTCTAGGCATGAGTGACTATAAATGATGTTTTCTTGACAATGGATGGCTTTCGTTCCATGTTTCCCGAGATAAACAATGTATTAGAATCTGTTTTAATAAAAAAATGTAAAAATAATTCAAAATAAATTCGATAATGGGATTATAAGGGCATTTAAATCGAGTAATAAGGCTTTTCTAGGCATGAGTGACTATAAATGATCTTTTCTTGACAATGGATGGCTTTCGTTCCATGTTTCTCGAGATAAACAATCTATTACAATCTGATTTAATGAAAAACTGTAAAAAAAAATCAAAATAAATTCAATAATGGGATTATAAAGGCATTTAAACCGAGTAATAAGGCTTCTCTAGGCATGAGTGACTATAAATGAACTTTTCTTGACAATGGATGGCTTTTGCTCCACGCTTCCCGAGGCAAACAATCAATTACAATATGTTTTAATCAAAAAATGTAAAAACAATTCAAAATAAATTCAATAATGGGATGATAAAGGCATTTAAATCGAGTAATAAGGCTTTTCTAGGCATGAGTGACTATAAATGAACTTTTCTTAACAATGGATGGCTTTTGCTCCACGTTTCCCGAGGCAAACAATCAATTACAATCTGTTTTAATCAAAAAATGTAAAAACAATTCAAAATAAATTCAATAATGGGATTATAAGGGCATTTAAACCGAGTTATAAGGCTTTTCTAGGCATGAGTGACTATAAATGAACTTTTCTTGACAATGGATGGCTTTCGCTCTATGTTTCCCGAGGCAAACAATCAATTACAATCTGTTTTAATCAAAAAATGTCAAAAAAGTTCAAAATAAATTCAATAATGGGATTATAAAGGCATTTAAACCGAGTAATAAGGCTTTTCTAGGCATGAGTGACTATAAATGATGTTTTCTTGACAATGGATGGCTTTCGTTCCATGTTTCCCGAGATAAACAATGTATTAGAATCTGTTTTAATAAAAAAATGTAAAAATAATTCAAAATAAATTCGATAATGGGATTATAAGGGCATTTAAATCGAGTAATAAGGCTTTTCTAGGCATGAGTGACTATAAATGATCTTTTCTTGACAATGGATGGCTTTCGTTCCATGTTTCTCGAGATAAACAATCTATTACAATCTGATTTAATGAAAAACTGTAAAAAAAAATCAAAATAAATTCAATAATGGGATTATAAAGGCATTTAAATCGAGTAATAAGGCTTTTCTAGGCATGAGTGACTATAAATGAACTTTCCTTGACAATGGATGGCTTTTGCTCCACGTTTCCCGAGGCAAACAATCAATTACAATCTGTTTTAATAAAAAAATATAAAAATAATTCAAAATAAATTCAATAATGGGATTATAAGGGCATTTAAACCGAGTAATAAGGCTTTTCTAGGCATGAGTGACTATAAATGAACTTTTCTTGATAATGGATGGCTTTTGCTCCACGTTTCCCGAGGCAAACAATCAATGACAATATGTTTTAATCAAAAAATGTAAAAACAATCCAAAATAAATTCAATAATGGGATTATAAAGGCATTTAAATCGAGTAATAAGGCTTTTCTAGGCATGAGTGACTATAAATGAACTTTCCTTGACAATGGATGGCTTTTGCTCCACGTTTCCCGAGGCAAACAATCAATTACAATATGTTTTAATCAAAAAATGTAAAAACAATCCAAAATAAATTCAATAATGGGATTATAAAGGCATTTAAATCGAGTAATAAGGCTTTTCTAGGCATGAGTGACTATAAATGAACTTTCCTTGACAATGGATGGCTTTTGCTCCACGTTTCCCAAGGCAAACAATCAATTACAATCTGTTTTAATAAAAAAATATAAAAATAATTCAAAATAAATTCAATAATGGGATTATAAGGGCATTTAAACCGAGTAATAAGGCTTTTCTAGGCATGAGTGACTATAAATGAACTTTTCTTGATAATGGATGGCTTTTGCTCCACGTTTCCCGAGGCAAACAATCAATTACATTCTGTTTTAATAAAAAAATGTAAAAATAATTCAAAATAAATTCAATAATGGGATTATAAAGGCATTTAAACCGAGTAATAAGGCTTTTCTAGGCATGAGTGACTATAAATGATGTTTTCTTGACAATGGATGGCTTTCGTTCCATGTTTCCCGAGATAAACAATATATTACAATCTGTTTTAATCAAAAAATGTAAAAAAAATTCAAAATAAATTCAATAATGGGATTATAAAAGCATTTAAACCGAGTAATAAGGCTTTTCTAGGCATGAGTGACTATAAATGATCTTTTCATGACAATGGATGGCTTTCGTTCCATGTTTCCCGAGATAAACAATCTATTACAATCTGTTTTAATCAAAAACTGTAAAAAAAATCAAAATAAATTCAATAATGGGATTATAAAGGCATTTAAACCGAGTAATAAGGCTTCTCTAGGCATGAGTGACTATAAATGAACTTTTCTTGACAATGGATGGCTTTTGCTCCACGCTTCCCGAGGCAAACAATCAATTACAATATGTTTTAATCAAAAAATGTAAAAACAATTCAAAATAAATTCAATAATGGGATGATAAAGGCATTTAAATCGAGTAATAAGGCTTTTCTAGGCATGAGTGACTATAAATGAACTTTTCTTAACAATGGATGGCTTTTGCTCCACGTTTCCCGAGGCAAACAATCAATTACAATCTGTTTTAATCAAAAAATGTAAAAACAATTCAAAATAAATTCAATAATGGGATTATAAGGGCATTTAAACCGAGTTATAAGGCTTTTCTAGGCATGAGTGACTATAAATGAACTTTTCTTGACAATGGATGGCTTTCGCTCTATGTTTCCCGAGGCAAACAATCAATTACAATCTGTTTTAATCAAAAAATGTCAAAAAAGTTCAAAATAAATTCAATAATGGGATTATAAAGGCATTTAAATCGAGTAATAAGGCTTTTCTAGGCATGAGTGACTATAAATGATGTTTTCTTGACAATGGATGGCTTTCGTTCCATGTTTCCCGAGATAAACAATGTATTAGAATCTGTTTTAATAAAAAAATGTAAAAATAATTCAAAATAAATTCGATAATGGGATTATAAGGGCATTTAAATCGAGTAATAAGGCTTTTCTAGGCATGAGTGACTATAAATGATCTTTTCTTGACAATGGATGGCTTTCGTTCCATGTTTCCCGAGATAAACAATCTATTACAATCTGATTTAATGAAAAACTGTAAAAAAAAATCAAAATAAATTCAATAATGGGATTATAAAGGCATTTAAACCGAGTAATAAGGCTTCTCTAGGCATGAGTGACTATAAATGAACTTTTCTTGACAATGGATGGCTTTTGCTCCACGCTTCCCGAGGCAAACAATCAATTACAATATGTTTTAATCAAAAAATGTAAAAACAATTCAAAATAAATTCAATAATGGGATGATAAAGGCATTTAAATCGAGTAATAAGGCTTTTCTAGGCATGAGTGACTATAAATGAACTTTTCTTAACAATGGATGGCTTTTGCTCCACGTTTCCCGAGGCAAACAATCAATTACAATCTGTTTTAATCAAAAAATGTAAAAACAATTCAAAATAAATTCAATAATGGGATTATAAGGGCATTTAAACCGAGTTATAAGGCTTTTCTAGGCATGAGTGACTATAAATGAACTTTTCTTGACAATGGATGGCTTTCGCTCTATGTTTCCCGAGGCAAACAATCAATTACAATCTGTTTTAATCAAAAAATGTCAAAAAAGTTCAAAATAAATTCAATAATGGGATTATAAAGTCATTTAAACCGAGTAATAAGGCTTTTCTAGGCATGAGTGACTATAAATGATGTTTTCTTGACAATGGATGGCTTTCGTTCCATGTTTCCCGAGATAAACAATGTATTAGAATCTGTTTTAATAAAAAAATGTAAAAATAATTCAAAATAAATTCGATAATGGGATTATAAGGGCATTTAAATCGAGTAATAAGGCTTTTCTAGGCATGAGTGACTATAAATGATCTTTTCTTGACAATGGATGGCTTTCGTTCCATGTTTCTCGAGATAAACAATCTATTACAATCTGATTTAATGAAAAACTGTAAAAAAAAATCAAAATAAATTCAATAATGGGATTATAAAGGCATTTAAACCGAGTAATAAGGCTTCTCTAGGCATGAGTGACTGTAAATGAACTTTTCTTGACAATGGATGGCTTTTGCTCCACGCTTCCCGAGGCAAACATTCAATTACAATCTGTTTAATCAAAAAATGTCAAAAAAGTTCAAAATAAATTCAATAATGGGATTATAAAGGCATTTAAACCGAGTAATAAGGCTTTTCTAGGCATGAGTGACTATAAATGATCTTTTCTTGACAATGGATGGCTTTCGTTCCATGTTTCCCGAGATAAACAATCTATTACAATCTGTTTTAATCAAAAACTGTAAAAAAAATCAAAATAAATTCAATAATGGGATTATAAAGGCATTTAAACCGAGTAATAAAGCTTCTCTAGGCATGAGTGACTGTAAATGAACTTTTCTTGACAATGGATGGCTTTTGCTCCACGCTTCCCGAGGCAAACATTCAATTACAATCTGTTTAATCAAAAAATGTCAAAAAAGTTCAAAATAAATTCAATAATGGGATTATAAAGGCATTTAAACCGAGTAATAAGGCTTTTCTACGCATGAGTGACTATAAATGATGTTTTCTTGACAATGGATGGCTTTCGTTCCATGTTTCCCAAGATAAACAATGTATTAGAATCTGTTTTAATCAAAAAATGTAAAAAAACTTCAAAATAAATTCAATAATGGGATTATAAAGGCATTTAAACCGAGTAATATGGCTTTTCTAGGCATGAGTGACTATAAATGAACTTTTCTTGACAATGGATGGCTTTTGCTCCTCGTTTCCCGAGGCAAACAATCAATTACAATATGTTTTAATCAAAAAATGTAAAAACAATCCAAAATAAATTCAATAATGGGATTATAAAGGCATTTAAATCGAGTAATAAGGCTTTTCTAGGCATGAGTGACTATAAATGAACTTTCCTTGACAATGGATGGCTTTTGCTCCACGTTTCCCGAGGCAAACAATCAATTACAATCTGTTTTAATAAAAAAATATAAAAATAATTAAAAATAAATTCAATAATGGGATTATAAGGGCATTTAAACCGAGTAATAAGGCTTTTCTAGGCATGAGTGACTATAAATGAACTTTTCTTGATAATGGATGGCTTTTGCTCCACGTTTCCCGAGGCAAACAATCAATTACAATCTGTTTTAATAAAAAAATATAAAAATAATTCAAAATAAATTCAATAATGGGATTATAAGGGCATTTAAACCGAGTAATAAGGCTTTTCTAGGCATGAGTGACTATAAATGAACTTTTCTTGATAATGGATGGCTTTTGCTCCACGTTTCCCGAGGCAAACAATCAATTACAATCTGTTTTAATAAAAAAATGTAAAAATAATTCAAAATAAATTCAATAATGGGATTATAAAGGCATTTAAACCGAGTAATAAGGCTTTTCTAGGCATGAGTGACTATAAATGATGTTTTCTTGACAATGGATGGCTTTCGTTCCATGTTTCCCGAGATAAACAATATATTACAATCTGTTTTAATCAAAAAATGTAAAAAAAATTCAAAATAAATTCAATAATGGGATTATAAAAGCATTTAAACCGAGTAATAAGGCTTTTCTAGGCATGAGTGACTATAAATGATCTTTTCTTGACAATGGATGGCTTTCGTTCCATGTTTCCCGAGATAAACAATCTATTACAATCTGTTTTAATCAAAAACTGTAAAAAAACTCAAAATAAATTCAATAATGGGATTATAAAGGCATTTAAACCGAGTAATAAGGCTTCTCTAGGCATGAGTGACTATAAATGAACTTTTCTTGACAATGGATGGGTTTTGCTCCACGCTTCCCGAGGCAAACAATCAATTACAATATGTTTTAATCAAAAAATGTAAAAACAATTCAAAATAAATTCAATAATGGGATGATAAAGGCATTTAAATCGAGTAATAAGGCTTTTCTAGGCATGAGTGACTATAAATGAACTTTTCTTAACAATGGATGGCTTTTGCTCCACGTTTCCCGAGGCAAACAATCAATTACAATCTGTTTTAATCAAAAAATGTAAAAACAATTCAAAATAAATTCAATAATGGGATTATAAGGGCATTTAAATCGAGTAATAAGGCTTTTCTAGGCATGAGTGACTATAAATGATCTTTTCTTGACAATGGATGGCTTTCGTTCCATGTTTCCCGAGATAAACAATCTATTACAATCTGTTTTAATCAAAAACTGTAAAAAAAATCAAAATAAATTCAATAATGGGATTATAAAGGCATTTAAACCGAGTAATAAGGCTTCTCTAGGCATGAGTGACTATAAATGAACTTTTCTTGACAATGGATGGCTTTTGCTCCACGCTTCCCGAGGCAAACAATCAATTACAATATGTTTTAATCAAAAAATGTAAAAACAATTCAAAATAAATTCAATAATGGGATGATAAAGGCATTTAAATCGAGTAATAAGGCTTTTCTAGGCATGAGTGACTATAAATGAACTTTTCTTAACAATGGATGGCTTTTGCTCCACGTTTCCCGAGGCAAACAATCAATTACAATCTGTTTTAATCAAAAAATGTAAAAACAATTCAAAATAAATTCAATAATGGGATTATAAGGGCATTTAAACCGAGTTATAAGGCTTTTCTAGGCATGAGTGACTATAAATGAACTTTTCTTGACAATGGATGGCTTTCGCTCTATGTTTCCCGAGGCAAACAATCAATTACAATCTGTTTTAATCAAAAAATGTCAAAAAAGTTCAAAATAAATTCAGTAATGGGATTATAAAGGCATTTAAACCGAGTAATAAGGCTTTTCTAGGCATGAGTGACTATAAATGATGTTTTCTTGACAATGGATGGCTTTCGTTCCATGTTTCCCGAGATAAACAATGTATTAGAATCTGTTTTAATAAAAAAATGTAAAAATAATTCAAAATAAATTCGATAATGGGATTATAAGGGCATTTAAATCGAGTAATAAGGCTTTTCTAGGCATGAGTGACTATAAATGATCTTTTCTTGACAATGGATGGCTTTCGTTCCATGTTTCTCGAGATAAACAATCTATTACAATCTGATTTAATGAAAAACTGTAAAAAAAAATCAAAATAAATTCAATAATGGGATTATAAAGGCATTTAAACCGAGTAATAAGGCTTCTCTAGGCATGAGTGACTATAAATGAACTTTTCTTGACAATGGATGGCTTTTGCTCCACGCTTCCCGAGGCAAACAATCAATTACAATATGTTTTAATCAAAAAATGTAAAAACAATTCAAAATAAATTCAATAATGGGATGATAAAGGCATTTAAATCGAGTAATAAGGCTTTTCTAGGCATGAGTGACTATAAATGAACTTTTCTTAACAATGGATGGCTTTTGCTCCACGTTTCCCGAGGCAAACAATCAATTACAATCTGTTTTAATCAAAAAATGTAAAAACAATTCAAAATAAATTCAATAATGGGATTATAAGGGCATTTAAACCGAGTTATAAGGCTTTTCTAGGCATGAGTGACTATAAATGAACTTTTCTTGACAATGGATGGCTTTCGCTCTATGTTTCCCGAGGCAAACAATCAATTACAATCTGTTTTAATCAAAAAATGTCAAAAAAGTTCAAAATAAATTCAATAATGGGATTATAAAGGCATTTAAACCGAGTAATAAGGCTTTTCTAGGCATGAGTGACTATAAATGATGTTTTCTTGACAATGGATGGCTTTCGTTCCATGTTTCCCGAGATAAACAATGTATTAGAATCTGTTTTAATAAAAAAATGTAAAAATAATTCAAAATAAATTCGATAATGGGATTATAAGGGCATTTAAATCGAGTAATAAGGCTTTTCTAGGCATGAGTGACTATAAATGATCTTTTCTTGACAATGGATGGCTTTCGTTCCATGTTTCTCGAGATAAACAATCTATTACAATCTGATTTAATGAAAAACTGTAAAAAAAAATCAAAATAAATTCAATAATGGGATTATAAAGGCATTTAAATCGAGTAATAAGGCTTTTCTAGGCATGAGTGACTATAAATGAACTTTCCTTGACAATGGATGGCTTTTGCTCCACGTTTCCCGAGGCAAACAATCAATTACAATCTGTTTTAATAAAAAAATATAAAAATAATTCAAAATAAATTCAATAATGGGATTATAAGGGCATTTAAACCGAGTAATAAGGCTTTTCTAGGCATGAGTGACTATAAATGAACTTTTCTTGATAATGGATGGCTTTTGCTCCACGTTTCCCGAGGCAAACAATCAATTACAATATGTTTTAATCAAAAAATGTAAAAACAATCCAAAATAAATTCAATAATGGGATTATAAAGGCATTTAAATCGAGTAATAAGGCTTTTCTAGGCATGAGTGACTATAAATGAACTTTCCTTGACAATGGATGGCTTTTGCTCCACGTTTCCCGAGGCAAACAATCAATTACAATATGTTTTAATCAAAAAATGTAAAAACAATCCAAAATAAATTCAATAATGGGATTATAAAGGCATTTAAATCGAGTAATAAGGCTTTTCTAGGCATGAGTGACTATAAATGAACTTTCCTTGACAATGGATGGCTTTTGCTCCACGTTTCCCAAGGCAAACAATCAATTACAATCTGTTTTAATAAAAAAATATAAAAATAATTCAAAATAAATTCAATAATGGGATTATAAGGGCATTTAAACCGAGTAATAAGGCTTTTCTAGGCATGAGTGACTATAAATGAACTTTTCTTGATAATGGATGGCTTTTGCTCCACGTTTCCCGAGGCAAACAATCAATTACATTCTGTTTTAATAAAAAAATGTAAAAATAATTCAAAATAAATTCAATAATGGGATTATAAAGGCATTTAAACCGAGTAATAAGGCTTTTCTAGGCATGAGTGACTATAAATGATGTTTTCTTGACAATGGATGGCTTTCGTTCCATGTTTCCCGAGATAAACAATATATTACAATCTGTTTTAATCAAAAAATGTAAAAAAAATTCAAAATAAATTCAATAATGGGATTATAAAAGCATTTAAACCGAGTAATAAGGCTTTTCTAGGCATGAGTGACTATAAATGATCTTTTCATGACAATGGATGGCTTTCGTTCCATGTTTCCCGAGATAAACAATCTATTACAATCTGTTTTAATCAAAAACTGTAAAAAAAATCAAAATAAATTCAATAATGGGATTATAAAGGCATTTAAACCGAGTAATAAGGCTTCTCTAGGCATGAGTGACTATAAATGAACTTTTCTTGACAATGGATGGCTTTTGCTCCACGCTTCCCGAGGCAAACAATCAATTACAATATGTTTTAATCAAAAAATGTAAAAACAATTCAAAATAAATTCAATAATGGGATGATAAAGGCATTTAAATCGAGTAATAAGGCTTTTCTAGGCATGAGTGACTATAAATGAACTTTTCTTAACAATGGATGGCTTTTGCTCCACGTTTCCCGAGGCAAACAATCAATTACAATCTGTTTTAATCAAAAAATGTAAAAACAATTCAAAATAAATTCAATAATGGGATTATAAGGGCATTTAAAGCGAGTTATAAGGCTTTTCTAGGCATGAGTGACTATAAATGAACTTTTCTTGACAATGGATGGCTTTCGCTCTATGTTTCCCGAGGCAAACAATCAATTACAATCTGTTTTAATCAAAAAATGTCAAAAAAGTTCAAAATAAATTCAATAATGGGATTATAAAGGCATTTAAACCGAGTAATAAGGCTTTTCTAGGCATGAGTGACTATAAATGATGTTTTCTTGACAATGGATGGCTTTCGTTCCATGTTTCCCGAGATAAACAATGTATTAGAATCTGTTTTAATAAAAAAATGTAAAAATAATTCAAAATAAATTCGATAATGGGATTATAAGGGCATTTAAATCGAGTAATAAGGCTTTTCTAGGCATGAGTGACTATAAATGATCTTTTCTTGACAATGGATGGCTTTCGTTCCATGTTTCTCGAGATAAACAATCTATTACAATCTGATTTAATGAAAAACTGTAAAAAAAAATCAAAATAAATTCAATAATGGGATTATAAAGGCATTTAAACCGAGTAATAAGGCTTCTCTAGGCATGAGTGACTATAAATGAACTTTTCTTGACAATGGATGGCTTTTGCTCCACGCTTCCCGAGGCAAACAATCAATTACAATATGTTTTAATCAAAAAATGTAAAAACAATTCAAAATAAATTCAATAATGGGATGATAAAGGCATTTAAATCGAGTAATAAGGCTTTTCTAGGCATGAGTGACTATAAATGAACTTTTCTTAACAATGGATGGCTTTTGCTCCACGTTTCCCGAGGCAAACAATCAATTACAATCTGTTTTAATCAAAAAATGTAAAAACAATTCAAAATAAATTCAATAATGGGATTATAAGGGCATTTAAATCGAGTAATAAGGCTTTTCTAGGCATGAGTGACTATAAATGATCTTTTCTTGACAATGGATGGCTTTCGTTCCATGTTTCCCGAGATAAACAATCTATTACAATCTGTTTTAATCAAAAACTGTAAAAAAAAATCAAAATAAATTCAATAATGGGATTATAAAGGCATTTAAACCGAGTAATAAGGCTTCTCTAGGCATGAGTGACTGTAAATGAACTTTTCTTGACAATGGATGGCTTTTGCTCTATGTTTCCCGAGGCAAACAATCAATTACAATCTGTTTTAATCAAAAAATGTCAAAAAAGTTCAAAATAAATTCAATAATGGGATTATAAAGTCATTTAAACCGAGTAATAAGGCTTTTCTAGGCATGAGTGACTATAAATGATGTTTTCTTGACAATGGATGGCTTTCGTTCCATGTTTCCCTAGATAAACAATGTATTAGAATCTGTTTTAATAAAAAAATGTAAAAATAATTCAAAATAAATTCGATAATGGGATTATAAGGGCATTTAAATCGAGTAATAAGGCTTTTCTAGGCATGAGTGACTATAAATGATCTTTTCTTGACAATGGATGGCTTTCGTTCCATGTTTCTCGAGATAAACAATCTATTACAATCTGATTTAATGAAAAACTGTAAAAAAAAATCAAAATAAATTCAATAATGGGATTATAAAGGCATTTAAACCGAGTAATAAGGCTTCTCTAGGCATGAGTGACTGTAAATGAACTTTTCTTGACAATGGATGGCTTTTGCTCCACGCTTCCCGAGGCAAACATTCAATTACAATCTGTTTAATCAAAAAATGTCAAAAAAGTTCAAAATAAATTCAATAATGGGATTATAAAGGCATTTAAACCGAGTAATAAGGCTTTTCTACGCATGAGTGACTATAAATGAGGTTTTCTTGACAATGGATGGCTTTCGTTCCATGTTTCCCAAGATAAACAATGTATTAGAATCTGTTTTAATCAAAAAATGTAAAAAAACTTCAAAATAAATTCAATAATGGGATTATAAAGGCATTTAAACCGAGTAATATGGCTTTTCTAGGCATGAGTGACTATAAATGAACTTTTCTTGACAATGGATGGCTTTTGCTCCTCGTTTCCCGAGGCAAACAATCAATTACAATATGTTTTAATCAAAAAATGTAAAAACAATCCAAAATAAATTCAATAATGGGATTATAAAGGCATTTAAATCGAGTAATAAGGCTTTTCTAGGCATGAGTGACTATAAATGAACTTTCCTTGACAATGGATGGCTTTTGCTCCACGTTTCCCGAGGCAAACAATCAATTACAATCTGTTTTAATAAAAAAATATAAAAATAATTAAAAATAAATTCAATAATGGGATTATAAGGGCATTTAAACCGAGTAATAAGGCTTTTCTAGGCATGAGTGACTATAAATGAACTTTTCTTGATAATGGATGGCTTTTGCTCCACGTTTCCCGAGGCAAACAATCAATTACAATCTGTTTTAATAAAAAAATATAAAAATAATTCAAAATAAATTCAATAATGGGATTATAAGGGCATTTAAACCGAGTAATAAGGCTTTTCTAGGCATGAGTGACTATAAATGAACTTTTCTTGATAATGGATGGCTTTTGCTCCACGTTTCCCGAGGCAAACAATCAATTACAATCTGTTTTAATAAAAAAATGTAAAAATAATTCAAAATAAATTCAATAATGGGATTATAAAGGCATTTAAACCGAGTAATAAGGCTTTTCTAGGCATGAGTGACTATAAATGATGTTTTCTTGACAATGGATGGCTTTCGTTCCATGTTTCCCGAGATAAACAATATATTACAATCTGTTTTAATCAAAAAATGTAAAAAAAATTCAAAATAAATTCAATAATGGGATTATAAAAGCATTTAAACCGAGTAATAAGGCTTTTCTAGGCATGAGTGACTATAAATGATCTTTTCTTGACAATGGATGGCTTTCGTTCCATGTTTCCCGAGATAAACAATCTATTACAATCTGTTTTAATCAAAAACTGTAAAAAAACTCAAAATAAATTCAATAATGGGATTATAAAGGCATTTAAACCGAGTAATAAGGCTTCTCTAGGCATGAGTGACTATAAATGAACTTTTCTTGACAATGGATGGGTTTTGCTCCACGCTTCCCGAGGCAAACAATCAATTACAATATGTTTTAATCAAAAAATGTAAAAACAATTCAAAATAAATTCAATAATGGGATGATAAAGGCATTTAAATCGAGTAATAAGGCTTTTCTAGGCATGAGTGACTATAAATGAACTTTTCTTAACAATGGATGGCTTTTGCTCCACGTTTCCCGAGGCAAACAATCAATTACAATCTGTTTTAATCAAAAAATGTAAAAACAATTCAAAATAAATTCAATAATGGGATTATAAGGGCATTTAAATCGAGTAATAAGGCTTTTCTAGGCATGAGTGACTATAAATGATCTTTTCATGACAATGGATGGCTTTCGTTCCATGTTTCCCGAGATAAACAATCTATTACAATCTGTTTTAATCAAAAAATGTCAAAAAAGTTCAAAATAAATTCAATAATGGGATTATAAGGGCATTTAAACCGAGTTATAAGGCTTTTCTAGGCATGAGTGACTATAAATGAACTTTTCTTGACAATGGATGGGTTTTGCTCCACGCTTCCCGAGGCAAACAATCAATTACAATATGTTTTAATCAAAAAATGTAAAAACAATTCAAAATAAATTCAATAATGGGATTATAAAGGCATTTAAATCGAGTAATAAGGCTTTTCTAGGCATGAGTGACTATAAATGAACTTTTCTTAACAATGGATGGCTTTTGCTCCACGTTTCCCGAGGCAAACAATCAATTACAATCTGTTTTAATCAAAAAATGTAAAAACAATTCAAAATAAATTCAATAATGGGATTATAAGGGCATTTAAACCGAGTTATAAGGCTTTTCTAGGCATGAGTGACTATAAATGAACTTTTCTTGACAATGGATGGCTTTCGCTCTATGTTTCCCGAGGCAAACAATCAATTACAATCTGTTTTAATCAAAAAATGTCAAAAAAGTTCAAAATAAATTCAATAATGGGATTATAAAGGCATTTAAACCGAGTAATAAGGCTTTTCTAGGCATGAGTGACTATAAATGATGTTTTCTTGACAATGGATGGCTTTCGTTCCATGTTTCCCGAGATAAACAATGTATTAGAATCTGTTTTAATAAAAAAATGTAAAAATAATTCAAAATAAATTCGATAATGGGATTATAAGGGCATTTAAATCGAGTAATAAGGCTTTTCTAGGCATGAGTGACTATAAATGATCTTTTCTTGACAATGGATGGCTTTCGTTCCATGTTTCTCGAGATAAACAATCTATTACAATCTGATTTAATGAAAAACTGTAAAAAAAAATCAAAATAAATTCAATAATGGGATTATAAAGGCATTTAAATCGAGTAATAAGGCTTTTCTAGGCATGAGTGACTATAAATGAACTTTCCTTGACAATGGATGGCTTTTGCTCCACGTTTCCCGAGGCAAACAATCAATTACAATCTGTTTTAATAAAAAAATATAAAAATAATTCAAAATAAATTCAATAATGGGATTATAAGGGCATTTAAACCGAGTAATAAGGCTTTTCTAGGCATGAGTGACTATAAATGAACTTTTCTTGATAATGGATGGCTTTTGCTCCACGTTTCCCGAGGCAAACAATCAATTACAATATGTTTTAATAAAAAAATGTAAAAACAATCCAAAATAAATTTAATAATGGGATTATAAAGGCATTTAAATCGAGTAATAAGGCTTTTCTAGGCATGAGTGACTATAAATGAACTTTCCTTGACAATGGATGGCTTTTGCTCCACGTTTCCCGAGGCAAACAATCAATTACAATATGTTTTAATCAAAAAATGTAAAAACAATCCAAAATAAATTCAATAATGGGATTATAAAGGCATTTAAATCGAGTAATAAGGCTTTTCTAGGCATGAGTGACTATAAATGAACTTTCCTTGACAATGGATGGCTTTTGCTCCACGTTTCCCGAGGCAAACAATCAATTACAATCTGTTTTAATAAAAAAATATAAAAATAATTCAAAATAAATTCAATAATGGGATTATAAGGGCATTTAAACCGAGTAATAAGGCTTTTCTAGGCATGAGTGACTATAAATGAACTTTTCTTGATAATGGATGGCTTTTGCTCCACGTTTCCCGAGGCAAACAATCAATTACAATATGTTTTAATCAAAAAATGTAAAAACAATCCAAAATAAATTCAATAATGGGATTATAAAGGCATTTAAATCGAGTAATAAGGCTTTTCTAGGCATGAGTGACTATAAATGAACTTTCCTTGACAATGGATGGCTTTTGCTCCACGTTTCCCGAGGCAAACAATCAATTACAATCTGTTTTAATAAAAAAATATAAAAATAATTAAAAATAAATTCAATAATGGGATTATAAGGGCATTTAAACCGAGTAATAAGGCTTTTCTAGGCATGAGTGACTATAAATGAACTTTTCTTGATAATGGATGGCTTTTGCTCCACGTTTCCCGAGGCAAACAATCAATTACAATCTGTTTTAATAAAAAAATATAAAAATAATTCAAAATAAATTCAATAATGGGATTATAAGGGCATTTAAACCGAGTAATAAGGCTTTTCTAGGCATGAGTGACTATAAATGAACTTTTCTTGATAATGGATGGCTTTTGCTCCACGTTTCCCGAGGCAAACAATCAATTACAATCTGTTTTAATAAAAAAATGCAAAAATAATTCAAAATAAATTCAATAATGGGATTATAAAGGCATTTAAACCGAGTAATAAGGCTTTTCTAGGCATGAGTGACTATAAATGATGTTTTCTTGACAATGGATGGCTTTCGTTCCATGTTTCCCGAGATAAACAATATATTACAATCTGTTTTAATCAAAAAATGTAAAAAAAATTCAAAATAAATTCAATAATGGGATTATAAAAGCATTTAAACCGAGTAATAAGGCTTTTCTAGGCATGAGTGACTATAAATGATCTTTTCTTGACAATGGATGGCTTTCGTTCCATGTTTCCCGAGATAAACAATCTATTACAATCTGTTTTAATCAAAAACTGTAAAAAAACTCAAAATAAATTCAATAATGGGATTATAAAGGCATTTAAACCGAGTAATAAGGCTTCTCTAGGCATGAGTGACTATAAATGAACTTTTCTTGACAATGGATGGGTTTTGCTCCACGCTTCCCGAGGCAAACAATCAATTACAATATGTTTTAATCAAAAAATGTAAAAACAATTCAAAATAAATTCAATAATGGGATGATAAAGGCATTTAAATCGAGTAATAAGGCTTTTCTAGGCATGAGTGACTATAAATGAACTTTTCTTAACAATGGATGGCTTTTGCTCCACGTTTCCCGAGGCAAACAATCAATTACAATCTGTTTTAATCAAAAAATGTCAAAAAAGTTCAAAATAAATTCAATAATGGGATTATAAAGGCATTTAAACCGAGTAATAAGGCTTTTCTAGGCATGAGTGACTATAAATGATGTTTTCTTGACAATGGATGGCTTTCGTTCCATGTTTCCCGAGATAAACAATGTATTAGAATCTGTTTTAATAAAAAAATGTAAAAATAATTCAAAATAAATTCGATAATGGGATTATAAGGGCATTTAAATCGAGTAATAAGGCTTTTCTAGGCATGAGTGACTATAAATGATCTTTTCTTGACAATGGATGGCTTTCGTTCCATGTTTCTCGAGATAAACAATCTATTACAATCTGATTTAATGAAAAACTGTAAAAAAAAATCAAAATAAATTCAATAATGGGATTATAAAGGCATTTAAACCGAGTAATAAGGCTTCTCTAGGCATGAGTGACTGTAAATGAACTTTTCTTGACAATGGATGGCTTTTGCTCCACGTTTCCCGAGGCAAACATTCAATTACAATCTGTTTAATCAAAAAATGTCAAAAAAGTTCAAAATAAATTCAATAATGGGATTATAAAGGCATTTAAACCGAGTAATAAGGCTTTTCTACGCATGAGTGACTATAAATGATGTTTTCTTGACAATGGATGGCTTTCGTTCCATGTTTCCCAAGATAAACAATGTATTAGAATCTGTTTTAATCAAAAAATGTAAAAAAACTTCAAAATAAATTCAATAATGGGATTATAAAGGCATTTAAACCGAGTAATATGGCTTTTCTAGGCATGAGTGACTATAAATGAACTTTTCTTGACAATGGATGGCTTTTGCTCCTCGTTTCCCGAGGCAAACAATCAATTACAATATGTTTTAATCAAAAAATGTAAAAACAATCCAAAATAAATTCAATAATGGGATTATAAAGGCATTTAAATCGAGTAATAAGGCTTTTCTAGGCATGAGTGACTATAAATGAACTTTCCTTGACAATGGATGGCTTTTGCTCCACGTTTCCCGAGGCAAACAATCAATTACAATCTGTTTTAATAAAAAAATATAAAAATAATTAAAAATAAATTCAATAATGGGATTATAAGGGCATTTAAACCGAGTAATAAGGCTTTTCTAGGCATGAGTGACTATAAATGAACTTTTCTTGATAATGGATGGCTTTTGCTCCACGTTTCCCGAGGCAAACAATCAATTACAATCTGTTTTAATAAAAAAATATAAAAATAATTCAAAATAAATTCAATAATGGGATTATAAGGGCATTTAAACCGAGTAATAAGGCTTTTCTAGGCATGAGTGACTATAAATGAACTTTTCTTGATAATGGATGGCTTTTGCTCCACGTTTCCCGAGGCAAACAATCAATTACAATCTGTTTTAATAAAAAAATGTAAAAATAATTCAAAATAAATTCAATAATGGGATTATAAAGGCATTTAAACCGAGTAATAAGGCTTTTCTAGGCATGAGTGACTATAAATGATGTTTTCTTGACAATGGATGGCTTTCGTTCCATGTTTCCCGAGATAAACAATATATTACAATCTGTTTTAATCAAAAAATGTAAAAAAAATTCAAAATAAATTCAATAATGGGATTATAAAAGCATTTAAACCGAGTAATAAGGCTTTTCTAGGCATGAGTGACTATAAATGATCTTTTCTTGACAATGGATGGCTTTCGTTCCATGTTTCCCGAGATAAACAATCTATTACAATCTGTTTTAATCAAAAACTGTAAAAAAACTCAAAATAAATTCAATAATGGGATTATAAAGGCATTTAAACCGAGTAATAAGGCTTCTCTAGGCATGAGTGACTATAAATGAACTTTTCTTGACAATGGATGGGTTTTGCTCCACGCTTCCCGAGGCAAACAATCAATTACAATATGTTTTAATCAAAAAATGTAAAAACAATTCAAAATAAATTCAATAATGGGATGATAAAGGCATTTAAATCGAGTAATAAGGCTTTTCTAGGCATGAGTGACTATAAATGAACTTTTCTTAACAATGGATGGCTTTTGCTCCACGTTTCTCGAGGCAAACAATCAATTACAATCTGTTTTAATCAAAAAATGTAAAAACAATTCAAAATAAATTCAATAATGGGATTATAAGGGCATTTAAATCGAGTAATAAGGCTTTTCTAGGCATGAGTGACTATAAATGATCTTTTCTTGACAATGGATGGCTTTCGTTCCATGTTTCCCGAGATAAACAATCTATTACAATCTGTTTTAATCAAAAACTGTAAAAAAAATCAAAATAAATTCAATAATGGGATTATAAAGGCATTTAAACCGAGTAATAAGGCTTCTCTAGGCATGAGTGACTATAAATGAACTTTTCTTGACAATGGATGGCTTTTGCTCCACGCTTCCCGAGGCAAACAATCAATTACAATATGTTTTAATCAAAAAATGTAAAAACAATTCAAAATAAATTCAATAATGGGATGATAAAGGCATTTAAATCGAGTAATAAGGCTTTTCTAGGCATGAGTGACTATAAATGAACTTTTCTTAACAATGGATGGCTTTTGCTCCACGTTTCCCGAGGCAAACAATCAATTACAATCTGTTTTAATCAAAAAATGTAAAAACAATTCAAAATAAATTCAATAATGGGATTATAAGGGCATTTAAACCGAGTTATAAGGCTTTTCTAGGCATGAGTGACTATAAATGAACTTTTCTTGACAATGGATGGCTTTCGCTCTATGTTTCCCGAGGCAAACAATCAATTACAATCTGTTTTAATCAAAAAATGTCAAAAAAGTTCAAAATAAATTCAATAATGGGATTATAAAGGCATTTAAACCGAGTAATAAGGCTTTTCTAGGCATGAGTGACTATAAATGATGTTTTCTTGACAATGGATGGCTTTCGTTCCATGTTTCCCGAGATAAACAATGTATTAGAATCTGTTTTAATAAAAAAATGTAAAAATAATTCAAAATAAATTCGATAATGGGATTATAAGGGCATTTAAATCGAGTAATAAGGCTTTTCTAGGCATGAGTGACTATAAATGATCTTTTCTTGACAATGGATGGCTTTCGTTCCATGTTTCTCGAGATAAACAATCTATTACAATCTGATTTAATGAAAAACTGTAAAAAAAAATCAAAATAAATTCAATAATGGGATTATAAAGGCATTTAAATCGAGTAATAAGGCTTTTCTAGGCATGAGTGACTATAAATGAACTTTCCTTGACAATGGATGGCTTTTGCTCCACGTTTCCCGAGGCAAACAATCAATTACAATCTGTTTTAATAAAAAAATATAAAAACAATTCAAAATAAATTCAATAATGGGATTATAAGGGCATTTAAACCGAGTAATAAGGCTTTTCTAGGCATGAGTGACTATAAATGAACTTTTCTTGATAATGGATGGCTTTTGCTCCACGTTTCCCGAGGCAAACAATCAATTACAATATGTTTTAATCAAAAAATGTAAAAACAATCCAAAATAAATTCAATAATGGGATTATAAAGGCATTTAAATCGAGTAATAAGGCTTTTCTAGGCATGAGTGACTATAAATGAACTTTTCTTAACAATGGATGGCTTTTGCTCCACGTTTCCCGAGGCAAACAATCAATTACAATCTGTTTTAATCAAAAAATGTAAAAACAATTCAAAATAAATTCAATAATGGGATTATAAGGGCATTTAAACCGAGTTATAAGGCTTTTCTAGGCATGAGTGACTATAAATGAACTTTTCTTGACAATGGATGGCTTTCGCTCTATGTTTCCCGAGGCAAACAATCAATTACAATCTGTTTTAATCAAAAAATGTCAAAAAAGTTCAAAATAAATTCAATAATGGGATTATAAAGGCATTTAAACCGAGTAATAAGGCTTTTCTAGGCATGAGTGACTATAAATGATGTTTTCTTGACAATGGATGGCTTTCGTTCCATGTTTCCCGAGATAAACAATGTATTAGAATCTGTTTTAATAAAAAAATGTAAAAATAATTCAAAATAAATTCGATAATGGGATTATAAGGGCATTTAAATCGAGTAATAAGGCTTTTCTAGGCATGAGTGACTATAAATGATCTTTTCTTGACAATGGATGGCTTTCGTTCCATGTTTCTCGAGATAAACAATCTATTACAATCTGATTTAATGAAAAACTGTAAAAAAAAATCAAAATAAATTCAATAATGGGATTATAAAGGCATTTAAACCGAGTAATAAGGCTTCTCTAGGCATGAGTGACTATAAATGAACTTTTCTTGACAATGGATGGCTTTTGCTCCACGCTTCCCGAGGCAAACAATCAACTACAATATGTTTTAATCAAAAAATGTAAAAACAATTCAAAATAAATTCAATAATGGGATGATAAAGGCATTTAAATCGAGTAATAAGGCTTTTCTAGGCATGAGTGACTATAAATGAACTTTTCTTAACAATGGATGGCTTTTGCTCCACGTTTCCCGAGGCAAACAATCAATTACAATATGTTTTAATCAAAAAATGTAAAAACAATTCAAAATAAATTCAATAATGGGATTATAAGGGCATTTAAACCGAGTTATAAGGCTTTTCTAGGCATGAGTGACTATAAATGAACTTTTCTTGACAATGGATGGCTTTCGCTCTATGTTTCCCGAGGCAAACAATCAATTACAATTTGTTTTAATCAAAAAATGTCAAAAAAGTTCAAAATAAATTCAATAATGGGATTATAAAGGCATTTAAACCGAGTAATAAGGCTTTTCTAGGCATGAGTGACTATAAATGATGTTTTCTTGACAATGGATGGCTTTCGTTCCATGTTTCCCGAGATAAACAATGTATTAGAATCTGTTTTAATAAAAAAATGTAAAAATAATTCAAAATAAATTCGATAATGGGATTATAAGGGCATTTAAATCGAGTAATAAGGCTTTTCTAGGCATGAGTGACTATAAATGATCTTTTCTTGACAATGGATGGCTTTCGTTCCATGTTTCTCGAGATAAACAATCTATTACAATCTGATTTAATGAAAAACTGTAAAAAAAAATCAAAATAAATTCAATAATGGGATTATAAAGGCATTTAAATCGAGTAATAAGGCTTTTCTAGGCATGAGTGACTATAAATGAACTTTCCTTGACAATGGATGGCTTTTGCTCCACGTTTCCCGAGGCAAACAATCAATTACAATATGTTTTAATAAAAAAATGTAAAAATAATTCAAAATAAATTCAATAATGGGATTATAAGGGCATTTAAACCGAGTAATAGGGCTTTTCTAGGCATGAGTGACTATAAATGAACTTTCCTTGACAATGGATGGGTTTTGCTCCACGCTTCCCGAGGCAAACAATCAATTACAATATGTTTTAATCAAAAAATGTAAAAACAATTCAAAATAAATTCAATAATGGGATGATAAAGGCATTTAAATCGAGTAATAAGGCTTTTCTAGGCATGAGTGACTATAAATGAACTTTTCTTAACAATGGATGGCTTTTGCTCCACGTTTCTCGAGGCAAACAATCAATTACAATCTGTTTTAATCAAAAAATGTAAAAACAATTCAAAATAAATTCAATAATGGGATTATAAGGGCATTTAAATCGAGTAATAAGGCTTTTCTAGGCATGAGTGACTATAAATGATCTTTTCTTGACAATGGATGGCTTTCGTTCCATGTTTCCCGAGATAAACAATCTATTACAATCTGTTTTAATCAAAAACTGTAAAAAAAATCAAAATAAATTCAATAATGGGATTATAAAGGCATTTAAACCGAGTAATAAGGCTTCTCTAGGCATGAGTGACTATAAATGAACTTTTCTTGACAATGGATGGCTTTTGCTCCACGCTTCCCGAGGCAAACAATCAATTACAATATGTTTTAATCAAAAAATGTAAAAACAATTCAAAATAAATTCAATAATGGGATGATAAAGGCATTTAAATCGAGTAATAAGGCTTTTCTAGGCATGAGTGACTATAAATGAACTTTTCTTAACAATGGATGGCTTTTGCTCCACGTTTCCCGAGGCAAACAATCAATTACAATCTGTTTTAATCAAAAAATGTAAAAACAATTCAAAATAAATTCAATAATGGGATTATAAGGGCATTTAAACCGAGTTATAAGGCTTTTCTAGGCATGAGTGACTATAAATGAACTTTTCTTGACAATGGATGGCTTTCGCTCTATGTTTCCCGAGGCAAACAATCAATTACAATCTGTTTTAATCAAAAAATGTCAAAAAAGTTCAAAATAAATTCAATAATGGGATTATAAAGGCATTTAAACCGAGTAATAAGGCTTTTCTAGGCATGAGTGACTATAAATGATGTTTTCTTGACAATGGATGGCTTTCGTTCCATGTTTCCCGAGATAAACAATGTATTAGAATCTGTTTTAATAAAAAAATGTAAAAATAATTCAAAATAAATTCGATAATGGGATTATAAGGGCATTTAAATCGAGTAATAAGGCTTTTCTAGGCATGAGTGACTATAAATGATCTTTTCTTGACAATGGATGGCTTTCGTTCCATGTTTCTCGAGATAAACAATCTATTACAATCTGATTTAATGAAAAACTGTAAAAAAAAATCAAAATAAATTCAATAATGGGATTATAAAGGCATTTAAATCGAGTAATAAGGCTTTTCTAGGCATGAGTGACTATAAATGAACTTTCCTTGACAATGGATGGCTTTTGCTCCACGTTTCCCGAGGCAAACAATCAATTACAATCTGTTTTAATAAAAAAATATAAAAACAATTCAAAATAAATTCAATAATGGGATTATAAGGGCATTTAAACCGAGTAATAAGGCTTTTCTAGGCATGAGTGACTATAAATGAACTTTTCTTGATAATGGATGGCTTTTGCTCCACGTTTCCCGAGGCAAACAATCAATTACAATATGTTTTAATCAAAAAATGTAAAAACAATCCAAAATAAATTCAATAATGGGATTATAAAGGCATTTAAATCGAGTAATAAGGCTTTTCTAGGCATGAGTGACTATAAATGAACTTTTCTTAACAATGGATGGCTTTTGCTCCACGTTTCCCGAGGCAAACAATCAATTACAATCTGTTTTAATCAAAAAATGTAAAAACAATTCAAAATAAATTCAATAATGGGATTATAAGGGCATTTAAACCGAGTTATAAGGCTTTTCTAGGCATGAGTGACTATAAATGAACTTTTCTTGACAATGGATGGCTTTCGCTCTATGTTTCCCGAGGCAAACAATCAATTACAATCTGTTTTAATCAAAAAATGTCAAAAAAGTTCAAAATAAATTCAATAATGGGATTATAAAGGCATTTAAACCGAGTAATAAGGCTTTTCTAGGCATGAGTGACTATAAATGATGTTTTCTTGACAATGGATGGCTTTCGTTCCATGTTTCCCGAGATAAACAATGTATTAGAATCTGTTTTAATAAAAAAATGTAAAAATAATTCAAAATAAATTCGATAATGGGATTATAAGGGCATTTAAATCGAGTAATAAGGCTTTTCTAGGCATGAGTGACTATAAATGATCTTTTCTTGACAATGGATGGCTTTCGTTCCATGTTTCTCGAGATAAACAATCTATTACAATCTGATTTAATGAAAAACTGTAAAAAAAAATCAAAATAAATTCAATAATGGGATTATAAAGGCATTTAAACCGAGTAATAAGGCTTCTCTAGGCATGAGTGACTATAAATGAACTTTTCTTGACAATGGATGGCTTTTGCTCCACGCTTCCCGAGGCAAACAATCAACTACAATATGTTTTAATCAAAAAATGTAAAAACAATTCAAAATAAATTCAATAATGGGATGATAAAGGCATTTAAATCGAGTAATAAGGCTTTTCTAGGCATGAGTGACTATAAATGAACTTTTCTTAACAATGGATGGCTTTTGCTCCACGTTTCCCGAGGCAAACAATCAATTACAATCTGTTTTAATCAAAAAATGTAAAAACAATTCAAAATAAATTCAATAATGGGATTATAAGGGCATTTAAACCGAGTTATAAGGCTTTTCTAGGCATGAGTGACTATAAATGAACTTTTCTTGACAATGGATGGCTTTCGCTCTATGTTTCCCGAGGCAAACAATCAATTACAATTTGTTTTAATCAAAAAATGTCAAAAAAGTTCAAAATAAATTCAATAATGGGATTATAAAGGCATTTAAACCGAGTAATAAGGCTTTTCTAGGCATGAGTGACTATAAATGATGTTTTCTTGACAATGGATGGCTTTCGTTCCATGTTTCCCGAGATAAACAATGTATTAGAATCTGTTTTAATAAAAAAATGTAAAAATAATTCAAAATAAATTCGATAATGGGATTATAAGGGCATTTAAATCGAGTAATAAGGCTTTTCTAGGCATGAGTGACTATAAATGATCTTTTCTTGACAATGGATGGCTTTCGTTCCATGTTTCTCGAGATAAACAATCTATTACAATCTGATTTAATGAAAAACTGTAAAAAAAAATCAAAATAAATTCAATAATGGGATTATAAAGGCATTTAAATCGAGTAATAAGGCTTTTCTAGGCATGAGTGACTATAAATGAACTTTCCTTGACAATGGATGGCTTTTGCTCCACGTTTCCCGAGGCAAACAATCAATTACAATCTGTTTTAATAAAAAAATATAAAAATAATTCAAAATAAATTCAATAATGGGATTATAAGGGCATTTAAACCGAGTAATAAGGCTTTTCTAGGCATGAGTGACTATAAATGAACTTTTCTTGATAATGGATGGCTTTTGCTCCACGTTTCCCGAGGCAAACAATCAATTACAATATGTTTTAATCAAAAAATGTAAAAACAATCCAAAATAAATTTAATAATGGGATTATAAAGGCATTTAAATCGAGTAATAAGGCTTTTCTAGGCATGAGTGACTATAAATGAACTTTCCTTGACAATGGATGGCTTTTGCTCCACGTTTCCCGAGGCAAACAATCAATTACAATATGTTTTAATCAAAAAATGTAAAAACAATCCAAAATAAATTCAATAATGGGATTATAAAGGCATTTAAATCGAGTAATAAGGCTTTTCTAGGCATGAGTGACTATAAATGAACTTTCCTTGACAATGGATGGCTTTTGCTCCACGTTTCCCGAGGCAAACAATCAATTACAATCTGTTTTAATAAAAAAATATAAAAATAATTCAAAATAAATTCAATAATGGGATTATAAGGGCATTTAAACCGAGTAATAAGGCTTTTCTAGGCATGAGTGACTATAAATGAACTTTTCTTGATAATGGATGGCTTTTGCTCCACGTTTCCCGAGGCAAACAATCAATTACAATATGTTTTAATCAAAAAATGTAAAAACAATCCAAAATAAATTCAATAATGGGATTATAAAGGCATTTAAATCGAGTAATAAGGCTTTTCTAGGCATGAGTGACTATAAATGAACTTTCCTTGACAATGGATGGCTTTTGCTCCACGTTTCCCGAGGCAAACAATCAATTACAATCTGTTTTAATAAAAAAATATAAAAATAATTAAAAATAAATTCAATAATGGGATTATAAGGGCATTTAAACCGAGTAATAAGGCTTTTCTAGGCATGAGTGACTATAAATGAACTTTTCTTGATAATGGATGGCTTTTGCTCCACGTTTCCCGAGGCAAACAATCAATTACAATCTGTTTTAATAAAAAAATGTAAAAATAATTCAAAATAAATTCAATAATGGGATTATAAAGGCATTTAAACCGAGTAATAAGGCTTTTCTAGGCATGAGTGACTATAAATGATGTTTTCTTGACAATGGATGGCTTTCGTTCCATGTTTCCCGAGATAAACAATATATTACAATCTGTTTTAATCAAAAAATGTAAAAAAATTTCAAAATAAATTCAATAATGGGATTATAAAAGCATTTAAACCGAGTAATAAGGCTTTTCTAGGCATGAGTGACTATAAATGATCTTTTCTTGACAATGGATGGCTTTCGTTCCATGTTTCCCGAGATAAACAATCTATTACAATCTGTTTTAATCAAAAACTGTAAAAAAACTCAAAATAAATTCAATAATGGGATTATAAAGGCATTTAAACCGAGTAATAAGGCTTCTCTAGGCATGAGTGACTATAAATGAACTTTTCTTGACAATGGATGGGTTTTGCTCCACGCTTCCCGAGGCAAACAATCAATTACAATATGTTTTAATCAAAAAATGTAAAAACAATTCAAAATAAATTCAATAATGGGATGATAAAGGCATTTAAATCGAGTAATAAGGCTTTTCTAGGCATGAGTGACTATAAATGAACTTTTCTTAACAATGGATGGCTTTTGCTCCACGTTTCCCGAGGCAAACAATCAATTACAATCTGTTTTAATCAAAAAATGTAAAAACAATTCAAAATAAATTCAATAATGGGATTATAAGGGCATTTAAATCGAGTAATAAGGCTTTTCTAGGCATGAGTGACTATAAATGATCTTTTCTTGACAATGGATGGCTTTCGTTCCATGTTTCCCGAGATAAACAATCTATTACAATCTGTTTTAATCAAAAAATGTCAAAAAAGTTCAAAATAAATTCAATAATGGGATTATAAGGGCATTTAAACCGAGTTATAAGGCTTTTCTAGGCATGAGTGACTATAAATGAACTTTTCTTGACAATGGATGGGTTTTGCTCCACGCTTCCCGAGGCAAACAATCAATTACAATATGTTTTAATCAAAAAATGTAAAAACAATTCAAAATAAATTCAATAATGGGATTATAAAGGCATTTAAATCGAGTAATAAGGCTTTTCTAGGCATGAGTGACTATAAATGAACTTTTCTTAACAATGGATGGCTTTTGCTCCACGTTTCCCGAGGCAAACAATCAATTACAATCTGTTTTAATCAAAAAATGTAAAAACAATTCAAAATAAATTCAATAATGGGATTATAAGGGCATTTAAACCGAGTTATAAGGCTTTTCTAGGCATGAGTGACTATAAATGAACTTTTCTTGACAATGGATGGCTTTCGCTCTATGTTTCCCGAGGCAAACAATCAATTACAATCTGTTTTAATCAAAAAATGTCAAAAAAGTTCAAAATAAATTCAATAATGGGATTATAAAGGCATTTAAACCGAGTAATAAGGCTTTTCTAGGCATGAGTGACTATAAATGATGTTTTCTTGACAATGGATGGCTTTCGTTCCATGTTTCCCGAGATAAACAATGTATTAGAATCTGTTTTAATAAAAAAATGTAAAAATAATTCAAAATAAATTCGATAATGGGATTATAAGGGCATTTAAATCGAGTAATAAGGCTTTTCTAGGCATGAGTGACTATAAATGATCTTTTCTTGACAATGGATGGCTTTCGTTCCATGTTTCTCGAGATAAACAATCTATTACAATCTGATTTAATGAAAAACTGTAAAAAAAAATCAAAATAAATTCAATAATGGGATTATAAAGGCATTTAAACCGAGTAATAAGGCTTCTCTAGGCATGAGTGACTATAAATGAACTTTTCTTGACAATGGATGGCTTTTGCTCCACGCTTCCCGAGGCAAACAATCAATTACAATATGTTTTAATCAAAAAATGTAAAAACAATTCAAAATAAATTCAATAATGGGATGATAAAGGCATTTAAATCGAGTAATAAGGCTTTTCTAGGCATGAGTGACTATAAATGAACTTTTCTTAACAATGGATGGCTTTTGCTCCACGTTTCCCGAGGCAAACAATCAATTACAATCTGTTTTAATCAAAAAATGTAAAAACAATTCAAAATAAATTCAATAATGGGATTATAAGGGCATTTAAACCGAGTTATAAGGCTTTTCTAGGCATGAGTGACTATAAATGAACTTTTCTTGACAATGGATGGCTTTCGCTCTATGTTTCCCGAGGCAAACAATCAATTACAATCTGTTTTAATCAAAAAATGTCAAAAAAGTTCAAAATAAATTCAATAATGGGATTATAAAGGCATTTAAACCGAGTAATAAGGCTTTTCTAGGCATGAGTGACTATAAATGATGTTTTCTTGACAATGGATGGCTTTCGTTCCATGTTTCCCGAGATAAACAATGTATTAGAATCTGTTTTAATAAAAAAATGTAAAAATAATTCAAAATAAATTCGATAATGGGATTATAAGGGCATTTAAATCGAGTAATAAGGCTTTTCTAGGCATGAGTGACTATAAATGATCTTTTCTTGACAATGGATGGCTTTCGTTCCATGTTTCTCGAGATAAACAATCTATTACAATCTGATTTAATGAAAAACTGTAAAAAAAAATCAAAATAAATTCAATAATGGGATTATAAAGGCATTTAAATCGAGTAATAAGGCTTTTCTAGGCATGAGTGACTATAAATGAACTTTCCTTGACAATGGATGGCTTTTGCTCCACGTTTCCCGAGGCAAACAATCAATTACAATCTGTTTTAATAAAAAAATATAAAAATAATTCAAAATAAATTCAATAATGGGATTATAAGGGCATTTAAACCGAGTAATAAGGCTTTTCTAGGCATGAGTGACTATAAATGAACTTTTCTTGATAATGGATGGCTTTTGCTCCACGTTTCCCGAGGCAAACAATCAATTACAATATGTTTTAATCAAAAAATGTAAAAACAATCCAAAATAAATTCAATAATGGGATTATAAAGGCATTTAAATCGAGTAATAAGGCTTTTCTAGGCATGAGTGACTATAAATGAACTTTCCTTGACAATGGATGGCTTTTGCTCCACGTTTCCCGAGGCAAACAATCAATTACAATATGTTTTAATCAAAAAATGTAAAAACAATCCAAAATAAATTCAATAATGGGATTATAAAGGCATTTAAATCGAGTAATAAGGCTTTTCTAGGCATGAGTGACTATAAATGAACTTTCCTTGACAATGGATGGCTTTTGCTCCACGTTTCCCGAGGCAAACAATCAATTACAATCTGTTTTAATAAAAAAATATAAAAATAATTCAAAATAAATTCAATAATGGGATTATAAGGGCATTTAAACCGAGTAATAAGGCTTTTCTAGGCATGAGTGACTATAAATGAACTTTTCTTGATAATGGATGGCTTTTGCTCCACGTTTCCCGAGGCAAACAATCAATTACATTCTGTTTTAATAAAAAAATGTAAAAATAATTCAAAATAAATTCAATAATGGGATTATAAAGGCATTTAAACCGAGTAATAAGGCTTTTCTAGGCATGAGTGACTATAAATGATGTTTTCTTGACAATGGATGGCTTTCGTTCCATGTTTCCCGAGATAAACAATATATTACAATCTGTTTTAATCAAAAAATGTAAAAAAAATTCAAAATAAATTCAATAATGGGATTATAAAAGCATTTAAACCGAGTAATAAGGCTTTTCTAGGCATGAGTGACTATAAATGATCTTTTCATGACAATGGATGGCTTTCGTTCCATGTTTCCCGAGATAAACAATCTATTACAATCTGTTTTAATCAAAAACTGTAAAAAAAAATCAAAATAAATTCAATAATGGGATTATAAAGGCATTTAAACCGAGTAATAAGGCTTCTCTAGGCATGAGTGACTATAAATGAACTTTTCTTGACAATGGATGGCTTTTGCTCCACGCTTCCCGAGGCAAACAATCAATTACAATATGTTTTAATCAAAAAATGTAAAAACAATTCAAAATAAATTCAATAATGGGATGATAAAGGCATTTAAATCGAGTAATAAGGCTTTTCTAGGCATGAGTGACTATAAATGAACTTTTCTTAACAATGGATGGCTTTTGCTCCACGTTTCCCGAGGCAAACAATCAATTACAATCTGTTTTAATCAAAAAATGTAAAAACAATTCAAAATAAATTCAATAATGGGATTATAAGGGCATTTAAATCGAGTAATAAGGCTTTTCTAGGCATGAGTGACTATAAATGATCTTTTCTTGACAATGGATGGCTTTCGTTCCATGTTTCCCGAGATAAACAATCTATTACAATCTGTTTTAATCAAAAACTGTAAAAAAAATCAAAATAAATTCAATAATGGGATTATAAAGGCATTTAAACCGAGTAATAAGGCTTCTCTAGGCATGAGTGACTATAAATGAACTTTTCTTGACAATGGATGGCTTTTGCTCCACGCTTCCCGAGGCAAACAATCAATTACAATATGTTTTAATCAAAAAATGTAAAAACAATTCAAAATAAATTCAATAATGGGATGATAAAGGCATTTAAATCGAGTAATAAGGCTTTTCTAGGCATGAGTGACTATAAATGAACTTTTCTTAACAATGGATGGCTTTTGCTCCACGTTTCCCGAGGCAAACAATCAATTACAATCTGTTTTAATCAAAAAATGTAAAAACAATTCAAAATAAATTCAATAATGGGATTATAAGGGCATTTAAACCGAGTTATAAGGCTTTTCTAGGCATGAGTGACTATAAATGAACTTTTCTTGACAATGGATGGCTTTCGCTCTATGTTTCCCGAGGCAAACAATCAATTACAATCTGTTTTAATCAAAAAATGTCAAAAAAGTTCAAAATAAATTCAATAATGGGATTATAAAGGCATTTAAACCGAGTAATAAGGCTTTTCTAGGCATGAGTGACTATAAATGATGTTTTCTTGACAATGGATGGCTTTCGTTCCATGTTTCCCGAGATAAACAATGTATTAGAATCTGTTTTAATAAAAAAATGTAAAAATAATTCAAAATAAATTCGATAATGGGATTATAAGGGCATTTAAATCGAGTAATAAGGCTTTTCTAGGCATGAGTGACTATAAATGATCTTTTCTTGACAATGGATGGCTTTCGTTCCATGTTTCCCGAGATAAACAATCTATTACAATCTGTTTTAATCAAAAACTGTAAAAAAACTCAAAATAAATTCAATAATGGGATTATAAAGGCATTTAAACCGAGTAATAAGGCTTCTCTAGGCATGAGTGACTATAAATGAACTTTTCTTGACAATGGATTGGTTTTGCTCCACGCTTCCCGAGGCAAACAATCAATTACAATATGTTTTAATCAAAAAATGTAAAAACAATTCAAAATAAATTCAATAATGGGATGATAAAGGCATTTAAATCGAGTAATAAGGCTTTTCTAGGCATGAGTGACTATAAATGAACTTTTCTTAACAATGGATGGCTTTTGCTCCACGTTTCCCGAGGCAAACAATCAATTACAATCTGTTTTAATCAAAAAATGTCAAAAAAGTTCAAAATAAATTCAATAATGGGATTATAAAGGCATTTAAACCGAGTAATAAGGCTTTTCTAGGCATGAGTGACTATAAATGATGTTTTCTTGACAATGGATGGCTTTCGTTCCATGTTTCCCGAGATAAACAATGTATTAGAATCTGTTTTAATAAAAAAATGTAAAAATAATTCAAAATAAATTCGATAATGGGATTATAAGGGCATTTAAATCGAGTAATAAGGCTTTTCTAGGCATGAGTGACTATAAATGATCTTTTCTTGACAATGGATGGCTTTCGTTCCATGTTTCTCGAGATAAACAATCTATTACAATCTGATTTAATGAAAAACTGTAAAAAAAAATCAAAATAAATTCAATAATGGGATTATAAAGGCATTTAAACCGAGTAATAAGGCTTCTCTAGGCATGAGTGACTGTAAATGAACTTTTCTTGACAATGGATGGCTTTTGCTCCACGTTTCCCGAGGCAAACATTCAATTACAATCTGTTTAATCAAAAAATGTCAAAAAAGTTCAAAATAAATTCAATAATGGGATTATAAAGGCATTTAAACCGAGTAATAAGGCTTTTCTACGCATGAGTGACTATAAATGATGTTTTCTTGACAATGGATGGCTTTCGTTCCATGTTTCCCAAGATAAACAATGTATTAGAATCTGTTTTAATCAAAAAATGTAAAAAAACTTCAAAATAAATTCAATAATGGGATTATAAAGGCATTTAAACCGAGTAATATGGCTTTTCTAGGCATGAGTGACTATAAATGAACTTTTCTTGACAATGGATGGCTTTTGCTCCTCGTTTCCCGAGGCAAACAATCAATTACAATATGTTTTAATCAAAAAATGTAAAAACAATCCAAAATAAATTCAATAATGGGATTATAAAGGCATTTAAATCGAGTAATAAGGCTTTTCTAGGCATGAGTGACTATAAATGAACTTTCCTTGACAATGGATGGCTTTTGCTCCACGTTTCCCGAGGCAAACAATCAATTACAATCTGTTTTAATAAAAAAATATAAAAATAATTAAAAATAAATTCAATAATGGGATTATAAGGGCATTTAAACCGAGTAATAAGGCTTTTCTAGGCATGAGTGACTATAAATGAACTTTTCTTGATAATGGATGGCTTTTGCTCCACGTTTCCCGAGGCAAACAATCAATTACAATCTGTTTTAATAAAAAAATATAAAAATAATTCAAAATAAATTCAATAATGGGATTATAAGGGCATTTAAACCGAGTAATAAGGCTTTTCTAGGCATGAGTGACTATAAATGAACTTTTCTTGATAATGGATGGCTTTTGCTCCACGTTTCCCGAGGCAAACAATCAATTACAATCTGTTTTAATAAAAAAATGTAAAAATAATTCAAAATAAATTCAATAATGGGATTATAAAGGCATTTAAACCGAGTAATAAGGCTTTTCTAGGCATGAGTGACTATAAATGATGTTTTCTTGACAATGGATGGCTTTCGTTCCATGTTTCCCGAGATAAACAATATATTACAATCTGTTTTAATCAAAAAATGTAAAAAAAATTCAAAATAAATTCAATAATGGGATTATAAAAGCATTTAAACCGAGTAATAAGGCTTTTCTAGGCATGAGTGACTATAAATGATCTTTTCTTGACAATGGATGGCTTTCGTTCCATGTTTCCCGAGATAAACAATCTATTACAATCTGTTTTAATCAAAAACTGTAAAAAAACTCAAAATAAATTCAATAATGGGATTATAAAGGCATTTAAACCGAGTAATAAGGCTTCTCTAGGCATGAGTGACTATAAATGAACTTTTCTTGACAATGGATGGGTTTTGCTCCACGCTTCCCGAGGCAAACAATCAATTACAATATGTTTTAATCAAAAAATGTAAAAACAATTCAAAATAAATTCAATAATGGGATGATAAAGGCATTTAAATCGAGTAATAAGGCTTTTCTAGGCATGAGTGACTATAAATGAACTTTTCTTAACAATGGATGGCTTTTGCTCCACGTTTCTCGAGGCAAACAATCAATTACAATCTGTTTTAATCAAAAAATGTAAAAACAATTCAAAATAAATTCAATAATGGGATTATAAGGGCATTTAAATCGAGTAATAAGGCTTTTCTAGGCATGAGTGACTATAAATGATCTTTTCTTGACAATGGATGGCTTTCGTTCCATGTTTCCCGAGATAAACAATCTATTACAATCTGTTTTAATCAAAAACTGTAAAAAAAATCAAAATAAATTCAATAATGGGATTATAAAGGCATTTAAACCGAGTAATAAGGCTTCTCTAGGCATGAGTGACTATAAATGAACTTTTCTTGACAATGGATGGCTTTTGCTCCACGCTTCCCGAGGCAAACAATCAATTACAATATGTTTTAATCAAAAAATGTAAAAACAATTCAAAATAAATTCAATAATGGGATGATAAAGGCATTTAAATCGAGTAATAAGGCTTTTCTAGGCATGAGTGACTATAAATGAACTTTTCTTAACAATGGATGGCTTTTGCTCCACGTTTCCCGAGGCAAACAATCAATTACAATCTGTTTTAATCAAAAAATGTAAAAACAATTCAAAATAAATTCAATAATGGGATTATAAGGGCATTTAAACCGAGTTATAAGGCTTTTCTAGGCATGAGTGACTATAAATGAACTTTTCTTGACAATGGATGGCTTTCGCTCTATGTTTCCCGAGGCAAACAATCAATTACAATCTGTTTTAATCAAAAAATGTCAAAAAAGTTCAAAATAAATTCAATAATGGGATTATAAAGGCATTTAAACCGAGTAATAAGGCTTTTCTAGGCATGAGTGACTATAAATGATGTTTTCTTGACAATGGATGGCTTTCGTTCCATGTTTCCCGAGATAAACAATGTATTAGAATCTGTTTTAATAAAAAAATGTAAAAATAATTCAAAATAAATTCGATAATGGGATTATAAGGGCATTTAAATCGAGTAATAAGGCTTTTCTAGGCATGAGTGACTATAAATGATCTTTTCTTGACAATGGATGGCTTTCGTTCCATGTTTCTCGAGATAAACAATCTATTACAATCTGATTTAATGAAAAACTGTAAAAAAAAATCAAAATAAATTCAATAATGGGATTATAAAGGCATTTAAATCGAGTAATAAGGCTTTTCTAGGCATGAGTGACTATAAATGAACTTTCCTTGACAATGGATGGCTTTTGCTCCACGTTTCCCGAGGCAAACAATCAATTACAATCTGTTTTAATAAAAAAATATAAAAACAATTCAAAATAAATTCAATAATGGGATTATAAGGGCATTTAAACCGAGTAATAAGGCTTTTCTAGGCATGAGTGACTATAAATGAACTTTTCTTGATAATGGATGGCTTTTGCTCCACGTTTCCCGAGGCAAACAATCAATTACAATATGTTTTAATCAAAAAATGTAAAAACAATCCAAAATAAATTCAATAATGGGATTATAAAGGCATTTAAATCGAGTAATAAGGCTTTTCTAGGCATGAGTGACTATAAATGAACTTTTCTTAACAATGGATGGCTTTTGCTCCACGTTTCCCGAGGCAAACAATCAATTACAATCTGTTTTAATCAAAAAATGTAAAAACAATTCAAAATAAATTCAATAATGGGATTATAAGGGCATTTAAACCGAGTTATAAGGCTTTTCTAGGCATGAGTGACTATAAATGAACTTTTCTTGACAATGGATGGCTTTCGCTCTATGTTTCCCGAGGCAAACAATCAATTACAATCTGTTTTAATCAAAAAATGTCAAAAAAGTTCAAAATAAATTCAATAATGGGATTATAAAGGCATTTAAACCGAGTAATAAGGCTTTTCTAGGCATGAGTGACTATAAATGATGTTTTCTTGACAATGGATGGCTTTCGTTCCATGTTTCCCGAGATAAACAATGTATTAGAATCTGTTTTAATAAAAAAATGTAAAAATAATTCAAAATAAATTCGATAATGGGATTATAAGGGCATTTAAATCGAGTAATAAGGCTTTTCTAGGCATGAGTGACTATAAATGATCTTTTCTTGACAATGGATGGCTTTCGTTCCATGTTTCTCGAGATAAACAATCTATTACAATCTGATTTAATGAAAAACTGTAAAAAAAAATCAAAATAAATTCAATAATGGGATTATAAAGGCATTTAAACCGAGTAATAAGGCTTCTCTAGGCATGAGTGACTATAAATGAACTTTTCTTGACAATGGATGGCTTTTGCTCCACGCTTCCCGAGGCAAACAATCAACTACAATATGTTTTAATCAAAAAATGTAAAAACAATTCAAAATAAATTCAATAATGGGATGATAAAGGCATTTAAATCGAGTAATAAGGCTTTTCTAGGCATGAGTGACTATAAATGAACTTTTCTTAACAATGGATGGCTTTTGCTCCACGTTTCCCGAGGCAAACAATCAATTACAATCTGTTTTAATCAAAAAATGTAAAAACAATTCAAAATAAATTCAATAATGGGATTATAAGGGCATTTAAACCGAGTTATAAGGCTTTTCTAGGCATGAGTGACTATAAATGAACTTTTCTTGACAATGGATGGCTTTCGCTCTATGTTTCCCGAGGCAAACAATCAATTACAATTTGTTTTAATCAAAAAATGTCAAAAAAGTTCAAAATAAATTCAATAATGGGATTATAAAGGCATTTAAACCGAGTAATAAGGCTTTTCTAGGCATGAGTGACTATAAATGATGTTTTCTTGACAATGGATGGCTTTCGTTCCATGTTTCCCGAGATAAACAATGTATTAGAATCTGTTTTAATAAAAAAATGTAAAAATAATTCAAAATAAATTCGATAATGGGATTATAAGGGCATTTAAATCGAGTAATAAGGCTTTTCTAGGCATGAGTGACTATAAATGATCTTTTCTTGACAATGGATGGCTTTCGTTCCATGTTTCTCGAGATAAACAATCTATTACAATCTGATTTAATGAAAAACTGTAAAAAAAAATCAAAATAAATTCAATAATGGGATTATAAAGGCATTTAAATCGAGTAATAAGGCTTTTCTAGGCATGAGTGACTATAAATGAACTTTCCTTGACAATGGATGGCTTTTGCTCCACGTTTCCCGAGGCAAACAATCAATTACAATCTGTTTTAATAAAAAAATATAAAAATAATTCAAAATAAATTCAATAATGGGATTATAAGGGCATTTAAACCGAGTAATAAGGCTTTTCTAGGCATGAGTGACTATAAATGAACTTTTCTTGATAATGGATGGCTTTTGCTCCACGTTTCCCGAGGCAAACAATCAATTACAATATGTTTTAATCAAAAAATGTAAAAACAATCCAAAATAAATTTAATAATGGGATTATAAAGGCATTTAAATCGAGTAATAAGGCTTTTCTAGGCATGAGTGACTATAAATGAACTTTCCTTGACAATGGATGGCTTTTGCTCCACGTTTCCCGAGGCAAACAATCAATTACAATATGTTTTAATCAAAAAATGTAAAAACAATCCAAAATAAATTCAATAATGGGATTATAAAGGCATTTAAATCGAGTAATAAGGCTTTTCTAGGCATGAGTGACTATAAATGAACTTTCCTTGACAATGGATGGCTTTTGCTCCACGTTTCCCGAGGCAAACAATCAATTACAATCTGTTTTAATAAAAAAATATAAAAATAATTCAAAATAAATTCAATAATGGGATTATAAGGGCATTTAAACCGAGTAATAAGGCTTTTCTAGGCATGAGTGACTATAAATGAACTTTTCTTGATAATGGATGGCTTTTGCTCCACGTTTCCCGAGGCAAACAATCAATTACAATATGTTTTAATCAAAAAATGTAAAAACAATCCAAAATAAATTCAATAATGGGATTATAAAGGCATTTAAATCGAGTAATAAGGCTTTTCTAGGCATGAGTGACTATAAATGAACTTTCCTTGACAATGGATGGCTTTTGCTCCACGTTTCCCGAGGCAAACAATCAATTACAATCTGTTTTAATAAAAAAATATAAAAATAATTAAAAATAAATTCAATAATGGGATTATAAGGGCATTTAAACCGAGTAATAAGGCTTTTCTAGGCATGAGTGACTATAAATGAACTTTTCTTGATAATGGATGGCTTTTGCTCCACGTTTCCCGAGGCAAACAATCAATTACAATCTGTTTTAATAAAAAAATATAAAAATAATTCAAAATAAATTCAATAATGGGATTATAAGGGCATTTAAACCGAGTAATAAGGCTTTTCTAGGCATGAGTGACTATAAATGAACTTTTCTTGATAATGGATGGCTTTTGCTCCACGTTTCCCGAGGCAAACAATCAATTACAATCTGTTTTAATAAAAAAATGTAAAAATAATTCAAAATAAATTCAATAATGGGATTATAAAGGCATTTAAACCGAGTAATAAGGCTTTTCTAGGCATGAGTGACTATAAATGATGTTTTCTTGACAATGGATGGCTTTCGTTCCATGTTTCCCGAGATAAACAATATATTACAATCTGTTTTAATCAAAAAATGTAAAAAAAATTCAAAATAAATTCAATAATGGGATTATAAAAGCATTTAAACCGAGTAATAAGGCTTTTCTAGGCATGAGTGACTATAAATGATCTTTTCTTGACAATGGATGGCTTTCGTTCCATGTTTCCCGAGATAAACAATCTATTACAATCTGTTTTAATCAAAAACTGTAAAAAAACTCAAAATAAATTCAATAATGGGATTATAAAGGCATTTAAACCGAGTAATAAGGCTTCTCTAGGCATGAGTGACTATAAATGAACTTTTCTTGACAATGGATGGGTTTTGCTCCACGCTTCCCGAGGCAAACAATCAATTACAATATGTTTTAATCAAAAAATGTAAAAACAATTCAAAATAAATTCAATAATGGGATGATAAAGGCATTTAAATCGAGTAATAAGGCTTTTCTAGGCATGAGTGACTATAAATGAACTTTTCTTAACAATGGATGGCTTTTGCTCCACGTTTCCCGAGGCAAACAATCAATTACAATCTGTTTTAATCAAAAAATGTAAAAACAATTCAAAATAAATTCAATAATGGGATTATAAGGGCATTTAAATCGAGTAATAAGGCTTTTCTAGGCATGAGTGACTATAAATGATCTTTTCTTGACAATGGATGGCTTTCGTTCCATGTTTCCCGAGATAAACAATCTATTACAATCTGTTTTAATCAAAAAATGTCAAAAAAGTTCAAAATAAATTCAATAATGGGATTATAAGGGCATTTAAACCGAGTTATAAGGCTTTTCTAGGCATGAGTGACTATAAATGAACTTTTCTTGACAATGGATGGGTTTTGCTCCACGCTTCCCGAGGCAAACAATCAATTACAATATGTTTTAATCAAAAAATGTAAAAACAATTCAAAATAAATTCAATAATGGGATTATAAAGGCATTTAAATCGAGTAATAAGGCTTTTCTAGGCATGAGTGACTATAAATGAACTTTTCTTAACAATGGATGGCTTTTGCTCCACGTTTCCCGAGGCAAACAATCAATTACAATCTGTTTTAATCAAAAAATGTAAAAACAATTCAAAATAAATTCAATAATGGGATTATAAGGGCATTTAAACCGAGTTATAAGGCTTTTCTAGGCATGAGTGACTATAAATGAACTTTTCTTGACAATGGATGGCTTTCGCTCTATGTTTCCCGAGGCAAACAATCAATTACAATCTGTTTTAATCAAAAAATGTCAAAAAAGTTCAAAATAAATTCAATAATGGGATTATAAAGGCATTTAAACCGAGTAATAAGGCTTTTCTAGGCATGAGTGACTATAAATGATGTTTTCTTGACAATGGATGGCTTTCGTTCCATGTTTCCCGAGATAAACAATGTATTAGAATCTGTTTTAATAAAAAAATGTAAAAATAATTCAAAATAAATTCGATAATGGGATTATAAGGGCATTTAAATCGAGTAATAAGGCTTTTCTAGGCATGAGTGACTATAAATGATCTTTTCTTGACAATGGATGGCTTTCGTTCCATGTTTCTCGAGATAAACAATCTATTACAATCTGATTTAATGAAAAACTGTAAAAAAAAATCAAAATAAATTCAATAATGGGATTATAAAGGCATTTAAACCGAGTAATAAGGCTTCTCTAGGCATGAGTGACTATAAATGAACTTTTCTTGACAATGGATGGCTTTTGCTCCACGCTTCCCGAGGCAAACAATCAATTACAATATGTTTTAATCAAAAAATGTAAAAACAATTCAAAATAAATTCAATAATGGGATGATAAAGGCATTTAAATCGAGTAATAAGGCTTTTCTAGGCATGAGTGACTATAAATGAACTTTTCTTAACAATGGATGGCTTTTGCTCCACGTTTCCCGAGGCAAACAATCAATTACAATCTGTTTTAATCAAAAAATGTAAAAACAATTCAAAATAAATTCAATAATGGGATTATAAGGGCATTTAAACCGAGTTATAAGGCTTTTCTAGGCATGAGTGACTATAAATGAACTTTTCTTGACAATGGATGGCTTTCGCTCTATGTTTCCCGAGGCAAACAATCAATTACAATCTGTTTTAATCAAAAAATGTCAAAAAAGTTCAAAATAAATTCAATAATGGGATTATAAAGGCATTTAAACCGAGTAATAAGGCTTTTCTAGGCATGAGTGACTATAAATGATGTTTTCTTGACAATGGATGGCTTTCGTTCCATGTTTCCCGAGATAAACAATGTATTAGAATCTGTTTTAATAAAAAAATGTAAAAATAATTCAAAATAAATTCGATAATGGGATTATAAGGGCATTTAAATCGAGTAATAAGGCTTTTCTAGGCATGAGTGACTATAAATGATCTTTTCTTGACAATGGATGGCTTTCGTTCCATGTTTCTCGAGATAAACAATCTATTACAATCTGATTTAATGAAAAACTGTAAAAAAAAATCAAAATAAATTCAATAATGGGATTATAAAGGCATTTAAATCGAGTAATAAGGCTTTTCTAGGCATGAGTGACTATAAATGAACTTTCCTTGACAATGGATGGCTTTTGCTCCACGTTTCCCGAGGCAAACAATCAATTACAATCTGTTTTAATAAAAAAATATAAAAATAATTCAAAATAAATTCAATAATGGGATTATAAGGGCATTTAAACCGAGTAATAAGGCTTTTCTAGGCATGAGTGACTATAAATGAACTTTTCTTGATAATGGATGGCTTTTGCTCCACGTTTCCCGAGGCAAACAATCAATTACAATATGTTTTAATCAAAAAATGTAAAAACAATCCAAAATAAATTCAATAATGGGATTATAAAGGCATTTAAATCGAGTAATAAGGCTTTTCTAGGCATGAGTGACTATAAATGAACTTTCCTTGACAATGGATGGCTTTTGCTCCACGTTTCCCGAGGCAAACAATCAATTACAATATGTTTTAATCAAAAAATGTAAAAACAATCCAAAATAAATTCAATAATGGGATTATAAAGGCATTTAAATCGAGTAATAAGGCTTTTCTAGGCATGAGTGACTATAAATGAACTTTCCTTGACAATGGATGGCTTTTGCTCCACGTTTCCCGAGGCAAACAATCAATTACAATCTGTTTTAATAAAAAAATATAAAAATAATTCAAAATAAATTCAATAATGGGATTATAAGGGCATTTAAACCGAGTAATAAGGCTTTTCTAGGCATGAGTGACTATAAATGAACTTTTCTTGATAATGGATGGCTTTTGCTCCACGTTTCCCGAGGCAAACAATCAATTACATTCTGTTTTAATAAAAAAATGTAAAAATAATTCAAAATAAATTCAATAATGGGATTATAAAGGCATTTAAACCGAGTAATAAGGCTTTTCTAGGCATGAGTGACTATAAATGATGTTTTCTTGACAATGGATGGCTTTCGTTCCATGTTTCCCGAGATAAACAATATATTACAATCTGTTTTAATCAAAAAATGTAAAAAAAATTCAAAATAAATTCAATAATGGGATTATAAAAGCATTTAAACCGAGTAATAAGGCTTTTCTAGGCATGAGTGACTATAAATGATCTTTTCATGACAATGGATGGCTTTCGTTCCATGTTTCCCGAGATAAACAATCTATTACAATCTGTTTTAATCAAAAACTGTAAAAAAAATCAAAATAAATTCAATAATGGGATTATAAAGGCATTTAAACCGAGTAATAAGGCTTCTCTAGGCATGAGTGACTATAAATGAACTTTTCTTGACAATGGATGGCTTTTGCTCCACGCTTCCCGAGGCAAACAATCAATTACAATATGTTTTAATCAAAAAATGTAAAAACAATTCAAAATAAATTCAATAATGGGATGATAAAGGCATTTAAATCGAGTAATAAGGCTTTTCTAGGCATGAGTGACTATAAATGAACTTTTCTTAACAATGGATGGCTTTTGCTCCACGTTTCCCGAGGCAAACAATCAATTACAATCTGTTTTAATCAAAAAATGTAAAAACAATTCAAAATAAATTCAATAATGGGATTATAAGGGCATTTAAATCGAGTAATAAGGCTTTTCTAGGCATGAGTGACTATAAATGATCTTTTCTTGACAATGGATGGCTTTCGTTCCATGTTTCCCGAGATAAACAATCTATTACAATCTGTTTTAATCAAAAACTGTAAAAAAAATCAAAATAAATTCAATAATGGGATTATAAAGGCATTTAAACCGAGTAATAAGGCTTCTCTAGGCATGAGTGACTATAAATGAACTTTTCTTGACAATGGATGGCTTTTGCTCCACGCTTCCCGAGGCAAACAATCAATTACAATATGTTTTAATCAAAAAATGTAAAAACAATTCAAAATAAATTCAATAATGGGATGATAAAGGCATTTAAATCGAGTAATAAGGCTTTTCTAGGCATGAGTGACTATAAATGAACTTTTCTTAACAATGGATGGCTTTTGCTCCACGTTTCCCGAGGCAAACAATCAATTACAATCTGTTTTAATCAAAAAATGTAAAAACAATTCAAAATAAATTCAATAATGGGATTATAAGGGCATTTAAACCGAGTTATAAGGCTTTTCTAGGCATGAGTGACTATAAATGAACTTTTCTTGACAATGGATGGCTTTCGCTCTATGTTTCCCGAGGCAAACAATCAATTACAATCTGTTTTAATCAAAAAATGTCAAAAAAGTTCAAAATAAATTCAATAATGGGATTATAAAGGCATTTAAACCGAGTAATAAGGCTTTTCTAGGCATGAGTGACTATAAATGATGTTTTCTTGACAATGGATGGCTTTCGTTCCATGTTTCCCGAGATAAACAATGTATTAGAATCTGTTTTAATAAAAAAATGTAAAAATAATTCAAAATAAATTCGATAATGGGATTATAAGGGCATTTAAATCGAGTAATAAGGCTTTTCTAGGCATGAGTGACTATAAATGATCTTTTCTTGACAATGGATGGCTTTCGTTCCATGTTTCTCGAGATAAACAATCTATTACAATCTGATTTAATGAAAAACTGTAAAAAAAAATCAAAATAAATTCAATAATGGGATTATAAAGGCATTTAAACCGAGTAATAAGGCTTCTCTAGGCATGAGTGACTATAAATGAACTTTTCTTGACAATGGATGGCTTTTGCTCCACGCTTCCCGAGGCAAACAATCAATTACAATATGTTTTAATCAAAAAATGTAAAAACAATTCAAAATAAATTCAATAATGGGATGATAAAGGCATTTAAATCGAGTAATAAGGCTTTTCTAGGCATGAGTGACTATAAATGAACTTTTCTTAACAATGGATGGCTTTTGCTCCACGTTTCCCGAGGCAAACAATCAATTACAATCTGTTTTAATCAAAAAATGTAAAAACAATTCAAAATAAATTCAATAATGGGATTATAAGGGCATTTAAACCGAGTTATAAGGCTTTTCTAGGCATGAGTGACTATAAATGAACTTTTCTTGACAATGGATGGCTTTCGCTCTATGTTTCCCGAGGCAAACAATCAATTACAATCTGTTTTAATCAAAAAATGTCAAAAAAGTTCAAAATAAATTCAATAATGGGATTATAAAGGCATTTAAACCGAGTAATAAGGCTTTTCTAGGCATGAGTGACTATAAATGATGTTTTCTTGACAATGGATGGCTTTCGTTCCATGTTTCCCGAGATAAACAATGTATTAGAATCTGTTTTAATAAAAAAATGTAAAAATAATTCAAAATAAATTCGATAATGGGATTATAAGGGCATTTAAATCGAGTAATAAGGCTTTTCTAGGCATGAGTGACTATAAATGATCTTTTCTTGACAATGGATGGCTTTCGTTCCATGTTTCTCGAGATAAACAATCTATTACAATCTGATTTAATGAAAAACTGTAAAAAAAAATCAAAATAAATTCAATAATGGGATTATAAAGGCATTTAAATCGAGTAATAAGGCTTTTCTAGGCATGAGTGACTATAAATGAACTTTCCTTGACAATGGATGGCTTTTGCTCCACGTTTCCCGAGGCAAACAATCAATTACAATCTGTTTTAATAAAAAAATATAAAAATAATTCAAAATAAATTCAATAATGGGATTATAAGGGCATTTAAACCGAGTAATAAGGCTTTTCTAGGCATGAGTGACTATAAATGAACTTTTCTTGATAATGGATGGCTTTTGCTCCACGTTTCCCGAGGCAAACAATCAATTACAATATGTTTTAATCAAAAAATGTAAAAACAATCCAAAATAAATTCAATAATGGGATTATAAAGGCATTTAAATCGAGTAATAAGGCTTTTCTAGGCATGAGTGACTATAAATGAACTTTCCTTGACAATGGATGGCTTTTGCTCCACGTTTCCCGAGGCAAACAATCAATTACAATATGTTTTAATCAAAAAATGTAAAAACAATCCAAAATAAATTCAATAATGGGATTATAAAGGCATTTAAATCGAGTAATAAGGCTTTTCTAGGCATGAGTGACTATAAATGAACTTTCCTTGACAATGGATGGCTTTTGCTCCACGTTTCCCGAGGCAAACAATCAATTACAATCTGTTTTAATAAAAAAATATAAAAATAATTCAAAATAAATTCAATAATGGGATTATAAGGGCATTTAAACCGAGTAATAAGGCTTTTCTAGGCATGAGTGACTATAAATGAACTTTTCTTGATAATGGATGGCTTTTGCTCCACGTTTCCCGAGGCAAACAATCAATTACATTCTGTTTTAATAAAAAAATGTAAAAATAATTCAAAATAAATTCAATAATGGGATTATAAAGGCATTTAAACCGAGTAATAAGGCTTTTCTAGGCATGAGTGACTATAAATGATGTTTTCTTGACAATGGATGGCTTTCGTTCCATGTTTCCCGAGATAAACAATATATTACAATCTGTTTTAATCAAAAAATGTAAAAAAAATTCAAAATAAATTCAATAATGGGATTATAAAAGCATTTAAACCGAGTAATAAGGCTTTTCTAGGCATGAGTGACTATAAATGATCTTTTCATGACAATGGATGGCTTTCGTTCCATGTTTCCCGAGATAAACAATCTATTACAATCTGTTTTAATCAAAAACTGTAAAAAAAATCAAAATAAATTCAATAATGGGATTATAAAGGCATTTAAACCGAGTAATAAGGCTTCTCTAGGCATGAGTGACTATAAATGAACTTTTCTTGACAATGGATGGCTTTTGCTCCACGCTTCCCGAGGCAAACAATCAATTACAATATGTTTTAATCAAAAAATGTAAAAACAATTCAAAATAAATTCAATAATGGGATGATAAAGGCATTTAAATCGAGTAATAAGGCTTTTCTAGGCATGAGTGACTATAAATGAACTTTTCTTAACAATGGATGGCTTTTGCTCCACGTTTCCCGAGGCAAACAATCAATTACAATCTGTTTTAATCAAAAAATGTAAAAACAATTCAAAATAAATTCAATAATGGGATTATAAGGGCATTTAAATCGAGTAATAAGGCTTTTCTACGCATGAGTGACTATAAATGATCTTTTCTTGACAATGGATGGCTTTCGTTCCATGTTTCCCGAGATAAACAATCTATTACAATCTGTTTTAATCAAAAACTGTAAAAAAAATCAAAATAAATTCAATAATGGGATTATAAAGGCATTTAAACCGAGTAATAAGGCTTCTCTAGGCATGAGTGACTATAAATGAACTTTTCTTGACAATGGATGGCTTTTGCTCCACGCTTCCCGAGGCAAACAATCAATTACAATATGTTTTAATCAAAAAATGTAAAAACAATTCAAAATAAATTCAATAATGGGATGATAAAGGCATTTAAATCGAGTAATAAGGCTTTTCTAGGCATGAGTGACTATAAATGAACTTTTCTTAACAATGGATGGCTTTTGCTCCACGTTTCCCGAGGCAAACAATCAATTACAATCTGTTTTAATCAAAAAATGTAAAAACAATTCAAAATAAATTCAATAATGGGATTATAAGGGCATTTAAACCGAGTTATAAGGCTTTTCTAGGCATGAGTGACTATAAATGAACTTTTCTTGACAATGGATGGCTTTCGCTCTATGTTTCCCGAGGCAAACAATCAATTACAATCTGTTTTAATCAAAAAATGTCAAAAAAGTTCAAAATAAATTCAATAATGGGATTATAAAGGCATTTAAACCGAGTAATAAGGCTTTTCTAGGCATGAGTGACTATAAATGATGTTTTCTTGACAATGGATGGCTTTCGTTCCATGTTTCCCGAGATAAACAATGTATTAGAATCTGTTTTAATAAAAAAATGTAAAAATAATTCAAAATAAATTCGATAATGGGATTATAAGGGCATTTAAATCGAGTAATAAGGCTTTTCTAGGCATGAGTGACTATAAATGATCTTTTCTTGACAATGGATGGCTTTCGTTCCATGTTTCCCGAGATAAACAATCTATTACAATCTGTTTTAATCAAAAACTGTAAAAAAAATCAAAATAAATTCAATAATGGGATTATAAAGGCATTTAAACCGAGTAATAAGGCTTCTCTAGGCATGAGTGACTATAAATGAACTTTTCTTGACAATGGATGGCTTTTGCTCCACGCTTCCCGAGGCAAACAATCAATTACAATATGTTTTAATCAAAAAATGTAAAAACAATTCAAAATAAATTCAATAATGGGATGATAAAGGCATTTAAATCGAGTAATAAGGCTTTTCTAGGCATGAGTGACTATAAATGAACTTTTCTTAACAATGGATGGCTTTTGCTCCACGTTTCCCGAGGCAAACAATCAATTACAATCTGTTTTAATCAAAAAATGTAAAAACAATTCAAAATAAATTCAATAATGGGATTATAAGGGCATTTAAACCGAGTTATAAGGCTTTTCTAGGCATGAGTGACTATAAATGAACTTTTCTTGACAATGGATGGCTTTCGCTCTATGTTTCCCGAGGCAAACAATCAATTACAATCTGTTTTAATCAAAAAATGTCAAAAAAGTTCAAAATAAATTCAATAATGGGATTATAAAGGCATTTAAACCGAGTAATAAGGCTTTTCTAGGCATGAGTGACTATAAATGATGTTTTCTTGACAATGGATGGCTTTCGTTCCATGTTTCCCGAGATAAACAATGTATTAGAATCTGTTTTAATAAAAAAATGTAAAAATAATTCAAAATAAATTCGATAATGGGATTATAAGGGCATTTAAATCGAGTAATAAGGCTTTTCTAGGCATGAGTGACTATAAATGATCTTTTCTTGACAATGGATGGCTTTCGTTCCATGTTTCTCGAGATAAACAATCTATTACAATCTGATTTAATGAAAAACTGTAAAAAAAAATCAAAATAAATTCAATAATGGGATTATAAAGGCATTTAAATCGAATAATAAGGCTTTTCTAGGCATGAGTGACTATAAATGAACTTTCCTTGACAATGGATGGCTTTTGCTCCACGTTTCCCGAGGCAAACAATCAATTACAATCTGTTTTAATAAAAAAATATAAAAACAATCCAAAATAAATTCAATAATGGGATTATAAAGGCATTTAAATCGAGTAATAAGGCTTTTCTAGGCATGAGTGACTATAAATGAACTTTCCTTGACAATGGATGGCTTTTGCTCCACGTTTCCCGAGGCAAACAATCAATTACAATCTGTTTTAATAAAAAAATATAAAAATAATTCAAAATAAATTCAATAATGGGATTATAAAGGCATTTAAACCGAGTAATAAGGCTTCTCTAGGCATGAGTGACTATAAATGAACTTTTCTTGACAATGGATGGCTTTTGCTCCACGCTTCCCGAGGCAAACAATCAATTACAATATGTTTTAATCAAAAAATGTAAAAACAATTCAAAATAAATTCAATAATGGGATGATAAAGGCATTTAAATCGAGTAATAAGGCTTTTCTAGGCATGAGTGACTATAAATGAACTTTTCTTAACAATGGATGGCTTTTGCTCCACGTTTCCCGAGGCAAACAATCAATTACAATCTGTTTTAATCAAAAAATGTAAAAACAATTCAAAATAAATTCAATAATGGGATTATAAGGGCATTTAAACCGAGTAATAAGGCTTTTCTAGGCATGAGTGACTATAAATGAACTTTTCTTGATAATGGATGGCTTTTGCTCCACGTTTCCCGAGGCAAACAATCAATTACAATATGTTTTAATCAAAAAATGTAAAAACAATCCAAAATAAATTCAATAATGGGATTATAAAGGCATTTAAATCGAGTAATAAGGCTTTTCTAGGCATGAGTGACTATAAATGAACTTTCCTTGACAATGGATGGCTTTTGCTCCACGTTTCCCGAGGCAAACAATCAATTACAATATGTTTTAATCAAAAAATGTAAAAACAATCCAAAATAAATTCAATAATGGGATTATAAAGGCATTTAAATCGAGTAATAAGGCTTTTCTAGGCATGAGTGACTATAAATGAACTTTCCTTGACAATGGATGGCTTTTGCTCCACGTTTCCCGAGGCAAACAATCAATTACAATCTGTTTTAATAAAAAAATATAAAAATAATTCAAAATAAATTCAATAATGGGATTATAAGGGCATTTAAACCGAGTAATAAGGCTTTTCTAGGCATGAGTGACTATAAATGAACTTTTCTTGATAATGGATGGCTTTTGCTCCACGTTTCCCGAGGCAAACAATCAATTACAATCTGTTTTAATAAAAAAATGTAAAAATAATTCAAAATAAATTCAATAATGGGATTATAAAGGCATTTAAACCGAGTAATAAGGCTTTTCTAGGCATGAGTGACTATAAATGATGTTTTCTTGACAATGGATGGCTTTCGTTCCATGTTTCCCGAGATAAACAATATATTACAATCTGTTTTAATCAAAAAATGTAAAAAAAATTCAAAATAAATTCAATAATGGGATTATAAAAGCATTTAAACCGAGTAATAAGGCTTTTCTAGGCATGAGTGACTATAAATGATCTTTTCATGACAATGGATGGCTTTCGTTCCATGTTTCCCGAGATAAACAATCTATTACAATCTGTTTTAATCAAAAACTGTAAAAAAAATCAAAATAAATTCAATAATGGGATTATAAAGGCATTTAAACCGAGTAATAAGGCTTCTCTAGGCATGAGTGACTATAAATGAACTTTTCTTGACAATGGATGGCTTTTGCTCCACGCTTCCCGAGGCAAACAATCAATTACAATATGTTTTAATCAAAAAATGTAAAAACAATTCAAAATAAATTCAATAATGGGATGATAAAGGCATTTAAATCGAGTAATAAGGCTTTTCTAGGCATGAGTGACTATAAATGAACTTTTCTTAACAATGGATGGCTTTTGCTCCACGTTTCCCGAGGCAAACAATCAATTACAATCTGTTTTAATCAAAAAATGTAAAAACAATTCAAAATAAATTCAATAATGGGATTATAAGGGCATTTAAATCGAGTAATAAGGCTTTTCTAGGCATGAGTGACTATAAATGATCTTTTCTTGACAATGGATGGCTTTCGTTCCATGTTTCCCGAGATAAACAATCTATTACAATCTGTTTTAATCAAAAACTGTAAAAAAAATCAAAATAAATTCAATAATGGGATTATAAAGGCATTTAAACCGAGTAATAAGGCTTCTCTAGGCATGAGTGACTATAAATGAACTTTTCTTGACAATGGATGGCTTTTGCTCCACGCTTCCCGAGGCAAACAATCAATTACAATATGTTTTAATCAAAAAATGTAAAAACAATTCAAAATAAATTCAATAATGGGATGATAAAGGCATTTAAATCGAGTAATAAGGCTTTTCTAGGCATGAGTGACTATAAATGAACTTTTCTTAACAATGGATGGCTTTTGCTCCACGTTTCCCGAGGCAAACAATCAATTACAATCTGTTTTAATCAAAAAATGTAAAAACAATTCAAAATAAATTCAATAATGGGATTATAAGGGCATTTAAACCGAGTTATAAGGCTTTTCTAGGCATGAGTGACTATAAATGAACTTTTCTTGACAATGGATGGCTTTCGCTCTATGTTTCCCGAGGCAAACAATCAATTACAATCTGTTTTAATCAAAAAATGTCAAAAAAGTTCAAAATAAATTCAATAATGGGATTATAAAGGCATTTAAACCGAGTAATAAGGCTTTTCTAGGCATGAGTGACTATAAATGATGTTTTCTTGACAATGGATGGCTTTCGTTCCATGTTTCCCGAGATAAACAATGTATTAGAATCTGTTTTAATAAAAAAATGTAAAAATAATTCAAAATAAATTCGATAATGGGATTATAAGGGCATTTAAATCGAGTAATAAGGCTTTTCTAGGCATGAGTGACTATAAATGATCTTTTCTTGACAATGGATGGCTTTCGTTCCATGTTTCTCGAGATAAACAATCTATTACAATCTGATTTAATGAAAAACTGTAAAAAAAAATCAAAATAAATTCAATAATGGGATTATAAAGGCATTTAAACCGAGTAATAAGGCTTCTCTAGGCATGAGTGACTATAAATGAACTTTTCTTGACAATGGATGGCTTTTGCTCCACGCTTCCCGAGGCAAACAATCAATTACAATATGTTTTAATCAAAAAATGTAAAAACAATTCAAAATAAATTCAATAATGGGATGATAAAGGCATTTAAATCGAGTAATAAGGCTTTTCTAGGCATGAGTGACTATAAATGAACTTTTCTTAACAATGGATGGCTTTTGCTCCACGTTTCCCGAGGCAAACAATCAATTACAATCTGTTTTAATAAAAAAATATAAAAATAATTCAAAATAAATTCAATAATGGGATTATAAAGGCATTTAAACCGAGTAATAAGGCTTCTCTAGGCATGAGTGACTATAAATGAACTTTTCTTGACAATGGATGGCTTTTGCTCCACGCTTCCCGAGGCAAACAATCAATTACAATATGTTTTAATCAAAAAATGTAAAAACAATTCAAAATAAATTCAATAATGGGATGATAAAGGCATTTAAATCGAGTAATAAGGCTTTTCTAGGCATGAGTGACTATAAATGAACTTTTCTTAACAATGGATGGCTTTTGCTCCACGTTTCCCGAGGCAAACAATCAATTACAATCTGTTTTAATCAAAAAATGTAAAAACAATTCAAAATAAATTCAATAATGGGATTATAAGGGCATTTAAACCGAGTAATAAGGCTTTTCTAGGCATGAGTGACTATAAATGAACTTTTCTTGATAATGGATGGCTTTTGCTCCACGTTTCCCGAGGCAAACAATCAATTACAATATGTTTTAATCAAAAAATGTAAAAACAATCCAAAATAAATTCAATAATGGGATTATAAAGGCATTTAAATCGAGTAATAAGGCTTTTCTAGGCATGAGTGACTATAAATGAACTTTCCTTGACAATGGATGGCTTTTGCTCCACGTTTCCCGAGGCAAACAATCAATTACAATATGTTTTAATCAAAAAATGTAAAAACAATCCAAAATAAATTCAATAATGGGATTATAAAGGCATTTAAATCGAGTAATAAGGCTTTTCTAGGCATGAGTGACTATAAATGAACTTTCCTTGACAATGGATGGCTTTTGCTCCACGTTTCCCGAGGCAAACAATCAATTACAATCTGTTTTAATAAAAAAATATAAAAATAATTCAAAATAAATTCAATAATGGGATTATAAGGGCATTTAAACCGAGTAATAAGGCTTTTCTAGGCATGAGTGACTATAAATGAACTTTTCTTGATAATGGATGGCTTTTGCTCCACGTTTCCCGAGGCAAACAATCAATTACAATCTGTTTTAATAAAAAAATGTAAAAATAATTCAAAATAAATTCAATAATGGGATTATAAAGGCATTTAAACCGAGTAATAAGGCTTTTCTAGGCATGAGTGACTATAAATGATGTTTTCTTGACAATGGATGGCTTTCGTTCCATGTTTCCCGAGATAAACAATATATTACAATCTGTTTTAATCAAAAAATGTAAAAAAAATTCAAAATAAATTCAATAATGGGATTATAAAAGCATTTAAACCGAGTAATAAGGCTTTTCTAGGCATGAGTGACTATAAATGATCTTTTCATGACAATGGATGGCTTTCGTTCCATGTTTCCCGAGATAAACAATCTATTACAATCTGTTTTAATCAAAAACTGTAAAAAAAATCAAAATAAATTCAATAATGGGATTATAAAGGCATTTAAACCGAGTAATAAGGCTTCTCTAGGCATGAGTGACTATAAATGAACTTTTCTTGACAATGGATGGCTTTTGCTCCACGCTTCCCGAGGCAAACAATCAATTACAATATGTTTTAATCAAAAAATGTAAAAACAATTCAAAATAAATTCAATAATGGGATGATAAAGGCATTTAAATCGAGTAATAAGGCTTTTCTAGGCATGAGTGACTATAAATGAACTTTTCTTAACAATGGATGGCTTTTGCTCCACGTTTCCCGAGGCAAACAATCAATTACAATCTGTTTTAATCAAAAAATGTAAAAACAATTCAAAATAAATTCAATAATGGGATTATAAGGGCATTTAAATCGAGTAATAAGGCTTTTCTAGGCATGAGTGACTATAAATGATCTTTTCTTGACAATGGATGGCTTTCGTTCCATGTTTCCCGAGATAAACAATCTATTACAATCTGTTTTAATCAAAAACTGTAAAAAAAATCAAAATAAATTCAATAATGGGATTATAAAGGCATTTAAACCGAGTAATAAGGCTTCTCTAGGCATGAGTGACTATAAATGAACTTTTCTTGACAATGGATGGCTTTTGCTCCACGCTTCCCGAGGCAAACAATCAATTACAATATGTTTTAATCAAAAAATGTAAAAACAATTCAAAATAAATTCAATAATGGGATGATAAAGGCATTTAAATCGAGTAATAAGGCTTTTCTAGGCATGAGTGACTATAAATGAACTTTTCTTAACAATGGATGGCTTTTGCTCCACGTTTCCCGAGGCAAACAATCAATTACAATCTGTTTTAATCAAAAAATGTAAAAACAATTCAAAATAAATTCAATAATGGGATTATAAGGGCATTTAAACCGAGTTATAAGGCTTTTCTAGGCATGAGTGACTATAAATGAACTTTTCTTGACAATGGATGGCTTTCGCTCTATGTTTCCCGAGGCAAACAATCAATTACAATCTGTTTTAATCAAAAAATGTCAAAAAAGTTCAAAATAAATTCAATAATGGGATTATAAAGGCATTTAAACCGAGTAATAAGGCTTTTCTAGGCATGAGTGACTATAAATGATGTTTTCTTGACAATGGATGGCTTTCGTTCCATGTTTCCCGAGATAAACAATGTATTAGAATCTGTTTTAATAAAAAAATGTAAAAATAATTCAAAATAAATTCGATAATGGGATTATAAGGGCATTTAAATCGAGTAATAAGGCTTTTCTAGGCATGAGTGACTATAAATGATCTTTTCTTGACAATGGATGGCTTTCGTTCCATGTTTCTCGAGATAAACAATCTATTACAATCTGATTTAATGAAAAACTGTAAAAAAAAATCAAAATAAATTCAATAATGGGATTATAAAGGCATTTAAACCGAGTAATAAGGCTTCTCTAGGCATGAGTGACTATAAATGAACTTTTCTTGACAATGGATGGCTTTTGCTCCACGCTTCCCGAGGCAAACAATCAATTACAATATGTTTTAATCAAAAAATGTAAAAACAATTCAAAATAAATTCAATAATGGGATGATAAAGGCATTTAAATCGAGTAATAAGGCTTTTCTAGGCATGAGTGACTATAAATGAACTTTTCTTAACAATGGATGGCTTTTGCTCCACGTTTCCCGAGGCAAACAATCAATTACAATCTGTTTTAATAAAAAAATATAAAAATAATTCAAAATAAATTCAATAATGGGATTATAAAGGCATTTAAACCGAGTAATAAGGCTTCTCTAGGCATGAGTGACTATAAATGAACTTTTCTTGACAATGGATGGCTTTTGCTCCACGCTTCCCGAGGCAAACAATCAATTACAATATGTTTTAATCAAAAAATGTAAAAACAATTCAAAATAAATTCAATAATGGGATGATAAAGGCATTTAAATCGAGTAATAAGGCTTTTCTAGGCATGAATGACTATAAATGAACTTTTCTTAACAATGGATGGCTTTTGCTCCACGTTTCCCGAGGCAAACAATCAATTACAATCTGTTTTAATCAAAAAATGTAAAAACAATTCAAAATAAATTCAATAATGGGATTATAAGGGCATTTAAATCGAGTAATAAGGCTTTTCTAGGCATGAGTGACTATAAATGATCTTTTCTTGACAATGGATGGCTTTCGTTCCATGTTTCCCGAGATAAACAATCTATTACAATCTGTTTTAATCAAAAACTGTAAAAAAAATCAAAATAAATTCAATAATGGGATTATAAAGGCATTTAAACCGAGTAATAAGGCTTCTCTAGGCATGAGTGACTATAAATGAACTTTTCTTGACAATGGATGGCTTTTGCTCCACGCTTCCCGAGGCAAACAATCAATTACAATATGTTTTAATCAAAAAATGTAAAAACAATTCAAAATAAATTCAATAATGGGATGATAAAGGCATTTAAATCGAGTAATAAGGCTTTTCTAGGCATGAGTGACTATAAATGAACTTTTCTTAACAATGGATGGCTTTTGCTCCACGTTTCCCGAGGCAAACAATCAATTACAATCTGTTTTAATCAAAAAATGTAAAAACAATTCAAAATAAATTCAATAATGGGATTATAAGGGCATTTAAACCGAGTTATAAGGCTTTTCTAGGCATGAGTGACTATAAATGAACTTTTCTTGACAATGGATGGCTTTCGCTCTATGTTTCCCGAGGCAAACAATCAATTACAATCTGTTTTAATCAAAAAATGTCAAAAAAGTTCAAAATAAATTCAATAATGGGATTATAAAGGCATTTAAACCGAGTAATAAGGCTTTTCTAGGCATGAGTGACTATAAATGATGTTTTCTTGACAATGGATGGCTTTCGTTCCATGTTTCCCGAGATAAACAATGTATTAGAATCTGTTTTAATAAAAAAATGTAAAAATAATTCAAAATAAATTCGATAATGGGATTATAAGGGCATTTAAATCGAGTAATAAGGCTTTTCTAGGCATGAGTGACTATAAATGATCTTTTCTTGACAATGGATGGCTTTCGTTCCATGTTTCTCGAGATAAACAATCTATTACAATCTGATTTAATGAAAAACTGTAAAAAAAAATCAAAATAAATTCAATAATGGGATTATAAAGGCATTTAAACCGAGTAATAAGGCTTCTCTAGGCATGAGTGACTGTAAATGAACTTTTCTTGACAATGGATGGCTTTTGCTCCACGCTTCCCGAGGCAAACATTCAATTACAATCTGTTTAATCAAAAAATGTCAAAAAAGTTCAAAATAAATTCAATAATGGGATGATAAAGGCATTTAAACCGAGTAATAAGGCTTTTCTACGCATGAGTGACTATAAATGATGTTTTCTTGACAATGGATGGCTTTCGTTCCATGTTTCCCAAGATAAACAATGTATTAGAATCTGTTTTAATCAAAAAATGTAAAAAAACTTCAAAATAAATTCAATAATGGGATTATAAAGGCATTTAAACCGAGTAATATGGCTTTTCTAGGCATGAGTGACTATAAATGAACTTTTCTTGACAATGGATGGCTTTTGCTCCTCGTTTCCCGAGGCAAACAATCAATTACAATATGTTTTAATCAAAAAATGTAAAAACAATTCAAAATAAATTCAATAATGGGATTATAAAGGCATTTAAATCGAGTAATAAGGCTTTTCTAGGCATGAGTGACTATAAATGATCTTTTCTTGACAATGGATGGCTTTCGTTCCATGTTTCCCGAGATAAACAATCTATTACAATCTGATTTAATGAAAAACTGTAAAAAAAAAATCAAAATAAATTCAATAATGGGATTATAAAGGCATTTAAACCGAGTAATAAGGCTTCTCTAGGCATGAGTGACTATAAATGAACTTTTCTTGACAATGGATGGCTTTTGCTCCACCTTTCCCGAGGCAAACAATCAATTACAATATGTTTTAATCAAAAAATGTAAAAACAATCCAAAATAAATTCAATAATGGGATTATAAAGGCATTTAAATCGAGTAATAAGGCTTTTCTAGGCATGAGTGACTATAAATGAACTTTCCTTGACAATGGATGGCTTTTGCTCCACGTTTCCCGAGGCAAACAATCAATTACAATCTGTTTTAATAAAAAAATATAAAAATAATTCAAAATAAATTCAATAATGGGATTATAAGGGCATTTAAACCGAGTAATAAGGCTTTTCTAGGCATGAGTGACTATAAATGAACTTTTCTTGATAATGGATGGCTTTTGCTCCACGTTTCCTGAGGCAAACAATCAATTACAATCTGTTTTAATAAAAAAATGTAAAAATAATTCAAAATAAATTCAATAATGGGATTATAAAGGCATTTAAACCGAGTAATAAGGCTTTTCTAGGCATGAGTGACTATAAATGATGTTTTCTTGACAATGGATGGCTTTCGTTCCATGTTTCCCGAGATAAACAATATATTACAATCTGTTTTAATCAAAAAATGTAAAAAAAATTCAAAATAAATTCAATAATGGGATTATAAAAGCATTTAAACCGAGTAATAAGGCTTTTCTAGGCATGAGTGACTATAAATGATCTTTTCTTGACAATGGATGGCTTTCGTTCCATGTTTCCCGAGATAAACAATCTATTACAATCTGTTTTAATCAAAAACTGTAAAAAAAATCAAAATAAATTCAATAATGGGATTATAAAGGCATTTAAACCGAGTAATAAGGCTTCTCTAGGCATGAGTGACTATAAATGAACTTTTCTTGACAATGGATGGGTTTTGCTCCACGCTTCCCGAGGCAAACAATCAATTACAATATGTTTTAATCAAAAAATGTAAAAACAATTCAAAATAAATTCAATAATGGGATGATAAAGGCATTTAAATCGAGTAATAAGGCTTTTCTAGGCATGAGTGACTATAAATGAACTTTTCTTAACAATGGATGGCTTTTGCTCCACGTTTCCCGAGGCAAACAATCAATTACAATCTGTTTTAATCAAAAAATGTAAAAACAATTCAAAATAAATTCAATAATGGGATTATAAGGGCATTTAAATCGAGTAATAAGGCTTTTCTAGGCATGAGTGACTATAAATGATCTTTTCTTGACAATGGATGGCTTTCGTTCCATGTTTCCCTAGATAAACAATCTATTACAATCTGTTTTAATCAAAAACTGTAAAAAAAATCAAAATAAATTCAATAATGGGATTATAAAGGCATTTAAACCGAGTAATAAGGCTTCTCTAGGCATGAGTGACTATAAATGAACTTTTCTTGACAATGGATGGCTTTTGCTCCACGCTTCCCGAGGCAAACAATCAATTACAATATGTTTTAATCAAAAAATGTAAAAACAATTCAAAATAAATTCAATAATGGGATGATAAAGGCATTTAAATCGAGTAATAAGGCTTTTCTAGGCATGAGTGACTATAAATGAACTTTTCTTAACAATGGATGGCTTTTGCTCCACGTTTCCCGAGGCAAACAATCAATTACAATCTGTTTTAATCAAAAAATGTAAAAACAATTCAAAATAAATTCAATAATGGGATTATAAGGGCATTTAAACCGAGTTATAAGGCTTTTCTAGGCATGAGTGACTATAAATGAACTTTTCTTGACAATGGATGGCTTTCGCTCTATGTTTCCCGAGGCAAACAATCAATTACAATCTGTTTTAATCAAAAAATGTCAAAAAAGTTCAAAATAAATTCAATAATGGGATTATAAAGGCATTTAAACCGAGTAATAAGGCTTTTCTAGGCATGAGTGACTATAAATGATGTTTTCTTGACAATGGATGGCTTTCGTTCCATGTTTCCCGAGATAAACAATGTATTAGAATCTGTTTTAATAAAAAAATGTAAAAATAATTCAAAATAAATTCGATAATGGGATTATAAGGGCATTTAAATCGAGTAATAAGGCTTTTCTAGGCATGAGTGACTATAAATGATCTTTTCTTGACAATGGATGGCTTTCGTTCCATGTTTCTCGAGATAAACAATCTATTACAATCTGATTTAATGAAAAACTGTAAAAAAAAATCAAAATAAATTCAATAATGGGATTATAAAGGCATTTAAACCGAGTAATAAGGCTTCTCTAGGCATGAGTGACTATAAATGAACTTTTCTTGACAATGGATGGCTTTTGCTCCACGCTTCCCGAGGCAAACAATCAATTACAATATGTTTTAATCAAAAAATGTAAAAACAATTCAAAATAAATTCAATAATGGGATGATAAAGGCATTTAAATCGAGTAATAAGGCTTTTCTAGGCATGAGTGACTATAAATGAACTTTTCTTAACAATGGATGGCTTTTGCTCCACGTTTCCCGAGGCAAACAATCAATTACAATCTGTTTTAATCAAAAAATGTAAAAACAATTCAAAATAAATTCAATAATGGGATTATAAGGGCATTTAAACCGAGTTATAAGGCTTTTCTAGGCATGAGTGACTATAAATGAACTTTTCTTGACAATGGATGGCTTTCGCTCTATGTTTCCCGAGGCAAACAATCAATTACAATCTGTTTTAATCAAAAAATGTCAAAAAAGTTCAAAATAAATTCAATAATGGGATTATAAAGGCATTTAAACCGAGTAATAAGGCTTTTCTAGGCATGAGTGACTATAAATGATGTTTTCTTGACAATGGATGGCTTTCGTTCCATGTTTCCCGAGATAAACAATGTATTAGAATCTGTTTTAATAAAAAAATGTAAAAATAATTCAAAATAAATTCGATAATGGGATTATAAGGGCATTTAAATCGAGTAATAAGGCTTTTCTAGGCATGAGTGACTATAAATGATCTTTTCTTGACAATGGATGGCTTTCGTTCCATGTTTCTCGAGATAAACAATCTATTACAATCTGATTTAATGAAAAACTGTAAAAAAAAATCAAAATAAATTCAATAATGGGATTATAAAGGCATTTAAATCGAGTAATAAGGCTTTTCTAGGCATGAGTGACTATAAATGAACTTTCCTTGACAATGGATGGCTTTTGCTCCACGTTTCCCGAGGCAAACAATCAATTACAATCTGTTTTAATAAAAAAATATAAAAATAATTCAAAATAAATTCAATAATGGGATTATAAGGGCATTTAAACCGAGTAATAAGGCTTTTCTAGGCATGAGTGACTATAAATGAACTTTTCTTGATAATGGATGGCTTTTGCTCCACGTTTCCCGAGGCAAACAATCAATTACAATATGTTTTAATCAAAAAATGTAAAAACAATCCAAAATAAATTCAATAATGGGATTATAAAGGCATTTAAATCGAGTAATAAGGCTTTTCTAGGCATGAGTGACTATAAATGAACTTTCCTTGACAATGGATGGCTTTTGCTCCACGTTTCCCGAGGCAAACAATCAATTACAATATGTTTTAATCAAAAAATGTAAAAACAATCCAAAATAAATTCAATAATGGGATTATAAAGGCATTTAAATCGAGTAATAAGGCTTTTCTAGGCATGAGTGACTATAAATGAACTTTCCTTGACAATGGATGGCTTTTGCTCCACGTTTCCCGAGGCAAACAATCAATTACAATCTGTTTTAATAAAAAAATATAAAAATAATTCAAAATAAATTCAATAATGGGATTATAAGGGCATTTAAACCGAGTAATAAGGCTTTTCTAGGCATGAGTGACTATAAATGAACTTTTCTTGATAATGGATGGCTTTTGCTCCACGTTTCCCGAGGCAAACAATCAATTACATTCTGTTTTAATAAAAAAATGTAAAAATAATTCAAAATAAATTCAATAATGGGATTATAAAGGCATTTAAACCGAGTAATAAGGCTTTTCTAGGCATGAGTGACTATAAATGATGTTTTCTTGACAATGGATGGCTTTCGTTCCATGTTTCCCGAGATAAACAATATATTACAATCTGTTTTAATCAAAAAATGTAAAAAAAATTCAAAATAAATTCAATAATGGGATTATAAAAGCATTTAAACCGAGTAATAAGGCTTTTCTAGGCATGAGTGACTATAAATGATCTTTTCATGACAATGGATGGCTTTCGTTCCATGTTTCCCGAGATAAACAATCTATTACAATCTGTTTTAATCAAAAACTGTAAAAAAAATCAAAATAAATTCAATAATGGGATTATAAAGGCATTTAAACCGAGTAATAAGGCTTCTCTAGGCATGAGTGACTATAAATGAACTTTTCTTGACAATGGATGGGTTTTGCTCCACGCTTCCCGAGGCAAACAATCAATTACAATATGTTTTAATCAAAAAATGTAAAAACAATTCAAAATAAATTCAATAATGGGATGATAAAGGCATTTAAATCGAGTAATAAGGCTTTTCTAGGCATGAGTGACTATAAATGAACTTTTCTTAACAATGGATGGCTTTTGCTCCACGTTTCCCGAGGCAAACAATCAATTACAATCTGTTTTAATCAAAAAATGTAAAAACAATTCAAAATAAATTCAATAATGGGATTATAAGGGCATTTAAATCGAGTAATAAGGCTTTTCTAGGCATGAGTGACTATAAATGATCTTTTCTTGACAATGGATGGCTTTCGTTCCATGTTTCCCGAGATAAACAATCTATTACAATCTGTTTTAATCAAAAACTGTAAAAAAAATCAAAATAAATTCAATAATGGGATTATAAAGGCATTTAAACCGAGTAATAAGGCTTCTCTAGGCATGAGTGACTATAAATGAACTTTTCTTGACAATGGATGGCTTTTGCTCCACGCTTCCCGAGGCAAACAATCAATTACAATATGTTTTAATCAAAAAATGTAAAAACAATTCAAAATAAATTCAATAATGGGATGATAAAGGCATTTAAATCGAGTAATAAGGCTTTTCTAGGCATGAGTGACTATAAATGAACTTTTCTTAACAATGGATGGCTTTTGCTCCACGTTTCCCGAGGCAAACAATCAATTACAATCTGTTTTAATCAAAAAATGTAAAAACAATTCAAAATAAATTCAATAATGGGATTATAAGGGCATTTAAACCGAGTTATAAGGCTTTTCTAGGCATGAGTGACTATAAATGAACTTTTCTTGACAATGGATGGCTTTCGCTCTATGTTTCCCGAGGCAAACAATCAATTACAATCTGTTTTAATCAAAAAATGTCAAAAAAGTTCAAAATAAATTCAATAATGGGATTATAAAGGCATTTAAACCGAGTAATAAGGCTTTTCTAGGCATGAGTGACTATAAATGATGTTTTCTTGACAATGGATGGCTTTCGTTCCATGTTTCCCGAGATAAACAATGTATTAGAATCTGTTTTAATAAAAAAATGTAAAAATAATTCAAAATAAATTCGATAATGGGATTATAAGGGCATTTAAATCGAGTAATAAGGCTTTTCTAGGCATGAGTGACTATAAATGATCTTTTCTTGACAATGGATGGCTTTCGTTCCATGTTTCTCGAGATAAACAATCTATTACAATCTGATTTAATGAAAAACTGTAAAAAAAAATCAAAATAAATTCAATAATGGGATTATAAAGGCATTTAAACCGAGTAATAAGCCTTCTCTAGGCATGAGTGACTCTAAATGAACTTTTCTTGACAATGGATGGCTTTTGCTCCACGCTTCCCGAGGCAAACAATCAATTACAATATGTTTTAATCAAAAAATGTAAAAACAATTCAAAATAAATTCAATAATGGGATGATAAAGGCATTTAAATCGAGTAATAAGGCTTTTCTAGGCATGAGTGACTATAAATGAACTTTTCTTAACAATGGATGGCTTTTGCTCCACGTTTCCCGAGGCAAACAATCAATTACAATCTGTTTTAATAAAAAAATATAAAAATAATTCAAAATAAATTCAATAATGGGATTATAAAGGCATTTAAACCGAGTAATAAGGCTTCTCTAGGCATGAGTGACTATAAATGAACTTTTCTTGACAATGGATGGCTTTTGCTCCACGCTTCTCGAGGCAAACAATCAATTACAATATGTTTTAATCAAAAAATGTAAAAACAATTCAAAATAAATTCAATAATGGGATGATAAAGGCATTTAAATCGAGTAATAAGGCTTTTCTAGGCATGAATGACTATAAATGAACTTTTCTTAACAATGGATGGCTTTTGCTCCACGTTTCCCGAGGCAAACAATCAATTACAATATGTTTTAATCAAAAAATGTAAAAACAATTCAAAATAAATTCAATAATGGGATGATAAAGGCATTTAAATCGAGTAATAAGGCTTTTCTAGGCATGAGTGACTATAAATGATCTTTTCTTGACAATGGATGGCTTTCGTTCCATGTTTCTCGAGATAAACAATCTATTACAATCTGATTTAATGAAAAACTGTAAAAAAAAATCAAAATAAAATCAATAATGGGATTATAAAGGCATTTAAACCGAGTAATAAGGCTTCTCTAGGCATGAGTGACTGTAAATGAACTTTTCTTGACAATGGATGGCTTTTGCTCCACGCTTCCCGAGGCAAACATTCAATTACAATCTGTTTAATCAAAAAATGTCAAAAAAGTTCAAAATAAATTCAATAATGGGATTATAAAGGCATTTAAACCGAGTAATAAGGCTTTTCTAGGCATGAGTGACTATAAATGATGTTTTCTTGACAATGGATGGCTTTCGTTCCATGTTTCCCGAGATAAACAATGTATTAGAATCTGTTTTAATAAAAAAATGTAAAAATAATTCAAAATAAATTCGATAATGGGATTATAAGGGCATTTAAATCGAGTAATAAGGCTTTTCTAGGCATGAGTGACTATAAATGATCTTTTCTTGACAATGGATGGCTTTCGTTCCATGTTTCTCGAGATAAACAATCTATTACAATCTGATTTAATGAAAAACTGTAAAAAAAAATCAAAATAAATTCAATAATGGGATTATAAAGGCATTTAAACCGAGTAATAAGCCTTCTCTAGGCATGAGTGACTGTAAATGAACTTTTCTTGACAATGGATGGCTTTTGCTCCACGCTTCCCGAGGCAAACAATCAATTACAATATGTTTTAATCAAAAAATGTAAAAACAATTCAAAATAAATTCAATAATGGGATGATAAAGGCATTTAAATCGAGTAATAAGGCTTTTCTAGGCATGAGTGACTATAAATGAACTTTTCTTAACAATGGATGGCTTTTGCTCCACGTTTCCCGAGGCAAACAATCAATTACAATCTGTTTTAATCAAAAAATGTAAAAACAATTCAAAATAAATTCAATAATGGGATTATAAGGGCATTTAAACCGAGTTATAAGGCTTTTCTAGGCATGAGTGACTATAAATGAACTTTTCTTGACAATGGATGGCTTTCGCTCTATGTTTCCCGAGGCAAACAATCAATTACAATCTGTTTTAATCAAAAAATGTCAAAAAAGTTCAAAATAAATTCAATAATGGGATTATAAAGGCATTTAAACCGAGTAATAAGGCTTTTTCTAGGCATGAGTGACTATAAATGATGTTTTCTTGACAATGGATGGCTTTCGTTCCATGTTTCCCGAGATAAACAATGTATTAGAATCTGTTTTAATAAAAAAATGTAAAAATAATTCAAAATAAATTCGATAATGGGATTATAAGGGCATTTAAATCGAGTAATAAGGCTTTTCTAGGCATGAGTGACTATAAATGATCTTTTCTTGACAATGGATGGCTTTCGTTCCATGTTTCTCGAGATAAACAATCTATTACAATCTGATTTAATGAAAAACTGTAAAAAAAAATCAAAATAAATTCAATAATGGGATTATAAAGGCATTTAAACCGAGTAATAAGGCTTCTCTAGGCATGAGTGACTGTAAATGAACTTTTCTTGACAATGGATGGCTTTTGCTCCACGCTTCCCGAGGCAAACATTCAATTACAATCTGTTTAATCAAAAAATGTCAAAAAAGTTCAAAATAAATTCAATAATGGGATTATAAAGGCATTTAAACCGAGTAATAAGGCTTTTCTAGGCATGAGTGACTATAAATGATGTTTTCTTGAAAATGGATGGCTTTCGTTCCATGTTTCCCGAGATAAACAATGTATTAGAATCTGTTTTAATAAAAAAATGTAAAAATAATTCAAAATAAATTCGATAATGGGATTATAAGGGCATTTAAATCGAGTAATAAGGCTTTTCTAGGCATGAGTGACTATAAATGATCTTTTCTTGACAATGGATGGCTTTCGTTCCATGTTTCTCGAGATAAACAATCTATTACAATCTGATTTAATGAAAAACTGTAAAAAAAAATCAAAATAAATTCAATAATGGGATTATAAAGGCATTTAAACCGAGTAATAAGGCTTCTCTAGGCATGAGTGACTATAAATGAACTTTTCTTGACAATGGATGGCTTTTGCTCCACGCTTCCCGAGGCAAACAATCAATTACAATATGTTTTAATCAAAAAATGTAAAAACAATTCAAAATAAATTCAATAATGGGATGATAAAGGCATTTAAATCGAGTAATAAGGCTTTTCTAGGCATGAGTGACTATAAATGAACTTTTCTTAACAATGGATGGCTTTTGCTCCACGTTTCCCGAGGCAAACAATCAATTACAATCTGTTTTAATCAAAAAATGTAAAAACAATTCAAAATAAATTCAATAATGGGATTATAAGGGCATTTAAACCGAGTTATAAGGCTTTTCTAGGCATGAGTGACTATAAATGAACTTTTCTTGACAATGGATGGCTTTCGCTCTATGTTTCCCGAGGCAAACAATCAATTACAATCTGTTTTAATCAAAAAATGTCAAAAAAGTTCAAAATAAATTCAATAATGGGATTATAAAGGCATTTAAACCGAGTAATAAGGCTTTTCTAGGCATGAGTGACTATAAATGATGTTTTCTTGACAATGGATGGCTTTCGTTCCATGTTTCCCGAGATAAACAATGTATTAGAATCTGTTTTAATAAAAAAATGTAAAAATAATTCAAAATAAATTCGATAATGGGATTATAAGGGCATTTAAATCGAGTAATAAGGCTTTTCTAGGCATGAGTGACTATAAATGATCTTTTCTTGACAATGGATGGCTTTCGTTCCATGTTTCTCGAGATAAACAATCTATTACAATCTGATTTAATGAAAAACTGTAAAAAAAAATCAAAATAAATTCAATAATGGGATTATAAAGGCATTTAAACCGAGTAATAAGGCTTCTCTAGGCATGAGTGACTGTAAATGAACTTTTCTTGACAATGGATGGCTTTTGCTCCACGCTTCCCGAGGCAAACATTCAATTACAATCTGTTTAATCAAAAAATGTCAAAAAAGTTCAAAATAAATTCAATAATGGGATTATAAAGGAATTTAAACCGAGTAATAAGGCTTTTCTACGCATGAGTGACTATAAATGATGTTTTCTTGACAATGGATGGCTTTCGTTCCATGTTTCCCGAGATAAACAATGTATTAGAATCTGTTTTAATAAAAAAATGTAAAAATAATTCAAAATAAATTCAATAATGGGATTATAAGGGCATTTAAATCGAGTAATAAGGCTTTTCTAGGCATGAGTGACTATAAATGATCTTTTCTTGACAATGGATGGCTTTCGTTCCATGTTTCCCGAGATAAACAATCTATTACAATCTGATTTAATGAAAAACTGTAAAAAAAAATCAAAATAAATTCAATAATGGGATTATAAAGGCATTTAAACCGAGTAATAAGGCTTCTCTAGGCATGAGTGACTGTAAATGAACTTTTCTTGACAATGGATGGCTTTTGCTCCACGCTTCCCGAGGCAAACATTCAATTACAATCTGTTTAATCAAAAAATGTCAAAAAAGTTCAAAATAAATTCAATAATGGGATCATAAAGGCATTTAAACCGAGTAATAAGGCTTTTCTACGCATGAGTGACTATAAATGATGTTTTCTTGACAATGGATGGCTTTCGTTCCATGTTTCCCAAGATAAACAATGTATTAGAATCTGTTTTAATCAAAAAATGTAAAAAAACTTCAAAATAAATTCAATAATGGGATTATAAAGGCATTTAAACCGAGTAATATGGCTTTTCTAGGCATGAGTGACTATAAATGAACTTTTCTTGACAATGGATGGCTTTTGCTCCTCGTTTCCCGAGGCAAACAATCAATTACAATATGTTTTAATCAAAAAATGTAAAAACAATTCAAAATAAATTCAATAATGGGATTATAAAGGCATTTAAATCGAGTAATAAGGCTTTTCTAGGAATGAGTGACTATAAATGATCTTTTCTTGACAATGGATGGCTTTCGTTCCATGTTTCCCGAGATAAACAATCTATTACAATCTGATTTAATGAAAAATTGTAAAAAAAAATCAAAATAAATTCAATAATGGGATTATAAAGGCATTTAAACCGAGTAATAAGGCTTCTCTAGGCATGAGTGACTATAAATGAACTTTTCTTGACAATGGATGGCTTTTGCTCCACGTTTCCCGAGGCAAACAATCAATTACAATATGTTTTAATCAAAAAATGTAAAAACAATCCAAAATAAATTCAATAATGGGATTATAAAGGCATTTAAATCGAGTAATAAGGCTTTTCTAGGCATGAGTGACTATAAATGAACTTTCCTTGACAATGGATGGCTTTTGCTCCACGTTTCCCGAGGCAAACAATCAATTACAATCTGTTTTAATAAAAAAATATAAAAATAATTCAAAATAAATTCAATAATGGGATTATAAGGGCATTTAAACCGAGTAATAAGGCTTTTCTAGGCATGAGTGACTATAAATGAACTTTTCTTGATAATGGATGGCTTTTGCTCCACGTTTCCCGAGGCAAACAATCAATTACAATCTGTTTTAATAAAAAAATGTAAAAATAATTCAAAATAAATTCAATAATGGGATTATAAAGGCATTTAAACCGAGTAATAAGGCTTTTCTAGGCATGAGTGACTATAAATGATGTTTTCTTGACAATGGATGGCTTTCGTTCCATGTTTCCCGAGATAAACAATATATTACAATCTGTTTTAATCAAAAAATGTAAAAAAAATTCAAAATAAATTCAGTAATGGGATTATAAAAGCATTTAAACCGAGTAATAAGGCTTTTCTAGGCATGAGTGACTATAAATGATCTTTTCTTGACAATGGATGGCTTTCGTTCCATGTTTCCCGAGATAAACAATCTATTACAATCTGTTTTAATCAAAAACTGTAAAAAAAATCAAAATAAATTCAATAATGGGATTATAAAGGCATTTAAACCGAGTAATAAGGCTTCTCTAGGCATGAGTGACTATAAATGAACTTTTCTTGACAATGGATGGGTTTTGCTCCACGCTTCCCGAGGCAAACAATCAATTACAATATGTTTTAATCAAAAAATGTAAAAACAATTCAAAATAAATTCAATAATGGGATGATAAAGGCATTTAAATCGAGTAATAAGGCTTTTCTAGGCATGAGTGACTATAAATGAACTTTTCTTAACAATGGATGGCTTTTGCTCCACGTTTCCCGAGGCAAACAATCAATTACAATCTGTTTTAATCAAAAAATGTAAAAACAATTCAAAATAAATTCAATAATGGGATTATAAGGGCATTTAAATCGAGTAATAAGGCTTTTCTAGGCATGAGTGACTATAAATGATCTTTTCTTGACAATGGATGGCTTTCGTTCCATGTTTCCCGAGATAAACAATCTATTACAATCTGTTTTAATCAAAAACTGTAAAAAAAATCAAAATAAATTCAATAATGGGATTATAAAGGCATTTAAACCGAGTAATAAGGCTTCTCTAGGCATGAGTGACTATAAATGAACTTTTCTTGACAATGGATGGCTTTTGCTCCACGCTTCCCGAGGCAAACAATCAATTACAATATGTTTTAATCAAAAAATGTAAAAACAATTCAAAATAAATTCAATAATGGGATGATAAAGGCATTTAAATCGAGTAATAAGGCTTTTCTAGGCATGAGTGACTATAAATGAACTTTTCTTAACAATGGATGGCTTTTGCTCCACGTTTCCCGAGGCAAACAATCAATTACAATCTGTTTTAATCAAAAAATGTAAAAACAATTCAAAATAAATTCAATAATGGGATTATAAGGGCATTTAAACCGAGTTATAAGGCTTTTCTAGGCATGAGTGACTATAAATGAACTTTTCTTGACAATGGATGGCTTTCGCTCTATGTTTCCCGAGGCAAACAATCAATTACAATCTGTTTTAATCAAAAAATGTCAAAAAAGTTCAAAATAAATTCAATAATGGGATTATAAAGGCATTTAAACCGAGTAATAAGGCTTTTCTAGGCATGAGTGACTATAAATGATGTTTTCTTGACAATGGATGGCTTTCGTTCCATGTTTCCCGAGATAAACAATGTATTAGAATCTGTTTTAATAAAAAAATGTAAAAATAATTCAAAATAAATTCGATAATGGGATTATAAGGGCATTTAAATCGAGTAATAAGGCTTTTCTAGGCATGAGTGACTATAAATGATCTTTTCTTGACAATGGATGGCTTTCGTTCCATGTTTCTCGAGATAAACAATCTATTACAATCTGATTTAATGAAAAACTGTAAAAAAAAATCAAAATAAATTCAATAATGGGATTATAAAGGCATTTAAACCGAGTAATAAGGCTTCTCTAGGCATGAGTGACTGTAAATGAACTTTTCTTGACAATGGATGGCTTTTGCTCCACGCTTCCCGAGGCAAACATTCAATTACAATCTGTTTAATCAAAAAATGTCAAAAAAGTTCAAAATAAATTCAATAATGGGATTATAAAGGCATTTAAACCGAGTAATAAGGCTTTTCTAGGCATGAGTGACTATAAATGATGTTTTCTTGACAATGGATGGCTTTCGTTCCATGTTTCCCGAGATAAACAATGTATTAGAATCTGTTTTAATAAAAAAATGTAAAAATAATTCAAAATAAATTCAATAATGGAATTATAAGGGCATTTAAATCGAGTAATAAGGCTTTTCTAGGCATGAGTGACTATAAATGATCTTTTCTTGACAATGGATGGCTTTCGTTCCATGTTTCCCGAGATAAACAATCTATTACAATCTGATTTAATGAAAAACTGTAAAAAAAAATCAAAATAAATTCAATAATGGGATTATAAAGGCATTTAAACCGAGTAATAAGGCTTCTCTAGGCATGAGTGACTGTAAATGAACTTTTCTTGACAATGGATGGCTTTTGCTCCACGCTTCCCGAGGCAAACATTCAATTACAATCTGTTTAATCAAAAAATGTCAAAAAAGTTCAAAATAAATTCAATAATGGGATTATAAAGGCATTTAAACCGAGTAATAAGGCTTTTCTACGCATGAGTGACTATAAATGATGTTTTCTTGACAATGGATGGCTTTCGTTCCATGTTTCCCAAGATAAACAATCAATTACAATCTGTTTTAATCAAAAAATGTCAAAAAAGTTCAAAATAAATTCAATAATGGGATTATAAAGGCATTTAAACCGAGTAATAAGGCTTTTCTAGGCATGAGTGACTATAAATGATGTTTTCTTGACAATGGATGGCTTTCGTTCCATGTTTCCCGAGATAAACAATGTATTAGAATCTGTTTTAATAAAAAAATGTAAAAATAATTCAAAATAAATTCGATAATGGGATTATAAGGGCATTTAAATCGAGTAATAAGGCTTTTCTAGGCATGAGTGACTATAAATGATCTTTTCTTGACAATAGATGGCTTTCGTTCCATGTTTCTCGAGATAAACAATCTATTACAATCTGATTTAATGAAAAACTGTAAAAAAAAATCAAAATAAATTCAATAATGGGATTATAAAGGCATTTAAACCGAGTAATAAGGCTTCTCTAGGCATGAGTGACTGTAAATGAACTTTTCTTGACAATGGATGGCTTTTGCTCCACGCTTCCCGAGGCAAACATTCAATTACAATCTGTTTAATCAAAAAATGTCAAAAAAGTTCAAAATAAATTCAATAATGGGATTATAAAGGCATTTAAACCGAGTAATAAGGCTTTTCTACGCATGAGTGACTATAAATGATGTTTTCTTGACAATGGATGGCTTTCGTTCCATGTTTCCCAAGATAAACAATGTATTAGAATCTGTTTTAATCAAAAAATGTAAAAAAACTTCAAAATAAATTCAATAATGGGATTATAAAGGCATTTAAACCGAGTAATATGGCTTTTCTAGGCATGAGTGACTATAAATGAACTTTTCTTGACAATGGATGGCTTTTGCTCCTCGTTTCCCGAGGCAAACAATCAATTACAATATGTTTTAATCAAAAAATGTAAAAACAATTCAAAATAAATTCAATAATGGGATTATAAAGGCATTTAAATCGAGTAATAAGGCTTTTCTAGGCATGAGTGACTATAAATGATCTTTTCTTGACAATGGATGGCTTTCGTTCCATGTTTCCCGAGATAAACAATCTATTACAATCTGATTTAATGAAAAATTGTAAAAAAAAATCAAAATAAATTCAATAATGGGATTATAAAGGCATTTAAACCGAGTAATAAGGCTTCTCTAGGCATGAGTGACTATAAATGAACTTTTCTTGACAATGGATGGCTTTTGCTCCACGTTTCCCGAGGCAAACAATCAATTACAATATGTTTTAATCAAAAAATGTAAAAACAATCCAAAATAAATTCAATAATGGGATTATAAAGGCATTTAAATCGAGTAATAAGGCTTTTCTAGGCATGAGTGACTATAAATGAACTTTCCTTGACAATGGATGGCTTTTGCTCCACGTTTCCCGAGGCAAACAATCAATTACAATCTGTTTTAATAAAAAAATATAAAAATAATTCAAAATAAATTCAATAATGGGATTATAAGGGCATTTAAACCGAGTAATAAGGCTTTTCTAGGCATGAGTGACTATAAATGAACTTTTCCTGATAATGGATGGCTTTTGCTCCACGTTTCCCGAGGCAAACAATCAATTACAATCTGTTTTAATAAAAAAATGTAAAAATAATTCAAAATAAATTCAATAATGGGATTATAAAGGCATTTAAACCGAGTAATAAGGCTTTTCTAGGCATGAGTGACTATAAATGATGTTTTCTTGACAATGGATGGCTTTCGTTCCATGTTTCCCGAGATAAACAATATATTACAATCTGTTTTAATCAAAAAATGTAAAAAAAATTCAAAATAAATTCAGTAATGGGATTATAAAAGCATTTAAACCGAGTAATAAGGCTTTTCTAGGCATGAGTGACTATAAATGATCTTTTCTTGACAATGGATGGCTTTCGTTCCATGTTTCCCGAGATAAACAATCTATTACAATCTGTTTTAATCAAAAACTGTAAAAAAAATCAAAATAAATTCAATAATGGGATTATAAAGGCATTTAAACCGAGTAATAAGGCTTCTCTAGGCATGAGTGACTATAAATGAACTTTTCTTGACAATGGATGGGTTTTGCTCCACGCTTCCCGAGACAAACAATCAATTACAATATGTTTTAATCAAAAAATGTAAAAACAATTCAAAATAAATTCAATAATGGGATGATAAAGGCATTTAAATCGAGTAATAAGGCTTTTCTAGGCATGAGTGACTATAAATGAACTTTTCTTAACAATGGATGGCTTTTGCTCCACGTTTCCCGAGGCAAACAATCAATTACAATCTGTTTTAATCAAAAAATGTAAAAACAATTCAAAATAAATTCAATAATGGGATTATAAGGGCATTTAAATCGAGTAATAAGGCTTTTCTAGGCATGAGTGACTATAAATGATCTTTTCTTGACAATGGATGGCTTTCGTTCCATGTTTCCCGAGATAAACAATCTATTACAATCTGTTTTAATCAAAAACTGTAAAAAAAATCAAAATAAATTCAATAATGGGATTATAAAGGCATTTAAACCGAGTAATAAGGCTTCTCTAGGCATGAGTGACTATAAATGAACTTTTCTTGACAATGGATGGCTTTTGCTCCACGCTTCCCGAGGCAAACAATCAATTACAATATGTTTTAATCAAAAAATGTAAAAACAATTCAAAATAAATTCAATAATGGGATGATAAAGGCATTTAAATCGAGTAATAAGGCTTTTCTAGGCATGAGTGACTATAAATGAACTTTTCTTAACAATGGATGGCTTTTGCTCCACGTTTCCCGAGGCAAACAATCAATTACAATCTGTTTTAATCAAAAAATGTAAAAACAATTCAAAATAAATTCAATAATGGGATTATAAGGGCATTTAAACCGAGTTATAAGGCTTTTCTAGGCATGAGTGACTATAAATGAACTTTTCTTGACAATGGATGGCTTTCGCTCTATGTTTCCCGAGGCAAACAATCAATTACAATCTGTTTTAATCAAAAAATGTCAAAAAAGTTCAAAATAAATTCAATAATGGGATTATAAAGGCATTTAAACCGAGTAATAAGGCTTTTCTAGGCATGAGTGACTATAAATGATGTTTTCTTGACAATGGATGGCTTTCGTTCCATGTTTCCCGAGATAAACAATGTATTAGAATCTGTTTTAATAAAAAAATGTAAAAATAATTCAAAATAAATTCGATAATGGGATTATAAGGGCATTTAAATCGAGTAATAAGGCTTTTCTAGGCATGAGTGACTATAAATGATCTTTTCTTGACAATGGATGGCTTTCGTTCCATGTTTCTCGAGATAAACAATCTATTACAATCTGATTTAATGAAAAACTGTAAAAAAAAATCAAAATAAATTCAATAATGGGATTATAAAGGCATTTAAACCGAGTAATAAGGCTTCTCTAGGCATGAGTGACTATAAATGAACTTTTCTTGACAATGGATGGCTTTTGCTCCACGCTTCCCGAGGCAAACAATCAATTACAATATGTTTTAATCAAAAAATGTAAAAACAATTCAAAATAAATTCAATAATGGGATGATAAAGGCATTTAAATCGAGTAATAAGGCTTTTCTAGGCATGAGTGACTATAAATGAACTTTTCTTAACAATGGATGGCTTTTGCTCCACGTTTCCCGAGGCAAACAATCAATTACAATCTGTTTTAATCAAAAAATGTAAAAACAATTCAAAATAAATTCAATAATGGGATTATAAGGGCATTTAAACCGAGTTATAAGGCTTTTCTAGGCATGAGTGACTATAAATGAACTTTTCTTGACAATGGATGGCTTTCGCTCTATGTTTCCCGAGGCAAACAATCAATTACAATCTGTTTTAATCAAAAAATGTCAAAAAAGTTCAAAATAAATTCAATAATGGGATTATAAAGGCATTTAAACCGAGTAATAAGGCTTTTCTAGGCATGAGTGACTATAAATGATGTTTTCTTGACAATGGATGGCTTTCGTTCCATGTTTCCCGAGATAAACAATGTATTAGAATCTGTTTTAATAAAAAAATGTAAAAATAATTCAAAATAAATTCGATAATGGGATTATAAGGGCATTTAAATCGAGTAATAAGGCTTTTCTAGGCATGAGTGACTATAAATGATCTTTTCTTGACAATGGATGGCTTTCGTTCCATGTTTCTCGAGATAAACAATCTATTACAATCTGATTTAATGAAAAACTGTAAAAAAAAATCAAAATAAATTCAATAATGGGATTATAAAGGCATTTAAACCGAGTAATAAGGCTTCTCTAGGCATGAGTGACTGTAAATGAACTTTTCTTGACAATGGATGGCTTTTGCTCCACGCTTCCCGAGGCAAACATTCAATTACAATCTGTTTAATCAAAAAATGTCAAAAAAGTTCAAAATAAATTCAATAATGGGATTATAAAGGCATTTAAACCGAGTAATAAGGCTTTTCTACGCATGAGTGACTATAAATGATGTTTTCTTGACAATGGATGGCTTTCGTTCCATGTTTCCCGAGATAAACAATGTATTAGAATCTGTTTTAATAAAAAAATGTAAAAATAATTCAAAATAAATTCAATAATGGGATTATAAGGGCATTTAAATCGAGTAATAAGGCTTTTCTAGGCATGAGTGACTATAAATGATCTTTTCTTGACAATGGATGGCTTTCGTTCCATGTTTCCCGAGATAAACAATCTATTACAATCTGATTTAATGAAAAACTGTAAAAAAAAATCAAAATAAATTCAATAATGGGATTATAAAGGCATTTAAACCGAGTAATAAGGCTTCTCTAGGCATGAGTGACTATAAATGAACTTTTCTTGACAATGGATGGCTTTTGCTCCACGCTTCCCGAGGCAAACAATCAATTACAATCTGTTTAATCAAAAAATGTCAAAAAAGTTCAAAATAAATTCAATAATGGGATTATAAAGGCATTTAAACCGAGTAATAAGGCTTTTCTAGGCATGAGTGACTATAAATGATGTTTTCTTGACAATGGATGGCTTTTGTTCCATGTTTCCCAAGATAAACAATGTATTAGAATCTGTTTTAATCAAAAAATGTAAAAAAACTTCAAAATAAATTCAATAATGGGATTATAAAGGCATTTAAACCGAGTAATATGGCTTTTCTAGGCATGAGTGACTATAAATGAACTTTTCTTGACAATGGATGGCTTTTGCTCCTCGTTTCCCGAGGCAAACAATCAATTACAATATGTTTTAATCAAAAAATGTAAAAACAATTCAAAATAAATTCAATAATGGGATGATAAAGGCATTTAAATCGAGTAATAAGGCTTTTCTAGGCATGAGTGACTATAAATGAACTTTTCTTAACAATGGATGGCTTTTGCTCCACGTTTCCCGAGGCAAACAATCAATTACAATCTGTTTTAATAAAAAAATGTAAAAATAATTCAAAATAAATTCAATAATGGGATTATAAAGGCATTTAAACCGAGTAATAAGGCTTTTCTAGGCATGAGTGACTATAAATGATGTTTTCTTGACAATGGATGGCTTTCGTTCCATGTTTCCCGAGATAAACAATATATTAGAATCTGTTTTAATCAAAAAATGTAAAAAAAATTCAAAATAAATTCAGTAATGGGATTATAAAAGCATTTAAACCGAGTAATAAGGCTTTTCTAGGCATGAGTGACTATAAATGATCTTTTCTTGACAATGGATGGCTTTCGTTCCATGTTTCCCGAGATAAACAATCTATTACAATCTGTTTTAATCAAAAACTGTAAAAAAAATCAAAATAAATTCAATAATGGGATTATAAAGGCATTTAAACCGAGTAATAAGGCTTCTCTAGGCATGAGTGACTATAAATGAACTTTTCTTGACAATGGATGGGTTTTGCTCCACGCTTCCCGAGACAAACAATCAATTACAATATGTTTTAATCAAAAAATGTAAAAACAATTCAAAATAAATTCAATAATGGGATGATAAAGGCATTTAAATCGAGTAATAAGGCTTTTCTAGGCATGAGTGACTATAAATGAACTTTTCTTAACAATGGATGGCTTTTGCTCCACGTTTCCCGAGGCAAACAATCAATTACAATCTGTTTTAATCAAAAAATGTAAAAACAATTCAAAATAAATTCAATAATGGGATTATAAGGGCATTTAAATCGAGTAATAAGGCTTTTCTAGGCATGAGTGACTATAAATGATCTTTTCTTGACAATGGATGGCTTTCGTTCCATGTTTCCCGAGATAAACAATCTATTACAATCTGTTTTAATCAAAAACTGTAAAAAAAATCAAAATAAATTCAATAATGGGATTATAAAGGCATTTAAACCGAGTAATAAGGCTTCTCTAGGCATGAGTGACTATAAATGAACTTTTCTTGACAATGGATGGCTTTTGCTCCACGCTTCCCGAGGCAAACAATCAATTACAATATGTTTTAATCAAAAAATGTAAAAACAATTCAAAATAAATTCAATAATGGGATGATAAAGGCATTTAAATCGAGTAATAAGGCTTTTCTAGGCATGAGTGACTATAAATGAACTTTTCTTAACAATGGATGGCTTTTGCTCCACGTTTCCCGAGGCAAACAATCAATTACAATCTGTTTTAATCAAAAAATGTAAAAACAATTCAAAATAAATTCAATAATGGGATTATAAGGGCATTTAAACCGAGTTATAAGGCTTTTCTAGGCATGAGTGACTATAAATGAACTTTTCTTGACAATGGATGGCTTTCGCTCTATGTTTCCCGAGGCAAACAATCAATTACAATCTGTTTTAATCAAAAAATGTCAAAAAAGTTCAAAATAAATTCAATAATGGGATTATAAAGGCATTTAAACCGAGTAATAAGGCTTTTCTAGGCATGAGTGACTATAAATGATGTTTTCTTGACAATGGATGGCTTTCGTTCCATGTTTCCCGAGATAAACAATGTATTAGAATCTGTTTTAATAAAAAAATGTAAAAATAATTCAAAATAAATTCGATAATGGGATTATAAGGGCATTTAAATCGAGTAATAAGGCTTTTCTAGGCATGAGTGACTATAAATGATCTTTTCTTGACAATGGATGGCTTTCGTTCCATGTTTCTCGAGATAAACAATCTATTACAATCTGATTTAATGAAAAACTGTAAAAAAAAATCAAAATAAATTCAATAATGGGATTATAAAGGCATTTAAACCGAGTAATAAGGCTTCTCTAGGCATGAGTGACTATAAATGAACTTTTCTTGACAATGGATGGCTTTTGCTCCACGCTTCCCGAGGCAAACAATCAATTACAATATGTTTTAATCAAAAAATGTAAAAACAATTCAAAATAAATTCAATAATGGGATGATAAAGGCATTTAAATCGAGTAATAAGGCTTTTCTAGGCATGAGTGACTATAAATGAACTTTTCTTAACAATGGATGGCTTTTGCTCCACGTTTCCCGAGGCAAACAATCAATTACAATCTGTTTTAATCAAAAAATGTAAAAACAATTCAAAATAAATTCAATAATGGGATTATAAGGGCATTTAAACCGAGTTATAAGGCTTTTCTAGGCATGAGTGACTATAAATGAACTTTTCTTGACAATGGATGGCTTTCGCTCTATGTTTCCCGAGGCAAACAATCAATTACAATCTGTTTTAATCAAAAAATGTCAAAAAAGTTCAAAATAAATTCAATAATGGGATTATAAAGGCATTTAAACCGAGTAATAAGGCTTTTCTAGGCATGAGTGACTATAAATGATGTTTTCTTGACAATGGATGGCTTTCGTTCCATGTTTCCCGAGATAAACAATGTATTAGAATCTGTTTTAATAAAAAAATGTAAAAATAATTCAAAATAAATTCGATAATGGGATTATAAGGGCATTTAAATCGAGTAATAAGGCTTTTCTAGGCATGAGTGACTATAAATGATCTTTTCTTGACAATGGATGGCTTTCGTTCCATGTTTCTCGAGATAAACAATCTATTACAATCTGATTTAATGAAAAACTGTAAAAAAAAATCAAAATAAATTCAATAATGGGATTATAAAGGCATTTAAACCGAGTAATAAGGCTTCTCTAGGCATGAGTGACTGTAAATGAACTTTTCTTGACAATGGATGGCTTTTGCTCCACGCTTCCCGAGGCAAACATTCAATTACAATCTGTTTAATCAAAAAATGTCAAAAAAGTTCAAAATAAATTCAATAATGGGATTATAAAGGCATTTAAACCGAGTAATAAGGCTTTTCTACGCATGAGTGACTATAAATGATGTTTTCTTGACAATGGATGGCTTTCGTTCCATGTTTCCCGAGATAAACAATGTATTAGAATCTGTTTTAATAAAAAAATGTAAAAATAATTCAAAATAAATTCAATAATGGGATTATAAGGGCATTTAAATCGAGTAATAAGGCTTTTCTAGGCATGAGTGACTATAAATGATCTTTTCTTGACAATGGATGGCTTTCGTTCCATGTTTCCCGAGATAAACAATCTATTACAATCTGATTTAATGAAAAACTGTAAAAAAAAATCAAAATAAATTCAATAATGGGATTATAAAGGCATTTAAACCGAGTAATAAGGCTTCTCTAGGCATGAGTGACTATAAATGAACTTTTCTTGACAATGGATGGCTTTTGCTCCACGCTTCCCGAGGCAAACAATCAATTACAATCTGTTTAATCAAAAAATGTCAAAAAAGTTCAAAATAAATTCAATAATGGGATTATAAAGGCATTTAAACCGAGTAATAAGGCTTTTCTAGGCATGAGTGACTATAAATGATGTTTTCTTGACAATGGATGGCTTTTGTTCCATGTTTCCCAAGATAAACAATGTATTAGAATCTGTTTTAATCAAAAAATGTAAAAAAACTTCAAAATAAATTCAATAATGGGATTATAAAGGCATTTAAACCGAGTAATATGGCTTTTCTAGGCATGAGTGACTATAAATGAACTTTTCTTGACAATGGATGGCTTTTGCTCCTCGTTTCCCGAGGCAAACAATCAATTACAATATGTTTTAATCAAAAAATGTAAAAACAATTCAAAATAAATTCAATAATGGGATGATAAAGGCATTTAAATCGAGTAATAAGGCTTTTCTAGGCATGAGTGACTATAAATGAACTTTTCTTAACAATGGATGGCTTTTGCTCCACGTTTCCCGAGGCAAACAATCAATTACAATCTGTTTTAATAAAAAAATGTAAAAATAATTCAAAATAAATTCAATAATGGGATTATAAAGGCATTTAAACCGAGTAATAAGGCTTTTCTAGGCATGAGTGACTATAAATGATGTTTTCTTGACAATGGATGGCTTTCGTTCCATGTTTCCCGAGATAAACAATATATTACAATCTGTTTTAATCAAAAAATGTAAAAAAAATTCAAAATAAATTCAGTAATGGGATTATAAAAGCATTTAAACCGAGTAATAAGGCTTTTCTAGGCATGAGTGACTATAAATGATCTTTTCTTGACAATGGATGGCTTTCGTTCCATGTTTCCCGAGATAAACAATCTATTACAATCTGTTTTAATCAAAAACTGTAAAAAAAATCAAAATAAATTCAATAATGGGATTATAAAGGCATTTAAACCGAGTAATAAGGCTTCTCTAGGCATGAGTGACTATAAATGAACTTTTCTTGACAATGGATGGGTTTTGCTCCACGCTTCCCGAGACAAACAATCAATTACAATATGTTTTAATCAAAAAATGTAAAAACAATTCAAAATAAATTCAATAATGGGATGATAAAGGCATTTAAATCGAGTAATAAGGCTTTTCTAGGCATGAGTGACTATAAATGAACTTTTCTTAACAATGGATGGCTTTTGCTCCACGTTTCCCGAGGCAAACAATCAATTACAATCTGTTTTAATCAAAAAATGTAAAAACAATTCAAAATAAATTCAATAATGGGATTATAAGGGCATTTAAATCGAGTAATAAGGCTTTTCTAGGCATGAGTGACTATAAATGATCTTTTCTTGACAATGGATGGCTTTCGTTCCATGTTTCCCGAGATAAACAATCTATTACAATCTGTTTTAATCAAAAACTGTAAAAAAAATCAAAATAAATTCAATAATGGGATTATAAAGGCATTTAAACCGAGTAATAAGGCTTCTCTAGGCATGAGTGACTATAAATGAACTTTTCTTGACAATGGATGGCTTTTGCTCCACGCTTCCCGAGGCAAACAATCAATTACAATATGTTTTAATCAAAAAATGTAAAAACAATTCAAAATAAATTCAATAATGGGATGATAAAGGCATTTAAATCGAGTAATAAGGCTTTTCTAGGCATGAGTGACTATAAATGAACTTTTCTTAATAATGGATGGCTTTTGCTCCACGTTTCCCGAGGCAAACAATCAATTACAATCTGTTTTAATCAAAAAATGTAAAAACAATTCAAAATAAATTCAATAATGGGATTATAAGGGCATTTAAACCGAGTTATAAGGCTTTTCTAGGCATGAGTGACTATAAATGAACTTTTCTTGACAATGGATGGCTTTCGCTCTATGTTTCCCGAGGCAAACAATCAATTACAATCTGTTTTAATCAAAAAATGTCAAAAAAGTTCAAAATAAATTCAATAATGGGATTATAAAGGCATTTAAACCGAGTAATAAGGCTTTTCTAGGCATGAGTGACTATAAATGATGTTTTCTTGACAATGGATGGCTTTCGTTCCATGTTTCCCGAGATAAACAATGTATTAGAATCTGTTTTAATAAAAAAATGTAAAAATAATTCAAAATAAATTCGATAATGGGATTATAAGGGCATTTAAATCGAGTAATAAGGCTTTTCTAGGCATGAGTGACTATAAATGATCTTTTCTTGACAATGGATGGCTTTCGTTCCATGTTTCTCGAGATAAACAATCTATTACAATCTGATTTAATGAAAAACTGTAAAAAAAAATCAAAATAAATTCAATAATGGGATTATAAAGGCATTTAAACCGAGTAATAAGGCTTCTCTAGGCATGAGTGACTATAAATGAACTTTTCTTGACAATGGATGGCTTTTGCTCCACGCTTCCCGAGGCAAACAATCAATTACAATATGTTTTAATCAAAAAATGTAAAAACAATTCAAAATAAATTCAATAATGGGATGATAAAGGCATTTAAATCGAGTAATAAGGCTTTTCTAGGCATGAGTGACTATAAATGAACTTTTCTTAACAATGGATGGCTTTTGCTCCACGTTTCCCGAGGCAAACAATCAATTACAATCTGTTTTAATCAAAAAATGTAAAAACAATTCAAAATAAATTCAATAATGGGATTATAAGGGCATTTAAACCGAGTTATAAGGCTTTTCTAGGCATGAGTGACTATAAATGAACTTTTCTTGACAATGGATGGCTTTCGCTCTATGTTTCCCGAGGCAAACAATCAATTACAATCTGTTTTAATCAAAAAATGTCAAAAAAGTTCAAAATAAATTCAATAATGGGATTATAAAGGCATTTAAACCGAGTAATAAGGCTTTTCTAGGCATGAGTGACTATAAATGATGTTTTCTTGACAATGGATGGCTTTCGTTCCATGTTTCCCGAGATAAACAATGTATTAGAATCTGTTTTAATAAAAAAATGTAAAAATAATTCAAAATAAATTCGATAATGGGATTATAAGGGCATTTAAATCGAGTAATAAGGCTTTTCTAGGCATGAGTGACTATAAATGATCTTTTCTTGACAATGGATGGCTTTCGTTCCATGTTTCTCGAGATAAACAATCTATTACAATCTGATTTAATGAAAAACTGTAAAAAAAAATCAAAATAAATTCAATAATGGGATTATAAAGGCATTTAAACCGAGTAATAAGGCTTCTCTAGGCATGAGTGACTGTAAATGAACTTTTCTTGACAATGGATGGCTTTTGCTCCACGCTTCCCGAGGCAAACATTCAATTACAATCTGTTTAATCAAAAAATGTCAAAAAAGTTCAAAATAAATTCAATAATGGGATTATAAAGGCATTTAAACCGAGTAATAAGGCTTTTCTACGCATGAGTGACTATAAATGATGTTTTCTTGACAATGGATGGCTTTCGTTCCATGTTTCCCGAGATAAACAATGTATTAGAATCTGTTTTAATAAAAAAATGTAAAAATAATTCAAAATAAATTCAATAATGGGATTATAAGGGCATTTAAATCGAGTAATAAGGCTTTTCTAGGCATGAGTGACTATAAATGATCTTTTCTTGACAATGGATGGCTTTCGTTCCATGTTTCCCGAGATAAACAATCTATTACAATCTGATTTAATGAAAAACTGTAAAAAAAAATCAAAATAAATTCAATAATGGGATTATAAAGGCATTTAAACCGAGTAATAAGGCTTCTCTAGGCATGAGTGACTATAAATGAACTTTTCTTGACAATGGATGGCTTTTGCTCCACGCTTCCCGAGGCAAACAATCAATTACAATCTGTTTAATCAAAAAATGTCAAAAAAGTTCAAAATAAATTCAATAATGGGATTATAAAGGCATTTAAACCGAGTAATAAGGCTTTTCTAGGCATGAGTGACTATAAATGATGTTTTCTTGACAATGGATGGCTTTTGTTCCATGTTTCCCAAGATAAACAATGTATTAGAATCTGTTTTAATCAAAAAATGTAAAAAAACTTCAAAATAAATTCAATAATGGGATTATAAAGGCATTTAAACCGAGTAATATGGCTTTTCTAGGCATGAGTGACTATAAATGAACTTTTCTTGACAATGGATGGCTTTTGCTCCTCGTTTCCCGAGGCAAACAATCAATTACAATATGTTTTAATCAAAAAATGTAAAAACAATTCAAAATAAATTCAATAATGGGATGATAAAGGCATTTAAATCGAGTAATAAGGCTTTTCTAGGCATGAGTGACTATAAATGAACTTTTCTTAACAATGGATGGCTTTTGCTCCACGTTTCCCGAGGCAAACAATCAATTACAATCTGTTTTAATAAAAAAATGTAAAAATAATTCAAAATAAATTCAATAATGGGATTATAAAGGCATTTAAACCGAGTAATAAGGCTTTTCTAGGCATGAGTGACTATAAATGATGTTTTCTTGACAATGGATGGCTTTCGTTCCATGTTTCCCGAGATAAACAATATATTAGAATCTGTTTTAATCAAAAAATGTAAAAAAAATTCAAAATAAATTCAGTAATGGGATTATAAAAGCATTTAAACCGAGTAATAAGGCTTTTCTAGGCATGAGTGACTATAAATGATCTTTTCTTGACAATGGATGGCTTTCGTTCCATGTTTCCCGAGATAAACAATCTATTACAATCTGTTTTAATCAAAAACTGTAAAAAAAATCAAAATAAATTCAATAATGGGATTATAAAGGCATTTAAACCGAGTAATAAGGCTTCTCTAGGCATGAGTGACTATAAATGAACTTTTCTTGACAATGGATGGGTTTTGCTCCACGCTTCCCGAGACAAACAATCAATTACAATATGTTTTAATCAAAAAATGTAAAAACAATTCAAAATAAATTCAATAATGGGATGATAAAGGCATTTAAATCGAGTAATAAGGCTTTTCTAGGCATGAGTGACTATAAATGAACTTTTCTTAACAATGGATGGCTTTTGCTCCACGTTTCCCGAGGCAAACAATCAATTACAATCTGTTTTAATCAAAAAATGTAAAAACAATTCAAAATAAATTCAATAATGGGATTATAAGGGCATTTAAATCGAGTAATAAGGCTTTTCTAGGCATGAGTGACTATAAATGATCTTTTCTTGACAATGGATGGCTTTCGTTCCATGTTTCCCGAGATAAACAATCTATTACAATCTGTTTTAATCAAAAACTGTAAAAAAAATCAAAATAAATTCAATAATGGGATTATAAAGGCATTTAAACCGAGTAATAAGGCTTCTCTAGGCATGAGTGACTATAAATGAACTTTTCTTGACAATGGATGGCTTTTGCTCCACGCTTCCCAAGGCAAACAATCAATTACAATATGTTTTAATCAAAAAATGTAAAAACAATTCAAAATAAATTCAATAATGGGATGATAAAGGCATTTAAATCGAGTAATAAGGCTTTTCTAGGCATGAGTGACTATAAATGAACTTTTCTTAACAATGGATGGCTTTTGCTCCACGTTTCCCGAGGCAAACAATCAATTACAATCTGTTTTAATCAAAAAATGTAAAAACAATTCAAAATAAATTCAATAATGGGATTATAAGGGCATTTAAACCGAGTTATAAGGCTTTTCTAGGCATGAGTGACTATAAATGAACTTTTCTTGACAATGGATGGCTTTCGCTCTATGTTTCCCGAGGCAAACAATCAATTACAATCTGTTTTAATCAAAAAATGTCAAAAAAGTTCAAAATAAATTCAATAATGGGATTATAAAGGCATTTAAACCGAGTAATAAGGCTTTTCTAGGCATGAGTGACTATAAATGATGTTTTCTTGACAATGGATGGCTTTCGTTCCATGTTTCCCGAGATAAACAATGTATTAGAATCTGTTTTAATAAAAAAATGTAAAAATAATTCAAAATAAATTCGATAATGGGATTATAAGGGCATTTAAATCGAGTAATAAGGCTTTTCTAGGCATGAGTGACTATAAATGATCTTTTCTTGACAATGGATGGCTTTCGTTCCATGTTTCTCGAGATAAACAATCTATTACAATCTGATTTAATGAAAAACTGTAAAAAAAAATCAAAATAAATTCAATAATGGGATTATAAAGGCATTTAAACCGAGTAATAAGGCTTCTCTAGGCATGAGTGACTATAAATGAACTTTTCTTGACAATGGATGGCTTTTGCTCCACGCTTCCCGAGGCAAACAATCAATTACAATATGTTTTAATCAAAAAATGTAAAAACAATTCAAAATAAATTCAATAATGGGATGATAAAGGCATTTAAATCGAGTAATAAGGCTTTTCTAGGCATGAGTGACTATAAATGAACTTTTCTTAACAATGGATGGCTTTTGCTCCACGTTTCCCGAGGCAAACAATCAATTACAATCTGTTTTAATCAAAAAATGTAAAAACAATTCAAAATAAATTCAATAATGGGATTATAAGGGCATTTAAACCGAGTTATAAGGCTTTTCTAGGCATGAGTGACTATAAATGAACTTTTCTTGACAATGGATGGCTTTCGCTCTATGTTTCCCGAGGCAAACAATCAATTACAATCTGTTTTAATCAAAAAATGTCAAAAAAGTTCAAAATAAATTCAATAATGGGATTATAAAGGCATTTAAACCGAGTAATAAGGCTTTTCTAGGCATGAGTGACTATAAATGATGTTTTCTTGACAATGGATGGCTTTCGTTCCATGTTTCCCGAGATAAACAATGTATTAGAATCTGTTTTAATAAAAAAATGTAAAAATAATTCAAAATAAATTCGATAATGGGATTATAAGGGCATTTAAATCGAGTAATAAGGCTTTTCTAGGCATGAGTGACTATAAATGATCTTTTCTTGACAATGGATGGCTTTCGTTCCATGTTTCTCGAGATAAACAATCTATTACAATCTGATTTAATGAAAAACTGTAAAAAAAAATCAAAATAAATTCAATAATGGGATTATAAAGGCATTTAAACCGAGTAATAAGGCTTCTCTAGGCATGAGTGACTGTAAATGAACTTTTCTTGACAATGGATGGCTTTTGCTCCACGCTTCCCGAGGCAAACATTCAATTACAATCTGTTTAATCAAAAAATGTCAAAAAAGTTCAAAATAAATTCAATAATGGGATTATAAAGGCATTTAAACCGAGTAATAAGGCTTTTCTACGCATGAGTGACTATAAATGATGTTTTCTTGACAATGGATGGCTTTCGTTCCATGTTTCCCGAGATAAACAATGTATTAGAATCTGTTTTAATAAAAAAATGTAAAAATAATTCAAAATAAATTCAATAATGGGATTATAAGGGCATTTAAATCGAGTAATAAGGCTTTTCTAGGCATGAGTGACTATAAATGATCTTTTCTTGACAATGGATGGCTTTCGTTCCATGTTTCCCGAGATAAACAATCTATTACAATCTGATTTAATGAAAAACTGTAAAAAAAAATCAAAATAAATTCAATAATGGGATTATAAAGGCATTTAAACCGAGTAATAAGGCTTCTCTAGGCATGAGTGACTATAAATGAACTTTTCTTGACAATGGATGGCTTTTGCTCCACGCTTCCCGAGGCAAACAATCAATTACAATCTGTTTAATCAAAAAATGTCAAAAAAGTTCAAAATAAATTCAATAATGGGATTATAAAGGCATTTAAACCGAGTAATAAGGCTTTTCTAGGCATGAGTGACTATAAATGATCTTTTCTTGACAATGGATGGCTTTCGTTCCATGTTTCCCAAGATAAACAATGTATTAGAATCTGTTTTAATCAAAAAATGTAAAAAAACTTCAAAATAAATTCAATAATGGGATTATAAAGGCATTTAAACCGAGTAATATGGCTTTTCTAGGCATGAGTGACTATAAATGAACTTTTCTTGACAATGGATGGCTTTTGCTCCACGCTTCCCGAGGCAAACAATCAATTACAATATGTTTTAATCAAAAAATGTAAAAACAATTCAAAATAAATTCAATAATGGGATGATAAAGGCATTTAAATCGAGTAATAAGGCTTTTCTAGGCATGAGTGACTATAAATGAACTTTTCTTAACAATGGATGGCTTTTGCTCCACGTTTCCCGAGGCAAACAATCAATTACAATCTGTTTTAATCAAAAAATGTAAAAACAATTCAAAATAAATTCAATAATGGGATTATAAGGGCATTTAAACCGAGTTATAAGGCTTTTCTAGGCATGAGTGACTATAAATGAACTTTTCTTGACAATGGATGGCTTTCGCTCTATGTTTCCCGAGGCAAACAATCAATTACAATCTGTTTTAATCAAAAAATGTCAAAAAAGTTCAAAATAAATTCAATAATGGGATTATAAAGGCATTTAAACCGAGTAATAAGGCTTTTCTAGGCATGAGTGACTATAAATGATGTTTTCTTGACAATGGATGGCTTTCGTTCCATGTTTCCCGAGATAAACAATGTATTAGAATCTGTTTTAATAAAAAAATGTAAAAATAATTCAAAATAAATTCGATAATGGGATTATAAGGGCATTTAAATCGAGTAATAAGGCTTTTCTAGGCATGAGTGACTATAAATGATCTTTTCTTGACAATGGATGGCTTTCGTTCCATGTTTCTCGAGATAAACAATCTATTACAATCTGATTTAATGAAAAACTGTAAAAAAAAATCAAAATAAATTCAATAATGGGATTATAAAGGCATTTAAACCGAGTAATAAGGCTTCTCTAGGCATGAGTGACTATAAATGAACTTTTCTTGACAATGGATGGCTTTTGCTCCACGCTTCCCGAGGCAAACAATCAATTACAATATGTTTTAATCAAAAAATGTAAAAACAATTCAAAATAAATTCAATAATGGGATGATAAAGGCATTTAAATCGAGTAATAAGGCTTTTCTAGGCATGAGTGACTATAAATGAACTTTTCTTGACAATGGATGGCTTTCGCTCTATGTTTCCCGAGGCAAACAATCAATTACAATCTGTTTTAATCAAAAAATGTCAAAAAAGTTCAAAATAAATTCAATAATGGGATTATAAAGGCATTTAAACCGAGTAATAAGGCTTTTCTAGGCATGAGTGACTATAAATGATGTTTTCTTGACAATGGATGGCTTTCGTTCCATGTTTCCCGAGATAAACAATGTATTAGAATCTGTTTTAATAAAAAAATGTAAAAATAATTCAAAATAAATTCGATAATGGGATTATAAGGGCATTTAAATCGAGTAATAAGGCTTTTCTAGGCATGAGTGACTATAAATGATCTTTTCTTGACAATGGATGGCTTTCGTTCCATGTTTCTCGAGATAAACAATCTATTACAATCTGATTTAATGAAAAACTGTAAAAAAAAATCAAAATAAATTCAATAATGGGATTATAAAGGCATTTAAACCGAGTAATAAGGCTTCTCTAGGCATGAGTGACTATAAATGAACTTTTCTTGACAATGGATGGCTTTTGCTCCACGCTTCCCGAGGCAAACAATCAATTACAATATGTTTTAATCAAAAAATGTAAAAACAATTCAAAATAAATTCAATAATGGGATGATAAAGGCATTTAAATCGAGTAATAAGGCTTTTCTAGGCATGAGTGACTATAAATGAACTTTTCTTAACAATGGATGGCTTTTGCTCCACGTTTCCCGAGGCAAACAATCAATTACAATCTGTTTTAATCAAAAAATGTAAAAACAATTCAAAATAAATTCAATAATGGGATTATAAGGGCATTTAAACCGAGTTATAAGGCTTTTCTAGGCATGAGTGACTATAAATGAACTTTTCTTGACAATGGATGGCTTTCGCTCTATGTTTCCCGAGGCAAACAATCAATTACAATCTGTTTTAATCAAAAAATGTCAAAAAAGTTCAAAATAAATTCAATAATGGGATTATAAAGGCATTTAAACCGAGTAATAAGGCTTTTCTAGGCATGAGTGACTATAAATGATGTTTTCTTGACAATGGATGGCTTTCGTTCCATGTTTCCCGAGATAAACAATGTATTAGAATCTGTTTTAATAAAAAAATGTAAAAATAATTCAAAATAAATTCGATAATGGGATTATAAGGGCATTTAAATCGAGTAATAAGGCTTTTCTAGGCATGAGTGACTATAAATGATCTTTTCTTGACAATGGATGGCTTTCGTTCCATGTTTCTCGAGATAAACAATCTATTACAATCTGATTTAATGAAAAACTGTAAAAAAAAATCAAAATAAATTCAATAATGGGATTATAAAGGCATTTAAACCGAGTAATAAGGCTTCTCTAGGCATGAGTGACTGTAAATGAACTTTTCTTGACAATGGATGGCTTTTGCTCCACGCTTCCCGAGGCAAACATTCAATTACAATCTGTTTAATCAAAAAATGTCAAAAAAGTTCAAAATAAATTCAATAATGGGATTATAAAGGCATTTAAACCGAGTAATAAGGCTTTTCTACGCATGAGTGACTATAAATGATGTTTTCTTGACAATGGATGGCTTTCGTTCCATGTTTCCCGAGATAAACAATGTATTAGAATCTGTTTTAATAAAAAAATGTAAAAATAATTCAAAATAAATTCAATAATGGGATTATAAGGGCATTTAAATCGAGTAATAAGGCTTTTCTAGGCATGAGTGACTATAAATGATCTTTTCTTGACAATGGATGGCTTTCGTTCCATGTTTCCCGAGATAAACAATCTATTACAATCTGATTTAATGAAAAACTGTAAAAAAAAATCAAAATAAATTCAATAATGGGATTATAAAGGCATTTAAACCGAGTAATAAGGCTTCTCTAGGCATGAGTGACTATAAATGAACTTTTCTTGACAATGGATGGCTTTTGCTCCACGCTTCCCGAGGCAAACAATCAATTACAATCTGTTTAATCAAAAAATGTCAAAAAAGTTCAAAATAAATTCAATAATGGGATTATAAAGGCATTTAAACCGAGTAATAAGGCTTTTCTAGGCATGAGTGACTATAAATGATCTTTTCTTGACAATGGATGGCTTTCGTTCCATGTTTCCCAAGATAAACAATGTATTAGAATCTGTTTTAATCAAAAAATGTAAAAAAACTTCAAAATAAATTCAATAATGGGATTATAAAGGCATTTAAACCGAGTAATATGGCTTTTCTAGGCATGAGTGACTATAAATGAACTTTTCTTGACAATGGATGGCTTTTGCTCCACGCTTCCCGAGGCAAACAATCAATTACAATATGTTTTAATCAAAAAATGTAAAAACAATTCAAAATAAATTCAATAATGGGATGATAAAGGCATTTAAATCGAGTAATAAGGCTTTTCTAGGCATGAGTGACTATAAATGAACTTTTCTTAACAATGGATGGCTTTTGCTCCACGTTTCCCGAGGCAAACAATCAATTACAATCTGTTTTAATCAAAAAATGTAAAAACAATTCAAAATAAATTCAATAATGGGATTATAAGGGCATTTAAACCGAGTTATAAGGCTTTTCTAGGCATGAGTGACTATAAATGAACTTTTCTTGACAATGGATGGCTTTCGCTCTATGTTTCCCGAGGCAAAAATTCAATTACAATCTGTTTTAATCAAAAAATGTCAAAAAAGTTCAAAATAAATTCAATAATGGGATTATAAAGGCATTTAAACCGAGTAATAAGGCTTTTCTAGGCATGAGTGACTATAAATGATGTTTTCTTGACAATGGATGGCTTTCGTTCCATGTTTCCCGAGATAAACAATGTATTAGAATCTGTTTTAATAAAAAAATGTAAAAATAATTCAAAATAAATTCGATAATGGGATTATAAGGGCATTTAAATCGAGTAATAAGGCTTTTCTAGGCATGAGTGACTATAAATGATCTTTTCTTGACAATGGATGGCTTTCGTTCCATGTTTCTCGAGATAAACAATCTATTACAATCTGATTTAATGAAAAACTGTAAAAAAAAATCAAAATAAATTCAATAATGGGATTATAAAGGCATTTAAACCGAGTAATAAGGCTTCTCTAGGCATGAGTGACTATAAATGAACTTTTCTTGACAATGGATGGCTTTTGCTCCACGCTTCCCGAGGCAAACAATCAATTACAATATGTTTTAATCAAAAAATGTAAAAACAATTCAAAATAAATTCAATAATGGGATGATAAAGGCATTTAAATCGAGTAATAAGGCTTTTCTAGGCATGAGTGACTATAAATGAACTTTTCTTGACAATGGATGGCTTTCGCTCTATGTTTCCCGAGGCAAACAATCAATTACAATCTGTTTTAATCAAAAAATGTCAAAAAAGTTCAAAATAAATTCAATAATGGGATTATAAAGGCATTTAAACCGAGTAATAAGGCTTTTCTAGGCATGAGTGACTATAAATGATGTTTTCTTGACAATGGATGGCTTTCGTTCCATGTTTCCCGAGATAAACAATGTATTAGAATCTGTTTTAATAAAAAAATGTAAAAATAATTCAAAATAAATTCGATAATGGGATTATAAGGGCATTTAAATCGAGTAATAAGGCTTTTCTAGGCATGAGTGACTATAAATGATCTTTTCTTGACAATGGATGGCTTTCGTTCCATGTTTCTCGAGATAAACAATCTATTACAATCTGATTTAATGAAAAACTGTAAAAAAAAATCAAAATAAATTCAATAATGGGATTATAAAGGCATTTAAACCGAGTAATAAGGCTTCTCTAGGCATGAGTGACTATAAATGAACTTTTCTTGACAATGGATGGCTTTTGCTCCACGCTTCCCGAGGCAAACATTCAATTACAATCTGTTTAATCAAAAAATGTCAAAAAAGTTCAAAATAAATTCAATAATGGGATTATAAAGGCATTTAAACCGAGTAATAAGGCTTTTCTACGCATGAGTGACTATAAATGATGTTTTCTTGACAATGGATGGCTTTCGTTCCATGTTTCCCAAGATAAACAATGTATTAGAATCTGTTTTAATCAAAAAATGTAAAAAAACTTCAAAATAAATTCAATAATGGGATTATAAAGGCATTTAAACCGAGTAATATGGCTTTTCTAGGCATGAGTGACTATAAATGAACTTTTCTTGACAATGGATGGCTTTTGCTCCTCGTTTCCCGAGGCAAACAATCAATTACAATATGTTTTAATCAAAAAATGTAAAAACAATTCAAAATAAATTCAATAATGGGATTATAAAGGCATTTAAATCGAGTAATAAGGCTTTTCTAGGCATGAGTGACTATAAATGATCTTTTCTTGACAATGGATGGCTTTCGTTCCATGTTTCCCGAGATAAACAATCTATTACAATCTGATTTAATGAAAAACTGTAAAAAAAAATCAAAATAAATTCAATAATGGGATTATAAAGGCATTTAAACCGAGTAATAAGGCTTCTCTAGGCATGAGTGACTATAAATGAACTTTTCTTGACAATGGATGGCTTTTGCTCCACGTTTCCCGAGGCAAACAATCAATTACAATATGTTTTAATCAAAAAATGTAAAAACAATCCAAAATAAATTCAATAATGGGATTATAAAGGCATTTAAATCGAGTAATAAGGCTTTTCTAGGCATGAGTGACTATAAATGAACTTTCCTTGACAATGGATGGCTTTTGCTCCACGTTTCCCGAGGCAAACAATCAATTACAATCTGTTTTAATAAAAAAATATAAAAATAATTCAAAATAAATTCAATAATGGGATTATAAGGGCATTTAAACCGAGTAATAAGGCTTTTCTAGGCATGAGTGACTATAAATGAACTTTTCTTGATAATGGATGGCTTTTGCTCCACGTTTCCCGAGGCAAACAATCAATTACAATCTGTTTTAATAAAAAAATGTAAAAATAATTCAAAATAAATTCAATAATGGGATTATAAAGGCATTTAAACCGAGTAATAAGGCTTTTCTAGGCATGAGTGACTATAAATGATGTTTTCTTGACAATGGATGGCTTTCGTTCCATGTTTCCCGAGATAAACAATATATTACAATCTGTTTTAATCAAAAAATGTAAAAAAAATTCAAAATAAATTCAATAATGGGATTATAAAAGCATTTAAACCGAGTAATAAGGCTTTTCTAGGCATGAGTGACTATAAATGATCTTTTCTTGACAATGGATGGCTTTCGTTCCATGTTTCCCGAGATAAACAATCTATTACAATCTGTTTTAATCAAAAACTGTAAAAAAAATCAAAATAAATTCAATAATGGGATTATAAAGGCATTTAAACCGAGTAATAAGGCTTCTCTAGGCATGAGTGACTATAAATGAACTTTTCTTGACAATGGATGGGTTTTGCTCCACGCTTCCCGAGGCAAACAATCAATTACAATATGTTTTAATCAAAAAATGTAAAAACAATTCAAAATAAATTCAATAATGGGATGATAAAGGCATTTAAATCGAGTAATAAGGCTTTTCTAGGCATGAGTGACTATAAATGAACTTTTCTTAACAATGGATGGCTTTTGCTCCACGTTTCCCGAGGCAAACAATCAATTACAATCTATTTTAATCAAAAAATGTAAAAACAATTCAAAATAAATTCAATAATGGGATTATAAGGGCATTTAAATCGAGTAATAAGGCTTTTCTAGGCATGAGTGACTATAAATGATCTTTTCTTGACAATGGATGGCTTTCGTTCCATGTTTCCCGAGATAAACAATCTATTACAATCTGTTTTAATCAAAAACTGTAAAAAAAATCAAAATAAATTCAATAATGGGATTATAAAGGCATTTAAACCGAGTAATAAGGCTTCTCTAGGCATGAGTGACTATAAATGAACTTTTCTTGACAATGGATGGCTTTTGCTCCACGCTTCCCGAGGCAAACAATCAATTACAATATGTTTTAATCAAAAATGTAAAAACAATTCAAAATAAATTCAATAATGGGATGATAAAGGCATTTAAATCGAGTAATAAGGCTTTTCTAGGCATGAGTGACTATAAATGAACTTTTCTTAACAATGGATGGCTTTTGCTCCACGTTTCCCGAGGCAAACAATCAATTACAATCTGTTTTAATCAAAAAATGTAAAAACAATTCAAAATAAATTCAATAATGGGATTATAAGGGCATTTAAACCGAGTTATAAGGCTTTTCTAGGCATGAGTGACTATAAATGAACTTTTCTTGACAATGGATGGCTTTCGCTCTATGTTTCCCGAGGCAAACAATCAATTACAATCTGTTTTAATCAAAAAATGTCAAAAAAGTTCAAAATAAATTCAATAATGGGATTATAAAGGCATTTAAACCGAGTAATAAGGCTTTTCTAGGCATGAGTGACTATAAATGATGTTTTCTTGACAATGGATGGCTTTCGTTCCATGTTTCCCGAGATAAACAATGTATTAGAATCTGTTTTAATAAAAAAATGTAAAAATAATTCAAAATAAATTCGATAATGGGATTATAAGGGCATTTAAATCGAGTAATAAGGCTTTTCTAGGCATGAGTGACTATAAATGATCTTTTCTTGACAATGGATGGCTTTCGTTCCATGTTTCTCGAGATAAACAATCTATTACAATCTAATTTAATGAAAAACTGTAAAAAAAAATCAAAATAAATTCAATAATGGGATTATAAAGGCATTTAAACCGAGTAATAAGGCTTCTCTAGGCATGAGTGACTATAAATGAACTTTTCTTGACAATGGATGGCTTTTGCTCCACGCTTCCCGAGGCAAACAATCAATTACAATATGTTTTAATCAAAAAATGTAAAAACAATTCAAAATAAATTCAATAATGGGATGATAAAGGCATTTAAATCGAGTAATAAGGCTTTTCTAGGCATGAGTGACTATAAATGAACTTTTCTTAACAATGGATGGCTTTTGCTCCACGTTTCCCGAGGCAAACAATCAATTACAATCTGTTTTAATCAAAAAATGTAAAAACAATTCAAAATAAATTCAATAATGGGATTATAAGGGCATTTAAACCGAGTTATAAGGCTTTTCTAGGCATGAGTGACTATAAATGAACTTTTCTTGACAATGGATGGCTTTCGCTCTATGTTTCCCGAGGCAAACAATCAATTACAATCTGTTTTAATCAAAAAATGTCAAAAAAGTTCAAAATAAATTCAATAATGGGATTATAAAGGCATTTAAACCGAGTAATAAGGCTTTTCTAGGCATGAGTGACTATAAATGATGTTTTCTTGACAATGGATGGCTTTCGTTCCATGTTTCCCGAGATAAACAATGTATTAGAATCTGTTTTAATAAAAAAATGTAAAAATAATTCAAAATAAATTCGATAATGGGATTATAAGGGCATTTAAATCGAGTAATAAGGCTTTTCTAGGCATGAGTGACTATAAATGATCTTTTCTTGACAATGGATGGCTTTCGTTCCATGTTTCTCGAGATAAACAATCTATTACAATCTGATTTAATGAAAAACTGTAAAAAAAAATCAAAATAAATTCAATAATGGGATTATAAAGGCATTTAAATCGAGTAATAAGGCTTTTCTAGGCATGAGTGACTATAAATGAACTTTCCTTGACAATGGATGGCTTTTGCTCCACGTTTCCCGAGGCAAACAATCAATTACAATCTGTTTTAATAAAAAAATATAAAAATAATTCAAAATAAATTCAATAATGGGATTATAAGGGCATTTAAACCGAGTAATAAGGCTTTTCTAGGCATGAGTGACTATAAATGAACTTTTCTTGATAATGGATGGCTTTTGCTCCACGTTTCCCGAGGCAAACAATCAATTACAATATGTTTTAATCAAAAAATGTAAAAACAATCCAAAATAAATTCAATAATGGGATTATAAAGGCATTTAAATCGAGTAATAAGGCTTTTCTAGGCATGAGTGACTATAAATGAACTTTCCTTGACAATGGATGGCTTTTGCTCCACGTTTCCCGAGGCAAACAATCAATTACAATATGTTTTAATCAAAAAATGTAAAAACAATCCAAAATAAATTCAATAATGGGATTATAAAGGCATTTAAATCGAGTAATAAGGCTTTTCTAGGCATGAGTGACTATAAATGAACTTTCCTTGACAATGGATGGCTTTTGCTCCACGTTTCCCGAGGCAAACAATCAATTACAATCTGTTTTAATAAAAAAATATAAAAATAATTCAAAATAAATTCAATAATGGGATTATAAGGGCATTTAAACCGAGTAATAAGGCTTTTCTAGGCATGAGTGACTATAAATGAACTTTTCTTGATAATGGATGGCTTTTGCTCCACGTTTCCCGAGGCAAACAATCAATTACAATCTGTTTTAATAAAAAAATGTAAAAATAATTCAAAATAAATTCAATAATGGGATTATAAAGGCATTTAAACCGAGTAATAAGGCTTTTCTAGGCATGAGTGACTATAAATGATGTTTTCTTGACAATGGATGGCTTTCGTTCCATGTTTCCCGAGATAAACAATGTATTAGAATCTGTTTTAATAAAAAAATGTAAAAATAATTCAAAATAAATTCGATAATGGGATTATAAGGGCATTTAAATCGAGTAATAAGGCTTTTCTAGGCATGAGTGACTATAAATGATCTTTTCTTGACAATGGATGGCTTTCGTTCCATGTTTCCCGAGATAAACAATCTATTACAATCTGTTTTAATCAAAAACTGTAAAAAAAATCAAAATAAATTCAATAATGGGATTATAAAGGCATTTAAACCGAGTAATAAGGCTTCTCTAGGCATGAGTGACTATAAATGAACTTTTCTTGACAATGGATGGGTTTTGCTCCACGCTTCCCGAGGCAAACAATCAATTACAATATGTTTTAATCAAAAAATGTAAAAACAATTCAAAATAAATTCAATAATGGGATGATAAAGGCATTTAAATCGAGTAATAAGGCTTTTCTAGGCATGAGTGACTATAAATGAACTTTTCTTAACAATGGATGGCTTTTGCTCCACGTTTCCCGAGGCAAACAATCAATTACAATCTGTTTTAATCAAAAAATGTAAAAACAATTCAAAATAAATTCAATAATGGGATTATAAGGGCATTTAAATCGAGTAATAAGGCTTTTCTAGGCATGAGTGATTATAAATGATCTTTTCTTGACAATGGATGGCTTTCGTTCCATGTTTCCCGAGATAAACAATCTATTACAATCTGTTTTAATCAAAAACTGTAAAAAAAATCAAAATAAATTCAATAATGGGATTATAAAGGCATTTAAACCGAGTAATAAGGCTTCTCTAGGCATGAGTGACTATAAATGAACTTTTCTTGACAATGGATGGCTTTTGCTCCATGCTTCCCGAGGCAAACAATCAATTACAATATGTTTTAATCAAAAAATGTAAAAACAATTCAAAATAAATTCAATAATGGGATGATAAAGGCATATAAATCGAGTAATAAGGCTTTTCTAGGCATGAGTGACTATAAATGAACTTTTCTTAACAATGGATGGCTTTTGCTCCACGTTTCCCGAGGCAAACAATCAATTACAATCTGTTTTAATCAAAAAATGTAAAAACAATTCAAAATAAATTCAATAATGGGATTATAAGGGCATTTAAATCGAGTAATAAGGCTTTTCTAGGCATGAGTGACTATAAATGATCTTTTCTTGACAATGGATGGCTTTCGTTCCATGTTTCCCGAGATAAACAATCTATTACAATCTGTTTTAATCAAAAACTGTAAAAAAAATCAAAATAAATTCAATAATGGGATTATAAAGGCATTTAAACCGAGTAATAAGGCTTCTCTAGGCATGAGTGACTATAAATGAACTTTTCTTGACAATGGATGGCTTTTGCTCCACGCTTCCCGAGGCAAACAATCAATTACAATATGTTTTAATCAAAAAATGTAAAAACAATTCAAAATAAATTCAATAATGGGATGATAAAGGCATTTAAATCGAGTAATAAGGCTTTTCTAGGCATGAGTGACTATAAATGAACTTTTCTTAACAATGGATGGCTTTTGCTCCACGTTTCCCGAGGCAAACAATCAATTACAATCTGTTTTAATCAAAAAATGTAAAAACAATTCAAAATAAATTCAATAATGGGATTATAAGGGCATTTAAACCGAGTTATAAGGCTTTTCTAGGCATGAGTGACTATAAATGAACTTTTCTTGACAATGGATGGCTTTCGCTCTATGTTTCCCGAGGCAAACAATCAATTACAATCTGTTTTAATCAAAAAATGTCAAAAAAGTTCAAAATAAATTCAATAATGGGATTATAAAGGCATTTAAACCGAGTAATAAGGCTTTTCTAGGCATGAGTGACTATAAATGATGTTTTCTTGACAATGGATGGCTTTCGTTCCATGTTTCCCGAGATAAACAATGTATTAGAATCTGTTTTAATAAAAAAATGTAAAAATAATTCAAAATAAATTCGATAATGGGATTATAAGGGCATTTAAATCGAGTAATAAGGCTTTTCTAGGCATGAGTGACTATAAATGATCTTTTCTTGACAATGGATGGCTTTCGTTCCATGTTTCTCGAGATAAACAATCTATTACAATCTGATTTAATGAAAAACTGTAAAAAAAAATCAAAATAAATTCAATAATGGGATTATAAAGGCATTTAAATCGAGTAATAAGGCTTTTCTAGGCATGAGTGACTATAAATGAACTTTCCTTGACAATGGATGGCTTTTGCTCCACGTTTCCCGAGGCAAACAATCAATTACAATCTGTTTTAATAAAAAAATATAAAAATAATTCAAAATAAATTCAATAATGGGATTATAAGGGCATTTAAACCGAGTAATAAGGCTTTTCTAGGCATGAGTGACTATAAATGAACTTTTCTTGATAATGGATGGCTTTTGCTCCACGTTTCCCGAGGCAAACAATCAATTACAATATGTTTTAATCAAAAAATGTAAAAACAATCCAAAATAAATTCAATAATGGGATTATAAAGGCATTTAAATCGAGTAATAAGGCTTTTCTAGGCATGAGTGACTATAAATGAACTTTCCTTGACAATGGATGGCTTTTGCTCCACGTTTCCCGAGGCAAACAATCAATTACAATATGTTTTAATCAAAAAATGTAAAAACAATCCAAAATAAATTCAATAATGGGATTATAAAGGCATTTAAATCGAGTAATAAGGCTTTTCTAGGCATGAGTGACTATAAATGAACTTTCCTTGACAATGGATGGCTTTTGCTCCACGTTTCCCGAGGCAAACAATCAATTACAATCTGTTTTAATAAAAAAATATAAAAATAATTCAAAATAAATTCAATAATGGGATTATAAGGGCATTTAAACCGAGTAATAAGGCTTTTCTAGGCATGAGTGACTATAAATGAACTTTTCTTGATAATGGATGGCTTTTGCTCCACGTTTCCCGAGGCAAACAATCAATTACAATCTGTTTTAATAAAAAAATGTAAAAATAATTCAAAATAAATTCAATAATGGGATTATAAAGGCATTTAAACCGAGTAATAAGGCTTTTCTAGGCATGAGTGACTATAAATGATGTTTTCTTGACAATGGATGGCTTTCGTTCCATGTTTCCCGAGATAAACAATGTATTAGAATCTGTTTTAATAAAAAAATGTAAAAATAATTCAAAATAAATTCGATAATGGGATTATAAGGGCATTTAAATCGAGTAATAAGGCTTTTCTAGGCATGAGTGACTATAAATGATCTTTTCTTGACAATGGATGGCTTTCGTTCCATGTTTCCCGAGATAAACAATCTATTACAATCTGTTTTAATCAAAAACTGTAAAAAAAATCAAAATAAATTCAATAATGGGATTATAAAGGCATTTAAACCGAGTAATAAGGCTTCTCTAGGCATGAGTGACTATAAATGAACTTTTCTTGACAATGGATGGGTTTTGCTCCACGCTTCCCGAGGCAAACAATCAATTACAATATGTTTTAATCAAAAAATGTAAAAACAATTCAAAATAAATTCAATAATGGGATGATAAAGGCATTTAAATCGAGTAATAAGGCTTTTCTAGGCATGAGTGACTATAAATGAACTTTTCTTAACAATGGATGGCTTTTGCTCCACGTTTCCCGAGGCAAACAATCAATTACAATCTGTTTTAATCAAAAAATGTAAAAACAATTCAAAATAAATTCAATAATGGGATTATAAGGGCATTTAAATCGAGTAATAAGGCTTTTCTAGGCATGAGTGATTATAAATGATCTTTTCTTGACAATGGATGGCTTTCGTTCCATGTTTCCCGAGATAAACAATCTATTACAATCTGTTTTAATCAAAAACTGTAAAAAAAATCAAAATAAATTCAATAATGGGATTATAAAGGCATTTAAACCGAGTAATAAGGCTTCTCTAGGCATGAGTGACTATAAATGAACTTTTCTTGACAATGGATGGCTTTTGCTCCATGCTTCCCGAGGCAAACAATCAATTACAATATGTTTTAATCAAAAAATGTAAAAACAATTCAAAATAAATTCAATAATGGGATGATAAAGGCATATAAATCGAGTAATAAGGCTTTTCTAGGCATGAGTGACTATAAATGAACTTTTCTTAACAATGGATGGCTTTTGCTCCACGTTTCCCGAGGCAAACAATCAATTACAATCTGTTTTAATCAAAAAATGTAAAAACAATTCAAAATAAATTCAATAATGGGATTATAAGGGCATTTAAATCGAGTAATAAGGCTTTTCTAGGCATGAGTGACTATAAATGATCTTTTCTTGACAATGGATGGCTTTCGTTCCATGTTTCCCGAGATAAACAATCTATTACAATCTGTTTTAATCAAAAACTGTAAAAAAAATCAAAATAAATTCAATAATGGGATTATAAAGGCATTTAAACCGAGTAATAAGGCTTCTCTAGGCATGAGTGACTATAAATGAACTTTTCTTGATAATGGATGGCTTTTGCTCCACGCTTCCCGAGGCAAACAATCAATTACAATATGTTTTAATCAAAAAATGTAAAAACAATTCAAAATAAATTCAATAATGGGATGATAAAGGCATTTAAATCGAGTAATAAGGCTTTTCTAGGCATGAGTGACTATAAATGAACTTTTCTTAACAATGGATGGCTTTTGCTCCACGTTTCCCGAGGCAAACAATCAATTACAATCTGTTTTAATCAAAAAATGTAAAAACAATTCAAAATAAATTCAATAATGGGATTATAAGGGCATTTAAATCGAGTAATAAGGCTTTTCTAGGCATGAGTGATTATAAATGATCTTTTCTTGACAATGGATGGCTTTCGTTCCATGTTTCCCGAGATAAACAATCTATTACAATCTGTTTTAATCAAAAACTGTAAAAAAAATCAAAATAAATTCAATAATGGGATTATAAAGGCATTTAAACCGAGTAATAAGGCTTCTCTAGGCATGAGTGACTATAAATGAACTTTTCTTGACAATGGATGGCTTTTGCTCCACGCTTCCCGAGGCAAACAATCAATTACAATATGTTTTAATCAAAAAATGTAAAAACAATTCAAAATAAATTCAATAATGGGATGATAAAGGCATATAAATCGAGTAATAAGGCTTTTCTAGGCATGAGTGACTATAAATGAACTTTTCTTAACAATGGATGGCTTTTGCTCCACGTTTCCCGAGGCAAACAATCAATTACAATCTGTTTTAATCAAAAAATGTAAAAACAATTCAAAATAAATTCAATAATGGGATTATAAGGGCATTTAAATCGAGTAATAAGGCTTTTCTAGGCATGAGTGACTATAAATGATCTTTTCTTGACAATGGATGGCTTTCGTTCCATGTTTCCCGAGATAAACAATCTATTACAATCTGTTTTAATCAAAAACTGTAAAAAAAAATCAAAATAAATTCAATAATGGGATTATAAAGGCATTTAAACCGAGTAATAAGGCTTCTCTAGGCATGAGTGACTATAAATGAACTTTTCTTGACAATGGATGGCTTTTGCTCCACGCTTCCCGAGGCAAACAATCAATTACAATATGTTTTAATCAAAAAATGTAAAAACAATTCAAAATAAATTCAATAATGGGATGATAAAGGCATTTAAATCGAGTAATAAGGCTTTTCTAGGCATGAGTGACTATAAATGAACTTTTCTTAACAATGGATGGCTTTTGCTCCACGTTTCCCGAGGCAAACAATCAATTACAATCTGTTTTAATCAAAAAATGTAAAAACAATTCAAAATAAATTCAATAATGGGATTATAAGGGCATTTAAACCGAGTTATAAGGCTTTTCTAGGCATGAGTGACTATAAATGAACTTTTCTTGACAATGGATGGCTTTCGCTCTATGTTTCCCGAGGCAAACAATCAATTACAATCTGTTTTAATCAAAAAATGTCAAAAAAGTTCAAAATAAATTCAATAATGGGATTATAAAGGCATTTAAACCGAGTAATAAGGCTTTTCTAGGCATGAGTGACTATAAATGATGTTTTCTTGACAATGGATGGCTTTCGTTCCATGTTTCCCGAGATAAACAATGTATTAGAATCTGTTTTAATAAAAAAATGTAAAAATAATTCAAAATAAATTCGATAATGGGATTATAAGGGCATTTAAATCGAGTAATAAGGCTTTTCTAGGCATGAGTGACTATAAATGATCTTTTCTTGACAATGGATGGCTTTCGTTCCATGTTTCTCGAGATAAACAATCTATTACAATCTGATTTAATGAAAAACTGTAAAAAAAAATCAAAATAAATTCAATAATGGGATTATAAAGGCATTTAAACCGAGTAATAAGGCTTCTCTAGGCATGAGTGACTATAAATGAACTTTTCTTGACAATGGATGGCTTTTGCTCCACGCTTCCCGAGGCAAAAAATCAATTACAATATGTTTTAATCAAAAAATGTAAAAACAATTCAAAATAAATTCAATAATGGGATGATAAAGGCATTTAAATCGAGTAATAAGGCTTTTCTAGGCATGAGTGACTATAAATGAACTTTTCTTAACAATGGATGGCTTTTGCTCCACGTTTCCCGAGGCAAACAATCAATTACAATCTGTTTTAATCAAAAAATGTAAAAACAATTCAAAATAAATTCAATAATGGGATTATAAGGGCATTTAAACCGAGTTATAAGGCTTTTCTAGGCATGAGTGACTATAAATGAACTTTTCTTGACAATGGATGGCTTTCGCTCTATGTTTCCCGAGGCAAACAATCAATTACAATCTGTTTTAATCAAAAAATGTCAAAAAAGTTCAAAATAAATTCAATAATGGGATTATAAAGGCATTTAAACCGAGTAATAAGGCTTTTCTAGGCATGAGTGACTATAAATGATGTTTTCTTGACAATGGATGGCTTTCGTTCCATGTTTCCCGAGATAAACAATGTATTAGAATCTGTTTTAATAAAAAAATGTAAAAATAATTCAAAATAAATTCGATAATGGGATTATAAGGGCATTTAAATCGAGTAATAAGGCTTTTCTAGGCATGAGTGACTATAAATGATCTTTTCTTGACAATGGATGGCTTTCGTTCCATGTTTCTCGAGATAAACAATCTATTACAATCTGATTTAATGAAAAACTGTAAAAAAAAATCAAAATAAATTCAATAATGGGATTATAAAGGCATTTAAACCGAGTAATAAGGCTTCTCTAGGCATGAGTGACTATAAATGAACTTTTCTTGACAATGGATGGCTTTTGCTCCACGCTTCCCGAGGCAAAAAATCAATTACAATATGTTTTAATCAAAAAATGTAAAAACAATTCAAAATAAATTCAATAATGGGATGATAAAGGCATTTAAATCGAGTAATAAGGCTTTTCTAGGCATGAGTGACTATAAATGAACTTTTCTTAACAATGGATGGCTTTTGCTCCACGTTTCCCGAGGCAAACAATCAATTACAATCTGTTTTAATCAAAAAATGTAAAAACAATTCAAAATAAATTCAATAATGGGATTATAAGGGCATTTAAACCGAGTTATAAGGCTTTTCTAGGCATGAGTGACTATAAATGAACTTTTCTTGACAATGGATGGCTTTCGCTCTATGTTTCCCGAGGCAAACAATCAATTACAATCTGTTTTAATCAAAAAATGTCAAAAAAGTTCAAAATAAATTCAATAATGGGATTATAAAGGCATTTAAACCGAGTAATAAGGCTTTTCTAGGCATGAGTGACTATAAATGATGTTTTCTTGACAATGGATGGCTTTCGTTCCATGTTTCCCGAGATAAACAATGTATTAGAATCTGTTTTAATAAAAAAATGTAAAAATAATTCAAAATAAATTCGATAATGGGATTATAAGGGCATTTAAATCGAGTAATAAGGCTTTTCTAGGCATGAGTGACTATAAATGATCTTTTCTTGACAATGGATGGCTTTCGTTCCATGTTTCTCGAGATAAACAATCTATTACAATCTGATTTAATGAAAAACTGTAAAAAAAAATCAAAATAAATTCAATAATGGGATTATAAAGGCATTTAAACCGAGTAATAAGGCTTCTCTAGGCATGAGTGACTATAAATGAACTTTTCTTGACAATGGATGGCTTTTGCTCCACGCTTCCCGAGGCAAACAATCAATTACAATATGTTTTAATCAAAAAATGTAAAAACAATTCAAAATAAATTCAATAATGGGATGATAAAGGCATTTAAATCGAGTAATAAGGCTTTTCTAGGCATGAGTGACTATAAATGAACTTTTCTTAACAATGGATGGCTTTTGCTCCACGTTTCCCGAGGCAAACAATCAATTACAATCTGTTTTAATCAAAAAATGTAAAAACAATTCAAAATAAATTCAATAATGGGATTATAAGGGCATTTAAACCGAGTTATAAGGCTTTTCTAGGCATGAGTGACTATAAATGAACTTTTCTTGACAATGGATGGCTTTCGCTCTATGTTTCCCGAGGCAAACAATCAATTACAATCTGTTTTAATCAAAAAATGTCAAAAAAGTTCAAAATAAATTCAATAATGGGATTATAAAGGCATTTAAACCGAGTAATAAGGCTTTTCTAGGCATGAGTGACTATAAATGATGTTTTCTTGACAATGGATGGCTTTCGTTCCATGTTTCCCGAGATAAACAATGTATTAGAATCTGTTTTAATAAAAAAATGTAAAAATAATTCAAAATAAATTCGATAATGGGATTATAAGGGCATTTAAATCGAGTAATAAGGCTTTTCTAGGCATGAGTGACTATAAATGATCTTTTCTTGACAATGGATGGCTTTCGTTCCATGTTTCTCGAGATAAACAATCTATTACAATCTGATTTAATGAAAAACTGTAAAAAAAAATCAAAATAAATTCAATAATGGGATTATAAAGGCATTTAAACCGAGTAATAAGGCTTCTCTAGGCATGAGTGACTGTAAATGAACTTTTCTTGACAATGGATGGCTTTTGCTCCACGCTTCCCGAGGCAAACATTCAATTACAATCTGTTTAATCAAAAAATGTCAAAAAAGTTCAAAATAAATTCAATAATGGGATTATAAAGGCATTTAAACCGAGTAATAAGGCTTTTCTACGCATGAGTGACTATAAATGATGTTTTCTTGACAATGGATGGCTTTCGTTCCATGTTTCCCAAGATAAACAATGTATTAGAATCTGTTTTAATCAAAAAATGTAAAAAAACTTCAAAATAAATTCAATAATGGGATTATAAAGGCATTTAAACCGAGTAACATGGCTTTTCTAGGCATGAGTGACTATAAATGAACTTTTCTTGACAATGGATGGCTTTTGCTCCACGTTTCCCGAGGCAAACAATCAATTACAATATGTTTTAATCAAAAAATGTAAAAACAATCCAAAATAAATTCAATAATGGGATTATAAAGGCATTTAAATCGAGTAATAAGGCTTTTCTAGGCATGAGTGACTATAAATGAACTTTCCTTGACAATGGATGGCTTTTGCTCCACGTTTCCCGAGGCAAACAATCAATTACAATCTGTTTTAATAAAAAAATATAAAAATAATTCAAAATAAATTCAATAATGGGATTATAAGGGCATTTAAACCGAGTAATAAGGCTTTTCTAGGCATGAGTGACTATAAATGAACTTTTCTTGATAATGGATGGCTTTTGCTCCACGTTTCCCGAGGCAAACAATCAATTACAATCTGTTTTAATAAAAAAATGTAAAAATAATTCAAAATAAATTCAATAATGGGATTATAAAGGCATTTAAACCGAGTAATAAGGCTTTTCTAGGCATGAGTGACTATAAATGATGTTTTCTTGACAATGGATGGCTTTCGTTGCATGTTTCCCGAGATAAACAATATATTACAATCTGTTTTAATCAAAAAATGTAAAAAAAATTCAAAATAAATTCAGTAATGGGATTATAAAAGCATTTAAACCGAGTAATAAGGCTTTTCTAGGCATGAGTGACTATAAATGATCTTTTCTTGACAATGGATGGCTTTCGTTCCATGTTTCCCGAGATAAACAATCTATTACAATCTAATTTAATCAAAAACTGTAAAAAAAATCAAAATAAATTCAATAATGGGATTATAAAGGCATTTAAACCGAGTAATAAGGCTTCTCTAGGCATGAGTGACTATAAATGAACTTTTCTTGACAATGGATGGGTTTTGCTCCACGCTTCCCGAGGCAAACAATCAATTACAATATGTTTTAATCAAAAAATGTAAAAACAATTCAAAATAAATTCAATAATGGGATGATAAAGGCATTTAAATCGAGTAATAAGGCTTTTCTAGGCATGAGTGACTATAAATGAACTTTTCTTAACAATGGATGGCTTTTGCTCCACGTTTCCCGAGGCAAACAATCAATTACAATCTGTTTTAATCAAAAAATGTAAAAACAATTCAAAATAAATTCAATAATGGGATTATAAGGGCATTTAAATCGAGTAATAAGGCTTTTCTAGGCATGAGTGACTATAAATGATCTTTTCTTGACAATGGATGGCTTTCGTTCCATGTTTCCCGAGATAAACAATCTATTACAATCTGTTTTAATCAAAAACTGTAAAAAAAATCAAAATAAATTCAATAATGGGATTATAAAGGCATTTAAACCGAGTAATAAGGCTTCTCTAGGCATGAGTGACTATAAATGAACTTTTCTTGACAATGGATGGCTTTTGCTCCACGCTTCCCGAGGCAAACAATCAATTACAATATGTTTTAATCAAAAAATGTAAAAACAATTCAAAATAAATTCAATAATGGGATGATAAAGGCATTTAAATCGAGTAATAAGGCTTTTCTAGGCATGAGTGACTATAAATGAACTTTTCTTAACAATGGATGGCTTTTGCTCCACGTTTCCCGAGGCAAACAATCAATTACAATCTGTTTTAATCAAAAAATGTAAAAACAATTCAAAATAAATTCAATAATGGGATTATAAGGGCATTTAAACCGAGTTATAAGGCTTTTCTAGGCATGAGTGACTATAAATGAACTTTTCTTGACAATGGATGGCTTTTGCTCCACGTTTCCCGAGGCAAACAATCAATTACAATATGTTTTAATCAAAAAATGTAAAAACAATTCAAAATAAATTCAATAATGGGATTATAAAGGCATTTAAATCGAGTAATAAGGCTTTTCTAGGCATGAGTGACTATAAATGATCTTTTCTTGACAATGGATGGCTTTCGTTCCATGTTTCCCGAGATAAACAATCTATTACAATCTGATTTAATGAAAAACTGTAAAAAAAAATCAAAATAAATTCAATAATGGGATTATAAAGGCATTTAAACCGAGTAATAAGGCTTCTCTAGGCATGAGTGACTATAAATGAACTTTTCTTGACAATGGATGGCTTTTGCTCCACGTTTCCCGAGGCAAACAATCAATTACAATATGTTTTAATCAAAAAATGTAAAAACAATCCAAAATAAATTCAATAATGGGATTATAAAGGCATTTAAATCGAGTAATAAGGCTTTTCTAGGCATGAGTGACTATAAATGAACTTTCCTTGACAATGGATGGCTTTTGCTCCACGTTTCCCGAGGCAAACAATCAATTACAATCTGTTTTAATAAAAAAATATAAAAATAATTCAAAATAAATTCAATAATGGGATTATAAGGGCATTTAAACCGAGTAATAAGGCTTTTCTAGGCATGAGTGACTATAAATGAACTTTTCTTGATAATGGATGGCTTTTGCTCCACGTTTCCCGAGGCAAACAATCAATTACAATCTGTTTTAATAAAAAAATGTAAAAATAATTCAAAATAAATTCAATAATGGGATTATAAAGGCATTTAAACCGAGTAATAAGGCTTTTCTAGGCATGAGTGACTATAAATGATGTTTTCTTGACAATGGATGGCTTTCGTTCCATGTTTCTCGAGATAAACAATCTATTACAATCTGATTTAATGAAAAACTGTAAAAAAAAATCAAAATAAATTCAATAATGGGATTATAAAGGCATTTAAACCGAGTAATAAGGCTTCTCTAGGCATGAGTGACTATAAATGAACTTTTCTTGACAATGGATGGCTTTTGCTCCACGCTTCCCGAGGCAAACAATCAATTACAATATGTTTTAATCAAAAAATGTAAAAACAATTCAAAATAAATTCAATAATGGGATGATAAAGGCATTTAAATCGAGTAATAAGGCTTTTCTAGGCATGAGTGACTATAAATGAACTTTTCTTAACAATGGATGGCTTTTGCTCCACGTTTCCCGAGGCAAACAATCAATTACAATCTGTTTTAATCAAAAAATGTAAAAACAATTCAAAATAAATTCAATAATGGGATTATAAGGGCATTTAAACCGAGTTATAAGGCTTTTCTAGGCATGAGTGACTATAAATGAACTTTTCTTGACAATGGATGGCTTTCGCTCTATGTTTCCCGAGGCAAACAATCAATTACAATCTGTTTTAATCAAAAAATGTCAAAAAAGTTCAAAATAAATTCAATAATGGGATTATAAAGGCATTTAAACCGAGTAATAAGGCTTTTCTAGGCATGAGTGACTATAAATGATGTTTTCTTGACAATGGATGGCTTTCGTTCCATGTTTCCCGAGATAAACAATGTATTAGAATCTGTTTTAATAAAAAAATGTAAAAATAATTCAAAATAAATTCGATAATGGGATTATAAGGGCATTTAAATCGAGTAATAAGGCTTTTCTAGGCATGAGTGACTATAAATGATCTTTTCTTGACAATGGATGGCTTTCGTTCCATGTTTCTCGAGATAAACAATCTATTACAATCTGATTTAATGAAAAACTGTAAAAAAAAATCAAAATAAATTCAATAATGGGATTATAAAGGCATTTAAACCGAGTAATAAGGCTTCTCTAGGCATGAGTGACTGTAAATGAACTTTTCTTGACAATGGATGGCTTTTGCTCCACGCTTCCCGAGGCAAACATTCAATTACAATCTGTTTAATCAAAAAATGTCAAAAAAGTTCAAAATAAATTCAATAATGGGATTATAAAGGCATTTAAACCGAGTAATAAGGCTTTTCTACGCATGAGTGACTATAAATGATGTTTTCTTGACAATGGATGGCTTTCGTTGCATGTTTCCCGAGATAAACAATGTATTAGAATCTGTTTTAATAAAAAAATGTAAAAATAATTCAAAATAAATTCAATAATGGGATTATAAGGGCATTTAAATCGAGTAATAAGGCTTTTCTAGGCATGAGTGACTATAAATGATCTTTTCTTGACAATGGATGGCTTTCGTTCCATGTTTCCCGAGATAAACAATCTATTACAATCTGATTTAATGAAAAACTGTAAAAAAAAATCAAAATAAATTCAATAATGGGATTATAAAGGCATTTAAACCGAGTAATAAGGCTTCTCTAGGCATGAGTGACTATAAATGAACTTTTCTTGACAATGGATGGCTTTTGCTCCACGCTTCCCGAGGCAAACAATCAATTACAATCTGTTTAATCAAAAAATGTCAAAAAAGTTCAAAATAAATTCAATAATGGGATTATAAAGGCATTTAAACCGAGTAATAAGGCTTTTCTAGGCATGAGTGACTATAAATGATGTTTTCTTGACAATGGATGGCTTTCGTTCCATGTTTCCCAAGATAAACAATGTATTAGAATCTGTTTTAATCAAAAAATGTAAAAAAACTTCAAAATAAATTCAATAATGGGATTATAAAGGCATTTAAACCGAGTAATATGGCTTTTCTAGGCATGAGTGACTATAAATGAACTTTTCTTGACAATGGATGGCTTTTGCTCCACGCTTCCCGAGGCAAACAATCAATTACAATATGTTTTAATCAAAAAATGTAAAAACAATTCAAAATAAATTCAATAATGGGATGATGAAGGCATTTAAATCGAGTAATAAGGCTTTTCTAGGCATGAGTGACTATAAATGAACTTTTCTTAACAATGGATGGCTTTTGCTCCACGTTTCCCGAGGCAAACAATCAATTACAATCTGTTTTAATCAAAAAATGTCAAAACAATTCAAAATAAATTCAATAATGGGATTATAAGGGCATTTAAACCGAGTTATAAGGCTTTTCTAGGCATGAGTGACTATAAATGAACTTTTCTTGACAATGGATGGCTTTCGCTCTATGTTTCCCGAGGCAAACAATCAATTACAATCTGTTTTAATCAAAAAATGTCAAAAAAGTTCAAAATAAATTCAATAATGGGATTATAAAGGCATTTAAACCGAGTAATAAGGCTTTTCTAGGCATGAGTGACTATAAATGATGTTTTCTTGACAATGGATGGCTTTCGTTCCATGTTTCCCGAGATAAACAATGTATTAGAATCTGTTTTAATAAAAAAATGTAAAAATAATTCAAAATAAATTCGATAATGGGATTATAAGGGCATTTAAATCGAGTAATAAGGCTTTTCTAGGCATGAGTGACTATAAATGATCTTTTCTTGACAATGGATGGCTTTCGTTCCATGTTTCTCGAGATAAACAATCTATTACAATCTGAGTTAATGAAAAACTGTAAAAAAAAATCAAAATAAATTCAATAATGGGATTATAAAGGCATTTAAACCGAGTAATAAGGCTTCTCTAGGCATGAGTGACTGTAAATGAACTTTTCTTGACAATGGATGGCTTTTGCTACACGCTTCCCGAGGCAAACATTCAATTACAATCTGTTTAATCAAAAAATGTCAAAAAAGTTCAAAATAAATTCAATAATGGGATTATAAAGGCATTTAAACCGAGTAATAAGGCTTTTCTACGCATGAGTGACTATAAATGATGTTTTCTTGACAATGGATGGCTTTCGTTCCATGTTTCCCAAGATAAACAATGTATTAGAATCTGTTTTAATCAAAAAATGTAAAAAAACTTCAAAATAAATTCAATAATGGGATTATAAAGGCATTTAAACAGAGTAATATGGCTTTTCTAGGCATGAGTGACTATAAATGAACTTTTCTTGACAATGGATGGCTTTTGCTCCTCGTTTCCCGAGGCAAACAATCAATTACAATATGTTTTAATCAAAAAATGTAAAAACAATTCAAAATAAATTCAATAATGGGATTATAAAGGCATTTAAATCGAGTAATAAGGCTTTTCTAGGCATGAGTGACTATAAATGATCTTTTCTTGACAATGGATGGCTTTCGTTCCATGTTTCCCGAGATAAACAATCTATTACAATCTGATTTAATGAAAAACTGTAAAAAAAAATCAAAATAAATTCAATAATGGGATTATAAAGGCATTTAAACCGAGTAATAAGGCTTCTCTAGGCATGAGTGACTATAAATGAACTTTTCTTGACAATGGATGGCTTTTGCTCCACGTTTCCCGAGGCAAACAATCAATTACAATATGTTTTAATCAAAAAATGTAAAAACAATCCAAAATAAATTCAATAATGGGATTATAAAGGCATTTAAATCGAGTAATAAGGCTTTTCTAGGCATGAGTGACTATAAATGAACTTTCCTTGACAATGGATGGCTTTTGCTCCACGTTTCCCGAGGCAAACAATCAATTACAATCTGTTTTAATAAAAAAATATAAAAATAATTCAAAATAAATTCAATAATGGGATTATAAGGGCATTTAAACCGAGTAATAAGGCTTTTCTAGGCATGAGTGACTATAAATGAACTTTTCTTGATAATGGATGGCTTTTGCTCCACGTTTCCCGAGGCAAACAATCAATTACAATCTGTTTTAATAAAAAAATGTAAAAATAATTCAAAATAAATTCAATAATGGGATTATAAAGGCATTTAAACCGAGTAATAAGGCTTTTCTAGGCATGAGTGACTATAAATGATGTTTTCTTGACAATGGATGGCTTTCGTTGCATGTTTCCCGAGATAAACAATATATTACAATCTGTTTTAATCAAAAAATGTAAAAAAAATTCAAAATAAATTCAGTAATGGGATTATAAAAGCATTTAAACCGAGTAATAAGGCTTTTCTAGGCATGAGTGACTATAAATGATCTTTTCTTGACAATGGATGGCTTTCGTTCCATGTTTCCCGAGATAAACAATCTATTACAATCTGTTTTAATCAAAAACTGTAAAAAAAATCAAAATAAATTCAATAATGGGATTATAAAGGCATTTAAACCGAGTAATAAGGCTTCTCTAGGCATGAGTGACTATAAATGAACTTTTCTTGACAATGGATGGGTTTTGCTCCACGCTTCCCGAGGCAAACAATCAATTACAATATGTTTTAATCAAAAAATGTAAAAACAATTCAAAATAAATTCAATAATGGGATGATAAAGGCATTTAAATCGAGTAATAAGGCTTTTCTAGGCATGAGTGACTATAAATGAACTTTTCTTAACAATGGATGGCTTTTGCTCCACGTTTCCCGAGGCAAACAATCAATTACAATCTGTTTTAATCAAAAAATGTAAAAACAATTCAAAATAAATTCAATAATGGGATTATAAGGGCATTTAAATCGAGTAATAAGGCTTTTCTAGGCATGAGTGACTATAAATGATCTTTTCTTGACAATGGATGGCTTTCGTTCCATGTTTCCCGAGATAAACAATCTATTACAATCTGTTTTAATCAAAAACTGTAAAAAAAATCAAAATAAATTCAATAATGGGATTATAAAGGCATTTAAACCGAGTAATAAGGCTTCTCTAGGCATGAGTGACTATAAATGAACTTTTCTTGACAATGGATGGCTTTTGCTCCACGCTTCCCGAGGCAAACAATCAATTACAATATGTTTTAATCAAAAAATGTAAAAACAATTCAAAATAAATTCAATAATGGGATGATAAAGGCATTTAAATCGAGTAATAAGGCTTTTCTAGGCATGAGTGACTATAAATGAACTTTTCTTAACAATGGATGGCTTTTGCTCCACGTTTCCCGAGGCAAACAATCAATTACAATCTGTTTTAATCAAAAAATGTAAAAACAATTCAAAATAAATTCAATAATGGGATTATAAGGGCATTTAAACCGAGTTATAAGGCTTTTCTAGGCATGAGTGACTATAAATGAACTTTTCTTGACAATGGATGGCTTTCGCTCTATGTTTCCCGAGGCAAACAATCAATTACAATCTGTTTTAATCAAAAAATGTCAAAAAAGTTCAAAATAAATTCAATAATGGGATTATAAAGGCATTTAAACCGAGTAATAAGGCTTTTCTAGGCATGAGTGACTATAAATGATGTTTTCTTGACAATGGATGGCTTTCGTTCCATGTTTCCCGAGATAAACAATGTATTAGAATCTGTTTTAATAAAAAAATGTAAAAATAATTCAAAATAAATTCGATAATGGGATTATAAGGGCATTTAAATCGAGTAATAAGGCTTTTCTAGGCATGAGTGACTATAAATGATCTTTTCTTGACAATGGATGGCTTTCGTTCCATGTTTCTCGAGATAAACAATCTATTACAATCTGATTTAATGAAAAACTGTAAAAAAAAATCAAAATAAATTCAATAATGGGATTATAAAGGCATTTAAACCGAGTAATAAGGCTTCTCTAGGCATGAGTGACTATAAATGAACTTTTCTTGACAATGGATGGCTTTTGCTCCACGCTTCCCGAGGCAAACAATCAATTACAATATGTTTTAATCAAAAAATGTAAAAACAATTCAAAATAAATTCAATAATGGGATGATAAAGGCATTTAAATCGAGTAATAAGGCTTTTCTAGGCATGAGTGACTATAAATGAACTTTTCTTAACAATGGATGGCTTTTGCTCCACGTTTCCCGAGGCAAACAATCAATTACAATCTGTTTTAATCAAAAAATGTAAAAACAATTCAAAATAAATTCAATAATGGGATTATAAGGGCATTTAAACCGAGTTATAAGGCTTTTCTAGGCATGAGTGACTATAAATGAACTTTTCTTGACAATGGATGGCTTTCGCTCTATGTTTCCCGAGGCAAACAATCAATTACAATCTGTTTTAATCAAAAAATGTCAAAAAAGTTCAAAATAAATTCAATAATGGGATTATAAAGGCATTTAAACCGAGTAATAAGGCTTTTCTAGGCATGAGTGACTATAAATGATGTTTTCTTGACAATGGATGGCTTTCGTTCCATGTTTCCCGAGATAAACAATGTATTAGAATCTGTTTTAATAAAAAAATGTAAAAATAATTCAAAATAAATTCGATAATGGGATTATAAGGGCATTTAAATCGAGTAATAAGGCTTTTCTAGGCATGAGTGACTATAAATGATCTTTTCTTGACAATGGATGGCTTTCGTTCCATGTTTCTCGAGATAAACAATCTATTACAATCTGATTTAATGAAAAACTGTAAAAAAAAATCAAAATAAATTCAATAATGGGATTATAAAGGCATTTAAACCGAGTAATAAGGCTTCTCTAGGCATGAGTGACTGTAAATGAACTTTTCTTGACAATGGATGGCTTTTGCTCCACGCTTCCCGAGGCAAACATTCAATTACAATCTGTTTAATCAAAAAATGTCAAAAAAGTTCAAAATAAATTCAATAATGGGATTATAAAGGCATTTAAACCGAGTAATAAGGCTTTTCTACGCATGAGTGACTATAAATGATGTTTTCTTGACAATGGATGGCTTTCGTTGCATGTTTCCCGAGATAAACAATGTATTAGAATCTGTTTTAATAAAAAAATGTAAAAATAATTCAAAATAAATTCAATAATGGGATTATAAGGGCATTTAAATCGAGTAATAAGGCTTTTCTAGGCATGAGTGACTATAAATGATCTTTTCTTGACAATGGATGGCTTTCGTTCCATGTTTCCCGAGATAAACAATCTATTACAATCTGATTTAATGAAAAACTGTAAAAAAAAATCAAAATAAATTCAATAATGGGATTATAAAGGCATTTAAACCGAGTAATAAGGCTTCTCTAGGCATGAGTGACTATAAATGAACTTTTCTTGACAATGGATGGCTTTTGCTCCACGCTTCCCGAGGCAAACAATCAATTACAATCTGTTTAATCAAAAAATGTCAAAAAAGTTCAAAATAAATTCAATAATGGGATTATAAAGGCATTTAAACCGAGTAATAAGGCTTTTCTAGGCATGAGTGACTATAAATGATGTTTTCTTGACAATGGATGGCTTTCGTTCCATGTTTCCCAAGATAAACAATGTATTAGAATCTGTTTTAATCAAAAAATGTAAAAAAACTTCAAAATAAATTCAATAATGGGATTATAAAGGCATTTAAACCGAGTAATATGGCTTTTCTAGGCATGAGTGACTATAAATGAACTTTTCTTGACAATGGATGGCTTTTGCTCCACGCTTCCCGAGGCAAACAATCAATTACAATATGTTTTAATCAAAAAATGTAAAAACAATTCAAAATAAATTCAATAATGGGATGATGAAGGCATTTAAATCGAGTAATAAGGCTTTTCTAGGCATGAGTGACTATAAATGAACTTTTCTTAACAATGGATGGCTTTTGCTCCACGTTTCCCGAGGCAAACAATCAATTACAATCTGTTTTAATCAAAAAATGTCAAAACAATTCAAAATAAATTCAATAATGGGATTATAAGGGCATTTAAACCGAGTTATAAGGCTTTTCTAGGCATGAGTGACTATAAATGAACTTTTCTTGACAATGGATGGCTTTCGCTCTATGTTTCCCGAGGCAAACAATCAATTACAATCTGTTTTAATCAAAAAATGTCAAAAAAGTTCAAAATAAATTCAATAATGGGATTATAAAGGCATTTAAACCGAGTAATAAGGCTTTTCTAGGCATGAGTGACTATAAATGATGTTTTCTTGACAATGGATGGCTTTCGTTCCATGTTTCCCGAGATAAACAATGTATTAGAATCTGTTTTAATAAAAAAATGTAAAAATAATTCAAAATAAATTCGATAATGGGATTATAAGGGCATTTAAATCGAGTAATAAGGCTTTTCTAGGCATGAGTGACTATAAATGATCTTTTCTTGACAATGGATGGCTTTCGTTCCATGTTTCTCGAGATAAACAATCTATTACAATCTGAGTTAATGAAAAACTGTAAAAAAAAATCAAAATAAATTCAATAATGGGATTATAAAGGCATTTAAACCGAGTAATAAGGCTTCTCTAGGCATGAGTGACTGTAAATGAACTTTTCTTGACAATGGATGGCTTTTGCTACACGCTTCCCGAGGCAAACATTCAATTACAATCTGTTTAATCAAAAAATGTCAAAAAAGTTCAAAATAAATTCAATAATGGGATTATAAAGGCATTTAAACCGAGTAATAAGGCTTTTCTACGCATGAGTGACTATAAATGATGTTTTCTTGACAATGGAAGGCTTTCGTTCCATGTTTCCCAAGACAAACAATGTATTAGAATCTGTTTTAATCAAAAAATGTAAAAAAACTTCAAAATAAATTCAATAATGGGATTATAAAGGCATTTAAACAGAGTAATATGGCTTTTCTAGGCATGAGTGACTATAAATGAACTTTTCTTGACAATGGATGGCTTTTGCTCCTCGTTTCCCGAGGCAAACAATCAATTACAATATGTTTTAATCAAAAAATGTAAAAACAATTCAAAATAAATTCAATAATGGGATTATAAAGGCATTTAAATCGAGTAATAAGGCTTTTCTAGGCATGAGTGACTATAAATGATCTTTTCTTGACAATGGATGGCTTTCGTTCCATGTTTCCCGAGATAAACAATCTATTACAATCTGATTTAATGAAAAACTGTAAAAAAAAATCAAAATAAATTCAATAATGGGATTATAAAGGCATTTAAACCGAGTAATAAGGCTTCTCTAGGCATGAGTGACTATAAATGAACTTTTCTTGACAATGGATGGCTTTTGCTCCACGTTTCCCGAGGCAAACAATCAATTACAATATGTTTTAATCAAAAAATGTAAAAACAATCCAAAATAAATTCAATAATGGGATTATAAAGGCATTTAAATCGAGTAATAAGGCTTTTCTAGGCATGAGTGACTATAAATGAACTTTCCTTGACAATGGATGGCTTTTGCTCCACGTTTCCCGAGGCAAACAATCAATTACAATCTGTTTTAATAAAAAAATATAAAAATAATTCAAAATAAATTCAATAATGGGATTATAAGGGCATTTAAACCGAGTAATAAGGCTTTTCTAGGCATGAGTGACTATAAATGAACTTTTCTTGATAATGGATGGCTTTTGCTCCACGTTTCCCGAGGCAAACAATCAATTACAATCTGTTTTAATAAAAAAATGTAAAAATAATTCAAAATAAATTCAATAATGGGATTATAAAGGCATTTAAACCGAGTAATAAGGCTTTTCTAGGCATGAGTGACTATAAATGATGTTTTCTTGACAATGGATGGCTTTCGTTCCATGTTTCTCGAGATAAACAATCTATTACAATCTGATTTAATGAAAAACTGTAAAAAAAAATCAAAATAAATTCAATAATGGGATTATAAAGGCATTTAAACCGAGTAATAAGGCTTCTCTAGGCATGAGTGACTATAAATGAACTTTTCTTGACAATGGATGGCTTTTGCTCCACGCTTCCCGAGGCAAACAATCAATTACAATATGTTTTAATCAAAAAATGTAAAAACAATTCAAAATAAATTCAATAATGGGATGATAAAGGCATTTAAATCGAGTAATAAGGCTTTTCTAGGCATGAGTGACTATAAATGAACTTTTCTTAACAATGGATGGCTTTTGCTCCACGTTTCCCGAGGCAAACAATCAATTACAATCTGTTTTAATCAAAAAATGTAAAAACAATTCAAAATAAATTCAATAATGGGATTATAAGGGCATTTAAACCGAGTTATAAGGCTTTTCTAGGCATGAGTGACTATAAATGAACTTTTCTTGACAATGGATGGCTTTCGCTCTATGTTTCCCGAGGCAAACAATCAATTACAATCTGTTTTAATCAAAAAATGTCAAAAAAGTTCAAAATAAATTCAATAATGGGATTATAAAGGCATTTAAACCGAGTAATAAGGCTTTTCTAGGCATGAGTGACTATAAATGATGTTTTCTTGACAATGGATGGCTTTCGTTCCATGTTTCCCGAGATAAACAATGTATTAGAATCTGTTTTAATAAAAAAATGTAAAAATAATTCAAAATAAATTCGATAATGGGATTATAAGGGCATTTAAATCGAGTAATAAGGCTTTTCTAGGCATGAGTGACTATAAATGATCTTTTCTTGACAATGGATGGCTTTCGTTCCATGTTTCTCGAGATAAACAATCTATTACAATCTGATTTAATGAAAAACTGTAAAAAAAAATCAAAATAAATTCAATAATGGGATTATAAAGGCATTTAAACCGAGTAATAAGGCTTCTCTAGGCATGAGTGACTGTAAATGAACTTTTCTTGACAATGGATGGCTTTCGCTCTATGTTTCCCGAGGCAAACATTCAATTACAATCTGTTTAATCAAAAAATGTCAAAAAAGTTCAAAATAAATTCAATAATGGGATTATAAAGGCATTTAAACCGAGTAATAAGGCTTTTCTACGCATGAGTGACTATAAATGATGTTTTCTTGACAATGGATGGCTTTCGTTGCATGTTTCCCGAGATAAACAATGTATTAGAATCTGTTTTAATAAAAAAATGTAAAAATAATTCAAAATAAATTCAATAATGGGATTATAAGGGCATTTAAATCGAGTAATAAGGCTTTTCTAGGCATGAGTGACTATAAATGATCTTTTCTTGACAATGGATGGCTTTCGTTCCATGTTTCCCGAGATAAACAATCTATTACAATCTGATTTAATGAAAAACTGTAAAAAAAAATCAAAATAAATTCAATAATGGGATTATAAAGGCATTTAAACCGAGTAATAAGGCTTCTCTAGGCATGAGTGACTATAAATGAACTTTTCTTGACAATGGATGGCTTTTGCTCCACGCTTCCCGAGGCAAACAATCAATTACAATCTGTTTTAATCAGAAAATGTAAAAACAATTCAAAATAAATTCAATAATGGGATGATAAAGGCATTTAAATCGAGTAATAAGGCTTTTCTAGGCATGAGTGACTATAAATGAACTTTTCTTAACAATGGATGGCTTTTGCTCCACGTTTCCCGAGGCAAACAATCAATTACAATCTGTTTTAATCAAAAAATGTAAAAACAATTCAAAATAAATTCAATAATGGGATTATAAGGGCATTTAAACCGAGTTATAAGGCTTTTCTAGGCATGAGTGACTATAAATGAACTTTTCTTGACAATGGATGGCTTTCGCTCTATGTTTCCCGAGGTAAACAATCAATTACAATCTGTTTTAATCAAAAAATGTCAAAAAAGTTCAAAATAAATTCAATAATGGGATTATAAAGGCATTTAAACCGAGTAATAAGGCTTTTCTAGGCATGAGTGACTATAAATGATGTTTTCTTGACAATGGATGGCTTTCGTTCCATGTTTCCCGAGATAAACAATGTATTAGAATCTGTTTTAATAAAAAAATGTAAAAATAATTCAAAATAAATTCGATAATGGGATTATAAGGGCATTTAAATCGAGTAATAAGGCTTTTCTAGGCATGAGTGACTATAAATGATCTTTTCTTGACAATGGATGGCTTTCGTTCCATGTTTCTCGAGATAAACAATCTATTACAATCTGATTTAATGAAAAACTGTAAAAAAAAATCAAAATAAATTCAATAATGGGATTATAAAGGCATTTAAACCGAGTAATAAGGCTTCTCTAGGCATGAGTGACTGTAAATGAACTTTTCTTGACAATGGATGGCTTTTGCTCCACGCTTCCCGAGGCAAACATTCAATTACAATCTGTTTAATCAAAAAATGTCAAAAAAGTTCAAAATAAATTCAATAATGGGATTATAAAGGCATTTAAACCGAGTAATAAGGCTTTTCTACGCATGAGTGACTATAAATGATGTTTTCTTGACAATGGATGGCTTTCGTTGCATGTTTCCCGAGATAAACAATGTATTAGAATCTGTTTTAATAAAAAAATGTAAAAATAATTCAAAATAAATTCAATAATGGGATTATAAGGGCATTTAAATCGAGTAATAAGGCTTTTCTAGGCATGAGTGACTATAAATGATCTTTTCTTGACAATGGATGGCTTTCGTTCCATGTTTCCCGAGATAAACAATCTATTACAATCTGATTTAATGAAAAACTGTAAAAAAAAATCAAAATAAATTCAATAATGGGATTATAAAGGCATTTAAACCGAGTAATAAGGCTTCTCTAGGCATGAGTGACTATAAATGAACTTTTCTTGACAATGGATGGCTTTTGCTCCACGCTTCCCGAGGCAAACAATCAATTACAATCTGTTTAATCAAAAAATGTCAAAAAAGTTCAAAATAAATTCAATAATGGGATTATAAAGGCATTTAAACCGAGTAATAAGGCTTTTCTAGGCATGAGTGACTATAAATGATGTTTTCTTGACAATGGATGGCTTTCGTTCCATGTTTCCCAAGATAAACAATGTATTAGAATCTGTTTTAATCAAAAAATGTAAAAAAACTTCAAAATAAATTCAATAATGGGATTATAAAGGCATTTAAACCGAGTAATATGGCTTTTCTAGGCATGAGTGACTATAAATGAACTTTTCTTGACAATGGATGGCTTTTGCTCCACGCTTCCCGAGGCAAACAATCAATTACAATATGTTTTAATCAAAAAATGTAAAAACAATTCAAAATAAATTCAATAATGGGATGATGAAGGCATTTAAATCGAGTAATAAGGCTTTTCTAGGCATGAGTGACTATAAATGAACTTTTCTTAACAATGGATGGCTTTTGCTCCACGTTTCCCGAGGCAAACAATCAATTACAATCTGTTTTAATCAAAAAATGTCAAAACAATTCAAAATAAATTCAATAATGGGATTATAAGGGCATTTAAACCGAGTTATAAGGCTTTTCTAGGCATGAGTGACTATAAATGAACTTTTCTTGACAATGGATGGCTTTCGCTCTATGTTTCCCGAGGCAAACAATCAATTACAATCTGTTTTAATCAAAAAATGTCAAAAAAGTTCAAAATAAATTCAATAATGGGATTATAAAGGCATTTAAACCGAGTAATAAGGCTTTTCTAGGCATGAGTGACTATAAATGAACTTTTCTTGACAATGGATGGCTTTTGCTCCACGCTTCCCGAGGCAAACAATCAATTACAATATGTTTTAATCAAAAAATGTAAAAACAATTCAAAATAAATTCAATAATGGGATGATAAAGGCATTTAAATCGAGTAATAAGGCTTTTCTAGGCATGAGTGACTATAAATGATGTTTTCTTGACAATGGATGGCTTTCGTTCCATGTTTCCCAAGATAAACAATGTATTAGAATATGTTTTAATAAAAAAATGTAAAAATAATTCAAAATAAATTCAATAATGGGATTATAAAGGCATTTAAATCGAGTAATAAGGCTTTTCTAGGCATGAGTGACTATAAATGATGTTTTCTTGACAATGGATGGCTTTCGTTCCATGTTTCTCGAGATAAACAATCTATTACAATCTGATTTAATGAAAAACTGTAAAAAAAAATCAAAATAAATTCAATAATGGGATTATAAAGGCATTTAAACCGAGTAATAAGGCTTCTCTAGGCATGAGTGACTATAAATGAACTTTTCTTGACAATGGATGGCTTTTGCTCCACGCTTCCCGAGGCAAACAATCAATTACAATATGTTTTAATCAAAAAATGTAAAAACAATTCAAAATAAATTCAATAATGGGATGATAAAGGCATTTAAATCGAGTAATAAGGCTTTTCTAGGCATGAGTGACTATAAATGAACTTTTCTTAACAATGGATGGCTTTTGCTCCACGTTTCCCGAGGCAAACAATCAATTACAATCTGTTTTAATCAAAAAATGTAAAAACAATTCAAAATAAATTCAATAATGGGATTATAAGGGCATTTAAACCGAGTTATAAGGCTTTTCTAGGCATGAGTGACTATAAATGAACTTTTCTTGACAATGGATGGCTTTCGCTCTATGTTTCCCGAGGCAAACAATCAATTACAATCTGTTTTAATCAAAAAATGTCAAAAAAGTTCAAAATAAATTCAATAATGGGATTATAAAGGCATTTAAACCGAGTAATAAGGCTTTTCTAGGCATGAGTGACTATAAATGATGTTTTCTTGACAATGGATGGCTTTCGTTCCATGTTTCCCGAGATAAACAATGTATTAGAATCTGTTTTAATAAAAAAATGTAAAAATAATTCAAAATAAATTCGATAATGGGATTATAAGGGCATTTAAATCGAGTAATAAGGCTTTTCTAGGCATGAGTGACTATAAATGATCTTTTCTTGACAATGGATGGCTTTCGTTCCATGTTTCTCGAGATAAACAATCTATTACAATCTGATTTAATGAAAAACTGTAAAAAAAAATCAAAATAAATTCAATAATGGGATTATAAAGGCATTTAAACCGAGTAATAAGGCTTCTCTAGGCATGAGTGACTGTAAATGAACTTTTCTTGACAATGGATGGCTTTTGCTCCACGCTTCCCGAGGCAAACATTCAATTACAATCTGTTTAATCAAAAAATGTCAAAAAAGTTCAAAATAAATTCAATAATGGGATTATAAAGGCATTTAAACCGAGTAATAAGGCTTTTCTACGCATGAGTGACTATAAATGATGTTTTCTTGACAATGGATGGCTTTCGTTGCATGTTTCCCGAGATAAACAATGTATTAGAATCTGTTTTAATAAAAAAATGTAAAAATAATTCAAAATAAATTCAATAATGGGATTATAAGGGCATTTAAATCGAGTAATAAGGCTTTTCTAGGCATGAGTGACTATAAATGATCTTTTCTTGACAATGGATGGCTTTCGTTCCATGTTTCCCGAGATAAACAATCTATTACAATCTGATTTAATGAAAAACTGTAAAAAAAAATCAAAATAAATTCAATAATGGGATTATAAAGGCATTTAAACCGAGTAATAAGGCTTCTCTAGGCATGAGTGACTATAAATGAACTTTTCTTGACAATGGATGGCTTTTGCTCCACGCTTCCCGAGGCAAACAATCAATTACAATCTGTTTAATCAAAAAATGTCAAAAAAGTTCAAAATAAATTCAATAATGGGATTATAAAGGCATTTAAACCGAGTAATAAGGCTTTTCTAGGCATGAGTGACTATAAATGATGTTTTCTTGACAATGGATGGCTTTCGTTCCATGTTTCCCAAGATAAACAATGTATTAGAATCTGTTTTAATCAAAAAATGTAAAAAAACTTCAAAATAAATTCAATAATGGGATTATAAAGGCATTTAAACCGAGTAATATGGCTTTTCTAGGCATGAGTGACTATAAATGAACTTTTCTTGACAATGGATGGCTTTTGCTCCACGCTTCCCGAGGCAAACAATCAATTACAATATGTTTTAATCAAAAAATGTAAAAACAATTCAAAATAAATTCAATAATGGGATGATGAAGGCATTTAAATCGAGTAATAAGGCTTTTCTAGGCATGAGTGACTATAAATGAACTTTTCTTAACAATGGATGGCTTTTGCTCCACGTTTCCCGAGGCAAACAATCAATTACAATCTGTTTTAATCAAAAAATGTCAAAACAATTCAAAATAAATTCAATAATGGGATTATAAGGGCATTTAAACCGAGTTATAAGGCTTTTCTAGGCATGAGTGACTATAAATGAACTTTTCTTGACAATGGATGGCTTTCGCTCTATGTTTCCCGAGGCAAACAATCAATTACAATCTGTTTTAATCAAAAAATGTCAAAAAAGTTCAAAATAAATTCAATAATGGGATTATAAAGGCATTTAAACCGAGTAATAAGGCTTTTCTAGGCATGAGTGACTATAAATGATGTTTTCTTGACAATGGATGGCTTTCGTTCCATGTTTCCCGAGATAAACAATGTATTAGAATCTGTTTTAATAAAAAAATGTAAAAATAATTCAAAATAAATTCGATAATGGGATTATAAGGGCATTTAAATCGAGTAATAAGGCTTTTCTAGGCATGAGTGACTATAAATGATCTTTTCTTGACAATGGATGGCTTTCGTTCCATGTTTCTCGAGATAAACAATCTATTACAATCTGAGTTAATGAAAAACTGTAAAAAAAAATCAAAATAAATTCAATAATGGGATTATAAAGGCATTTAAACCGAGTAATAAGGCTTCTCTAGGCATGAGTGACTGTAAATGAACTTTTCTTGACAATGGATGGCTTTTGCTACACGCTTCCCGAGGCAAACATTCAATTACAATCTGTTTAATCAAAAAATGTCAAAAAAGTTCAAAATAAATTCAATAATGGGATTATAAAGGCATTTAAACCGAGTAATAAGGCTTTTCTACGCATGAGTGACTATAAATGATGTTTTCTTGACAATGGATGGCTTTCGTTCCATGTTTCCCAAGATAAACAATGTATTAGAATCTGTTTTAATCAAAAAATGTAAAAAAACTTCAAAATAAATTCAATAATGGGATTATAAAGGCATTTAAACAGAGTAATATGGCTTTTCTAGGCATGAGTGACTATAAATGAACTTTTCTTGACAATGGATGGCTTTTGCTCCTCGTTTCCCGAGGCAAACAATCAATTACAATATGTTTTAATCAAAAAATGTAAAAACAATTCAAAATAAATTCAATAATGGGATTATAAAGGCATTTAAATCGAGTAATAAGGCTTTTCTAGGCATGAGTGACTATAAATGATCTTTTCTTGACAATGGATGGCTTTCGTTCCATGTTTCCCGAGATAAACAATCTATTACAATCTGATTTAATGAAAAACTGTAAAAAAAAATCAAAATAAATTCAATAATGGGATTATAAAGGCATTTAAACCGAGTAATAAGGCTTCTCTAGGCATGAGTGACTATAAATGAACTTTTCTTGACAATGGATGGCTTTTGCTCCACGTTTCCCGAGGCAAACAATCAATTACAATATGTTTTAATCAAAAAATGTAAAAACAATCCAAAATAAATTCAATAATGGGATTATAAAGGCATTTAAATCGAGTAATAAGGCTTTTCTAGGCATGAGTGACTATAAATGAACTTTCCTTGACAATGGATGGCTTTTGCTCCACGTTTCCCGAGGCAAACAATCAATTACAATCTGTTTTAATAAAAAAATATAAAAATAATTCAAAATAAATTCAATAATGGGATTATAAGGGCATTTAAACCGAGTAATAAGGCTTTTCTAGGCATGAGTGACTATAAATGAACTTTTCTTGATAATGGATGGCTTTTGCTCCACGTTTCCCGAGGCAAACAATCAATTACAATCTGTTTTAATAAAAAAATGTAAAAATAATTCAAAATAAATTCAATAATGGGATTATAAAGGCATTTAAACCGAGTAATAAGGCTTTTCTAGGCATGAGTGACTATAAATGATGTTTTCTTGACAATGGATGGCTTTCGTTGCATGTTTCCCGAGATAAACAATATATTACAATCTGTTTTAATCAAAAAATGTAAAAAAAATTCAAAATAAATTCAGTAATGGGATTATAAAAGCATTTAAACCGAGTAATAAGGCTTTTCTAGGCATGAGTGACTATAAATGATCTTTTCTTGACAATGGATGGCTTTCGTTCCATGTTTCCCGAGATAAACAATCTATTACAATCTGTTTTAATCAAAAACTGTAAAAAAAATCAAAATAAATTCAATAATGGGATTATAAAGGCATTTAAACCGAGTAATAAGGCTTCTCTAGGCATGAGTGACTATAAATGAACTTTTCTTGACAATGGATGGGTTTTGCTCCACGCTTCCCGAGGCAAACAATCAATTACAATATGTTTTAATCAAAAAATGTAAAAACAATTCAAAATAAATTCAATAATGGGATGATAAAGGCATTTAAATCGAGTAATAAGGCTTTTCTAGGCATGAGTGACTATAAATGAACTTTTCTTAACAATGGATGGCTTTTGCTCCACGTTTCCCGAGGCAAACAATCAATTACAATCTGTTTTAATCAAAAAATGTAAAAACAATTCAAAATAAATTCAATAATGGGATTATAAGGGCATTTAAATCGAGTAATAAGGCTTTTCTAGGCATGAGTGACTATAAATGATCTTTTCTTGACAATGGATGGCTTTCGTTCCATGTTTCCCGAGATAAACAATCTATTACAATCTGTTTTAATCAAAAACTGTAAAAAAAATCAAAATAAATTCAATAATGGGATTATAAAGGCATTTAAACCGAGTAATAAGGCTTCTCTAGGCATGAGTGACTATAAATGAACTTTTCTTGACAATGGATGGCTTTTGCTCCACGCTTCCCGAGGCAAACAATCAATTACAATATGTTTTAATCAAAAAATGTAAAAACAATTCAAAATAAATTCAATAATGGGATGATAAAGGCATTTAAATCGAGTAATAAGGCTTTTCTAGGCATGAGTGACTATAAATGAACTTTTCTTAACAATGGATGGCTTTTGCTCCACGTTTCCCGAGGCAAACAATCAATTACAATCTGTTTTAATCAAAAAATGTAAAAACAATTCAAAATAAATTCAATAATGGGATTATAAGGGCATTTAAACCGAGTTATAAGGCTTTTCTAGGCATGAGTGACTATAAATGAACTTTTCTTGACAATGGATGGCTTTCGCTCTATGTTTCCCGAGGCAAACAATCAATTACAATCTGTTTTAATCAAAAAATGTCAAAAAAGTTCAAAATAAATTCAATAATGGGATTATAAAGGCATTTAAACCGAGTAATAAGGCTTTTCTAGGCATGAGTGACTATAAATGATGTTTTCTTGACAATGGATGGCTTTCGTTCCATGTTTCCCGAGATAAACAATGTATTAGAATCTGTTTTAATAAAAAAATGTAAAAATAATTCAAAATAAATTCGATAATGGGATTATAAGGGCATTTAAATCGAGTAATAAGGCTTTTCTAGGCATGAGTGACTATAAATGATCTTTTCTTGACAATGGATGGCTTTCGTTCCATGTTTCTCGAGATAAACAATCTATTACAATCTGATTTAATGAAAAACTGTAAAAAAAAATCAAAATAAATTCAATAATGGGATTATAAAGGCATTTAAACCGAGTAATAAGGCTTCTCTAGGCATGAGTGACTATAAATGAACTTTTCTTGACAATGGATGGCTTTTGCTCCACGCTTCCCGAGGCAAACAATCAATTACAATATGTTTTAATCAAAAAATGTAAAAACAATTCAAAATAAATTCAATAATGGGATGATAAAGGCATTTAAATCGAGTAATAAGGCTTTTCTAGGCATGAGTGACTATAAATGAACTTTTCTTAACAATGGATGGCTTTTGCTCCACGTTTCCCGAGGCAAACAATCAATTACAATCTGTTTTAATCAAAAAATGTAAAAACAATTCAAAATAAATTCAATAATGGGATTATAAGGGCATTTAAACCGAGTTATAAGGCTTTTCTAGGCATGAGTGACTATAAATGAACTTTTCTTGACAATGGATGGCTTTCGCTCTATGTTTCCCGAGGCAAACAATCAATTACAATCTGTTTTAATCAAAAAATGTCAAAAAAGTTCAAAATAAATTCAATAATGGGATTATAAAGGCATTTAAACCGAGTAATAAGGCTTTTCTAGGCATGAGTGACTATAAATGATGTTTTCTTGACAATGGATGGCTTTCGTTCCATGTTTCCCGAGATAAACAATGTATTAGAATCTGTTTTAATAAAAAAATGTAAAAATAATTCAAAATAAATTCGATAATGGGATTATAAGGGCATTTAAATCGAGTAATAAGGCTTTTCTAGGCATGAGTGACTATAAATGATCTTTTCTTGACAATGGATGGCTTTCGTTCCATGTTTCTCGAGATAAACAATCTATTACAATCTGATTTAATGAAAAACTGTAAAAAAAAATCAAAATAAATTCAATAATGGGATTATAAAGGCATTTAAACCGAGTAATAAGGCTTCTCTAGGCATGAGTGACTGTAAATGAACTTTTCTTGACAATGGATGGCTTTTGCTCCACGCTTCCCGAGGCAAACATTCAATTACAATCTGTTTAATCAAAAAATGTCAAAAAAGTTCAAAATAAATTCAATAATGGGATTATAAAGGCATTTAAACCGAGTAATAAGGCTTTTCTACGCATGAGTGACTATAAATGATGTTTTCTTGACAATGGATGGCTTTCGTTGCATGTTTCCCGAGATAAACAATGTATTAGAATCTGTTTTAATAAAAAAATGTAAAAATAATTCAAAATAAATTCAATAATGGGATTATAAGGGCATTTAAATCGAGTAATAAGGCTTTTCTAGGCATGAGTGACTATAAATGATCTTTTCTTGACAATGGATGGCTTTCGTTCCATGTTTCCCGAGATAAACAATCTATTACAATCTGATTTAATGAAAAACTGTAAAAAAAAATCAAAATAAATTCAATAATGGGATTATAAAGGCATTTAAACCGAGTAATAAGGCTTCTCTAGGCATGAGTGACTATAAATGAACTTTTCTTGACAATGGATGGCTTTTGCTCCACGCTTCCCGAGGCAAACAATCAATTACAATCTGTTTAATCAAAAAATGTCAAAAAAGTTCAAAATAAATTCAATAATGGGATTATAAAGGCATTTAAACCGAGTAATAAGGCTTTTCTAGGCATGAGTGACTATAAATGATGTTTTCTTGACAATGGATGGCTTTCGTTCCATGTTTCCCAAGATAAACAATGTATTAGAATCTGTTTTAATCAAAAAATGTAAAAAAACTTCAAAATAAATTCAATAATGGGATTATAAAGGCATTTAAACCGAGTAATATGGCTTTTCTAGGCATGAGTGACTATAAATGAACTTTTCTTGACAATGGATGGCTTTTGCTCCACGCTTCCCGAGGCAAACAATCAATTACAATATGTTTTAATCAAAAAATGTAAAAACAATTCAAAATAAATTCAATAATGGGATGATGAAGGCATTTAAATCGAGTAATAAGGCTTTTCTAGGCATGAGTGACTATAAATGAACTTTTCTTAACAATGGATGGCTTTTGCTCCACGTTTCCCGAGGCAAACAATCAATTACAATCTGTTTTAATCAAAAAATGTCAAAACAATTCAAAATAAATTCAATAATGGGATTATAAGGGCATTTAAACCGAGTTATAAGGCTTTTCTAGGCATGAGTGACTATAAATGAACTTTTCTTGACAATGGATGGCTTTCGCTCTATGTTTCCCGAGGCAAACAATCAATTACAATCTGTTTTAATCAAAAAATGTCAAAAAAGTTCAAAATAAATTCAATAATGGGATTATAAAGGCATTTAAACCGAGTAATAAGGCTTTTCTAGGCATGAGTGACTATAAATGATGTTTTCTTGACAATGGATGGCTTTCGTTCCATGTTTCCCGAGATAAACAATGTATTAGAATCTGTTTTAATAAAAAAATGTAAAAATAATTCAAAATAAATTCGATAATGGGATTATAAGGGCATTTAAATCGAGTAATAAGGCTTTTCTAGGCATGAGTGACTATAAATGATCTTTTCTTGACAATGGATGGCTTTCGTTCCATGTTTCTCGAGATAAACAATCTATTACAATCTGAGTTAATGAAAAACTGTAAAAAAAAATCAAAATAAATTCAATAATGGGATTATAAAGGCATTTAAACCGAGTAATAAGGCTTCTCTAGGCATGAGTGACTGTAAATGAACTTTTCTTGACAATGGATGGCTTTTGCTACACGCTTCCCGAGGCAAACATTCAATTACAATCTGTTTAATCAAAAAATGTCAAAAAAGTTCAAAATAAATTCAATAATGGGATTATAAAGGCATTTAAACCGAGTAATAAGGCTTTTCTACGCATGAGTGACTATAAATGATGTTTTCTTGACAATGGAAGGCTTTCGTTCCATGTTTCCCAAGATAAACAATGTATTAGAATCTGTTTTAATCAAAAAATGTAAAAAAACTTCAAAATAAATTCAATAATGGGATTATAAAGGCATTTAAACAGAGTAATATGGCTTTTCTAGGCATGAGTGACTATAAATGAACTTTTCTTGACAATGGATGGCTTTTGCTCCTCGTTTCCCGAGGCAAACAATCAATTACAATATGTTTTAATCAAAAAATGTAAAAACAATTCAAAATAAATTCAATAATGGGATTATAAAGGCATTTAAATCGAGTAATAAGGCTTTTCTAGGCATGAGTGACTATAAATGATCTTTTCTTGACAATGGATGGCTTTCGTTCCATGTTTCCCGAGATAAACAATCTATTACAATCTGATTTAATGAAAAACTGTAAAAAAAAATCAAAATAAATTCAATAATGGGATTATAAAGGCATTTAAACCGAGTAATAAGGCTTCTCTAGGCATGAGTGACTATAAATGAACTTTTCTTGACAATGGATGGCTTTTGCTCCACGTTTCCCGAGGCAAACAATCAATTACAATATGTTTTAATCAAAAAATGTAAAAACAATCCAAAATAAATTCAATAATGGGATTATAAAGGCATTTAAATCGAGTAATAAGGCTTTTCTAGGCATGAGTGACTATAAATGAACTTTCCTTGACAATGGATGGCTTTTGCTCCACGTTTCCCGAGGCAAACAATCAATTACAATCTGTTTTAATAAAAAAATATAAAAATAATTCAAAATAAATTCAATAATGGGATTATAAGGGCATTTAAACCGAGTAATAAGGCTTTTCTAGGCATGAGTGACTATAAATGAACTTTTCTTGATAATGGATGGCTTTTGCTCCACGTTTCCCGAGGCAAACAATCAATTACAATCTGTTTTAATAAAAAAATGTAAAAATAATTCAAAATAAATTCAATAATGGGATTATAAAGGCATTTAAACCGAGTAATAAGGCTTTTCTAGGCATGAGTGACTATAAATGATGTTTTCTTGACAATGGATGGCTTTCGTTCCATGTTTCTCGAGATAAACAATCTATTACAATCTGATTTAATGAAAAACTGTAAAAAAAAATCAAAATAAATTCAATAATGGGATTATAAAGGCATTTAAACCGAGTAATAAGGCTTCTCTAGGCATGAGTGACTATAAATGAACTTTTCTTGACAATGGATGGCTTTTGCTCCACGCTTCCCGAGGCAAACAATCAATTACAATATGTTTTAATCAAAAAATGTAAAAACAATTCAAAATAAATTCAATAATGGGATGATAAAGGCATTTAAATCGAGTAATAAGGCTTTTCTAGGCATGAGTGACTATAAATGAACTTTTCTTAACAATGGATGGCTTTTGCTCCACGTTTCCCGAGGCAAACAATCAATTACAATCTGTTTTAATCAAAAAATGTAAAAACAATTCAAAATAAATTCAATAATGGGATTATAAGGGCATTTAAACCGAGTTATAAGGCTTTTCTAGGCATGAGTGACTATAAATGAACTTTTCTTGACAATGGATGGCTTTCGCTCTATGTTTCCCGAGGCAAACAATCAATTACAATCTGTTTTAATCAAAAAATGTCAAAAAAGTTCAAAATAAATTCAATAATGGGATTATAAAGGCATTTAAACCGAGTAATAAGGCTTTTCTAGGCATGAGTGACTATAAATGATGTTTTCTTGACAATGGATGGCTTTCGTTCCATGTTTCCCGAGATAAACAATGTATTAGAATCTGTTTTAATAAAAAAATGTAAAAATAATTCAAAATAAATTCGATAATGGGATTATAAGGGCATTTAAATCGAGTAATAAGGCTTTTCTAGGCATGAGTGACTATAAATGATCTTTTCTTGACAATGGATGGCTTTCGTTCCATGTTTCTCGAGATAAACAATCTATTACAATCTGATTTAATGAAAAACTGTAAAAAAAAATCAAAATAAATTCAATAATGGGATTATAAAGGCATTTAAACCGAGTAATAAGGCTTCTCTAGGCATGAGTGACTGTAAATGAACTTTTCTTGACAATGGATGGCTTTCGCTCTATGTTTCCCGAGGCAAACATTCAATTACAATCTGTTTAATCAAAAAATGTCAAAAAAGTTCAAAATAAATTCAATAATGGGATTATAAAGGCATTTAAACCGAGTAATAAGGCTTTTCTACGCATGAGTGACTATAAATGATGTTTTCTTGACAATGGATGGCTTTCGTTGCATGTTTCCCGAGATAAACAATGTATTAGAATCTGTTTTAATAAAAAAATGTAAAAATAATTCAAAATAAATTCAATAATGGGATTATAAGGGCATTTAAATCGAGTAATAAGGCTTTTCTAGGCATGAGTGACTATAAATGATCTTTTCTTGACAATGGATGGCTTTCGTTCCATGTTTCCCGAGATAAACAATCTATTACAATCTGATTTAATGAAAAACTGTAAAAAAAAATCAAAATAAATTCAATAATGGGATTATAAAGGCATTTAAACCGAGTAATAAGGCTTCTCTAGGCATGAGTGACTATAAATGAACTTTTCTTGACAATGGATGGCTTTTGCTCCACGCTTCCCGAGGCAAACAATCAATTACAATCTGTTTTAATCAGAAAATGTAAAAACAATTCAAAATAAATTCAATAATGGGATGATAAAGGCATTTAAATCGAGTAATAAGGCTTTTCTAGGCATGAGTGACTATAAATGAACTTTTCTTAACAATGGATGGCTTTTGCTCCACGTTTCCCGAGGCAAACAATCAATTACAATCTGTTTTAATCAAAAAATGTAAAAACAATTCAAAATAAATTCAATAATGGGATTATAAGGGCATTTAAACCGAGTTATAAGGCTTTTCTAGGCATGAGTGACTATAAATGAACTTTTCTTGACAATGGATGGCTTTCGCTCTATGTTTCCCGAGGCAAACAATCAATTACAATCTGTTTTAATCAAAAAATGTCAAAAAAGTTCAAAATAAATTCAATAATGGGATTATAAAGGCATTTAAACCGAGTAATAAGGCTTTTCTAGGCATGAGTGACTATAAATGATGTTTTCTTGACAATGGATGGCTTTCGTTCCATGTTTCCCGAGATAAACAATGTATTAGAATCTGTTTTAATAAAAAAATGTAAAAATAATTCAAAATAAATTCGATAATGGGATTATAAGGGCATTTAAATCGAGTAATAAGGCTTTTCTAGGCATGAGTGACTATAAATGATCTTTTCTTGACAATGGATGGCTTTCGTTCCATGTTTCTCGAGATAAACAATCTATTACAATCTGATTTAATGAAAAACTGTAAAAAAAAATCAAAATAAATTCAATAATGGGATTATAAAGGCATTTAAACCGAGTAATAAGGCTTCTCTAGGCATGAGTGACTGTAAATGAACTTTTCTTGACAATGGATGGCTTTTGCTCCACGCTTCCCGAGGCAAACATTCAATTACAATCTGTTTAATCAAAAAATGTCAAAAAAGTTCAAAATAAATTCAATAATGGGATTATAAAGGCATTTAAACCGAGTAATAAGGCTTTTCTACGCATGAGTGACTATAAATGATGTTTTCTTGACAATGGATGGCTTTCGTTGCATGTTTCCCGAGATAAACAATGTATTAGAATCTGTTTTAATAAAAAAATGTAAAAATAATTCAAAATAAATTCAATAATGGGATTATAAGGGCATTTAAATCGAGTAATAAGGCTTTTCTAGGCATGAGTGACTATAAATGATCTTTTCTTGACAATGGATGGCTTTCGTTCCATGTTTCCCGAGATAAACAATCTATTACAATCTGATTTAATGAAAAACTGTAAAAAAAAATCAAAATAAATTCAATAATGGGATTATAAAGGCATTTAAACCGAGTAATAAGGCTTCTCTAGGCATGAGTGACTATAAATGAACTTTTCTTGACAATGGATGGCTTTTGCTCCACGCTTCCCGAGGCAAACAATCAATTACAATCTGTTTAATCAAAAAATGTCAAAAAAGTTCAAAATAAATTCAATAATGGGATTATAAAGGCATTTAAACCGAGTAATAAGGCTTTTCTAGGCATGAGTGACTATAAATGATGTTTTCTTGACAATGGATGGCTTTCGTTCCATGTTTCCCAAGATAAACAATGTATTAGAATCTGTTTTAATCAAAAAATGTAAAAAAACTTCAAAATAAATTCAATAATGGGATTATAAAGGCATTTAAACCGAGTAATATGGCTTTTCTAGGCATGAGTGACTATAAATGAACTTTTCTTGACAATGGATGGCTTTTGCTCCACGCTTCCCGAGGCAAACAATCAATTACAATATGTTTTAATCAAAAAATGTAAAAACAATTCAAAATAAATTCAATAATGGGATGATGAAGGCATTTAAATCGAGTAATAAGGCTTTTCTAGGCATGAGTGACTATAAATGAACTTTTCTTAACAATGGATGGCTTTTGCTCCACGTTTCCCGAGGCAAACAATCAATTACAATCTGTTTTAATCAAAAAATGTCAAAACAATTCAAAATAAATTCAATAATGGGATTATAAGGGCATTTAAACCGAGTTATAAGGCTTTTCTAGGCATGAGTGACTATAAATGAACTTTTCTTGACAATGGATGGCTTTCGCTCTATGTTTCCCGAGGCAAACAATCAATTACAATCTGTTTTAATCAAAAAATGTCAAAAAAGTTCAAAATAAATTCAATAATGGGATTATAAAGGCATTTAAACCGAGTAATAAGGCTTTTCTAGGCATGAGTGACTATAAATGATGTTTTCTTGACAATGGATGGCTTTCGTTCCATGTTTCCCGAGATAAACAATGTATTAGAATCTGTTTTAATAAAAAAATGTAAAAATAATTCAAAATAAATTCGATAATGGGATTATAAGGGCATTTAAATCGAGTAATAAGGCTTTTCTAGGCATGAGTGACTATAAATGATCTTTTCTTGACAATGGATGGCTTTCGTTCCATGTTTCTCGAGATAAACAATCTATTACAATCTGAGTTAATGAAAAACTGTAAAAAAAAATCAAAATAAATTCAATAATGGGATTATAAAGGCATTTAAACCGAGTAATAAGGCTTCTCTAGGCATGAGTGACTGTAAATGAACTTTTCTTGACAATGGATGGCTTTTGCTACACGCTTCCCGAGGCAAACATTCAATTACAATCTGTTTAATCAAAAAATGTCAAAAAAGTTCAAAATAAATTCAATAATGGGATTATAAAGGCATTTAAACCGAGTAATAAGGCTTTTCTACGCATGAGTGACTATAAATGATGTTTTCTTGACAATGGAAGGCTTTCGTTCCATGTTTCCCAAGATAAACAATGTATTAGAATCTGTTTTAATCAAAAAATGTAAAAAAACTTCAAAATAAATTCAATAATGGGATTATAAAGGCATTTAAACAGAGTAATATGGCTTTTCTAGGCATGAGTGACTATAAATGAACTTTTCTTGACAATGGATGGCTTTTGCTCCTCGTTTCCCGAGGCAAACAATCAATTACAATATGTTTTAATCAAAAAATGTAAAAACAATTCAAAATAAATTCAATAATGGGATTATAAAGGCATTTAAATCGAGTAATAAGGCTTTTCTAGGCATGAGTGACTATAAATGATCTTTTCTTGACAATGGATGGCTTTCGTTCCATGTTTCCCGAGATAAACAATCTATTACAATCTGATTTAATGAAAAACTGTAAAAAAAAATCAAAATAAATTCAATAATGGGATTATAAAGGCATTTAAACCGAGTAATAAGGCTTCTCTAGGCATGAGTGACTATAAATGAACTTTTCTTGACAATGGATGGCTTTTGCTCCACGTTTCCCGAGGCAAACAATCAATTACAATATGTTTTAATCAAAAAATGTAAAAACAATCCAAAATAAATTCAATAATGGGATTATAAAGGCATTTAAATCGAGTAATAAGGCTTTTCTAGGCATGAGTGACTATAAATGAACTTTCCTTGACAATGGATGGCTTTTGCTCCACGTTTCCCGAGGCAAACAATCAATTACAATCTGTTTTAATAAAAAAATATAAAAATAATTCAAAATAAATTCAATAATGGGATTATAAGGGCATTTAAACCGAGTAATAAGGCTTTTCTAGGCATGAGTGACTATAAATGAACTTTTCTTGATAATGGATGGCTTTTGCTCCACGTTTCCCGAGGCAAACAATCAATTACAATCTGTTTTAATAAAAAAATGTAAAAATAATTCAAAATAAATTCAATAATGGGATTATAAAGGCATTTAAACCGAGTAATAAGGCTTTTCTAGGCATGAGTGACTATAAATGATGTTTTCTTGACAATGGATGGCTTTCGTTCCATGTTTCTCGAGATAAACAATCTATTACAATCTGATTTAATGAAAAACTGTAAAAAAAAATCAAAATAAATTCAATAATGGGATTATAAAGGCATTTAAACCGAGTAATAAGGCTTCTCTAGGCATGAGTGACTATAAATGAACTTTTCTTGACAATGGATGGCTTTTGCTCCACGCTTCCCGAGGCAAACAATCAATTACAATATGTTTTAATCAAAAAATGTAAAAACAATTCAAAATAAATTCAATAATGGGATGATAAAGGCATTTAAATCGAGTAATAAGGCTTTTCTAGGCATGAGTGACTATAAATGAACTTTTCTTAACAATGGATGGCTTTTGCTCCACGTTTCCCGAGGCAAACAATCAATTACAATCTGTTTTAATCAAAAAATGTAAAAACAATTCAAAATAAATTCAATAATGGGATTATAAGGGCATTTAAACCGAGTTATAAGGCTTTTCTAGGCATGAGTGACTATAAATGAACTTTTCTTGACAATGGATGGCTTTCGCTCTATGTTTCCCGAGGCAAACAATCAATTACAATCTGTTTTAATCAAAAAATGTCAAAAAAGTTCAAAATAAATTCAATAATGGGATTATAAAGGCATTTAAACCGAGTAATAAGGCTTTTCTAGGCATGAGTGACTATAAATGATGTTTTCTTGACAATGGATGGCTTTCGTTCCATGTTTCCCGAGATAAACAATGTATTAGAATCTGTTTTAATAAAAAAATGTAAAAATAATTCAAAATAAATTCGATAATGGGATTATAAGGGCATTTAAATCGAGTAATAAGGCTTTTCTAGGCATGAGTGACTATAAATGATCTTTTCTTGACAATGGATGGCTTTCGTTCCATGTTTCTCGAGATAAACAATCTATTACAATCTGATTTAATGAAAAACTGTAAAAAAAAATCAAAATAAATTCAATAATGGGATTATAAAGGCATTTAAACCGAGTAATAAGGCTTCTCTAGGCATGAGTGACTGTAAATGAACTTTTCTTGACAATGGATGGCTTTCGCTCTATGTTTCCCGAGGCAAACATTCAATTACAATCTGTTTAATCAAAAAATGTCAAAAAAGTTCAAAATAAATTCAATAATGGGATTATAAAGGCATTTAAACCGAGTAATAAGGCTTTTCTACGCATGAGTGACTATAAATGATGTTTTCTTGACAATGGATGGCTTTCGTTGCATGTTTCCCGAGATAAACAATGTATTAGAATCTGTTTTAATAAAAAAATGTAAAAATAATTCAAAATAAATTCAATAATGGGATTATAAGGGCATTTAAATCGAGTAATAAGGCTTTTCTAGGCATGAGTGACTATAAATGATCTTTTCTTGACAATGGATGGCTTTCGTTCCATGTTTCCCGAGATAAACAATCTATTACAATCTGATTTAATGAAAAACTGTAAAAAAAAATCAAAATAAATTCAATAATGGGATTATAAAGGCATTTAAACCGAGTAATAAGGCTTCTCTAGGCATGAGTGACTATAAATGAACTTTTCTTGACAATGGATGGCTTTTGCTCCACGCTTCCCGAGGCAAACAATCAATTACAATCTGTTTTAATCAGAAAATGTAAAAACAATTCAAAATAAATTCAATAATGGGATGATAAAGGCATTTAAATCGAGTAATAAGGCTTTTCTAGGCATGAGTGACTATAAATGAACTTTTCTTAACAATGGATGGCTTTTGCTCCACGTTTCCCGAGGCAAACAATCAATTACAATCTGTTTTAATCAAAAAATGTAAAAACAATTCAAAATAAATTCAATAATGGGATTATAAGGGCATTTAAACCGAGTTATAAGGCTTTTCTAGGCATGAGTGACTATAAATGAACTTTTCTTGACAATGGATGGCTTTCGCTCTATGTTTCCCGAGGCAAACAATCAATTACAATCTGTTTTAATCAAAAAATGTCAAAAAAGTTCAAAATAAATTCAATAATGGGATTATAAAGGCATTTAAACCGAGTAATAAGGCTTTTCTAGGCATGAGTGACTATAAATGATGTTTTCTTGACAATGGATGGCTTTCGTTCCATGTTTCCCGAGATAAACAATGTATTAGAATCTGTTTTAATAAAAAAATGTAAAAATAATTCAAAATAAATTCGATAATGGGATTATAAGGGCATTTAAATCGAGTAATAAGGCTTTTCTAGGCATGAGTGACTATAAATGATCTTTTCTTGACAATGGATGGCTTTCGTTCCATGTTTCTCGAGATAAACAATCTATTACAATCTGATTTAATGAAAAACTGTAAAAAAAAATCAAAATAAATTCAATAATGGGATTATAAAGGCATTTAAACCGAGTAATAAGGCTTCTCTAGGCATGAGTGACTGTAAATGAACTTTTCTTGACAATGGATGGCTTTTGCTCCACGCTTCCCGAGGCAAACATTCAATTACAATCTGTTTAATCAAAAAATGTCAAAAAAGTTCAAAATAAATTCAATAATGGGATTATAAAGGCATTTAAACCGAGTAATAAGGCTTTTCTACGCATGAGTGACTATAAATGATGTTTTCTTGACAATGGATGGCTTTCGTTGCATGTTTCCCGAGATAAACAATGTATTAGAATCTGTTTTAATAAAAAAATGTAAAAATAATTCAAAATAAATTCAATAATGGGATTATAAGGGCATTTAAATCGAGTAATAAGGCTTTTCTAGGCATGAGTGACTATAAATGATCTTTTCTTGACAATGGATGGCTTTCGTTCCATGTTTCCCGAGATAAACAATCTATTACAATCTGATTTAATGAAAAACTGTAAAAAAAAATCAAAATAAATTCAATAATGGGATTATAAAGGCATTTAAACCGAGTAATAAGGCTTCTCTAGGCATGAGTGACTATAAATGAACTTTTCTTGACAATGGATGGCTTTTGCTCCACGCTTCCCGAGGCAAACAATCAATTACAATCTGTTTAATCAAAAAATGTCAAAAAAGTTCAAAATAAATTCAATAATGGGATTATAAAGGCATTTAAACCGAGTAATAAGGCTTTTCTAGGCATGAGTGACTATAAATGATGTTTTCTTGACAATGGATGGCTTTCGTTCCATGTTTCCCAAGATAAACAATGTATTAGAATCTGTTTTAATCAAAAAATGTAAAAAAACTTCAAAATAAATTCAATAATGGGATTATAAAGGCATTTAAACCGAGTAATATGGCTTTTCTAGGCATGAGTGACTATAAATGAACTTTTCTTGACAATGGATGGCTTTTGCTCCACGCTTCCCGAGGCAAACAATCAATTACAATATGTTTTAATCAAAAAATGTAAAAACAATTCAAAATAAATTCAATAATGGGATGATGAAGGCATTTAAATCGAGTAATAAGGCTTTTCTAGGCATGAGTGACTATAAATGAACTTTTCTTAACAATGGATGGCTTTTGCTCCACGTTTCCCGAGGCAAACAATCAATTACAATCTGTTTTAATCAAAAAATGTCAAAACAATTCAAAATAAATTCAATAATGGGATTATAAGGGCATTTAAACCGAGTTATAAGGCTTTTCTAGGCATGAGTGACTATAAATGAACTTTTCTTGACAATGGATGGCTTTCGCTCTATGTTTCCCGAGGCAAACAATCAATTACAATCTGTTTTAATCAAAAAATGTCAAAAAAGTTCAAAATAAATTCAATAATGGGATTATAAAGGCATTTAAACCGAGTAATAAGGCTTTTCTAGGCATGAGTGACTATAAATGATGTTTTCTTGACAATGGATGGCTTTCGTTCCATGTTTCCCGAGATAAACAATGTATTAGAATCTGTTTTAATAAAAAAATGTAAAAATAATTCAAAATAAATTCGATAATGGGATTATAAGGGCATTTAAATCGAGTAATAAGGCTTTTCTAGGCATGAGTGACTATAAATGATCTTTTCTTGACAATGGATGGCTTTCGTTCCATGTTTCTCGAGATAAACAATCTATTACAATCTGAGTTAATGAAAAACTGTAAAAAAAAATCAAAATAAATTCAATAATGGGATTATAAAGGCATTTAAACCGAGTAATAAGGCTTCTCTAGGCATGAGTGACTGTAAATGAACTTTTCTTGACAATGGATGGCTTTTGCTACACGCTTCCCGAGGCAAACATTCAATTACAATCTGTTTAATCAAAAAATGTCAAAAAAGTTCAAAATAAATTCAATAATGGGATTATAAAGGCATTTAAACCGAGTAATAAGGCTTTTCTACGCATGAGTGACTATAAATGATGTTTTCTTGACAATGGAAGGCTTTCGTTCCATGTTTCCCAAGATAAACAATGTATTAGAATCTGTTTTAATCAAAAAATGTAAAAAAACTTCAAAATAAATTCAATAATGGGATTATAAAGGCATTTAAACAGAGTAATATGGCTTTTCTAGGCATGAGTGACTATAAATGAACTTTTCTTGACAATGGATGGCTTTTGCTCCTCGTTTCCCGAGGCAAACAATCAATTACAATATGTTTTAATCAAAAAATGTAAAAACAATTCAAAATAAATTCAATAATGGGATTATAAAGGCATTTAAATCGAGTAATAAGGCTTTTCTAGGCATGAGTGACTATAAATGATCTTTTCTTGACAATGGATGGCTTTCGTTCCATGTTTCCCGAGATAAACAATCTATTACAATCTGATTTAATGAAAAACTGTAAAAAAAAATCAAAATAAATTCAATAATGGGATTATAAAGGCATTTAAACCGAGTAATAAGGCTTCTCTAGGCATGAGTGACTATAAATGAACTTTTCTTGACAATGGATGGCTTTTGCTCCACGTTTCCCGAGGTAAACAATCAATTACAATATGTTTTAATCAAAAAATGTAAAAACAATCCAAAATAAATTCAATAATGGGATTATAAAGGCATTTAAATCGAGTAATAAGGCTTTTCTAGGCATGAGTGACTATAAATGAACTTTCCTTGACAATGGATGGCTTTTGCTCCACGTTTCCCGAGGCAAACAATCAATTACAATCTGTTTTAATAAAAAAATATAAAAATAATTCAAAATAAATTCAATAATGGGATTATAAGGGCATTTAAACCGAGTAATAAGGCTTTTCTAGGCATGAGTGACTATAAATGAACTTTTCTTGATAATGGATGGCTTTTGCTCCACGTTTCCCGAGGCAAACAATCAATTACAATCTGTTTTAATAAAAAAATGTAAAAATAATTCAAAATAAATTCAATAATGGGATTATAAAGGCATTTAAACCGAGTAATAAGGCTTTTCTAGGCATGAGTGACTATAAATGATGTTTTCTTGACAATGGATGGCTTTCGTTCCATGTTTCCCGAGATAAACAATATATTACAATCTGTTTTAATCAAAAAATGTAAAAAAAATTCAAAATAAATTCAATAATGGGATTATAAAAGCATTTAAACCGAGTAATAAGGCTTTTCTAGGCATGAGTGACTATAAATGATCTTTTCTTGACAATGGATGGCTTTCGTTCCATGTTTCCCGAGATAAACAATCTATTACAATCTGTTTTAATCAAAAACTGTAAAAAAAATCAAAATAAATTCAATAATGGGATTATAAAGGCATTTAAACCGAGTAATAAGGCTTCTCTAGGCATGAGTGACTATAAATGAACTTTTCTTGACAATGGATGGGTTTTGCTCCACGCTTCCCGAGGCAAACAATCAATTACAATATGTTTTAATCAAAAAATGTAAAAACAATTCAAAATAAATTCAATAATGGGATGATAAAGGCATTTAAATCGAGTAATAAGGCTTTTCTAGGCATGAGTGACTATAAATGAACTTTTCTTAACAATGGATGGCTTTTGCTCCACGTTTCCCGAGGCAAACAATCAATTACAATCTGTTTTAATCAAAAAATGTAAAAACAATTCAAAATAAATTCAATAATGGGATTATAAGGGCATTTAAATCGAGTAATAAGGCTTTTCTAGGCATGAGTGACTATAAATGATCTTTTCTTGACAATGGATGGCTTTCGTTCCATGTTTCCCGAGATAAACAATCTATTACAATCTGTTTTAATCAAAAACTGTAAAAAAAATCAAAATAAATTCAATAATGGGATTATAAAGGCATTTAAACCGAGTAATAAGGCTTCTCTAGGCATGAGTGACTATAAATGAACTTTTCTTGACAATGGATGGCTTTTGCTCCACGCTTCCCGAAGCAAACAATCAATTACAATATGTTTTAATCAAAAAATGTAAAAACAATTCAAAATAAATTCAATAATGGGATGATAAAGGCATTTAAATCGAGTAATAAGGCTTTTCTAGGCATGAGTGACTATAAATGAACTTTTCTTAACAATGGATGGCTTTTGCTCCACGTTTCCCGAGGCAAACAATCAATTACAATCTGTTTTAATCAAAAAATGTAAAAACAATTCAAAATAAATTCAATAATGGGATTATAAGGGCATTTAAACCGAGTTATAAGGCTTTTCTAGGCATGAGTGACTATAAATGAACTTTTCTTGACAATGGATGGCTTTCGCTCTATGTTTCCCGAGGCAAACAATCAATTACAATCTGTTTTAATCAAAAAATGTCAAAAAAGTTCAAAATAAATTCAATAATGGGATTATAAAGGCATTTAAACCGAGTAATAAGGCTTTTCTAGGCATGAGTGACTATAAATGATGTTTTCTTGACAATGGATGGCTTTTGTTCCATGTTTCCCGAGATAAACAATGTATTAGAATCTGTTTTATTAAAAAAATGTAAAAATAATTCAAAATAAATTCGATAATGGGATTATAAGGGCATTTAAATCGAGTAATAAGGCTTTTCTAGGCATGAGTGACTATAAATGATCTTTTCCTGACAATGGATGGCTTTCGTTCCATGTTTCTCGAGATAAACAATCTATTACAATCTGATTTAATGAAAAACTGTAAAAAAAAATCAAAATAAATTCAATAATGGGATTATAAAGGCATTTAAACCGAGTAATAAGGCTTCTCTAGGCATGAGTGACTATAAATGAACTTTTCTTGACAATGGATGGCTTTTGCTCCACGCTTCCCGAGGCAAACGATCAATTACAATATGTTTTAATCAAAAAATGTAAAAACAATTCAAAATAAATTCAATAATGGGATGATAAAGGCATTTAAATCGAGTAATAAGGCTTTTCTAGGCATGAGTGACTATAAATGAACTTTTCTTAACAATGGATGGCTTTTGCTCCACGTTTCCCGAGGCAAACAATCAATTACAATCTGTTTTAATCAAAAAATGTAAAAACAATTCAAAATAAATTCAATAATGGGATTATAAGGGCATTTAAACCGAGTTATAAGGCTTTTCTAGGCATGAGTGACTATAAATGAACTTTTCTTGACAATGGATGGCTTTCGCTCTATGTTTCCCGAGGCAAACAATCAATTACAATCTGTTTTAATCAAAAAATGTCAAAAAAGTTCAAAATAAATTCAATAATGGGATTATAAAGGCATTTAAACCGAGTAATAAGGCTTTTCTAGGCATGAGTGACTATAAATGATCTTTTCTTGACAATGGATGGCTTTCGTTCCATGTTTCCCGAGATAAACAATGTATTAGAATCTGTTTTAATAAAAAAATGTAAAAATAATTCAAAATAAATTCGATAATGGGATTATAAGGGCATTTAAATCGAGTAATAAGGCTTTTCTAGGCATGAGTGACTATAAATGATCTTTTCTTGACAATGGATGGCTTTCGTTCCATGTTTCTCGAGATAAACAATCTATTACAATCTGATTTAATGAAAAACTGTAAAAAAAAATCAAAATAAATTCAATAATGGGATTATAAAGGCATTTAAATCGAGTAATAAGGCTTTTCTAGGCATGAGTGACTATAAATGAACTTTCCTTGACAATGGATGGCTTTTGCTCCACGTTTCCCGAGGCAAACAATCAATTACAATCTGTTTTAATAAAAAAATATAAAAATAATTCAAAATAAATTCAATAATGGGATTATAAGGGCATTTAAACCGAGTAATAAGGCTTTTCTAGGCATGAGTGACTATAAATGAACTTTTCTTGATAATGGATGGCTTTTGCTCCACGTTTCCCGAGGCAAACAATCAATTACAATATGTTTTAATCAAAAAATGTAAAAACAATCCAAAATAAATTCAATAATGGGATTATAAAGGCATTTAAATCGAGTAATAAGGCTTTTCTAGGCATGAGTGACTATAAATGAACTTTCCTTGACAATGGATGGCTTTTGCTCCACGTTTCCCGAGGCAAACAATCAATTACAATATGTTTTAATCAAAAAATGTAAAAACAATCCAAAATAAATTCAATAATGGGATTATAAAGGCATTTAAATCGAGTAATAAGGCTTTTCTAGGCATGAGTGACTATAAATGAACTTTCCTTGACAATGGATGGCTTTTGCTCCACGTTTCCCGAGGCAAACAATCAATTACAATCTGTTTTAATAAAAAAATATAAAAATAATTCAAAATAAATTCAATAATGGGATTATAAGGGCATTTAAACCGAGTAATAAGGCTTTTCTAGGCATGAGTGACTATAAATGAACTTTTCTTGATAATGGATGGCTTTTGCTCCACGTTTCCCGAGGCAAACAATCAATTACAATCTGTTTTAATAAAAAAATGTAAAAATAATTCAAAATAAATTCAATAATGGGATTATAAAGGCATTTAAACCGAGTAATAAGGCTTTTCTAGGCATGAGTGACTATAAATGATGTTTTCTTGACAATGGATGGCTTTCGTTCCATGTTTCCCGAGATAAACAATATATTACAATCTGTTTTAATCAAAAAATGTAAAAAAAATTCAAAATAAATTCAATAATGGGATTATAAAAGCATTTAAACCGAGTAATAAGGCTTTTCTAGGCATGAGTGACTATAAATGATCTTTTCATGACAATGGATGGCTTTCGTTCCATGTTTCCCGAGATAAACAATCTATTACAATCTGTTTTAATCAAAAACTGTAAAAAAAATCAAAATAAATTCAATAATGGGATTATAAAGGCATTTAAACCGAGTAATAAGGCTTCTCTAGGCATGAGTGACTATAAATGAACTTTTCTTGACAATGGATGGCTTTTGCTCCACGCTTCCCGAGGCAAACAATCAATTACAATATGTTTTAATCAAAAAATGTAAAAACAATTCAAAATAAATTCAATAATGGGATGATAAAGGCATTTAAATCGAGTAATAAGGCTTTTCTAGGCATGAGTGACTATAAATGAACTTTTCTTAACAATGGATGGCTTTTGCTCCACGTTTCCCGAGGCAAACAATCAATTACAATCTGTTTTAATCAAAAAATGTAAAAACAATTCAAAATAAATTCAATAATGGGATTATAAGGGCATTTAAATCGAGTAATAAGGCTTTTCTAGGCATGAGTGACTATAAATGATCTTTTCTTGACAATGGATGGCTTTCGTTCCATGTTTCCCGAGATAAACAATCTATTACAATCTGTTTTAATCAAAAACTGTAAAAAAAATCAAAATAAATTCAATAATGGGATTATAAAGGCATTTAAACCGAGTAATAAGGCTTCTCTAGGCATGAGTGACTATAAATGAACTTTTCTTGACAATGGATGGCTTTTGCTCCACGTTTCTCGAGGCAAACAATCAATTACAATATGTTTTAATCAAAAAATGTAAAAACAATCCAAAATAAATTCAATAATGGGATTATAAAGGCATTTAAATCGAGTAATAAGGCTTTTCTAGGCATGAGTGACTATAAATGAACTTTTCTTGACAATGGATGGCTTTTGCTCCACGTTTCCCGAGGCAAACAATCAATTACAATCTGTTTTAATTAAAAAATATAAAAATAATTCAAAATAAATTCAATAATGGGATTATAAGGGCATTTAAACCGAGTAATAAGGCTTTTCTAGGCAAGAGTGACTATAAATGAACTTTTCTTGATAATGGATGGCTTTTGCTCCACGTTTCCCGAGGCAAACAATCAATTACAATCTGTTTTAATAAAAAAATGTAAAAATAATTCAAAATAAATTCAATAATGGGATTATAAAGGCATTTAAACCGAGTAATAAGGCTTTTCTACGCATGAGTGACTATAAATGATGTTTTCTTGACAATGGATGGCTTTCGTTCCATGTTTCCCGAGATAAACAATATATTACAATCTGTTTTAATCAAAAAATGTAAAAAAAATTCAAAATACATTCAATAATGGGATTATAAAAGCATTTAAACCGAGTAATAAGGCTTTTCTAGGCATGAGTGACTATAAATGATCTTTTCTTGACAATGGATGGCTTTCGTTCCATGTTTCTCGAGATAAACAATCTATTACAATCTGATTTAATGAAAAACTGTAAAAAAAAATCAAAATAAATTCAATAATGGGATTATAAAGGCATTTAAACCGAGTAATAAGGCTTCTCTAGGCATGAGTGACTATAAATGAACTTTTCTTGACAATGGATGGCTTTTGCTCCACGCTTCCCGAGGCAAACAATCAATTACAATATGTTTTAATCAAAAAATGTAAAAACAATTCAAAATAAATTCAATAATGGGATGATAAAGGCATTTAAATCGAGTAATAAGGCTTTTCTAGGCATGAGTGACTATAAATGAACTTTTCTTAACAATGGATGGCTTTTGCTCCACGTTTCCCGAGGCAAACAATCAATTACAATCTGTTTTAATCAAAAAATGTAAAAACAATTCAAAATAAATTCAATAATGGGATTATAAGGGCATTTAAACCGAGTTATAAGGCTTTTCTAGGCATGAGTGACTATAAATGAACTTTTCTTGACAATGGATGGCTTTCGCTCTATGTTTCCCGAGGCAAACAATCAATTACAATCTGTTTTAATCAAAAAATGTCAAAAAAGTTCAAAATAAATTCAATAATGGGATTATAAAGGCATTTAAACCGAGTAATAAGGCTTCTCTGGGCATGAGTGACTATAAATGAACTTTTCTTGATAATGGATGGCTTTTGCTCCACGTTTCCCGAGGCAAACAATCAATTACAATATGTTTTAATCAAAAAATGTAAAAACAATCCAAAATAAATTCAATAATGGGATTATAAAGGCATTTAAATCGAGTAATAAGGCTTTTCTAGGCATGAGTGACTATAAATGAACTTTCCTTGACAATGGATGGCTTTTGCTCCACGTTTCCCGAGGCAAACAATCAATTACAATATGTTTTAATCAAAAAATGTAAAAACAATCCAAAATAAATTCAATAATGGGATTATAAAGGCATTTAAATCGAGTAATAAGGCTTTTCTAGGCATGAGTGACTATAAATGAACTTTCCTTGACAATGGATGGCTTTTGCTCCACGTTTCCCGAGGCAAACAATAAATTACAATCTGTTTTAATAAAAAAATATAAAAATAATTCAAAATAAATTCAATAATGGGATTATAAGGGCATTTAAACCGAGTAATAAGGCTTTTCTAGGCATGAGTGACTATAAATGAACTTTTCTTGATAATGGATGGCTTTTGCTCCACGTTTCCCGAGGCAAACAATCAATTACAATCTGTTTTAATAAAAAAATGTAAAAATAATTCAAAATAAATTCAATAATGGGATTATAAAGGCATTTAAACCGAGTAATAAGGCTTTTCTAGGCATGAGTGACTATAAATGATGTTTTCTTGACAATGGATGGCTTTCGTTCCATGTTTCCCGAGATAAACAATATATTACAATCTGTTTTAATCAAAAAATGTAAAAAAAATTCAAAATACATTCAATAATGGGATTATAAAAGCATTTAAACCGAGTAATAAGGCTTTTCTAGGCATGAGTGACTATAAATGATCTTTTCTTGACAATGGATGGCTTCCGTTCCATGTTTCCCGAGATAAACAATCTATTACAATCTGTTTTAATCAAAAACTGTAAAAAAAATCAAAATAAATTCAATAATGGGATTATAAAGGCATTTAAACCGAGTAATAAGGCTTCTCTAGGCATGAGTGACTATAAATGAACTTTTCTTGACAATGGATGGCTTTTGCTCCACGCTTCCCGAGGCAAACAATCAATTACAATATGTTTTAATCAAAAAATGTAAAAACAATTCAAAATAAATTCAATAATGGGATGATAAAGGCATTTAAATCGAGTAATAAGGCTTTTCTAGGCATGAGTGACTATAAATGAACTTTTCTTAACAATGGATGGCTTTTGCTCCACGTTTCCCGAGGCAAACAATCAATTACAATCTGTTTTAATCAAAAAATGTAAAAACAATTCAAAATAAATTCAATAATGGGATTATAAGGGCATTTAAACCGAGTTATAAGGCTTTTCTAGGCATGAGTGACTATAAATGAACTTTTCTTGACAATGGATGGCTTTCGCTCTATGTTTCCCGAGGCAAACAATCAATTACAATCTGTTTTAATCAAAAAATGTCAAAAAAGTTCAAAATAAATTCAATAATGGGATTATAAAGGCATTTAAACCGAGTAATAAGGCTTTTCTAGGCATGAGTGACTATAAATGATGTTTTCTTGACAATGGATGGCTTTCGTTCCATGTTTCCCGAGATAAACAATGTATTAGAATCTGTTTTAATAAAAAAATGTAAAAATAATTCAAAATAAATTCGATAATGGGATTATAAGGGCATTTAAATCGAGTAATAAGGCTTTTCTAGGCATGAGTGACTATAAATGATCTTTTCTTGACAATGGATGGCTTTCGTTCCATGTTTCTCGAGATAAACAATCTATTACAATCTGATTTAATGAAAAACTGTAAAAAAAAATCAAAATAAATTCAATAATGGGATTATAAAGGCATTTAAACCGAGTAATAAGGCTTCTCTAGGCATGAGTGACTATAAATGAACTTTTCTTGACAATGGATGGCTTTTGCTCCACGCTTCCCGAGGCAAACAATCAATTACAATATGTTTTAATCAAAAAATGTAAAAACAATTCAAAATAAATTCAATAATGGGATGATAAAGGCATTTAAATCGAGTAATAAGGCTTTTCTAGGCATGAGTGACTATAAATGAACTTTTCTTAACAATGGATGGCTTTTGCTCCACGTTTCCCGAGGCAAACAATCAATTACAATCTGTTTTAATCAAAAAATGTAAAAACAATTCAAAATAAATTCAATAATGGGATTATAAGGGCATTTAAACCGAGTTATAAGGCTTTTCTAGGCATGAGTGACTATAAATGAACTTTTCTTGACAATGGATGGCTTTCGCTCTATGTTTCCCGAGGCAAACAATCAATTACAATCTGTTTTAATCAAAAAATGTCAAAAAAGTTCAAAATAAATTCAATAATGGGATTATAAAGGCATTTAAACCGAGTAATAAGGCTTCTCTGGGCATGAGTGATTATAAATGAACTTTTCTTGATAATGGATGGCTTTTGCTCCACGTTTCCCGAGGCAAACAATCAATTACAATATGTTTTAATCAAAAAATGTAAAAACAATCCAAAATAAATTCAATAATGGGATTATAAAGGCATTTAAATCGAGTAATAAGGCTTTTCTAGGCATGAGTGACTATAAATGAACTTTCCTTGACAATGGATGGCTTTTGCTCCACGTTTCCCGAGGCAAACAATCAATTACAATATGTTTTAATCAAAAAATGTAAAAACAATCCAAAATAAATTCAATAATGGGATTATAAAGGCATTTAAATCGAGTAATAAGGCTTTTCTAGGCATGAGTGACTATAAATGAACTTTCCTTGACAATGGATGGCTTTTGCTCCACGTTTCCCGAGGCAAACAATAAATTACAATCTGTTTTAATAAAAAAATATAAAAATAATTCAAAATAAATTCAATAATGGGATTATAAGGGCATTTAAACCGAGTAATAAGGCTTTTCTAGGCATGAGTGACTATAAATGAACTTTTCTTGATAATGGATGGCTTTTGCTCCACGTTTCCCGAGGCAAACAATCAATTACAATCTGTTTTAATAAAAAAATGTAAAAATAATTCAAAATAAATTCAATAATGGGATTATAAAGGCATTTAAACCGAGTAATAAGGCTTTTCTAGGCATGAGTGACTATAAATGATGTTTTCTTGACAATGGATGGCTTTCGTTCCATGTTTCCCGAGATAAACAATATATTACAATCTGTTTTAATCAAAAAATGTAAAAAAAATTCAAAATACATTCAATAATGGGATTATAAAAGCATTTAAACCGAGTAATAAGGCTTTTCTAGGCATGAGTGACTATAAATGATCTTTTCTTGACAATGGATGGCTTCCGTTCCATGTTTCCCGAGATAAACAATCTATTACAATCTGTTTTAATCAAAAACTGTAAAAAAAATCAAAATAAATTCAATAATGGGATTATAAAGGCATTTAAACCGAGTAATAAGGCTTCTCTAGGCATGAGTGACTATAAATGAACTTTTCTTGACAATGGATGGCTTTTGCTCCACGCTTCCCGAGGCAAACAATCAATTACAATATGTTTTAATCAAAAAATGTAAAAACAATTCAAAATAAATTCAATAATGGGATGATAAAGGCATTTAAATCGAGTAATAAGGCTTTTCTAGGCATGAGTGACTATAAATGAACTTTTCTTAACAATGGATGGCTTTTGCTCCACGTTTCCCGAGGCAAACAATCAATTACAATCTGTTTTAATCAAAAAATGTAAAAACAATTCAAAATAAATTCAATAATGGGATTATAAGGGCATTTAAACCGAGTTATAAGGCTTTTCTAGGCATGAGTGACTATAAATGAACTTTTCTTGACAATGGATGGCTTTCGCTCTATGTTTCCCGAGGCAAACAATCAATTACAATCTGTTTTAATCAAAAAATGTCAAAAAAGTTCAAAATAAATTCAATAATGGGATTATAAAGGCATTTAAACCGAGTAATAAGGCTTTTCTAGGCATGAGTGACTATAAATGATGTTTTCTTGACAATGGATGGCTTTCGTTCCATGTTTCCCGAGATAAACAATGTATTAGAATCTGTTTTAATAAAAAAATGTAAAAATAATTCAAAATAAATTCGATAATGGGATTATAAGGGCATTTAAATCGAGTAATAAGGCTTTTCTAGGCATGAGTGACTATAAATGATCTTTTCTTGACAATGGATGGCTTTCGTTCCATGTTTCTCGAGATAAACAATCTATTACAATCTGATTTAATGAAAAACTGTAAAAAAAAATCAAAATAAATTCAATAATGGGATTATAAAGGCATTTAAACCGAGTAATAAGGCTTCTCTAGGCATGAGTGACTATAAATGAACTTTTCTTGACAATGGATGGCTTTTGCTCCACGCTTCCCGAGGCAAACAATCAATTACAATATGTTTTAATCAAAAAATGTAAAAACAATTCAAAATAAATTCAATAATGGGATGATAAAGGCATTTAAATCGAGTAATAAGGCTTTTCTAGGCATGAGTGACTATAAATGAACTTTTCTTAACAATGGATGGCTTTTGCTCCACGTTTCCCGAGGCAAACAATCAATTACAATCTGTTTTAATCAAAAAATGTAAAAACAATTCAAAATAAATTCAATAATGGGATTATAAGGGCATTTAAACCGAGTTATAAGGCTTTTCTAGGCATGAGTGACTATAAATGAACTTTTCTTGACAATGGATGGCTTTCGCTCTATGTTTCCCGAGGCAAACAATCAATTACAATCTGTTTTAATCAAAAAATGTCAAAAAAGTTCAAAATAAATTCAATAATGGGATTATAAAGGCATTTAAACCGAGTAATAAGGCTTCTCTGGGCATGAGTGATTATAAATGAACTTTTCTTGATAATGGATGGCTTTTGCTCCACGTTTCCCGAGGCAAACAATCAATTACAATATGTTTTAATCAAAAAATGTAAAAACAATCCAAAATAAATTCAATAATGGGATTATAAAGGCATTTAAATCGAGTAATAAGGCTTTTCTAGGCATGAGTGACTATAAATGAACTTTCCTTGACAATGGATGGCTTTTGCTCCACGTTTCCCGAGGCAAACAATCAATTACAATATGTTTTAATCAAAAAATGTAAAAACAATCCAAAATAAATTCAATAATGGGATTATAAAGGCATTTAAATCGAGTAATAAGGCTTTTCTAGGCATGAGTGACTATAAATGAACTTTCCTTGACAATGGATGGCTTTTGCTCCACGTTTCCCGAGGCAAACAATAAATTACAATCTGTTTTAATAAAAAAATATAAAAATAATTCAAAATAAATTCAATAATGGGATTATAAGGGCATTTAAACCGAGTAATAAGGCTTTTCTAGGCATGAGTGACTATAAATGAACTTTTCTTGATAATGGATGGCTTTTGCTCCACGTTTCCCGAGGCAAACAATCAATTACAATCTGTTTTAATAAAAAAATGTAAAAATAATTCAAAATAAATTCAATAATGGGATTATAAAGGCATTTAAACCGAGTAATAAGGCTTTTCTAGGCATGAGTGACTATAAATGATGTTTTCTTGACAATGGATGGCTTTCGTTCCATGTTTCCCGAGATAAACAATATATTACAATCTGTTTTAATCAAAAAATGTAAAAAAAATTCAAAATACATTCAATAATGGGATTATAAAAGCATTTAAACCGAGTAATAAGGCTTTTCTAGGCATGAGTGACTATAAATGATCTTTTCTTGACAATGGATGGCTTCCGTTCCATGTTTCCCGAGATAAACAATCTATTACAATCTGTTTTAATCAAAAACTGTAAAAAAAATCAAAATAAATTCAATAATGGGATTATAAAGGCATTTAAACCGAGTAATAAGGCTTCTCTAGGCATGAGTGACTATAAATGAACTTTTCTTGACAATGGATGGCTTTTGCTCCACGCTTCCCGAGGCAAACAATCAATTACAATATGTTTTAATCAAAAAATGTAAAAACAATTCAAAATAAATTCAATAATGGGATGATAAAGGCATTTAAATCGAGTAATAAGGCTTTTCTAGGCATGAGTGACTATAAATGAACTTTTCTTAACAATGGATGGCTTTTGCTCCACGTTTCCCGAGGCAAACAATCAATTACAATCTGTTTTAATCAAAAAATGTAAAAACAATTCAAAATAAATTCAATAATGGGATTATAAGGGCATTTAAACCGAGTTATAAGGCTTTTCTAGGCATGAGTGACTATAAATGAACTTTTCTTGACAATGGATGGCTTTCGCTCTATGTTTCCCGAGGCAAACAATCAATTACAATCTGTTTTAATCAAAAAATGTCAAAAAAGTTCAAAATAAATTCAATAATGGGATTATAAAGGCATTTAAACCGAGTAATAAGGCTTTTCTAGGCATGAGTGACTATAAATGATGTTTTCTTGACAATGGATGGCTTTCGTTCCATGTTTCCCGAGATAAACAATGTATTAGAATCTGTTTTAATAAAAAAATGTAAAAATAATTCAAAATAAATTCGATAATGGGATTATAAGGGCATTTAAATCGAGTAATAAGGCTTTTCTAGGCATGAGTGACTATAAATGATCTTTTCTTGACAATGGATGGCTTTCGTTCCATGTTTCTCGAGATAAACAATCTATTACAATCTGATTTAATGAAAAACTGTAAAAAAAAATCAAAATAAATTCAATAATGGGATTATAAAGGCATTTAAACCGAGTAATAAGGCTTCTCTAGGCATGAGTGACTATAAATGAACTTTTCTTGACAATGGATGGCTTTTGCTCCACGCTTCCCGAGGCAAACAATCAATTACAATATGTTTTAATCAAAAAATGTAAAAACAATTCAAAATAAATTCAATAATGGGATGATAAAGGCATTTAAATCGAGTAATAAGGCTTTTCTAGGCATGAGTGACTATAAATGAACTTTTCTTAACAATGGATGGCTTTTGCTCCACGTTTCCCGAGGCAAACAATCAATTACAATCTGTTTTAATCAAAAAATGTAAAAACAATTCAAAATAAATTCAATAATGGGATTATAAGGGCATTTAAATCGAGTAATAAGGCTTTTCTAGGCATGAGTGACTATAAATGATCTTTTCTTGACAATGGATGGCTTTCGTTCCATGTTTCCCGAGATAAACAATCTATTACAATCTGTTTTAATCAAAAACTGTAAAAAAAATCAAAATAAATTCAATAATGGGATTATAAAGGCATTTAAACCGAGTAATAAGGCTTCTCTAGGCATGAGTGACTATAAATGAACTTTTCTTGACAATGGATGGCTTTTGCTCCACGCTTCCCGAGGCAAACAATCAATTACAATATGTTTTAATCAAAAAATGTAAAAACAATTCAAAATAAATTCAATAATGGGATGATAAAGGCATTTAAATCGAGTAATAAGGCTTTTCTAGGCATGAGTGACTATAAATGAACTTTTCTTAACAATGGATGGCTTTTGCTCCACGTTTCCCGAGGCAAACAATCAATTACAATCTGTTTTAATCAAAAAATGTAAAAACAATTCAAAATAAATTCAATAATGGGATTATAAGGGCATTTAAACCGAGTTATAAGGCTTTTCTAGGCATGAGTGACTATAAATGAACTTTTCTTGACAATGGATGGCTTTCGCTCTATGTTTCCCGAGGCAAACAATCAATTACAATCTGTTTTAATCAAAAAATGTCAAAAAAGTTCAAAATAAATTCAATAATGGGATTATAAAGGCATTTAAACCGAGTAATAAGGCTTTTCTAGGCATGAGTGACTATAAATGATGTTTTCTTGACAATGGATGGCTTTCGTTCCATGTTTCCCGAGATAAACAATGTATTAGAATCTGTTTTAATAAAAAAATGTAAAAATAATTCAAAATAAATTCGATAATGGGATTATAAGGGCATTTAAATCGAGTAATAAGGCTTTTCTAGGCATGAGTGACTATAAATGATCTTTTCTTGACAATGGATGGCTTTCGTTCCATGTTTCTCGAGATAAACAATCTATTACAATCTGATTTAATGAAAAACTGTAAAAAAAAATCAAAATAAATTCAATAATGGGATTATAAAGGCATTTAAACCGAGTAATAAGGCTTCTCTAGGCATGAGTGACTATAAATGAACTTTTCTTGACAATGGATGGCTTTTGCTCCACGCTTCCCGAGGCAAACAATCAATTACAATATGTTTTAATCAAAAAATGTAAAAACAATTCAAAATAAATTCAATAATGGGATGATAAAGGCATTTAAATCGAGTAATAAGGCTTTTCTAGGCATGAGTGACTATAAATGAACTTTTCTTAACAATGGATGGCTTTTGCTCCACGTTTCCCGAGGCAAACAATCAATTACAATCTGTTTTAATCAAAAAATGTAAAAACAATTCAAAATAAATTCAATAATGGGATTATAAGGGCATTTAAACCGAGTTATAAGGCTTTTCTAGGCATGAGTGACTATAAATGAACTTTTCTTGACAATGGATGGCTTTCGCTCTATGTTTCCCGAGGCAAACAATCAATTACAATCTGTTTTAATCAAAAAATGTCAAAAAAGTTCAAAATAAATTCAATAATGGGATTATAAAGGCATTTAAACCGAGTAATAAGGCTTCTCTGGGCATGAGTGATTATAAATGAACTTTTCTTGATAATGGATGGCTTTTGCTCCACGTTTCCCGAGGCAAACAATCAATTACAATATGTTTTAATCAAAAAATGTAAAAACAATCCAAAATAAATTCAATAATGGGATTATAAAGGCATTTAAATCGAGTAATAAGGCTTTTCTAGGCATGAGTGACTATAAATGAACTTTCCTTGACAATGGATGGCTTTTGCTCCACGTTTCCCGAGGCAAACAATCAATTACAATATGTTTTAATCAAAAAATGTAAAAACAATCCAAAATAAATTCAATAATGGGATTATAAAGGCATTTAAATCGAGTAATAAGGCTTTTCTAGGCATGAGTGACTATAAATGAACTTTCCTTGACAATGGATGGCTTTTGCTCCACGTTTCCCGAGGCAAACAATAAATTACAATCTGTTTTAATAAAAAAATATAAAAATAATTCAAAATAAATTCAATAATGGGATTATAAGGGCATTTAAACCGAGTAATAAGGCTTTTCTAGGCATGAGTGACTATAAATGAACTTTTCTTGATAATGGATGGCTTTTGCTCCACGTTTCCCGAGGCAAACAATCAATTACAATCTGTTTTAATAAAAAAATGTAAAAATAATTCAAAATAAATTCAATAATGGGATTATAAAGGCATTTAAACCGAGTAATAAGGCTTTTCTAGGCATGAGTGACTATAAATGATGTTTTCTTGACAATGGATGGCTTTCGTTCCATGTTTCCCGAGATAAACAATATATTACAATCTGTTTTAATCAAAAAATGTAAAAAAAATTCAAAATACATTCAATAATGGGATTATAAAAGCATTTAAACCGAGTAATAAGGCTTTTCTAGGCATGAGTGACTATAAATGATCTTTTCTTGACAATGGATGGCTTCCGTTCCATGTTTCCCGAGATAAACAATCTATTACAATCTGTTTTAATCAAAAACTGTAAAAAAAATCAAAATAAATTCAATAATGGGATTATAAAGGCATTTAAACCGAGTAATAAGGCTTCTCTAGGCATGAGTGACTATAAATGAACTTTTCTTGACAATGGATGGCTTTTGCTCCACGCTTCCCGAGGCAAACAATCAATTACAATATGTTTTAATCAAAAAATGTAAAAACAATTCAAAATAAATTCAATAATGGGATGATAAAGGCATTTAAATCGAGTAATAAGGCTTTTCTAGGCATGAGTGACTATAAATGAACTTTTCTTAACAATGGATGGCTTTTGCTCCACGTTTCCCGAGGCAAACAATCAATTACAATCTGTTTTAATCAAAAAATGTAAAAACAATTCAAAATAAATTCAATAATGGGATTATAAGGGCATTTAAACCGAGTTATAAGGCTTTTCTAGGCATGAGTGACTATAAATGAACTTTTCTTGACAATGGATGGCTTTCGCTCTATGTTTCCCGAGGCAAACAATCAATTACAATCTGTTTTAATCAAAAAATGTCAAAAAAGTTCAAAATAAATTCAATAATGGGATTATAAAGGCATTTAAACCGAGTAATAAGGCTTTTCTAGGCATGAGTGACTATAAATGATGTTTTCTTGACAATGGATGGCTTTCGTTCCATGTTTCCCGAGATAAACAATGTATTAGAATCTGTTTTAATAAAAAAATGTAAAAATAATTCAAAATAAATTCGATAATGGGATTATAAGGGCATTTAAATCGAGTAATAAGGCTTTTCTAGGCATGAGTGACTATAAATGATCTTTTCTTGACAATGGATGGCTTTCGTTCCATGTTTCTCGAGATAAACAATCTATTACAATCTGATTTAATGAAAAACTGTAAAAAAAAATCAAAATAAATTCAATAATGGGATTATAAAGGCATTTAAACCGAGTAATAAGGCTTCTCTAGGCATGAGTGACTATAAATGAACTTTTCTTGACAATGGATGGCTTTTGCTCCACGCTTCCCGAGGCAAACAATCAATTACAATATGTTTTAATCAAAAAATGTAAAAACAATTCAAAATAAATTCAATAATGGGATGATAAAGGCATTTAAATCGAGTAATAAGGCTTTTCTAGGCATGAGTGACTATAAATGAACTTTTCTTAACAATGGATGGCTTTTGCTCCACGTTTCCCGAGGCAAACAATCAATTACAATCTGTTTTAATCAAAAAATGTAAAAACAATTCAAAATAAATTCAATAATGGGATTATAAGGGCATTTAAACCGAGTTATAAGGCTTTTCTAGGCATGAGTGACTATAAATGAACTTTTCTTGACAATGGATGGCTTTCGCTCTATGTTTCCCGAGGCAAACAATCAATTACAATCTGTTTTAATCAAAAAATGTCAAAAAAGTTCAAAATAAATTCAATAATGGGATTATAAAGGCATTTAAACCGAGTAATAAGGCTTCTCTGGGCATGAGTGATTATAAATGAACTTTTCTTGATAATGGATGGCTTTTGCTCCACGTTTCCCGAGGCAAACAATCAATTACAATATGTTTTAATCAAAAAATGTAAAAACAATCCAAAATAAATTCAATAATGGGATTATAAAGGCATTTAAATCGAGTAATAAGGCTTTTCTAGGCATGAGTGACTATAAATGAACTTTCCTTGACAATGGATGGCTTTTGCTCCACGTTTCCCGAGGCAAACAATCAATTACAATATGTTTTAATCAAAAAATGTAAAAACAATCCAAAATAAATTCAATAATGGGATTATAAAGGCATTTAAATCGAGTAATAAGGCTTTTCTAGGCATGAGTGACTATAAATGAACTTTCCTTGACAATGGATGGCTTTTGCTCCACGTTTCCCGAGGCAAACAATAAATTACAATCTGTTTTAATAAAAAAATATAAAAATAATTCAAAATAAATTCAATAATGGGATTATAAGGGCATTTAAACCGAGTAATAAGGCTTTTCTAGGCATGAGTGACTATAAATGAACTTTTCTTGATAATGGATGGCTTTTGCTCCACGTTTCCCGAGGCAAACAATCAATTACAATCTGTTTTAATAAAAAAATGTAAAAATAATTCAAAATAAATTCAATAATGGGATTATAAAGGCATTTAAACCGAGTAATAAGGCTTTTCTAGGCATGAGTGACTATAAATGATGTTTTCTTGACAATGGATGGCTTTCGTTCCATGTTTCCCGAGATAAACAATATATTACAATCTGTTTTAATCAAAAAATGTAAAAAAAATTCAAAATACATTCAATAATGGGATTATAAAAGCATTTAAACCGAGTAATAAGGCTTTTCTAGGCATGAGTGACTATAAATGATCTTTTCTTGACAATGGATGGCTTCCGTTCCATGTTTCCCGAGATAAACAATCTATTACAATCTGTTTTAATCAAAAACTGTAAAAAAAATCAAAATAAATTCAATAATGGGATTATAAAGGCATTTAAACCGAGTAATAAGGCTTCTCTAGGCATGAGTGACTATAAATGAACTTTTCTTGACAATGGATGGCTTTTGCTCCACGCTTCCCGAGGCAAACAATCAATTACAATATGTTTTAATCAAAAAATGTAAAAACAATTCAAAATAAATTCAATAATGGGATGATAAAGGCATTTAAATCGAGTAATAAGGCTTTTCTAGGCATGAGTGACTATAAATGAACTTTTCTTAACAATGGATGGCTTTTGCTCCACGTTTCCCGAGGCAAACAATCAATTACAATCTGTTTTAATCAAAAAATGTAAAAACAATTCAAAATAAATTCAATAATGGGATTATAAGGGCATTTAAACCGAGTTATAAGGCTTTTCTAGGCATGAGTGACTATAAATGAACTTTTCTTGACAATGGATGGCTTTCGCTCTATGTTTCCCGAGGCAAACAATCAATTACAATCTGTTTTAATCAAAAAATGTCAAAAAAGTTCAAAATAAATTCAATAATGGGATTATAAAGGCATTTAAACCGAGTAATAAGGCTTTTCTAGGCATGAGTGACTATAAATGATGTTTTCTTGACAATGGATGGCTTTCGTTCCATGTTTCCCGAGATAAACAATGTATTAGAATCTGTTTTAATAAAAAAATGTAAAAATAATTCAAAATAAATTCGATAATGGGATTATAAGGGCATTTAAATCGAGTAATAAGGCTTTTCTAGGCATGAGTGACTATAAATGATCTTTTCTTGACAATGGATGGCTTTCGTTCCATGTTTCTCGAGATAAACAATCTATTACAATCTGATTTAATGAAAAACTGTAAAAAAAAATCAAAATAAATTCAATAATGGGATTATAAAGGCATTTAAACCGAGTAATAAGGCTTCTCTAGGCATGAGTGACTATAAATGAACTTTTCTTGACAATGGATGGCTTTTGCTCCACGCTTCCCGAGGCAAACAATCAATTACAATATGTTTTAATCAAAAAATGTAAAAACAATTCAAAATAAATTCAATAATGGGATGATAAAGGCATTTAAATCGAGTAATAAGGCTTTTCTAGGCATGAGTGACTATAAATGAACTTTTCTTAACAATGGATGGCTTTTGCTCCACGTTTCCCGAGGCAAACAATCAATTACAATCTGTTTTAATCAAAAAATGTAAAAACAATTCAAAATAAATTCAATAATGGGATTATAAGGGCATTTAAACCGAGTTATAAGGCTTTTCTAGGCATGAGTGACTATAAATGAACTTTTCTTGACAATGGATGGCTTTCGCTCTATGTTTCCCGAGGCAAACAATCAATTACAATCTGTTTTAATCAAAAAATGTCAAAAAAGTTCAAAATAAATTCAATAATGGGATTATAAAGGCATTTAAACCGAGTAATAAGGCTTTTCTAGGCATGAGTGACTATAAATGATGTTTTCTTGACAATGGATGGCTTTCGTTCCATGTTTCCCGAGATAAACAATGTATTAGAATCTGTTTTAATAAAAAAATGTAAAAATAATTCAAAATAAATTCGATAATGGGATTATAAGGGCATTTAAATCGAGTAATAAGGCTTTTCTAGGCATGAGTGACTATAAATGATCTTTTCTTGACAATGGATGGCTTTCGTTCCATGTTTCTCGAGATAAACAATCTATTACAATCTGATTTAATGAAAAACTGTAAAAACAATCCAAAATAAATTCAATAATGGGATTATAAAGGCATTTAAATCGAGTAATAAGGCTTTTCTAGGCATGAGTGACTATAAATGATCTTTTCTTGACAATGGATGGCTTTCGTTCCATGTTTCTCGAGATAAACAATCTATTACAATCTGATTTAATGAAAAACTGTAAAAAAAAATCAAAATAAATTCAATAATGGGATTATAAAGGCATTTAAATCGAGTAATAAGGCTTTTCTAGGCATGAGTGACTATAAATGAACTTTCCTTGACAATGGATGGCTTTTGCTCCACGTTTCCCGAGGCAAACAATCAATTACAATCTGTTTTAATAAAAAAATATAAAAATAATTCAAAATAAATTCAATAATGGGATTATAAGGGCATTTAAACCGAGTAATAAGGCTTTTCTAGGCATGAGTGACTATAAATGAACTTTTCTTGATAATGGATGGCTTTTGCTCCACGTTTCTCGAGGCAAACAATCAATTACAATATGTTTTAATAAAAAAATGTAAAAATAATTCAAAATAAATTCGATAATGGGATTATAAGGGCATTTAAATCGAGTAATAAGGCTTTTCTAGGCATGAGTGACTATAAATGATCTTTTCTTGACAATGGATGGCTTTCGTTCCATGTTTCTCGAGATAAACAATCTATTACAATCTGATTTAATGAAAAACTGTAAAAACAATCCAAAATAAATTCAATAATGGGATTATAAAGGCATTTAAATCGAGTAATAAGGCTTTTCTAGGCATGAGTGACTATAAATGATCTTTTCTTGACAATGGATGGCTTTCGTTCCATGTTTCTCGAGATAAACAATCTATTACAATCTGATTTAATGAAAAACTGTAAAAAAAAATCAAAATAAATTCAATAATGGGATTATAAAGGCATTTAAATCGAGTAATAAGGCTTTTCTAGGCATGAGTGACTATAAATGAACTTTCCTTGACAATGGATGGCTTTTGCTCCACGTTTCCCGAGGCAAACAATCAATTACAATCTGTTTTAATAAAAAAATATAAAAATAATTCAAAATAAATTCAATAATGGGATTATAAGGGCATTTAAACCGAGTAATAAGGCTTTTCTAGGCATGAGTGACTATAAATGAACTTTTCTTGATAATGGATGGCTTTTGCTCCACGTTTCCCGAGGCAAACAATCAATTACAATATGTTTTAATCAAAAAATGTAAAAACAATCCAAAATAAATTCAATAATGGGATTATAAAGGCATTTAAATCGAGTAATAAGGCTTTTCTAGGCATGAGTGACTATAAATGAACTTTCCTTGACAATGGATGGCTTTTGCTCCACGTTTCCCGAGGCAAACAATCAATTACAATATGTTTTAATCAAAAAATGTAAAAACAATCCAAAATAAATTCAATAATGGGATTATAAAGGCATTTAAATCGAGTAATAAGGCTTTTCTAGGCATGAGTGACTATAAATGAACTTTCCTTGACAATGGATGGCTTTTGCTCCACGTTTCCCGAGGCAAACAATCAATTACAATCTGTTTTAATAAAAAAATATAAAAATAATTCAAAATAAATTCAATAATGGGATTATAAGGGCATTTAAACCGAGTAATAAGGCTTTTCTAGGCATGAGTGACTATAAATGAACTTTTCTTGATAATGGATGGCTTTTGCTCCACGTTTCCCGAGGCAAACAATCAATTACAATCTGTTTTAATAAAAAAATGTAAAAATAATTCAAAATAAATTCAATAATGGGATTATAAAGGCATTTAAACCGAGTAATAAGGCTTTTCTAGGCATGAGTGACTATAAATGATGTTTTCTTGACAATGGATGGCTTTCGTTCCATGTTTCCCGAGATAAACAATATATTACAATCTGTTTTAATCAAAAAATGTAAAAAAAATTCAAAATAAATTCAATAATGGGATTATAAAAGCATTTAAACCGAGTAATAAGGCTTTTCTAGGCATGAGTGACTATAAATGATCTTTTCATGACAATGGATGGCTTTCGTTCCATGTTTCCCGAGATAAACAATCTATTACAATCTGTTTTAATCAAAAACTGTAAAAAAAATCAAAATAAATTCAATAATGGGATTATAAAGGCATTTAAACCGAGTAATAAGGCTTCTCTAGGCATGAGTGACTATAAATGAACTTTTCTTGACAATGGATGGCTTTTGCTCCACGCTTCCCGAGGCAAACAATCAATTACAATATGTTTTAATCAAAAAATGTAAAAACAATTCAAAATAAATTCAATAATGGGATGATAAAGGCATTTAAATCGAGTAATAAGGCTTTTCTAGGCATGAGTGACTATAAATGAACTTTTCTTAACAATGGATGGCTTTTGCTCCACGTTTCCCGAGGCAAACAATCAATTACAATCTGTTTTAATCAAAAAATGTAAAAACAATTCAAAATAAATTCAATAATGGGATTATAAGGGCATTTAAATCGAGTAATAAGGCTTTTCTAGGCATGAGTGACTATAAATGATCTTTTCTTGACAATGGATGGCTTTCGTTCCATGTTTCCCGAGATAAACAATCTATTACAATCTGTTTTAATCAAAAACTGTAAAAAAAATCAAAATAAATTCAATAATGGGATTATAAAGGCATTTAAACCGAGTAATAAGGCTTCTCTAGGCATGAGTGACTATAAATGAACTTTTCTTGACAATGGATGGCTTTTGCTCCACGTTTCTCGAGGCAAACAATCAATTACAATATGTTTTAATCAAAAAATGTAAAAACAATCCAAAATAAATTCAATAATGGGATTATAAAGGCATTTAAATCGAGTAATAAGGCTTTTCTAGGCATGAGTGACTATAAATGAACTTTTCTTGACAATGGATGGCTTTTGCTCCACGTTTCCCGAGGCAAACAATCAATTACAATCTGTTTTAATAAAAAAATATAAAAATAATTCAAAATAAATTCAATAATGGGATTATAAGGGCATTTAAACCGAGTAATAAGGCTTTTCTAGGCAAGAGTGACTATAAATGAACTTTTCTTGATAATGGATGGCTTTTGCTCCACGTTTCCCGAGGCAAACAATCAATTACAATCTGTTTTAATAAAAAAATGTAAAAATAATTCAAAATAAATTCAATAATGGGATTATAAAGGCATTTAAACCGAGTAATAAGGCTTTTCTAGGCATGAGTGACTATAAATGATGTTTTCTTGACAATGGATGGCTTTCGTTCCATGTTTCCCGAGATAAACAATATATTACAATCTGTTTTAATCAAAAAATGTAAAAAAAATTCAAAATACATTCAATAATGGGATTATAAAAGCATTTAAACCGAGTAATAAGGCTTTTCTAGGCATGAGTGACTATAAATGATCTTTTCTTGACAATGGATGGCTTTCGTTCCATGTTTCCCGAGATAAACAATCTATTACAATCTGTTTTAATCAAAAACTGTAAAAAAAATCAAAATAAATTCAATAATGGGATTATAAAGGCATTTAAACCGAGTAATAAGGCTTCTCTAGGCATGAGTGACTATAAATGAACTTTTCTTGACAATGGATGGCTTTTGCTCCACGCTTCCCGAGGCAAACAATCAATTACAATATGTTTTAATCAAAAAATGTAAAAACAATTCAAAATAAATTCAATAATGGGATGATAAAGGCATTTAAATCGAGTAATAAGGCTTTTCTAGGCATGAGTGACTATAAATGAACTTTTCTTAACAATGGATGGCTTTTGCTCCACGTTTCCCGAGGCAAACAATCAATTACAATCTGTTTTAATCAAAAAATGTAAAAACAATTCAAAATAAATTCAATAATGGGATTATAAGGGCATTTAAACCGAGTTATAAGGCTTTTCTAGGCATGAGTGACTATAAATGAACTTTTCTTGACAATGGATGGCTTTCGCTCTATGTTTCCCGAGGCAAACAATCAATTACAATCTGTTTTAATCAAAAAATGTCAAAAAAGTTCAAAATAAATTCAATAATGGGATTATAAAGGCATTTAAACCGAGTAATAAGGCTTTTCTAGGCATGAGTGACTATAAATGATGTTTTCTTGACAATGGATGGCTTTCGTTCCATGTTTCCCGAGATAAACAATGTATTAGAATCTGTTTTAATAAAAAAATGTAAAAATAATTCAAAATAAATTCGATAATGGGATTATAAGGGCATTTAAATCGAGTAATAAGGCTTTTCTAGGCATGAGTGACTATAAATGATCTTTTCTTGACAATGGATGGCTTTCGTTCCATGTTTCTCGAGATAAACAATCTATTACAATCTGATTTAATGAAAAACTGTAAAAAAAAATCAAAATAAATTCAATAATGGGATTATAAAGGCATTTAAACCGAGTAATAAGGCTTCTCTAGGCATGAGTGACTATAAATGAACTTTTCTTGACAATGGATGGCTTTCGCTCTATGTTTCCCGAGGCAAACAATCAATTACAATATGTTTTAATCAAAAAATGTCAAAAAAGTTCAAAATAAATTCAATAATGGGATTATAAAGGCATTTAAACCGAGTAATAAGGCTTCTCTAGGCATGAGTGACTATAAATGAACTTTTCTTGATAATGGATGGCTTTTGCTCCACGTTTCCCGAGGCAAACAATCAATTACAATATGTTTTAATCAAAAAATGTAAAAACAATCCAAAATAAATTCAATAATGGGATTATAAAGGCATTTAAATCGAGTAATAAGGCTTTTCTAGGCATGAGTGACTATAAATGAACTTTCCTTGACAATGGATGGCTTTTGCTCCACGTTTCCCGAGGCAAACAATCAATTACAATATGTTTTAATCAAAAAATGTAAAAACAATCCAAAATAAATTCAATAATGGGATTATAAAGGCATTTAAATCGAGTAATAAGGCTTTTCTAGGCATGAGTGACTATAAATGAACTTTCCTTGACAATGGATGGCTTTTGCTCCACGTTTCCCGAGGCAAACAATCAATTACAATCTGTTTTAATAAAAAAATATAAAAATAATTCAAAATAAATTCAATAATGGGATTATAAGGGCATTTAAACCGAGTAATAAGGCTTTTCTAGGCATGAGTGACTATAAATGAACTTTTCTTGATAATGGATGGCTTTTGCTCCACGTTTCCCGAGGCAAACAATCAATTACAATCTGTTTTAATAAAAAAATGTAAAAATAATTCAAAATAAATTCAATAATGGGATTATAAAGGCATTTAAACCGAGTAATAAGGCTTTTCTAGGCATGAGTGACTATAAATGATGTTTTCTTGACAATGGATGGCTTTCGTTCCATGTTTCCCGAGATAAACAATATATTACAATCTGTTTTAATCAAAAAATGTAAAAAAAATTCAAAATAAATTCAATAATGGGATTATAAAAGCATTTAAACCGAGTAATAAGGCTTTTCTAGGCATGAGTGACTATAAATGATCTTTTCATGACAATGGATGGCTTTCGTTCCATGTTTCCCGAGATAAACAATCTATTACAATCTGTTTTAATCAAAAACTGTAAAAAAAATCAAAATAAATTCAATAATGGGATTATAAAGGCATTTAAACCGAGTAATAAGGCTTCTCTAGGCATGAGTGACTATAAATGAACTTTTCTTGACAATGGATGGCTTTTGCTCCACGTTTCTCGAGGCAAACAATCAATTACAATATGTTTTAATCAAAAAATGTAAAAACAATCCAAAATAAATTCAATAATGGGATTATAAAGGCATTTAAATCGAGTAATAAGGCTTTTCTAGGCATGAGTGACTATAAATGAACTTTTCTTGACAATGGATGGCTTTTGCTCCACGCTTCCCGAGGCAAACAATCAATTACAATATGTTTTAATCAAAAAATGTAAAAACAATCCAAAATAAATTCAATAATGGGATTATAAAGGCATTTAAATCGAGTTATAAGGCTTCTCTAGGCATGAGTGACTATAAATGAACTTTTCTTGACAATGGATGGCTTTTGCTCCACGCTTCCCGAGGCAAACAATCAATTACAATATGTTTTAATCAAAAAATGTAAAAACAATCCAAAATAAATTCAATAATGGGATTATAAAGGCATTTAAATCGAGTAATAAGGCTTTTCTAGGCATGAGTGACTATAAATGAACTTTTCTTAACAATGGATGGCTTTTGCTCCACGTTTCCCGAGGCAAACAATCAATTACAATCTGTTTTAATCAAAAAATGTAAAAACAATTCAAAATAAATTCAATAATGGGATTATAAGGGCATTTAAACCGAGTTATAAGGCTTTTCTAGGCATGAGTGACTATAAATGAACTTTTCTTGACAATGGATGGCTTTCGCTCTATGTTTCCCGAGGCAAACAATCAATTACAATCTGTTTTAATCAAAAAATGTCAAAAAAGTTCAAAATAAATTCAATAATGGGATTATAAAGGCATTTAAACCGAGTAATAAGGCTTTTCTAGGCATGAGTGACTATAAATGAACTTTTCTTGACAATGGATGGCTTTTGCTCCACGCTTCCCGAGGCAAACAATCAATTACAATATGTTTTAATCAAAAAATGTAAAAACAATTCAAAATAAATTCAATAATGGGATGATAAAGGCATTTAAATCGAGTAATAAGGCTTTTCTAGGCATGAGTGACTATAAATGAACTTTTCTTAACAATGGATGGCTTTTGCTCCACGTTTCCCGAGGCAAACAATCAATTACAATCTGTTTTAATCAAAAAATGTAAAAACAATTCAAAATAAATTCAATAATGGGATTATAAGGGCATTTAAACCGAGTTATAAGGCTTTTCTAGGCATGAGTGACTATAAATGAACTTTTCTTGACAATGGATGGCTTTCGCTCTATGTTTCCCGAGGCAAACAATCAATTACAATCTGTTTTAATAAAAAAATGTAAAAATAATTCAAAATAAATTCAATAATGGGATTATAAAGGCATTTAAACCGAGTAATAAGGCTTTTCTAGGCATGAGTGACTATAAATGATGTTTTCTTGACAATGGATGGCTTTCGTTCCATGTTTCCCGAGATAAACAATATATTACAATCTGTTTTAATCAAAAAATGTAAAAAAAATTCAAAATACATTCAATAATGGGATTATAAAAGCATTTAAACCGAGTAATAAGGCTTTTCTAGGCATGAGTGACTATAAATGATCTTTTCTTGACAATGGATGGCTTCCGTTCCATGTTTCCCGAGATAAACAATCTATTACAATCTGTTTTAATCAAAAACTGTAAAAAAAATCAAAATAAATTCAATAATGGGATTATAAAGGCATTTAAACCGAGTAATAAGGCTTCTCTAGGCATGAGTGACTATAAATGAACTTTTCTTGACAATGGATGGCTTTTGCTCCACGCTTCCCGAGGCAAACAATCAATTACAATATGTTTTAATCAAAAAATGTAAAAACAATTCAAAATAAATTCAATAATGGGATGATAAAGGCATTTAAATCGAGTAATAAGGCTTTTCTAGGCATGAGTGACTATAAATGAACTTTTCTTAACAATGGATGGCTTTTGCTCCACGTTTCCCGAGGCAAACAATCAATTACAATCTGTTTTAATCAAAAAATGTAAAAACAATTCAAAATAAATTCAATAATGGGATTATAAGGGCATTTAAACCGAGTTATAAGGCTTTTCTAGGCATGAGTGACTATAAATGAACTTTTCTTGACAATGGATGGCTTTCGCTCTATGTTTCCCGAGGCAAACAATCAATTACAATCTGTTTTAATAAAAAAATGTAAAAATAATTCAAAATAAATTCAATAATGGGATTATAAAGGCATTTAAACCGAGTAATAAGGCTTTTCTAGGCATGAGTGACTATAAATGATGTTTTCTTGACAATGGATGGCTTTCGTTCCATGTTTCCCGAGATAAACAATATATTACAATCTGTTTTAATCAAAAAATGTAAAAAAAATTCAAAATACATTCAATAATGGGATTATAAAAGCATTTAAACCGAGTAATAAGGCTTTTCTAGGCATGAGTGACTATAAATGATCTTTTCTTGACAATGGATGGCTTCCGTTCCATGTTTCCCGAGATAAACAATCTATTACAATCTGTTTTAATCAAAAACTGTAAAAAAAATCAAAATAAATTCAATAATGGGATTATAAAGGCATTTAAACCGAGTAATAAGGCTTCTCTAGGCATGAGTGACTATAAATGAACTTTTCTTGACAATGGATGGCTTTTGCTCCACGCTTCCCGAGGCAAACAATCAATTACAATATGTTTTAATCAAAAAATGTAAAAACAATTCAAAATAAATTCAATAATGGGATGATAAAGGCATTTAAATCGAGTAATAAGGCTTTTCTAGGCATGAGTGACTATAAATGAACTTTTCTTAACAATGGATGGCTTTTGCTCCACGTTTCCCGAGGCAAACAATCAATTACAATCTGTTTTAATCAAAAAATGTAAAAACAATTCAAAATAAATTCAATAATGGGATTATAAGGGCATTTAAACCGAGTTATAAGGCTTTTCTAGGCATGAGTGACTATAAATGAACTTTTCTTGACAATGGATGGCTTTCGCTCTATGTTTCCCGAGGCAAACAATCAATTACAATCTGTTTTAATCAAAAAATGTCAAAAAAGTTCAAAATAAATTCAATAATGGGATTATAAAGGCATTTAAACCGAGTAATAAGGCTTTTCTAGGCATGAGTGACTATAAATGATGTTTTCTTGACAATGGATGGCTTTCGTTCCATGTTTCCCGAGATAAACAATGTATTAGAATCTGTTTTAATAAAAAAATGTAAAAATAATTCAAAATAAATTCGATAATGGGATTATAAGGGCATTTAAATCGAGTAATAAGGCTTTTCTAGGCATGAGTGACTATAAATGATCTTTTCTTGACAATGGATGGCTTTCGTTCCATGTTTCTCGAGATAAACAATCTATTACAATCTGATTTAATGAAAAACTGTAAAAAAAAATCAAAATAAATTCAATAATGGGATTATAAAGGCATTTAAACCGAGTAATAAGGCTTCTCTAGGCATGAGTGACTATAAATGAACTTTTCTTGACAATGGATGGCTTTTGCTCCACGTTTCCCGAGGCAAACAATCAATTACAATATGTTTTAATCAAAAAATGTAAAAACAATTCAAAATAAATTCAATAATGGGATGATAAAGGCATTTAAATCGAGTAATAAGGCTTTTCTAGGCATGAGTGACTATAAATGAACTTTTCTTAACAATGGATGGCTTTTGCTCCACGTTTCCCGAGGCAAACAATCAATTACAATCTGTTTTAATCAAAAAATGTAAAAACAATTCAAAATAAATTCAATAATGGGATTATAAGGGCATTTAAACCGAGTTATAAGGCTTTTCTAGGCATGAGTGACTATAAATGAACTTTTCTTGACAATGGATGGCTTTCGCTCTATGTTTCCCGAGGCAAACAATCAATTACAATCTGTTTTAATCAAAAAATGTCAAAAAAGTTCAAAATAAATTCAATAATGGGATTATAAAGGCATTTAAACCGAGTAATAAGGCTTTTCTAGGCATGAGTGACTATAAATGATGTTTTCTTGACAATGGATGGCTTTCGTTCCATGTTTCCCGAGATAAACAATGTATTAGAATCTGTTTTAATAAAAAAATGTAAAAATAATTCAAAATAAATTCGATAATGGGATTATAAGGGCATTTAAATCGAGTAATAAGGCTTTTCTAGGCATGAGTGACTATAAATGATCTTTTCTTGACAATGGATGGCTTTCGTTCCATGTTTCTCGAGATAAACAATCTATTACAATCTGATTTAATGAAAAACTGTAAAAAAAAATCAAAATAAATTCAATAATGGGATTATAAAGGCATTTAAACCGAGTAATAAGGCTTCTCTAGGCATGAGTGACTATAAATGAACTTTTCTTGACAATGGATGGCTTTTGCTCCACGCTTCCCGAGGCAAACAATCAATTACAATATGTTTTAATCAAAAAATGTAAAAACAATTCAAAATAAATTCAATAATGGGATGATAAAGGCATTTAAATCGAGTAATAAGGCTTTTCTAGGCATGAGTGACTATAAATGAACTTTTCTTAACAATGGATGGCTTTTGCTCCACGTTTCCCGAGGCAAACAATCAATTACAATCTGTTTTAATCAAAAAATGTAAAAACAATTCAAAATAAATTCAATAATGGGATTATAAGGGCATTTAAACCGAGTTATAAGGCTTTTCTAGGCATGAGTGACTATAAATGAACTTTTCTTGACAATGGATGGCTTTCGCTCTATGTTTCCTGAGGCAAACAATCAATTACAATCTGTTTTAATCAAAAAATGTCAAAAAAGTTCAAAATAAATTCAATAATGGGATTATAAAGGCATTTAAACCGAGTAATAAGGCTTTTCTAGGCATGAGTGACTATAAATGATGTTTTCTTGACAATGGATGGCTTTCGTTCCATGTTTCCCGAGATAAACAATGTATTAGAATCTGTTTTAATAAAAAAATGTAAAAATAATTCAAAATAAATTCGATAATGGGATTATAAGGGCATTTAAATCGAGTAATAAGGCTTTTCTAGGCATGAGTGACTATAAATGATCTTTTCTTGACAATGGATGGCTTTCGTTCCATGTTTCTCGAGATAAACAATCTATTACAATCTGATTTAATGAAAAACTGTAAAAACAATCCAAAATAAATTCAATAATGGGATTATAAAGGCATTTAAATCGAGTAATAAGGCTTTTCTAGGCATGAGTGACTATAAATGAACTTTTCTTGACAATGGATGGCTTTTGCTCCACGTTTCCCGAGGCAAACAATCAATTACAATCTGTTTTAATAAAAAAATATAAAAATAATTCAAAATAAATTCAATAATGGGATTATAAGGGCATTTAAACCGAGTAATAAGGCTTTTCTAGGCAAGAGTGACTATAAATGAACTTTTCTTGATAATGGATGGCTTTTGCTCCACGTTTCCCGAGGCAAACAATCAATTACAATCTGTTTTAATAAAAAAATGTAAAAATAATTCAAAATAAATTCAATAATGGGATTATAAAGGCATTTAAACCGAGTAATAAGGCTTTTCTAGGCATGAGTGACTATAAATGATGTTTTCTTGACAATGGATGGCTTTCGTTCCATGTTTCCCGAGATAAACAATGTATTAGAATCTGTTTTAATAAAAAAATGTAAAAATAATTCAAAATAAATTCGATAATGGGATTATAAGGGCATTTAAATCGAGTAATAAGGCTTTTCTAGGCATGAGTGACTATAAATGATCTTTTCTTGACAATGGATGGCTTTCGTTCCATGTTTCTCGAGATAAACAATCTATTACAATCTGATTTAATGAAAAACTGTAAAAAAAAATCAAAATAAATTCAATAATGGGATTATAAAGGCATTTAAATCGAGTAATAAGGCTTTTCTAGGCATGAGTGACTATAAATGAACTTTCCTTGACAATGGATGGCTTTTGCTCCACGTTTCCCGAGGCAAACAATCAATTACAATCTGTTTTAATAAAAAAATATAAAAATAATTCAAAATAAATTCAATAATGGGATTATAAGGGCATTTAAACCGAGTAATAAGGCTTTTCTAGGCATGAGTGACTATAAATGAACTTTTCTTGATAATGGATGGCTTTTGCTCCACGTTTCCCGAGGCAAACAATCAATTACAATATGTTTTAATCAAAAAATGTAAAAACAATCCAAAATAAATTCAATAATGGGATTATAAAGGCATTTAAATCGAGTAATAAGGCTTTTCTAGGCATGAGTGACTATAAATGAACTTTCCTTGACAATGGATGGCTTTTGCTCCACGTTTCCCGAGGCAAACAATCAATTACAATATGTTTTAATCAAAAAATGTAAAAACAATCCAAAATAAATTCAATAATGGGATTATAAAGGCATTTAAATCGAGTAATAAGGCTTTTCTAGGCATGAGTGACTATAAATGAACTTTCCTTGACAATGGATGGCTTTTGCTCCACGTTTCCCGAGGCAAACAATCAATTACAATCTGTTTTAATAAAAAAATATAAAAATAATTCAAAATAAATTCAATAATGGGATTATAAGGGCATTTAAACCGAGTAATAAGGCTTTTCTAGGCATGAGTGACTATAAATGAACTTTTCTTGATAATGGATGGCTTTTGCTCCACGTTTCCCGAGGCAAACAATCAATTACAATCTGTTTTAATAAAAAAATGTAAAAATAATTCAAAATAAATTCAATAATGGGATTATAAAGGCATTTAAACCGAGTAATAAGGCTTTTCTAGGCATGAGTGACTATAAATGATGTTTTCTTGACAATGGATGGCTTTCGTTCCATGTTTCCCGAGATAAACAATATATTACAATCTGTTTTAATCAAAAAATGTAAAAAAAATTCAAAATAAATTCAATAATGGGATTATAAAAGCGTTTAAACCGAGTAATAAGGCTTTTCTAGGCATGAGTGACTATAAATGATCTTTTCATGACAATGGATGGCTTTCGTTCCATGTTTCCCGAGATAAACAATCTATTACAATCTGTTTTAATCAAAAACTGTAAAAAAAATCAAAATAAATTCAATAATGGGATTATAAAGGCATTTAAACCGAGTAATAAGGCTTCTCTAGGCATGAGTGACTATAAATGAACTTTTCTTGACAATGGATGGCTTTTGCTCCACGCTTCCCGAGGCAAACAATCAATTACAATATGTTTTAATCAAAAAATGTAAAAACAATTCAAAATAAATTCAATAATGGGATGATAAAGGCATTTAAATCGAGTAATAAGGCTTTTCTAGGCATGAGTGACTATAAATGAACTTTTCTTAACAATGGATGGCTTTTGCTCCACGTTTCCCGAGGCAAACAATCAATTACAATCTGTTTTAATCAAAAAATGTAAAAACAATTCAAAATAAATTCAATAATGGGATTATAAGGGCATTTAAATCGAGTAATAAGGCTTTTCTAGGCATGAGTGACTATAAATGATCTTTTCTTGACAATAGATGGCTTTCGTTCCATGTTTCCCGAGATAAACAATCTATTACAATCTGTTTTAATCAAAAACTGTAAAAAAAATCAAAATAAATTCAATAATGGGATTATAAAGGCATTTAAACCGAGTAATAAGGCTTCTCTAGGCATGAGTGACTATAAATGAACTTTTCTTGACAATGGATGGCTTTTGCTCCACGCTTCCCGAGGCAAACAATCAATTACAATATGTTTTAATCAGAAAATGTAAAAACAATTCAAAATAAATTCAATAATGGGATGATAAAGGCATTTAAATCGAGTAATAAGGCTTTTCTAGGCATGAGTGACTATAAATGAACTTTTCTTAACAATGGATGGCTTTTGCTCCACGTTTCCCGAGGCAAACAATCAATTACAATCTGTTTTAATCAAAAAATGTAAAAACAATTCAAAATAAATTCAATAATGGGATTATAAGGGCATTTAAACCGAGTTATAAGGCTTTTCTAGGCATGAGTGACTATAAATGAACTTTTCTTGACAATGGATGGCTTTCGCTCTATGTTTCCCGAGGCAAACAATCAATTACAATCTGTTTTAATCAAAAAATGTCAAAAAAGTTCAAAATAAATTCAATAATGGGATTATAAAGGCATTTAAACCGAGTAATAAGGCTTTTCTAGGCATGAGTGACTATAAATGATGTTTTCTTGACAATGGATGGCTTTCGTTCCATGTTTCCCGAGATAAACAATGTATTAGAATCTGTTTTAATAAAAAAATGTAAAAATAATTCAAAATAAATTCGATAATGGGATTATAAGGGCATTTAAATCGAGTAATAAGGCTTTTCTAGGCATGAGTGACTATAAATGATCTTTTCTTGACAATGGATGGCTTTCGTTCCATGTTTCTCGAGATAAACAATCTATTACAATCTGATTTAATGAAAAACTGTAAAAAAAAATCAAAATAAATTCAATAATGGGATTATAAAGGCATTTAAATCGAGTAATAAGGCTTTTCTAGGCATGAGTGACTATAAATGAACTTTCCTTGACAATGGATGGCTTTTGCTCCACGTTTCCCGAGGCAAACAATCAATTACAATCTGTTTTAATAAAAAAATATAAAAATAATTCAAAATAAATTCAATAATGGGATTATAAGGGCATTTAAACCGAGTAATAAGGCTTTTCTAGGCATGAGTGACTATAAATGAACTTTTCTTGATAATGGATGGCTTTTGCTCCACGTTTCCCGAGGCAAACAATCAATTACAATATGTTTTAATCAAAAAATGTAAAAACAATCCAAAATAAATTCAATAATGGGATTATAAAGGCATTTAAATCGAGTAATAAGGCTTTTCTAGGCATGAGTGACTATAAATGAACTTTCCTTGACAATGGATGGCTTTTGCTCCACGTTTCCCGAGGCAAACAATCAATTACAATATGTTTTAATCAAAAAATGTAAAAACAATCCAAAATAAATTCAATAATGGGATTATAAAGGCATTTAAATCGAGTAATAAGGCTTTTCTAGGCATGAGTGACTATAAATGAACTTTCCTTGACAATGGATGGCTTTTGCTCCACGTTTCCCGAGGCAAACAATCAATTACAATCTGTTTTAATAAAAAAATATAAAAATAATTCAAAATAAATTCAATAATGGGATTATAAGGGCATTTAAACCGAGTAATAAGGCTTTTCTAGGCATGAGTGACTATAAATGAACTTTTCTTGATAATGGATGGCTTTTGCTCCACGTTTCCCGAGGCAAACAATCAATTACAATCTGTTTTAATAAAAAAATGTAAAAATAATTCAAAATAAATTCAATAATGGGATTATAAAGGCATTTAAACCGAGTAATAAGGCTTTTCTAGGCATGAGTGACTATAAATGATGTTTTCTTGACAATGGATGGCTTTCGTTCCATGTTTCCCGAGATAAACAATATATTACAATCTGTTTTAATCAAAAAATGTAAAAAAAATTCAAAATAAATTCAATAATGGGATTATAAAAGCGTTTAAACCGAGTAATAAGGCTTTTCTAGGCATGAGTGACTATAAATGATCTTTTCATGACAATGGATGGCTTTCGTTCCATGTTTCCCGAGATAAACAATCTATTACAATCTGTTTTAATCAAAAACTGTAAAAAAAATCAAAATAAATTCAATAATGGGATTATAAAGGCATTTAAACCGAGTAATAAGGCTTCTCTAGGCATGAGTGACTATAAATGAACTTTTCTTGACAATGGATGGCTTTTGCTCCACGCTTCCCGAGGCAAACAATCAATTACAATATGTTTTAATCAAAAAATGTAAAAACAATCCAAAATAAATTCAATAATGGGATTATAAAGGCATTTAAATCGAGTAATAAGGCTTTTCTAGGCATGAGTGACTATAAATGAACTTTCCTTGACAATGGATGGCTTTTGCTCCACGTTTCCCGAGGCAAACAATCAATTACAATCTGTTTTAATAAAAAAATATAAAAATAATTCAAAATAAATTCAATAATGGGATTATAAGGGCATTTAAACCGAGTTATAAGGCTTCTCTAGGCATGAGTGACTATAAATGAACTTTTCTTGACAATGGATGGCTTTTGCTCCACGCTTCCCGAGGCAAACAATCAATTACAATATGTTTTAATCAAAAAATGTAAAAACAATCCAAAATAAATTCAATAATGGGATTATAAAGGCATTTAAATCGAGTAATAAGGCTTTTCTAGGCATGAGTGACTATAAATGAACTTTTCTTAACAATGGATGGCTTTTGCTCCACGTTTCCCGAGGCAAACAATCAATTACAATCTGTTTTAATCAAAAAATGTAAAAACAATTCAAAATAAATTCAATAATGGGATTATAAGGGCATTTAAACCGAGTTATAAGGCTTTTCTAGGCATGAGTGACTATAAATGAACTTTTCTTGACAATGGATGGCTTTCGCTCTATGTTTCCCGAGGCAAACAATCAATTACAATCTGTTTTAATCAAAAAATGTCAAAAAAGTTCAAAATAAATTCAATAATGGGATTATAAAGGCATTTAAACCGAGTAATAAGGCTTTTCTAGGCATGAGTGACTATAAATGAACTTTTCTTGACAATGGATGGCTTTTGCTCCACGCTTCCCGAGGCAAACAATCAATTACAATATGTTTTAATCAAAAAATGTAAAAACAATTCAAAATAAATTCAATAATGGGATGATAAAGGCATTTAAATCGAGTAATAAGGCTTTTCTAGGCATGAGTGACTATAAATGAACTTTTCTTAACAATGGATGGCTTTTGCTCCACGTTTCCCGAGGCAAACAATCAATTACAATCTGTTTTAATCAAAAAATGTAAAAACAATTCAAAATAAATTCAATAATGGGATTATAAGGGCATTTAAATCGAGTAATAAGGCTTTTCTAGGCATGAGTGACTATAAATGATCTTTTCTTGACAATAGATGGCTTTCGTTCCATGTTTCCCGAGATAAACAATCTATTACAATCTGTTTTAATCAAAAACTGTAAAAAAAATCAAAATAAATTCAATAATGGGATTATAAAGGCATTTAAACCGAGTAATAAGGCTTCTCTAGGCATGAGTGACTATAAATGAACTTTTCTTGACAATGGATGGCTTTTGCTCCACGCTTCCCGAGGCAAACAATCAATTACAATATGTTTTAATCAGAAAATGTAAAAACAATTCAAAATAAATTCAATAATGGGATGATAAAGGCATTTAAATCGAGTAATAAGGCTTTTCTAGACATGAGTGACTATAAATGAACTTTTCTTAACAATGGATGGCTTTTGCTCCACGTTTCCCGAGGCAAACAATCAATTACAATCTGTTTTAATCAAAAAATGTAAAAACAATTCAAAATAAATTCAATAATGGGATTATAAGGGCATTTAAACCGAGTTATAAGGCTTTTCTAGGCATGAGTGACTATAAATGAACTTTTCTTGACAATGGATGGCTTTCGCTCTATGTTTCCCGAGGCAAACAATCAATTACAATCTGTTTTAATCAAAAAATGTCAAAAAAGTTCAAAATAAATTCAATAATGGGATTATAAAGGCATTTAAACCGAGTAATAAGGCTTTTCTAGGCATGAGTGACTATAAATGATGTTTTCTTGACAATGGATGGCTTTCGTTCCATGTTTCCCGAGATAAACAATGTATTAGAATCTGTTTTAATAAACAAATGTAAAAATAATTCAAAATAAATTCGATAATGGGATTATAAGGGCATTTAAATCGAGTAATAAGGCTTTTCTAGGCATGAGTGACTATAAATGATCTTTTCTTGACAATGGATGGCTTTCGTTCCATGTTTCTCGAGATAAACAATCTATTACAATCTGATTTAATGAAAAACTGTAAAAAAAAATCAAAATAAATTCAATAATGGGATTATAAAGGCATTTAAACCGAGTAATAAGGCTTCTCTAGGCATGAGTGACTATAAATGAACTTTTCTTGACAATGGATGGCTTTTGCTCCACGCTTCCCGAGGCAAACAATCAATTACAATATGTTTTAATCAAAAAATGTAAAAACAATTCAAAATAAATTCAATAATGGGATGATAAAGGCATTTAAATCGAGTAATAAGGCTTTTCTAGGCATGAGTGACTATAAATGAACTTTTCTTAACAATGGATGGCTTTTGCTCCACGTTTCCCGAGGCAAACAATCAATTACAATCTGTTTTAATCAAAAAATGTAAAAACAATTCAAAATAAATTCAATAATGGGATTATAAGGGCATTTAAACCGAGTTATAAGGCTTTTCTAGGCATGAGTGACTATAAATGAACTTTTCTTGACAATGGATGGCTTTCGCTCTATGTTTCCCGAGGCAAACAATCAATTACAATCTGTTTTAATCAAAAAATGTCAAAAAAGTTCAAAATAAATTCAATAATGGGATTATAAAGGCATTTAAACCGAGTAATAAGGCTTTTCTAGGCATGAGTGACTATAAATGATGTTTTCTTGACAATGGATGGCTTTCGTTCCATGTTTCCCGAGATAAACAATGTATTAGAATCTGTTTTAATAAAAAAATGTAAAAATAATTCAAAATAAATTCGATAATGGGATTATAAGGGCATTTAAATCGAGTAATAAGGCTTTTCTAGGCATGAGTGACTATAAATGATCTTTTCTTGACAATGGATGGCTTTCGTTCCATGTTTCTCGAGATAAACAATCTATTACAATCTGATTTAATGAAAAACTGTAAAAAAAAATCAAAATAAATTCAATAATGGGATTATAAAGGCATTTAAACCGAGTAATAAGGCTTCTCTAGGCATGAGTGACTGTAAATGAACTTTTCTTGACAATGGATGGCTTTTGCTCCACGCTTCCCGAGGCAAACATTCAATTACAATCTGTTTAATCAAAAAATGTCAAAAAAGTTCAAAATAAATTCAATAATGGGATTATAAAGGCATTTAAACCGAGTAATAAGGCTTTTCTACGCATGAGTGACTATAAATGATGTTTTCTTGACAATGGATGGCTTTCGTTCCATGTTTCCCGAGATAAACAATGTATTAGAATCTGTTTTAATAAAAAAATGTAAAAATAATTCAAAATAAATTCAATAATGGGATTATAAGGGCATTTAAATCGAGTAATAAGGCTTTTCTAGGCATGAGTGACTATAAATGATCTTTTCTTGACAATGGATGGCTTTCGTTCCATGTTTCCCGAGATAAACAATCTATTACAATCTGATTTAATGAAAAACTGTAAAAAAAAATCAAAATAAATTCAATAATGGGATTATAAAGGCATTTAAACCGAGTAATAAGGCTTCTCTAGGCATGAGTGACTATAAATGAACTTTTCTTGACAATGGATGGCTTTTGCTCCACGCTTCCCGAGGCAAACAATCAATTACAATCTGTTTAATCAAAAAATGTCAAAAAAGTTCAAAATAAATTCAATAATGGGATTATAAAGGCATTTAAACCGAGTAATAAGGCTTTTCTAGGCATGAGTGACTATAAATGATGTTTTCTTGACAATGGATGGCTTTCGTTCCATGTTTCCCAAGATAAACAATGTATTAGAATCTGTTTTAATCAAAAAATGTAAAAAAACCTCAAAATAAATTCAATAATGGGATTATAAAGGCATTTAAATCGAGTAATATGGCTTTTCTAGGCATGAGTGACTATAAATGAACTTTTCTTGACAATGGATGGCTTTTGCTCCTCGTTTCCCGAGGCAAACAATCAATTACAATATGTTTTAATCAAAAAATGTAAAAACAATTGAAAATAAATTCAATAATGGGATTATAAAGGCATTTAAATCGAGTAATAAGGCTTTTCTAGGCATGAGTGACTATAAATGAACTTTCCTTGACAATGGATGGCTTTTGCTCCACGTTTCCCGAGGCAAACAATCAATTACAATATGTTTTAATCAAAAAATGTAAAAACAATCCAAAATAAATTCAATAATGGGATTATAAAGGCATTTAAATCGAATAATAAGGCTTTTCTAGGCATGAGTGACTATAAATGAACTTTCCTTGACAATGGATGGCTTTTGCTCCACGTTTCCCGAGGCAAACAATCAATTACAATATGTTTTAATCAAAAAATGTAAAAACAATCCAAAATAAATTCAATAATGGGATTATAAAGGCATTTAAATCGAGTAATAAGGCTTTTCTAGGCATGAGTGACTATAAATGAACTTTCCTTGACAATGGATGGCTTTTGCTCCACGTTTCCCGAGGCAAACAATCAATTACAATCTGTTTTAATAAAAAAATATAAAAATAATTCAAAATAAATTCAATAATGGGATGATAAAGGCATTTAAATCGAGTAATAAGGCTTTTCTAGGCATGAGTGACTATAAATGAACTTTTCTTAACAATGGATGGCTTTTGCTCCACGTTTCCCGAGGCAAACAATCAATTACAATCTGTTTTAATAAAAAAATGTAAAAATAATTCAAAATAAATTCAATAATGGGATTATAAAGGCATTTAAACCGAGTAATAAGGCTTTTCTAGGCATGAGTGACTATAAATGATGTTTTCTTGACAATGGATGGCTTTCGTTCCATGTTTCCCGAGATAAACAATATATTACAATCTGTTTTAATCAAAAAATGTAAAAAAAATTCAAAATAAATTCAATAATGGGATTATAAAAGCGTTTAAACCGAGTAATAAGGCTTTTCTAGGCATGAGTGACTATAAATGATCTTTTCATGACAATGGATGGCTTTCGTTCCATGTTTCCCGAGATAAACAATCTATTACAATCTGTTTTAATCAAAAACTGTAAAAAAAATCAAAATAAATTCAATAATGGGATTATAAAGGCATTTAAACCGAGTAATAAGGCTTCTCTAGGCATGAGTGACTATAAATGAACTTTTCTTGACAATGGATGGCTTTTGCTCCACGCTTCCCGAGGCAAACAATCAATTACAATATGTTTTAATCAAAAAATGTAAAAACAATTCAAAATAAATTCAATAATGGGATGATAAAGGCATTTAAATCGAGTAATAAGGCTTTTCTAGGCATGAGTGACTATAAATGAACTTTTCTTAACAATGGATGGCTTTTGCTCCACGTTTCCCGAGGCAAACAATCAATTACAATCTGTTTTAATCAAAAAATGTAAAAACAATTCAAAATAAATTCAATAATGGGATTATAAGGGCATTTAAATCGAGTAATAAGGCTTTTCTAGGCATGAGTGACTATAAATGATCTTTTCTTGACAATAGATGGCTTTCGTTCCATGTTTCCCGAGATAAACAATCTATTACAATCTGTTTTAATCAAAAACTGTAAAAAAAATCAAAATAAATTCAATAATGGGATTATAAAGGCATTTAAACCGAGTAATAAGGCTTCTCTAGGCATGAGTGACTATAAATGAACTTTTCTTGACAATGGATGGCTTTTGCTCCACGCTTCCCGAGGCAAACAATCAATTACAATATGTTTTAATCAGAAAATGTAAAAACAATTCAAAATAAATTCAATAATGGGATGATAAAGGCATTTAAATCGAGTAATAAGGCTTTTCTAGGCATGAGTGACTATAAATGAACTTTTCTTAACAATGGATGGCTTTTGCTCCACGTTTCCCGAGGCAAACAATCAATTACAATCTGTTTTAATCAAAAAATGTAAAAACAATTCAAAATAAATTCAATAATGGGATTATAAGGGCATTTAAACCGAGTTATAAGGCTTTTCTAGGCATGAGTGACTATAAATGAACTTTTCTTGACAATGGATGGCTTTCGCTCTATGTTTCCCGAGGCAAACAATCAATTACAATCTGTTTTAATCAAAAAATGTCAAAAAAGTTCAAAATAAATTCAATAATGGGATTATAAAGGCATTTAAACCGAGTAATAAGGCTTTTCTAGGCATGAGTGACTATAAATGATGTTTTCTTGACAATGGATGGCTTTCGTTCCATGTTTCCCGAGATAAACAATGTATTAGAATCTGTTTTAATAAAAAAATGTAAAAATAATTCAAAATAAATTCGATAATGGGATTATAAGGGCATTTAAATCGAGTAATAAGGCTTTTCTAGGCATGAGTGACTATAAATGATCTTTTCTTGACAATGGATGGCTTTCGTTCCATGTTTCTCGAGATAAACAATCTATTACAATCTGATTTAATGAAAAACTGTAAAAAAAAATCAAAATAAATTCAATAATGGGATTATAAAGGCATTTAAACCGAGTAATAAGGCTTCTCTAGGCATGAGTGACTATAAATGAACTTTTCTTGACAATGGATGGCTTTTGCTCCACGCTTCCCGAGGCAAACAATCAATTACAATATGTTTTAATCAAAAAATGTAAAAACAATTCAAAATAAATTCAATAATGGGATGATAAAGGCATTTAAATCGAGTAATAAGGCTTTTCTAGGCATGAGTGACTATAAATGAACTTTTCTTAACAATGGATGGCTTTTGCTCCACGTTTCCCGAGGCAAACAATCAATTACAATCTGTTTTAATCAAAAAATGTAAAAACAATTCAAAATAAATTCAATAATGGGATTATAAGGGCATTTAAACCGAGTTATAAGGCTTTTCTAGGCATGAGTGACTATAAATGAACTTTTCTTGACAATGGATGGCTTTCGCTCTATGTTTCCCGAGGCAAACAATCAATTACAATCTGTTTTAATCAAAAAATGTCAAAAAAGTTCAAAATAAATTCAATAATGGGATTATAAAGGCATTTAAACCGAGTAATAAGGCTTTTCTAGGCATGAGTGACTATAAATGATGTTTTCTTGATAATGGATGGCTTTCGTTCCATGTTTCCCGAGATAAACAATGTATTAGAATCTGTTTTAATAAAAAAATGTAAAAATAATTCAAAATAAATTCGATAATGGGATTATAAGGGCATTTAAATCGAGTAATAAGGCTTTTCTAGGCATGAGTGACTATAAATGATCTTTTCTTGACAATGGATGGCTTTCGTTCCATGTTTCTCGAGATAAACAATCTATTACAATCTGATTTAATGAAAAACTGTAAAAAAAAATCAAAATAAATTCAATAATGGGATTATAAAGGCATTTAAACCGAGTAATAAGGCTTCTCTAGGCATGAGTGACTGTAAATGAACTTTTCTTGACAATGGATGGCTTTTGCTCCACGCTTCCCGAGGCAAACATTCAATTACAATCTGTTTAATCAAAAAATGTCAAAAAAGTTCAAAATAAATTCAATAATGGGATTATAAAGGCATTTAAACCGAGTAATAAGGCTTTTCTACGCATGAGTGACTATAAATGATGTTTTCTTGACAATGGATGGCTTTCGTTCCATGTTTCCCGAGATAAACAATGTATTAGAATCTGTTTTAATAAAAAAATGTAAAAATAATTCAAAATAAATTCAATAATGGGATTATAAGGGCATTTAAATCGAGTAATAAGGCTTTTCTAGGCATGAGTGACTATAAATGATCTTTTCTTGACAATGGATGGCTTTCGTTCCATGTTTCCCGAGATAAACAATCTATTACAATCTGATTTAATGAAAAACTGTAAAAAAAAATCAAAATAAATTCAATAATGGGATTATAAAGGCATTTAAACCGAGTAATAAGGCTTCTCTAGGCATGAGTGACTATAAATGAACTTTTCTTGACAATGGATGGCTTTTGCTCCACGCTTCCCGAGGCAAACAATCAATTACAATCTGTTTAATCAAAAAATGTCAAAAAAGTTCAAAATAAATTCAATAATGGGATTATAAAGGCATTTAAACCGAGTAATAAGGCTTTTCTAGGCATGAGTGACTATAAATGATGTTTTCTTGACAATGGATGGCTTTCGTTCCATGTTTCCCAAGATAAACAATGTATTAGAATCTGTTTTAATCAAAAAATGTAAAAAAACTTCAAAATAAATTCAATAATGGGATTATAAAGGCATTTAAATCGAGTAATATGGCTTTTCTAGGCATGAGTGACTATAAATGAACTTTTCTTGACAATGGATGGCTTTTGCTCCTCGTTTCCCGAGGCAAACAATCAATTACAATATGTTTTAATCAAAAAATGTAAAAACAATTGAAAATAAATTCAATAATGGGATTATAAAGGCATTTAAATCGAGTAATAAGGCTTTTCTAGGCATGAGTGACTATAAATGATCTTTTCTTGACAATGGATGGCTTTCGTTCCATGTTTCCCGAGATAAACAATCTATTACAATCTGATTTAATGAAAAACTGTAAAAAAAAATCAAAATAAATTCAATAATGGGATTATAAAGGCATTTAAATCGAGTAATAAGGCTTCTCTAGGCATGAGTGACTATAAATGAACTTTTCTTGACAATGGATGGCTTTTGCTCCACGTTTCCCGAGGCAAACAATCAATTACAATATGTTTTAATCAAAAAATGTAAAAACAATCCAAAATAAATTCAATAATGGGATTATAAAGGCATTTAAATCGAGTAATAAGGCTTTTCTAGGCATGAGTGACTATAAATGAACTTTTCTTGACAATGGATGGCTTTTGCTCCACGTTTCTCGAGGCAAACAATCAATTACAATCTGTTTTAATAAAAAAATATAAAAATAATTCAAAATAAATTCAATAATGGGATTATAAGGGCATTTAAACCGAGTAATAAGGCTTTTCTAGGCAAGAGTGACTATAAATGAACTTTTCTTGATAATGGATGGCTTTTGCTCCACGTTTCCCGAGGCAAACAATCAATTACAATCTGTTTTAATAAAAAAATGTAAAAATAATTCAAAATAAATTCAATAATGGGATTATAAAGGCATTTAAACCGAGTAATAAGGCTTTTCTAGGCATGAGTGACTATAAATGATGTTTTCTTGACAATGGATGGCTTTCGTTCCATGTTTCCCGAGATAAACAATATATTACAATCTGTTTTAATCAAAAAATGTAAAAAAAATTCAAAATAAATTCAATAATGGGATTATAAAAGCGTTTAAACCGAGTAATAAGGCTTTTCTAGGCATGAGTGACTATAAATGATCTTTTCATGACAATGGATGGCTTTCGTTCCATGTTTCCCGAGATAAACAATCTATTACAATCTGTTTTAATCAAAAACTGTAAAAAAAATCAAAATAAATTCAATAATGGGATTATAAAGGCATTTAAACCGAGTAATAAGGCTTCTCTAGGCATGAGTGACTATAAATGAACTTTTCTTGACAATGGATGGCTTTTGCTCCACGCTTCCCGAGGCAAACAATCAATTACAATATGTTTTAATCAAAAAATGTAAAAACAATTCAAAATAAATTCAATAATGGGATGATAAAGGCATTTAAATCGAGTAATAAGGCTTTTCTAGGCATGAGTGACTATAAATGAACTTTTCTTAACAATGGATGGCTTTTGCTCCACGTTTCCCGAGGCAAACAATCAATTACAATCTGTTTTAATCAAAAAATGTAAAAACAATTCAAAATAAATTCAATAATGGGATTATAAGGGCATTTAAATCGAGTAATAAGGCTTTTCTAGGCATGAGTGACTATAAATGATCTTTTCTTGACAATAGATGGCTTTCGTTCCATGTTTCCCGAGATAAACAATCTATTACAATCTGTTTTAATAAAAAAATGTAAAAATAATTCAAAATAAATTCGATAATGGGATTATAAGGGCATTTAAATCGAGTAATAAGGCTTTTCTAGGCATGAGTGACTATAAATGATCTTTTCTTGACAATGGATGGCTTTCGTTCCATGTTTCTCGAGATAAACAATCTATTACAATCTGATTTAATGAAAAACTGTAAAAAAAAATCAAAATAAATTCAATAATGGGATTATAAAGGCATTTAAACCGAGTAATAAGGCTTCTCTAGGCATGAGTGACTGTAAATGAACTTTTCTTGACAATGGATGGCTTTTGCTCCACGCTTCCCGAGGCAAACATTCAATTACAATCTGTTTAATCAAAAAATGTCAAAAAAGTTCAAAATAAATTCAATAATGGGATTATAAAGGCATTTAAACCGAGTAATAAGGCTTTTCTAGGCATGAGTGACTATAAATGATCTTTTCTTGACAATGGATGGCTTTCGTTCCATGTTTCCCGAGATAAACAATCTATTACAATCTGTTTTAATCAAAAACTGTAAAAAAAATCAAAATAAATTCAATAATGGGATTATAAAGGCATTTAAACCGAGTAATAAGGCTTCTCTAGGCATGAGTGACTATAAATGAACTTTTCTTGACAATGGATGGCTTTTGCTCCACGCTTCCCGAGGCAAACAATCAATTACAATATGTTTTAATCAAAAAATGTAAAAACAATTCAAAATAAATTCAATAATGGGATGATAAAGGCATTTAAATCGAGTAATAAGGCTTTTCTAGGCATGAGTGACTATAAATGAACTTTTCTTAACAATGGATGGCTTTTGCTCCACGTTTCCCGAGGCAAACAATCAATTACAATCTGTTTTAATCAAAAAATGTAAAAACAATTCAAAATAAATTCAATAATGGGATTATAAGGGCATTTAAACCGAGTTATAAGGCTTTTCTAGGCATGAGTGACTATAAATGAACTTTTCTTGACAATGGATGGCTTTCGCTCTATGTTTCCCGAGGCAAACAATCAATTACAATCTGTTTTAATCAAAAAATGTCAAAAAAGTTCAAAATAAATTCAATAATGGGATTATAAAGGCATTTAAACCGAGTAATAAGGCTTTTCTAGGCATGAGTGACTATAAATGATGTTTTCTTGACAATGGATGGCTTTCGTTCCATGTTTCCCGAGATAAACAATGTATTAGAATCTGTTTTAATAAAAAAATGTAAAAATAATTCAAAATAAATTCGATAATGGGATTATAAGGGCATTTAAATCGAGTAATAAGGCTTTTCTAGGCATGAGTGACTATAAATGATCTTTTCTGGACAATGGATTGCTTTCGTTCCATGTTTCTCGAGATAAACAATCTATTACAATCTGATTTAATGAAAAACTGTAAAAAAAATCAAAATAAATTCAATAATGGGATTATAAAGGCATTTAAACCGAGTAATAAGGCTTCTCTAGGCATGAGTGACTATAAATGAACTTTTCTTGACAATGGATGGCTTTTGCTCCACGCTTCCCGAGGCAAACAATCAATTACAATATGTTTTAATCAAAAAATGTAAAAACAATTCAAAATAAATTCAATAATGGGATGATAAAGGCATTTAAATCGAGTAATAAGGCTTTTCTAGGCATGAGTGACTATAAATGAACTTTTCTTAACAATGGATGGCTTTTGCTCCACGTTTCCCGAGGCAAACAATCAATTACAATCTGTTTTAATCAAAAAATGTAAAAACAATTCAAAATAAATTCAATAATGGGATTATAAGGGCATTTAAATCGAGTAATAAGGCTTTTCTAGGCATGAGTGACTATAAATGAACTTTCCTTGACAATGGATGGCTTTTGCTCCACGTTTCCCGAGGCAAACAATCAATTACAATATGTTTTAATCAAAAAATGTAAAAACAATCCAAAATAAATTCAATAATGGGATTATAAAGGCATTTAAATCGAGTAATAAGGCTTTTCTAGGCATGAGTGACTATAAATGAACTTTCCTTGACAATGGATGGCTTTTGCTCCACGTTTCCCGAGGCAAACAATCAATTACAATCTGTTTTAATAAAAAAATATAAAAATAATTCAAAATAAATTCAATAATGGGATTATAAGGGCATTTAAACCGAGTAATAAGGCTTTTCTAGGCATGAGTGACTATAAATGAACTTTTCTTGATAATGGATGGCTTTTGCTCCACGTTTCCCGAGGCAAACAATCAATTACAATCTGTTTTAATAAAAAAATGTAAAAATAATTCAAAATAAATTCAATAATGGGATTATAAAGGCATTTAAACCGAGTAATAAGGCTTTTCTAGGCATGAGTGACTATAAATGATGTTTTCTTGACAATGGATGGCTTTCGTTCCATGTTTCCCGAGATAAACAATATATTACAATCTGTTTTAATCAAAAAATGTAAAAAAAATTCAAAATAAATTCAATAATGGGATTATAAAAGCGTTTAAACCGAGTAATAAGGCTTTTCTAGGCATGAGTGACTATAAATGATCTTTTCATGACAATGGATGGCTTTCGTTCCATGTTTCCCGAGATAAACAATCTATTACAATCTGTTTTAATCAAAAACTGTAAAAAAAATCAAAATAAATTCAATAATGGGATTATAAAGGCATTTAAACCGAGTAATAAGGCTTCTCTAGGCATGAGTGACTATAAATGAACTTTTCTTGACAATGGATGGCTTTTGCTCCACGCTTCCCGAGGCAAACAATCAATTACAATATGTTTTAATCAAAAAATGTAAAAACAATTCAAAATAAATTCAATAATGGGATGATAAAGGCATTTAAATCGAGTAATAAGGCTTTTCTAGGCATGAGTGACTATAAATGAACTTTTCTTAACAATGGATGGCTTTTGCTCCACGTTTCCCGAGGCAAACAATCAATTACAATCTGTTTTAATCAAAAAATGTAAAAACAATTCAAAATAAATTCAATAATGGGATTATAAGGGCATTTAAATCGAGTAATAAGGCTTTTCTAGGCATGAGTGACTATAAATGATCTTTTCTTGACAATAGATGGCTTTCGTTCCATGTTTCCCGAGATAAACAATCTATTACAATCTGTTTTAATCAAAAACTGTAAAAAAAATCAAAATAAATTCAATAATGGGATTATAAAGGCATTTAAACCGAGTAATAAGGCTTCTCTAGGCATGAGTGACTATAAATGAACTTTTCTTGACAATGGATGGCTTTTGCTCCACGCTTCCCGAGGCAAACAATCAATTACAATATGTTTTAATCAGAAAATGTAAAAACAATTCAAAATAAATTCAATAATGGGATGATAAAGGCATTTAAATCGAGTAATAAGGCTTTTCTAGGCATGAGTGACTATAAATGAACTTTTCTTAACAATGGATGGCTTTTGCTCCACGTTTCCCGAGGCAAACAATCAATTACAATCTGTTTTAATCAAAAAATGTAAAAACAATTCAAAATAAATTCAATAATGGGATTATAAGGGCATTTAAACCGAGTTATAAGGCTTTTCTAGGCATGAGTGACTATAAATGAACTTTTCTTGACAATGGATGGCTTTCGCTCTATGTTTCCCGAGGCAAACAATCAATTACAATCTGTTTTAATCAAAAAATGTCAAAAAAGTTCAAAATAAATTCAATAATGGGATTATAAAGGCATTTAAACCGAGTAATAAGGCTTTTCTAGGCATGAGTGACTATAAATGATGTTTTCTTGACAATGGATGGCTTTCGTTCCATGTTTCCCGAGATAAACAATGTATTAGAATCTGTTTTAATAAAAAAATGTAAAAATAATTCAAAATAAATTCGATAATGGGATTATAAGGGCATTTAAATCGAGTAATAAGGCTTTTCTAGGCATGAGTGACTATAAATGATCTTTTCTTGACAATGGATGGCTTTCGTTCCATGTTTCTCGAGATAAACAATCTATTACAATCTGTTTTAATCAAAAACTGTAAAAAAAAATCAAAATAAATTCAATAATGGGATTATAAAGGCATTTAAACCGAGTAATAAGGCTTCTCTAGGCATGAGTGACTATAAATGAACTTTTCTTGACAATGGATGGCTTTTGCTCCACGCTTCCCGAGGCAAACAATCAATTACAATATGTTTTAATCAAAAAATGTAAAAACAATTCAAAATAAATTCAATAATGGGATGATAAAGGCATTTAAATCGAGTAATAAGGCTTTTCTAGGCATGAGTGACTATAAATGAACTTTTCTTAACAATGGATGGCTTTTGCTCCACGTTTCCCGAGGCAAACAATCAATTACAATCTGTTTTAATCAAAAAATGTAAAAACAATTCAAAATAAATTCAATAATGGGATTATAAGGGCATTTAAACCGAGTTATAAGGCTTTTCTAGGCATGAGTGACTATAAATGAACTTTTCTTGACAATGGATGGCTTTCGCTCTATGTTTCCCGAGGCAAACAATCAATTACAATCTGTTTTAATCAAAAAATGTCAAAAAAGTTCAAAATAAATTCAATAATGGGATTATAAAGGCATTTAAACCGAGTAATAAGGCTTTTCTAGGCATGAGTGACTATAAATGATGTTTTCTTGACAATGGATGGCTTTCGTTCCATGTTTCCCGAGATAAACAATGTATTAGAATCTGTTTTAATAAAAAAATGTAAAAATAATTCAAAATAAATTCGATAATGGGATTATAAGGGCATTTAAATCGAGTAATAAGGCTTTTCTAGGCATGAGTGACTATAAATGATCTTTTCTTGACAATGGATGGCTTTCGTTCCATGTTTCTCGAGATAAACAATCTATTACAATCTGATTTAATGAAAAACTGTAAAAAAAAATCAAAATAAATTCAATAATGGGATTATAAAGGCATTTAAACCGAGTAATAAGGCTTCTCTAGGCATGAGTGACTGTAAATGAACTTTTCTTGACAATGGATGGCTTTTGCTCCACGCTTCCCGAGGCAAACATTCAATTACAATCTGTTTAATCAAAAAATGTCAAAAAAGTTCAAAATAAATTCAATAATGGGATTATAAAGGCATTTAAACCGAGTAATAAGGCTTTTCTACGCATGAGTGACTATAAATGATGTTTTCTTGACAATGGATGGCTTTCGTTCCATGTTTCCCGAGATAAACAATGTATTAGAATCTGTTTTAATAAAAAAATGTAAAAATAATTCAAAATAAATTCAATAATGGGATTATAAGGGCATTTAAATCGAGTAATAAGGCTTTTCTAGGCATGAGTGACTATAAATGATCTTTTCTTGACAATGGATGGCTTTCGTTCCATGTTTCCCGAGATAAACAATCTATTACAATCTGATTTAATGAAAAACTGTAAAAAAAAATCAAAATAAATTCAATAATGGGATTATAAAGGCATTTAAACCGAGTAATAAGGCTTCTCTAGGCATGAGTGACTATAAATGAACTTTTCTTGACAATGGATGGCTTTTGCTCCACGCTTCCCGAGGCAAACAATCAATTACAATCTGTTTAATCAAAAAATGTCAAAAAAGTTCAAAATAAATTCAATAATGGGATTATAAAGGCATTTAAACCGAGTAATAAGGCTTTTCTAGGCATGAGTGACTATAAATGATGTTTTCTTGACAATGGATGGCTTTCGTTCCATGTTTCCCAAGATAAACAATGTATTAGAATCTGTTTTAATCAAAAAATGTAAAAAAACTTCAAAATAAATTCAATAATGGGATTATAAAGGCATTTAAATCGAGTAATATGGCTTTTCTAGGCATGAGTGACTATAAATGAACTTTTCTTGACAATGGATGGCTTTTGCTCCTCGTTTCCCGAGGCAAACAATCAATTACAATATGTTTTAATCAAAAAATGTAAAAACAATTGAAAATAAATTCAATAATGGGATTATAAAGGCATTTAAATCGAGTAATAAGGCTTTTCTAGGCATGAGTGACTATAAATGATCTTTTCTTGACAATGGATGGCTTTCGTTCCATGTTTCCCGAGATAAACAATCTATTACAATCTGATTTAATGAAAAACTGTAAAAAAAATCAAAATAAATTCAATAATGGGATTATAAAGGCATTTAAATCGAGTAATAAGGCTTCTCTAGGCATGAGTGACTATAAATGAACTTTTCTTGACAATGGATGGCTTTTGCTCCACGTTTCCCGAGGCAAACAATCAATTACAATATGTTTTAATCAAAAAATGTAAAAACAATCCAAAATAAATTCAATAATGGGATTATAAAGGCATTTAAATCGAGTAATAAGGCTTTTCTAGGCATGAGTGACTATAAATGAACTTTTCTTGACAATGGATGGCTTTTGCTCCACGTTTCTCGAGGCAAACAATCAATTACAATCTGTTTTAATAAAAAAATATAAAAATAATTCAAAATAAATTCAATAATGGGATTATAAGGGCATTTAAACCGAGTAATAAGGCTTTTCTAGGCAAGAGTGACTATAAATGAACTTTTCTTGATAATGGATGGCTTTTGCTCCACGTTTCCCGAGGCAAACAATCAATTACAATCTGTTTTAATAAAAAAATGTAAAAATAATTCAAAATAAATTCAATAATGGGATTATAAAGGCATTTAAACCGAGTAATAAGGCTTTTCTAGGCATGAGTGACTATAAATGATGTTTTCTTGACAATGGATGGCTTTCGTTCCATGTTTCCCGAGATAAACAATATATTACAATCTGTTTTAATCAAAAAATGTAAAAAAAATTCAAAATACATTCAATAATGGGATTATAAAAGCATTTAAACCGAGTAATAAGGCTTTTCTAGGCATGAGTGACTATAAATGAACTTTTCTTGACAATGGATGGCTTTCGCTCTATGTTTCCCGAGGCAAACAATCAATTACAATCTGTTTTAATCAAAAAATGTCAAAAAAGTTCAAAATAAATTCAATAATGGGATTATAAAGGCATTTAAACCGAGTAATAAGGCTTTTCTAGGCATGAGTGACTATAAATGATGTTTTCTTGACAATGGATGGCTTTCGTTCCATGTTTCCCGAGATAAACAATGTATTAGAATCTGTTTTAATAAAAAAATGTAAAAATAATTCAAAATAAATTCGATAATGGGATTATAAGGGCATTTAAATCGAGTAATAAGGCTTTTCTAGGCATGAGTGACTATAAATGATCTTTTCTTGACAATGGATGGCTTTCGTTCCATGTTTCTCGAGATAAACAATCTATTACAATCTGATTTAATGAAAAACTGTAAAAAAAAATCAAAATAAATTCAATAATGGGATTATAAAGGCATTTAAACCGAGTAATAAGGCTTCTCTAGGCATGAGTGACTATAAATGAACTTTTCTTGACAATGGATGGCTTTTGCTCCACGCTTCCCGAGGCAAACAATCAATTACAATATGTTTTAATCAAAAAATGTAAAAACAATTCAAAATAAATTCAATAATGGGATGATAAAGGCATTTAAATCGAGTAATAAGGCTTTTCTAGGCATGAGTGACTATAAATGAACTTTTCTTAACAATGGATGGCTTTTGCTCCACGTTTCCCGAGGCAAACAATCAATTACAATCTGTTTTAATCAAAAAATGTAAAAACAATTCAAAATAAATTCAATAATGGGATTATAAGGGCATTTAAATCGAGTAATAAGGCTTTTCTAGGCATGAGTGACTATAAATGAACTTTTCTTAACAATGGATGGCTTTTGCTCCACGTTTCCCGAGGCAAACAATCAATTACAATCTGTTTTAATCAAAAAATGTAAAAACAATTCAAAATAAATTCAATAATGGGATTATAAGGGCATTTAAACCGAGTTATAAGGCTTTTCTAGGCATGAGTGACTATAAATGAACTTTTCTTGACAATGGATGGCTTTCGCTCTATGTTTCCCGAGGCAAACAATCAATTACAATCTGTTTTAATCAAAAAATGTCAAAAAAGTTCAAAATAAATTCAATAATGGGATTATAAAGGCATTTAAACCGAGTAATAAGGCTTTTCTAGGCATGAGTGACTATAAATGATGTTTTCTTGACAATGGATGGCTTTCGTTCCATGTTTCCCGAGATAAACAATGTATTAGAATCTGTTTTAATAAAAAAATGTAAAAATAATTCAAAATAAATTCGATAATGGGATTATAAGGGCATTTAAATCGAGTAATAAGGCTTTTCTAGGCATGAGTGACTATAAATGATCTTTTCTTGACAATGGATGGCTTTCGTTCCATGTTTCTCGAGATAAACAATCTATTACAATCTGATTTAATGAAAAACTGTAAAAAAAAATCAAAATAAATTCAATAATGGGATTATAAAGGCATTTAAACCGAGTAATAAGGCTTCTCTAGGCATGAGTGACTGTAAATGAACTTTTCTTGACAATGGATGGCTTTTGCTCCACGCTTCCCGAGGCAAACATTCAATTACAATCTGTTTAATCAAAAAATGTCAAAAAAGTTCAAAATAAATTCAATAATGGGATTATAAAGGCATTTAAACCGAGTAATAAGGCTTTTCTAGGCATGAGTGACTATAAATGATCTTTTCTTGACAATGGATGGCTTTCGTTCCATGTTTCCCGAGATAAACAATCTATTACAATCTGTTTTAATCAAAAACTGTAAAAAAAATCAAAATAAATTCAATAATGGGATTATAAAGGCATTTAAACCGAGTAGTAAGGCTTCTCTAGGCATGAGTGACTATAAATGAACTTTTCTTGACAATGGATGGCTTTTGCTCCACGCTTCCCGAGGCAAACAATCAATTACAATATGTTTTAATCAAAAAATGTAAAAACAATTCAAAATAAATTCAATAATGGGATGATAAAGGCATTTAAATCGAGTAATAAGGCTTTTCTAGGCATGAGTGACTATAAATGAACTTTTCTTAACAATGGATGGCTTTTGCTCCACGTTTCCCGAGGCAAACAATCAATTACAATCTGTTTTAATCAAAAAATGTAAAAACAATTCAAAATAAATTCAATAATGGGATTATAAGGGCATTTAAACCGAGTTATAAGGCTTTTCTAGGCATGAGTGACTATAAATGAACTTTTCTTGACAATGGATGGCTTTCGCTCTATGTTTCCCGAGGCAAACAATCAATTACAATCTGTTTTAATCAAAAAATGTCAAAAAAGTTCAAAATAAATTCAATAATGGGATTATAAAGGCATTTAAACCGAGTAATAAGGCTTTTCTAGGCATGAGTGACTATAAATGACGTTTTCTTGACAATGGATGGCTTTCGTTCCATGTTTCCCGAGATAAACAATGTATTAGAATCTGTTTTAATAAAAAAATGTAAAAATAATTCAAAATAAATTCGATAATGGGATTATAAGGGCATTTAAATCGAGTAATAAGGCTTTTCTAGGCATGAGTGACTATAAATGATCTTTTCTTGACAATGGATTGCTTTCGTTCCATGTTTCTCAAGATAAACAATCTATTACAATCTGATTTAATGAAAAACTGTAAAAAAAAATCAAAATAAATTCAATAATGGGATTATAAAGGCATTTAAACCGAGTAATAAGGCTTCTCTAGGCATGAGTGACTATAAATGAACTTTTCTTGACAATGGATGGCTTTTGCTCCACGCTTCCCGAGGCAAACAATCAATTACAATATGTTTTAATCAAAAAATGTAAAAACAATTCAAAATAAATTCAATAATGGGATGATAAAGGCATTTAAATCGAGTAATAAGGCTTTTCTAGGCATGAGTGACTATAAATGAACTTTTCTTAACAATGGATGGCTTTTGCTCCACGTTTCCCGAGGCAAACAATCAATTACAATCTGTTTTAATCAAAAAATGTAAAAACAATTCAAAATAAATTCAATAATGGGATTATAAGGGCATTTAAATCGAGTAATAAGGCTTTTCTAGGCATGAGTGACTATAAATGAACTTTTCTTAACAATGGATGGCTTTTGCTCCACGTTTCCCGAGGCAAACAATCAATTACAATCTGTTTTAATCAAAAAATGTAAAAACAATTCAAAATAAATTCAATAATGGGATTATAAGGGCATTTAAACCGAGTTATAAGGCTTTTCTAGGCATGAGTGACTATAAATGAACTTTTCTTGACAATGGATGGCTTTCGCTCTATGTTTCCCGAGGCAAACAATCAATTACAATCTGTTTTAATCAAAAAATGTCAAAAAAGTTCAAAATAAATTCAATAATGGGATTATAAAGGCATTTAAACCGAGTAATAAGGCTTTTCTAGGCATGAGTGACTATAAATGATGTTTTCTTGACAATGGATGGCTTTCGTTCCATGTTTCCCGAGATAAACAATGTATTAGAATCTGTTTTAATAAAAAAATGTAAAAATAATTCAAAATAAATTCGATAATGGGATTATAAGGGCATTTAAATCGAGTAATAAGGCTTTTCTAGGCATGAGTGACTATAAATGATCTTTTCTTGACAATGGATGGCTTTCGTTCCATGTTTCTCGAGATAAACAATCTATTACAATCTGATTTAATGAAAAACTGTAAAAAAAAATCAAAATAAATTCAATAATGGGATTATAAAGGCATTTAAACCGAGTAATAAGGCTTCTCTAGGCATGAGTGACTATAAATGAACTTTTCTTGACAATGGATGGCTTTTGCTCCACGCTTCCCGAGGCAAACATTCAATTACAATCTGTTTAATCAAAAAATGTCAAAAAAGTTCAAAATAAATTCAATAATGGGATTATAAAGGCATTTAAACCGAGTAATAAGGCTTTTCTACGCATGAGTGACTATAAATGATGTTTTCTTGACAATGGATGGCTTTCGTTCCATGTTTCCCGAGATAAACAATGTATTAGAATCTGTTTGAATAAAAAAATGTAAAAATAATTCAAAATAAATTCAATAATGGGATTATAAGGGCATTTAAATCGAGTAATAAGGCTTTTCTAGGCATGAGTGACTATAAATGATCTTTTCTTGACAATGGATGGCTTTCGTTCCATGTTTCCCGAGATAAACAATCTATTACAATCTGATTTAATGAAAAACTGTAAAAAAAAATCAAAATAAATTCAATAATGGGATTATAAAGGCATTTAAACCGAGTAATAAGGCTTCTCTAGGCATGAGTGACTATAAATGAACTTTTCTTGACAATGGATGGCTTTTGCTCCACGCTTCCCGAGGCAAACAATCAATTACAATCTGTTTAATCAAAAAATGTCAAAAAAGTTCAAAATAAATTCAATAATGGGATTATAAAGGCATTTAAACCGAGTAATAAGGCTTTTCTAGGCATGAGTGACTATAAATGATGTTTTCTTGACAATGGATGGCTTTCGTTCCATGTTTCCCAAGATAAACAATGTATTAGAATCTGTTTTAATCAAAAAATGTAAAAAAACTTCAAAATAAATTCAATAATGGGATTATAAAGGCATTTAAACCGAGTAATATGGCTTTTCTAGGCATGAGTGACTATAAATGAACTTTTCTTGACAATGGATGGCTTTTGCTCCTCGTTTCCCGAGGCAAACAATCAATTACAATATGTTTTAATCAAAAAATGTAAAAACAATTCAAAATAAATTCAATAATGGGATTATAAAGGCATTTAAATCGAGTAATAAGGCTTTTCTAGGCATGAGTGACTATAAATGATCTTTTCTTGACAATGGATGGCTTTCGTTCCATGTTTCCCGAGATAAACAATCTATTACAATCTGATTTATTGAAAAACTGTAAAAAAAAATCAAAATAAATTCAATAATGGGATTATAAAGGCATTTAAACCGAGTAATAAGGCTTCTCTAGGCATGAGTGACTATAAATGAACTTTTCTTGACAATGGATGGCTTTTGCTCCACGTTTCTCGAGGCAAACAATCAATTACAATATGTTTTAATCAAAAAATGTAAAAACAATCCAAAATAAATTCAATAATGGGATTATAAAGGCATTTAAATCGAGTAATAAGGCTTTTCTAGGCATGAGTGACTATAAATGAACTTTTCTTGACAATGGATGGCTTTTGCTCCACGTTTCCCGAGGCAAACAATCAATTACAATCTGTTTTAATAAAAAAATATAAAAATAATTCAAAATAAATTCAATAATGGGATTATAAGGGCATTTAAACCGAGTAATAAGGCTTTTCTAGGCAAGAGTGACTATAAATGAACTTTTCTTGATAATGGATGGCTTTTGCTCCACGTTTCCCGAGGCAAACAATCAATTACAATCTGTTTTAATAAAAAAATGTAAAAATAATTCAAAATAAATTCAATAATGGGATTATAAAGGCATTTAAACCGAGTAATAAGGCTTTTCTAGGCATGAGTGACTATAAATGATGTTTTCTTGACAATGGATGGCTTTCGTTCCATGTTTCCCGAGATAAACAATATATTACAATCTGTTTTAATCAAAAAATGTAAAAAAAATTCAAAATACATTCAATAATGGGATTATAAAAGCATTTAAACCGAGTAATAAGGCTTTTCTAGGCATGAGTGACTATAAATGATCTTTTCTTGACAATGGATGGCTTTCGTTCCATGTTTCCCGAGATAAACAATCTATTACAATCTGTTTTAATCAAAAACTGTAAAAAAAATCAAAATAAATTCAATAATGGGATTATAAAGGCATTTAAACCGAGTAATAAGGCTTCTCTAGGCATGAGTGACTATAAATGAACTTTTCTTGACAATGGATGGCTTTTGCTCCACGCTTCCCGAGGCAAACAATCAATTACAATATGTTTTAATCAAAAAATGTAAAAACAATTCAAAATAAATTCAATAATGGGATGATAAAGGCATTTAAATCGAGTAATAAGGCTTTTCTAGGCATGAGTGACTATAAATGAACTTTTCTTAACAATGGATGGCTTTTGCTCCACGTTTCCCGAGGCAAACAATCAATTACAATCTGTTTTAATCAAAAAATGTAAAAACAATTCAAAATAAATTCAATAATGGGATTATAAGGGCATTTAAACAGAGTTATAAGGCTTTTCTAGGCATGAGTGACTATAAATGAACTTTTCTTGACAATGGATGGCTTTCGCTCTATGTTTCCCGAGGCAAACAATCAATTACAATCTGTTTTAATCAAAAAATGTCAAAAAAGTTCAAAATAAATTCAATAATGGGATTATAAAGGCATTTAAACCGAGTAATAAGGCTTTTCTAGGCATGAGTGACTATAAATGATCTTTTCTTGACAATGGATGGCTTTCGTTCCATGTTTCCCGAGATAAACAATCTATTACAATCTGATTTAATGAAAAACTGTAAAAAAAAATCAAAATAAATTCAATAATGGGATTATAAAGGCATTTAAACCGAGTAATAAGGCTTCTCTAGGCATGAGTGACTATAAATGAACTTTTCTTGACAATGGATGGCTTTTGCTCCACGCTTCCCGAGGCAAACAATCAATTACAATCTGTTTAATCAAAAAATGTCAAAAAAGTTCAAAATAAATTCAATAATGGGATTATAAAGGCATTTAAACCGAGTAATAAGGCTTTTCTAGGCATGAGTGACTATAAATGATGTTTTCTTGACAATGGATGGCTTTCGTTCCATGTTTCCCAAGATAAACAATGTATTAGAATCTGTTTTAATCAAAAAATGTAAAAAAACTTCAAAATAAATTCAATAATGGGATTATAAAGGCATTTAAACCGAGTAATATGGCTTTTCTAGGCATGAGTGACTATAAATGAACTTTTCTTGACAATGGATGGCTTTTGCTCCTCGTTTCCCGAGGCAAACAATCAATTACAATATGTTTTAATCAAAAAATGTAAAAACAATTCAAAATAAATTCAATAATGGGATTATAAAGGCATTTAAATCGAGTAATAAGGCTTTTCTAGGCATGAGTGACTATAAATGATCTTTTCTTGACAATGGATGGCTTTCGTTCCATGTTTCCCGAGATAAACAATCTATTACAATCTGATTTATTGAAAAACTGTAAAAAAAAATCAAAATAAATTCAATAATGGGATTATAAAGGCATTTAAACCGAGTAATAAGGCTTCTCTAGGCATGAGTGACTATAAATGAACTTTTCTTGACAATGGATGGCTTTTGCTCCACGTTTCTCGAGGCAAACAATCAATTACAATATGTTTTAATCAAAAAATGTAAAAACAATCCAAAATAAATTCAATAATGGGATTATAAAGGCATTTAAATCGAGTAATAAGGCTTTTCTAGGCATGAGTGACTATAAATGAACTTTTCTTGACAATGGATGGCTTTTGCTCCACGTTTCCCGAGGCAAACAATCAATTACAATCTGTTTTAATAAAAAAATATAAAAATAATTCAAAATAAATTCAATAATGGGATTATAAGGGCATTTAAACCGAGTAATAAGGCTTTTCTAGGCAAGAGTGACTATAAATGAACTTTTCTTGATAATGGATGGCTTTTGCTCCACGTTTCCCGAGGCAAACAATCAATTACAATCTGTTTTAATAAAAAAATGTAAAAATAATTCAAAATAAATTCAATAATGGGATTATAAAGGCATTTAAACCGAGTAATAAGGCTTTTCTAGGCATGAGTGACTATAAATGATGTTTTCTTGACAATGGATGGCTTTCGTTCCATGTTTCCCGAGATAAACAATATATTACAATCTGTTTTAATCAAAAAATGTAAAAAAAATTCAAAATACATTCAATAATGGGATTATAAAAGCATTTAAACCGAGTAATAAGGCTTTTCTAGGCATGAGTGACTATAAATGATCTTTTCTTGACAATGGATGGCTTTCGTTCCATGTTTCCCGAGATAAACAATCTATTACAATCTGTTTTAATCAAAAACTGTAAAAAAAATCAAAATAAATTCAATAATGGGATTATAAAGGCATTTAAACCGAGTAATAAGGCTTCTCTAGGCATGAGTGACTATAAATGAACTTTTCTTGACAATGGATGGCTTTTGCTCCACGCTTCCCGAGGCAAACAATCAATTACAATATGTTTTAATCAAAAAATGTAAAAACAATTCAAAATAAATTCAATAATGGGATGATAAAGGCATTTAAATCGAGTAATAAGGCTTTTCTAGGCATGAGTGACTATAAATGAACTTTTCTTAACAATGGATGGCTTTTGCTCCACGTTTCCCGAGGCAAACAATCAATTACAATCTGTTTTAATCAAAAAATGTAAAAACAATTCAAAATAAATTCAATAATGGGATTATAAGGGCATTTAAACCGAGTTATAAGGCTTTTCTAGGCATGAGTGACTATAAATGAACTTTTCTTGACAATGGATGGCTTTCGCTCTATGTTTCCCGAGGCAAACAATCAATTACAATCTGTTTTAATCAAAAAATGTCAAAAAAGTTCAAAATAAATTCAATAATGGGATTATAAAGGCATTTAAACCGAGTAATAAGGCTTTTCTAGGCATGAGTGACTATAAATGATCTTTTCTTGACAATGGATGGCTTTCGTTCCATGTTTCCCGAGATAAACAATGTATTAGAATCTGTTTTAATAAAAAAATGTAAAAATAATTCAAAATAAATTCGATAATGGGATTATAAGGGCATTTAAATCGAGTAATAAGGCTTTTCTAGGCATGAGTGACTATAAATGATCTTTTCTTGACAATGGATGGCTTTCGTTCCATGTTTCTCGAGATAAACAATCTATTACAATCTGATTTAATGAAAAACTGTAAAAAAAAATCAAAATAAATTCAATAATGGGATTATAAAGGCATTTAAACCGAGTAATAAGGCTTCTCTAGGCATGAGTGACTATAAATGAACTTTTCTTGACAATGGATGGCTTTTGCTCCACGCTTCCCGAGGCAAACAATCAATTACAATATGTTTTAATCAAAAAATGTAAAAACAATTCAAAATAAATTCAATAATGGGATGATAAAGGCATTTAAATCGAGTAATAAGGCTTTTCTAGGCATGAGTGACTATAAATGAACTTTTCTTAACAATGGATGGCTTTTGCTCCACGTTTCCCGAGGCAAACAATCAATTACAATCTGTTTTAATCAAAAAATGTAAAAACAATTCAAAATAAATTCAATAATGGGATTATAAGGGCATTTAAATCGAGTAATAAGGCTTTTCTAGGCATGAGTGACTATAAATGAACTTTTCTTAACAATGGATGGCTTTTGCTCCACGTTTCCCGAGGCAAACAATCAATTACAATCTGTTTTAATCAAAAAATGTAAAAACAATTCAAAATAAATTCAATAATGGGATTATAAGGGCATTTAAACCGAGTTATAAGGCTTTTCTAGGCATGAGTGACTATAAATGAACTTTTCTTGACAATGGATGGCTTTCGCTCTATGTTTCCCGAGGCAAACAATCAATTACAATCTGTTTTAATCAAAAAATGTCAAAAAAGTTCAAAATAAATTCAATAATGGGATTATAAAGGCATTTAAACCGAGTAATAAGGCTTTTCTAGGCATGAGTGACTATAAATGATGTTTTCTTGACAATGGATGGCTTTCGTTCCATGTTTCCCGAGATAAACAATGTATTAGAATCTGTTTTAATAAAAAAATGTAAAAATAATTCAAAATAAATTCGATAATGGGATTATAAGGGCATTTAAATCGAGTAATAAGGCTTTTCTAGGCATGAGTGACTATAAATGATCTTTTCTTGACAATGGATGGCTTTCGTTCCATGTTTCTCGAGATAAACAATCTATTACAATCTGATTTAATGAAAAACTGTAAAAAAAAATCAAAATAAATTCAATAATGGGATTATAAAGGCATTTAAACCGAGTAATAAGGCTTCTCTAGGCATGAGTGACTGTAAATGAACTTTTCTTGACAATGGATGGCTTTTGCTCCACGCTTCCCGAGGCAAACATTCAATTACAATCTGTTTAATCAAAAAATGTCAAAAAAGTTCAAAATAAATTCAATAATGGGATTATAAAGGCATTTAAACCGAGTAATAAGGCTTTTCTACGCATGAGTGACTATAAATGATGTTTTCTTGACAATGGATGGCTTTCGTTCCATGTTTCCCGAGATAAACAATGTATTAGAATCTGTTTTAATAAAAAAATGTAAAAATAATTCAAAATAAATTCAATAATGGGATTATAAGGGCATTTAAATCGAGTAATAAGGCTTTTCTAGGCATGAGTGACTATAAATGATCTTTTCTTGACAATGGATGGCTTTCGTTCCATGTTTCCCGAGATAAACAATCTATTACAATCTGATTTAATGAAAAACTGTAAAAAAAAATCAAAATAAATTCAATAATGGGATTATAAAGGCATTTAAACCGAGTAATAAGGCTTCTCTAGGCATGAGTGACTATAAATGAACTTTTCTTGACAATGGATGGCTTTTGCTCCACGCTTCCCGAGGCAAACAATCAATTACAATCTGTTTAATCAAAAAATGTCAAAAAAGTTCAAAATAAATTCAATAATGGGATTATAAAGGCATTTAAACCGAGTAATAAGGCTTTTCTAGGCATGAGTGACTATAAATGATGTTTTCTTGACAATGGATGGCTTTCGTTCCATGTTTCCCAAGATAAACAATGTATTAGAATCTGTTTTAATCAAAAAATGTAAAAAAACTTCAAAATAAATTCAATAATGGGATTATAAAGGCATTTAAACCGAGTAATATGGCTTTTCTAGGCATGAGTGACTATAAATGAACTTTTCTTGACAATGGATGGCTTTTGCTCCTCGTTTCCCGAGGCAAACAATCAATTACAATATGTTTTAATCAAAAAATGTAAAAACAATTCAAAATAAATTCAATAATGGGATTATAAAGGCATTTAAATCGAGTAATAAGGCTTTTCTAGGCATGAGTGACTATAAATGATCTTTTCTTGACAATGGATGGCTTTCGTTCCATGTTTCCCGAGATAAACAATCTATTACAATCTGATTTAATGAAAAACTGTAAAAAAAAATCAAAATAAATTCAATAATGGGATTATAAAGGCATTTAAACCGAGTAATAAGGCTTCTCTAGGCATGAGTGACTATAAATGAACTTTTCTTGACAATGGATGGCTTTTGCTCCACGTTTCTCGAGGCAAACAATCAATTACAATATGTTTTAATCAAAAAATGTAAAAACAATCCAAAATAAATTCAATAATGGGATTATAAAGGCATTTAAATCGAGTAATAAGGCTTTTCTAGGCATGAGTGACTATAAATGAACTTTTCTTGACAATGGATGGCTTTTGCTCCACGTTTCCCGAGGCAAACAATCAATTACAATCTGTTTTAATAAAAAAATATAAAAATAATTCAAAATAAATTCAATAATGGGATTATAAGGGCATTTAAACCGAGTAATAAGGCTTTTCTAGGCAAGAGTGACTATAAATGAACTTTTCTTGATAATGGATGGCTTTTGCTCCACGTTTCCCGAGGCAAACAATCAATTACAATCTGTTTTAATAAAAAAATGTAAAAATAATTCAAAATAAATTCAATAATGGGATTATAAAGGCATTTAAACCGAGTAATAAGGCTTTTCTAGGCATGAGTGACTATAAATGATGTTTTCTTGACAATGGATGGCTTTCGTTCCATGTTTCCCGAGATAAACAATATATTACAATCTGTTTTAATCAAAAAATGTAAAAAAAATTCAAAATACATTCAATAATGGGATTATAAAAGCATTTAAACCGAGTAATAAGGCTTTTCTAGGCATGAGTGACTATAAATGATCTTTTCTTGACAATGGATGGCTTTCGTTCCATGTTTCCCGAGATAAACAATCTATTACAATCTGTTTTAATCAAAAACTGTAAAAAAAATCAAAATAAATTCAATAATGGGATTATAAAGGCATTTAAACCGAGTAATAAGGCTTCTCTAGGCATGAGTGACTATAAATGAACTTTTCTTGACAATGGATGGCTTTTGCTCCACGCTTCCCGAGGCAAACAATCAATTACAATATGTTTTAATCAGAAAATGTAAAAACAATTCAAAATAAATTCAATAATGGGATGATAAAGGCATTTAAATCGAGTAATAAGGCTTTTCTAGGCATGAGTGACTATAAATGAACTTTTCTTAACAATGGATGGCTTTTGCTCCACGTTTCCCGAGGCAAACAATCAATTACAATCTGTTTTAATCAAAAAATGTAAAAACAATTCAAAATAAATTCAATAATGGGATTATAAGGGCATTTAAACCGAGTTATAAGGCTTTTCTAGGCATGAGTGACTATAAATGAACTTTTCTTGACAATGGATGGCTTTCGCTCTATGTTTCCCGAGGCAAACAATCAATTACAATCTGTTTTAATCAAAAAATGTCAAAAAAGTTCAAAATAAATTCAATAATGGGATTATAAAGGCATTTAAACCGAGTAATAAGGCTTCTCTAGGCATGAGTGACTATAAATGAACTTTTCTTGACAATGGATGGCTTTTGCTCCACGCTTCCCGAGGCAAACAATCAATTACAATCTGTTTAATCAAAAAATGTCAAAAAAGTTCAAAATAAATTCAATAATGGGATTATAAAGGCATTTAAACCGAGTAATAAGGCTTTTCTAGGCATGAGTGACTATAAATGATGTTTTCTTGACAATGGATGGCTTTCGTTCCATGTTTCCCAAGATAAACAATGTATTAGAATCTGTTTTAATCAAAAAATGTAAAAAAACTTCAAAATAAATTCAATAATGGGATTATAAAGGCATTTAAACCGAGTAATATGGCTTTTCTAGGCATGAGTGACTATAAATGAACTTTTCTTGACAATGGATGGCTTTTGCTCCTCGTTTCCCGAGGCAAACAATCAATTACAATATGTTTTAATCAAAAAATGTAAAAACAATTGAAAATAAATTCAATAATGGGATTATAAAGGCATTTAAATCGAGTAATAAGGCTTTTCTAGGCATGAGTGACTATAAATGATCTTTTCTTGACAATGGATGGCTTTCGTTCCATGTTTCCCGAGATAAACAATCTATTACAATCTGATTTAATGAAAAACTGTAAAAAAAAATCAAAATAAATTCAATAATGGGATTATAAAGGCATTTAAACCGAGTAATAAGGCTTCTCTAGGCATGAGTGACTATAAATGAACTTTTCTTGACAATGGATGGCTTTTGCTCCACGTTTCTCGAGGCAAACAATCAATTACAATATGTTTTAATCAAAAAATGTAAAAACAATCCAAAATAAATTCAATAATGGGATTATAAAGGCATTTAAATCGAGTAATAAGGCTTTTCTAGGCATGAGTGACTATAAATGAACTTTTCTTGACAATGGATGGCTTTTGCTCCACGTTTCCCGAGGCAAACAATCAATTACAATCTGTTTTAATAAAAAAATATAAAAATAATTCAAAATAAATTCAATAATGGGATTATAAGGGCATTTAAACCGAGTAATAAGGCTTTTCTAGGCAAGAGTGACTATAAATGAACTTTTCTTGATAATGGATGGCTTTTGCTCCACGTTTCCCGAGGCAAACAATCAATTACAATCTGTTTTAATAAAAAAATGTAAAAATAATTCAAAATAAATTCAATAATGGGATTATAAAGGCATTTAAACCGAGTAATAAGGCTTTTCTAGGCATGAGTGACTATAAATGATGTTTTCTTGACAATGGATGGCTTTCGTTCCATGTTTCCCGAGATAAACAATATATTACAATCTGTTTTAATCAAAAAATGTAAAAAAAATTCAAAATACATTCAATAATGGGATTATAAAAGCATTTAAACCGAGTAATAAGGCTTTTCTAGGCATGAGTGACTATAAATGATCTTTTCTTGACAATGGATGGCTTTCGTTCCATGTTTCCCGAGATAAACAATCTATTACAATCTGTTTTAATCAAAAACTGTAAAAAAAATCAAAATAAATTCAATAATGGGATTATAAAGGCATTTAAACCGAGTAATAAGGCTTCTCTAGGCATGAGTGACTATAAATGAACTTTTCTTGACAATGGATGGCTTTTGCTCCACGCTTCCCGAGGCAAACAATCAATTACAATATGTTTTAATCAGAAAATGTAAAAACAATTCAAAATAAATTCAATAATGGGATGATAAAGGCATTTAAATCGAGTAATAAGGCTTTTCTAGGCATGAGTGACTATAAATGAACTTTTCTTAACAATGGATGGCTTTTGCTCCACGTTTCCCGAGGCAAACAATCAATTACAATCTGTTTTAATCAAAAAATGTAAAAACAATTCAAAATAAATTCAATAATGGGATTATAAGGGCATTTAAACCGAGTTATAAGGCTTTTCTAGGCATGAGTGACTATAAATGAACTTTTCTTGACAATGGATGGCTTTCGCTCTATGTTTCCCGAGGCAAACAATCAATTACAATCTGTTTTAATCAAAAAATGTCAAAAAAGTTCAAAATAAATTCAATAATGGGATTATAAAGGCATTTAAACCGAGTAATAAGGCTTTTCTAGGCATGAGTGACTATAAATGATGTTTTCTTGACAATGGATGGCTTTCGTTCCATGTTTCCCGAGATAAACAATGTATTAGAATCTGTTTTAATAAAAAAATGTAAAAATAATTCAAAATAAATTCGATAATGGGATTATAAGGGCATTTAAATCGAGTAATAAGGCTTTTCTAGGCATGAGTGACTATAAATGATCTTTTCTTGACAATGGATAGTTTTCGTTCCATGTTTCTCGAGATAAACAATCTATTACAATCTGATTTAATGAAAAACTGTAAAAAAAAATCAAAATAAATTCAATAATGGGATTATAAAGGCATTTAAACCGAGTAATAAGGCTTCTCTAGGCATGAGTGACTATAAATGAACTTTTCTTGACAATGGATGGCTTTTGCTCCACGCTTCCCGAGGCAAACAATCAATTACAATATGTTTTAATCAAAAAATGTAAAAACAATTCAAAATAAATTCAATAATGGGATGATAAAGGCATTTAAATCGAGTAATAAGGCTTTTCTAGGCATGAGTGACTATAAATGAACTTTTCTTAACAATGGATGGCTTTTGCTCCACGTTTCCCGAGGCAAACAATCAATTACAATCTGTTTTAATCAAAAAATGTAAAAACAATTCAAAATAAATTCAATAATGGGATTATAAGGGCATTTAAACCGAGTTATAAGGCTTTTCTAGGCATGAGTGACTATAAATGAACTTTTCTTGACAATGGATGGCTTTCGCTCTATGTTTCCCGAGGCAAACAATCAATTACAATCTGTTTTAATCAAAAAATGTCAAAAAAGTTCAAAATAAATTCAATAATGGGATTATAAAGGCATTTAAACCGAGTAATAAGGCTTTTCTAGGCATGAGTGACTATAAATGATGTTTTCTTGACAATGGATGGCTTTCGTTCCATGTTTCCCGAGATAAACAATGTATTAGAATCTGTTTTAATAAAAAAATGTAAAAATAATTCAAAATAAATTCGATAATGGGATTATAAGGGCATTTAAATCGAGTAATAAGGCTTTTCTAGGCATGAGTGACTATAAATGATCTTTTCTTGACAATGGATGGCTTTCGTTCCATGTTTCTCGAGATAAACAATCTATTACAATCTGATTTAATGAAAAACTGTAAAAAAAAATCAAAATAAATTCAATAATGGGATTATAAAGGCATTTAAACCGAGTAATAAGGCTTCTCTAGGCATGAGTGACTGTAAATGAACTTTTCTTGACAATGGATGGCTTTTGCTCCACGCTTCCCGAGGCAAACATTCAATTACAATCTGTTTAATCAAAAAATGTCAAAAAAGTTCAAAATAAATTCAATAATGGGATTATAAAGGCATTTAAACCGAGTAATAAGGCTTTTCTACGCATGAGTGACTATAAATGATGTTTTCTTGACAATGGATGGCTTTCGTTCCATGTTTCCCGAGATAAACAATGTATTAGAATCTGTTTTAATAAAAAAATGTAAAAATAATTCAAAATAAATTCAATAATGGGATTATAAGGGCATTTAAATCGAGTAATAAGGCTTTTCTAGGCATGAGTGACTATAAATGATCTTTTCTTGACAATGGATGGCTTTCGTTCCATGTTTCCCGAGATAAACAATCTATTACAATCTGATTTAATGAAAAACTGTAAAAAAAAATCAAAATAAATTCAATAATGGGATTATAAAGGCATTTAAACCGAGTAATAAGGCTTCTCTAGGCATGAGTGACTATAAATGAACTTTTCTTGACAATGGATGGCTTTTGCTCCACGCTTCCCGAGGCAAACAATCAATTACAATCTGTTTAATCAAAAAATGTCAAAAAAGTTCAAAATAAATTCAATAATGGGATTATAAAGGCATTTAAACCGAGTAATAAGGCTTTTCTAGGCATGAGTGACTATAAATGATGTTTTCTTGACAATGGATGGCTTTCGTTCCATGTTTCCCAAGATAAACAATGTATTAGAATCTGTTTTAATCAAAAAATGTAAAAAAACTTCAAAATAAATTCAATAATGGGATTATAAAGGCATTTAAACCGAGTAATATGGCTTTTCTAGGCATGAGTGACTATAAATGAACTTTTCTTGACAATGGATGGCTTTTGCTCCTCGTTTCCCGAGGCAAACAATCAATTACAATATGTTTTAATCAAAAAATGTAAAAACAATTGAAAATAAATTCAATAATGGGATTATAAAGGCATTTAAATCGAGTAATAAGGCTTTTCTAGGCATGAGTGACTATAAATGATCTTTTCTTGACAATGGATGGCTTTCGTTCCATGTTTCCCGAGATAAACAATCTATTACAATCTGATTTAATGAAAAACTGTAAAAAAAAATCAAAATAAATTCAATAATGGGATTATAAAGGCATTTAAACCGAGTAATAAGGCTTCTCTAGGCATGAGTGACTATAAATGAACTTTTCTTGACAATGGATGGCTTTTGCTCCACGTTTCTCGAGGCAAACAATCAATTACAATATGTTTTAATCAAAAAATGTAAAAACAATCCAAAATAAATTCAATAATGGGATTATAAAGGCATTTAAATCGAGTAATAAGGCTTTTCTAGGCATGAGTGACTATAAATGAACTTTTCTTGACAATGGATGGCTTTTGCTCCACGTTTCCCGAGGCAAACAATCAATTACAATCTGTTTTAATAAAAAAATATAAAAATAATTCAAAATAAATTCAATAATGGGATTATAAGGGCATTTAAACCGAGTAATAAGGCTTTTCTAGGCAAGAGTGACTATAAATGAACTTTTCTTGATAATGGATGGCTTTTGCTCCACGTTTCCCGAGGCAAACAATCAATTACAATCTGTTTTAATAAAAAAATGTAAAAATAATTCAAAATAAATTCAATAATGGGATTATAAAGGCATTTAAACCGAGTAATAAGGCTTTTCTAGGCATGAGTGACTATAAATGATGTTTTCTTGACAATGGATGGCTTTCGTTCCATGTTTCCCGAGATAAACAATATATTACAATCTGTTTTAATCAAAAAATGTAAAAAAAATTCAAAATACATTCAATAATGGGATTATAAAAGCAGTTAAACCGAGTAATAAGGCTTTTCTAGGCATGAGTGACTATAAATGATCTTTTCTTGACAATGGATGGCTTTCGTTCCATGTTTCCCGAGATAAACAATCTATTACAATCTGTTTTAATCAAAAACTGTAAAAAAAATCAAAATAAATTCAATAATGGGATTATAAAGGCATTTAAACCGAGTAATAAGGCTTCTCTAGGCATGAGTGACTATAAATGAACTTTTCTTGACAATGGATGGCTTTTGCTCCACGCTTCCCGAGGCAAACAATCAATTACAATATGTTTTAATCAGAAAATGTAAAAACAATTCAAAATAAATTCAATAATGGGATGATAAAGGCATTTAAATCGAGTAATAAGGCTTTTCTAGGCATGAGTGACTATAAATGAACTTTTCTTAACAATGGATGGCTTTTGCTCCACGTTTCCCGAGGCAAACAATCAATTACAATCTGTTTTAATCAAAAAATGTAAAAACAATTCAAAATAAATTCAATAATGGGATTATAAGGGCATTTAAACCGAGTTATAAGGCTTTTCTAGGCATGAGTGACTATAAATGAACTTTTCTTGACAATGGATGGCTTTCGCTCTATGTTTCCCGAGGCAAACAATCAATTACAATCTGTTTTAATCAAAAAATGTCAAAAAAGTTCAAAATAAATTCAATAATGGGATTATAAAGGCATTTAAACCGAGTAATAAGGCTTTTCTAGGCATGAGTGACTATAAATGATGTTTTCTTGACAATGGATGGCTTTCGTTCCATGTTTCCCGAGATAAACAATGTATTAGAATCTGTTTTAATAAAAAAATGTAAAAATAATTCAAAATAAATTCGATAATGGGATTATAAGGGCATTTAAATCGAGTAATAAGGCTTTTCTAGGCATGAGTGACTATAAATGATCTTTTCTTGACAATGGATGGTTTTCGTTCCATGTTTCTCGAGATAAACAATCTATTACAATCTGATTTAATGAAAAACTGTAAAAAAAAATCAAAATAAATTCAATAATGGGATTATAAAGGCATTTAAACCGAGTAATAAGGCTTCTCTAGGCATGAGTGACTATAAATGAACTTTTCTTGACAATGGATGGCTTTTGCTCCACGCTTCCCGAGGCAAACAATCAATTACAATATGTTTTAATCAAAAAATGTAAAAACAATTCAAAATAAATTCAATAATGGGATGATAAAGGCATTTAAATCGAGTAATAAGGCTTTTCTAGGCATGAGTGACTATAAATGAACTTTTCTTAACAATGGATGGCTTTTGCTCCACGTTTCCCGAGGCAAACAATCAATTACAATCTGTTTTAATCAAAAAATGTAAAAACAATTCAAAATAAATTCAATAATGGGATTATAAGGGCATTTAAACCGAGTTATAAGGCTTTTCTAGGCATGAGTGACTATAAATGAACTTTTCTTGACAATGGATGGCTTTCGCTCTATGTTTCCCGAGGCAAACAATCAATTACAATCTGTTTTAATCAAAAAATGTCAAAAAAGTTCAAAATAAATTCAATAATGGGATTATAAAGGCATTTAAACCGAGTAATAAGGCTTTTCTAGGCATGAGTGACTATAAATGATGTTTTCTTGACAATGGATGGCTTTCGTTCCATGTTTCCCGAGATAAACAATGTATTAGAATCTGTTTTAATAAAAAAATGTAAAAATAATTCAAAATAAATTCGATAATGGGATTATAAGGGCATTTAAATCGAGTAATAAGGCTTTTCTAGGCATGAGTGACTATAAATGATCTTTTCTTGACAATGGATGGCTTTCGTTCCATGTTTCTCGAGATAAACAATCTATTACAATCTGATTTAATGAAAAACTGTAAAAAAAAATCAAAATAAATTCAATAATGGGATTATAAAGGCATTTAAACCGAGTAATAAGGCTTCTCTAGGCATGAGTGACTGTAAATGAACTTTTCTTGACAATGGATGGCTTTTGCTCCACGCTTCCCGAGGCAAACATTCAATTACAATCTGTTTAATCAAAAAATGTCAAAAAAGTTCAAAATAAATTCAATAATGGGATTATAAAGGCATTTAAACCGAGTAATAAGGCTTTTCTACGCATGAGTGACTATAAATGATGTTTTCTTGACAATGGATGGCTTTCGTTCCATGTTTCCCGAGATAAACAATGTATTAGAATCTGTTTTAATAAAAAAATGTAAAAATAATTCAAAATAAATTCAATAATGGGATTATAAGGGCATTTAAATCGAGTAATAAGGCTTTTCTAGGCATGAGTGACTATAAATGATCTTTTCTTGACAATGGATGGCTTTCGTTCCATGTTTCCCGAGATAAACAATCTATTACAATCTGATTTAATGAAAAACTGTAAAAAAAAATCAAAATAAATTCAATAATGGGATTATAAAGGCATTTAAACCGAGTAATAAGGCTTCTCTAGGCATGAGTGACTATAAATGAACTTTTCTTGACAATGGATGGCTTTTGCTCCACGCTTCCCGAGGCAAACAATCAATTACAATCTGTTTAATCAAAAAATGTCAAAAAAGTTCAAAATAAATTCAATAATGGGATTATAAAGGCATTTAAACCGAGTAATAAGGCTTTTCTAGGCATGAGTGACTATAAATGATGTTTTCTTGACAATTGATGGCTTTCGTTCTATGTTTCCCAAGATAAACAATGTATTAGAATCTGTTTTAATCAAAAAATGTAAAAAAACTTCAAAATAAATTCAATAATGGGATTATAAAGGCATTTAAACCGAGTAATATGGCTTTTCTAGGCATGAGTGACTATAAATGAACTTTTCTTGACAATGGATGGCTTTTGCTCCTCGTTTCCCGAGGCAAACAATCAATTACAATATGTTTTAATCAAAAAATGTAAAAACAATTCAAAATAAATTCAATAATGGGATTATAAAGGCATTTAAATCGAGTAATAAGGCTTTTCTAGGCATGAGTGACTATAAATGATCTTTTCTTGACAATGGATGGCTTTCGTTCCATGTTTCCCGAGATAAACAATCTATTACAATCTGATTTAATGAAAAATTGTAAAAAAAAATCAAAATAAATTCAATAATGGGATTATAAAGGCATTTAAACCGAGTAATAAGGCTTCTCTAGGCATGAGTGACTATAAATGAACTTTTCTTGACAATGGATGGCTTTTGCTCCACGTTTCCCGAGGCAAACAATCAATTACAATATGTTTTAATCAAAAAATGTAAAAACAATCCAAAATAAATTCAATAATGGGATTATAAAGGCATTTAAATCGAGTAATAAGGCTTTTCTAGGCATGAGTGACTATAAATGAACTTTCCTTGACAATGGATGGCTTTTGCTCCACGTTTCCCGAGGCAAACAATCAATTACAATCTGTTTTAATAAAAAAATATAAAAATAATTCAAAATAAATTCAATAATGGGATTATAAGGGCATTTAAACCGAGTAATAAGGCTTTTCTAGGCATGAGTGACTATAAATGAACTTTTCCTGATAATGGATGGCTTTTGCTCCACGTTTCCCGAGGCAAACAATCAATTACAATCTGTTTTAATAAAAAAATGTAAAAATAATTCAAAATAAATTCAATAATGGGATTATAAAGGCATTTAAATCGAGTAATGAGGCTTTTCTAGGCATGAGTGACTATAAATGATCTTTTCTTGACAATGGATGGCTTTCGTTCCATGTTTCCCGAGATAAACAATCTATTACAATCTGATTTAATGAAAAACTGTAAAAAAAAATCAAAATAAATTCAATAATGGGATTATAAAGGCATTTAAACCGAGTAATAAGGCTTCTCTAGGCATGAGTGACTATAAATGAACTTTTCTTGACAATGGATGGCTTTTGCTCCACGTTTCTCGAGGCAAACAATCAATTACAATATGTTTTAATCAAAAAATGTAAAAACAATCCAAAATAAATTCAATAATGGGATTATAAAGGCATTTAAATCGAGTAATAAGGCTTTTCTAGGCATGAGTGACTATAAATGAACTTTTCTTGACAATGGATGGCTTTTGCTCCACGTTTCCCGAGGCAAACAATCAATTACAATCTGTTTTAATAAAAAAATATAAAAATAATTCAAAATAAATTCAATAATGGGATTATAAGGGCATTTAAACCGAGTAATAAGGCTTTTCTAGGCAAGAGTGACTATAAATGAACTTTTCTTGATAATGGATGGCTTTTGCTCCACGTTTCCCGAGGCAAACAATCAATTACAATCTGTTTTAATAAAAAAATGTAAAAATAATTCAAAGTAAATTCAATAATGGGATTATAAAGGCATTTAAACCGAGTAATAAGGCTTTTCTAGGCATGAGTGACTATAAATGATGTTTTCTTGACAATGGATGGCTTTCGTTCCATGTTTCCCGAGATAAACAATATATTACAATCTGTTTTAATCAAAAAATGTAAAAAAAATTCAAAATACATTCAATAATGGGATTATAAAAGCATTTAAACCGAGTAATAAGGCTTTTCTAGGCATGAGTGACTATAAATGATCTTTTCTTGACAATGGATGGCTTTCGTTCCATGTTTCCCGAGATAAACAATCTATTACAATCTGTTTTAATCAAAAACTGTAAAAAAAATCAAAATAAATTCAATAATGGGATTATAAAGGCATTTAAACCGAGTAATAAGGCTTCTCTAGGCATGAGTGACTATAAATGAACTTTTCTTGACAATGGATGGCTTTTGCTCCACGCTTCCCGAGGCAAACAATCAATTACAATATGTTTTAATCAAAAAATGTAAAAACAATTCAAAATAAATTCAATAATGGGATGATAAAGGCATTTAAATCGAGTAATAAGGCTTTTCTAGGCATGAGTGACTATAAATGAACTTTTCTTAACAATGGATGGCTTTTGCTCCACGTTTCCCGAGGCAAACAATCAATTACAATCTGTTTTAATCAAAAAATGTAAAAACAATTCAAAATAAATTCAATAATGGGATTATAAGGGCATTTAAACCGAGTTATAAGGCTTTTCTAGGCATGAGTGACTATAAATGAACTTTTCTTGACAATGGATGGCTTTCGCTCTATGTTTCCCGAGGCAAACAATCAATTACAATCTGTTTTAATCAAAAAATGTAAAAAAAGTTCAAAATAAATTCAATAATGGGATTATAAAGGCATTTAAACCGAGTAATAAGGCTTCTCTAGGCATGAGTGACTATAAATGATGTTTTCTTGACAATGGATGGCTTTTGTTCCATGTTTCCCGAGATAAACAATGTATTAGAATCTGTTTTAATAAAAAAATGTAAAAATAATTCAAAATAAATTCGATAATGGGATTATAAGGGCATTTAAATCGAGTAATAAGGCTTTTCTAGGCATGAGTGACTATAAATGATCTTTTCTTGACAATGGATGGCTTTCGTTCCATGTTTCTCGAGATAAACAATCTATTACAATCTGATTTAATGAAAAACTGTAAAAAAAAATCAAAATAAATTCAATAATGGGATTATAAAGGCATTTAAACCGAGTAATAAGGCTTCTCTAGGCATGAGTGACTGTAAATGAACTTTTCTTGACAATGGATGGCTTTTGCTCCACGCTTCCCGAGGCAAACATTCAATTACAATCTGTTTAATCAAAAAATGTCAAAAAAGTTCAAAATAAATTCAATAATGGGATTATAAAGGCATTTAAACCGAGTAATAAGGCTTTTCTACGCATGAGTGACTATAAATGATGTTTTCTTGACAATGGATGGCTTTCGTTCCATGTTTCCCGAGATAAACAATGTATTAGAATCTATTTTAATAAAAAAATGTAAAAATAATTCAAAATAAATTCAATAATGGGATTATAAGGGCATTTAAATCGAGTAATAAGGCTTTTCTAGGCATGAGTGACTATAAATGATCTTTTCTTGACAATGGATGGCTTTCGTTCCATGTTTCCCGAGATAAACAATCTATTACAATCTGTTTTAATCAAAAACTGTAAAAAAAATCAAAATAAATTCAATAATGGGATTATAAAGGCATTTAAACCGAGTAATAAGGCTTCTCTAGGCATGAGTGACTATAAATGAACTTTTCTTGACAATGGATGGCTTTTGCTCCACGCTTCTCGAGGCAAACAATCAATTACAATATGTTTTAATCAAAAAATGTAAAAACAATTCAAAATAAATTCAATAATGGGATGATAAAGGCATTTAAATCGAGTAATAAGGCTTTTCTAGGCATGAGTGACTATAAATGAACTTTTCTTAACAATGGATGGCTTTTGCTCCACGTTTCCCGAGGCAAACAATCAATTACAATCTGTTTTAATCAAAAAATGTAAAAACAATTCAAAATAAATTCAATAATGGGATTATAAGGGCATTTAAACTGAGTTATAAGGCTTTTCTAGGCATGAGTGACTATAAATGAACTTTTCTTGATAATGGATGGCTTTCGCTCTATGTTTCCCGAGGCAAACAATCAATTACAATCTGTTTTAATCAAAAAATGTCAAAAAAGTTCAAAATAAATTCAATAATGGGATTATAAAGGCATTTAAACCGAGTAATAAGGCTTTTCTAGGCATGAGTGACTATAAATGATGTTTTCTTGACAATGGATGGCTTTCGTTCCATGTTTCCCGAGATAAACAATGTATTAGAATCTGTTTTAATAAAAAAATGTAAAAATAATTCAAAATAAATTCAATAATGGGATTATAAAGGCATTTAAACCGAGTAATAAGGCTTTTCTACGCATGAGTGACTATAAATGATGTTTTCTTGACAATGGATGGCTTTCGTTCCATGTTTCCCGAGATAAACAATGTATTAGAATCTGTTTTAATAAAAAAATGTAAAAATAATTCAAAATAAATTCAATAATGGGATTATAAGGGCATTTAAACCGAGTAATAAGGCTTTTCTAGGCATGAGTGACTATAAATGAACTTTTCTTGATAATGGATGGCTTTTGCTCCACGTTTCCCGAGGCAAACAATCAATTACAATCTGTTTTAATAAAAAAATGAAAAAATAATTCAAAATAAATTCAATAATGGGATTATAAGGGCATTTAAACCGAGTAATAAGGCTTTTCTAGGCATGAGTGACTATAAATGAACTTTTCTTGATAATGGATGGCTTTTGCTCCACGTTTCCCGAGGCAAACAATCAATTACAATCTGTTTTAATAAAAAAATGTAAAAATAATTCAAAATAAATTCAATAATGGGATTATAAAGGCATTTAAACCGAGTAATAAGGCTTTTCTAGGCATGAGTGACTATAAATGATGTTTTCTTGACAATGGATGGCTTTCGTTCCATGTTTCCCGAGATAAACAATCTATTACAATCTGTTTTAATCAAAAAATGTAAAAAAAAATTCAAAATAAATTCAATAATGGGATTATAAAAGCATTTAAACCGAGTAATAAGGCTTTTCTAGGCATGAGTGACTATAAATGATCTTTTCTTGACAATGGATGGCTTTCGTTCCATGTTTCCCGAGATAAACAATCTATTACAATCTGTTTTAATCAAAAACTGTAAAAAAAATCAAAATAAATTCAATAATGGGATTATAAAGGCATTTAAACCGAGTAATAAGGCTTCTCTAGGCATGAGTGACTATAAATGAACTTTTCTTGACAATGGATGGCTTTTGCTCCACGCTTCTCGAGGCAAACAATCAATTACAATATGTTTTAATCAAAAAATGTAAAAACAATTCAAAATAAATTCAATAATGGGATGATAAAGGCATTTAAATCGAGTAATAAGGCTTTTCTAGGCATGAGTGACTATAAATGAACTTTTCTTAACAATGGATGGCTTTTGCTCCACGTTTCCCGAGGCAAACAATCAATTACAATCTGTTTTAATCAAAAAATGTAAAAACAATTCAAAATAAATTCAATAATGGGATTATAAGGGCATTTAAACTGAGTTATAAGGCTTTTCTAGGCATGAGTGACTATAAATGAACTTTTCTTGATAATGGATGGCTTTCGCTCTATGTTTCCCGAGGCAAACAATCAATTACAATCTGTTTTAATCAAAAAATGTCAAAAAAGTTCAAAATAAATTCAATAATGGGATTATAAAGGCATTTAAACCGAGTAATAAGGCTTTTCTAGGCATGAGTGACTATAAATGATGTTTTCTTGACAATGGATGGCTTTCGTTCCATGTTTCCCGAGATAAACAATGTATTAGAATCTGTTTTAATAAAAAAATGTAAAAATAATTCAAAATAAATTCGATAATGGGATTATAAGGGCATTTAAATAGAGTAATAAGGCTTTTCTAGGCATGAGTGACTATAAATGATCTTTTCTTGACAATGGATGGCTTTCGTTCCATGTTTCTCGAGATAAACAATCTATTACAATCTGATTTAATGAAAAACTGTAAAAAAAAATCAAAATAAATTCAATAATGGGATTATAAAGGCATTTAAACCGAGTAATAAGGCTTCTCTAGGCATGAGTGACTGTAAATGAACTTTTCTTGACAATGGATGGCTTTTGCTCCACGCTTCCCGAGGCAAACATTCAATTTCAATCTGTTTAATCAAAAAATGTCAAAAAAGTTCAAAATAAATTCAATAATGGGATTATAAAGGCATTTAAACCGAGTAATAAGGCTTTTCTACGCATGAGTGACTATAAATGATGTTTTCTTGACAATGGATGGCTTTCGTTCCATGTTTCCCGAGATAAACAATGTATTAGAATCTGTTTTAATAAAAAAATGTAAAAATAATTCAAAATAAATTCAATAATGGGATTATAAGGGCATTTAAATCGAGTAATAAGGCTTTTCTAGGCATGAGTGACTATAAATGATCTTTTCTTGACAATGGATGGCTTTCGTTCCATGTTTCCCGAGATAAACAATCTATTACAATCTGATTTAATGAAAAACTGTAAAAAAAAATCAAAATAAATTCAATAATGGGATTATAAAGGCATTTAAACCGAGTAATAAGGCTTCTCTAGGCATGAGTGACTATAAATGAACTTTTCTTAAAAATGGATGGCTTTTGCTCCACGCTTCCCGAGGCAAACAATCAATTACAATCTGTTTAATCAAAAAATGTCAAAAAAGTTCAAAATAAATTCAATAATGGGATTATAAAGGCATTTAAATCGAGTAATAAGGCTTTTCTAGGCATGAGTGACTATAAATGAACTTTTGTTGACAATGGATGGCTTTTGCTCCACGTTTCCCGAGGCAAACAATCAATTACAATCTGTTTTAATAAAAAAATGTAAAAATAATTCAAAATAAATTCAATAATGGGATTATAAGGGCATTTAAACCGAGTAATAAGGCTTTTCTAGGCATGAGTGACTATAAATGAACTTTTCTTGATAATGGATGGCTTTTGCTCCACGTTTCCCGAGGCAAACAATCAATTACAATCTGTTTTAATAAAAAAATGTAAAAATAATTCAAAATAAATTCAATAATGGGATTATAAAGGCATTTAAACCGAGTAATAAGGCTTTTCTAGGCATGAGTGACTATAAATGATGTTTTCTTGACAATGGATGGCTTTCGTTCCATGTTTCCCGAGATAAACAATCTATTACAATCTGTTTTAATCAAAAAATGTAAAAAAAAATTCAAAATAAATTCAATAATGGGATTATAAAAGCATTTAAACCGAGTAATAAGGCTTTTCTAGGCATGAGTGACTATAAATGATCTTTTCTTGACAATGGATGGCTTTCGTTCCATGTTTCCCGAGATAAACAATCTATTACAATCTGTTTTAATCAAAAACTGTAAAAAAAATCAAAATAAATTCAATAATGGGATTATAAAGGCATTTAAACCGAGTAATAAGGCTTCTCTAGGCATGAGTGACTATAAATGAACTTTTCTTGACAATGGATGGCTTTTGCTCCACGCTTCTCGAGGCAAACAATCAATTACAATATGTTTTAATCAAAAAATGTAAAAACAATTCAAAATAAATTCAATAATGGGATGATAAAGGCATTTAAATCGAGTAATAAGGCTTTTCTAGGCATGAGTGACTATAAATGAACTTTTCTTAACAATGGATGGCTTTTGCTCCACGTTTCCCGAGGCAAACAATCAATTACAATCTGTTTTAATCAAAAAATGTAAAAACAATTCAAAATAAATTCAATAATGGGATTATAAGGGCATTTAAACTGAGTTATAAGGCTTTTCTAGGCATGAGTGACTATAAATGAACTTTTCTTGATAATGGATGGCTTTCGCTCTATGTTTCCCGAGGCAAACAATCAATTACAATCTGTTTTAATCAAAAAATGTCAAAAAAGTTCAAAATAAATTCAATAATGGGATTATAAAGGCATTTAAACCGAGTAATAAGGCTTTTCTAGGCATGAGTGACTATAAATGATGTTTTCTTGACAATGGATGGCTTTCGTTCCATGTTTCCCGAGATAAACAATGTATTAGAATCTGTTTTAATAAAAAAATGTAAAAATAATTCAAAATAAATTCGATAATGGGATTATAAGGGCATTTAAATAGAGTAATAAGGCTTTTCTAGGCATGAGTGACTATAAATGATCTTTTCTTGACAATGGATGGCTTTCGTTCCATGTTTCTCGAGATAAACAATCTATTACAATCTGATTTAATGAAAAACTGTAAAAAAAATCAAAATAAATTCAATAATGGGATTATAAAGGCATTTAAACCGAGTAATAAGGCTTCTCTAGGCATGAGTGACTGTAAATGAACTTTTCTTGACAATGGATGGCTTTTGCTCCACGCTTCCCGAGGCAAACATTCAATTTCAATCTGTTTAATCAAAAAATGTCAAAAAAGTTCAAAATAAATTCAATAATGGGATTATAAAGGCATTTAAACCGAGTAATAAGGCTTTTCTACGCATGAGTGACTATAAATGATGTTTTCTTGACAATGGATGGCTTTCGTTCCATGTTTCCCGAGATAAACAATGTATTAGAATCTGTTTTAATAAAAAAATGTAAAAATAATTCAAAATAAATTCAATAATGGGATTATAAGGGCATTTAAATCGAGTAATAAGGCTTTTCTAGGCATGAGTGACTATAAATGATCTTTTCTTGACAATGGATGGCTTTCGTTCCATGTTTCCCGAGATAAACAATCTATTACAATCTGATTTAATGAAAAACTGTAAAAAAAAATCAAAATAAATTCAATAATGGGATTATAAAGGCATTTAAACCGAGTAATAAGGCTTCTCTAGGCATGAGTGACTATAAATGAACTTTTCTTGACAACGGATGGCTTTTGCTCCACGTTTCCCGAGGCAAACAATCAATTACAATATGTTTTAATCAAAAAATGTAAAAACAATTCAAAATAAATTCAATAATGGGATTATAAAGGCATTTAAATCGAGTAATAAGGCTTTTCTAGGCATGAGTGACTATAAATGAACTTTTGTTGACAATGGATGGCTTTTGCTCCACGTTTCCCGAGGCAAACAATCAATTACAATCTGTTTTAATAAAAAAATGAAAAAATAATTCAAAATAAATTCAATAATGGGATTATAAGGGCATTTAAACCGAGTAATAAGGCTTTTCTAGGCATGAGTGACTATAAATGAACTTTTCTTGATAATGGATGGCTTTTGCTCCACGTTTCCCGAGGCAAACAATCAATTACAATCTGTTTTAATAAAAAAATGTAAAAATAATTCAAAATAAATTCAATAATGGGATTATAAAGGCATTTAAACCGAGTAATAAGGCTTTTCTAGGCATGAGTGACTATAAATGATGTTTTCTTGACAATGGATGGCTTTCGTTCCATGTTTCCCGAGATAAACAATCTATTACAATCTGTTTTAATCAAAAAATGTAAAAAAAAATTCAAAATAAATTCAATAATGGGATTATAAAAGCATTTAAACCGAGTAATAAGGCTTTTCTAGGCATGAGTGACTATAAATGATCTTTTCTTGACAATGGATGGCTTTCGTTCCATGTTTCCCGAGATAAACAATCTATTACAATCTGTTTTAATCAAAAACTGTAAAAAAAATCAAAATAAATTCAATAATGGGATTATAAAGGCATTTAAACCGAGTAATAAGGCTTCTCTAGGCATGAGTGACTATAAATGAACTTTTCTTGACAATGGATGGCTTTTGCTCCACGCTTCTCGAGGCAAACAATCAATTACAATATGTTTTAATCAAAAAATGTAAAAACAATTCAAAATAAATTCAATAATGGGATGATAAAGGCATTTAAATCGAGTAATAAGGCTTTTCTAGGCATGAGTGACTATAAATGAACTTTTCTTAACAATGGATGGCTTTTGCTCCACGTTTCCCGAGGCAAACAATCAATTACAATCTGTTTTAATCAAAAAATGTAAAAACAATTCAAAATAAATTCAATAATGGGATTATAAGGGCATTTAAACTGAGTTATAAGGCTTTTCTAGGCATGAGTGACTATAAATGAACTTTTCTTGATAATGGATGGCTTTCGCTCTATGTTTCCCGAGGCAAACAATCAATTACAATCTGTTTTAATCAAAAAATGTCAAAAAAGTTCAAAATAAATTCAATAATGGGATTATAAAGGCATTTAAACCGAGTAATAAGGCTTTTCTAGGCATGAGTGACTATAAATGATGTTTTCTTGACAATGGATGGCTTTCGTTCCATGTTTCCCGAGATAAACAATGTATTAGAATCTGTTTTAATAAAAAAATGTAAAAATAATTCAAAATAAATTCGATAATGGGATTATAAGGGCATTTAAATAGAGTAATAAGGCTTTTCTAGGCATGAGTGACTATAAATGATCTTTTCTTGACAATGGATGGCTTTCGTTCCATGTTTCTCGAGATAAACAATCTATTACAATCTGATTTAATGAAAAACTGTAAAAAAAAATCAAAATAAATTCAATAATGGGATTATAAAGGCATTTAAACCGAGTAATAAGGCTTCTCTAGGCATGAGTGACTGTAAATGAACTTTTCTTGACAATGGATGGCTTTTGCTCCACGCTTCCCGAGGCAAACATTCAATTTCAATCTGTTTAATCAAAAAATGTCAAAAAAGTTCAAAATAAATTCAATAATGGGATTATAAAGGCATTTAAACCGAGTAATAAGGCTTTTCTACGCATGAGTGACTATAAATGATGTTTTCTTGACAATGGATGGCTTTCGTTCCATGTTTCCCGAGATAAACAATGTATTAGAATCTGTTTTAATAAAAAAATGTAAAAATAATTCAAAATAAATTCAATAATGGGATTATAAGGGCATTTAAATCGAGTAATAAGGCTTTTCTAGGCATGAGTGACTATAAATGATCTTTTCTTGACAATGGATGGCTTTCGTTCCATGTTTCCCGAGATAAACAATCTATTACAATCTGATTTAATGAAAAACTGTAAAAAAAAATCAAAATAAATTCAATAATGGGATTATAAAGGCATTTAAACCGAGTAATAAGGCTTCTCTAGGCATGAGTGACTATAAATGAACTTTTCTTGACAACGGATGGCTTTTGCTCCACGTTTCCCGAGGCAAACAATCAATTACAATATGTTTTAATCAAAAAATGTAAAAACAATTCAAAATAAATTCAATAATGGGATTATAAAGGCATTTAAATCGAGTAATAAGGCTTTTCTAGGCATGAGTGACTATAAATGAACTTTTGTTGACAATGGATGGCTTTTGCTCCACGTTTCCCGAGGCAAACAATCAATTACAATCTGTTTTAATAAAAAAATGAAAAAATAATTCAAAATAAATTCAATAATGGGATTATAAGGGCATTTAAACCGAGTAATAAGGCTTTTCTAGGCATGAGTGACTATAAATGAACTTTTCTTGATAATGGATGGCTTTTGCTCCACGTTTCCCGAGGCAAACAATCAATTACAATCTGTTTTAATAAAAAAATGTAAAAATAATTCAAAATAAATTCAATAATGGGATTATAAAGGCATTTAAACCGAGTAATAAGGCTTTTCTAGGCATGAGTGACTATAAATGATGTTTTCTTGACAATGGATGGCTTTCGTTCCATGTTTCCCGAGATAAACAATCTATTACAATCTGTTTTAATCAAAAAATGTAAAAAAAAATTCAAAATAAATTCAATAATGGGATTATAAAAGCATTTAAACCGAGTAATAAGGCTTTTCTAGGCATGAGTGACTATAAATGATCTTTTCTTGACAATGGATGGCTTTCGTTCCATGTTTCCCGAGATAAACAATCTATTACAATCTGTTTTAATCAAAAACTGTAAAAAAAATCAAAATAAATTCAATAATGGGATTATAAAGGCATTTAAACCGAGTAATAAGGCTTCTCTAGGCATGAGTGACTATAAATGAACTTTTCTTGACAATGGATGGCTTTTGCTCCACGCTTCTCGAGGCAAACAATCAATTACAATATGTTTTAATCAAAAAATGTAAAAACAATTCAAAATAAATTCAATAATGGGATGATAAAGGCATTTAAATCGAGTAATAAGGCTTTTCTAGGCATGAGTGACTATAAATGAACTTTTCTTAACAATGGATGGCTTTTGCTCCACGTTTCCCGAGGCAAACAATCAATTACAATCTGTTTTAATCAAAAAATGTAAAAACAATTCAAAATAAATTCAATAATGGGATTATAAGGGCATTTAAACTGAGTTATAAGGCTTTTCTAGGCATGAGTGACTATAAATGAACTTTTCTTGATAATGGATGGCTTTCGCTCTATGTTTCCCGAGGCAAACAATCAATTACAATCTGTTTTAATCAAAAAATGTCAAAAAAGTTCAAAATAAATTCAATAATGGGATTATAAAGGCATTTAAACCGAGTAATAAGGCTTTTCTAGGCATGAGTGACTATAAATGATGTTTTCTTGACAATGGATGGCTTTCGTTCCATGTTTCCCGAGATAAACAATGTATTAGAATCTGTTTTAATAAAAAAATGTAAAAATAATTCAAAATAAATTCGATAATGGGATTATAAGGGCATTTAAATAGAGTAATAAGGCTTTTCTAGGCATGAGTGACTATAAATGATCTTTTCTTGACAATGGATGGCTTTCGTTCCATGTTTCTCGAGATAAACAATCTATTACAATCTGATTTAATGAAAAACTGTAAAAAAAAATCAAAATAAATTCAATAATGGGATTATAAAGGCATTTAAACCGAGTAATAAGGCTTCTCTAGGCATGAGTGACTGTAAATGAACTTTTCTTGACAATGGATGGCTTTTGCTCCACGCTTCCCGAGGCAAACATTCAATTTCAATCTGTTTAATCAAAAAATGTCAAAAAAGTTCAAAATAAATTCAATAATGGGATTATAAAGGCATTTAAACCGAGTAATAAGGCTTTTCTACGCATGAGTGACTATAAATGATGTTTTCTTGACAATGGATGGCTTTCGTTCCATGTTTCCCGAGATAAACAATGTATTAGAATCTGTTTTAATAAAAAAATGTAAAAATAATTCAAAATAAATTCAATAATGGGATTATAAGGGCATTTAAATCGAGTAATAAGGCTTTTCTAGGCATGAGTGACTATAAATGATCTTTTCTTGACAATGGATGGCTTTCGTTCCATGTTTCCCGAGATAAACAATCTATTACAATCTGATTTAATGAAAAACTGTAAAAAAAAATCAAAATAAATTCAATAATGGGATTATAAAGGCATTTAAACCGAGTAATAAGGCTTCTCTAGGCATGAGTGACTATAAATGAACTTTTCTTAAAAATGGATGGCTTTTGCTCCACGCTTCCCGAGGCAAACAATCAATTACAATCTGTTTAATCAAAAAATGTCAAAAAAGTTCAAAATAAATTCAATAATGGGATTATAAAGGCATTTAAATCGAGTAATAAGGCTTTTCTAGGCATGAGTGACTATAAATGAACTTTTGTTGACAATGGATGGCTTTTGCTCCACGTTTCCCGAGGCAAACAATCAATTACAATCTGTTTTAATAAAAAAATGTAAAAATAATTCAAAATAAATTCAATAATGGGATTATAAGGGCATTTAAACCGAGTAATAAGGCTTTTCTAGGCATGAGTGACTATAAATGAACTTTTCTTGATAATGGATGGCTTTTGCTCCACGTTTCCCGAGGCAAACAATCAATTACAATCTGTTTTAATAAAAAAATGTAAAAATAATTCAAAATAAATTCAATAATGGGATTATAAAGGCATTTAAACCGAGTAATAAGGCTTTTCTAGGCATGAGTGACTATAAATGATGTTTTCTTGACAATGGATGGCTTTCGTTCCATGTTTCCCGAGATAAACAATCTATTACAATCTGTTTTAATCAAAAAATGTAAAAAAAAATTCAAAATAAATTCAATAATGGGATTATAAAAGCATTTAAACCGAGTAATAAGGCTTTTCTAGGCATGAGTGACTATAAATGATCTTTTCTTGACAATGGATGGCTTTCGTTCCATGTTTCCCGAGATAAACAATCTATTACAATCTGTTTTAATCAAAAACTGTAAAAAAAATCAAAATAAATTCAATAATGGGATTATAAAGGCATTTAAACCGAGTAATAAGGCTTCTCTAGGCATGAGTGACTATAAATGAACTTTTCTTGACAATGGATGGCTTTTGCTCCACGCTTCTCGAGGCAAACAATCAATTACAATATGTTTTAATCAAAAAATGTAAAAACAATTCAAAATAAATTCAATAATGGGATGATAAAGGCATTTAAATCGAGTAATAAGGCTTTTCTAGGCATGAGTGACTATAAATGAACTTTTCTTAACAATGGATGGCTTTTGCTCCACGTTTCCCGAGGCAAACAATCAATTACAATCTGTTTTAATCAAAAAATGTAAAAACAATTCAAAATAAATTCAATAATGGGATTATAAGGGCATTTAAACTGAGTTATAAGGCTTTTCTAGGCATGAGTGACTATAAATGAACTTTTCTTGATAATGGATGGCTTTCGCTCTATGTTTCCCGAGGCAAACAATCAATTACAATCTGTTTTAATCAAAAAATGTCAAAAAAGTTCAAAATAAATTCAATAATGGGATTATAAAGGCATTTAAACCGAGTAATAAGGCTTTTCTAGGCATGAGTGACTATAAATGATGTTTTCTTGACAATGGATGGCTTTCGTTCCATGTTTCCCGAGATAAACAATGTATTAGAATCTGTTTTAATAAAAAAATGTAAAAATAATTCAAAATAAATTCGATAATGGGATTATAAGGGCATTTAAATAGAGTAATAAGGCTTTTCTAGGCATGAGTGACTATAAATGATCTTTTCTTGACAATGGATGGCTTTCGTTCCATGTTTCTCGAGATAAACAATCTATTACAATCTGATTTAATGAAAAACTGTAAAAAAAATCAAAATAAATTCAATAATGGGATTATAAAGGCATTTAAACCGAGTAATAAGGCTTCTCTAGGCATGAGTGACTGTAAATGAACTTTTCTTGACAATGGATGGCTTTTGCTCCACGCTTCCCGAGGCAAACATTCAATTTCAATCTGTTTAATCAAAAAATGTCAAAAAAGTTCAAAATAAATTCAATAATGGGATTATAAAGGCATTTAAACCGAGTAATAAGGCTTTTCTACGCATGAGTGACTATAAATGATGTTTTCTTGACAATGGATGGCTTTCGTTCCATGTTTCCCGAGATAAACAATGTATTAGAATCTGTTTTAATAAAAAAATGTAAAAATAATTCAAAATAAATTCAATAATGGGATTATAAGGGCATTTAAATCGAGTAATAAGGCTTTTCTAGGCATGAGTGACTATAAATGATCTTTTCTTGACAATGGATGGCTTTCGTTCCATGTTTCCCGAGATAAACAATCTATTACAATCTGATTTAATGAAAAACTGTAAAAAAAAATCAAAATAAATTCAATAATGGGATTATAAAGGCATTTAAACCGAGTAATAAGGCTTCTCTAGGCATGAGTGACTATAAATGAACTTTTCTTGACAACGGATGGCTTTTGCTCCACGTTTCCCGAGGCAAACAATCAATTACAATATGTTTTAATCAAAAAATGTAAAAACAATTCAAAATAAATTCAATAATGGGATTATAAAGGCATTTAAATCGAGTAATAAGGCTTTTCTAGGCATGAGTGACTATAAATGAACTTTTGTTGACAATGGATGGCTTTTGCTCCACGTTTCCCGAGGCAAACAATCAATTACAATCTGTTTTAATAAAAAAATGAAAAAATAATTCAAAATAAATTCAATAATGGGATTATAAGGGCATTTAAACCGAGTAATAAGGCTTTTCTAGGCATGAGTGACTATAAATGAACTTTTCTTGATAATGGATGGCTTTTGCTCCACGTTTCCCGAGGCAAACAATCAATTACAATCTGTTTTAATAAAAAAATGTAAAAATAATTCAAAATAAATTCAATAATGGGATTATAAAGGCATTTAAACCGAGTAATAAGGCTTTTCTAGGCATGAGTGACTATAAATGATGTTTTCTTGACAATGGATGGCTTTCGTTCCATGTTTCCCGAGATAAACAATCTATTACAATCTGTTTTAATCAAAAAATGTAAAAAAAAATTCAAAATAAATTCAATAATGGGATTATAAAAGCATTTAAACCGAGTAATAAGGCTTTTCTAGGCATGAGTGACTATAAATGATCTTTTCTTGACAATGGATGGCTTTCGTTCCATGTTTCCCGAGATAAACAATCTATTACAATCTGTTTTAATCAAAAACTGTAAAAAAAATCAAAATAAATTCAATAATGGGATTATAAAGGCATTTAAACCGAGTAATAAGGCTTCTCTAGGCATGAGTGACTATAAATGAACTTTTCTTGACAATGGATGGCTTTTGCTCCACGCTTCTCGAGGCAAACAATCAATTACAATATGTTTTAATCAAAAAATGTAAAAACAATTCAAAATAAATTCAATAATGGGATGATAAAGGCATTTAAATCGAGTAATAAGGCTTTTCTAGGCATGAGTGACTATAAATGAACTTTTCTTAACAATGGATGGCTTTTGCTCCACGTTTCCCGAGGCAAACAATCAATTACAATCTGTTTTAATCAAAAAATGTAAAAACAATTCAAAATAAATTCAATAATGGGATTATAAGGGCATTTAAACTGAGTTATAAGGCTTTTCTAGGCATGAGTGACTATAAATGAACTTTTCTTGATAATGGATGGCTTTCGCTCTATGTTTCCCGAGGCAAACAATCAATTACAATCTGTTTTAATCAAAAAATGTCAAAAAAGTTCAAAATAAATTCAATAATGGGATTATAAAGGCATTTAAACCGAGTAATAAGGCTTTTCTAGGCATGAGTGACTATAAATGATGTTTTCTTGACAATGGATGGCTTTCGTTCCATGTTTCCCGAGATAAACAATGTATTAGAATCTGTTTTAATAAAAAAATGTAAAAATAATTCAAAATAAATTCGATAATGGGATTATAAGGGCATTTAAATAGAGTAATAAGGCTTTTCTAGGCATGAGTGACTATAAATGATCTTTTCTTGACAATGGATGGCTTTCGTTCCATGTTTCTCGAGATAAACAATCTATTACAATCTGATTTAATGAAAAACTGTAAAAAAAAATCAAAATAAATTCAATAATGGGATTATAAAGGCATTTAAACCGAGTAATAAGGCTTCTCTAGGCATGAGTGACTGTAAATGAACTTTTCTTGACAATGGATGGCTTTTGCTCCACGCTTCCCGAGGCAAACATTCAATTTCAATCTGTTTAATCAAAAAATGTCAAAAAAGTTCAAAATAAATTCAATAATGGGATTATAAAGGCATTTAAACCGAGTAATAAGGCTTTTCTACGCATGAGTGACTATAAATGATGTTTTCTTGACAATGGATGGCTTTCGTTCCATGTTTCCCGAGATAAACAATGTATTAGAATCTGTTTTAATAAAAAAATGTAAAAATAATTCAAAATAAATTCAATAATGGGATTATAAGGGCATTTAAATCGAGTAATAAGGCTTTTCTAGGCATGAGTGACTATAAATGATCTTTTCTTGACAATGGATGGCTTTCGTTCCATGTTTCCCGAGATAAACAATCTATTACAATCTGATTTAATGAAAAACTGTAAAAAAAAATCAAAATAAATTCAATAATGGGATTATAAAGGCATTTAAACCGAGTAATAAGGCTTCTCTAGGCATGAGTGACTATAAATGAACTTTTCTTGACAACGGATGGCTTTTGCTCCACGTTTCCCGAGGCAAACAATCAATTACAATATGTTTTAATCAAAAAATGTAAAAACAATTCAAAATAAATTCAATAATGGGATTATAAAGGCATTTAAATCGAGTAATAAGGCTTTTCTAGGCATGAGTGACTATAAATGAACTTTTGTTGACAATGGATGGCTTTTGCTCCACGTTTCCCGAGGCAAACAATCAATTACAATCTGTTTTAATAAAAAAATGAAAAAATAATTCAAAATAAATTCAATAATGGGATTATAAGGGCATTTAAACCGAGTAATAAGGCTTTTCTAGGCATGAGTGACTATAAATGAACTTTTCTTGATAATGGATGGCTTTTGCTCCACGTTTCCCGAGGCAAACAATCAATTACAATCTGTTTTAATAAAAAAATGTAAAAATAATTCAAAATAAATTCAATAATGGGATTATAAAGGCATTTAAACCGAGTAATAAGGCTTTTCTAGGCATGAGTGACTATAAATGATGTTTTCTTGACAATGGATGGCTTTCGTTCCATGTTTCCCGAGATAAACAATCTATTACAATCTGTTTTAATCAAAAAATGTAAAAAAAAATTCAAAATAAATTCAATAATGGGATTATAAAAGCATTTAAACCGAGTAATAAGGCTTTTCTAGGCATGAGTGACTATAAATGATCTTTTCTTGACAATGGATGGCTTTCGTTCCATGTTTCCCGAGATAAACAATCTATTACAATCTGTTTTAATCAAAAACTGTAAAAAAAATCAAAATAAATTCAATAATGGGATTATAAAGGCATTTAAACCGAGTAATAAGGCTTCTCTAGGCATGAGTGACTATAAATGAACTTTTCTTGACAATGGATGGCTTTTGCTCCACGCTTCTCGAGGCAAACAATCAATTACAATATGTTTTAATCAAAAAATGTAAAAACAATTCAAAATAAATTCAATAATGGGATGATAAAGGCATTTAAATCGAGTAATAAGGCTTTTCTAGGCATGAGTGACTATAAATGAACTTTTCTTAACAATGGATGGCTTTTGCTCCACGTTTCCCGAGGCAAACAATCAATTACAATCTGTTTTAATCAAAAAATGTAAAAACAATTCAAAATAAATTCAATAATGGGATTATAAGGGCATTTAAACTGAGTTATAAGGCTTTTCTAGGCATGAGTGACTATAAATGAACTTTTCTTGATAATGGATGGCTTTCGCTCTATGTTTCCCGAGGCAAACAATCAATTACAATCTGTTTTAATCAAAAAATGTCAAAAAAGTTCAAAATAAATTCAATAATGGGATTATAAAGGCATTTAAACCGAGTAATAAGGCTTTTCTAGGCATGAGTGACTATAAATGATGTTTTCTTGACAATGGATGGATTTCGTTCCATGTTTCCCGAGATAAACAATGTATTAGAATCTGTTTTAATAAAAAAATGTAAAAATAATTCAAAATAAATTCGATAATGGGATTATAAGGGCATTTAAATAGAGTAATAAGGCTTTTCTAGGCATGAGTGACTATAAATGATCTTTTCTTGACAATGGATGGCTTTCGTTCCATGTTTCTCGAGATAAACAATCTATTACAATCTGATTTAATGAAAAACTGTAAAAAAAAATCAAAATAAATTCAATAATGGGATTATAAAGGCATTTAAACCGAGTAATAAGGCTTCTCTAGGCATGAGTGACTGTAAATGAACTTTTCTTGACAATGGATGGCTTTTGCTCCACGCTTCCCGAGGCAAACATTCAATTTCAATCTGTTTAATCAAAAAATGTCAAAAAAGTTCAAAATAAATTCAATAATGGGATTATAAAGGCATTTAAACCGAGTAATAAGGCTTTTCTACGCATGAGTGACTATAAATGATGTTTTCTTGACAATGGATGGCTTTCGTTCCATGTTTCCCGAGATAAACAATGTATTAGAATCTGTTTTAATAAAAAAATGTAAAAATAATTCAAAATAAATTCAATAATGGGATTATAAGGGCATTTAAATCGAGTAATAAGGCTTTTCTAGGCATGAGTGACTATAAATGATCTTTTCTTGACAATGGATGGCTTTCGTTCCATGTTTTCCGAGATAAACAATCTATTACAATCTGATTTAATGAAAAACTGTAAAAAAAAATCAAAATAAATTCAATAATGGGATTATAAAGGCATTTAAACCGAGTAATAAGGCTTCTCTAGGCATGAGTGACTATAAATGAACTTTTCTTGACAACGGATGGCTTTTGCTCCACGTTTCCCGAGGCAAACAATCAATTACAATATGTTTTAATCAAAAAATGTAAAAACAATTCAAAATAAATTCAATAATGGGATTATAAAGGCATTTAAATCGAGTAATAAGGCTTTTCTAGGCATGAGTGACTATAAATGAACTTTTGTTGACAATGGATGGCTTTTGCTCCACGTTTCCCGAGGCAAACAATCAATTACAATCTGTTTTAATAAAAAAATGAAAAAATAATTCAAAATAAATTCAATAATGGGATTATAAGGGCATTTAAACCGAGTAATAAGGCTTTTCTAGGCATGAGTGACTATAAATGAACTTTTCTTGATAATGGATGGCTTTTGCTCCACGTTTCCCGAGGCAAACAATCAATTACAATCTGTTTTAATAAAAAAATGTAAAAATAATTCAAAATAAATTCAATAATGGGATTATAAAGGCATTTAAACCGAGTAATAAGGCTTTTCTAGGCATGAGTGACTATAAATGATGTTTTCTTGACAATGGATGGCTTTCGTTCCATGTTTCCCGAGATAAACAATCTATTACAATCTGTTTTAATCAAAAAATGTAAAAAAAAATTCAAAATAAATTCAATAATGGGATTATAAAAGCATTTAAACCGAGTAATAAGGCTTTTCTAGGCATGAGTGACTATAAATGATCTTTTCTTGACAATGGATGGCTTTCGTTCCATGTTTCCCGAGATAAACAATCTATTACAATCTGTTTTAATCAAAAACTGTAAAAAAAATCAAAATAAATTCAATAATGGGATTATAAAGGCATTTAAACCGAGTAATAAGGCTTCTCTAGGCATGAGTGACTATAAATGAACTTTTCTTGACAATGGATGGCTTTTGCTCCACGCTTCTCGAGGCAAACAATCAATTACAATATGTTTTAATCAAAAAATGTAAAAACAATTCAAAATAAATTCAATAATGGGATGATAAAGGCATTTAAATCGAGTAATAAGGCTTTTCTAGGCATGAGTGACTATAAATGAACTTTTCTTAACAATGGATGGCTTTTGCTCCACGTTTCCCGAGGCAAACAATCAATTACAATCTGTTTTAATCAAAAAATGTAAAAACAATTCAAAATAAATTCAATAATGGGATTATAAGGGCATTTAAACTGAGTTATAAGGCTTTTCTAGGCATGAGTGACTATAAATGAACTTTTCTTGATAATGGATGGCTTTCGCTCTATGTTTCCCGAGGCAAACAATCAATTACAATCTGTTTTAATCAAAAAATATCAAAAAAGTTCAAAATAAATTCAATAATGGGATTATAAAGGCATTTAAACCGAGTAATAAGGCTTTTCTAGGCATGAGTGACTATAAATGATGTTTTCTTGACAATGGATGGCTTTCGTTCCATGTTTCCCGAGATAAACAATGTATTAGAATCTGTTTTAATAAAAAAATGTAAAAATAATTCAAAATAAATTCGATAATGGGATTATAAGGGCATTTAAATAGAGTAATAAGGCTTTTCTAGGCATGAGTGACTATAAATGATCTTTTCTTGACAATGGATGGCTTTCGTTCCATGTTTCTCGAGATAAACAATCTATTACAATCTGATTTAATGAAAAACTGTAAAAAAAAATCAAAATAAATTCAATAATGGGATTATAAAGGCATTTAAACCGAGTAATAAGGCTTCTCTAGGCATGAGTGACTGTAAATGAACTTTTCTTGACAATGGATGGCTTTTGCTCCACGCTTCCCGAGGCAAACATTCAATTTCAATCTGTTTAATCAAAAAATGTCAAAAAAGTTCAAAATAAATTCAATAATGGGATTATAAAGGCATTTAAACCGAGTAATAAGGCTTTTCTACGCATGAGTGACTATAAATGATGTTTTCTTGACAATGGATGGCTTTCGTTCCATGTTTCCCGAGATAAACAATGTATTAGAATCTGTTTTAATAAAAAAATGTAAAAATAATTCAAAATAAATTCAATAATGGGATTATAAGGGCATTTAAATCGAGTAATAAGGCTTTTCTAGGCATGAGTGACTATAAATGATCTTTTCTTGACAATGGATGGCTTTCGTTCCATGTTTCCCGAGATAAACAATCTATTACAATCTGATTTAATGAAAAACTGTAAAAAAAAATCAAAATAAATTCAATAATGGGATTATAAAGGCATTTAAACCGAGTAATAAGGCTTCTCTAGGCATGAGTGACTATAAATGAACTTTTCTTGACAACGGATGGCTTTTGCTCCACGTTTCCCGAGGCAAACAATCAATTACAATATGTTTTAATCAAAAAATGTAAAAACAATTCAAAATAAATTCAATAATGGGATTATAAAGGCATTTAAATCGAGTAATAAGGCTTTTCTAGGCATGAGTGACTATAAATGAACTTTTGTTGACAATGGATGGCTTTTGCTCCACGTTTCCCGAGGCAAACAATCAATTACAATCTGTTTTAATAAAAAAATGAAAAAATAATTCAAAATAAATTCAATAATGGGATTATAAGGGCATTTAAACCGAGTAATAAGGCTTTTCTAGGCATGAGTGACTATAAATGAACTTTTCTTGATAATGGATGGCTTTTGCTCCACGTTTCCCGAGGCAAACAATCAATTACAATCTGTTTTAATAAAAAAATGTAAAAATAATTCAAAATAAATTCAATAATGGGATTATAAAGGCATTTAAACCGAGTAATAAGGCTTTTCTAGGCATGAGTGACTATAAATGATGTTTTCTTGACAATGGATGGCTTTCGTTCCATGTTTCCCGAGATAAACAATCTATTACAATCTGTTTTAATCAAAAAATGTAAAAAAAAATTCAAAATAAATTCAATAATGGGATTATAAAAGCATTTAAACCGAGTAATAAGGCTTTTCTAGGCATGAGTGACTATAAATGATCTTTTCTTGACAATGGATGGCTTTCGTTCCATGTTTCCCGAGATAAACAATCTATTACAATCTGTTTTAATCAAAAACTGTAAAAAAAATCAAAATAAATTCAATAATGGGATTATAAAGGCATTTAAACCGAGTAATAAGGCTTCTCTAGGCATGAGTGACTATAAATGAACTTTTCTTGACAATGGATGGCTTTTGCTCCACGCTTCTCGAGGCAAACAATCAATTACAATATGTTTTAATCAAAAAATGTAAAAACAATTCAAAATAAATTCAATAATGGGATGATAAAGGCATTTAAATCGAGTAATAAGGCTTTTCTAGGCATGAGTGACTATAAATGAACTTTTCTTAACAATGGATGGCTTTTGCTCCACGTTTCCCGAGGCAAACAATCAATTACAATCTGTTTTAATCAAAAAATGTAAAAACAATTCAAAATAAATTCAATAATGGGATTATAAGGGCATTTAAACTGAGTTATAAGGCTTTTCTAGGCATGAGTGACTATAAATGAACTTTTCTTGATAATGGATGGCTTTCGCTCTATGTTTCCCGAGGCAAACAATCAATTACAATCTGTTTTAATCAAAAAATGTCAAAAAAGTTCAAAATAAATTCAATAATGGGATTATAAAGGCATTTAAACCGAGTAATAAGGCTTTTCTAGGCATGAGTGACTATAAATGATGTTTTCTTGACAATGGATGGCTTTCGTTCCATGTTTCCCGAGATAAACAATGTATTAGAATCTGTTTTAATAAAAAAATGTAAAAATAATTCAAAATAAATTCAATAATGGGATTATAAGGGCATTTAAATCGAGTAATAAGGCTTTTCTAGGCATGAGTGACTATAAATGATCTTTTCTTGACAATGGATGGCTTTCGTTCCATGTTTCCCGAGATAAACAATCTATTACAATCTGTTTTAATCAAAAACTGTAAAAAAGTTCAAAATAAATTCAATAATGGGATTATAAAGGCATTTAAACCGAGTAATAAGGCTTCTCTAGGCATGAGTGACTGTAAATGAACTTTTCTTGACAATGGATGGCTTTTGCTCCACGCTTCCCGAGGCAAACATTCAATTTCAATCTGTTTAATCAAAAAATGTCAAAAAAGTTCAAAATAAATTCAATAATGGGATTATAAAGGCATTTAAACCGAGTAATAACGCTTTTCTATGCATGAGTGACTATAAATGATGTTTACTTGACAATGGATGGCTTTCGTTCCATGTTTCCCGAGATAAACAATGTATTAGAATCTGTTTTAATAAAAAAATGTAAAAATAATTCAAAATAAATTCAATAATGGGATTATAAGGGCATTTAAATCGAGTAATAAGGCTTTTCTAGGCATGAGTGACTATAAATGATCTTTTCTTGACAATGGATGGCTTTCGTTCCATGTTTCCCGAGATAAACAATCTATTACAATCTGATTTTATGAAAAACTGTAAAAAAAAATCAAAATAAATTCAATAATGGGATTATAAAGGCATTTAAACCGAGTAATAAGGCTTCTCTAGGCATGAGTGACTATAAATGAACTTTTCTTGACAATGGATGGCTTTTGCTCCACGCTTCCCGAGGCAAACAATCAATTACAATCTGTTTAATCAAAAAATGTCAAAAAAGTTCAAAATAAATTCAATAATGGGATTATAAAGGCATTTAAACCGAGTAATAAGGCTTTTCTAGGCATGAGTGACTATAAATGATGTTTTCTTGACAATGGATGGCTTTCGTTCTATGTTTCCCAAGATAAACAATGTATTAGAATCTGTTTTAATCAAAAAATGTAAAAAAACTTCAAAATAAATTCAATAATGGGATTATAAAGGCATTTAAACCGAGTAATATGGCTTTTCTAGGCATGAGTGACTATAAATGAACTTTTCTTGACAATGGATGGCTTTTGCTCCTCGTTTCCCGAGGCAAACAATCAATTACAATATGTTTTAATCAAAAAATGTAAAACCAATTCAAAATAAATTCAATAATGGGATTATAAAGGCATTTAAATCGAGTAATAAGGCTTTTCTAGGCATGAGTGACTATAAATGATCTTTTCTTGACAATGGATGGCTTTCGTTCCATGTTTTCCGAGATAAACAATCTATTACAATCTGATTTAATGAAAAACTGTAAAAAAAAATCAAAATAAATTCAATAATGGGATTATAAAGGCATTTAAACCGAGTAATAAGGCTTCTCTAGGCATGAGTGACTATAAATGAACTTTTCTTGACAAGGGATGGCTTTTGCTCCACGTTTCCCGAGGCAAACAATCAATTACAATATGTTTTAATCAAAAAATGTAAAAACAATTCAAAATAAATTCAATAATGGGATTATAAAGGCATTTAAATCGAGTAATAAGGCTTTTCTAGGCATGAGTGGCTATAAATGAACTTTTCTTGACAATGGATGGCTTTTGCTCCACGTTTCTCGAGGCAAACAATCAATTACAATCTGTTTTAATCAAAAAATGTAAAAATAATTCAAAATAAATTCAATAATGGGATTATAAGGGCATTTAAACCGAGTAATAAGGCTTTTCTAGGCATGAGTGACTATAAATGATCTTTTCTTGACAATGGATGGCTTTCGTTCCATGTGTCCCGAGATAAACAATCTATTACAATCTGTTTTAATCAAAAACTGTAAAAAAAATCAAAATAAATTCAATAATGGGATTATAAAGGCATTTAAACCGAGTAATAAGGCTTCTCTAGGCATGAGTGACTATAAATGAACTTTTCTTGACAATGGATGGCTTTTGCTCCACGCTTCCCGAGGCAAACAATCAATTACAATATGTTTTAATCAAAAAATGTAAAAACAATTCAAAATAAATTCAATAATGGGATTATAAAGGCATTTAAACCGAGTAATAAGGCTTTTCTAGGCATGAGTGACTATAAATGAACTTTTCTTGACAATGGATGGCTTTTGCTCCACGTTTCTCGAGGCAAACAATCAATTACAATCTGTTTTAATCAAAAAATGTAAAAATAATTCAAAATAAATTCAATAATGGGATTATAAGGGCATTTAAACCGAGTAATAAGGCTTTTCTAGGCATGAGTGACTATAAATGATCTTTTCTTGACAATGGATGGCTTTCGTTCCATGTGTCCCGAGATAAACAATCTATTACAATCTGATTTAATGAAAAACTGTAAAAAAAAATCAAAATAAATTCAATAATGGGATTATAAAGGCATTTAAACCGAGTAATAAGGCTTCTCTAGGCATGAGTGACTGTAAATGAACTTTTCTTGACAATGGATGGCTTTTGCTCCACGCTTCCCGAGGCAAACATTCAATTACAATCTGTTTAATCAAAAAATGTCAAAAAAGTTCCAAATAAATTCAATAATGGGATTATAAAGGCATTTAAACGGAGTAATAAGGCTTCTCTAGGCATGAGTGACTATAAATGAACTTTTCTTGACAATGGATGGCTTTTGCTCCACGTTTCCCGAGGCAAACAATCAATTAAAATATGTTTTAATCAAAAAATGTAAAAACAATTCAAAATAAATTCAATAATGGGATTATAAAGGCATTTAAATCGAGTAATAAGGCTTTTCTAGGCATGAGTGACTATAAATGATCTTTTCTTGACAATGGATGGCTTTCGTTCCATGTTTCCCAAGATAAACAATCTATTACAATCTGATTTAATGAAAAACTGTAAAAAAAAATCAAAATAAATTCAATAATGGGATTATAAAGGCATTTAAACCGAGTAATAAGGCTTCTCTAGGCATGAGTGACTATAAATGAACTTTTCTTGACAATGGATGGCTTTTGCTCCACGTTTCCCGAGCCAAACAATCAATTACAATATGTTTTAATCAAAAAATGTAAAAACAATTCAAAATAAATTCAATAATGGGATTATAAAGGCATTTAAATCGAGTAATAAGGCTTTTCTAGGCATGAGTGACTATAAATGAACTTTTCTTGACAATGGATGGCTTTTTGCTCCACGTTTCCCGAGGTAAACAATCAATTACAATCTGTTTTAATCAAAAAATGTAAAAATAATTCAAAATAAATTCAATAATGGGATTATAAGGGCATTTAAATCGAGTAATAAGGCTTTTCTAGGCATGAGTGACTATAAATGATCTTTTCTTGACAATGGATGGCTTTCGTTCCATGTTTCCCGAGATAAATAATCTATTACAACCTGTTTTAATCAAAAAATGTAAAAAAAATTCAAAATAAATTCAATAATGGGATTGTAAAGGCATTTAAACCGAGTAATAAGGCTTTTCTAGGCATGAGTGACTATAAATGAACTTTTCTTGACAATGGATGGCTTTTGCTCCACATTTCCCGAGGCAAACAATCAATTACAATATGTTTTAATCAAAAAATGTAAAAACAATTCAAAATAAATTCAATAATGGGATTATAAAGGCATTTAAATCGAGTAATAAGGCTTTTCCAGGCATGAGTGACTATAAATGAACTTTTCTTGACAATGGATGGCTTTTGCTCCACGTTTCCCGAGGCAAACAATCAATTACAATCTGTTTTAAACAAAAAATGTAAAAACAATTCAAAATAAATTCAATAATGGGATTATAAAGGCATTTAAATCGAGTAATAAGGCTTCTGTAGGCATGAGTGACTATAAATGATCTTTTCTTGGCAATGGATGGCTTTCGTTCCATGTTTCCCGAGATAAACAATCTATTACAACCTGCTTTAATCAAAAAATGTAAAAAAAATTCAAAATAAATTCAATAATGGGATTATAAAAGCATTTAAACCGAGTAATAAGGCTTTTCTAGGCATGAGTGACTATAAATGGTCTTTCTTGACAATGGATGGCTTTCGTTCCATGTTTCCCCAGATAAACAATCTATTACAATCTGTTTTAATCAAAAAATGTAAAAACAATTCAAAATAAATTCAATAATGGGATTATAAGGGCATTTAAACCGAGTAATAAGGCTTTTCTAGGCATGAGTGACTATAAATGATCTTTTCTTGACAATGGATGGCTTTCGTTCCATGTTTCCCAAGATAAACAATCTATTACAATCTGATTTAATGAAAAACTGTAAAAAAAAATCAAAATAAATTCAATAATGGGATTATAAAGGCATTTAAACCGAGTAATAAGGCTTCTCTAGGCATGAGTGACTATAAATGAACTTTTCTTGACAATGGATGGCTTTTGCTCCACGTTTCCCGAGCCAAACAATCAATTACAATATGTTTTAATCAAAAAATGTAAAAACAATTCAAAATAAATTCAATAATGGGATTATAAAGGCATTTAAATCGAGTAATAAGGCTTTTCTAGGCATGAGTGACTATAAATGAACTTTTCTTGACAATGGATGGCTTTTTGCTCCACGTTTCCCGAGGTAAACAATCAATTACAATCTGTTTTAATCAAAAAATGTAAAAATAATTCAAAATAAATTCAATAATGGGATTATAAGGGCATTTAAACCGAGTAATAAGGCTTTTCTAGGCATGAGTGACTATAAATGATCTTTTCTTGACAATGGATGGCTTTCGTTCCATGTTTCCCGAGATAAATAATCTATTACAACCTGTTTTAATCAAAAAATGTAAAAAAAATTCAAAATAAATTCAATAATGGGATTGTAAAGGCATTTAAACCGAGTAATAAGGCTTTTCTAGGCATGAGTGACTATAAATGATCTTTTCTTGACAATGGATGGCTTTCGTTCCATGTTTCCCGAGATAAACAATCTATTACAATCTGATTTAATGAAAAACTGTAAAAAAAAATCAAAATAAATTCAATAATGGGATTATAAAGGCATTTAAACCGAGTAATAAGGCTTCTCTAGGCATGAGTGACTATAAATGAACTTTTCTTGACAATGGATGGCTTTTGCTCCACGCTTCCCGAGGCAAACAATCAATTACAATCTGTTTAATCAAAAAATGTCAAAAAAGTTCAAAATAAATTCAATAATGGGATTATAAAGGGATTTAAACCGAGTAATAAGGCTTTTCTAGGCATGAGTGACTATAAATGATGTTTTCTTGACAATGGATGGCTTTCGTTCTATGTTTCCCAAGATAAACAATGTATTAGAATCTGTTTTAATCAACAAATGTAAAAAAACTTCAAAATAAATTCAATAATGGGATTATAAAGGCATTTAAACCGAGTAATATGGCTTTTCTAGGCATGAGTGACTATAAATGAACTTTTCTTGACAATGGATGGCTTTTGCTCCTCGTTTCCCGAGGCAAACAATCAATTACAATATGTTTTAATCAAAAAATGTAAAACCAATTCAAAATAAATTCAATAATGGGATTATAAAGGCATTTAAATCGAGTAATAAGGCTTTTCTAGGCATGAGTGACTATAAATGATCTTTTCTTGACAATGGATGGCTTTCGTTCCATGTTTTCCGAGATAAACAATCTATTACAATCTGATTTAATGAAAAACTGTAAAAAAAAATCAAAATAAATTCAATAATGGGATTATAAAGGCATTTAAACCGAGTAATAAGGCTTCTCTAGGCATGAGTGACTATAAATGAACTTTTCTTGACAAGGGATGGCTTTTGCTCCACGTTTCCCGAGGCAAACAATCAATTACAATATGTTTTAATCAAAAAATGTAAAAACAATTCAAAATAAATTCAATAATGGGATTATAAAGGCATTTAAATCGAGTAATAAGGCTTTTCTAGGCATGAGTGGCTATAAATGAACTTTTCTTGACAATGGATGGCTTTTGCTCCACGTTTCTCGAGGCAAACAATCAATTACAATCTGTTTTAATCAAAAAATGTAAAAATAATTCAAAATAAATTCAATAATGGGATTATAAGGGCATTTAAACCGAGTAATAAGGCTTTTCTAGGCATGAGTGACTATAAATGATCTTTTCTTGACAATGGATGGCTTTCGTTCCATGTGTCCCGAGATAAACAATCTATTACAATCTGTTTTAATCAAAAACTGTAAAAAAAATCAAAATAAATTCAATAATGGGATTATAAAGGCATTTAAACCGAGTAATAAGGCTTCTCTAGGCATGAGTGACTATAAATGAACTTTTCTTGACAATGGATGGCTTTTGCTCCACGCTTCCCGAGGCAAACAATCAATTACAATATGTTTTAATCAAAAAATGTAAAAACAATTCAAAATAAATTCAATAATGGGATTATAAAGGCATTTAAACCGAGTAATAAGGCTTTTCTAGGCATGAGTGACTATAAATGAACTTTTCTTGACAATGGATGGCTTTTGCTCCACGTTTCTCGAGGCAAACAATCAATTACAATCTGTTTTAATCAAAAAATGTAAAAATAATTCAAAATAAATTCAATAATGGGATTATAAGGGCATTTAAACCGAGTAATAAGGCTTTTCTAGGCATGAGTGACTATAAATGATCTTTTCTCGACAATGGATGGCTTTCGTTCCATGTGTCCCGAGATAAACAATCTATTACAATCTGATTTAATGAAAAACTGTAAAAAAAAATCAAAATAAATTCAATAATGGGATTATAAAGGCATTTAAACCGAGTAATAAGGCTTCTCTAGGCATGAGTGACTGTAAATGAACTTTTCTTGACAATGGATGGCTTTTGCTCCACGCTTCCCGAGGCAAACATTCAATTACAATCTGTTTAATCAAAAAATGTCAAAAAAGTTCCAAATAAATTCAATAATGGGATTATAAAGGCATTTAAACGGAGTAATAAGGCTTCTCTAGGCATGAGTGACTATAAATGAACTTTTCTTGACAATGGATGGCTTTTGCTCCACGTTTCCCGAGGCAAACAATCAATTAAAATATGTTTTAATCAAAAAATGTAAAAACAATTCAAAATAAATTCAATAATGGGATTATAAAGGCATTTAAATCGAGTAATAAGGCTTTTCTAGGCATGAGTGACTATAAATGATCTTTTCTTGACAATGGATGGCTTTCGTTCCATGTTTCCCAAGATAAACAATCTATTACAATCTGATTTAATGAAAAACTGTAAAAAAAAATCAAAATAAATTCAATAATGGGATTATAAAGGCATTTAAACCGAGTAATAAGGCTTCTCTAGGCATGAGTGACTATAAATGAACTTTTCTTGACAATGGATGGCTTTTGCTCCACGTTTCCCGAGCCAAACAATCAATTACAATATGTTTTAATCAAAAAATGTAAAAACAATTCAAAATAAATTCAATAATGGGATTATAAAGGCATTTAAATCGAGTAATAAGGCTTTTCTAGGCATGAGTGACTATAAATGAACTTTTCTTGACAATGGATGGCTTTTTGCTCCACGTTTCCCGAGGTAAACAATCAATTACAATCTGTTTTAATCAAAAAATGTAAAAATAATTCAAAATAAATTCAATAATGGGATTATAAGGGCATTTAAACCGAGTAATAAGGCTTTTCTAGGCATGAGTGACTATAAATGATCTTTTCTTGACAATGGATGGCTTTCGTTCCATGTTTCCCGAGATAAATAATCTATTACAACCTGTTTTAATCAAAAAATGTAAAAAAAATTCAAAATAAATTCAATAATGGGATTGTAAAGGCATTTAAACCGAGTAATAAGGCTTTTCTAGGCATGAGTGACTATAAATGAACTTTTCTTGACAATGGATGGCTTTTGCTCCACGTTTCCCGAGGCAAACAATCAATTACAATATGTTTTAATCAAAAAATGTAAAAACAATTCAAAATAAATTCAATAATGGGATTATAAAGGCATTTAAATCGAGTAATAAGGCTTTTCCAGGCATGAGTGACTATAAATGAACTTTTCTTGACAATGGATGGCTTTTGCTCCACGTTTCCCGAGGCAAACAATCAATTACAATCTGTTTTAAACAAAAAATGTAAAAACAATTCAAAATAAATTCAATAATGGGATTATAAAGGCATTTAAATCGAGTAATAAGGCTTCTGTAGGCATGAGTGACTATAAATGATCTTTTCTTGGCAATGGATGGCTTTCGTTCCATGTTTCCCGAGATAAACAATCTATTACAACCTGCTTTAATCAAAAAATGTAAAAAAAATTCAAAATAAATTCAATAATGGGATTATAAAAGCATTTAAACCGAGTAATAAGGCTTTTCTAGGCATGAGTGACTATAAATGGTCTTTCTTGACAATGGATGGCTTTCGTTCCATGTTTCCCGAGATAAACAATCTATTACAATCTGTTTTAATCAAAAAATGTAAAAACAATTCAAAATAAATTCAATAATGGGATTATAAGGGCATTTAAACCGAGTAATAAGGCTTTTCTAGGCATGAGTGACTATAAATGATCTTTTCTTGACAATGGATGGCTTTCGTTCCATGTTTCCCAAGATAAACAATCTATTACAATCTGATTTAATGAAAAACTGTAAAAAAAAATCAAAATAAATTCAATAATGGGATTATAAAGGCATTTAAATCGAGTAATAAGGCTTTTCTAGGCATGAGTGACTATAAATGATCTTTTCTTGACAATGGATGGCTTTTGCTCCACGCTTCCCGAGGCAAACAATCAATTACAATATGTTTTAATCAAAAAATGTAAAAACAATTCAAAATAAATTCAATAATGGGATTATAAAGGCATTTAAACCGAGTAATAAGGCTTTTCTAGGCATGAGTGACTATAAATGAACTTTTCTTGACAATGGATGGCTTTTGCTCCACGTTTCTCGAGGCAAACAATCAATTACAATCTGTTTTAATCAAAAAATGTAAAAATAATTCAAAATAAATTCAATAATGGGATTATAAGGGCATTTAAACCGAGTAATAAGGCTTTTCTAGGCATGAGTGACTATAAATGATCTTTTCTCGACAATGGATGGCTTTCGTTCCATGTGTCCCGAGATAAACAATCTATTACAATCTGATTTAATGAAAAACTGTAAAAAAAAATCAAAATAAATTCAATAATGGGATTATAAAGGCATTTAAACCGAGTAATAAGGCTTCTCTAGGCATGAGTGACTGTAAATGAACTTTTCTTGACAATGGATGGCTTTTGCTCCACGCTTCCCGAGGCAAACATTCAATTACAATCTGTTTAATCAAAAAATGTCAAAAAAGTTCCAAATAAATTCAATAATGGGATTATAAAGGCATTTAAACGAAGTAATAAGGCTTCTCTAGGCATGAGTGACTATAAATGAACTTTTCTTGACAATGGATGGCTTTTGCTCCACGTTTCCCGAGGCAAACAATCAATTAAAATATGTTTTAATCAAAAAATGTAAAAACAATTCAAAATAAATTCAATAATGGGATTATAAAGGCATTTAAATCGAGTAATAAGGCTTTTCTAGGCATGAGTGACTATAAATGATCTTTTCTTGACAATGGATGGCTTTCGTTCCATGTTTCCCAAGATAAACAATCTATTACAATCTGATTTAATGAAAAACTGTAAAAAAAAATCAAAATAAATTCAATAATGGGATTATAAAGGCATTTAAACCGAGTAATAAGGCTTCTCTAGGCATGAGTGACTATAAATGAACTTTTCTTGACAATGGATGGCTTTTGCTCCACGTTTCCCGAGCCAAACAATCAATTACAATATGTTTTAATCAAAAAATGTAAAAACAATTCAAAATAAATTCAATAATGGGATTATAAAGGCATTTAAATCGAGTAATAAGGCTTTTCTAGGCATGAGTGACTATAAATGAACTTTTCTTGACAATGGATGGCTTTTTGCTCCACGTTTCCCGAGGTAAACAATCAATTACAATTTGTTTTAATCAAAAAATGTAAAAATAATTCAAAATAAATTCAATAATGGGATTATAAGGGCATTTAAACCGAGTAATAAGGCTTTTCTAGGCATGAGTGACTATAAATGATCTTTTCTTGACAATGGATGGCTTTCGTTCCATGTTTCCCGAGATAAATAATCTATTACAACCTGTTTTAATCAAAAAATGTAAAAAAAATTCAAAATAAATTCAATAATGGGATTGTAAAGGCATTTAAACCGAGTAATAAGGCTTTTCTAGGCATGAGTGACTATAAATGAACTTTTCTTGACAATGGATGGCTTTTGCTCCACGTTTCCCGAGGCAAACAATCAATTACAATATGTTTTAATCAAAAAATGTAAAAACAATTCAAAATAAATTCAATAATGGGATTATAAAGGCATTTAAATAGAGTAATAAGGCTTTTCCAGGCATGAGTGACTATAAATGAACTTTTCTTGACAATGGATGGCTTTTGCTCCACGTTTCCCGAGGCAAACAATCAATTACAATCTGTTTTAAACAAAAAATGTAAAAACAATTCAAAATAAATTCAATAATGGGATTATAAAGGCATTTAAATCGAGTAATAAGGCTTCTGTAGGCATGAGTGACTATAAATGATCTTTTCTTGGCAATGGATGGCTTTCGTTCCATGTTTCCCGAGATAAACAATCTATTACAACCTGCTTTAATCAAAAAATGTAAAAAAAATTCAAAATAAATTCAATAATGGGATTATAAAAGCATTTAAACCGAGTAATAAGGCTTTTCTAGGCATGAGTGACTATAAATGGTCTTTCTTGACAATGGATGGCTTTCGTTCCATGTTTCCCGAGATAAACAATCTATTACAATCTGTTTTAATCAAAAAATGTAAAAACAATTCAAAATAAATTCAATAATGGCATTATAAGGGCATTTAAACCGAGTAATAAGGCTTTTCTAGGCATGAGTGACTATAAATGATCTTTTCTTGACAATGGATGGCTTTCGTTCCATGTTTCCCAAGATAAACAATCTATTACAATCTGATTTAATGAAAAACTGTAAAAAAAAATCAAAATAAATTCAATAATGGGATTATAAAGGCATTTAAACCGAGTAATAAGGCTTCTCTAGGCATGAGTGACTATAAATGAACTTTTCTTGACAATGGATGGCTTTTGCTCCACGTTTCCCGAGCCAAACAATCAATTACAATATGTTTTAATCAAAAAATGTAAAAACAATTCAAAATAAATTCAATAATGGGATTATAAAGGCATTTAAATCGAGTAATAAGGCTTTTCTAGGCATGAGTGACTATAAATGAACTTTTCTTGACAATGGATGGCTTTTTGCTCCACGTTTCCCGAGGTAAACAATCAATTACAATCTGTTTTAATCAAAAAATGTAAAAATAATTCAAAATAAATTCAATAATGGGATTATAAGGGCATTTAAACCGAGTAATAAGGCTTTTCTAGGCATGAGTGACTATAAATGATCTTTTCTTGACAATGGATGGCTTTCGTTCCATGTTTCCCGAGATAAATAATCTATTACAACCTGTTTTAATCAAAAAATGTAAAAAAAATTCAAAATAAATTCAATAATGGGATTGTAAAGGCATTTAAACCGAGTAATAAGGCTTTTCTAGGCATGAGTGACTATAAATGAACTTTTCTTGACAATGGATGGCTTTTGCTCCACGTTTCCCGAGGCAAACAATCAATTACAATATGTTTTAATCAAAAAATGTAAAAACAATTCAAAATAAATTCAATAATGGGATTATAAAGGCATTTAAATCGAGTAATAAGGCTTTTCCAGGCATGAGTGACTATAAATGAACTTTTCTTGACAATGGATGGCTTTTGCTCCACGTTTCCCGAGGCAAACAATCAATTACAATCTGTTTTAAACAAAAAATGTAAAAACAATTCAAAATAAATTCAATAATGGGATTATAAAGGCATTTAAATCGAGTAATAAGGCTTCTCTAGGCATGAGTGACTATAAATGATCTTTTCTTGGCAATGGATGGCTTTCGTTCCATGTTTCCCGAGATAAACAATCTATTACAACCTGCTTTAATCAAAAAATGTAAAAAAAATTCAAAATAAATTCAATAATGGGATTATAAAAGCATTTAAACCGAGTAATAAGGCTTTTCTAGGCATGAGTGACTATAAATGGTCTTTCTTGACAATGGATGGCTTTCGTTCCATGTTTCCCGAGATAAACAATCTATTACAATCTGTTTTAATCAAAAAATGTAAAAACAATTCAAAATAAATTCAATAATGGGATTATAAGGGCATTTAAACCGAGTAATAAGGCTTTTCTAGGCATGAGTGACTATAAATGATCTTTTCTTGACAATGGATGGCTTTCGTTCCATGTTTCCCAAGATAAACAATCTATTACAATCTGATTTAATGAAAAACTGTAAAAAAAAATCAAAATAAATTCAATAATGGGATTATAAAGGCATTTAAATCGAGTAATAAGGCTTTTCTAGGCATGAGTGACTATAAATGATCTTTTCTTGACAATGGATGGCTTTTGCTCCACGCTTCCCGAGGCAAACAATCAATTACAATATGTTTTAATCAAAAAATGTAAAAACAATTCAAAATAAATTCAATAATGGGATTATAAAGGCATTTAAACCGAGTAATAAGGCTTTTCTAGGCATGAGTGACTATAAATGAACTTTTCTTGACAATGGATGGCTTTTGCTCCACGTTTCTCGAGGCAAACAATCAATTACAATCTGTTTTAATCAAAAAATGTAAAAATAATTCAAAATAAATTCAATAATGGGATTATAAGGGCATTTAAACCGAGTAATAAGGCTTTTCTAGGCATGAGTGACTATAAATGATCTTTTCTCGACAATGGATGGCTTTCGTTCCATGTGTCCCGAGATAAACAATCTATTACAATCTGATTTAATGAAAAACTGTAAAAAAAAATCAAAATAAATTCAATAATGGGATTATAAAGGCATTTAAACCGAGTAATAAGGCTTCTCTAGGCATGAGTGACTGTAAATGAACTTTTCTTGACAATGGATGGCTTTTGCTCCACGCTTCCCGAGGCAAACATTCAATTACAATCTGTTTAATCAAAAAATGTCAAAAAAGTTCCAAATAAATTCAATAATGGGATTATAAAGGCATTTAAACGGAGTAATAAGGCTTCTCTAGGCATGAGTGACTATAAATGAACTTTTCTTGACAATGGATGGCTTTTGCTCCACGTTTCCCGAGGCAAACAATCAATTAAAATATGTTTTAATCAAAAAATGTAAAAACAATTCAAAATAAATTCAATAATGGGATTATAAAGGCATTTAAATCGAGTAATAAGGCTTTTCTAGGCATGAGTGACTATAAATGATCTTTTCTTGACAATGGATGGCTTTCGTTCCATGTTTCCCAAGATAAACAATCTATTACAATCTGATTTAATGAAAAACTGTAAAAAAAAATCAAAATAAATTCAATAATGGGATTATAAAGGCATTTAAACCGAGTAATAAGGCTTCTCTAGGCATGAGTGACTATAAATGAACTTTTCTTGACAATGGATGGCTTTTGCTCCACGTTTCCCGAGCCAAACAATCAATTACAATATGTTTTAATCAAAAAATGTAAAAACAATTCAAAATAAATTCAATAATGGGATTATAAAGGCATTTAAATCGAGTAATAAGGCTTTTCTAGGCATGAGTGACTATAAATGAACTTTTCTTGACAATGGATGGCTTTTTGCTCCACGTTTCCCGAGGTAAACAATCAATTACAATCTGTTTTAATCAACAAATGTAAAAATAATTCAAAATAAATTCAATAATGGGATTATAAGGGCATTTAAACCGAGTAATAAGGCTTTTCTAGGCATGAGTGACTATAAATGATCTTTTCTTGACAATGGATGGCTTTCGTTCCATGTTTCCCGAGATAAATAATCTATTACAACCTGTTTTAATCAAAAAATGTAAAAAAAATTCAAAATAAATTCAATAATGGGATTGTAAAGGCATTTAAACCGAGTAATAAGGCTTTTCTAGGCATGAGTGACTATAAATGAACTTTTCTTGACAATGGATGGCTTTTGCTCCACGTTTCCCGAGGCAAACAATCAATTACAATATGTTTTAATCAAAAAATGTAAAAACAATTCAAAATAAATTCAATAATGGGATTATAAAGGCATTTAAATCGAGTAATAAGGCTTTTCCAGGCATGAGTGACTATAAATGAACTTTTCTTGACAATGGATGGCTTTTGCTCCACGTTTCCCGAGGCAAACAATCAATTACAATCTGTTTTAAACAAAAAATGTAAAAACAATTCAAAATAAATTCAATAATGGGATTATAAAGGCATTTAAATCGAGTAATAAGGCTTCTGTAGGCATGAGTGACTATAAATGATCTTTTCTTGGCAATGGATGGCTTTCGTTCCATGTTTCCCGAGATAAACAATCTATTACAACCTGCTTTAATCAAAAAATGTAAAAAAAATTCAAAATAAATTCAATAATGGGATTATAAAAGCATTTAAACCGAGTAATAAGGCTTTTCTAGGCATGAGTGACTATAAATGGTCTTTCTTGACAATGGATGGCTTTCGTTCCATGTTTCCCGAGATAAACAATCTATTACAATCTGTTTTAATCAAAAAATGTAAAAACAATTCAAAATAAATTCAATAATGGGATTATAAGGGCATTTAAACCGAGTAATAAGGCTTTTCTAGGCATGAGTGACTATAAATGATCTTTTCTTGACAATGGATGGCTTTCGTTCCATGTTTCCCAAGATAAACAATCTATTACAATCTGATTTAATGAAAAACTGTAAAAAAAAATCAAAATAAATTCAATAATGGGATTATAAAGGCATTTAAACCGAGTAATAAGGCTTCTCTAGGCATGAGTGACTATAAATGAACTTTTCTTGACAATGGATGGCTTTTGCTCCACGTTTCCCGAGCCAAACAATCAATTACAATATGTTTTAATCAAAAAATGTAAAAACAATTCAAAATAAATTCAATAATGGGATTATAAAGGCATTTAAATCGAGTAATAAGGCTTTTCTAGGCATGAGTGACTATAAATGAACTTTTCTTGACAATGGATGGCTTTTTGCTCCACGTTTCCCGAGGTAAACAATCAATTACAATCTGTTTTAATCAAAAAATGTAAAAATAATTCAAAATAAATTCAATAATGGGATTATAAGGGCATTTAAACCGAGTAATAAGGCTTTTCTAGGCATGAGTGACTATAAATGATCTTTTCTTGACAATGGATGGCTTTCGTTCCATGTTTCCCGAGATAAATAATCTATTACAACCTGTTTTAATCAAAAAATGTAAAAAAAATTCAAAATAAATTCAATAATGGGATTGTAAAGGCATTTAAACCGAGTAATAAGGCTTTTCTAGGCATGAGTGACTATAAATGAACTTTTCTTGACAATGGATGGCTTTTGCTCCACGTTTCCCGAGGCAAACAATCAATTACAATATGTTTTAATCAAAAAATGTAAAAACAATTCAAAATAAATTCAATAATGGGATTATAAAGGCATTTAAATCGAGTAATAAGGCTTTTCCAGGCATGAGTGACTATAAATGAACTTTTCTTGACAATGGATGGCTTTTGCTCCACGTTTCCCGAGGCAAACAATCAATTACAATCTGTTTTAAACAAAAAATGTAAAAACAATTCAAAATAAATTCAATAATGGGATTATAAAGGCATTTAAATCGAGTAATAAGGCTTCTGTAGGCATGAGTGACTATAAATGATCTTTTCTTGGCAATGGATGGCTTTCGTTCCATGTTTCCCGAGATAAACAATCTATTACAACCTGCTTTAATCAAAAAATGTAAAAAAAATTCAAAATAAATTCAATAATGGGATTATAAAAGCATTTAAACCGAGTAATAAGGCTTTTCTAGGCATGAGTGACTATAAATGGTCTTTCTTGACAATGGATGGCTTTCGTTCCATGTGTCCCGAGATAAACAATCTATTACAATCTGTTTTAATCAAAAACTGTAAAAAAAATCAAAATAAATTCAATAATGGGATTATAAAGGCATTTAAACCGAGTAATAAGGCTTCTCTAGGCATGAGTGACTATAAATGAACTTTTCTTGACAATGGATGGCTTTTGCTGCACGCTTCCCGAGGCAAACAATCAATTACAATATGTTTTAATCAAAAAATGTAAAAACAATTCAAAATAAATTCAATAATGGGATTATAAAGGCATTTAAACCGAGTAATAAGGCTTTTCTAGACATGAGTGACTATAAATGAACTTTTCTTGATAATGGATGGCTTTTGCTCCACGTTTCTCGAGGCAAACAATCAATTACAATCTGTTTTAATCAAAAAATGTAAAAATAATTCAAAATAAATTCAATAATGGGATTATAAGGGCATTTAAACCGAGTTATAAGGCTTTTCTAGGCATGAGTGACTATAAATGAACTTTTCTTGACAATGGATGGCTTTCGCTCTATGTTTCCCGAGGCAAACAATCAATTACAATATGTTTTAATCAAAAAATTTCAAAAAAGTTGAAAATAAATTCAATAATGGGATTATAAAGGCATTTAAACCGAGTAATAAGGCTTTTCTAGGCATGAGTGACTATAAATGATGTTTTCTTGACAATGGATGGCTTTCGTTCCGTGTTTCCCGAGATAAACAATGTATTAGAATCTGTTTTAATAAAAAAATATAAAAATAATTCAAAATAAATTCGATAATGGGATTATAAGGGCATTTAAATCGAGTAATAAGGCTTTTCTAGGCATGAGTGACTATAAATGATCTTTTCTTGACAATGGAAGGCTTTCGTTCCATGTTTCTCGAGATAAACTATCTATTACAATCTGATTTAATGAAAAACTATAAAAAAAATCAAAATAAATTCAATAATGGGATTATAAAGGCATTTAAACCGAGTAATAAGGCTTCTCTAGGCATGAGTGACTGTAAATGAACTTTTCTTGACAATGGATGGCTTTTGCTCCACGCTTCCCGAGGCAAACATTCAATTACAATCTGTTTAATCAAAAAATGTCAAAAAAGTTCCAAATAAATTCAATAATGGGATTATAAAGGCATTTAAACGGAGTAATAAGGCTTCTCTAGGCATGAGTGACTATAAATGAACTTTTCTTGACAATGGATGGCTTTTGCTCCACGTTTCCCGAGGCAAACAATCAATTAAAATATGTTTTAATCAAAAAATGTAAAAACAATTCAAAATAAATTCAATAATGGGATTATAAAGGCATTTAAATCGAGTAATAAGGCTTTTCTAGGCATGAGTGACTATAAATGATCTTTTCTTGACAATGGATGGCTTTCGTTCCATGTTTCCCAAGATAAACAATCTATTACAATCTGATTTAATGAAAAACTGTAAAAAAAAATCAAAATAAATTCAATAATGGGATTATAAAGGCATTTAAACCGAGTAATAAGGCTTCTCTAGGCATGAGTGACTATAAATGAACTTTTCTTGACAATGGATGGCTTTTGCTCCACGTTTCCCGAGCCAAACAATCAATTACAATATGTTTTAATCAAAAAATGTAAAAACAATTCAAAATAAATTCAATAATGGGATTATAAAGGCATTTAAATCGAGTAATAAGGCTTTTCTAGGCATGAGTGACTATAAATGAACTTTTCTTGACAATGGATGGCTTTTTGCTCCACGTTTCCCGAGGTAAACAATCAATTACAATCTGTTTTAATCAAAAAATGTAAAAATAATTCAAAATAAATTCAATAATGGGATTATAAGGGCATTTAAACCGAGTAATAAGGCTTTTCTAGGCATGAGTGACTATAAATGATCTTTTCTTGACAATGGATGGCTTTCGTTCCATGTTTCCCGAGATAAATAATCTATTACAACCTGTTTTAATCAAAAAATGTAAAAAAAATTCAAAATAAATTCAATAATGGGATTGTAAAGGCATTTAAACCGAGTAATAAGGCTTTTCTAGGCATGAGTGACTATAAATGAACTTTTCTTGACAATGGATGGCTTTTGCTCCACGTTTCCCGAGGCAAACAATCAATTACAATATGTTTTAATCAAAAAATGTAAAAACAATTCAAAATAAATTCAATAATGGGATTATAAAGGCATTTAAATCGAGTAATAAGGCTTTTCCAGGCATGAGTGACTATAAATGAACTTTTCTTGACAATGGATGGCTTTTGCTCCACGTTTCCCGAGGCAAACAATCAATTACAATCTGTTTTAAACAAAAAATGTAAAAACAATTCAAAATAAATTCAATAATGGGATTATAAAGGCATTTAAATCGAGTAATAAGGCTTCTGTAGGCATGAGTGACTATAAATGATCTTTTCTTGGCAATGGATGGCTTTCGTTCCATGTTTCCCGAGATAAACAATCTATTACAACCTGCTTTAATCAAAAAATGTAAAAAAAATTCAAAATAAATTCAATAATGGGATTATAAAAGCATTTAAACCGAGTAATAAGGCTTTTCTAGGCATGAGTGACTATAAATGGTCTTTCTTGACAATGGATGGCTTTCGTTCCATGTTTCCCGAGATAAACAATCTATTACAATCTGTTTTAATCAAAAAATGTAAAAACAATTCAAAATAAATTCAATAATGGGATTATAAGGGCATTTAAACCGAGTAATAAGGCTTTTCTAGGCATGAGTGACTATAAATGATCTTTTCTTGACAATGGATGGCTTTCGTTCCATGTTTCCCAAGATAAACAATCTATTACAATCTGATTTAATGAAAAACTGTAAAAAAAAATCAAAATAAATTCAATAATGGGATTATAAAGGCATTTAAACCGAGTAATAAGGCTTCTCTAGGCATGAGTGACTATAAATGAACTTTTCTTGACAATGGATGGCTTTTGCTCCACGTTTCCCGAGCCAAACAATCAATTACAATATGTTTTAATCAAAAAATGTAAAAACAATTCAAAATAAATTCAATAATGGGATTATAAAGGCATTTAAATCGAGTAATAAGGCTTTTCTAGGCATGAGTGACTATAAATGAACTTTTCTTGACAATGGATGGCTTTTTGCTCCACGTTTCCCGAGGTAAACAATCAATTACAATCTGTTTTAATCAAAAAATGTAAAAATAATTCAAAATAAATTCAATAATGGGATTATAAGGGCATTTAAACCGAGTAATAAGGCTTTTCTAGGCATGAGTGACTATAAATGATCTTTTCTTGACAATGGATGGCTTTCGTTCCATGTTTCCCGAGATAAATAATCTATTACAACCTGTTTTAATCAAAAAATGTAAAAAAAATTCAAAATAAATTCAATAATGGGATTGTAAAGGCATTTAAACCGAGTAATAAGGCTTTTCTAGGCATGAGTGACTATAAATGAACTTTTCTTGACAATGGATGGCTTTTGCTCCACGTTTCCCGAGGCAAACAATCAATTACAATATGTTTTAATCAAAAAATGTAAAAACAATTCAAAATAAATTCAATAATGGGATTATAAAGGCATTTAAATCGAGTAATAAGGCTTTTCCAGGCATGAGTGACTATAAATGAACTTTTCTTGACAATGGATGGCTTTTGCTCCACGTTTCCCGAGGCAAACAATCAATTACAATCTGTTTTAAACAAAAAATGTAAAAACAATTCAAAATAAATTCAATAATGGGATTATAAAGGCATTTAAATCGAGTAATAAGGCTTCTGTAGGCATGAGTGACTATAAATGATCTTTTCTTGGCAATGGATGGCTTTCGTTCCATGTTTCCCGAGATAAACAATCTATTACAACCTGCTTTAATCAAAAAATGTAAAAAAAATTCAAAATAAATTCAATAATGGGATTATAAAAGCATTTAAACCGAGTAATAAGGCTTTTCTAGGCATGAGTGACTATAAATGGTCTTTCTTGACAATGGATGGCTTTCGTTCCATGTTTCCCGAGATAAACAATCTATTACAATCTGTTTTAATCAAAAAATGTAAAAACAATTCAAAATAAATTCAATAATGGGATTATAAGGGCATTTAAACCGAGTAATAAGGCTTTTCTAGGCATGAGTGACTATAAATGATCTTTTCTTGACAATGGATGGCTTTCGTTCCATGTTTCCCAAGATAAACAATCTATTACAATCTGATTTAATGAAAAACTGTAAAAAAAAATCAAAATAAATTCAATAATGGGATTATAAAGGCATTTAAACCGAGTAATAAGGCTTCTCTAGGCATGAGTGACTATAAATGAACTTTTCTTGACAATGGATGGCTTTTGCTCCACGTTTCCCGAGCCAAACAATCAATTACAATATGTTTTAATCAAAAAATGTAAAAACAATTCAAAATAAATTCAATAATGGGATTATAAAGGCATTTAAATCGAGTAATAAGGCTTTTCTAGGCATGAGTGACTATAAATGAACTTTTCTTGACAATGGATGGCTTTTTGCTCCACGTTTCCCGAGGTAAACAATCAATTACAATCTGTTTTAATCAAAAAATGTAAAAATAATTCAAAATAAATTCAATAATGGGATTATAAGGGCATTTAAACCGAGTAATAAGGCTTTTCTAGGCATGAGTGACTATAAATGATCTTTTCTTGACAATGGATGGCTTTCGTTCCATGTTTCCCGAGATAAATAATCTATTACAACCTGTTTTAATCAAAAAATGTAAAAAAAATTCAAAATAAATTCAATAATGGGATTGTAAAGGCATTTAAACCGAGTAATAAGGCTTTTCTAGGCATGAGTGACTATAAATGATCTTTTCTTGACAATGGATGGCTTTCGTTCCATGTTTCCCGAGATAAACAATCTATTACAATCTGATTTAATGAAAAACTGTAAAAAAAAATCAAAATAAATTCAATAATGGGATTATAAAGGCATTTAAACCGAGTAATAAGGCTTCTCTAGGCATGAGTGACTATAAATGAACTTTTCTTGACAATGGATGGCTTTTGCTCCACGCTTCCCGAGGCAAACAATCAATTACAATCTGTTTAATCAAAAAATGTCAAAAAAGTTCAAAATAAATTCAATAATGGGATTATAAAGGGATTTAAACCGAGTAATAAGGCTTTTCTAGGCATGAGTGACTATAAATGATGTTTTCTTGACAATGGATGGCTTTCGTTCTATGTTTCCCAAGATAAACAATGTATTAGAATCTGTTTTAATCAACAAATGTAAAAAAACTTCAAAATAAATTCAATAATGGGATTATAAAGGCATTTAAACCGAGTAATATGGCTTTTCTAGGCATGAGTGACTATAAATGAACTTTTCTTGACAATGGATGGCTTTTGCTCCTCGTTTCCCGAGGCAAACAATCAATTACAATATGTTTTAATCAAAAAATGTAAAACCAATTCAAAATAAATTCAATAATGGGATTATAAAGGCATTTAAATCGAGTAATAAGGCTTTTCTAGGCATGAGTGACTATAAATGATCTTTTCTTGACAATGGATGGCTTTCGTTCCATGTTTTCCGAGATAAACAATCTATTACAATCTGATTTAATGAAAAACTGTAAAAAAAAATCAAAATAAATTCAATAATGGGATTATAAAGGCATTTAAACCGAGTAATAAGGCTTCTCTAGGCATGAGTGACTATAAATGAACTTTTCTTGACAAGGGATGGCTTTTGCTCCACGTTTCCCGAGGCAAACAATCAATTACAATATGTTTTAATCAAAAAATGTAAAAACAATTCAAAATAAATTCAATAATGGGATTATAAAGGCATTTAAATCGAGTAATAAGGCTTTTCTAGGCATGAGTGGCTATAAATGAACTTTTCTTGACAATGGATGGCTTTTGCTCCACGTTTCTCGAGGCAAACAATCAATTACAATCTGTTTTAATCAAAAAATGTAAAAATAATTCAAAATAAATTCAATAATGGGATTATAAGGGCATTTAAACCGAGTAATAAGGCTTTTCTAGGCATGAGTGACTATAAATGATCTTTTCTTGACAATGGATGGCTTTCGTTCCATGTGTCCCGAGATAAACAATCTATTACAATCTGTTTTAATCAAAAACTGTAAAAAAAATCAAAATAAATTCAATAATGGGATTATAAAGGCATTTAAACCGAGTAATAAGGCTTCTCTAGGCATGAGTGACTATAAATGAACTTTTCTTGACAATGGATGGCTTTTGCTCCACGCTTCCCGAGGCAAACAATCAATTACAATATGTTTTAATCAAAAAATGTAAAAACAATTCAAAATAAATTCAATAATGGGATTATAAAGGCATTTAAACCGAGTAATAAGGCTTTTCTAGGCATGAGTGACTATAAATGAACTTTTCTTGACAATGGATGGCTTTTGCTCCACGTTTCTCGAGGCAAACAATCAATTACAATCTGTTTTAATCAAAAAATGTAAAAATAATTCAAAATAAATTCAATAATGGGATTATAAGGGCATTTAAACCGAGTTATAAGGCTTTTCTAGGCATGAGTGACTATAAATGAACTTTTCTTGACAATGGATGGCTTTCGCTCTATGATTCCCGAGGCAAACAATCAATTACAATATGTTTTAATCAAAAAATTTCAAAAAAGTTGAAAATAAATTCAATAATGGGATTATAAAGGCATTTAAACCGAGTAATAAGGCTTTTCTAGGCATGAGTGACTATAAATGATGTTTTCTTGACAATGGATGGCTTTCGTTCCATGTTTCCCGAGATAAACAATGTATTAGAATCTGTTTTAATAAAAAAATATAAAAATAATTCAAAATAAATTCGATAATGGGATTATAAGGGCATTTAAATCGAGTAATAAGGCTTTTCTAGGCATGAGTGACTATAAATGATCTTTTCTTGACAATGGAAGGCTTTCGTTCCATGTTTCTCGAGATAAACAATCTATTACAATCTGATTTAATGAAAAACTATAAAAAAAATCAAAATAAATTCAATAATGGGATTATAAAGGCATTTAAACCGAGTAATAAGGCTTCTCTAGGCATGAGTGACTGTAAATGAACTTTTCTTGACAATGGATGGCTTTTGCTCCACGCTTCCCGAGGCAAACATTCAATTACAATCTGTTTAATCAAAAAATGTCAAAAAAGTTCCAAATAAATTCAATAATGGGATTATAAAGGCATTTAAACGGAGTAATAAGGCTTCTCTAGGCATGAGTGACTATAAATGAACTTTTCTTGACAATGGATGGCTTTTGCTCCACGTTTCCCGAGGCAAACAATCAATTAAAATATGTTTTAATCAAAAAATGTAAAAACAATTCAAAATAAATTCAATAATGGGATGATAAAGGCATTTAAATCGAGTAATAAGGCTTTTCTAGGCATGAGTGACTATAAATGATCTTTTCTTGACAATGGATGGCTTTCGTTCCATGTTTCCCAAGATAAACAATCTATTACAATCTGATTTAATGAAAAACTGTAAAAAAAAATCAAAATAAATTCAATAATGGGATTATAAAGGCATTTAAACCGAGTAATAAGGCTTCTCTAGGCATGAGTGACTATAAATGAACTTTTCTTGACAATGGATGGCTTTTGCTCCACGTTTCCCGAGCCAAACAATCAATTACAATATGTTTTAATCAAAAAATGTAAAAACAATTCAAAATAAATTCAATAATGGGATTATAAAGGCATTTAAATCGAGTAATAAGGCTTTTCTAGGCATGAGTGACTATAAATGAACTTTTCTTGACAATGGATGGCTTTTTGCTCCACGTTTCCCGAGGTAAACAATCAATTACAATCTGTTTTAATCAAAAAATGTAAAAATAATTCAAAATAAATTCAATAATGGGATTATAAGGGCATTTAAACCGAGTAATAAGGCTTTTCTAGGCATGAGTGACTATAAATGATCTTTTCTTGACAATGGATGGCTTTCGTTCCATGTTTCCCGAGATAAATAATCTATTACAACCTGTTTTAATCAAAAAATGTAAAAAAAATTCAAAATAAATTCAATAATGGGATTGTAAAGGCATTTAAACCGAGTAATAAGGCTTTTCTAGGCATGAGTGACTATAAATGAACTTTTCTTGACAATGGATGGCTTTTGCTCCACGTTTCCCGAGGCAAACAATCAATTACAATATGTTTTAATCAAAAAATGTAAAAACAATTCAAAATAAATTCAATAATGGGATTATAAAGGCATTTAAATCGAGTAATAAGGCTTTTCCAGGCATGAGTGACTATAAATGAACTTTTCTTGACAATGGATGGCTTTTGCTCCACGTTTCCCGAGGCAAACAATCAATTACAATCTGTTTTAAACAAAAAATGTAAAAACAATTCAAAATAAATTCAATAATGGGATTATAAAGGCATTTAAATCGAGTAATAAGGCTTCTGTAGGCATGAGTGACTATAAATGATCTTTTCTTGGCAATGGATGGCTTTCGTTCCATGTTTCCCGAGATAAACAATCTATTACAACCTGCTTTAATCAAAAAATGTAAAAAAAATTCAAAATAAATTCAATAATGGGATTATAAAAGCATTTAAACCGAGTAATAAGGCTTTTCTAGGCATGAGTGACTATAAATGGTCTTTCTTGACAATGGATGGCTTTCGTTCCATGTGTCCCGAGATAAACAATCTATTACAATCTGTTTTAATCAAAAACTGTAAAAAAAATCAAAATAAATTCAATAATGGGATTATAAAGGCATTTAAACCGAGTAATAAGGCTTCTCTAGGCATGAGTGACTATAAATGAACTTTTCTTGACAATGGATGGCTTTTGCTCCACGCTTCCCGAGGCAAACAATCAATTACAATATGTTTTAATCAAAAAATGTAAAAACAATTCAAAATAAATTCAATAATGGGATTATAAAGGCATTTAAACCGAGTAATAAGGCTTTTCTAGACATGAGTGACTATAAATGAACTTTTCTTGACAATGGATGGCTTTTGCTCCACGTTTCTCGAGGCAAACAATCAATTACACTCTGTTTTAATCAAAAAATGTAAAAATAATTCAAAATAAATTCAATAATGGGATTATAAGGGCATTTAAACCGAGTTATAAGGCTTTTCTAGGCATGAGTGACTATAAATGAACTTTTCTTGACAATGGATGGCTTTCGCTCTATGTTTCCCGAGGCAAACAATCAATTACAATATGTTTTAATCAAAAAATTTCAAAAAAGTTGAAAATAAATTCAATAATGGGATTATAAAGGCATTTAAACCGAGTAATAAGGCTTTTCTAGGCATGAGTGACTATAAATGATGTTTTCTTGACAATGGATGGCTTTCGTTCCGTGTTTCCCGAGATAAACAATGTATTAGAATCTGTTTTAATAAAAAAATATAAAAATAATTCAAAATAAATTCGATAATGGGATTATAAGGGCATTTAAATCGAGTAATAAGGCTTTTCTAGGCATGAGTGACTATAAATGATCTTTTCTTGACAATGGAAGGCTTTCGTTCCATGTTTCTCGAGATAAACTATCTATTACAATCTGATTTAATGAAAAACTATAAAAAAAATCAAAATAAATTCAATAATGGGATTATAAAGGCATTTAAACCGAGTAATAAGGCTTCTCTAGGCATGAGTGACTGTAAATGAACTTTTCTTGACAATGGATGGCTTTTGCTCCACGCTTCCCGAGGCAAACATTCAATTACAATCTGTTTAATCAAAAAATGTCAAAAAAGTTCCAAATAAATTCAATAATGGGATTATAAAGGCATTTAAACGGAGTAATAAGGCTTCTCTAGGCATGAGTGACTATAAATGAACTTTTCTTGACAATGGATGGCTTTTGCTCCATGTTTCCCGAGGCAAACAATCAATTAAAATATGTTTTAATCAAAAAATGTAAAAACAATTCAAAATAAATTCAATAATGGGATTATAAAGGCATTTAAATCGAGTAATAAGGCTTTTCTAGGCATGAGTGACTATAAATGATCTTTTCTTGACAATGGATGGCTTTCGTTCCATGTTTCCCAAGATAAACAATCTATTACAATCTGATTTAATGAAAAACTGTAAAAAAAAATCAAAATAAATTCAATAATGGGATTATAAAGGCATTTAAACCGAGTAATAAGGCTTCTCTAGGCATGAGTGACTATAAATGAACTTTTCTTGACAATGGATGGCTTTTGCTCCACGTTTCCCGAGCCAAACAATCAATTACAATATGTTTTAATCAAAAAATGTAAAAACAATTCAAAATAAATTCAATAATGGGATTATAAAGGCATTTAAATCGAGTAATAAGGCTTTTCTACGCATGAGTGACTATAAATGAACTTTTCTTGACAATGGATGGCTTTTTGCTCCACGTTTCCCGAGGTAAACAATCAATTACAATCTGTTTTAATCAAAAAATGTAAAAATAATTCAAAATAAATTCAATAATGGGATTATAAGGGCATTTAAACCGAGTAATAAGGCTTTTCTAGGCATGAGTGACTATAAATGATCTTTTCTTGACAATGGATGGCTTTCGTTCCATGTTTCCCGAGATAAATAATCTATTACAACCTGTTTTAATCAAAAAATGTAAAAAAAATTCAAAATAAATTCAATAATGGGATTGTAAAGGCATTTAAACCGAGTAATAAGGCTTTTCTAGGCATGAGTGACTATAAATGAACTTTTCTTGACAATGGATGGCTTTTGCTCCACGTTTCCCGAGGCAAACAATCAATTACAATATGTTTTAATCAAAAAATGTAAAAACAATTCAAAATAAATTCAATAATGGGATTATAAAGGCATTTAAATCGAGTAATAAGGCTTTTCCAGGCATGAGTGACTATAAATGAACTTTTCTTGACAATGGATGGCTTTTTCTCCACGTTTCCCGAGGCAAACAATCAATTACAATCTGTTTTAAACAAAAAATGTAAAAACAATTCAAAATAAATTCAATAATGGGATTATAAAGGCATTTAAATCGAGTAATAAGGCTTCTGTAGGCATGAGTGACTATAAATGATCTTTTCTTGGCAATGGATGGCTTTCGTTCCATGTTTCCCGAGATAAACAATCTATTACAACCTGCTTTAATCAAAAAATGTAAAAAAAATTCAAAATAAATTCAATAATGGGATTATAAAAGCATTTAAACCGAGTAATAAGGCTTTTCTAGGCATGAGTGACTATAAATGGTCTTTCTTGACAATGGATGGCTTTCGTTCCATGTGTCCCGAGATAAACAATCTATTACAATCTGTTTTAATCAAAAACTGTAAAAAAAATCAAAATAAATTCAATAATGGGATTATAAAGGCATTTAAACCGAGTAATAAGGCTTCTCTAGGCATGAGTGACTATAAATGAACTTTTCTTGACAATGGATGGCTTTTGCTCCACGCTTCCCGAGGAAAACAATCAATTACAATATGTTTTAATCAAAAAATGTAAAAACAATTCAAAATAAATTCAATAATGGGATTATAAAGGCATTTAAACCGAGTAATAAGGCTTTTCTAGGCATGAGTGACTATAAATGAACTTTTCTTGACAATGGATGGCTTTTGCTCCACGTTTCTCGAGGCAAACAATCAATTACAATCTGTTTTAATCAAAAAATGTAAAAATAATTCAAAATAAATTCAATAATGGGATTATAAGGGCATTTAAACCGAGTTATAAGGCTTTTCTAGGCATGAGTGACTATAAATGAACTTTTCTTGACAATGGATGGCTTTCGCTCTATGTTTCCCGAGGCAAACAATCAATTACAATATGTTTTAATCAAAAAATTTCAAAAAAGTTGAAAATAAATTCAATAATGGGATTATAAAGGCATTTAAACCGAGTAATAAGGCTTTTCTAGGCATGAGTGACTATAAATGATGTTTTCTTGACAATGGATGGCTTTCGTTCCATGTTTCCCGAGATAAACAATGTATTAGAATCTGTTTTAATAAAAAAATATAAAAATAATTCAAAATAAATTCGATAATGGGATTATAAGGGCATTTAAATCGAGTAATAAGGCTTTTCTAGGCATGAGTGACTATAAATGATCTTTTCTTGACAATGGAAGGCTTTCGTTCCATGTTTCTCGAGATAAACAATCTATTACAATCTGATTTAATGAAAAACTATAAAAAAAATCAAAATAAATTCAATAATGGGATTATAAAGGCATTTAAACCGAGTAATAAGGCTTCTCTAGGCATGAGTGACTGTAAATGAACTTTTCTTGACAATGGATGGCTTTTGCTCCACGCTTCCCGAGGCAAACATTCAATTACAATCTGTTTAATCAAAAAATGTCAAAAAAGTTCCAAATAAATTCAATAATGGGATTATAAAGGCATTTAAACGGAGTAATAAGGCTTCTCTAGGCATGAGTGACTATAAATGAACTTTTCTTGACAATGGATGGCTTTTGCTCCACGTTTCCCGAGGCAAACAATCAATTAAAATATGTTTTAATCAAAAAATGTAAAAACAATTCAAAATAAATTCAATAATGGGATTATAAAGGCATTTAAATCGAGTAATAAGGCTTTTCTAGGCATGAGTGACTATAAATGATCTTTTCTTGACAATGGATGGCTTTCGTTCCATGTTTCCCAAGATAAACAATCTATTACAATCTGATTTAATGAAAAACTGTAAAAAAAAATCAAAATAAATTCAATAATGGGATTATAAAGGCATTTAAACCGAGTAATAAGGCTTCTCTAGGCATGAGTGACTATAAATGAACTTTTCTTGACAATGGATGACTTTTGCTCCACGTTTCCCGAGGCAAACAATCAATTACAATATGTTTTAATCAAAAAATGTAAAAACAATCAAAATAAATTCAATAATGGGATTATAAAGGCATTTAAATCGAGTAATAAGGCTTTTCCAGGCATGAGTGACTATAAATGAACTTTTCTTGACAATGGATGGCTTTTGCTCCACGTTTCCCGAGGCAAACAATCAATTACAATCTGTTTTAAACAAAAAATGTAAAAACAATTCAAAATAAATTCAATAATGGGATTATAAAGGCATTTAAATCGAGTAATAAGGCTTCTGTAGGCATGAGTGACTATAAATGATCTTTTCTTGGCAATGGATGGCTTTCGTTCCATGTTTCCCGAGATAAACAATCTATTACAACCTGCTTTAATCAAAAAATGTAAAAAAAATTCAAAATAAATTCAATAATGGGATTATAAAAGCATTTAAACCGAGTAATAAGGCTTTTCTAGGCATGAGTGACTATAAATGGTCTTTCTTGACAATGGATGGCTTTCGTTCCATGTGTCCCGAGATAAACAATCTATTACAATCTGTTTTAATCAAAAACTGTAAAAAAAATCAAAATAAATTCAATAATGGGATTATAAAGGCATTTAAACCGAGTAATAAGGCTTCTCTAGGCATGAGTGACTATAAATGAACTTTTCTTGACAATGGATGGCTTTTGCTCCACGCTTCCCGAGGCAAACAATCAATTACAATATGTTTTAATCAAAAAATGTAAAAACAATTCAAAATAAATTCAATAATGGGATTATAAAGGCATTTAAACCGAGTAATAAGGCTTTTCTAGGCATGAGTGACTATAAATGAACTTTTCTTGACAATGGATGGCTTTTGCTCCACGTTTCTCGAGGCAAACAATCAATTACAATCTGTTTTAATCAAAAAATGTAAAAATAATTCAAAATAAATTCAATAATGGGATTATAAGGGCATTTAAACCGAGTTATAAGGCTTTTCTAGGCATGAGTGACTATAAATGAACTTTTCTTGACAATGGATGGCTTTCGCTCTATGTTTCCCGAGGCAAACAATCAATTACAATATGTTTTAATCAAAAAATTTCAAAAAAGTTGAAAATAAATTCAATAATGGGATTATAAAGGCATTTAAACCGAGTAATAAGGCTTTTCTAGGCATGAGTGACTATAAATGATGTTTTCTTGACAATGGATGGCTTTCGTTCCATGTTTCCCGAGATAAACAATCTATTACAACCTGCTTTAATCAAAAAATGTAAAAAAAATTCAAAATAAATTCAATAATTGGATTATAAAAGCATTTAAACCGAGTAATAAGGCTTTTCTAGGCATGAGTGACTATAAATGGTCTTTCTTGACAATGGATGGCTTTCGTTCCATGTTTCCCGAGATAAACAATCTATTACAATCTGTTTTAATCAAAAAATGTAAAAACAATTCAAAATAAATTCAATAATGGGATTATAAGGGCATTTAAACCGAGTAATAAGGCTTTTCTAGGCATGAGTGACTATAAATGATCTTTTCTTGACAATGGATGGCTTTCGTTCCATGTTTCCCAAGATAAACAATCTATTACAATCTGATTTAATGAAAAACTGTAAAAAAAAATCAAAATAAATTCAATAATGGGATTATAAAGGCATTTAAACCGAGTAATAAGGCTTCTCTAGGCATGAGTGACTATAAATGAACTTTTCTTGACAATGGATGGCTTTTGCTCCACGTTTCCCGAGCCAAACAATCAATTACAATATGTTTTAATCAAAAAATGTAAAAACAATTCAAAATAAATTCAATAATGGGATTATAAAGGCATTTAAATCGAGTAATAAGGCTTTTCTAGGCATGAGTGACTATAAATGAACTTTTCTTGACAATGGATGGCTTTTGCTCCACGTTTCCCGAGGCAAACAATCAATTACAAAATGTTTTAATCAAAAAATGTAAAAACAATTCAAAATAAATTCAATAATGGGATTATAAAGGCATTTAAATCGAGTAATAAGGCTTTTCTAGGCATGAGTTACTATAAATGAACTTTTCTTGACAATGGATGGCTTTTGCTCCACGTTTCCCGAGGCAAACAATCAATTACAATATGTTTTAATCAAAAAATGTAAAAACAATTCAAAATAAATTCAATAATGGGATTATAAAGGCATTTAAACCGAGTAATAAGGCTTTTCTAGGCATGAGTGACTATAAATGATGTTTTCTTGACAATGGATGGCTTTCGTTCCATGTTTCCCGAGATAAACAATCTATTATAATCTGTTTTAATCAAAAAATGTAAAAAAAATTCAAAATAAATTCAATAATGGGATTATAAAAGCATTTAAACCGAGTAATAAGGCTTTTCTAGGCATGAGTGACTATAAATGAACTTTTCTTGACAATGGATGGCTTTCGCTCTATGTTTCCCGAGGCAAACAATCAATTACAATATGTTTTAATCAAAAAATTTCAAAAAAGTTCAAAATAAATTCAATAATGGGATTATAAAGGCATTTAAACCGAGTAATAAGGCTTTTCTAGGCATGAGTGACTATAAATGATGTTTTCTTGACAATGGATGGCTTTCGTTCCATGTTTCCCGAGATAAACAATGTATTAGAATCTGTTTTAATAAAAAAATGTAAAAATAATTCAAAATAAATTCGATAATGGGATTATAAGGGCATTTAAATCGAGTAATAAGGCTTTTCTAGGCATGAGTGACTATAAATGATCTTTTCTTGACAATGGATGGCTTTCGTTCCATGTTTCTCGAGATAAACAGTCTATTACAATCTGATTTAATGAAAAACTATAAAAAAAATCAAAATAAATTCAATAATGGGATTATAAAGGCATTTAAACCGAGTAATAAGGCTTCTCTAGGCATGAGTGACTGTAAATGAACTTTTCTTGACAATGGATGGCTTTTGCTCCACGCTTCCCGAGGCAAACATTCAATTACAATCTGTTTAATCAAAAAATGTCAAAAAAGTTCAAAATAAATTCAATAATGGGATTATAAAGGCATTTAAACGGAGTAATAAGGCTTCCCTAGGCATGAGTGACTATAAATGAACTTTTCTTGACAATGGATGGCTTTTGCTCCACGTTTCCCGAGGCAAACAATCAATTAAAATATGTTTTAATCAAAAAATGTAAAAACAATTCAAAATAAATTCAATAATGGGATTATAAAGGCATTTAAATCGAGTAATAAGGCTTTTCTAGGCATGAGTGACTATAAATGATCTTTTCTTGACAATGGATGGCTTTCGTTCCATGTTTCCCAAGATAAACAATCTATTACAATCTGATTTAATGAAAAACTGTAAAAAAAAATCAAAATAAATTCAATAATGGGATTATAAAGGCATTTAAACCGAGTAATAAGGCTTCTCTAGGCATGAGTGACTATAAATGAACTTTTCTTGACAATGGATGGCTTTTGCTCCACGTTTCCCGAGCCAAACAATCAATTACAATATGTTTTAATCAAAAAATGTAAAAACAATTCAAAATAAATTCAATAATGGGATTATAAAGGCATTTAAATCGAGTAATAAGGCTTTTCTAGGCATGAGTGACTATAAATGAACTTTTCTTGACAATGGATGGCTTTTTGCTCCACGTTTCCCGAGGTAAACAATCAATTACAATCTGTTTTAATCAAAAAATGAAAAAATAATTCAAAATAAATTCAATAATGGGATTATAAGGGCATTTAAACCGAGTAATAAGGCTTTTCTAGGCATGAGTGACTATAAATGATCTTTTCTTGACAATGGATGGCTTTCGTTCCATGTTTCCCGAGATAAATAATCTATTACAACCTGTTTTAATCAAAAAATGTAAAAAAAATTCAAAATAAATTCAATAATGGGATTGTAAAGGCATTTAAACCGAGTAATAAGGCTTTTCTAGGCATGAGTGACTATAAATGAACTTTTCTTGACAATGGATGGCTTTTGCTCCACGTTTCCCGAGGCAAACAATCAATTACAATATGTTTTAATCAAAAAATGTAAAAACAATTCAAAATAAATTCAATAATGGGATTATAAAGGCATTTAAATCGAGTAATAAGGCTTTTCCAGGCATGAGTGACTATAAATGAACTTTTCTTGACAATGGATGGCTTTTGCTCCACGTTTCCCGAGGCAAACAATCAATTACAATCTGTTTTAAACAAAAAATGTAAAAACAATTCAAAATAAATTCAATAATGGGATTATAAAGGCATTTAAATCGAGTAATAAGGCTTCTGTAGGCATGAGTGACTATAAATGATCTTTTCTTGGAATGGATGGCTTTCGTTCCATGTTTCCCGAGATAAACAATCTATTACAACCTGCTTTAATCAAAAAATGTAAAAAAAATTCAAAATAAATTCAATAATGGGATTATAAAAGCATTTAAACCGAGTAATAAGGCTTTTCTAGGCATGAGTGACTATAAATGGTCTTTCTTGACAATGGATGGCTTTCGTTCCATGTGTCCCGAGATAAACAATCTATTACAATCTGTTTTAATCAAAAACTGTAAAAAAAATCAAAATAAATTCAATAATGGGATTATAAAGGCATTTAAACCGAGTAATAAGGCTTCTCTAGGCATGAGTGACTATAAATGAACTTTTCTTGACAATGGATGGCTTTTGCTCCACGCTTCCCGAGGCAAACAATCAATTACAATATGTTTTAATCAAAAAATGTAAAAACAATTCAAAATAAATTCAATAATGGGATTGTAAAGGCATTTAAACCGAGTAATAAGGCTTTTCTAGGCATGAGTGACTATAAATGAACTTTTCTTGACAATGGATGGCTTTTGCTCCACGTTTCTCGAGGCAAACAATCAATTACAATATGTTTTAATCAAAAAATGTAAAAACAATTCAAAATAAATTCAATAATGGGATTATAAAGGCATTTAAATCGAGTAATAAGGCTTTTCTAGGCATGAGTGACTATAAATGATCTTTTCTTGACAATGGATGGCTTTCGTTCCATGTTTCCCAAGATAAACAATCTATTACAATCTGATTTAATGAAAAACTGTAAAAAAAAATCAAAATAAATTCAATAATGGGATTATAAAGGCATTTAAACCGAGTAATAAGGCTTCTCTAGGCATGAGTGACTATAAATGAACTTTTCTTGACAATGGATGGCTTTTGCTCCACGTTTCCCGAGCCAAACAATCAATTACAATATGTTTTAATCAAAAAATGTAAAAACAATTCAAAATAAATTCAATAATGGGATTATAAAGGCATTTAAATCGAGTAATAAGGCTTTTCTAGGCATGAGTGACTATAAATGAACTTTTCTTGACAATGGATGGCTTTTGCTCCACGTTTCCCGAGGCAAACAATCAATTACAAAATGTTTTAATCAAAAAATGTAAAAACAATTCAAAATAAATTCAATAATGGGATTATAAAGGCATTTAAATCGAGTAATAAGGCTTTTCTAGGCATGAGTGACTATAAATGAACTTTTCTTGACAATGGATGGCTTTTGCTCCACGTTTCCCGAGGCAAACAGTCAATTACAATATGTTTTAATCAAAAAATGTAAAAACAATTCAAAATAAATTCAATAATGGGATTATAAAGGCATTTAAACCGAGTAATAAGGCTTTTCTAGGCATGAGTGACTATAAATGATGTTTTCTTGACAATGGATGGCTTTCGTTCCATGTTTCCCGAGATAAACAATCTATTATAATCTGTTTTAATCAAAAAATGTAAAAAAAATTCAAAATAAATTCAATAATGGGATTATAAAAGCATTTAAACCGAGTAATAAGGCTTTTCTAGGCATGAGTGACTATAAATGAACTTTTCTTGACAATGGATGGCTTTCGCTCTATGTTTCCCGAGGCAAACAATCAATTACAATATGTTTTAATCAAAAAATTTCAAAAAAGTTCAAAATAAATTCAATAATGGGATTATAAAGGCATTTAAACCGAGTAATAAGGCTTTTCTAGGCATGAGTGACTATAAATGATGTTTTCTTGACAATGGATGGCTTTCGTTCCATGTTTCCCGAGATAAACAATGTATTAGAATCTGTTTTAATAAAAAAATGTAAAAATAATTCAAAATAAATTCGATAATGGGATTATAAGGGCATTTAAATCGAGTAATAAGGCTTTTCTAGGCATGAGTGACTATAAATGATCTTTTCTTGACAATGGATGGCTTTCGTTCCATGTTTCTCGAGATAAACAGTCTATTACAATCTGATTTAATGAAAAACTATAAAAAAAATCAAAATAAATTCAATAATGGGATTATAAAGGCATTTAAACCGAGTAATAAGGCTTCTCTAGGCATGAGTGACTGTAAATGAACTTTTCTTGACAATGGATGGCTTTTGCTCCACGCTTCCCGAGGCAAACATTCAATTACAATCTGTTTAATCAAAAAATGTCAAAAAAGTTCAAAATAAATTCAATAATGGGATTATAAAGGCATTTAAACGGAGTAATAAGGCTTCCCTAGGCATGAGTGACTATAAATGAACTTTTCTTGACAATGGATGGCTTTTGCTCCACGTTTCCCGAGGCAAACAATCAATTAAAATATGTTTTAATCAAAAAATGTAAAAACAATTCAAAATAAATTCAATAATGGGATTATAAAGGCATTTAAATCGAGTAATAAGGCTTTTCTAGGCATGAGTGACTATAAATGAACTTTTCTTGACAATGGATGGCTTTTTGCTCCACGTTTCCCGAGGTAAACAATCAATTACAATCTGTTTTAATCAAAAAATGTAAAAATAATTCAAAATAAATTCAATAATGGGATTATAAGGGCATTTAAACCGAGTAATAAGGCTTTTCTAGGCATGAGTGACTATAAATGATCTTTTCTTGACAATGGATGGCTTTCGTTCCATGTTTCCCGAGATAAATAATCTATTACAACCTGTTTTAATCAAAAAATGTAAAAAAAATTCAAAATAAATTCAATAATGGGATTGTAAAGGCATTTAAACCGAGTAATAAGGCTTTTCTAGGCATGAGTGACTATAAATGAACTTTTCTTGACAATGGATGGCTTTTGCTCCACGTTTCCCGAGGCAAACAATCAATTACAATATGTTTTAATCAAAAAATGTAAAAACAATTCAAAATAAATTCAATAATGGGATTATAAAGGCATTTAAATCGAGTAATAAGGCTTTTCCAGGCATGAGTGACTATAAATGAACTTTTCTTGACAATGGATGGCTTTTGCTCCACGTTTCCCGAGGCAAACAATCAATTACAATCTGTTTTAAACAAAAAATGTAAAAACAATTCAAAATAAATTCAATAATGGGATTATAAAGGCATTTAAATCGAGTAATAAGGCTTCTGTAGGCATGAGTGACTATAAATGATCTTTTCTTGGCAATGGATGGCTTTCGTTCCATGTTTCCCGAGATAAACAATCTATTACAACCTGCTTTAATCAAAAAATGTAAAAAAAATTCAAAATAAATTCAATAATGGGATTATAAAAGCATTTAAACCGAGTAATAAGGCTTTTCTAGGCATGAGTGACTATAAATGGTCTTTCTTGACAATGGATGGCTTTCGTTCCATGTGTCCCGAGATAAACAATCTATTACAATCTGTTTTAATCAAAAACTGTAAAAAAAATCAAAATAAATTCAATAATGGGATTATAAAGGCATTTAAACCGAGTAATAAGGCTTCTCTAGGCATGAGTGACTATAAATGAACTTTTCTTGACAATGGATGGCTTTTGCTCCACGCTTCCCGAGGCAAACAATCAATTACAATATGTTTTAATCAAAAAATGTAAAAACAATTCAAAATAAATTCAATAATGGGATTATAAAGGCATTTAAACCGAGTAATAAGGCTTTTCTAGACATGAGTGACTATAAATGAACTTTTCTTGACAATGGATGGCTTTTGCTCCACGTTTCTCGAGGCAAACAATCAATTACAATCTGTTTTAATCAAAAAATGTAAAAATAATTCAAAATAAATTCAATAATGGGATTATAAGGGCATTTAAACCGAGTTATAAGGCTTTTCTAGGCATGAGTGACTATAAATGAACTTTTCTTGACAATGGATGGCTTTCGCTCTATGTTTCCCGAGGCAAACAATCAATTACAATATGTTTTAATCAAAAAATTTCAAAAAAGTTGAAAATAAATTCAATAATGGGATTATAAAGGCATTTAAACCGAGTAATAAGGCTTTTCTAGGCATGAGTGACTATAAATGATGTTTTCTTGACAATGGATGGCTTTCGTTCCATGTTTCCCGAGATAAACAATGTATTAGAATCTGTTTTAATAAAAAAATATAAAAATAATTCAAAATAAATTCGATAATGGGATTATAAGGGCATTTAAATCGAGTAATAAGGCTTTTCTAGGCATGAGTGACTATAAATGATCTTTTCTTGACAATGGAAGGCTTTCGTTCCATGTTTCTCGAGATAAACAATCTATTACAATCTGATTTAATGAAAAACTATAAAAAAAATCAAAATAAATTCAATAATGGGATTATAAAGGCATTTAAACCGAGTAATAAGGCTTCTCTAGGCATGAGTGACTGTAAATGAACTTTTCTTGACAATGGATGGCTTTTGCTCCTTATTTCCCGAGGTAAACAATCAATTACAATATGTTTTAATCAAAAAATGTAAAAACAATTCAAAATAAATTAAATAATGGGATTATAAAGGCATTTAAACCGAGTAATAAGGCTTCTGTAGGCATGAGTGACTATAAATGAACTTTTCTTGACAATGGATGGCTTTTGCTCCACGTTTCCCGAGGCAAACAATCAATTAAAATATGTTTTAATCAAAAAATGTAAAAACAATTCAAAATAAATTCAATAATGGGATTATAAAGGCATTTAAATCGAGTAATAAGGCTTTTCTAGGCATGAGTGACTATAAATGATCTTTTCTTGACAATGGATGGCTTTCGTTCCATGTTTCCCAAGATAAACAATCTATTACAATCTGATTTAATGAAAAACTGTAAAAAAAAATCAAAATAAATTCAATAATGGGATTATAAAGGCATTTAAACCGAGTAATAAGGCTTCTCTAGGCATGAGTGACTATAAATGAACTTTTCTTGACAATGGATGGCTTTTGCTCCACGTTTCCCGAGCCAAACAATCAATTACAATATGTTTTAATCAAAAAATGTAAAAACAATTCAAAATAAATTCAATAATGGGATTATAAAGGCATTTAAATCGAGTAATAAGGCTTTTCTAGGCATGAGTGACTATAAATGAACTTTTCTTGACAATGGATGGCTTTTTGCTCCACGTTTCCCGAGGTAAACAATCAATTACAATCTGTTTTAATCAAAAAATGTAAAAATAATTCAAAATAAATTCAATAATGGGATTATAAGGGCATTTAAACCGAGTAATAAGGCTTTTCTAGGCATGAGTGACTATAAATGATCTTTTCTTGACAATGGATGGCTTTCGTTCCATGTTTCCCGAGATAAATAATCTATTACAACCTGTTTTAATCAAAAAATGTAAAAAAAATTCAAAATAAATTCAATAATGGGATTGTAAAGGCATTTAAACCGAGTAATAAGGCTTTTCTAGGCATGAGTGACTATAAATGAACTTTTCTTGACAATGGATGGCTTTTGCTCCACGTTTCCCGAGGCAAACAATCAATTACAATATGTTTTAATCAAAAAATGTAAAAACAATTCAAAATAAATTCAATAATGGGATTATAAAGGCATTTAAATCGAGTAATAAGGCTTTTCCAGGCATGAGTGACTATAAATGAACTTTTCTTGACAATGGATGGCTTTTGCTCCACGTTTCCCGAGGCAAACAATCAATTACAATCTGTTTTAAACAAAAAATGTAAAAACAATTCAAAATAAATTCAATAATGGGATTATAAAGGCATTTAAATCGAGTAATAAGGCTTCTGTAGGCATGAGTGACTATAAATGATCTTTTCTTGGCAATGGATGGCTTTCGTTCCATGTTTCCCGAGATAAACAATCTATTACAACCTGCTTTAATCAAAAAATGTAAAAAAAATTCAAAATAAATTCAATAATGGGATTATAAAAGCATTTAAACCGAGTAATAAGGCTTTTCTAGGCATGAGTGACTATAAATGGTCTTTCTTGACAATGGATGGCTTTCGTTCCATGTTTCCCGAGATAAACAATCTATTACAATCTGTTTTAATCAAAAAATGTAAAAACAATTCAAAATAAATTCAATAATGGGATTATAAAGGCATTTAAATCGAGTAATAAGGCTTTTCTAGGCATGAGTGACTATAAACGAACTTTTCTTGACAATGGATGGCTTTTGCTCCACGTTTCCCGAGGCAAACAATCAATTACAATATGTTTTAATCAAAAAATGTAAAAACAATTCAAAATAAATTCAATAATGGGATTATAAAGGCATTTAAATCGAGTAATAAGGCTTTTCTAGGCATGAGTGACTATAAATGAACTTTTCTTGACAATGGATGGCTTTTGCTCCACGTTTCCCAAGGCAAACAATCAATTACAATATGTTTTAATCAAAAAATGTAAAAACAATTCAAAATAAATTCAATAATGGGATTATAAAGGCATTTAAACCGAGTAATAAGGCTTTTCTAGGCATGAGTGACTATAAATGATGTTTTCTTGACAATGGATGGCTTTCGTTCCATGTTTCCCGAGATAAACAATCTATTATAATCTGTTTTAATCAAAAAATGTAAAAAAAAATTCAAAATAAATTCAATAATGGGATTATAAAAGCATTTAAACCGAGTAATAAGGCTTTTCTAGGCATGAGTGACTATAAATGAACTTTTCTTGACAATGGATGGCTTTCGCTCTATGTTTCCCGAGGCAAACAATCAATTACAATATGTTTTAATCAAAAAATGTAAAAACAATTCAAAATAAATTCAATAATGGGATTATAAAGGCATTTAAATCGAGTAATAAGGCTTTTCTAGGCATGAGTGACTATAAATGAACTTTTCTTGACAATGGATGGCTTTTGCTCCACGTTTCCCGAGCCAAACAATCAATTACAATATGTTTTAATCAAAAAATGTAAAAACAATTCAAAATAAATTCAATAATGGGATTATAAAGGCATTTAAATCGAGTAATAAGGCTTTTCCAGGCATGAGTGACTATAAATGAACTTTTCTTGACAATGGATGGCTTTTGCTCCACGTTTCCCGAGGCAAACAATCAATTACAATCTGTTTTAAACAAAAAATGTAAAAACAATTCAAAATAAATTCAATAATGGGATTATAAAGGCATTTAAATCGAGTAATAAGGCTTCTGTAGGCATGAGTGACTATAAATGATCTTTTCTTGGCAATGGATGGCTTTCGTTCCATGTTTCCCGAGATAAACAATCTATTACAACCTGCTTTAATCAAAAAATGTAAAAAAAATTCAAAATAAATTCAATAATGGGATTATAAAAGCATTTAAACCGAGTAATAAGGCTTTTCTAGGCATGAGTGACTATAAATGGTCTTTCTTGACAATGGATGGCTTTCGTTCCATGTGTCCCGAGATAAACAATCTATTACAATCTGTTTTAATCAAAAACTGTAAAAAAAATCAAAATAAATTCAATAATGGGATTATAAAGGCATTTAAACCGAGTAATAAGGCTTCTCTAGGCATGAGTGACTATAAATGAACTTTTTTTGACAATGGATGGCTTTTGCTCCACGCTTCCCGAGGCAAACAATCAATTACAATATGTTTTAATCAAAAAATGTAAAAACAATTCAAAATAAATTCAATAATGGGATTATAAAGGCATTTAAACCGAGTAATAAGGCTTTTCTAGGCATGAGTGACTATAAATGAACTTTTCTTGACAATGGATGGCTTTTGCTCCACGTTTCTCGAGGCAAACAATCAATTACAATCTGTTTTAATCAAAAAATGTAAAAATAATTCAAAATAAATTCAATAATGGGATTATAAGGGCATTTAAACCGAGTTATAAGGCTTTTCTAGGCATGAGTGACTATAAATGAACTTTTCTTGACAATGGATGGCTTTCGCTCTATGTTTCCCGAGGCAAACAATCAATTACAATATGTTTTAATCAAAAAATTTCAAAAAAGTTGAAAATAAATTCAATAATGGGATTATAAAGGCATTTAAACCGAGTAATAAGGCTTTTCTAGGCATGAGTGACTATAAATGAACTTTTCTTGACAATGGATGGCTTTCGCTCTATGTTTCCCGAGGCAAACAATCAATTACAATATGTTTTAATCAAAAAATTTCAAAAAAGTTGAAAATAAATTCAATAATGGGATTATAAAGGCATTTAAACCGAGTAATAAGGCTTTTCTAGGCATGAGTGACTATAAATGATGTTTTCTTGACAATGGATGGCTTTCGTTCCATGTTTCCCGAGATAAACAATGTATTAGAATCTGTTTTAATAAAAAAATATAAAAATAATTCAAAAAAAATTCGATAATGGGATTATAAGGGCATTTAAATCGAGTAATAAGGCTTTTCTAGGCATGAGTGACTATAAATGATCTTTTCTTGACAATGGAAGGCTTTCGTTCCATGTTTCTCGAGATAAACAATCTATTACAATCTGATTTAATGAAAAACTATAAAAAAAATCAAAATAAATTCAATAATGGGATTATAAAGGTATTTAAACCGAGTAATAAGGCTTCTCTAGGCATGAGTGACTGTAAATGAACTTTTCTTGACAATGGATGGCTTTTGCTCCTTATTTCCCGAGGTAAACAATCAATTACAATCTGTTTTAATCAAAAAATGTAAAAACAATTCAAAATAAATTAAATAATGGGATTATAAAGGCATTTAAACCGAGTAATAAGGCTTCTGTAGGCATGAGTGACTATAAATGAACTTTTCTTAACAATGGATGGCTTTTGCTCCACGTTTCCCGAGGCAAACAATCAATTAAAATATGTTTTAATCAAAAAATGTAAAAACAATTCAAAATAAATTCAATAATGGGATTATAAAGGCATTTAAATCGAGTAATAAGGCTTTTCTAGGCATGAGTGACTATAAATGATCTTTTCTTGACAATGGATGGCTTTCGTTCCATGTTTCCCAAGATAAACAATCTATTACAATCTGATTTAATGAAAAACTGTAAAAAAAAATCAAAATAAATTCAATAATGGGATTATAAAGGCATTTAAACCGAGTAATAAGGCTTCTCTAGGCATGAGTGACTATAAATGAACTTTTCTTGACAATGGATGGCTTTTGCTCCACGTTTCCCGAGCCAAACAATCAATTACAATATGTTTTAATCAAAAAATGTAAAAACAATTCAAAATAAATTCAATAATGGGATTATAAAGGCATTTAAATCGAGTAATAAGGCTTTTCTAGGCATGAGTGACTATAAATGAACTTTTCTTGACAATGGATGGCTTTTTGCTCCACGTTTCCCGAGGTAAACAATCAATTACAATCTGTTTTAATCAAAAAATGTAAAAATAATTCAAAATAAATTCAATAATGGGATTATAAGGGCATTTAAACCGAGTAATAAGGCTTTTCTAGGCATGAGTGACTATAAATGATCTTTTCTTGACAATGGATGGCTTTCGTTCCATGTTTCCCGAGATAAATAATCTATTACAACCTGTTTTAATCAAAAAATGTAAAAAAAATTCAAAATAAATTCAATAATGGGATTATAAAGGCATTTAAATCGAGTAATAAGGCTTTTCTAGGCATGAGTGACTATAAATGAACTTTTCTTGACAATGGATGGCTTTTTGCTCCACGTTTCCCGAGGTAAACAATCAATTACAATCTGTTTTAATCAAAAAATGAAAAAATAATTCAAAATAAATTCAATAATGGGATTATAAGGGCATTTAAACCGAGTAATAAGGCTTTTCTAGGCATGAGTGACTATAAATGATCTTTTCTTGACAATGGATGGCTTTCGTTCCATGTTTCCCGAGATAAATAATCTATTACAACCTGTTTTAATCAAAAAATGTAAAAAAAATTCAAAATAAATTCAATAATGGGATTGTAAAGGCATTTAAACCGAGTAATAAGGCTTTTCTAGGCATGAGTGACTATAAATGAACTTTTCTTGACAATGGATGGCTTTTGCTCCACGTTTCCCGAGGTAAACAATCAATTACAATATGTTTTAATCAAAAAATGTAAAAACAATTCAAAATAAATTCAATAATGGGATTATAAAGGCATTTAAATCGAGTAATAAGGCTTTTCCAGGCATGAGTGACTATAAATGAACTTTTCTTGACAATGGATGGCTTTTGCTCCACGTTTCCCGAGGCAAACAATCAATTACAATCTGTTTTAAACAAAAAATGTAAAAACAATTCAAAATAAATTCAATAATGGGATTATAAAGGCATTTAAATCGAGTAATAAGGCTTCTGTAGGCATGAGTGACTATAAATGATCTTTTCTTGGCAATGGATGGCTTTCGTTCCATGTTTCCCGAGATAAACAATCTATTACAACCTGCTTTAATCAAAAAATGTAAAAACAATTCAAAATAAATTCAATAATGGGATTATAAAGGCATTTAAATCGAGTAATAAGGCTTTTCTAGGCATGAGTGACTATAAATGATCTTTTCTTGACAATGGATGGCTTTCGTTCCATGTTTCCCAAGATAAACAATCTATTACAATCTGATTTAATGAAAAACTGTAAAAAAAAATCAAAATAAATTCAATAATGGGATTATAAAGGCATTTAAACCGAGTAATAAGGCTTCTCTAGGCATGAGTAACTATAAATGAACTTTTCTTGACAATGGATGGCTTTTGCTCCACGTTTCCCGAGCCAAACAATCAATTACAATATGTTTTAATCAAAAAATGTAAAAACAATTCAAAATAAATTCAATAATGGGATTATAAAGGCATTTAAATCGAGTAATAAGGCTTTTCTAGGCATGAGTGACTATAAATGAACTTTTCTTGACAATGGATGGCTTTTTGCTCCACGTTTCCCGAGGTAAACAATCAATTACAATCTGTTTTAATCAAAAAATGTAAAAATAATTCAAAATAAATTCAATAATGGGATTATAAGGGCATTTAAACCGAGTAATAAGGCTTTTCTAGGCATGAGTGACTATAAATGAACTTTTCTTGACAATGGATGGCTTTTGCTCCACGTTTCCCGAGGCAAACAATCAATTACAATATGTTTTAATCAAAAAATGTAAAAACAATTCAAAATAAATTCAATAATGGGATTATAAAGGCATTTAAATCGAGTAATAAGGCTTTTCCAGGCATGAGTGACTATAAATGAACTTTTCTTGACAATGGATGGCTTTTGCTCCACGTTTCCCGAGGCAAACAATCAATTACAATCTGTTTTAAACAAAAAATGTAAAAACAATTCAAAATAAATTCAATAATGGGATTATAAAGGCATTTAAATCGAGTAATAAGGCTTTTCCAGGCATGAGTGACTATAAATGAACTTTTCTTGACAATGGATGGCTTTTGCTCCACGTTTCCCGAGGCAAACAATCAATTACAATCTGTTTTAAACAAAAAATGTAAAAACAATTCAAAATAAATTCAATAATGGGATTATAAAGGCATTTAAATCGAGTAATAAGGCTTCTGTAGGCATGAGTGACTATAAATGATCTTTTCTTGGCAATGGATGGCTTTCGTTCCATGTTTCCCGAGATAAACAATCTATTACAACCTGCTTTAATCAAAAAATGTAAAAAAAATTCAAAATAAATTCAATAATGGGATTATAAAAGCATTTAAACCGAGTAATAAGGCTTTTCTAGGCATGAGTGACTATAAATGGTCTTTCTTGACAATGGATGGCTTTCGTTCCATGTTTCCCGAGATAAACAATCTATTACAATCTGTTTTAATCAAAAAATGTAAAAACAATTCAAAATAAATTCAATAATGGGATTATAAAGGCATTTAAATCGAGTAATAAGGCTTTTCTAGGCATGAGTGACTATAAATGAACTTTTCTTGACAATGGATGGCTTTTGCTCCACGTTTCCCGAGGCAAACAATCAATTACAATATGTTTTAATCAAAAAATGTAAAAACAATTCAAAATAAATTCAATAATGGGATTATAAAGGCATTTAAATCGAGTAATAAGGCTTTTCTAGGCATGAGTGACTATAAATGAACTTTTCTTGACAATGGATGGCTTTTGCTCCACGTTTCCCAAGGCAAACAATCAATTACAATATGTTTTAATCAAAAAATGTAAAAACAATTCAAAATAAATTCAATAATGGGATTATAAAGGCATTTAAACCGAGTAATAAGGCTTTTCTAGGCATGAGTGACTATAAATGATGTTTTCTTGACAATGGATGGCTTTCGTTCCATGTTTCCCGAGATAAACAATCTATTATAATCTGTTTTAATCAAAAAATGTAAAAAAAATTCAAAATAAATTCAATAATGGGATTATAAAAGCATTTAAACCGAGTAATAAGGCTTTTCTAGGCATGAGTGACTATAAATGAACTTTTCTTGACAATGGATGGCTTTCGCTCTATGTTTCCCGAGGCAAACAATCAATTACAATATGTTTTAATCAAAAAATGTAAAAACAATTCAAAATAAATTCAATAATGGGATTATAAAGGCATTTAAATCGAGTAATAAGGCTTTTCTAGGCATGAGTGACTATAAATGAACTTTTCTTGACAATGGATGGCTTTTGCTCCACGTTTCCCGAGGCAAACAATCAATTACAATATGTTTTAATCAAAAAATGTAAAAACAATTCAAAATAAATTCAATAATGGGATTATAAAGGCATTTAAATCGAGTAATAAGGCTTTTCCAGGCATGAGTGACTATAAATGAACTTTTCTTGACAATGGATGGCTTTTGCTCCACGTTTCCCGAGGCAAACAATCAATTACAATCTGTTTTAAACAAAAAATGTAAAAACAATTCAAAATAAATTCAATAATGGGATTATAAAGGCATTTAAATCGAGTAATAAGGCTTCTGTAGGCATGAGTGACTATAAATGATCTTTTCTTGGCAATGGATGGCTTTCGTTCCATGTTTCCCGAGATAAACAATCTATTACAACCTGCTTTAATCAAAAAATGTAAAAACAATTCAAAATAAATTCAATAATGGGATTATAAAAGCATTTAAACCGAGTAATAAGGCTTTTCTAGGCATGAGTGACTATAAATGGTCTTTCTTGACAATGGATGGCTTTCGTTCCATGTTTCCCGAGATAAACAATCTATTACAATCTGTTTTAATCAAAAAATGTAAAAACAATTCAAAATAAATTCAATAATGGGATTATAAGGGCATTTAAACCGAGTAATAAGGCTTTTCTAGGCATGAGTGACTATAAATGATCTTTTCTTGACAATGGATGGCTTTCGTTCCATGTTTCCCAAGATAAACAATCTATTACAATCTGATTTAATGAAAAACTGTAAAAAAAAATCAAAATAAATTCAATAATGGGATTATAAAGGCATTTAAACCGAGTAATAAGGCTTCTCTAGGCATGAGTGACTATAAATGAACTTTTCTTGACAATGGATGGCTTTTGCTCCACGTTTCCCGAGCCAAACAATCAATTACAATATGTTTTAATCAAAAAATGTAAAAACAATTCAAAATAAATTCAATAATGGGATTATAAAGGCATTTAAATCGAGTAATAAGGCTTTTCTAGGCATGAGTGACTATAAATGAACTTTTCTTGACAATGGATGGCTTTTTGCTCCACGTTTCCCGAGGTAAACAATCAATTACAATCTGTTTTAATCAAAAAATGTAAAAATAATTCAAAATAAATTCAATAATGGGATTATAAGGGCATTTAAACCGAGTAATAAGGCTTTTCTAGGCATGAGTGACTATAAATGAACTTTTCTTGACAATGGATGGCTTTTGCTCCACGTTTCCCGAGGCAAACAATCAATTACAATATGTTTTAATCAAAAAATGTAAAAACAATTCAAAATAAATTCAATAATGGGATTATAAAGGCATTTAAATCGAGTAATAAGGCTTTTCCAGGCATGAGTGACTATAAATGAACTTTTCTTGACAATGGATGGCTTTTGCTCCACGTTTCCCGAGGCAAACAATCAATTACAATCTGTTTTAAACAAAAAATGTAAAAACAATTCAAAATAAATTCAATAATGGGATTATAAAGGCATTTAAATCGAGTAATAAGGCTTTTCCAGGCATGAGTGACTATAAATGAACTTTTCTTGACAATGGATGGCTTTTGCTCCACGTTTCCCGAGGCAAACAATCAATTACAAAATGTTTTAATCAAAAAATGTAAAAACAATTCAAAATAAATTCAATAATGGGATTATAAAGGCATTTAAATCGAGTAATAAGGCTTTTCTAGGCATGAGTTACTATAAATGAACTTTTCTTGACAATGGATGGCTTTTGCTCCACGTTTCCCGAGGCAAACAATCAATTACAATATGTTTTAATCAAAAAATGTAAAAACAATTCAAAATAAATTCAATAATGGGATTATAAAGGCATTTAAACCGAGTAATAAGGCTTTTCTAGGCATGAGTGACTATAAATGAACTTTTCTTGACAATGGATGGCTTTCGCTCTATGTTTCCCGAGGCAAACAATCAATTACAATATGTTTTAATCAAAAAATTTCAAAAAAGTTGAAAATAAATTCAATAATGGGATTATAAAGGCATTTAAACCGAGTAATAAGGCTTTTCTAGGCATGAGTGACTATAAATGATGTTTTCTTGACAATGGATGGCTTTCGTTCCATGTTTCCCGAGATAAACAATCTATTACAACCTGCTTTAATCAAAAAATGTAAAAAAAATTCAAAATAAATTCAATAATTGGATTATAAAAGCATTTAAACCGAGTAATAAGGCTTTTCTAGGCATGAGTGACTATAAATGGTCTTTCTTGACAATGGATGGCTTTCGTTCCATGTTTCCCGAGATAAACAATCTATTACAATCTGTTTTAATCAAAAAATGTAAAAACAATTCAAAATAAATTCAATAATGGGATTATAAGGGCATTTAAACCGAGTAATAAGGCTTTTCTAGGCATGAGTGACTATAAATGATCTTTTCTTGACAATGGATGGCTTTCGTTCCATGTTTCCCAAGATAAACAATCTATTACAATCTGATTTAATGAAAAACTGTAAAAAAAAATCAAAATAAATTCAATAATGGGATTATAAAGGCATTTAAACCGAGTAATAAGGCTTCTCTAGGCATGAGTGACTATAAATGAACTTTTCTTGACAATGGATGGCTTTTGCTCCACGTTTCCCGAGCCAAACAATCAATTACAATATGTTTTAATCAAAAAATGTAAAAACAATTCAAAATAAATTCAATAATGGGATTATAAAGGCATTTAAATCGAGTAATAAGGCTTTTCTAGGCATGAGTGACTATAAATGAACTTTTCTTGACAATGGATGGCTTTTGCTCCACGTTTCCCGAGGCAAACAATCAATTACAAAATGTTTTAATCAAAAAATGTAAAAACAATTCAAAATAAATTCAATAATGGGATTATAAAGGCATTTAAATCGAGTAATAAGGCTTTTCTAGGCATGAGTTACTATAAATGAACTTTTCTTGACAATGGATGGCTTTTGCTCCACGTTTCCCGAGGCAAACAATCAATTACAATATGTTTTAATCAAAAAATGTAAAAACAATTCAAAATAAATTCAATAATGGGATTATAAAGGCATTTAAACCGAGTAATAAGGCTTTTCTAGGCATGAGTGACTATAAATGATGTTTTCTTGACAATGGATGGCTTTCGTTCCATGTTTCCCGAGATAAACAATCTATTATAATCTGTTTTAATCAAAAAATGTAAAAAAAATTCAAAATAAATTCAATAATGGGATTATAAAAGCATTTAAACCGAGTAATAAGGCTTTTCTAGGCATGAGTGACTATAAATGAACTTTTCTTGACAATGGATGGCTTTCGCTCTATGTTTCCCGAGGCAAACAATCAATTACAATATGTTTTAATCAAAAAATTTCAAAAAAGTTCAAAATAAATTCAATAATGGGATTATAAAGGCATTTAAACCGAGTAATAAGGCTTTTCTAGGCATGAGTGACTATAAATGATGTTTTCTTGACAATGGATGGCTTTCGTTCCATGTTTCCCGAGATAAACAATGTATTAGAATCTGTTTTAATAAAAAAATGTAAAAATAATTCAAAATAAATTCGATAATGGGATTATAAGGGCATTTAAATCGAGTAATAAGGCTTTTCTAGGCATGAGTGACTATAAATGATCTTTTCTTGACAATGGATGGCTTTCGTTCCATGTTTCTCGAGATAAACAGTCTATTACAATCTGATTTAATGAAAAACTATAAAAAAAATCAAAATAAATTCAATAATGGGATTATAAAGGCATTTAAACCGAGTAATAAGGCTTCTCTAGGCATGAGTGACTGTAAATGAACTTTTCTTGACAATGGATGGCTTTTGCTCCACGCTTCCCGAGGCAAACATTCAATTACAATCTGTTTAATCAAAAAATGTCAAAAAAGTTCAAAATAAATTCAATAATGGGATTATAAAGGCATTTAAACGGAGTAATAAGGCTTCCCTAGGCATGAGTGACTATAAATGAACTTTTCTTGACAATGGATGGCTTTTGCTCCACGTTTCCCGAGGCAAACAATCAATTAAAATATGTTTTAATCAAAAAATGTAAAAACAATTCAAAATAAATTCAATAATGGGATTATAAAGGCATTTAAATCGAGTAATAAGGCTTTTCTAGGCATGAGTGACTATAAATGATCTTTTCTTGACAATGGATGGCTTTCGTTCCATGTTTCCCAAGATAAACAATCTATTACAATCTGATTTAATGAAAAACTGTAAAAAAAAATCAAAATAAATTCAATAATGGGATTATAAAGGCATTTAAACCGAGTAATAAGGCTTCTCTAGGCATGAGTGACTATAAATGAACTTTTCTTGACAATGGATGGCTTTTGCTCCACGTTTCCCGAGCCAAACAATCAATTACAATATGTTTTAATCAAAAAATGTAAAAACAATTCAAAATAAATTCAATAATGGGATTATAAAGGCATTTAAATCGAGTAATAAGGCTTTTCTAGGCATGAGTGACTATAAATGAACTTTTCTTGACAATGGATGGCTTTTTGCTCCACGTTTCCCGAGGTAAACAATCAATTACAATCTGTTTTAATCAAAAAATGAAAAAATAATTCAAAATAAATTCAATAATGGGATTATAAGGGCATTTAAACCGAGTAATAAGGCTTTTCTAGGCATGAGTGACTATAAATGATCTTTTCTTGACAATGGATGGCTTTCGTTCCATGTTTCCCGAGATAAATAATCTATTACAACCTGTTTTAATCAAAAAATGTAAAAAAAATTCAAAATAAATTCAATAATGGGATTGTAAAGGCATTTAAACCGAGTAATAAGGCTTTTCTAGGCATGAGTGACTATAAATGAACTTTTCTTGACAATGGATGGCTTTTGCTCCACGTTTCCCGAGGCAAACAATCAATTACAATATGTTTTAATCAAAAAATGTAAAAACAATTCAAAATAAATTCAATAATGGGATTATAAAGGCATTTAAATCGAGTAATAAGGCTTTTCCAGGCATGAGTGACTATAAATGAACTTTTCTTGACAATGGATGGCTTTTGCTCCACGTTTCCCGAGGCAAACAATCAATTACAATCTGTTTTAAACAAAAAATGTAAAAACAATTCAAAATAAATTCAATAATGGGATTATAAAGGCATTTAAATCGAGTAATAAGGCTTCTGTAGGCATGAGTGACTATAAATGATCTTTTCTTGGAATGGATGGCTTTCGTTCCATGTTTCCCGAGATAAACAATCTATTACAACCTGCTTTAATCAAAAAATGTAAAAAAAATTCAAAATAAATTCAATAATGGGATTATAAAAGCATTTAAACCGAGTAATAAGGCTTTTCTAGGCATGAGTGACTATAAATGGTCTTTCTTGACAATGGATGGCTTTCGTTCCATGTGTCCCGAGATAAACAATCTATTACAATCTGTTTTAATCAAAAACTGTAAAAAAAATCAAAATAAATTCAATAATGGGATTATAAAGGCATTTAAACCGAGTAATAAGGCTTCTCTAGGCATGAGTGACTATAAATGAACTTTTCTTGACAATGGATGGCTTTTGCTCCACGCTTCCCGAGGCAAACAATCAATTACAATATGTTTTAATCAAAAAATGTAAAAACAATTCAAAATAAATTCAATAATGGGATTGTAAAGGCATTTAAACCGAGTAATAAGGCTTTTCTAGGCATGAGTGACTATAAATGAACTTTTCTTGACAATGGATGGCTTTTGCTCCACGTTTCTCGAGGCAAACAATCAATTACAATATGTTTTAATCAAAAAATGTAAAAACAATTCAAAATAAATTCAATAATGGGATTATAAAGGCATTTAAATCGAGTAATAAGGCTTTTCTAGGCATGAGTGACTATAAATGATCTTTTCTTGACAATGGATGGCTTTCGTTCCATGTTTCCCAAGATAAACAATCTATTACAATCTGATTTAATGAAAAACTGTAAAAAAAAATCAAAATAAATTCAATAATGGGATTATAAAGGCATTTAAACCGAGTAATAAGGCTTCTCTAGGCATGAGTGACTATAAATGAACTTTTCTTGACAATGGATGGCTTTTGCTCCACGTTTCCCGAGCCAAACAATCAATTACAATATGTTTTAATCAAAAAATGTAAAAACAATTCAAAATAAATTCAATAATGGGATTATAAAGGCATTTAAATCGAGTAATAAGGCTTTTCTAGGCATGAGTGACTATAAATGAACTTTTCTTGACAATGGATGGCTTTTGCTCCACGTTTCCCGAGGCAAACAATCAATTACAAAATGTTTTAATCAAAAAATGTAAAAACAATTCAAAATAAATTCAATAATGGGATTATAAAGGCATTTAAATCGAGTAATAAGGCTTTTCTAGGCATGAGTGACTATAAATGAACTTTTCTTGACAATGGATGGCTTTTGCTCCACGTTTCCCGAGGCAAACAGTCAATTACAATATGTTTTAATCAAAAAATGTAAAAACAATTCAAAATAAATTCAATAATGGGATTATAAAGGCATTTAAACCGAGTAATAAGGCTTTTCTAGGCATGAGTGACTATAAATGATGTTTTCTTGACAATGGATGGCTTTCGTTCCATGTTTCCCGAGATAAACAATCTATTATAATCTGTTTTAATCAAAAAATGTAAAAAAAATTCAAAATAAATTCAATAATGGGATTATAAAAGCATTTAAACCGAGTAATAAGGCTTTTCTAGGCATGAGTGACTATAAATGAACTTTTCTTGACAATGGATGGCTTTCGCTCTATGTTTCCCGAGGCAAACAATCAATTACAATATGTTTTAATCAAAAAATTTCAAAAAAGTTCAAAATAAATTCAATAATGGGATTATAAAGGCATTTAAACCGAGTAATAAGGCTTTTCTAGGCATGAGTGACTATAAATGATGTTTTCTTGACAATGGATGGCTTTCGTTCCATGTTTCCCGAGATAAACAATGTATTAGAATCTGTTTTAATAAAAAAATGTAAAAATAATTCAAAATAAATTCGATAATGGGATTATAAGGGCATTTAAATCGAGTAATAAGGCTTTTCTAGGCATGAGTGACTATAAATGATCTTTTCTTGACAATGGATGGCTTTCGTTCCATGTTTCTCGAGATAAACAGTCTATTACAATCTGATTTAATGAAAAACTATAAAAAAAATCAAAATAAATTCAATAATGGGATTATAAAGGCATTTAAACCGAGTAATAAGGCTTCTCTAGGCATGAGTGACTGTAAATGAACTTTTCTTGACAATGGATGGCTTTTGCTCCACGCTTCCCGAGGCAAACATTCAATTACAATCTGTTTAATCAAAAAATGTCAAAAAAGTTCAAAATAAATTCAATAATGGGATTATAAAGGCATTTAAACGGAGTAATAAGGCTTCCCTAGGCATGAGTGACTATAAATGAACTTTTCTTGACAATGGATGGCTTTTGCTCCACGTTTCCCGAGGCAAACAATCAATTAAAATATGTTTTAATCAAAAAATGTAAAAACAATTCAAAATAAATTCAATAATGGGATTATAAAGGCATTTAAATCGAGTAATAAGGCTTTTCTAGGCATGAGTGACTATAAATGAACTTTTCTTGACAATGGATGGCTTTTTGCTCCACGTTTCCCGAGGTAAACAATCAATTACAATCTGTTTTAATCAAAAAATGTAAAAATAATTCAAAATAAATTCAATAATGGGATTATAAGGGCATTTAAACCGAGTAATAAGGCTTTTCTAGGCATGAGTGACTATAAATGATCTTTTCTTGACAATGGATGGCTTTCGTTCCATGTTTCCCGAGATAAATAATCTATTACAACCTGTTTTAATCAAAAAATGTAAAAAAAATTCAAAATAAATTCAATAATGGGATTGTAAAGGCATTTAAACCGAGTAATAAGGCTTTTCTAGGCATGAGTGACTATAAATGAACTTTTCTTGACAATGGATGGCTTTTGCTCCACGTTTCCCGAGGCAAACAATCAATTACAATATGTTTTAATCAAAAAATGTAAAAACAATTCAAAATAAATTCAATAATGGGATTATAAAGGCATTTAAATCGAGTAATAAGGCTTTTCCAGGCATGAGTGACTATAAATGAACTTTTCTTGACAATGGATGGCTTTTGCTCCACGTTTCCCGAGGCAAACAATCAATTACAATCTGTTTTAAACAAAAAATGTAAAAACAATTCAAAATAAATTCAATAATGGGATTATAAAGGCATTTAAATCGAGTAATAAGGCTTCTGTAGGCATGAGTGACTATAAATGATCTTTTCTTGGCAATGGATGGCTTTCGTTCCATGTTTCCCGAGATAAACAATCTATTACAACCTGCTTTAATCAAAAAATGTAAAAAAAATTCAAAATAAATTCAATAATGGGATTATAAAAGCATTTAAACCGAGTAATAAGGCTTTTCTAGGCATGAGTGACTATAAATGGTCTTTCTTGACAATGGATGGCTTTCGTTCCATGTGTCCCGAGATAAACAATCTATTACAATCTGTTTTAATCAAAAACTGTAAAAAAAATCAAAATAAATTCAATAATGGGATTATAAAGGCATTTAAACCGAGTAATAAGGCTTCTCTAGGCATGAGTGACTATAAATGAACTTTTCTTGACAATGGATGGCTTTTGCTCCACGCTTCCCGAGGCAAACAATCAATTACAATATGTTTTAATCAAAAAATGTAAAAACAATTCAAAATAAATTCAATAATGGGATTATAAAGGCATTTAAACCGAGTAATAAGGCTTTTCTAGACATGAGTGACTATAAATGAACTTTTCTTGACAATGGATGGCTTTTGCTCCACGTTTCTCGAGGCAAACAATCAATTACAATCTGTTTTAATCAAAAAATGTAAAAATAATTCAAAATAAATTCAATAATGGGATTATAAGGGCATTTAAACCGAGTTATAAGGCTTTTCTAGGCATGAGTGACTATAAATGAACTTTTCTTGACAATGGATGGCTTTCGCTCTATGTTTCCCGAGGCAAACAATCAATTACAATATGTTTTAATCAAAAAATTTCAAAAAAGTTGAAAATAAATTCAATAATGGGATTATAAAGGCATTTAAACCGAGTAATAAGGCTTTTCTAGGCATGAGTGACTATAAATGATGTTTTCTTGACAATGGATGGCTTTCGTTCCATGTTTCCCGAGATAAACAATGTATTAGAATCTGTTTTAATAAAAAAATATAAAAATAATTCAAAATAAATTCGATAATGGGATTATAAGGGCATTTAAATCGAGTAATAAGGCTTTTCTAGGCATGAGTGACTATAAATGATCTTTTCTTGACAATGGAAGGCTTTCGTTCCATGTTTCTCGAGATAAACAATCTATTACAATCTGATTTAATGAAAAACTATAAAAAAAATCAAAATAAATTCAATAATGGGATTATAAAGGCATTTAAACCGAGTAATAAGGCTTCTCTAGGCATGAGTGACTGTAAATGAACTTTTCTTGACAATGGATGGCTTTTGCTCCACGCTTCCCGAGGCAAACATTCAATTACAATCTGTTTAATCAAAAAATGTCAAAAAAGTTCCAAATAAATTCAATAATGGGATTATAAAGGCATTTAAACGGAGTAATAAGGCTTCTCTAGGCATGAGTGACTATAAATGAACTTTTCTTGACAATGGATGGCTTTTGCTCCACGTTTCCCGAGGCAAACAATCAATTAAAATATGTTTTAATCAAAAAATGTAAAAACAATTCAAAATAAATTCAATAATGGGATGATAAAGGCATTTAAATCGAGTAATAAGGCTTTTCTAGGCATGAGTGACTATAAATGATCTTTTCTTGACAATGGATGGCTTTCGTTCCATGTTTCCCAAGATAAACAATCTATTACAATCTGATTTAATGAAAAACTGTAAAAAAAATCAAAATAAATTCAATAATGGGATTATAAAGGCATTTAAACCGAGTAATAAGGCTTCTCTAGGCATGAGTGACTATAAATGAACTTTTCTTGACAATGGATGGCTTTTGCTCCACGTTTCCCGAGCCAAACAATCAATTACAATATGTTTTAATCAAAAAATGTAAAAACAATTCAAAATAAATTCAATAATGGGATTATAAAGGCATTTAAATCGAGTAATAAGGCTTTTCTAGGCATGAGTGACTATAAATGAACTTTTCTTGACAATGGATGGCTTTTTGCTCCACGTTTCCCGAGGTAAACAATCAATTACAATCTGTTTTAATCAAAAAATGTAAAAATAATTCAAAATAAATTCAATAATGGGATTATAAGGGCATTTAAACCGAGTAATAAGGCTTTTCTAGGCATGAGTGACTATAAATGATCTTTTCTTGACAATGGATGGCTTTCGTTCCATGTTTCCCGAGATAAATAATCTATTACAACCTGTTTTAATCAAAAAATGTAAAAAAAATTCAAAATAAATTCAATAATGGGATTGTAAAGGCATTTAAACCGAGTAATAAGGCTTTTCTAGGCATGAGTGACTATAAATGAACTTTTCTTGACAATGGATGGCTTTTGCTCCACGTTTCCCGAGGCAAACAATCAATTACAATATGTTTTAATCAAAAAATGTAAAAACAATTCAAAATAAATTCAATAATGGGATTATAAAGGCATTTAAATCGAGTAATAAGGCTTTTCCAGGCATGAGTGACTATAAATGAACTTTTCTTGACAATGGATGGCTTTTGCTCCACGTTTCCCGAGGCAAACAATCAATTACAATCTGTTTTAAACAAAAAATGTAAAAACAATTCAAAATAAATTCAATAATGGGATTATAAAGGCATTTAAATCGAGTAATAAGGCTTCTGTAGGCATGAGTGACTATAAATGATCTTTTCTTGGCAATGGATGGCTTTCGTTCCATGTTTCCCGAGATAAACAATCTATTACAACCTGCTTTAATCAAAAAATGTAAAAAAAATTCAAAATAAATTCAATAATGGGATTATAAAAGCATTTAAACCGAGTAATAAGGCTTTTCTAGGCATGAGTGACTATAAATGGTCTTTCTTGACAATGGATGGCTTTCGTTCCATGTGTCCCGAGATAAACAATCTATTACAATCTGTTTTAATCAAAAACTGTAAAAAAAATCAAAATAAATTCAATAATGGGATTATAAAGGCATTTAAACCGAGTAATAAGGCTTCTCTAGGCATGAGTGACTATAAATGAACTTTTCTTGACAATGGATGGCTTTTGCTCCACGCTTCCCGAGGCAAACAATCAATTACAATATGTTTTAATCAAAAAATGTAAAAACAATTCAAAATAAATTCAATAATGGGATTATAAAGGCATTTAAACCGAGTAATAAGGCTTTTCTAGACATGAGTGACTATAAATGAACTTTTCTTGACAATGGATGGCTTTTGCTCCACGTTTCTCGAGGCAAACAATCAATTACAATCTGTTTTAATCAAAAAATGTAAAAATAATTCAAAATAAATTCAATAATGGGATTATAAGGGCATTTAAACCGAGTTATAAGGCTTTTCTAGGCATGAGTGACTATAAATGAACTTTTCTTGACAATGGATGGCTTTCGCTCTATGTTTCCCGAGGCAAACAATCAATTACAATATGTTTTAATCAAAAAATTTCAAAAAAGTTGAAAATAAATTCAATAATGGGATTATAAAGGCATTTAAACCGAGTAATAAGGCTTTTCTAGGCATGAGTGACTATAAATGATGTTTTCTTGACAATGGATGGCTTTCGTTCCATGTTTCCCGAGATAAACAATGTATTAGAATCTGTTTTAATAAAAAAATATAAAAATAATTCAAAAAAAATTCGATAATGGGATTATAAGGGCATTTAAATCGAGTAATAAGGCTTTTCTAGGCATGAGTGACTATAAATGATCTTTTCTTGACAATGGAAGGCTTTCGTTCCATGTTTCTCGAGATAAACAATCTATTACAATCTGATTTAATGAAAAACTATAAAAAAAATCAAAATAAATTCAATAATGGGATTATAAAGGCATTTAAACCGAGTAATAAGGCTTCTCTAGGCATGAGTGACTGTAAATGAACTTTTCTTGACAATGGATGGCTTTTGCTCCTTATTTCCCGAGGTAAACAATCAATTACAATCTGTTTTAATCAAAAAATGTAAAAACAATTCAAAATAAATTAAATAATGGGATTATAAAGGCATTTAAACCGAGTAATAAGGCTTCTGTAGGCATGAGTGACTATAAATGAACTTTTCTTGACAATGGATGGCTTTTGCTCCACGTTTCCCGAGGCAAACAATCAATTAAAATATGTTTTAATCAAAAAATGTAAAAACAATTCAAAATAAATTCAATAATGGGATTATAAAGGCATTTAAATCGAGTAATAAGGCTTTTCTAGGCATGAGTGACTATAAATGATCTTTTCTTGACAATGGATGGCTTTCGTTCCATGTTTCCCAAGATAAACAATCTATTACAATCTGATTTAATGAAAAACTGTAAAAAAAAATCAAAATAAATTCAATAATGGGATTATAAAGGCATTTAAACCGAGTAATAAGGCTTCTCTAGGCATGAGTGACTATAAATGAACTTTTCTTGACAATGGATGGCTTTTGCTCCACGTTTCCCGAGCCAAACAATCAATTACAATATGTTTTAATCAAAAAATGTAAAAACAATTCAAAATAAATTCAATAATGGGATTATAAAGGCATTTAAATCGAGTAATAAGGCTTTTCTAGGCATGAGTGACTATAAATGAACTTTTCTTGACAATGGATGGCTTTTTGCTCCACGTTTCCCGAGGTAAACAATCAATTACAATCTGTTTTAATCAAAAAATGTAAAAATAATTCAAAATAAATTCAATAATGGGATTATAAGGGCATTTAAACCGAGTAATAAGGCTTTTCTAGGCATGAGTGACTATAAATGATCTTTTCTTGACAATGGATGGCTTTCGTTCCATGTTTCCCGAGATAAATAATCTATTACAACCTGTTTTAATCAAAAAATGTAAAAAAAATTCAAAATAAATTCAATAATGGGATTGTAAAGGCATTTAAACCGAGTAATAAGGCTTTTCTAGGCATGAGTGACTATAAATGAACTTTTCTTGACAATGGATGGCTTTTGCTCCACGTTTCCCGAGGCAAACAATCAATTACAATATGTTTTAATCAAAAAATGTAAAAACAATTCAAAATAAATTCAATAATGGGATTATAAAGGCATTTAAATCGAGTAATAAGGCTTTTCCAGGCATGAGTGACTATAAATGAACTTTTCTTGACAATGGATGGCTTTTGCTCCACGTTTCCCGAGGCAAACAATCAATTACAATCTGTTTTAAACAAAAAATGTAAAAACAATTCAAAATAAATTCAATAATGGGATTATAAAGGCATTTAAATCGAGTAATAAGGCTTCTGTAGGCATGAGTGACTATAAATGATCTTTTCTTGGCAATGGATGGCTTTCGTTCCATGTTTCCCGAGATAAACAATCTATTACAACCTGCTTTAATCAAAAAATGTAAAAAAAATTCAAAATAAATTCAATAATGGGATTATAAAAGCATTTAAACCGAGTAATAAGGCTTTTCTAGGCATGAGTGACTATAAATGGTCTTTCTTGACAATGGATGGCTTTCGTTCCATGTTTCCCGAGATAAACAATCTATTACAATCTGTTTTAATCAAAAAATGTAAAAACAATTCAAAATAAATTCAATAATGGGATTATAAAGGCATTTAAATCGAGTAATAAGGCTTTTCTAGGCATGAGTGACTATAAATGAACTTTTCTTGACAATGGATGGCTTTTGCTCCACGTTTCCCGAGGCAAACAATCAATTACAATATGTTTTAATCAAAAAATGTAAAAACAATTCAAAATAAATTCAATAATGGGATTATAAAGGCATTTAAATCGAGTAATAAGGCTTTTCTAGGCATGAGTGACTATAAATGAACTTTTCTTGACAATGGATGGCTTTTGCTCCACGTTTCCCAAGGCAAACAATCAATTACAATATGTTTTAATCAAAAAATGTAAAAACAATTCAAAATAAATTCAATAATGGGATTATAAAGGCATTTAAACCGAGTAATAAGGCTTTTCTAGGCATGAGTGACTATAAATGATGTTTTCTTGACAATGGATGGCTTTCGTTCCATGTTTCCCGAGATAAACAATCTATTATAATCTGTTTTAATCAAAAAATGTAAAAAAAAATTCAAAATAAATTCAATAATGGGATTATAAAAGCATTTAAACCGAGTAATAAGGCTTTTCTAGGCATGAGTGACTATAAATGAACTTTTCTTGACAATGGATGGCTTTCGCTCTATGTTTCCCGAGGCAAACAATCAATTACAATATGTTTTAATCAAAAAATGTAAAAACAATTCAAAATAAATTCAATAATGGGATTATAAAGGCATTTAAATCGAGTAATAAGGCTTTTCTAGGCATGAGTGACTATAAATGAACTTTTCTTGACAATGGATGGCTTTTGCTCCACGTTTCCCGAGCCAAACAATCAATTACAATATGTTTTAATCAAAAAATGTAAAAACAATTCAAAATAAATTCAATAATGGGATTATAAAGGCATTTAAATCGAGTAATAAGGCTTTTCCAGGCATGAGTGACTATAAATGAACTTTTCTTGACAATGGATGGCTTTTGCTCCACGTTTCCCGAGGCAAACAATCAATTACAATCTGTTTTAAACAAAAAATGTAAAAACAATTCAAAATAAATTCAATAATGGGATTATAAAGGCATTTAAATCGAGTAATAAGGCTTCTGTAGGCATGAGTGACTATAAATGATCTTTTCTTGGCAATGGATGGCTTTCGTTCCATGTTTCCCGAGATAAACAATCTATTACAACCTGCTTTAATCAAAAAATGTAAAAAAAATTCAAAATAAATTCAATAATGGGATTATAAAAGCATTTAAACCGAGTAATAAGGCTTTTCTAGGCATGAGTGACTATAAATGGTCTTTCTTGACAATGGATGGCTTTCGTTCCATGTGTCCCGAGATAAACAATCTATTACAATCTGTTTTAATCAAAAACTGTAAAAAAAATCAAAATAAATTCAATAATGGGATTATAAAGGCATTTAAACCGAGTAATAAGGCTTCTCTAGGCATGAGTGACTATAAATGAACTTTTCTTGACAATGGATGGCTTTTGCTCCACGCTTCCCGAGGCAAACAATCAATTACAATATGTTTTAATCAAAAAATGTAAAAACAATTCAAAATAAATTCAATAATGGGATTATAAAGGCATTTAAACCGAGTAATAAGGCTTTTCTAGACATGAGTGACTATAAATGAACTTTTCTTGACAATGGATGGCTTTTGCTCCACGTTTCTCGAGGCAAACAATCAATTACAATCTGTTTTAATCAAAAAATGTAAAAATAATTCAAAATAAATTCAATAATGGGATTATAAGGGCATTTAAACCGAGTTATAAGGCTTTTCTAGGCATGAGTGACTATAAATGAACTTTTCTTGACAATGGATGGCTTTCGCTCTATGTTTCCCGAGGCAAACAATCAATTACAATATGTTTTAATCAAAAAATTTCAAAAAAGTTGAAAATAAATTCAATAATGGGATTATAAAGGCATTTAAACCGAGTAATAAGGCTTTTCTAGGCATGAGTGACTATAAATGATGTTTTCTTGACAATGGATGGCTTTCGTTCCATGTTTCCCGAGATAAACAATGTATTAGAATCTGTTTTAATAAAAAAATATAAAAATAATTCAAAATAAATTCGATAATGGGATTATAAGGGCATTTAAATCGAGTAATAAGGCTTTTCTAGGCATGAGTGACTATAAATGATCTTTTCTTGACAATGGAAGGCTTTCGTTCCATGTTTCTCGAGATAAACAATCTATTACAATCTGATTTAATGAAAAACTATAAAAAAAATCAAAATAAATTCAATAATGGGATTATAAAGGCATTTAAACCGAGTAATAAGGCTTCTCTAGGCATGAGTGACTGTAAATGAACTTTTCTTGACAATGGATGGCTTTTGCTCCTTATTTCCCGAGGTAAACAATCAATTACAATCTGTTTTAATCAAAAAATGTAAAAACAATTCAAAATAAATTAAATAATGGGATTATAAAGGCATTTAAACCGAGTAATAAGGCTTCTGTAGGCATGAGTGACTATAAATGAACTTTTCTTGACAATGGATGGCTTTTGCTCCACGTTTCCCGAGGCAAACAATCAATTAAAATATGTTTTAATCAAAAAATGTAAAAACAATTCAAAATAAATTCAATAATGGGATTATAAAGGCATTTAAATCGAGTAATAAGGCTTTTCTAGGCATGAGTGACTATAAATGATCTTTTCTTGACAATGGATGGCTTTCGTTCCATGTTTCCCAAGATAAACAATCTATTACAATCTGATTTAATGAAAAACTGTAAAAAAAAATCAAAATAAATTCAATAATGGGATTATAAAGGCATTTAAACCGAGTAATAAGGCTTCTCTAGGCATGAGTGACTATAAATGAACTTTTCTTGACAATGGATGGCTTTTGCTCCACGTTTCCCGAGCCAAACAATCAATTACAATATGTTTTAATCAAAAAATGTAAAAACAATTCAAAATAAATTCAATAATGGGATTATAAAGGCATTTAAATCGAGTAATAAGGCTTTTCTAGGCATGAGTGACTATAAATGAACTTTTCTTGACAATGGATGGCTTTTTGCTCCACGTTTCCCGAGGTAAACAATCAATTACAATCTGTTTTAATCAAAAAATGTAAAAATAATTCAAAATAAATTCAATAATGGGATTATAAGGGCATTTAAACCGAGTAATAAGGCTTTTCTAGGCATGAGTGACTATAAATGATCTTTTCTTGACAATGGATGGCTTTCGTTCCATGTTTCCCGAGATAAATAATCTATTACAACCTGTTTTAATCAAAAAATGTAAAAAAAATTCAAAATAAATTCAATAATGGGATTGTAAAGGCATTTAAACCGAGTAATAAGGCTTTTCTAGGCATGAGTGACTATAAATGAACTTTTCTTGACAATGGATGGCTTTTGCTCCACGTTTCCCGAGGCAAACAATCAATTACAATATGTTTTAATCAAAAAATGTAAAAACAATTCAAAATAAATTCAATAATGGGATTATAAAGGCATTTAAATCGAGTAATAAGGCTTTTCCAGGCATGAGTGACTATAAATGAACTTTTCTTGACAATGGATGGCTTTTGCTCCACGTTTCCCGAGGCAAACAATCAATTACAATCTGTTTTAAACAAAAAATGTAAAAACAATTCAAAATAAATTCAATAATGGGATTATAAAGGCATTTAAATCGAGTAATAAGGCTTCTGTAGGCATGAGTGACTATAAATGATCTTTTCTTGGCAATGGATGGCTTTCGTTCCATGTTTCCCGAGATAAACAATCTATTACAACCTGCTTTAATCAAAAAATGTAAAAAAAATTCAAAATAAATTCAATAATGGGATTATAAAAGCATTTAAACCGAGTAATAAGGCTTTTCTAGGCATGAGTGACTATAAATGGTCTTTCTTGACAATGGATGGCTTTCGTTCCATGTTTCCCGAGATAAACAATCTATTACAATCTGTTTTAATCAAAAAATGTAAAAACAATTCAAAATAAATTCAATAATGGGATTATAAAGGCATTTAAATCGAGTAATAAGGCTTTTCTAGGCATGAGTGACTATAAATGAACTTTTCTTGACAATGGATGGCTTTTGCTCCACGTTTCCCGAGGTAAACAATCAATTACAATATGTTTTAATCAAAAAATGTAAAAACAATTCAAAATAAATTCAATAATGGGATTATAAAGGCATTTAAATCGAGTAATAAGGCTTTTCTAGGCATGAGTGACTATAAATGAACTTTTCTTGACAATGGATGGCTTTTGCTCCACGTTTCCCAAGGCAAACAATCAATTACAATATGTTTTAATCAAAAAATGTAAAAACAATTCAAAATAAATTCAATAATGGGATTATAAAGGCATTTAAACCGAGTAATAAGGCTTTTCTAGGCATGAGTGACTATAAATGATGTTTTCTTGACAATGGATGGCTTTCGTTCCATGTTTCCCGAGATAAACAATCTATTATAATCTGTTTTAATCAAAAAATGTAAAAAAAAATTCAAAATAAATTCAATAATGGGATTATAAAAGCATTTAAACCGAGTAATAAGGCTTTTCTAGGCATGAGTGACTATAAATGAACTTTTCTTGACAATGGATGGCTTTCGCTCTATGTTTCCCGAGGCAAACAATCAATTACAATATGTTTTAATCAAAAAATGTAAAAACAATTCAAAATAAATTCAATAATGGGATTATAAAGGCATTTAAATCGAGTAATAAGGCTTTTCTAGGCATGAGTGACTATAAATGAACTTTTCTTGACAATGGATGGCTTTTGCTCCACGTTTCCCGAGCCAAACAATCAATTACAATATGTTTTAATCAAAAAATGTAAAAACAATTCAAAATAAATTCAATAATGGGATTATAAAGGCATTTAAATCGAGTAATAAGGCTTTTCCAGGCATGAGTGACTATAAATGAACTTTTCTTGACAATGGATGGCTTTTGCTCCACGTTTCCCGAGGCAAACAATCAATTACAATCTGTTTTAAACAAAAAATGTAAAAACAATTCAAAATAAATTCAATAATGGGATTATAAAGGCATTTAAATCGAGTAATAAGGCTTCTGTAGGCATGAGTGACTATAAATGATCTTTTCTTGGCAATGGATGGCTTTCGTTCCATGTTTCCCGAGATAAACAATCTATTACAACCTGCTTTAATCAAAAAATGTAAAAAAAATTCAAAATAAATTCAATAATGGGATTATAAAAGCATTTAAACCGAGTAATAAGGCTTTTCTAGGCATGAGTGACTATAAATGGTCTTTCTTGACAATGGATGGCTTTCGTTCCATGTGTCCCGAGATAAACAATCTATTACAATCTGTTTTAATCAAAAACTGTAAAAAAAATCAAAATAAATTCAATAATGGGATTATAAAGGCATTTAAACCGAGTAATAAGGCTTCTCTAGGCATGAGTGACTATAAATGAACTTTTCTTGACAATGGATGGCTTTTGCTCCACGCTTCCCGAGGCAAACAATCAATTACAATATGTTTTAATCAAAAAATGTAAAAACAATTCAAAATAAATTCAATAATGGGATTATAAAGGCATTTAAACCGAGTAATAAGGCTTTTCTAGGCATGAGTGACTATAAATGAACTTTTCTTGACAATGGATGGCTTTTGCTCCACGTTTCTCGAGGCAAACAATCAATTACAATCTGTTTTAATCAAAAAATGTAAAAATAATTCAAAATAAATTCAATAATGGGATTATAAGGGCATTTAAACCGAGTTATAAGGCTTTTCTAGGCATGAGTGACTATAAATGAACTTTTCTTGACAATGGATGGCTTTCGCTCTATGTTTCCCGAGGCAAACAATCAATTACAATATGTTTTAATCAAAAAATTTCAAAAAAGTTGAAAATAAATTCAATAATGGGATTATAAAGGCATTTAAACCGAGTAATAAGGCTTTTCTAGGCATGAGTGACTATAAATGAACTTTTCTTGACAATGGATGGCTTTCGCTCTATGTTTCCCGAGGCAAACAATCAATTACAATATGTTTTAATCAAAAAATTTCAAAAAAGTTGAAAATAAATTCAATAATGGGATTATAAAGGCATTTAAACCGAGTAATAAGGCTTTTCTAGGCATGAGTGACTATAAATGATGTTTTCTTGACAATGGATGGCTTTCGTTCCATGTTTCCCGAGATAAACAATGTATTAGAATCTGTTTTAATAAAAAAATATAAAAATAATTCAAAAAAAATTCGATAATGGGATTATAAGGGCATTTAAATCGAGTAATAAGGCTTTTCTAGGCATGAGTGACTATAAATGATCTTTTCTTGACAATGGAAGGCTTTCGTTCCATGTTTCTCGAGATAAACAATCTATTACAATCTGATTTAATGAAAAACTATAAAAAAAATCAAAATAAATTCAATAATGGGATTATAAAGGCATTTAAACCGAGTAATAAGGCTTCTCTAGGCATGAGTGACTGTAAATGAACTTTTCTTGACAATGGATGGCTTTTGCTCCTTATTTCCCGAGGTAAACAATCAATTACAATCTGTTTTAATCAAAAAATGTAAAAACAATTCAAAATAAATTAAATAATGGGATTATAAAGGCATTTAAACCGAGTAATAAGGCTTCTGTAGGCATGAGTGACTATAAATGAACTTTTCTTGACAATGGATGGCTTTTGCTCCACGTTTCCCGAGGCAAACAATCAATTAAAATATGTTTTAATCAAAAAATGTAAAAACAATTCAAAATAAATTCAATAATGGGATTATAAAGGCATTTAAATCGAGTAATAAGGCTTTTCTAGGCATGAGTGACTATAAATGATCTTTTCTTGACAATGGATGGCTTTCGTTCCATGTTTCCCAAGATAAACAATCTATTACAATCTGATTTAATGAAAAACTGTAAAAAAAAATCAAAATAAATTCAATAATGGGATTATAAAGGCATTTAAACCGAGTAATAAGGCTTCTCTAGGCATGAGTGACTATAAATGAACTTTTCTTGACAATGGATGGCTTTTGCTCCACGTTTCCCGAGCCAAACAATCAATTACAATATGTTTTAATCAAAAAATGTAAAAACAATTCAAAATAAATTCAATAATGGGATTATAAAGGCATTTAAATCGAGTAATAAGGCTTTTCTAGGCATGAGTGACTATAAATGAACTTTTCTTGACAATGGATGGCTTTTTGCTCCACGTTTCCCGAGGTAAACAATCAATTACAATCTGTTTTAATCAAAAAATGTAAAAATAATTCAAAATAAATTCAATAATGGGATTATAAGGGCATTTAAACCGAGTAATAAGGCTTTTCTAGGCATGAGTGACTATAAATGATCTTTTCTTGACAATGGATGGCTTTCGTTCCATGTTTCCCGAGATAAATAATCTATTACAACCTGTTTTAATCAAAAAATGTAAAAAAAATTCAAAATAAATTCAATAATGGGATTGTAAAGGCATTTAAACCGAGTAATAAGGCTTTTCTAGGCATGAGTGACTATAAATGAACTTTTCTTGACAATGGATGGCTTTTGCTCCACGTTTCCCGAGGCAAACAATCAATTACAATATGTTTTAATCAAAAAATGTAAAAACAATTCAAAATAAATTCAATAATGGGATTATAAAGGCATTTAAATCGAGTAATAAGGCTTTTCCAGGCATGAGTGACTATAAATGAACTTTTCTTGACAATGGATGGCTTTTGCTCCACGTTTCCCGAGGCAAACAATCAATTACAATCTGTTTTAAACAAAAAATGTAAAAACAATTCAAAATAAATTCAATAATGGGATTATAAAGGCATTTAAATCGAGTAATAAGGCTTCTGTAGGCATGAGTGACTATAAATGATCTTTTCTTGGCAATGGATGGCTTTCGTTCCATGTTTCCCGAGATAAACAATCTATTACAACCTGCTTTAATCAAAAAATGTAAAAAAAATTCAAAATAAATTCAATAATGGGATTATAAAAGCATTTAAACCGAGTAATAAGGCTTTTCTAGGCATGAGTGACTATAAATGGTCTTTCTTGACAATGGATGGCTTTCGTTCCATGTTTCCCGAGATAAACAATCTATTACAATCTGTTTTAATCAAAAAATGTAAAAACAATTCAAAATAAATTCAATAATGGGATTATAAAGGCATTTAAATCGAGTAATAAGGCTTTTCTAGGCATGAGTGACTATAAATGAACTTTTCTTGACAATGGATGGCTTTTGCTCCACGTTTCCCGAGGCAAACAATCAATTACAATATGTTTTAATCAAAAAATGTAAAAACAATTCAAAATAAATTCAATAATGGGATTATAAAGGCATTTAAATCGAGTAATAAGGCTTTTCTAGGCATGAGTGACTATAAATGAACTTTTCTTGACAATGGATGGCTTTTGCTCCACGTTTCCCAAGGCAAACAATCAATTACAATATGTTTTAATCAAAAAATGTAAAAACAATTCAAAATAAATTCAATAATGGGATTATAAAGGCATTTAAACCGAGTAATAAGGCTTTTCTAGGCATGAGTGACTATAAATGATGTTTTCTTGACAATGGATGGCTTTCGTTCCATGTTTCCCGAGATAAACAATCTATTATAATCTGTTTTAATCAAAAAATGTAAAAAAAAATTCAAAATAAATTCAATAATGGGATTATAAAAGCATTTAAACCGAGTAATAAGGCTTTTCTAGGCATGAGTGACTATAAATGAACTTTTCTTGACAATGGATGGCTTTCGCTCTATGTTTCCCGAGGCAAACAATCAATTACAATATGTTTTAATCAAAAAATGTAAAAACAATTCAAAATAAATTCAATAATGGGATTATAAAGGCATTTAAATCGAGTAATAAGGCTTTTCTAGGCATGAGTGACTATAAATGAACTTTTCTTGACAATGGATGGCTTTTGCTCCACGTTTCCCGAGCCAAACAATCAATTACAATATGTTTTAATCAAAAAATGTAAAAACAATTCAAAATAAATTCAATAATGGGATTATAAAGGCATTTAAATCGAGTAATAAGGCTTTTCCAGGCATGAGTGACTATAAATGAACTTTTCTTGACAATGGATGGCTTTTGCTCCACGTTTCCCGAGGCAAACAATCAATTACAATCTGTTTTAAACAAAAAATGTAAAAACAATTCAAAATAAATTCAATAATGGGATTATAAAGGCATTTAAATCGAGTAATAAGGCTTCTGTAGGCATGAGTGACTATAAATGATCTTTTCTTGGCAATGGATGGCTTTCGTTCCATGTTTCCCGAGATAAACAATCTATTACAACCTGCTTTAATCAAAAAATGTAAAAAAAATTCAAAATAAATTCAATAATGGGATTATAAAAGCATTTAAACCGAGTAATAAGGCTTTTCTAGGCATGAGTGACTATAAATGGTCTTTCTTGACAATGGATGGCTTTCGTTCCATGTGTCCCGAGATAAACAATCTATTACAATCTGTTTTAATCAAAAACTGTAAAAAAAATCAAAATAAATTCAATAATGGGATTATAAAGGCATTTAAACCGAGTAATAAGGCTTCTCTAGGCATGAGTGACTATAAATGAACTTTTCTTGACAATGGATGGCTTTTGCTCCACGCTTCCCGAGGCAAACAATCAATTACAATATGTTTTAATCAAAAAATGTAAAAACAATTCAAAATAAATTCAATAATGGGATTATAAAGGCATTTAAACCGAGTAATAAGGCTTTTCTAGACATGAGTGACTATAAATGAACTTTTCTTGACAATGGATGGCTTTTGCTCCACGTTTCTCGAGGCAAACAATCAATTACAATCTGTTTTAATCAAAAAATGTAAAAATAATTCAAAATAAATTCAATAATGGGATTATAAGGGCATTTAAACCGAGTTATAAGGCTTTTCTAGGCATGAGTGACTATAAATGAACTTTTCTTGACAATGGATGGCTTTCGCTCTATGTTTCCCGAGGCAAACAATCAATTACAATATGTTTTAATCAAAAAATTTCAAAAAAGTTGAAAATAAATTCAATAATGGGATTATAAAGGCATTTAAACCGAGTAATAAGGCTTTTCTAGGCATGAGTGACTATAAATGATGTTTTCTTGACAATGGATGGCTTTCGTTCCATGTTTCCCGAGATAAACAATGTATTAGAATCTGTTTTAATAAAAAAATATAAAAATAATTCAAAATAAATTCGATAATGGGATTATAAGGGCATTTAAATCGAGTAATAAGGCTTTTCTAGGCATGAGTGACTATAAATGATCTTTTCTTGACAATGGAAGGCTTTCGTTCCATGTTTCTCGAGATAAACAATCTATTACAATCTGATTTAATGAAAAACTATAAAAAAAATCAAAATAAATTCAATAATGGGATTATAAAGGCATTTAAACCGAGTAATAAGGCTTCTCTAGGCATGAGTGACTGTAAATGAACTTTTCTTGACAATGGATGGCTTTTGCTCCTTATTTCCCGAGGTAAACAATCAATTACAATCTGTTTTAATCAAAAAATGTAAAAACAATTCAAAATAAATTAAATAATGGGATTATAAAGGCATTTAAACCGAGTAATAAGGCTTCTGTAGGCATGAGTGACTATAAATGAACTTTTCTTGACAATGGATGGCTTTTGCTCCACGTTTCCCGAGGCAAACAATCAATTAAAATATGTTTTAATCAAAAAATGTAAAAACAATTCAAAATAAATTCAATAATGGGATTATAAAGGCATTTAAATCGAGTAATAAGGCTTTTCTAGGCATGAGTGACTATAAATGATCTTTTCTTGACAATGGATGGCTTTCGTTCCATGTTTCCCAAGATAAACAATCTATTACAATCTGATTTAATGAAAAACTGTAAAAAAAAATCAAAATAAATTCAATAATGGGATTATAAAGGCATTTAAACCGAGTAATAAGGCTTCTCTAGGCATGAGTGACTATAAATGAACTTTTCTTGACAATGGATGGCTTTTGCTCCACGTTTCCCGAGCCAAACAATCAATTACAATATGTTTTAATCAAAAAATGTAAAAACAATTCAAAATAAATTCAATAATGGGATTATAAAGGCATTTAAATCGAGTAATAAGGCTTTTCTAGGCATGAGTGACTATAAATGAACTTTTCTTGACAATGGATGGCTTTTTGCTCCACGTTTCCCGAGGTAAACAATCAATTACAATCTGTTTTAATCAAAAAATGTAAAAATAATTCAAAATAAATTCAATAATGGGATTATAAGGGCATTTAAACCGAGTAATAAGGCTTTTCTAGGCATGAGTGACTATAAATGATCTTTTCTTGACAATGGATGGCTTTCGTTCCATGTTTCCCGAGATAAATAATCTATTACAACCTGTTTTAATCAAAAAATGTAAAAAAAATTCAAAATAAATTCAATAATGGGATTGTAAAGGCATTTAAACCGAGTAATAAGGCTTTTCTAGGCATGAGTGACTATAAATGAACTTTTCTTGACAATGGATGGCTTTTGCTCCACGTTTCCCGAGGCAAACAATCAATTACAATATGTTTTAATCAAAAAATGTAAAAACAATTCAAAATAAATTCAATAATGGGATTATAAAGGCATTTAAATCGAGTAATAAGGCTTTTCCAGGCATGAGTGACTATAAATGAACTTTTCTTGACAATGGATGGCTTTTGCTCCACGTTTCCCGAGGCAAACAATCAATTACAATCTGTTTTAAACAAAAAATGTAAAAACAATTCAAAATAAATTCAATAATGGGATTATAAAGGCATTTAAATCGAGTAATAAGGCTTCTGTAGGCATGAGTGACTATAAATGATCTTTTCTTGGCAATGGATGGCTTTCGTTCCATGTTTCCCGAGATAAACAATCTATTACAACCTGCTTTAATCAAAAAATGTAAAAAAAATTCAAAATAAATTCAATAATGGGATTATAAAAGCATTTAAACCGAGTAATAAGGCTTTTCTAGGCATGAGTGACTATAAATGGTCTTTCTTGACAATGGATGGCTTTCGTTCCATGTTTCCCGAGATAAACAATCTATTACAATCTGTTTTAATCAAAAAATGTAAAAACAATTCAAAATAAATTCAATAATGGGATTATAAAGGCATTTAAATCGAGTAATAAGGCTTTTCTAGGCATGAGTGACTATAAATGAACTTTTCTTGACAATGGATGGCTTTTGCTCCACGTTTCCCGAGGTAAACAATCAATTACAATATGTTTTAATCAAAAAATGTAAAAACAATTCAAAATAAATTCAATAATGGGATTATAAAGGCATTTAAATCGAGTAATAAGGCTTTTCTAGGCATGAGTGACTATAAATGAACTTTTCTTGACAATGGATGGCTTTTGCTCCACGTTTCCCAAGGCAAACAATCAATTACAATATGTTTTAATCAAAAAATGTAAAAACAATTCAAAATAAATTCAATAATGGGATTATAAAGGCATTTAAACCGAGTAATAAGGCTTTTCTAGGCATGAGTGACTATAAATGATGTTTTCTTGACAATGGATGGCTTTCGTTCCATGTTTCCCGAGATAAACAATCTATTATAATCTGTTTTAATCAAAAAATGTAAAAAAAAATTCAAAATAAATTCAATAATGGGATTATAAAAGCATTTAAACCGAGTAATAAGGCTTTTCTAGGCATGAGTGACTATAAATGAACTTTTCTTGACAATGGATGGCTTTCGCTCTATGTTTCCCGAGGCAAACAATCAATTACAATATGTTTTAATCAAAAAATGTAAAAACAATTCAAAATAAATTAAATAATGGGATTATAAAGGCATTTAAACCGAGTAATAAGGCTTCTGTAGGCATGAGTGACTATAAATGAACTTTTCTTGACAATGGATGGCTTTTGCTCCACGTTTCCCGAGGCAAACAATCAATTAAAATATGTTTTAATCAAAAAATGTAAAAACAATTCAAAATAAATTCAATAATGGGATTATAAAGGCATTTAAATCGAGTAATAAGGCTTTTCTAGGCATGAGTGACTATAAATGATCTTTTCTTGGCAATGGATGGCTTTCGTTCCATGTTTCCCGAGATAAACAATCTATTACAACCTGCTTTAATCAAAAAATGTAAAAAAAATTCAAAATAAATTCAATAATGGGATTATAAAAGCATTTAAACCGAGTAATAAGGCTTTTCTAGGCATGAGTGACTATAAATGGTCTTTCTTGACAATGGATGGCTTTCGTTCCATGTGTCCCGAGATAAACAATCTATTACAATCTGTTTTAATCAAAAACTGTAAAAAAAATCAAAATAAATTCAATAATGGGATTATAAAGGCATTTAAACCGAGTAATAAGGCTTCTCTAGGCATGAGTGACTATAAATGAACTTTTCTTGACAATGGATGGCTTTTGCTCCACGCTTCCCGAGGCAAACAATCAATTACAATATGTTTTAATCAAAAAATGTAAAAACAATTCAAAATAAATTCAATAATGGGATTATAAAGGCATTTAAACCGAGTAATAAGGCTTTTCTAGACATGAGTGACTATAAATGAACTTTTCTTGACAATGGATGGCTTTTGCTCCACGTTTCTCGAGGCAAACAATCAATTACAATCTGTTTTAATCAAAAAATGTAAAAATAATTCAAAATAAATTCAATAATGGGATTATAAGGGCATTTAAACCGAGTTATAAGGCTTTTCTAGGCATGAGTGACTATAAATGAACTTTTCTTGACAATGGATGGCTTTCGCTCTATGTTTCCCGAGGCAAACAATCAATTACAATATGTTTTAATCAAAAAATTTCAAAAAAGTTGAAAATAAATTCAATAATGGGATTATAAAGGCATTTAAACCGAGTAATAAGGCTTTTCTAGGCATGAGTGACTATAAATGATGTTTTCTTGACAATGGATGGCTTTCGTTCCATGTTTCCCGAGATAAACAATGTATTAGAATCTGTTTTAATAAAAAAATATAAAAATAATTCAAAAAAAATTCGATAATGGGATTATAAGGGCATTTAAATCGAGTAATAAGGCTTTTCTAGGCATGAGTGACTATAAATGATCTTTTCTTGACAATGGAAGGCTTTCGTTCCATGTTTCTCGAGATAAACAATCTATTACAATCTGATTTAATGAAAAACTATAAAAAAAATCAAAATAAATTCAATAATGGGATTATAAAGGCATTTAAACCGAGTAATAAGGCTTCTCTAGGCATGAGTGACTGTAAATGAACTTTTCTTGACAATGGATGGCTTTTGCTCCTTATTTCCCGAGGTAAACAATCAATTACAATCTGTTTTAATCAAAAAATGTAAAAACAATTCAAAATAAATTAAATAATGGGATTATAAAGGCATTTAAACCGAGTAATAAGGCTTCTGTAGGCATGAGTGACTATAAATGAACTTTTCTTGACAATGGATGGCTTTTGCTCCACGTTTCCCGAGGCAAACAATCAATTAAAATATGTTTTAATCAAAAAATGTAAAAACAATTCAAAATAAATTCAATAATGGGATTATAAAGGCATTTAAATCGAGTAATAAGGCTTTTCTAGGCATGAGTGACTATAAATGATCTTTTCTTGACAATGGATGGCTTTCGTTCCATGTTTCCCAAGATAAACAATCTATTACAATCTGATTTAATGAAAAACTGTAAAAAAAAATCAAAATAAATTCAATAATGGGATTATAAAGGCATTTAAACCGAGTAATAAGGCTTCTCTAGGCATGAGTGACTATAAATGAACTTTTCTTGACAATGGATGGCTTTTGCTCCACGTTTCCCGAGCCAAACAATCAATTACAATATGTTTTAATCAAAAAATGTAAAAACAATTCAAAATAAATTCAATAATGGGATTATAAAGGCATTTAAATCGAGTAATAAGGCTTTTCTAGGCATGAGTGACTATAAATGAACTTTTCTTGACAATGGATGGCTTTTTGCTCCACGTTTCCCGAGGTAAACAATCAATTACAATCTGTTTTAATCAAAAAATGTAAAAATAATTCAAAATAAATTCAATAATGGGATTATAAGGGCATTTAAACCGAGTAATAAGGCTTTTCTAGGCATGAGTGACTATAAATGATCTTTTCTTGACAATGGATGGCTTTCGTTCCATGTTTCCCGAGATAAATAATCTATTACAACCTGTTTTAATCAAAAAATGTAAAAAAAATTCAAAATAAATTCAATAATGGGATTGTAAAGGCATTTAAACCGAGTAATAAGGCTTTTCTAGGCATGAGTGACTATAAATGAACTTTTCTTGACAATGGATGGCTTTTGCTCCACGTTTCCCGAGGCAAACAATCAATTACAATATGTTTTAATCAAAAAATGTAAAAACAATTCAAAATAAATTCAATAATGGGATTATAAAGGCATTTAAATCGAGTAATAAGGCTTTTCCAGGCATGAGTGACTATAAATGAACTTTTCTTGACAATGGATGGCTTTTGCTCCACGTTTCCCGAGGCAAACAATCAATTACAATCTGTTTTAAACAAAAAATGTAAAAACAATTCAAAATAATTTCAATAATGGGATTATAAAGGCATTTAAATCGAGTAATAAGGCTTCTGTAGGCATGAGTGACTATAAATGATCTTTTCTTGGCAATGGATGGCTTTCGTTCCATGTTTCCCGAGATAAACAATCTATTACAACCTGCTTTAATCAAAAAATGTAAAAACAATTCAAAATAAATTCAATAATGGGATTATAAAGGCATTTAAATCGAGTAATAAGGCTTTTCTAGGCATGAGTGACTATAAATGATCTTTTCTTGACAATGGATGGCTTTCGTTCCATGTTTCCCAAGATAAACAATCTATTACAATCTGATTTAATGAAAAACTGTAAAAAAAAATCAAAATAAATTCAATAATGGGATTATAAAGGCATTTAAACCGAGTAATAAGGCTTCTCTAGGCATGAGTAACTATAAATGAACTTTTCTTGACAATGGATGGCTTTTGCTCCACGTTTCCCGAGCCAAACAATCAATTACAATATGTTTTAATCAAAAAATGTAAAAACAATTCAAAATAAATTCAATAATGGGATTATAAAGGCATTTAAATCGAGTAATAAGGCTTTTCTAGGCATGAGTGACTATAAATGAACTTTTCTTGACAATGGATGGCTTTTTGCTCCACGTTTCCCGAGGTAAACAATCAATTACAATCTGTTTTAATCAAAAAATGTAAAAATAATTCAAAATAAATTCAATAATGGGATTATAAGGGCATTTAAACCGAGTAATAAGGCTTTTCTAGGCATGAGTGACTATAAATGAACTTTTCTTGACAATGGATGGCTTTTGCTCCACGTTTCCCGAGGCAAACAATCAATTACAATATGTTTTAATCAAAAAATGTAAAAACAATTCAAAATAAATTCAATAATGGGATTATAAAGGCATTTAAATCGAGTAATAAGGCTTTTCCAGGCATGAGTGACTATAAATGAACTTTTCTTGACAATGGATGGCTTTTGCTCCACGTTTCCCGAGGCAAACAATCAATTACAATCTGTTTTAAACAAAAAATGTAAAAACAATTCAAAATAAATTCAATAATGGGATTATAAAGGCATTTAAATCGAGTAATAAGGCTTTTCCAGGCATGAGTGACTATAAATGAACTTTTCTTGACAATGGATGGCTTTTGCTCCACGTTTCCCGAGGCAAACAATCAATTACAATCTGTTTTAAACAAAAAATGTAAAAACAATTCAAAATAAATTCAATAATGGGATTATAAAGGCATTTAAATCGAGTAATAAGGCTTCTGTAGGCATGAGTGACTATAAATGATCTTTTCTTGGCAATGGATGGCTTTCGTTCCATGTTTCCCGAGATAAACAATCTATTACAACCTGCTTTAATCAAAAAATGTAAAAAAAATTCAAAATAAATTCAATAATGGGATTATAAAAGCATTTAAACCGAGTAATAAGGCTTTTCTAGGCATGAGTGACTATAAATGGTCTTTCTTGACAATGGATGGCTTTCGTTCCATGTTTCCCGAGATAAACAATCTATTACAATCTGTTTTAATCAAAAAATGTAAAAACAATTCAAAATAAATTCAATAATGGGATTATAAAGGCATTTAAATCGAGTAATAAGGCTTTTCTAGGCATGAGTGACTATAAATGAACTTTTCTTGACAATGGATGGCTTTTGCTCCACGTTTCCCGAGGCAAACAATCAATTACAATATGTTTTAATCAAAAAATGTAAAAACAATTCAAAATAAATTCAATAATGGGATTATAAAGGCATTTAAATCGAGTAATAAGGCTTTTCTAGGCATGAGTGACTATAAATGAACTTTTCTTGACAATGGATGGCTTTTGCTCCACGTTTCCCAAGGCAAACAATCAATTACAATATGTTTTAATCAAAAAATGTAAAAACAATTCAAAATAAATTCAATAATGGGATTATAAAGGCATTTAAACCGAGTAATAAGGCTTTTCTAGGCATGAGTGACTATAAATGATGTTTTCTTGACAATGGATGGCTTTCGTTCCATGTTTCCCGAGATAAACAATCTATTATAATCTGTTTTAATCAAAAAATGTAAAAAAAATTCAAAATAAATTCAATAATGGGATTATAAAAGCATTTAAACCGAGTAATAAGGCTTTTCTAGGCATGAGTGACTATAAATGAACTTTTCTTGACAATGGATGGCTTTCGCTCTATGTTTCCCGAGGCAAACAATCAATTACAATATGTTTTAATCAAAAAATGTAAAAACAATTCAAAATAAATTCAATAATGGGATTATAAAGGCATTTAAATCGAGTAATAAGGCTTTTCTAGGCATGAGTGACTATAAATGAACTTTTCTTGACAATGGATGGCTTTTGCTCCACGTTTCCCGAGGCAAACAATCAATTACAATATGTTTTAATCAAAAAATGTAAAAACAATTCAAAATAAATTCAATAATGGGATTATAAAGGCATTTAAATCGAGTAATAAGGCTTTTCCAGGCATGAGTGACTATAAATGAACTTTTCTTGACAATGGATGGCTTTTGCTCCACGTTTCCCGAGGCAAACAATCAATTACAATCTGTTTTAAACAAAAAATGTAAAAACAATTCAAAATAAATTCAATAATGGGATTATAAAGGCATTTAAATCGAGTAATAAGGCTTCTGTAGGCATGAGTGACTATAAATGATCTTTTCTTGGCAATGGATGGCTTTCGTTCCATGTTTCCCGAGATAAACAATCTATTACAACCTGCTTTAATCAAAAAATGTAAAAACAATTCAAAATAAATTCAATAATGGGATTATAAAAGCATTTAAACCGAGTAATAAGGCTTTTCTAGGCATGAGTGACTATAAATGGTCTTTCTTGACAATGGATGGCTTTCGTTCCATGTTTCCCGAGATAAACAATCTATTACAATCTGTTTTAATCAAAAAATGTAAAAACAATTCAAAATAAATTCAATAATGGGATTATAAGGGCATTTAAACCGAGTAATAAGGCTTTTCTAGGCATGAGTGACTATAAATGATCTTTTCTTGACAATGGATGGCTTTCGTTCCATGTTTCCCAAGATAAACAATCTATTACAATCTGATTTAATGAAAAACTGTAAAAAAAAATCAAAATAAATTCAATAATGGGATTATAAAGGCATTTAAACCGAGTAATAAGGCTTCTCTAGGCATGAGTGACTATAAATGAACTTTTCTTGACAATGGATGGCTTTTGCTCCACGTTTCCCGAGCCAAACAATCAATTACAATATGTTTTAATCAAAAAATGTAAAAACAATTCAAAATAAATTCAATAATGGGATTATAAAGGCATTTAAATCGAGTAATAAGGCTTTTCTAGGCATGAGTGACTATAAATGAACTTTTCTTGACAATGGATGGCTTTTTGCTCCACGTTTCCCGAGGTAAACAATCAATTACAATCTGTTTTAATCAAAAAATGTAAAAATAATTCAAAATAAATTCAATAATGGGATTATAAGGGCATTTAAACCGAGTAATAAGGCTTTTCTAGGCATGAGTGACTATAAATGATCTTTTCTTGACAATGGATGGCTTTCGTTCCATGTTTCCCGAGATAAATAATCTATTACAACCTGTTTTAATCAAAAAATGTAAAAAAAATTCAAAATAAATTCAATAATGGGATTGTAAAGGCATTTAAACCGAGTAATAAGGCTTTTCTAGGCATGAGTGACTATAAATGAACTTTTCTTGACAATGGATGGCTTTTGCTCCACGTTTCCCGAGGCAAACAATCAATTACAATATGTTTTAATCAAAAAATGTAAAAACAATTCAAAATAAATTCAATAATGGGATTATAAAGGCATTTAAATCGAGTAATAAGGCTTTTCCAGGCATGAGTGACTATAAATGAACTTTTCTTGACAATGGATGGCTTTTGCTCCACGTTTCCCGAGGCAAACAATCAATTACAATCTGTTTTAAACAAAAAATGTAAAAACAATTCAAAATAAATTCAATAATGGGATTATAAAGGCATTTAAATCGAGTAATAAGGCTTCTGTAGGCATGAGTGACTATAAATGATCTTTTCTTGGCAATGGATGGCTTTCGTTCCATGTTTCCCGAGATAAACAATCTATTACAACCTGCTTTAATCAAAAAATGTAAAAAAAATTCAAAATAAATTCAATAATGGGATTATAAAAGCATTTAAACCGAGTAATAAGGCTTTTCTAGGCATGAGTGACTATAAATGGTCTTTCTTGACAATGGATGGCTTTCGTTCCATGTGTCCCGAGATAAACAATCTATTACAATCTGTTTTAATCAAAAACTGTAAAAAAAATCAAAATAAATTCAATAATGGGATTATAAAGGCATTTAAACCGAGTAATAAGGCTTCTCTAGGCATGAGTGACTATAAATGAACTTTTCTTGACAATGGATGGCTTTTGCTCCACGCTTCCCGAGGCAAACAATCAATTACAATATGTTTTAATCAAAAAATGTAAAAACAATTCAAAATAAATTCAATAATGGGATTATAAAGGCATTTAAACCGAGTAATAAGGCTTTTCTAGGCATGAGTGACTATAAATGAACTTTTCTTGACAATGGATGGCTTTTGCTCCACGTTTCTCGAGGCAAACAATCAATTACAATCTGTTTTAATCAAAAAATGTAAAAATAATTCAAAATAAATTCAATAATGGGATTATAAGGGCATTTAAACCGAGTTATAAGGCTTTTCTAGGCATGAGTGACTATAAATGAACTTTTCTTGACAATGGATGGCTTTCGCTCTATGTTTCCCGAGGCAAACAATCAATTACAATATGTTTTAATCAAAAAATTTCAAAAAAGTTGAAAATAAATTCAATAATGGGATTATAAAGGCATTTAAACCGAGTAATAAGGCTTTTCTAGGCATGAGTGACTATAAATGATGTTTTCTTGACAATGGATGGCTTTCGTTCCATGTTTCCCGAGATAAACAATGTATTAGAATCTGTTTTAATAAAAAAATATAAAAATAATTCAAAATAAATTCGATAATGGGATTATAAGGGCATTTAAATCGAGTAATAAGGCTTTTCTAGGCATGAGTGACTATAAATGATCTTTTCTTGACAATGGAAGGCTTTCGTTCCATGTTTCTCGAGATAAACAATCTATTACAATCTGATTTAATGAAAAACTATAAAAAAAATCAAAATAAATTCAATAATGGGATTATAAAGGCATTTAAACCGAGTAATAAGGCTTCTCTAGGCATGAGTGACTGTAAATGAACTTTTCTTGACAATGGATGGCTTTTGCTCCACGCTTCCCGAGGCAAACATTCAATTACAATCTGTTTAATCAAAAAATGTCAAAAAAGTTCCAAATAAATTCAATAATGGGATTATAAAGGCATTTAAACGGAGTAATAAGGCTTCTCTAGGCATGAGTGACTATAAATGAACATTTCTTGACAATGGATGGCTTTTGCTCCACGTTTCCCGAGGCAAACAATCAATTAAAATATGTTTTAATCAAAAAATGTAAAAACAATTCAAAATAAATTCAATAATGGGATTATAAAGGCATTTAAATCGAGTAATAAGGCTTTTCTAGGCATGAGTGACTATAAATGATCTTTTCTTGACAATGGATGGCTTTCGTTCCATGTTTCCCAAGATAAACAATCTATTACAATCTGATTTAATGAAAAACTGTAAAAAAAAATCAAAATAAATTCAATAATGGGATTATAAAGGCATTTAAACCGAGTAATAAGGCTTCTCTAGGCATGAGTGACTATAAATGAACTTTTCTTGACAATGGATGGCTTTTGCTCCACGTTTCCCGAGCCAAACAATCAATTACAATATGTTTTAATCAAAAAATGTAAAAACAATTCAAAATAAATTCAATAATGGGATTATAAAGGCATTTAAATCGAGTAATAAGGCTTTTCTAGGCATGAGTGACTATAAATGATCTTTTCTTGACAATGGATGGCTTTCGTTCCATGTTTCCCAAGATAAACAATCTATTACAATCTGATTTAATGAAAAACTGTAAAAAAAAATCAAAATAAATTCAATAATGGGATTATAAAGGCATTTAAACCGAGTAATAAGGCTTCTCTAGGCATGAGTGACTATAAATGAACTTTTCTTGACAATGGATGGCTTTTGCTCCACGTTTCCCGAGCCAAACAATCAATTACAATATGTTTTAATCAAAAAATGTAAAAACAATTCAAAATAAATTCAATAATGGGATTATAAAGGCATTTAAATCGAGTAATAAGGCTTTTCCAGGCATGAGTGACTATAAATGAACTTTTCTTGACAATGGATGGCTTTTGCTCCACGTTTCCCGAGGCAAACAATCAATTACAATCTGTTTTAAACAAAAAATGTAAAAACAATTCAAAATAAATTCAATAATGGGATTATAAAGGCATTTAAATCGAGTAATAAGGCTTCTGTAGGCATGAGTGACTATAAATGATCTTTTCTTGGCAATGGATGGCTTTCGTTCCATGTTTCCCGAGATAAACAATCTATTACAACCTGCTTTAATCAAAAAATGTAAAAACAATTCAAAATAAATTCAATAATGGGATTATAAAGGCATTTAAATCGAGTAATAAGGCTTTTCTAGGCATGAGTGACTATAAATGATCTTTTCTTGACAATGGATGGCTTTCGTTCCATGTTTCCCAAGATAAACAATCTATTACAATCTGATTTAATGAAAAACTGTAAAAAAAAATCAAAATAAATTCAATAATGGGATTATAAAGGCATTTAAACCGAGTAATAAGGCTTCTCTAGGCATGAGTGACTATAAATGAACTTTTCTTGACAATGGATGGCTTTTGCTCCACGTTTCCCGAGCCAAACAATCAATTACAATATGTTTTAATCAAAAAATGTAAAAACAATTCAAAATAAATTCAATAATGGGATTATAAAGGCATTTAAATCGAGTAATAAGGCTTTTCTAGGCATGAGTGACTATAAATGAACTTTTCTTGACAATGGATGGCTTTTTGCTCCACGTTTCCCGAGGTAAACAATCAATTACAATCTGTTTTAATCAAAAAATGTAAAAATAATTCAAAATAAATTCAATAATGGGATTATAAGGGCATTTAAACCGAGTAATAAGGCTTTTCTAGGCATGAGTGACTATAAATGATCTTTTCTTGACAATGGATGGCTTTCGTTCCATGTTTCCCGAGATAAATAATCTATTACAACCTGTTTTAATCAAAAAATGTAAAAAAAATTCAAAATAAATTCAATAATGGGATTGTAAAGGCATTTAAACCGAGTAATAAGGCTTTTCTAGGCATGAGTGACTATAAATGAACTTTTCTTGACAATGGATGGCTTTTGCTCCACGTTTCCCGAGGCAAACAATCAATTACAATATGTTTTAATCAAAAAATGTAAAAACAATTCAAAATAAATTCAATAATGGGATTATAAAGGCATTTAAATCGAGTAATAAGGCTTTTCCAGGCATGAGTGACTATAAATGAACTTTTCTTGACAATGGATGGCTTTTGCTCCACGTTTCCCGAGGCAAACAATCAATTACAATCTGTTTTAAACAAAAAATGTAAAAACAATTCAAAATAAATTCAATAATGGGATTATAAAGGCATTTAAATCGAGTAATAAGGCTTCTGTAGGCATGAGTGACTATAAATGATCTTTTCTTGGCAATGGATGGCTTTCGTTCCATGTTTCCCGAGATAAACAATCTATTACAACCTGCTTTAATCAAAAAATGTAAAAACAATTCAAAATAAATTCAATAATGGGATTATAAAGGCATTTAAATCGAGTAATAAGGCTTTTCTAGGCATGAGTGACTATAAATGATCTTTTCTTGACAATGGATGGCTTTCGTTCCATGTTTCCCAAGATAAACAATCTATTACAATCTGATTTAATGAAAAACTGTAAAAAAAAATCAAAATAAATTCAATAATGGGATTATAAAGGCATTTAAACCGAGTAATAAGGCTTCTCTAGGCATGAGTGACTATAAATGAACTTTTCTTGACAATGGATGGCTTTTGCTCCACGTTTCCCGAGCCAAACAATCAATTACAATATGTTTTAATCAAAAAATGTAAAAACAATTCAAAATAAATTCAATAATGGGATTATAAAGGCATTTAAATCGAGTAATAAGGCTTTTCTAGGCATGAGTGACTATAAATGAACTTTTCTTGACAATGGATGGCTTTTTGCTCCACGTTTCCCGAGGTAAACAATCAATTACAATCTGTTTTAATCAAAAAATGTAAAAATAATTCAAAATAAATTCAATAATGGGATTATAAGGGCATTTAAACCGAGTAATAAGGCTTTTCTAGGCATGAGTGACTATAAATGATCTTTTCTTGACAATGGATGGCTTTCGTTCCATGTTTCCCGAGATAAATAATCTATTACAACCTGTTTTAATCAAAAAATGTAAAAAAAATTCAAAATAAATTCAATAATGGGATTGTAAAGGCATTTAAACCGAGTAATAAGGCTTTTCTAGGCATGAGTGACTATAAATGAACTTTTCTTGACAATGGATGGCTTTTGCTCCACGTTTCCCGAGGCAAACAATCAATTACAATATGTTTTAATCAAAAAATGTAAAAACAATTCAAAATAAATTCAATAATGGGATTATAAAGGCATTTAAATCGAGTAATAAGGCTTTTCCAGGCATGAGTGACTATAAATGAACTTTTCTTGACAATGGATGGCTTTTGCTCCACGTTTCCCGAGGCAAACAATCAATTACAATCTGTTTTAAACAAAAAATGTAAAAACAATTCAAAATAAATTCAATAATGGGATTATAAAGGCATTTAAATCGAGTAATAAGGCTTCTGTAGGCATGAGTGACTATAAATGATCTTTTCTTGGCAATGGATGGCTTTCGTTCCATGTTTCCCGAGATAAACAATCTATTACAACCTGCTTTAATCAAAAAATGTAAAAACAATTCAAAATAAATTCAATAATGGGATTATAAAGGCATTTAAATCGAGTAATAAGGCTTTTCTAGGCATGAGTGACTATAAATGATCTTTTCTTGACAATGGATGGCTTTCGTTCCATGTTTCCCAAGATAAACAATCTATTACAATCTGATTTAATGAAAAACTGTAAAAAAAAATCAAAATAAATTCAATAATGGGATTATAAAGGCATTTAAACCGAGTAATAAGGCTTCTCTAGGCATGAGTGACTATAAATGAACTTTTCTTGACAATGGATGGCTTTTGCTCCACGTTTCCCGAGCCAAACAATCAATTACAATATGTTTTAATCAAAAAATGTAAAAACAATTCAAAATAAATTCAATAATGGGATTATAAAGGCATTTAAATCGAGTAATAAGGCTTTTCTAGGCATGAGTGACTATAAATGAACTTTTCTTGACAATGGATGGCTTTTTGCTCCACGTTTCCCGAGGTAAACAATCAATTACAATCTGTTTTAATCAAAAAATGTAAAAATAATTCAAAATAAATTCAATAATGGGATTATAAGGGCATTTAAACCGAGTAATAAGGCTTTTCTAGGCATGAGTGACTATAAATGATCTTTTCTTGACAATGGATGGCTTTCGTTCCATGTTTCCCGAGATAAATAATCTATTACAACCTGTTTTAATCAAAAAATGTAAAAAAAATTCAAAATAAATTCAATAATGGGATTGTAAAGGCATTTAAACCGAGTAATAAGGCTTTTCTAGGCATGAGTGACTATAAATGAACTTTTCTTGACAATGGATGGCTTTTGCTCCACGTTTCCCGAGGCAAACAATCAATTACAATATGTTTTAATCAAAAAATGTAAAAACAATTCAAAATAAATTCAATAATGGGATTATAAAGGCATTTAAATCGAGTAATAAGGCTTTTCCAGGCATGAGTGACTATAAATGAACTTTTCTTGACAATGGATGGCTTTTGCTCCACGTTTCCCGAGGCAAACAATCAATTACAATCTGTTTTAAAAAAAAAATGTAAAAACAATTCAAAATAATTTCAATAATGGGATTATAAAGGCATTTAAATCGAGTAATAAGGCTTCTGTAGGCATGAGTGACTATAAATGATCTTTTCTTGGCAATGGATGGCTTTCGTTCCATGTTTCCCGAGATAAACAATCTATTACAACCTGCTTTAATCAAAAAATGTAAAAACAATTCAAAATAAATTCAATAATGGGATTATAAAGGCATTTAAATCGAGTAATAAGGCTTTTCTAGGCATGAGTGACTATAAATGATCTTTTCTTGACAATGGATGGCTTTCGTTCCATGTTTCCCAAGATAAACAATCTATTACAATCTGATTTAATGAAAAACTGTAAAAAAAAATCAAAATAAATTCAATAATGGGATTATAAAGGCATTTAAACCGAGTAATAAGGCTTCTCTAGGCATGAGTGACTATAAATGAACTTTTCTTGACAATGGATGGCTTTTGCTCCACGTTTCCCGAGCCAAACAATCAATTACAATATGTTTTAATCAAAAAATGTAAAAACAATTCAAAATAAATTCAATAATGGGATTATAAAGGCATTTAAATCGAGTAATAAGGCTTTTCCAGGCATGAGTGACTATAAATGAACTTTTCTTGACAATGGATGGCTTTTGCTCCACGTTTCCCGAGGCAAACAATCAATTACAATCTGTTTTAAACAAAAAATGTAAAAACAATTCAAAATAAATTCAATAATGGGATTATAAAGGCATTTAAATCGAGTAATAAGGCTTCTGTAGGCATGAGTGACTATAAATGATCTTTTCTTGGCAATGGATGGCTTTCGTTCCATGTTTCCCGAGATAAACAATCTATTACAACCTGCTTTAATCAAAAAATGTAAAAACAATTCAAAATAAATTCAATAATGGGATTATAAAGGCATTTAAATCGAGTAATAAGGCTTTTCTAGGCATGAGTGACTATAAATGATCTTTTCTTGACAATGGATGGCTTTCGTTCCATGTTTCCCAAGATAAACAATCTATTACAATCTGATTTAATGAAAAACTGTAAAAAAAAATCAAAATAAATTCAATAATGGGATTATAAAGGCATTTAAACCGAGTAATAAGGCTTCTCTAGGCATGAGTGACTATAAATGAACTTTTCTTGACAATGGATGGCTTTTGCTCCACGTTTCCCGAGCCAAACAATCAATTACAATATGTTTTAATCAAAAAATGTAAAAACAATTCAAAATAAATTCAATAATGGGATTATAAAGGCATTTAAATCGAGTAATAAGGCTTTTCTAGGCATGAGTGACTATAAATGAACTTTTCTTGACAATGGATGGCTTTTTGCTCCACGTTTCCCGAGGTAAACAATCAATTACAATCTGTTTTAATCAAAAAATGTAAAAATAATTCAAAATAAATTCAATAATGGGATTATAAGGGCATTTAAACCGAGTAATAAGGCTTTTCTAGGCATGAGTGACTATAAATGATCTTTTCTTGACAATGGATGGCTTTCGTTCCATGTTTCCCGAGATAAATAATCTATTACAACCTGTTTTAATCAAAAAATGTAAAAAAAATTCAAAATAAATTCAATAATGGGATTGTAAAGGCATTTAAACCGAGTAATAAGGCTTTTCTAGGCATGAGTGACTATAAATGAACTTTTCTTGACAATGGATGGCTTTTGCTCCACGTTTCCCGAGGCAAACAATCAATTACAATATGTTTTAATCAAAAAATGTAAAAACAATTCAAAATAAATTCAATAATGGGATTATAAAGGCATTTAAATCGAGTAATAAGGCTTTTCCAGGCATGAGTGACTATAAATGAACTTTTCTTGACAATGGATGGCTTTTGCTCCACGTTTCCCGAGGCAAACAATCAATTACAATCTGTTTTAAACAAAAAATGTAAAAACAATTCAAAATAAATTCAATAATGGGATTATAAAGGCATTTAAATCGAGTAATAAGGCTTCTGTAGGCATGAGTGACTATAAATGATCTTTTCTTGGCAATGGATGGCTTTCGTTCCATGTTTCCCGAGATAAACAATCTATTACAACCTGCTTTAATCAAAAAATGTAAAAACAATTCAAAATAAATTCAATAATGGGATTATAAAGGCATTTAAATCGAGTAATAAGGCTTTTCTAGGCATGAGTGACTATAAATGATCTTTTCTTGACAATGGATGGCTTTCGTTCCATGTTTCCCAAGATAAACAATCTATTACAATCTGATTTAATGAAAAACTGTAAAAAAAAATCAAAATAAATTCAATAATGGGATTATAAAGGCATTTAAACCGAGTAATAAGGCTTCTCTAGGCATGAGTGACTATAAATGAACTTTTCTTGACAATGGATGGCTTTTGCTCCACGTTTCCCGAGCCAAACAATCAATTACAATATGTTTTAATCAAAAAATGTAAAAACAATTCAAAATAAATTCAATAATGGGATTATAAAGGCATTTAAATCGAGTAATAAGGCTTTTCTAGGCATGAGTGACTATAAATGAACTTTTCTTGACAATGGATGGCTTTTTGCTCCACGTTTCCCGAGGTAAACAATCAATTACAATCTGTTTTAATCAAAAAATGTAAAAATAATTCAAAATAAATTCAATAATGGGATTATAAGGGCATTTAAACCGAGTAATAAGGCTTTTCTAGGCATGAGTGACTATAAATGATCTTTTCTTGACAATGGACGGCTTTCGTTCCATGTTTCCCGAGATAAATAATCTATTACAACCTGTTTTAATCAAAAAATGTAAAAAAAATTCAAAATAAATTCAATAATGGGATTGTAAAGGCATTTAAACCGAGTAATAAGGCTTTTCTAGGCATGAGTGACTATAAATGAACTTTTCTTGACAATGGATGGCTTTTGCTCCACGTTTCCCGAGGCAAACAATCAATTACAATATGTTTTAATCAAAAAATGTAAAAACAATTCAAAATAAATTCAATAATGGGATTATAAAGGCATTTAAATCGAGTAATAAGGCTTTTCCAGGCATGAGTGACTATAAATGAACTTTTCTTGACAATGGATGGCTTTTGCTCCACGTTTCCCGAGGCAAACAATCAATTACAATCTGTTTTAAACAAAAAATGTAAAAACAATTCAAAATAAATTCAATAATGGGATTATAAAGGCATTTAAATCGAGTAATAAGGCTTCTGTAGGCATGAGTGACTATAAATGATCTTTTCTTGGCAATGGATGGCTTTCGTTCCATGTTTCCCGAGATAAACAATCTATTACAACCTGCTTTAATCAAAAAATGTAAAAACAATTCAAAATAAATTCAATAATGGGATTATAAAGGCATTTAAATCGAGTAATAAGGCTTTTCTAGGCATGAGTGACTATAAATGATCTTTTCTTGACAATGGATGGCTTTCGTTCCATGTTTCCCAAGATAAACAATCTATTACAATCTGATTTAATGAAAAACTGTAAAAAAAAATCAAAATAAATTCAATAATGGGATTATAAAGGCATTTAAACCGAGTAATAAGGCTTCTCTAGGCATGAGTGACTATAAATGAACTTTTCTTGACAATGGATGGCTTTTGCTCCACGTTTCCCGAGCCAAACAATCAATTACAATATGTTTTAATCAAAAAATGTAAAAACAATTCAAAATAAATTCAATAATGGGATTATAAAGGCATTTAAATCGAGTAATAAGGCTTTTCTAGGCATGAGTGACTATAAATGAACTTTTCTTGACAATGGATGGCTTTTTGCTCCACGTTTCCCGAGGTAAACAATCAATTACAATCTGTTTTAATCAAAAAATGTAAAAATAATTCAAAATAAATTCAATAATGGGATTATAAGGGCATTTAAACCGAGTAATAAGGCTTTTCTAGGCATGAGTGACTATAAATGATCTTTTCTTGACAATGGACGGCTTTCGTTCCATGTTTCCCGAGATAAATAATCTATTACAACCTGTTTTAATCAAAAAATGTAAAAAAAATTCAAAATAAATTCAATAATGGGATTGTAAAGGCATTTAAACCGAGTAATAAGGCTTTTCTAGGCATGAGTGACTATAAATGAACTTTTCTTGACAATGGATGGCTTTTGCTCCACGTTTCCCGAGGCAAACAATCAATTACAATATGTTTTAATCAAAAAATGTAAAAACAATTCAAAATAAATTCAATAATGGGATTATAAAGGCATTTAAATCGAGTAATAAGGCTTTTCCAGGCATGAGTGACTATAAATGAACTTTTCTTGACAATGGATGGCTTTTGCTCCACGTTTCCCGAGGCAAACAATCAATTACAATCTGTTTTAAACAAAAAATGTAAAAACAATTCAAAATAATTTCAATAATGGGATTATAAAGGCATTTAAATCGAGTAATAAGGCTTCTGTAGGCATGAGTGACTATAAATGATCTTTTCTTGGCAATGGATGGCTTTCGTTCCATGTTTCCCGAGATAAACAATCTATTACAACCTGCTTTAATCAAAAAATGTAAAAACAATTCAAAATAAATTCAATAATGGGATTATAAAGGCATTTAAATCGAGTAATAAGGCTTTTCTAGGCATGAGTGACTATAAATGATCTTTTCTTGACAATGGATGGCTTTCGTTCCATGTTTCCCAAGATAAACAATCTATTACAATCTGATTTAATGAAAAACTGTAAAAAAAAATCAAAATAAATTCAATAATGGGATTATAAAGGCATTTAAACCGAGTAATAAGGCTTCTCTAGGCATGAGTGACTATAAATGAACTTTTCTTGACAATGGATGGCTTTTGCTCCACGTTTCCCGAGCCAAACAATCAATTACAATATGTTTTAATCAAAAAATGTAAAAACAATTCAAAATAAATTCAATAATGGGATTATAAAGGCATTTAAATCGAGTAATAAGGCTTTTCTAGGCATGAGTGACTATAAATGAACTTTTCTTGACAATGGATGGCTTTTTGCTCCACGTTTCCCGAGGTAAACAATCAATTACAATCTGTTTTAATCAAAAAATGTAAAAATAATTCAAAATAAATTCAATAATGGGATTATAAGGGCATTTAAACCGAGTAATAAGGCTTTTCGAGGCATGAGTGACTATAAATGATCTTTTCTTGACAATGGATGGCTTTCGTTCCATGTTTCCCGAGATAAATAATCTATTACAACCTGTTTTAATCAAAAAATGTAAAAAAAATTCAAAATAAATTCAATAATGGGATTGTAAAGGCATTTAAACCGAGTAATAAGGCTTTTCTAGGCATGAGTGACTATAAATGAACTTTTCTTGACAATGGATGGCTTTTGCTCCACGTTTCCCGAGGCAAACAATCAATTACAATCTGTTTTAATCAAAAAATGTAAAAACAATTCAAAATAAATTCAATAATGGGATTATAAAGGCATTTAAATCGAGTAATAAGGCTTTTCCAGGCATGAGTGACTATAAATGAACTTTTCTTGACAATGGATGGCTTTTGCTCCACGTTTCCCGAGGCAAACAATCAATTACAATCTGTTTTAAACAAAAAATGTAAAAACAATTCAAAATAATTTCAATAATGGGATTATAAAGGCATTTAAATCGAGTAATAAGGCTTCTGTAGGCATGAGTGACTATAAATGATCTTTTCTTGGCAATGGATGGCTTTCGTTCCATGTTTCCCGAGATAAACAATCTATTACAACCTGCTTTAATCAAAAAATGTAAAAACAATTCAAAATAAATTCAATAATGGGATTATAAAGGCATTTAAATCGAGTAATAAGGCTTTTCTAGGCATGAGTGACTATAAATGATCTTTTCTTGACAATGGATGGCTTTCGTTCCATGTTTCCCAAGATAAACAATCTATTACAATCTGATTTAATGAAAAACTGTAAAAAAAAATCAAAATAAATTCAATAATGGGATTATAAAGGCATTTAAACCGAGTAATAAGGCTTCTCTAGGCATGAGTGACTATAAATGAACTTTTCTTGACAATGGATGGCTTTTGCTCCACGTTTCCCGAGCCAAACAATCAATTACAATATGTTTTAATCAAAAAATGTAAAAACAATTCAAAATAAATTCAATAATGGGATTATAAAGGCATTTAAATCGAGTAATAAGGCTTTTCTAGGCATGAGTGACTATAAATGAACTTTTCTTGACAATGGATGGCTTTTTGCTCCACGTTTCCCGAGGTAAACAATCAATTACAATCTGTTTTAATCAAAAAATGTAAAAATAATTCAAAATAAATTCAATAATGGGATTATAAGGGCATTTAAACCGAGTAATAAGGCTTTTCTAGGCATAAGTGACTATAAATGATCTTTTCTTGACAATGGATGGCTTTCGTTCCATGTTTCCCGAGATAAATAATCTATTACAACCTGTTTTAATCAAAAAATGTAAAAAAAATTCAAAATAAATTCAATAATGGGATTGTAAAGGCATTTAAACCGAGTAATAAGGCTTTTCTAGGCATGAGTGACTATAAATGAACTTTTCTTGACAATGGATGGCTTTTGCTCCACGTTTCCCGAGCCAAACAATCAATTACAATATGTTTTAATCAAAAAATGTAAAAACAATTCAAAATAAATTCAATAATGGGATTATAAAGGCATTTAAATCGAGTAATAAGGCTTTTCCAGGCATGAGTGACTATAAATGAACTTTTCTTGACAATGGATGGCTTTTGCTCCACGTTTCCCGAGGCAAACAATCAATTACAATCTGTTTTAAACAAAAAATGTAAAAACAATTCAAAATAATTTCAATAATGGGATTATAAAGGCATTTAAATCGAGTAATAAGGCTTCTGTAGGCATTAGTGACTATAAATGATCTTTTCTTGGCAATGGATGGCTTTCGTTCCATGTTTCCCGAGATAAACAATCTATTACAACCTGCTTTAATCAAAAAATGTAAAAAAAATTCAAAATAAATTCAATAATGGGATTATAAAAGCATTTAAACCGAGTAATAAGGCTTTTCTAGGCATGAGTGACTATAAATGGTCTTTCTTGACAATGGATGGCTTTCGTTCCATGTTTCCCGAGATAAACAATCTATTACAATCTGTTTTAATCAAAAAATGTAAAAACAATTCAAAATAAATTCAATAATGGGATTATAAAGGCATTTAAATCGAGTAATAAGGCTTTTCTAGGCATGAGTGACTATAAATGAACTTTTCTTGACAATGGATGGCTTTTGCTCCACGTTTCCCGAGGCAAACAATCAATTACAATATGTTTTAATCAAAAAATGTAAAAACAATTCAAAATAAATTCAATAATGGGATTATAAGGGCATTTAAATCGAGTAATAAGGCTTTTCTAGGCATGAGTGACTATAAATGATCTTTTCTTGACAATGGATGGCTTTCGTTCCATGTTTCTCGAGATAAACAGTCTATTACAATCTGATTTAATGAAAAACTATAAAAAAAATCAAAATAAATTCAATAATGGGATTATAAAGGCATTTAAACCGAGTAATAAGGCTTCTCTAGGCATGAGTGACTGTAAATGAACTTTTCTTGACAATGGATGGCTTTTGCTCCACGCTTCCCGAGGCAAACATTCAATTACAATCTGTTTAATCAAAAAATGTCAAAAAAGTTCAAAATAAATTCAATAATGGGATTATAAAGGCATTTAAACGGAGTAATAAGGCTTCCCTAGGCATGAGTGACTATAAATGAACTTTTCTTGACAATGGATGGCTTTTGCTCCACGTTTCCCGAGGCAAACAATCAATTAAAATATGTTTTAATCAAAAAATGTAAAAACAATTCAAAATAAATTCAATAATGGGATTATAAAGGCATTTAAATCGAGTAATAAGGCTTTTCTAGGCATGAGTGACTATAAATGATCTTTTCTTGACAATGGATGGCTTTCGTTCCATGTTTCCCAAGATAAACAATCTATTACAATCTGATTTAATGAAAAACTGTAAAAAAAAATCAAAATAAATTCAATAATGGGATTATAAAGGCATTTAAACCGAGTAATAAGGCTTCTCTAGGCATGAGTGACTATAAATGAACTTTTCTTGACAATGGATGGCTTTTGCTCCACGTTTCCCGAGCCAAACAATCAATTACAATATGTTTTAATCAAAAAATGTAAAAACAATTCAAAATAAATTCAATAATGGGATTATAAAGGCATTTAAATCGAGTAATAAGGCTTTTCTAGGCATGAGTGACTATAAATGAACTTTTCTTGACAATGGATGGCTTTTTGCTCCACGTTTCCCGAGGTAAACAATCAATTACAATCTGTTTTAATCAAAAAATGTAAAAATAATTCAAAATAAATTCAATAATGGGATTATAAGGGCATTTAAACCGAGTAATAAGGCTTTTCTAGGCATGAGTGACTATAAATGATCTTTTCTTGACAATGGATGGCTTTCGTTCCATGTTTCCCGAGATAAATAATCTATTACAACCTGTTTTAATCAAAAAATGTAAAAAAAATTCAAAATAAATTCAATAATGGGATTGTAAAGGCATTTAAACCGAGTAATAAGGCTTTTCTAGGCATGAGTGACTATAAATGAACTTTTCTTGACAATGGATGGCTTTTGCTCCACGTTTCCCGAGGCAAACAATCAATTACAATATGTTTTAATCAAAAAATGTAAAAACAATTCAAAATAAATTCAATAATGGGATTATAAAGGCATTTAAATCGAGTAATAAGGCTTTTCCAGGCATGAGTGACTATAAATGAACTTTTCTTGACAATGGATGGCTTTTGCTCCACGTTTCCCGAGGCAAACAATCAATTACAATCTGTTTTAAACAAAAAATGTAAAAACAATTCAAAATAATTTCAATAATGGGATTATAAAGGCATTTAAATCGAGTAATAAGGCTTCTGTAGGCATGAGTGACTATAAATGATCTTTTCTTGGCAATGGATGGCTTTCGTTCCATGTTTCCCGAGATAAACAATCTATTACAACCTGCTTTAATCAAAAAATGTAAAAAAAATTCAAAATAAATTCAATAATGGGATTATAAAAGCATTTAAACCGAGTAATAAGGCTTTTCTAGGCATGAGTGACTATAAATGGTCTTTCTTGACAATGGATGGCTTTCGTTCCATGTTTCCCGAGATAAACAATCTATTACAATCTGTTTTAATCAAAAAATGTAAAAACAATTCAAAATAAATTCAATAATGGGATTATAAAGGCATTTAAATCGAGTAATAAGGCTTTTCTAGGCATGAGTGACTATAAATGAACTTTTCTTGACAATGGATGGCTTTTGCTCCACGTTTCCCGAGGCAAACAATCAATTACAATATGTTTTAATCAAAAAATGTAAAAACAATTCAAAATAAATTCAATAATGGGATTATAAAGGCATTTAAATCGAGTAATAAGGCTTTTCTAGGCATGAGTGACTATAAATGAACTTTTCTTGACAATGGATGGCTTTTGCTCCACGTTTCCCGAGGCAAACAATCAATTACAATATGTTTTAATCAAAAAATGTAAAAACAATTCAAAATAAATTCAATAATGGGATTATAAAGGCATTTAAACCGAGTAATAAGGCTTTTCTAGGCATGAGTGACTATAAATGATGTTTTCTTGACAATGGATGGCTTTCGTTCCATGTTTCCCGAGATAAACAATCTATTATAATCTGTTTTAATCAAAAAATGTAAAAAAAATTCAAAATAAATTCAATAATGGGATTATAAAAGCATTTAAACCGAGTAATAAGGCTTTTCTAGGCATGAGTGACTATAAATGAACTTTTCTTGACAATGGATGGCTTTCGCTCTATGTTTCCCGAGGCAAACAATCAATTACAATATGTTTTAATCAAAAAATTTCAAAAAAGTTCAAAATAAATTCAATAATGGGATTATAAAGGCATTTAAACCGAGTAATAAGGCTTTTCTAGGCATGAGTGACTATAAATGATGTTTTGTTGACAATGGATGGCTTTCGTTCCATGTTTCCCGAGATAAACAATGTATTAGAATCTGTTTTAATAAAAAAATGTAAAAATAATTCAAAATAAATTCGATAATGGGATTATAAGGGCATTTAAATCGAGTAATAAGGCTTTTCTAGGCATGAGTGACTATAAATGATCTTTTCTTGACAATGGATGGCTTTCGTTCCATGTTTCTCGAGATAAACAGTCTATTACAATCTGATTTAATGAAAAACTATAAAAAAAATCAAAATAAATTCAATAATGGGATTATAAAGGCATTTAAACCGAGTAATAAGGCTTCTCTAGGCATGAGTGACTGTAAATGAACTTTTCTTGACAATGGATGGCTTTTGCTCCACGCTTCCCGAGGCAAACATTCAATTACAATCTGTTTAATCAAAAAATGTCAAAAAAGTTCAAAATAAATTCAATAATGGGATTATAAAGGCATTTAAACGGAGTAATAAGGCTTCCCTAGGCATGAGTGACTATAAATGAACTTTTCTTGACAATGGATGGCTTTTGCTCCACGTTTCCCGAGGCAAACAATCAATTAAAATATGTTTTAATCAAAAAATGTAAAAACAATTCAAAATAAATTCAATAATGGGATTATAAAGGCATTTAAATCGAGTAATAAGGCTTTTCTAGGCATGAGTGACTATAAATGATCTTTTCTTGACAATGGATGGCTTTCGTTCCATGTTTCCCAAGATAAACAATCTATTACAATCTGATTTAATGAAAAACTGTAAAAAAAAATCAAAATAAATTCAATAATGGGATTATAAAGGCATTTAAACCGAGTAATAAGGCTTCTCTAGGCATGAGTGACTATAAATGAACTTTTCTTGACAATGGATGGCTTTTGCTACACGTTTCCCGAGCCAAACAATCAATTACAATATGTTTTAATCAAAAAATGTAAAAACAATTCAAAATAAATTCAATAATGGGATTATAAAGGCATTTAAATCGAGTAATAAGGCTTTTCTAGGCATGAGTGACTATAAATGAACTTTTCTTAACAATGGATGGCTTTTTGCTCCACGTTTCCCGAGGTAAACAATCAATTACAATCTGTTTTAATCAAAAAATGTAAAAATAATTCAAAATAAATTCAATAATGGGATTATAAGGGCATTTAAACTGAGTAATAAGGCTTTTCTAGGCATGAGTGACTATAAATGATCTTTTCTTGACAATGGATGGCTTTCGTTCCATGTTTCCCGAGATAAATAATCTATTACAACCTGTTTTAATCAAAAAATGTAAAAAAAATTCAAAATAAATTCAATAATGGGATTGTAAAGGCATTTAAACCGAGTAATAAGTCTTTTCTAGGCATGAGTGACTATAAATGAACTTTTCTTGACAATGGATGGCTTTTGCTCCACGTTTCCCGAGGCAAACAATCAATTACAATATGTTTTAATCAAAAAATGTAAAAACAATTCAAAATAAATTCAATAATGGGATTATAAAGGCATTTAAATCGAGTAATAAGGCTTTTCCAGGCATGAGTGACTATAAATGAACTTTTCATGACAATGGATGGCTTTTGCTCCACGTTTCCCGAGGCAAACAATCAATTACAATATGTTTTAATCAAAAAATGTAAAAACAATTCAAAATAAATTCAATAATGGGATTATAAAGGCATTTAAATCGAGTAATAAGGCTTTTCCAGGCATGAGTGACTATAAATGAACTTTTCTTGACAATGGATGGCTTTTGCTCCACGTTTCCCGAGGCAAACAATCAATTACAATCTGTTTTAATCAAAAAATGTAAAAATAATTCAAAATAAATTCAATAATGGGATTATAAGGGCATTTAAACCGAGTAATAAGGCTTTTCTAGGCATGAGTGACTATAAATGATCTTTTCTTGACAATGGATGGCTTTCGTTCCATGTTTCCCGAGATAAATAATCTATTACAACCTGTTTTAATCAAAAAATGTAAAAAAAATTCAAAATAAATTCAATAATGGGATTGTAAAGGCATTTAAACCGAGTAATAAGGCTTTTCTAGGCATGAGTGACTATAAATGAACTTTTCTTGACAATGGATGGCTTTTGCTCCACGTTTCCCGAGCCAAACAATCAATTACAATATGTTTTAATCAAAAAATGTAAAAACAATTCAAAATAAATTCAATAATGGGATTATAAAGGCATTTAAATCGAGTAATAAGGCTTTTCCAGGCATGAGTGACTATAAATGAACTTTTCTTGACAATGGATGGCTTTTGCTCCACGTTTCCCGAGGCAAACAATCAATTACAATCTGTTTTAAACAAAAAATGTAAAAACAATTCAAAATAATTTCAATAATGGGATTATAAAGGCATTTAAATCGAGTAATAAGGCTTCTGTAGGCATGAGTGACTATAAATGATCTTTTCTTGGCAATGGATGGCTTTCGTTCCATGTTTCCCGAGATAAACAATCTATTACAACCTGCTTTAATCAAAAAATGTAAAAAAAATTCAAAATAAATTCAATAATGGGATTATAAAAGCATTTAAACCGAGTAATAAGGCTTTTCTAGGCATGAGTGACTATAAATGGTCTTTCTTGACAATGGATGGCTTTCGTTCCATGTTTCCCGAGATAAACAATCTATTACAATCTGTTTTAATCAAAAAATGTAAAAACAATTCAAAATAAATTCAATAATGGGATTATAAAGGCATTTAAATCGAGTAATAAGGCTTTTCTAGGCATGAGTGACTATAAATGAACTTTTCTTGACAATGGATGGCTTTTGCTCCACGTTTCCCGAGGCAAACAATCAATTACAATATGTTTTAATCAAAAAATGTAAAAACAATTCAAAATAAATTCAATAATGGGATTATAAAGGCATTTAAATCGAGTAATAAGGCTTTTCTAGGCATGAGTGACTATAAATGAACTTTTCTTGACAATGGATGGCTTTTGCTCCACGTTTCCCGAGGCAAACAATCAATTACAATATGTTTTAATCAAAAAATGTAAAAACAATTCAAAATAAATTCAATAATGGGATTATAAAGGCATTTAAATCGAGTAATAAGGCTTTTCTAGGCATGAGTGACTATAAATGAACTTTTCTTGACAATGGATGGCTTTTGCTCCACGTTTCCCGAGGCAAACAATCAATTACAATATGTTTTAATCAAAAAATGTAAAAACAATTCAAAATAAATTCAATAATGGGATTATAAAGGCATTTAAACCGAGTAATAAGGCTTTTCTAGGCATGAGTGACTATAAATGATGTTTTCTTGACAATGGATGGCTTTCGTTCCATGTTTCCCGAGATAAACAATCTATTATAATCTGTTTTAATCAAAAAATGTAAAAAAAATTCAAAATAAATTCAATAATGGGATTATAAAAGCATTTAAACCGAGTAATAAGGCTTTTCTAGGCATGAGTGACTATAAATGTTATTTTCTTGACAATGGATGGCTTTCGTTCCATGTTTCCCGAGATAAACAATCTGTTACAACCTGCTTTAATCAAAAAATGTAAAAAAAATTCAAAATAAATTCAATAATGGGATTATAAAAGCATTTAAACCGAGTAATAAGGCTTTTCTAGGCATGAGTGACTATAAATGGTCTTTCTTGACAATGGATGGCTTTCGTTCCATGTTTCCCGAGATAAACAATCTATTACAATCTGTTTTAATCAAAAAATGTAAAAACAATTCAAAATAAATTCAATAATGGGATTATAAAGGCATTTAAATCGAGTAATAAGGCTTTTCTAGGCATGAGTGACTATAAATGAACTTTTCTTGACAATGGATGGCTTTTGCTCCACGTTTCCCGAGGCAAACAATCAATTACAATATGTTTTAATCAAAAAATGTAAAAACAATTCAAAATAAATTCAATAATGGGATTATAAGGGCATTTAAATCGAGTAATAAGGCTTTTCTAGGCATGAGTGACTATAAATGATCTTTTCTTGACAATGGATGGCTTTCGTTCCATGTTTCTCGAGATAAACAGTCTATTACAATCTGATTTAATGAAAAACTATAAAAAAAATCAAAATAAATTCAATAATGGGATTATAAAGGCATTTAAACCGAGTAATAAGGCTTCTCTAGGCATGAGTGACTGTAAATGAACTTTTCTTGACAATGGATGGCTTTTGCTCCACGCTTCCCGAGGCAAACATTCAATTACAATCTGTTTAATCAAAAAATGTCAAAAAAGTTCAAAATAAATTCAATAATGGGATTATAAAGGCATTTAAACGGAGTAATAAGGCTTCCCTAGGCATGAGTGACTATAAATGAACTTTTCTTGACAATGGATGGCTTTTGCTCCACGTTTCCCGAGGCAAACAATCAATTAAAATATGTTTTAATCAAAAAATGTAAAAACAATTCAAAATAAATTCAATAATGGGATTATAAAGGCATTTAAATCGAGTAATAAGGCTTTTCTAGGCATGAGTGACTATAAATGATCTTTTCTTGACAATGGATGGCTTTCGTTCCATGTTTCCCAAGATAAACAATCTATTACAATCTGATTTAATGAAAAACTGTAAAAAAAAATCAAAATAAATTCAATAATGGGATTATAAAGGCATTTAAACCGAGTAATAAGGCTTCTCTAGGCATGAGTGACTATAAATGAACTTTTCTTGACAATGGATGGCTTTTGCTCCACGTTTCCCGAGCCAAACAATCAATTACAATATGTTTTAATCAAAAAATGTAAAAACAATTCAAAATAAATTCAATAATGGGATTATAAAGGCATTTAAATCGAGTAATAAGGCTTTTCTAGGCATGAGTGACTATAAATGAACTTTTCTTGACAATGGATGGCTTTTTGCTCCACGTTTCCCGAGGTAAACAATCAATTACAATCTGTTTTAATCAAAAAATGTAAAAATAATTCAAAATAAATTCAATAATGGGATTATAAGGGCATTTAAACCGAGTAATAAGGCTTTTCTAGGCATGAGTGACTATAAATGATCTTTTCTTGACAATGGATGGCTTTCGTTCCATGTTTCCCGAGATAAATAATCTATTACAACCTGTTTTAATCAAAAAATGTAAAAAAAATTCAAAATAAATTCAATAATGGGATTGTAAAGGCATTTAAACCGAGTAATAAGGCTTTTCTAGGCATGAGTGACTATAAATGAACTTTTCTTGACAATGGATGGCTTTTGCTCCACGTTTCCCGAGGCAAACAATCAATTACAATATGTTTTAATCAAAAAATGTAAAAACAATTCAAAATAAATTCAATAATGGGATTATAAAGGCATTTAAATCGAGTAATAAGGCTTTTCCAGGCATGAGTGACTATAAATGAACTTTTCTTGACAATGGATGGCTTTTGCTCCACGTTTCCCGAGGCAAACAATCAATTACAATCTGTTTTAAACAAAAAATGTAAAAACAATTCAAAATAATTTCAATAATGGGATTATAAAGGCATTTAAATCGAGTAATAAGGCTTCTGTAGGCATGAGTGACTATAAATGATCTTTTCTTGGCAATGGATGGCTTTCGTTCCATGTTTCCCGAGATAAACAATCTATTACAACCTGCTTTAATCAAAAAATGTAAAAAAAATTCAAAATAAATTCAATAATGGGATTATAAAAGCATTTAAACCGAGTAATAAGGCTTTTCTAGGCATGAGTGACTATAAATGGTCTTTCTTGACAATGGATGGCTTTCGTTCCATGTTTCCCGAGATAAACAATCTATTACAATCTGTTTTAATCAAAAAATGTAAAAACAATTCAAAATAAATTCAATAATGGGATTATAAAGGCATTTAAATCGAGTAATAAGGCTTTTCTAGGCATGAGTGACTATAAATGAACTTTTCTTGACAATGGATGGCTTTTGCTCCACGTTTCCCGAGGCAAACAATCAATTACAATATGTTTTAATCAAAAAATGTAAAAACAATTCAAAATAAATTCAATAATGGGATTATAAAGGCATTTAAATCGAGTAATAAGGCTTTTCTAGGCATGAGTGACTATAAATGAACTTTTCTTGACAATGGATGGCTTTTGCTCCACGTTTCCCGAGGCAAACAATCAATTACAATATGTTTTAATCAAAAAATGTAAAAACAATTCAAAATAAATTCAATAATGGGATTATAAAGGCATTTAAACCGAGTAATAAGGCTTTTCTAGGCATGAGTGACTATAAATGATGTTTTCTTGACAATGGATGGCTTTCGTTCCATGTTTCCCGAGATAAACAATCTATTATAATCTGTTTTAATCAAAAAATGTAAAAAAAATTCAAAATAAATTCAATAATGGGATTATAAAAGCATTTAAACCGAGTAATAAGGCTTTTCTAGGCATGAGTGACTATAAATGAACTTTTCTTGACAATGGATGGCTTTCGCTCTATGTTTCCCGAGGCAAACAATCAATTACAATATGTTTTAATCAAAAAATTTCAAAAAAGTTCAAAATAAATTCAATAATGGGATTATAAAGGCATTTAAACCGAGTAATAAGGCTTTTCTAGGCATGAGTGACTATAAATGATGTTTTCTTGACAATGGATGGCTTTCGTTCCATGTTTCCCGAGATAAACAATGTATTAGAATCTGTTTTAATAAAAAAATGTAAAAATAATTCAAAATAAATTCGATAATGGGATTATAAGGGCATTTAAATCGAGTAATAAGGCTTTTCTAGGCATGAGTGACTATAAATGATCTTTTCTTGACAATGGATGGCTTTCGTTCCATGTTTCTCGAGATAAACAGTCTATTACAATCTGATTTAATGAAAAACTATAAAAAAAATCAAAATAAATTCAATAATGGGATTATAAAGGCATTTAAACCGAGTAATAAGGCTTCTCTAGGCATGAGTGACTGTAAATGAACTTTTCTTGACAATGGATGGCTTTTGCTCCACGCTTCCCGAGGCAAACATTCAATTACAATCTGTTTAATCAAAAAATGTCAAAAAAGTTCAAAATAAATTCAATAATGGGATTATAAAGGCATTTAAACGGAGTAATAAGGCTTCCCTAGGCATGAGTGACTATAAATGAACTTTTCTTGACAATGGATGGCTTTTGCTCCACGTTTCCCGAGGCAAACAATCAATTAAAATATGTTTTAATCAAAAAATGTAAAAACAATTCAAAATAAATTCAATAATGGGATTATAAAGGCATTTAAATCGAGTAATAAGGCTTTTCTAGGCATGAGTGACTATAAATGATCTTTTCTTGACAATGGATGGCTTTCGTTCCATGTTTCCCAAGATAAACAATCTATTACAATCTGATTTAATGAAAAACTGTAAAAAAAAATCAAAATAAATTCAATAATGGGATTATAAAGGCATTTAAACCGAGTAATAAGGCTTCTCTAGGCATGAGTGACTATAAATGAACTTTTCTTGACAATGGATGGCTTTTGCTACACGTTTCCCGAGGCAAACAATCAATTACAATATGTTTTAATCAAAAAATGTAAAAACAATTCAAAATAAATTCAATAATGGGATTATAAAGGCGTTTAAATCGAGTAATAAGGCTTTTCTAGGCATGAGTGACTATAAATGAACTTTTCTTAACAATGGATGGCTTTTTGCTCCACGTTTCCCGAGGTAAACAATCAATTACAATCTGTTTTAATCAAAAAATGTAAAAATAATTCAAAATAAATTCAATAATGGGATTATAAGGGCATTTAAACCGAGTAATAAGGCTTTTCTAGGCATGAGTGACTATAAATGATCTTTTCTTGACAATGGATGGCTTTCGTTCCATGTTTCCCGAGATAAATAATCTATTACAACCTGTTTTAATCAAAAAATGTAAAAAAAATTCAAAATAAATTCAATAATGGGATTGTAAAGGCATTTAAACCGAGTAATAAGTCTTTTCTAGGCATGAGTGACTATAAATGAACTTTTCTTGACAATGGATGGCTTTTGCTCCACGTTTCCCGAGGCAAACAATCAATTACAATATGTTTTAATCAAAAAATGTAAAAACAATTCAAAATAAATTCAATAATGGGATTATAAAGGCATTTAAATCGAGTAATAAGGCTTTTCCAGGCATGAGTGACTATAAATGAACTTTTCTTGACAATGGATGGCTTTTGCTCCACGTTTCCCGAGGCAAACAATCAATTACAATCTGTTTTAAACAAAAAATGTAAAAACAATTCAAAATAAATTCAATAATGGGATTATAAAGGCATTTAAATCGAGTAATAAGGCTTCTGTAGGCATGAGTGACTATAAATGATCTTTTCTTGGCAATGGATGGCTTTCGTTCCATGTTTCCCGAGATAAACAATCTATTACAACCTGTTTTAATCAAAAAATGTAAAAAAAATTCAAAATAAATTCAATAATGGGATTATAAAAGCATTTAAACCGAGTAATAAGGCTTTTCTAGGCATGAGTGACTATAAATGATCTTTTCTTGACAATGGATGGCTTTCGTTCCATGTTTCCCGAGATAAACAATCTATTACAATCTGTTTTAATCAAAAACTGTAAAAAAAATCAAAATAAATTCAATAATGGGATTATAGAGGCATTTACACCGAGTAATAAGGCTTCTCTAGGCATGAGTGACTATAAATGAACTTTTCTTGACAATGGATGGCTTTTGCTCCACGTTTCCCGATGCAAACAATCAATTACAATATGTTTTAATCAAAAAATGTAAAAACAATTCAAAATAAATTCAATAATGGGATTATAAAGGCATTTAAATCGAGTAATAAGGCTTTTCTAGGCATGAGTGACTATAAATGAACTTTTCTTGACAATGGATGGCTTTTGCTCCACGTTTCCCGAGGCAAACAATCAATTACAATATGTTTTAATCAAAAAATGTAAAAACAATTCAAAATAAATTCAATAATGGGATTATAAAGGCATTTAAACCGAGTAATAAGGCTTTTCTAGGCTTGAGTGACTATAAATGATGTTTTCTTGACAATGGATGGCTTTCGTTCCATGTTTCCCGAGATAAACAATCTATTATAATCTGTTTTAATCAAAAAATGTAAAAAAAATTCAAAATAAATTCAATAATGGGATTATAAAAGCATTTAAACCGAGTAATAAGGCTTTTCTAGGCATGAGTGACTATAAATGAACTTTTCTTGACAATGGATGGCTTTCGCTCTATGTTTCCCGAGGCAAACAATCAATTACAATATGTTTTAATCAAAAAATTTCAAAAAAGTTCAAAATAAATTCAATAATGGGATTATAAAAGGCATTTAAACCGAGTAATAAGGCTTTTCTAGGCATGAGTGACTATAAATGATGTTTTCTTGACAATGGATGGCTTTCGTTCCATGTTTCCCGAGATAAACAATGTATTAGAATCTGTTTTAATAAAAAAATGTAAAAATAATTCAAAATAAATTCGATAATGGGATTATAAGGGCATTTAAATCGAGTAATAAGGCTTTTCTAGGCATGAGTGACTATAAATGATCTTTTCTTGACAATGGATGGCTTTCGTTCCATGTTTCTCGAGATAAACAATCTATTACAATCTGATTTAATGAAAAACTATAAAAAAAATCAAAATAAATTCAATAATGGGATTATAAAGGCATTTAAACCGAGTAATAAGGCTTCTCTAGGCATGAGTGACTGTAAATGAACTTTTCTTGACAATGGATGGCTTTTGCTCCACGCTTCCCGAGGCAAACATTCAATTACAATCTGTTTAATCAAAAAATGTCAAAAAAGTTCAAAATAAATTCAATAATGGGATTATAAAGGCATTTAAACGGAGTAATAAGGCTTCCCTAGGCATGAGTGACTATAAATGAACTTTTCTTGACAATGGATGGCTTTTGCTCCACGTTTCCCGAGGCAAACAATCAATTAAAATATGTTTTAATCAAAAAATGTAAAAACAATTCAAAATAAATTCAATAATGGGATTATAAAGGCATTTAAATCGAGTAATAAGGCTTTTCTAGGCATGAGTGACTATAAATGATCTTTTCTTGACAATGGATGGCTTTCGTTCCATGTTTCCCAAGATAAACAATCTATTACAATCTGATTTAATGAAAAACTGTAAAAAAAAATCAAAATAAATTCAATAATGGGATTATAAAGGCATTTAAACCGAGTAATAAGGCTTCTCTAGGCATGAGTGACTATAAATGAACTTTTCTTGACAATGGATGGCTTTTGCTACACGTTTCCCGAGCCAAACAATCAATTACAATATGTTTTAATCAAAAAATGTAAAAACAATTCAAAATAAATTCAATAATGGGATTATAAAGGCATTTAAATCGAGTAATAAGGCTTTTCTAGGCATGAGTGACTATAAATGAACTTTTCTTAACAATGGATGGCTTTTTGCTCCACGTTTCCCGAGGTAAACAATCAATTACAATCTGTTTTAATCAAAAAATGTAAAAATAATTCAAAATAAATTCAATAATGGGATTATAAGGGCATTTAAACTGAGTAATAAGGCTTTTCTAGGCATGAGTGACTATAAATGATCTTTTCTTGACAATGGATGGCTTTCGTTCCATGTTTCCCGAGATAAATAATCTATTACAACCTGTTTTAATCAAAAAATGTAAAAAAAATTCAAAATAAATTCAATAATGGGATTGTAAAGGCATTTAAACCGAGTAATAAGTCTTTTCTAGGCATGAGTGACTATAAATGAACTTTTCTTGACAATGGATGGCTTTTGCTCCACGTTTCCCGAGGCAAACAATCAATTACAATATGTTTTAATCAAAAAATGTAAAAACAATTCAAAATAAATTCAATAATGGGATTATAAAGGCATTTAAATCGAGTAATAAGGCTTTTCCAGGCATGAGTGACTATAAATGAACTTTTCTTGACAATGGATGGCTTTTGCTCCACGTTTCCCGAGGCAAACAATCAATTACAATCTGTTTTAAACAAAAAATGTAAAAACAATTCAAAATAAATTCAATAATGGGATTATAAAGGCATTTAAATCGAGTAATAAGGCTTCTGTAGGCATGAGTGACTATAAATGATCTTTTCTTGGCAATGGATGGCTTTCGTTCCATGTTTCCCGAGATAAACAATCTATTACAACCTGTTTTAATCAAAAAATGTAAAAAAAATTCAAAATAAATTCAATAATGGGATTATAAAAGCATTTAAACCGAGTAATAAGGCTTTTCTAGGCATGAGTGACTATAAATGGTCTTTCTTGACAATGGATGGCTTTCGTTCCATGTTTCCCGAGATAAACAATCTATTACAATCTGTTTTAATCAAAAAATGTAAAAACAATTCAAAATAAATTCAATAATGGGATTATAAAGGCATTTAAATCGAGTAATAAGGCTTTTCTAGGCATGAGTGACTATAAATGAACTTTTCTTGACAATGGATGGCTTTTGCTCCACGTTTCCCGAGGCAAACAATCAATTACAATATGTTTTAATCAAAAAATGTAAAAACAATTCAAAATAAATTCAATAATGGGATTATAAAGGCATTTAAATCGAGTAATAAGGCTTTTCTAGGCATGAGTGACTATAAATGAACTTTTCTTGACAATGGATGGCTTTTGCTCCACGTTTCCCGAGGCAAACAATCAATTACAATATGTTTTAATCAAAAAATGTAAAAACAATTCAAAATAAATTCAATAATGGGATTATAAAGGCATTTAAATCGAGTAATAAGGCTTTTCTAGGCATGAGTGACTATAAATGAACTTTTCTTGACAATGGATGGCTTTTGCTCCACGTTTCCCGAGGCAAACAATCAATTACAATATGTTTTAATCAAAAAATGTAAAAACAATTCAAAATAAATTCAATAATGGGATTATAAAGGCATTTAAACCGAGTAATAAGGCTTTTCTAGGCATGAGTGACTATAAATGATGTTTTCTTGACAATGGATGGCTTTCGTTCCATGTTTCCCGAGATAAACAATCTATTATAATCTGTTTTAATCAAAAAATGTAAAAAAAATTCAAAATAAATTCAATAATGGGATTATAAAAGCATTTAAACCGAGTAATAAGGCTTTTCTAGGCATGAGTGACTATAAATGTTATTTTCTTGACAATGGATGGCTTTCGTTCCATGTTTCCCGAGATAAACAATCTGTTACAACCTGCTTTAATCAAAAAATGTAAAAAAAATTCAAAATAAATTCAATAATGGGATTATAAAAGCATTTAAACCGAGTAATAAGGCTTTTCTAGGCATGAGTGACTATAAATGGTCTTTCTTGACAATGGATGGCTTTCGTTCCATGTTTCCCGAGATAAACAATCTATTACAATCTGTTTTAATCAAAAAATGTAAAAACAATTCAAAATAAATTCAATAATGGGATTATAAAGGCATTTAAATCGAGTAATAAGGCTTTTCTAGGCATGAGTGACTATAAATGAACTTTTCTTGACAATGGATGGCTTTTGCTCCACGTTTCCCGAGGCAAACAATCAATTACAATATGTTTTAATCAAAAAATGTAAAAACAATTCAAAATAAATTCAATAATGGGATTATAAGGGCATTTAAATCGAGTAATAAGGCTTTTCTAGGCATGAGTGACTATAAATGATCTTTTCTTGACAATGGATGGCTTTCGTTCCATGTTTCTCGAGATAAACAGTCTATTACAATCTGATTTAATGAAAAACTATAAAAAAAATCAAAATAAATTCAATAATGGGATTATAAAGGCATTTAAACCGAGTAATAAGGCTTCTCTAGGCATGAGTGACTGTAAATGAACTTTTCTTGACAATGGATGGCTTTTGCTCCACGCTTCCCGAGGCAAACATTCAATTACAATCTGTTTAATCAAAAAATGTCAAAAAAGTTCAAAATAAATTCAATAATGGGATTATAAAGGCATTTAAACGGAGTAATAAGGCTTCCCTAGGCATGAGTGACTATAAATGAACTTTTCTTGACAATGGATGGCTTTTGCTCCACGTTTCCCGAGGCAAACAATCAATTAAAATATGTTTTAATCAAAAAATGTAAAAACAATTCAAAATAAATTCAATAATGGGATTATAAAGGCATTTAAATCGAGTAATAAGGCTTTTCTAGGCATGAGTGACTATAAATGATCTTTTCTTGACAATGGATGGCTTTCGTTCCATGTTTCCCAAGATAAACAATCTATTACAATCTGATTTAATGAAAAACTGTAAAAAAAAATCAAAATAAATTCAATAATGGGATTATAAAGGCATTTAAACCGAGTAATAAGGCTTCTCTAGGCATGAGTGACTATAAATGAACTTTTCTTGACAATGGATGGCTTTTGCTCCACGTTTCCCGAGCCAAACAATCAATTACAATATGTTTTAATCAAAAAATGTAAAAACAATTCAAAATAAATTCAATAATGGGATTATAAAGGCATTTAAATCGAGTAATAAGGCTTTTCTAGGCATGAGTGACTATAAATGAACTTTTCTTGACAATGGATGGCTTTTTGCTCCACGTTTCCCGAGGTAAACAATCAATTACAATCTGTTTTAATCAAAAAATGTAAAAATAATTCAAAATAAATTCAATAATGGGATTATAAGGGCATTTAAACCGAGTAATAAGGCTTTTCTAGGCATGAGTGACTATAAATGATCTTTTCTTGACAATGGATGGCTTTCGTTCCATGTTTCCCGAGATAAATAATCTATTACAACCTGTTTTAATCAAAAAATGTAAAAAAAATTCAAAATAAATTCAATAATGGGATTGTAAAGGCATTTAAACCGAGTAATAAGGCTTTTCTAGGCATGAGTGACTATAAATGAACTTTTCTTGACAATGGATGGCTTTTGCTCCACGTTTCCCGAGGCAAACAATCAATTACAATATGTTTTAATCAAAAAATGTAAAAACAATTCAAAATAAATTCAATAATGGGATTATAAAGGCATTTTAATCGAGTAATAAGGCTTTTCCAGGCATGAGTGACTATAAATGAACTTTTCTTGACAATGGATGGCTTTTGCTCCACGTTTCCCGAGGCAAACAATCAATTACAATCTGTTTTAAACAAAAAATGTAAAAACAATTCAAAATAATTTCAATAATGGGATTATAAAGGCATTTAAATCGAGTAATAAGGCTTCTGTAGGCATGAGTGACTATAAATGATCTTTTCTTGGCAATGGATGGCTTTCGTTCCATGTTTCCCGAGATAAACAATCTATTACAACCTGCTTTAATCAAAAAATGTAAAAAAAATTCAAAATAAATTCAATAATGGGATTATAAAAGCATTTAAACCGAGTAATAAGGCTTTTCTAGGCATGAGTGACTATAAATGGTCTTTCTTGACAATGGATGGCTTTCGTTCCATGTTTCCCGAGATAAACAATCTATTACAATCTGTTTTAATCAAAAAATGTAAAAACAATTCAAAATAAATTCAATAATGGGATTATAAAGGCATTTAAATCGAGTAATAAGGCTTTTCTAGGCATGAGTGACTATAAATGAACTTTTCTTGACAATGGATGGCTTTTGCTCCACGTTTCCCGAGGCAAACAATCAATTACAATATGTTTTAATCAAAAAATGTAAAAACAATTCAAAATAAATTCAATAATGGGATTATAAAGGCATTTAAATCGAGTAATAAGGCTTTTCTAGGCATGAGTGACTATAAATGAACTTTTCTTGACAATGGATGGCTTTTGCTCCACGTTTCCCGAGGCAAACAATCAATTACAATATGTTTTAATCAAAAAATGTAAAAACAATTCAAAATAAATTCAATAATGGGATTATAAAGGCATTTAAACCGAGTAATAAGGCTTTTCTAGGCATGAGTGACTATAAATGATGTTTTCTTGACAATGGATGGCTTTCGTTCCATGTTTCCCGAGATAAACAATCTATTATAATCTGTTTTAATCAAAAAATGTAAAAAAAATTCAAAATAAATTCAATAATGGGATTATAAAAGCATTTAAACCGAGTAATAAGGCTTTTCTAGGCATGAGTGACTATAAATGAACTTTTCTTGACAATGGATGGCTTTCGCTCTATGTTTCCCGAGGCAAACAATCAATTACAATATGTTTTAATCAAAAAATTTCAAAAAAGTTCAAAATAAATTCAATAATGGGATTATAAAAGGCATTTAAACCGAGTAATAAGGCTTTTCTAGGCATGAGTGACTATAAATGATGTTTTCTTGACAATGGATGGCTTTCGTTCCATGTTTCCCGAGATAAACAATGTATTAGAATCTGTTTTAATAAAAAAATGTAAAAATAATTCAAAATAAATTCGATAATGGGATTATAAGGGCATTTAAATCGAGTAATAAGGCTTTTCTAGGCATGAGTGACTATAAATGATCTTTTCTTGACAATGGATGGCTTTCGTTCCATGTTTCTCGAGATAAACAATCTATTACAATCTGATTTAATGAAAAACTATAAAAAAAATCAAAATAAATTCAATAATGGGATTATAAAGGCATTTAAACCGAGTAATAAGGCTTCTCTAGGCATGAGTGACTGTAAATGAACTTTTCTTGACAATGGATGGCTTTTGCTCCACGCTTCCCGAGGCAAACATTCAATTACAATCTGTTTAATCAAAAAATGTCAAAAAAGTTCAAAATAAATTCAATAATGGGATTATAAAGGCATTTAAACGGAGTAATAAGGCTTCCCTAGGCATGAGTGACTATAAATGAACTTTTCTTGACAATGGATGGCTTTTGCTCCACGTTTCCCGAGGCAAACAATCAATTAAAATATGTTTTAATCAAAAAATGTAAAAACAATTCAAAATAAATTCAATAATGGGATTATAAAGGCATTTAAATCGAGTAATAAGGCTTTTCTAGGCATGAGTGACTATAAATGAACTTTTCTTGACAATGGATGGCTTTTGCTACACGTTTCCCGAGCCAAACAATCAATTACAATATGTTTTAATCAAAAAATGTAAAAACAATTCAAAATAAATTCAATAATGGGATTATAAAGGCATTTAAATCGAGTAATAAGGCTTTTCTAGGCATGAGTGACTATAAATGAACTTTTCTTAACAATGGATGGCTTTTTGCTCCACGTTTCCCGAGGTAAACAATCAATTACAATCTGTTTTAATCAAAAAATGTAAAAATAATTCAAAATAAATTCAATAATGGGATTATAAGGGCATTTAAACTGAGTAATAAGGCTTTTCTAGGCATGAGTGACTATAAATGATCTTTTCTTGACAATGGATGGCTTTCGTTCCATGTTTCCCGAGATAAATAATCTATTACAACCTGTTTTAATCAAAAAATGTAAAAAAAATTCAAAATAAATTCAATAATGGGATTGTAAAGGCATTTAAACCGAGTAATAAGTCTTTTCTAGGCATGAGTGACTATAAATGAACTTTTCTTGACAATGGATGGCTTTTGCTCCACGTTTCCCGAGGCAAACAATCAATTACAATATGTTTTAATCAAAAAATGTAAAAACAATTCAAAATAAATTCAATAATGGGATTATAAAGGCATTTAAATCGAGTAATAAGGCTTTTCCAGGCATGAGTGACTATAAATGAACTTTTCTTGACAATGGATGGCTTTTGCTCCACGTTTCCCGAGGCAAACAATCAATTACAATCTGTTTTAAACAAAAAATGTAAAAACAATTCAAAATAAATTCAATAATGGGATTATAAAGGCATTTAAATCGAGTAATAAGGCTTCTGTAGGCATGAGTGACTATAAATGATCTTTTCTTGGCAATGGATGGCTTTCGTTCCATGTTTCCCGAGATAAACAATCTATTACAACCTGTTTTAATCAAAAAATGTAAAAAAAATTCAAAATAAATTCAATAATGGGATTATAAAAGCATTTAAACCGAGTAATAAGGCTTTTCTAGGCATGAGTGACTATAAATGGTCTTTCTTGACAATGGATGGCTTTCGTTCCATGTTTCCCGAGATAAACAATCTATTACAATCTGTTTTAATCAAAAAATGTAAAAACAATTCAAAATAAATTCAATAATGGGATTATAAAGGCATTTAAATCGAGTAATAAGGCTTTTCTAGGCATGAGTGACTATAAATGAACTTTTCTTGACAATGGATGGCTTTTGCTCCACGTTTCCCGAGGCAAACAATCAATTACAATATGTTTTAATCAAAAAATGTAAAAACAATTCAAAATAAATTCAATAATGGGATTATAAAGGCATTTAAATCGAGTAATAAGGCTTTTCTAGGCATGAGTGACTATAAATGAACTTTTCTTGACAATGGATGGCTTTTGCTCCACGTTTCCCGAGGCAAACAATCAATTACAATATGTTTTAATCAAAAAATGTAAAAACAATTCAAAATAAATTCAATAATGGGATTATAAAGGCATTTAAACCGAGTAATAAGGCTTTTCTAGGCATGAGTGACTATAAATGATGTTTTCTTGACAATGGATGGCTTTCGTTCCATGTTTCCCGAGATAAACAATCTATTATAATCTGTTTTAATCAAAAAATGTAAAAAAAATTCAAAATAAATTCAATAATGGGATTATAAAAGCATTTAAACCGAGTAATAAGGCTTTTCTAGGCATGAGTGACTATAAATGTTATTTTCTTGACAATGGATGGCTTTCGTTCCATGTTTCCCGAGATAAACAATCTGTTACAATCTGTTTTAATCAAAAAATGTAAAAACAATTCAAAATAAATTCAATAATGGGATTATAAGGGCATTTAAATCGAGTAATAAGGCTTTTCTAGGCATGAGTGACTATAAATGAACTTTTCTTGACAATGGATGGCTTTTGCTCCACGTTTCCCGAGGCAAACAATCAATTACAATCTGTTTTAATAAAAAAATGTAAAAATAATTCAAAATAAATTAAATAATGGGATTATAAAGGCATTTAAACCGAGTAATAAGGCTTTTCTAGGCATGAGTGACTATAAATGATGTTTTCTTGACAATGGATGGCTTTCGTTCCATGTTTCCCGAGATAAACAATCTATTACAATCTGTTTTAATCAAAAAATGTAAAAAAAATTCAAAATAAATTCAATAATGGGATTATAAAAGCATTTAAACCGAGTAATAAGGCTTTTCTAGGCATGAGTGACTATAAATGATCTTTTCTTGACAATGGATGGCTTTCGTTCCATGTTTCCCGAGATAAACAATCTATTACAATCTGTTTTAATCAAAAACTGTAAAAAAAATCAAAATAAATTCAATAATGGGATTATAAAGGCATTTAAACCGAGTAATAAGGCTTCTGTAGGCATGGTGACTATAAATGAACTTTTCTTGACAATGGATGGCTTTTGCTCCACGTTTCCCGAGGCAAACAATCAATTACAATATGTTTTAATAAAAAAATGTAAAAATAATTCAAAATAAATTCAATAATGGGATTATAAGGGCATTTAAACCGAGTAATAAGGCTTTTCTAGACATGAGTGACTATAAATGATCTTTTCTTGACAATGGATGGCTTTCGTTCCATTTTTCCCGAGATAAACAATCTATTACAATCTGTTTTAATCAAAAAATGTAAAAAAAATTCAAAATTAATTCAATAATGGGATTATAAAAGCATTTAAACCGAGTAATAAGGCTTTTCTAGGAATGAGTGACTATAAATGAACTTTTCTTGACAATGGATGGCTTTTGCTGCACGTTTCCCGAGGCAAACAATCAATTACAATCTGTTTTAATAAAAAAATGTAAAAATAATTCAAATTAAATTCAATAATGGGATTATAAAGGCATTTAAACCGAGTAATAAGGCTTTTCTAGGCATGAGTGACTATAAATGATGTTTTCTTGACAATGGATGGCTTTCGTTCCATGTTTCCCGAGATAAACAATCTATTACAATCTGTTTTAATCAAAAAATGTAAAAAAAATTCAAAATAAATTCAATAATGGGATTATAAAAGCATTTAAACCGAGTAATAAGGCTTTTCTAGGCATGAGTGACTATAAATGATCTTTTCTTGACAATGGATGGCTTTCGTTCCATGTTTCCCGGGATAAACAATCTATTACAATCTGTTTTAATCAAAAACTGTAAAAAAAATGAAAATAAATTCAATAATGGGATTATAAAGGCATTTAAACCGAGTAATAAGGCTTCTCTAGGCATGAGTGACTATAAATGAACTTTTCTTGACAATGGATGGCTTTTGCTCCACGCTTCCCGAGGCAAACAATCAATTACAATATGTTTTAATCAAAAAATGTAAAAACAATTCAAAATAAATTCAATAATGGGATTATAAAGGCATTTAAACCGAGTAATAAGGCTTTTCTAGGCATGAGTGACTATAAATGAACTTTTCTTGACAATGGATGGCTTTTGCTCCGCGTTTCCCGAGGCAAACAATCAATTACAATCTGTTTTAATCAAAAAATGTAAAAATAATTCAAAATAAATTCAATAATGGGATTATAAGGGCATTTAAACCGAGTTATAAGGCTTTTCTAGGCATGAGTGACTATAAATGAACTTTTCTTGACAATGGATGGCTTTCGCTCTATGTTTCCCGAGGCAAACAATCAATTATAATCTGTTTTAATCAAAAAATGTCAAAAAAGTTCAAAATAAATTCAATAATGGGATTATAAAGGCATTTAAACCGAGTAATAAGGCTTTTCTAAGCATGAGTGACTATAAATGATGTTTTCTTGACAATTGATGGCTTTCGTTCCATGTTTCCCGAGATAAACAATGTATTAGAATCTGTTTTATTAAAAAAATGTAAAAATAATTCAAAATAAATTCGATAATGGGATTATAAGGGCATTTAAATCGAGTAATAAGGCTTTTCTAGGCATGAGTGACTATAAATGTTCTTTTCTTGACAATGGATGGCTTTCGTTCCATGTTTCTCGAGATAAACAATCTATTACAATCTGATTTAATGAAAAACTGTAAAAAAAAATCAAAATAAATTCAATAATGGGATTATAAAGGCATTTAAACCGAGTAATAAGGCTTCTCTAGGCATGAGTGACTGTAAATGAACTTTTCTTGACAATGGATGGCTTTTGCTCCACGCTTCCCGAGGCAAACAATCAATTACAATCTGTTTAATCAAAAAATATCAAAAAAGTTAAAAATAAATTCAATAATGGGATTATAAAGGCATTTAAACCGAGTAATAAGGCTTTTCTAGGCATGAGTGACTATAAATGATGTTTTCTTGACAATGGATGGTTTTCGTTCCATGTTTCCCGAGATAAACAATGTATTAGAATCTTTTTTAATAAAAAAATGTAAAAATAATTCAAAATAAATTCAATAATGGGATTATAACGGCATTTAAATCGAGTAATAAGGCTTTTCTAGGCATGAGTGACTATAAATGATCTTTTCTTGACAATGGATGGCTTTCCTTCCATGTTTCCCGAGATAAACAATCTATTACAATCTGATTAAATGAAAAACTGATAAAAAAAATCAAAATAAATTCAATAATGGGATTATAAAGGCATTTAAACCGAGTAATAAGGCTTCTCTAGGCATGAGTGACTGTAAATGAACTTTTCTTGACAATGGATGGCTTTTGCTCCACGCTTCCCGAGGCAAACAATCAATTACAATCTGTTTATTAAAAAAATGTCAAAAAAGTTCAAAATAAATTCAATAATGGGATTATAAAGGCATTTAAACCGAGTAATAAGGCTTTTCTAGGCATGAGTGACTATAAATGATGTTTTCTTGACAATGGATGGCTTTCGTTACATGTTTCCCGAGATAAACAATGTATTAGAATCTGTTTTAATAAAAAAATGTAAAAATAATTCAAAATAAATTCAATAATGGGATTATAAGGGCATTTAAACCGAGTAATAAGGCTTCTCTAGGCATGAGTGACTATAAATGACCTTTTCTTGACAATGGATGGCTTTTGCTCCATGTTTCCCAAGGCAAACAATCAATTACAATCTAATTTAATCAAAAAATGTAAAAACAATTCAAAATAAATTCAATAATGGGATTATAAAGGCATTTAAACCGAGTAATAAGGCTTTTCTAGGCATGAGTGACTATAAATGATGTTTTCTTGACAATGGATGGCTTTCGTTCCATGTTTCCCAAGATAAACAATGTATTAGAATCTGTTTTAATCAAAAAATGTAAAAAAACTTCAAAATAAATTCAATAATGGGATTATAAAGGCATTTAAACCGAGTAATAAGGCTTCTCTAGGCATGAGTGACTATAAATGAACTTTTCTTGACAATGGATGGCTTTTGCTCCACGCTTCCCGAGGCAAACAATCAATTACAATATGTTTTAATCAAAAAATGTAAAAACAATTCAAAATAAATTCAATAATGGGATGATAAAGGCATTTCAATCGAGTAATAAGGCTTTTCTAGGCATGAGTGACTATAAATGAACTTTTCTTAACAATGGATGGCTTTTGCTCCACGTTTCCCGAGGCAAACAATCAATTACAATCTGTTTTAATCAAAAAATGTAAAAACAATTCAAAATAAATTCAATAATGGGATTATAAGGGCATTTAAACCGAGTTATAAGGCTTTTCTAGGCATGAGTGACTATAAATGAACTTTTCTTGACAATGGATGGCTTTCGCTCTATGTTTCCCGAGGCAAACAATCAATTACAATCTGTTTTAATCAAAAAATGTCAAAAAAGTTCAAAATAAATTCAATAATGGGATTATAAAGGCATTTAAACCGAGTAATAAGGCTTTTCTACGCATGAGTGACTATAAATGATGTTTTCTTGACAATGGATGGCTTTCGTTCCATGTTTCCCGAGATAAACAATGTATTAGAATCTGTTTTAATAAAAAAATGTAAAAATAATTCAAAATAAATTCAATAATGGGATTATAAGGGCATTTAAATCGAGTAATAAGGCTTTTCTAGGCATGAGTGTTTATAAATGATCTTTTCTTGACAATGGATGGCTTTCGTTCCATGTTTCTCGAGATAAACAATCTATTACAATCTGATTTAATGAAAAACTATAAAAAAAAATCAAAATAAATTCAATAATGGGATTATAAAGGCATTTAAACCGAGTAATAAGGCTTCTCTAGGCATGAGTGACTGTAAATGAACTTTTCTTGACAATGGATGGCTTTTGCTCCATGCTTCCCGAGGCAAACAATCAATTACAATCTGTTTAATCAAAAAATGTCAAAAAAGTTCAAAATAAATTCAATAATGGGATTATAAAGGCATTTAAACCGAGTAATAAGGCTTTTCTAGGCATGAGTGACTATAAATGATGTTTTCTTGACAACGGATGGCTTTCGTTCCATGTTTCCCGAGATAAACAATGTATTAGAATCTGTTTTAATAAAAAAATGTAAAAATAATTCAAAATAAATTCAATAATGGGATTATAAGGGCATTTAAATCGAGTAATAAGGCTTTTCTAGGCATGAGTGACTATAAATGATCTTTTCTTGACAATGGATGGCTTTCGTTCCATGTTTCCCGAGATAAACAATCTATTACAATCTGATTTAATGAAAAACTGTAAAAAAAAATCAAAATAAATTCAATAATGGGATTATAAAGGCATTTAAACCGAGTAATAAGGCTTCTCTAGGCATGAGTGACTATAAATGAACTTTTCTTGACAATGGATGGCTTTTGCTCCACGCTTCCCGAGGCAAACAATCAATTACAATCTGTTTAATCAAAAAATGTCAAAAAAGTTCAAAATAAATTCAATAATGGGATTATAAAGGAATTTAAACCGAGTAATAAGGCTTTTCTAGGCATGAGTGACTATAAATGATGTTTTCTTGACAATGGATGGCTTTCGTTCCATGTTTCCCAAGATAAACAATGTATTAGAATCTGTTTTAATCAAAAAATGTAAAAAAACTTCAAAATAAATTCAATAATGGGATTATAAAGGCATTTAAACCGAGTAATAAGGCTTTTCTAGGCATGAGTGACTATAAATGAACTTTTCTTGACAATGGATGGCTTTTGCTCCACGTTTCCCGAGGCAAACAATCAATTACAATATGTTTTAATCAAAAAATGTAAAAACAATTCAAAATAAATTCAATAGTGGGATTATAAAGGCATTTAAATCGAGTAATAAGGCTTTTCTAGGCATGAGTGACTATAAATGATCTTTTCTTGACAATGGATGGTTTTCTTTCCATGTTTCCCGAGATAAACAATCTATTACAATCTGATTTAATGAAAAACTGTAAAAAAAAATCAAAATAAATTCAATAATGGGATTATAAAGGCATTTAAACCGAGTAATAAGGCTTCTCTAGGCATGAGTGACTACAAATGAACTTTTCTTGACAATGGATGGCTTTTGCTCCACGTTTCCCGAGGCAAACAATCAATTACAATATGTTTTAATAAAAAAATGTAAAAACAATTCAAAATAAATTCAATAATGGGATTATAAAGGCATTTAAACCGAGTAATAAGGCTTCTCTAGGCATGAGTGACTATAAATGAACTTTTCTTGACAATAGATGGCTTTTGCTCCACGTTTCCCGAGGCAAACAATCAATTACAATATGTTTTAATCAAAAAATGTAAAAACAGTTCAAAATAAATTCAATAATGGGATTATAAAGGCATTTAAATCGAGTAATAAGGCTTTTCTAGGCATGAGTGACTATAAATGAACCTTTCTTGACAATGGATGGCTTTTGCTCCACGTTTCCCGAGGCAAACAATTAATTACAATCTGTTTTAATCAGAAAATGTAAAAACAATTCAAAATAAATTCAATAATGGGATTATAAAGGCATTTAAACCGAGTTATAAGGCTTTTCTAGGCATGAGTGACTATAAATGAACTTTTCTTGACAATGGATGGCTTTTGCTCCACGTTTCCCGAGGCAAACAATCAATTACAATATGTTTTAATCAGAAAATGTAAAAACAATTCAAAATAAATTCAATAATGGGATTATAAAGGCATTTAAACCGAGTAATAAGGCTTTTCTAGGCATGAGTGACTATAAATGATCTTTTCTTGACAATGGATGGCTTTCGTTCCATGTTTCTCGAGATAAACAATCTATTACAATCTGATTTAATGAAAAACTGTAAAAAAAAATCAAAATAAATTCAATAATGGGATTATAAAGGCATTTAAACCGAGTAATAAGGCTTCTCTAGGCATGAGTGACTATAAATGAACTTTTCTTGACAATGGATGGCTTTTGCTCCACGTTTCCCGAGGCAAACAATCAATTACAATATGTTTTAATAAAAAAATGTAAAAACAATTCAAAATAAATTCAATAATGGGATTATAAAGGCATTTAAACCGAGTAATAAGGCTTCTCTAGGCATGAGTGACTATAAATGAACTTTTCTTGACAATAGATGGCTTTTGCTCCACGTTTCCCGAGGCAAACAATCAATTACAATATGTTTTAATCAAAAAATGTAAAAACAGTTCAAAATAAATTCAATAATGGGATTATAAAGGCATTTAAATCGAGTAATAAGGCTTTTCTAGGCATGAGTGACTATAAATGAACTTTTCTTGACAATGGATGGCTTTTGCTCCACGTTTCCCGAGGCAAACAATCAATTACAATCTGTTTTAATCAGAAAATGTAAAAACAATTCAAAATAAATTCAATAATGGGATTATAAAGGCATTTAAACCGAGTTATAAGGCTTTTCTAGGCATGAGTGACTATAAATTAACTTTTCTTGACAATGGATGGCTTTTGCTCCACGTTTCCCGAGGCAAACAATCAAATACAATCTGTTTTAATCAAAAAATGTAAAAACAATTCAAAATAAATTCGATAATGGGATTATAAAAGCATTTAAACTGACTAATAAGGCTTTTCTAGGCATGAGTGACTATAAATGAACTTTTCTTGACAATGGATGGCTTTCGCTCCATGTTTCCCGAGGCAAACAATCAAATACAATCTGTTTAATCAAAAAATGTCAAAAAAGTTCAAAATAAATTCAATAATGGGATTATAAAGGCATTTAAACCGAGTAATAAGGCTTTTCTAGGCATGAGTGTATATAAATGATGTTTTCTTGACAATGGATGGCTTTCGTTCCATGTTTCCCGAGATAAACAATGTATTAGAATCTGTTTTAATCAAAAAATGTAAAAAAAATTCAAAATAAATTCAATAATGGGATTATAAAGGCATTTAAATCGAGTAATAAGGCTTTTCTAGGCATGAGTGACTATAAATGAACTTTTCTTGACAATGGATGGCTTTTGCTCCACGTTTCCCGAGGCAAACAATCAATTACAGTATGTTTTAATAAAAAAATGTAAAAATAATTCAAAATAAATTCAATAATGGGATTATAAGGGCATTTAAACCGAGTAATAAGGCTTTTCTAGGCATGAGTGACTATAAATGATCTTTTCTTGACAATGGATGGCTTTCGTTCCATGTTTCCCGAGATAAATAATCTATTACAACCTGTTTTAATCAAAAAATGTAAAAAAAATTCAAAATAAATTCAATAATGGGATTGTAAAGGCTTTTAAACCGAGTAATAAGGCTTTTCTAGGCATGAGTGACTATAAATGAACTTTTCTTGACAATGGATGGCTTTTGCTCCACGTTTCCCGAGGCAAACAATCAATTACAATCTGTTTTAATAAAAAAATGTAAAAATAATTCAAAATAAATTAAATAATGGGATTATAAAGGCATTTAAACCGAGTAATAAGGCTTTTCTAGGCATGAGTGACTATAAATGATGTTTTCTTGACAATGGATGGCTTTCGTTCCATGTTTCCCGAGATAAACAATCTATTACAATCTGTTTTAATCAAAAAATGTAAAAAAAATTCAAAATAAATTCAATAATGGGATTATAAAAGCATTTAAACCGAGTAATAAGGCTTTTCTAGGCATGAGTGACTATAAATGATCTTTTCTTGACAATGGATGGCTTTCGTTCCATGTTTCCCGAGATAAACAATCTATTACAATCTGTTTTAATCAAAAACTGTAAAAAAAATCAAAATAAATTCAATAATGGGATTATAAAGGCATTTAAACCGAGTAATAAGGCTTCTGTAGGCATGGTGACTATAAATGAACTTTTCTTGACAATGGATGGCTTTTGCTCCACGTTTCCCGAGGCAAACAATCAATTACAATATGTTTTAATAAAAAAATGTAAAAATAATTCAAAATAAATTCAATAATGGGATTATAAGGGCATTTAAACCGAGTAATAAGGCTTTTCTAGACATGAGTGACTATAAATGATCTTTTCTTGACAATGGATGGCTTTCGTTCCATTTTTCCCGAGATAAACAATCTATTACAATCTGTTTTAATCAAAAAATGTAAAAAAAATTCAAAATTAATTCAATAATGGGATTATAAAAGCATTTAAACCGAGTAATAAGGCTTTTCTAGGCATGAGTGACTATAAATGAACTTTTCTTGACAATGGATGGCTTTTGCTCCACGTTTCCCGAGGCAAACAATCAATTACAATATGTTTTAATCAAAAAATGTAAAAACAGTTCAAAATAAATTCAATAATGGGATTATAAAGGCATTTAAATCGAGTAATAAGGCTTTTCTAGGCATGAGTGACTATAAATGAACTTTTCTTGACAATGGATGGCTTTTGCTCCACGTTTCCCGAGGCAAACAATCAATTACAATATGTTTTAATCAAAAAATGTAAAAACAGTTCAAAATAAATTCAATAATGGGATTATAAAGGCATTTAAATCGAGTAATAAGGCTTTTCTAGGCATGAGTGACTATAAATGAACCTTTCTTGACAATGGATGGCTTTTGCTCCACGTTTCCCGAGGCAAACAATTAATTACAATCTGTTTTAATCAGAAAATGTAAAAACAATTCAAAATAAATTCAATAATGGGATTATAAAGGCATTTAAACCGAGTTATAAGGCTTTTCTAGGCATGAGTGACTATAAATGAACTTTTCTTGACAATGGATGGCTTTTGCTCCACGTTTCCCGAGGCAAACAATCAATTACAATATGTTTTAATCAGAAAATGTAAAAACAATTCAAAATAAATTCAATAATGGGATTATAAAGGCATTTAAACCGAGTAATAAGGCTTTTCTAGGCATGAGTGACTATAAATGATCTTTTCTTGACAATGGATGGCTTTCGTTCCATGTTTCTCGAGATAAACAATCTATTACAATCTGATTTAATGAAAAACTGTAAAAAAAAATCAAAATAAATTCAATAATGGGATTATAAAGGCATTTAAACCGAGTAATAAGGCTTCTCTAGGCATGAGTGACTATAAATGAACTTTTCTTGACAATGGATGGCTTTTGCTCCACGTTTCCCGAGGCAAACAATCAATTACAATATGTTTTAATAAAAAAATGTAAAAACAATTCAAAATAAATTCAATAATGGGATTATAAAGGCATTTAAACCGAGTAATAAGGCTTCTCTAGGCATGAGTGACTATAAATGAACTTTTCTTGACAATAGATGGCTTTTGCTCCACGTTTCCCGAGGCAAACAATCAATTACAATATGTTTTAATCAAAAAATGTAAAAACAGTTCAAAATAAATTCAATAATGGGATTATAAAGGCATTTAAATCGAGTAATAAGGCTTTTCTAGGCATGAGTGACTATAAATGAACTTTTCTTGACAATGGATGGCTTTTGCTCCACGTTTCCCGAGGCAAACAATCAATTACAATCTGTTTTAATCAGAAAATGTAAAAACAATTCAAAATAAATTCAATAATGGGATTATAAAGGCATTTAAACCGAGTTATAAGGCTTTTCTAGGCATGAGTGACTATAAATTAACTTTTCTTGACAATGGATGGCTTTTGCTCCACGTTTCCCGAGGCAAACAATCAAATACAATCTGTTTTAATCAAAAAATGTAAAAACAATTCAAAATAAATTCGATAATGGGATTATAAAAGCATTTAAACTGACTAATAAGGCTTTTCTAGGCATGAGTGACTATAAATGAACTTTTCTTGACAATGGATGGCTTTCGCTCCATGTTTCCCGAGGCAAACAATCAAATACAATCTGTTTAATCAAAAAATGTCAAAAAAGTTCAAAATAAATTCAATAATGGGATTATAAAGGCATTTAAACCGAGTAATAAGGCTTTTCTAGGCATGAGTGTATATAAATGATGTTTTCTTGACAATGGATGGCTTTCGTTCCATGTTTCCCGAGATAAACAATGTATTAGAATCTGTTTTAATCAAAAAATGTAAAAAAAATTCAAAATAAATTCAATAATGGGATTATAAAGGCATTTAAATCGAGTAATAAGGCTTTTCTAGGCATGAGTGACTATAAATGAACTTTTCTTGACAATGGATGGCTTTTGCTCCACGTTTCCCGAGGCAAACAATCAATTACAGTATGTTTTAATAAAAAAATGTAAAAATAATTCAAAATAAATTCAATAATGGGATTATAAGGGCATTTAAACCGAGTAATAAGGCTTTTCTAGGCATGAGTGACTATAAATGATCTTTTCTTGACAATGGATGGCTTTCGTTCCATGTTTCCCGAGATAAATAATCTATTACAACCTGTTTTAATCAAAAAATGTAAAAAAAATTCAAAATAAATTCAATAATGGGATTGTAAAGGCTTTTAAACCGAGTAATAAGGCTTTTCTAGGCATGAGTGACTATAAATGAACTTTTCTTGACAATGGATGGCTTTTGCTCCACGTTTCCCGAGGCAAACAATCAATTACAATCTGTTTTAATAAAAAAATGTAAAAATAATTCAAAATAAATTAAATAATGGGATTATAAAGGCATTTAAACCGAGTAATAAGGCTTTTCTAGGCATGAGTGACTATAAATGATGTTTTCTTGACAATGGATGGCTTTCGTTCCATGTTTCCCGAGATAAACAATCTATTACAATCTGTTTTAATCAAAAAATGTAAAAAAAATTCAAAATAAATTCAATAATGGGATTATAAAAGCATTTAAACCGAGTAATAAGGCTTTTCTAGGCATGAGTGACTATAAATGATCTTTTCTTGACAATGGATGGCTTTCGTTCCATGTTTCCCGAGATAAACAATCTATTACAATCTGTTTTAATCAAAAACTGTAAAAAAAATCAAAATAAATTCAATAATGGGATTATAAAGGCATTTAAACCGAGTAATAAGGCTTCTGTAGGCATGGTGACTATAAATGAACTTTTCTTGACAATGGATGGCTTTTGCTCCACGTTTCCCGAGGCAAACAATCAATTACAATATGTTTTAATAAAAAAATGTAAAAATAATTCAAAATAAATTCAATAATGGGATTATAAGGGCATTTAAACCGAGTAATAAGGCTTTTCTAGACATGAGTGACTATAAATGATCTTTTCTTGACAATGGATGGCTTTCGTTCCATTTTTCCCGAGATAAACAATCTATTACAATCTGTTTTAATCAAAAAATGTAAAAAAAATTCAAAATTAATTCAATAATGGGATTATAAAAGCATTTAAACCGAGTAATAAGGCTTTTCTAGGAATGAGTGACTATAAATGAACTTTTCTTGACAATGGATGGCTTTTGCTGCACGTTTCCCGAGGCAAACAATCAATTACAATCTGTTTTAATAAAAAAATGTAAAAATAATTCAAATTAAATTCAATAATGGGATTATAAAGGCATTTAAACCGAGTAATAAGGCTTTTCTAGGCATGAGTGACTATAAATGATGTTTTCTTGACAATGGATGGCTTTCGTTCCATGTTTCCCGAGATAAACAATCTATTACAATCTGTTTTAATCAAAAAATGTAAAAAAAATTCAAAATAAATTCAATAATGGGATTATAAAAGCATTTAAACCGAGTAATAAGGCTTTTCTAGGCATGAGTGACTATAAATGATCTTTTCTTGACAATGGATGGCTTTCGTTCCATGTTTCCCGGGATAAACAATCTATTACAATCTGTTTTAATCAAAAACTGTAAAAAAAATGAAAATAAATTCAATAATGGGATTATAAAGGCATTTAAACCGAGTAATAAGGCTTCTCTAGGCATGAGTGACTATAAATGAACTTTTCTTGACAATGGATGGCTTTTGCTCCACGCTTCCCGAGGCAAACAATCAATTACAATATGTTTTAATCAAAAAATGTAAAAACAATTCAAAATAAATTCAATAATGGGATTATAAAGGCATTTAAACCGAGTAATAAGGCTTTTCTAGGCATGAGTGACTATAAATGAACTTTTCTTGACAATGGATGGCTTTTGCTCCACGTTTCCCGAGGCAAACAATCAATTACAATCTGTTTTAATCAAAAAATGTAAAAATAATTCAAAATAAATTCAATAATGGGATTATAAGGGCATTTAAACCGAGTTATAAGGCTTTTCTAGGCATGAGTGACTATAAATGAACTTTTCTTGACAATGGATGGCTTTCGCTCTATGTTTCCCGAGGCAAACAATCAATTATAATCTGTTTTAATCAAAAAATGTCAAAAAAGTTCAAAATAAATTCAATAATGGGATTATAAAGGCATTTAAACCGAGTAATAAGGCTTTTCTAGGCATGAGTGACTATAAATGATGTTTTCTTGACAATTGATGGCTTTCGTTCCATGTTTCCCGAGATAAACAATGTATTAGAATCTGTTTTAATAAAAAAATGTAAAAATAATTCAAAATAAATTCGATAATGGGATTATAAGGGCATTTAAATCGAGTAATAAGGCTTTTCTAGGCATGAGTGACTATAAATGTTCTTTTCTTGACAATGGATGGCTTTCGTTCCATGTTTCTCGAGATAAACAATCTATTACAATCTGATTTAATGAAAAACTGTAAAAAAAAATCAAAATAAATTCAATAATGGGATTATAAAGGCATTTAAACCGAGTAATAAGGCTTCTCTAGGCATGAGTGACTGTAAATGAACTTTTCTTGACAATGGATGGCTTTTGCTCCACGCTTCCCGAGGCAAACAATCAATTACAATCTGTTTAATCAAAAAATATCAAAAAAGTTAAAAATAAATTCAATAATGGGATTATAAAGGCATTTAAACCGAGTAATAAGGCTTTTCTAGGCATGAGTGACTATAAATGATGTTTTCTTGACAATGGATGGTTTTCGTTCCATGTTTCCCGAGATAAACAATGTATTAGAATCTTTTTTAATAAAAAAATGTAAAAATAATTCAAAATAAATTCAATAATGGGATTATAACGGCATTTAAATCGAGTAATAAGGCTTTTCTAGGCATGAGTGACTATAAATGATCTTTTCTTGACAATGGATGGCTTTCCTTCCATGTTTCCCGAGATAAACAATCTATTACAATCTGATTAAATGAAAAACTGATAAAAAAAATCAAAATAAATTCAATAATGGGATTATAAAGGCATTTAAACCGAGTAATAAGGCTTCTCTAGGCATGAGTGACTGTAAATGAACTTTTCTTGACAATGGATGGCTTTTGCTCCACGCTTCCCGAGGCAAACAATCAATTACAATCTGTTTATTAAAAAAATGTCAAAAAAGTTCAAAATAAATTCAATAATGGGATTATAAAGGCATTTAAACCGAGTAATAAGGCTTTTCTAGGCATGAGTGACTATAAATGATGTTTTCTTGACAATGGATGGCTTTCGTTACATGTTTCCCGAGATAAACAATGTATTAGAATCTGTTTTAATAAAAAAATGTAAAAATAATTCAAAATAAATTCAATAATGGGATTATAAGGGCATTTAAACCGAGTAATAAGGCTTCTCTAGGCATGAGTGACTATAAATGACCTTTTCTTGACAATGGATGGCTTTTGCTCCATGTTTCCCAAGGCAAACAATCAATTACAATCTAATTTAATCAAAAAATGTAAAAACAATTCAAAATAAATTCAATAATGGGATTATAAAGGCATTTAAACCGAGTAATAAGGCTTTTCTAGGCATGAGTGACTATAAATGATGTTTTCTTGACAATGGATGGCTTTCGTTCCATGTTTCCCAAGATAAACAATGTATTAGAATCTGTTTTAATCAAAAAATGTAAAAAAACTTCAAAATAAATTCAATAATGGGATTATAAAGGCATTTAAACCGAGTAATAAGGCTTCTCTAGGCATGAGTGACTATAAATGAACTTTTCTTGACAATGGATGGCTTTTGCTCCACGCTTCCCGAGGCAAACAATCAATTACAATATGTTTTAATCAAAAAATGTAAAAACAATTCAAAATAAATTCAATAATGGGATGATAAAGGCATTTAAATCGAGTAATAAGGCTTTTCTAGGCATGAGTGACTATAAATGAACTTTTCTTAACAATGGATGGCTTTTGCTCCACGTTTCCCGAGGCAAACAATCAATTACAATCTGTTTTAATCAAAAAATGTAAAAACAATTCAAAATAAATTCAATAATGGGATTATAAGGGCATTTAAACCGAGTTATAAGGCTTTTCTAGGCATGAGTGACTATAAATGAACTTTTCTTGACAATGGATGGCTTTCGCTCTATGTTTCCCGAGGCAAACAATCAATTACAATCTGTTTTAATCAAAAAATGTCAAAAAAGTTCAAAATAAATTCAATAATGGGATTATAAAGGCATTTAAACCGAGTAATAAGGCTTTTCTACGCATGAGTGACTATAAATGATGTTTTCTTGACAATGGATGGCTTTCGTTCCATGTTTCCCGAGATAAACAATGTATTAGAATCTGTTTTAATAAAAAAATGTAAAAATAATTCAAAATAAATTCAATAATGGGATTATAAGGGCATTTAAATCGAGTAATAAGGCTTTTCTAGGCATGAGTGTTTATAAATGATCTTTTCTTGACAATGGATGGCTTTCGTTCCATGTTTCTCGAGATAAACAATCTATTACAATCTGATTTAATGAAAAACTATAAAAAAAAATCAAAATAAATTCAATAATGGGATTATAAAGGCATTTAAACCGAGTAATAAGGCTTCTCTAGGCATGAGTGACTGTAAATGAACTTTTCTTGACAATGGATGGCTTTTGCTCCATGCTTCCCGAGGCAAACAATCAATTACAATCTGTTTAATCAAAAAATGTCAAAAAAGTTCAAAATAAATTCAATAATGGGATTATAAAGGCATTTAAACCGAGTAATAAGGCTTTTCTAGGCATGAGTGACTATAAATGATGTTTTCTTGACAACGGATGGCTTTCGTTCCATGTTTCCCGAGATAAACAATGTATTAGAATCTGTTTTAATAAAAAAATGTAAAAATAATTCAAAATAAATTCAATAATGGGATTATAAGGGCATTTAAATCGAGTAATAAGGCTTTTCTAGGCATGAGTGACTATAAATGATCTTTTCTTGACAATGGATGGCTTTCGTTCCATGTTTCCCGAGATAAACAATCTATTACAATCTGATTTAATGAAAAACTGTAAAAAAAAATCAAAATAAATTCAATAATGGGATTATAAAGGCATTTAAACCGAGTAATAAGGCTTCTCTAGGCATGAGTGACTATAAATGAACTTTTCTTGACAATGGATGGCTTTTGCTCCACGCTTCCCGAGGCAAACAATCAATTACAATCTGTTTAATCAAAAAATGTCAAAAAAGTTCAAAATAAATTCAATAATGGGATTATAAAGGAATTTAAACCGAGTAATAAGGCTTTTCTAGGCATGAGTGACTATAAATGATGTTTTCTTGACAATGGATGGCTTTCGTTCCATGTTTCCCAAGATAAACAATGTATTAGAATCTGTTTTAATCAAAAAATGTAAAAAAACTTCAAAATAAATTCAATAATGGGATTATAAAGGCATTTAAACCGAGTAATAAGGCTTTTCTAGGCATGAGTGACTATAAATGAACTTTTCTTGACAATGGATGGCTTTTGCTCCACGTTTCCCGAGGCAAACAATCAATTACAATATGTTTTAATCAAAAAATGTAAAAACAATTCAAAATAAATTCAATAGTGGGATTATAAAGGCATTTAAATCGAGTAATAAGGCTTTTCTAGGCATGAGTGACTATAAATGATCTTTTCTTGACAATGGATGGTTTTCTTTCCATGTTTCCCGAGATAAACAATCTATTACAATCTGATTTAATGAAAAACTGTAAAAAAAAATCAAAATAAATTCAATAATGGGATTATAAAGGCATTTAAACCGAGTAATAAGGCTTCTCTAGGCATGAGTGACTACAAATGAACTTTTCTTGACAATGGATGGCTTTTGCTCCACGTTTCCCGAGGCAAACAATCAATTACAATATGTTTTAATAAAAAAATGTAAAAACAATTCAAAATAAATTCAATAATGGGATTATAAAGGCATTTAAACCGAGTAATAAGGCTTCTCTAGGCATGAGTGACTATAAATGAACTTTTCTTGACAATAGATGGCTTTTGCTCCACGTTTCCCGAGGCAAACAATCAATTACAATATGTTTTAATCAAAAAATGTAAAAACAGTTCAAAATAAATTCAATAATGGGATTATAAAGGCATTTAAATCGAGTAATAAGGCTTTTCTAGGCATGAGTGACTATAAATGAACCTTTCTTGACAATGGATGGCTTTTGCTCCACGTTTCCCGAGGCAAACAATTAATTACAATCTGTTTTAATCAGAAAATGTAAAAACAATTCAAAATAAATTCAATAATGGGATTATAAAGGCATTTAAACCGAGTTATAAGGCTTTTCTAGGCATGAGTGACTATAAATGAACTTTTCTTGACAATGGATGGCTTTTGCTCCACGTTTCCCGAGGCAAACAATCAATTACAATATGTTTTAATCAAAAAATGTAAAAACAATTCAAAATAAATTCAATAATGGGATTATAAAGGCATTTAAACCGAGTAATAAGGCTTTTCTAGGCATGAGTGACTATAAATGATCTTTTCTTGACAATGGATGGCTTTCGTTCCATGTTTCTCGAGATAAACAATCTATTACAATCTGATTTAATGAAAAACTGTAAAAAAAAATCAAAATAAATTCAATAATGGGATTATAAAGGCATTTAAACCGAGTAATAAGGCTTCTCTAGGCATGAGTGACTATAAATGAACTTTTCTTGACAATGGATGGCTTTTGCTCCACGTTTCCCGAGGCAAACAATCAATTACAATATGTTTTAATAAAAAAATGTAAAAACAATTCAAAATAAATTCAATAATGGGATTATAAAGGCATTTAAACCGAGTAATAAGGCTTCTCTAGGCATGAGTGACTATAAATGAACTTTTCTTGACAATAGATGGCTTTTGCTCCACGTTTCCCGAGGCAAACAATCAATTACAATATGTTTTAATCAAAAAATGTAAAAACAGTTCAAAATAAATTCAATAATGGGATTATAAAGGCATTTAAATCGAGTAATAAGGCTTTTCTAGGCATGAGTGACTATAAATGAACTTTTCTTGACAATGGATGGCTTTTGCTCCACGTTTCCCGAGGCAAACAATCAATTACAATATGTTTTAATCAGAAAATGTAAAAACAATTCAAAATAAATTCAATAATGGGATTATAAAGGCATTTAAACCGAGTAATAAGGCTTTTCTAGGCATGAGTGACTATAAATGATCTTTTCTTGACAATGGATGGCTTTCGTTCCATGTTTCTCGAGATAAACAATCTATTACAATCTGATTTAATGAAAAACTGTAAAAAAAAATCAAAATAAATTCAATAATGGGATTATAAAGGCATTTAAACCGAGTAATAAGGCTTCTCTAGGCATGAGTGACTATAAATGAACTTTTCTTGACAATGGATGGCTTTTGCTCCACGTTTCCCGAGGCAAACAATCAATTACAATATGTTTTAATAAAAAAATGTAAAAACAATTCAAAATAAATTCAATAATGGGATTATAAAGGCATTTAAACCGAGTAATAAGGCTTCTCTAGGCATGAGTGACTATAAATGAACTTTTCTTGACAATAGATGGCTTTTGCTCCACGTTTCCCGAGGCAAACAATCAATTACAATATGTTTTAATCAAAAAATGTAAAAACAGTTCAAAATAAATTCAATAATGGGATTATAAAGGCATTTAAACCGAGTAATAAGGCTTCTCTAGGCATGAGTGACTATAAATGAACTTTTCTTGACAATAGATGGCTTTTGCTCCACGTTTCCCGAGGCAAACAATCAATTACAATATGTTTTAATCAAAAAATGTAAAAACAGTTCAAAATAAATTCAATAATGGGATTATAAAGGCATTTAAATCGAGTAATAAGGCTTTTCTAGGCATGAGTGACTATAAATGATCTTTTCTTGACAATGGATGGCTTTCGTTCCATGTTTCCCGAGATAAATAATCTATTACAACCTGTTTTAATCAAAAAATGTAAAAAAAATTCAAAATAAATTCAATAATGGGATTGTAAAGGCATTTAAACCGAGTAATAAGGCTTTTCTAGGCATGAGTGACTATAAATGAACTTTTCTTGACAATGGATGGCTTTTGCTCCACGTTTCCCGAGGCAAACAATCAATTACAATATGTTTTAATCAAAAAATGTAAAAACAATTCAAAATAAATTCAATAATGGGATTATAAAGGCATTTAAATCGAGTAATAAGGCTTTTCTAGGCATGAGTGACTATAAATGATCTTTTCTTGACAATGGATGGCTTTCGTTCCATGTTTCCCGAGATAAACAATCTATTACAATCTGATTTAATGAAAAACTGTAAAAAAAAAAATCAAAATAAATTCAATAATGGGATTATAAAGGCATTTAAACCGAGTAATAAGGCTTCTCTAGGCATGAGTGACTATAAATGAACTTTTCTTGACAATGGATGGCTTTTGCTCCACGCTTCCCGAGGCAAACAATCAATTACAATCTGTTTAATCAAAAAATGTCAAAAAAGTTCAAAATAAATTCAATAATGGGATTATAAAGGCATTTAAACCGAGTAATAAGGCTTTTCTAGGCATGAGTGACTATAAATGATGTTTTCTTGACAATGGATGGCTTTCGTTCCATATTTCCCAAGATAAACAATGTATTAGAATCTGTTTTAATCAAAAAATGTAAAAAAACTTCAAAATAAATTCAATAATGGGATTATAAAGGCATTTAAATCGAGTAATAAGGCTTTTCTAGGCATGGGTGACTATAAATGAACTTTTCTTGACAATGGATGGCTTTTGCTCCACGTTTCCCGAGGCAAACAATCAATTACAATATGTTTTAATCAAAAAATGTAAAAACAATTCAAAATAAATTCAATAGTGGGATTATAAAGGCATTTAAATCGAGTAATAAGGCTTTTCTAGGCATGAGTGACTATAAATGATCTTTTCTTGACAATGGATGGCTTTCGTTCCATGTTTCCCGAGATAAACAATCTATTACAATCTGATTTAATGAAAAACTGTAAGAAAAAATCAAAATAAATTCAATAATGGGATTATAAAGGCATTTAAACCGAGTAATAAGGCTTCTCTAGGCATGAGTGACTATAAATGAACTTTTCTTGACAATGGATGGCTTTTGCTCCACGTTTCCCGAGCCAAACAATCAATTACAATATGTTTTAATCAAAAAATGTAAAAACAATTCAAAATAAATTCAATAATGGGATTATAAAGGCATTTAAATCGAGTAATAAGGCTTTTCTAGGCATGAGTGACTATAAATGAACTTTTCTTGACAATGGATGGCTTTTGCTCCACGTTTCCCGAGGCAAACAATCAATTACAATCTGTTTTAATCAAAAAATGTAAAAACAATTCAAAATAAATTCAATAATGGGATTATAAAGGCATTTAAACCGAGTTATAAGGCTTTTCTAGGCATGAGTGACTATAAATGAACTTTTCTTGACAATGGATGGCTTTTGCTCCACGTTTCCCGAGGCAAACAATGAAATACAATCTGTTTTAATCAAAAAATGTAAAAACAATTCAAAATAAATTTGATAATGGGATTATAAAAGCATTTAAACCGACTAATAAGGCGTTTCTAGGCATGAGTGACTATAAATGAACTTTTCTTGATAATGGATGGCTTTCGCTCCATGTTTCCCGAGGCAAGCAATCAAATACAATCTGTTTAATCAAAAAATGTCAAAAAAGTTCAAAATAAATTCAATAATGGGATTATAAAGGCATTTAAACCGAGTAATAAGGCTTTTCTAGGCATGAGTGTATATAAATGATGTTTTCTTGACAATGGATGGCTTTCGTTCCATGTTTCCCGAGATAAACAATGTATTAGAATCTGTTTTAATCAAAAAATGTAAAAAAAATTCAAAATAAATTCAATAATGGGATTATAAAGGCATTTAAATCGAGTAATAAGGCTTTTCTAGGCATGAGTGACTATAAATGAACTTTTCTTGACAATGGATGGCTTTTGCTCCACGTTTCCCGAGGCAAACAATCAATTACAGTATGTTTTAATAAAAAAATGTAAAAATAATTCAAAATAAATTCAATAATGGGATTATAAGGGCATTTAAACCGAGTAATAAGGCTTTTCTAGGCATGAGTGACTATAAATGATCTTTTCTTGACAATGGATGGCTTTCGTTCCATGTTTCCCGAGATAAATAATCTATTACAACCTGTTTTAATCAAAAAATGTAAAAAAAATTCAAAATAAATTCAATAATGGGATTGTAAAGGCATTTAAACCGAGTAATAAGGCTTTTCTAGCCATGAGTGACTATAAATGAACTTTTCTTGACAATGGATGTCTTTTGCTCCACGTTTCCCGAGGCAAACAATCAATTACAATATGTTTTAATCAAAAAATATAAAAACAATTCAAAATAAATTCAATAATGGGATTATAAAGGCATTTAAATCGAGTAATAAGGCTTTTCTAGGCATGAGTGACTATAAATGATCTTTTCTTGACAATGGATGGCTTTCGTTCCATGTTTCCCGAGATAAACAATCTATTACAATCTGATTTAATGAAAAACTGTAAAAAAAAATCAAAATAAATTCAATAATGGGATCATAAAGGCATTTAAACCGAGTAATAAGGCTTCTCTAGGCATGAGTGACTATAAATGAACTTTTCTTGACAATGGATGGCTTTTGCTCCACGCTTCCCGAGGCAAACAATCAATTACAATCTGTTTAATCAAAAAATGTCAAAAAAGTTCAAAATAAATTCAATAATGGGATTATAAAGGCATTGAAACCGAGTAATAAGGCTTTTCTAGGCATGAGTCACTATAAATGATGTTTTCTTGACAATGGATGGCTTTCGTTCCATGTTTCCCAAGATAAACAATGTATTAGAATCTGTTTTAATCAAAAAATGTAAAAAAACTTCAAAATAAATTCAATAATGGGATTATAAAGGCATTTAAACCGAGTAATAAGGCTTTTCTAGGCATGAGTGACTATAAATGAACTTTTCTTGACAATGGATGGCTTTTGCTCCACGTTTCCCGAGGCAAACGACCAATTACAATATGTTTTAATTAAAAAATGTAAAAACAATTCAAAATAAATTCAATAATGGGATTATAAAGACATTTAAATCGAGTAATAAGGCTTTTCTAGGCATGAGTGACTATAAATGAACTTTTCTTGACAATGGATGGCTTTTGCTCAACGTTTCCCGAGCCAAACAATCAATTACAATATGTTTTAATCAAAAAATGTAAAAACAATTCAAAATAAATTCAATAATGGGATTATAAAGGCATTTAAACCGAGTAATAAGGCTTCTCTAGGCATGAGTGACTATAAATGAACTTTTCTTGACAATGGATGGCTTTTGCTCCACGTTTCCCGAGGCAAACAATCAATTACAATATGTTTTAATCAAAAAATGTAAAAACAATTCAAAATAAATTCAATAATGGGATTATAAAGGCATTTAAACCGAGTAATAAGGCTTCTCTAGGCATGAGTGACTATAAATGAACTTTTCTTGACAATGGATGGCTTTTGCTCCACGTTTCCCGAGGCAAACAATCAATTACAATATGTTTTAATAAAAAAATGTAAAAACAGTTCAAAATAAATTCAATAATGGGATTATAAAGGCATTTAAATCGAGTAATAAGGCTTTTCTAGGCATGAGTGACTATAAATGAACTTTTCTTGACAATGGATGGCTTTTGCTCCACGTTTCCCGAGGCAAACAATCAATTACAATCTGTTTTAATCAAAAAATGTAAAAACAATTCAAAATAAATTCAATAATGGGATTATAAAGGCATATAAACCGAGTTATAAGGCTTTTCTAGGCATGAGTGACTATAAATGAACTTTTCTTGACAATGGATGGCTTTTGCTCCACGTTTCCCGAGGCAAACAATCAAATACAATCTGTTTTAATCAAAAAATGTAAAAACAATTCAAAATAAATTCGATAATGGGATTATAAAAGCATTTAAACCGACTAATAAGGCTTTTCTAGGCATGAGTGACTATAAATGAACTTTTCTTGACAATGGATGGCTTTCACTCCATGTTTCCCGAGGCAAACAATCAAATACAATCTGTTTAATCAAAAAATGTCAAAAAAGTTCAAAATAAATTCAATAATGGGATTATAAAGGCATTTAAACCGAGTAATAAGGCTTTTCTAGGCATGAGTGTATATAAATGATGTTTTCTTGACAATTGATGGCTTTCGTTCCATGTTTCCCGAGATAAACAATGTATTAGAATCTGTTTTAATCAAAAAATGTAAAAAAAATTCAAAATAAATTCAATAATGGGATTATAAAGGCACTTAAATCGAGTAATAAGGCTTTTCTAGGCATGAGTGACTATAAATGAACTTTTCTTGACAATGGATGGCTTTTGCTCCACGTTTCCCGAGGGAAACAATCAATTACAGTATGTTTTAATCAAAAAATGTAAAAATAATTCAAAATAAATTCAATAATGGGATTATAAGGGCATTTAAACCGAGTAATAAGGCTTTTCAAGGCATGAGTGACTATAAATGATCTTTTCTTGACAATGGATGGCTTTCGTTCCATGTTTCCCGAGATAAATAATCTATTACAACCTGTTTTAATCAAAAAATGTAAAAAAAATTCAAAATAAATTCAATAATGGGATTGTAAAGGCATTTAAACCGAGTAATAAGGCTTTTCTAGCCATGAGTGACTATAAATGAACTTTTCTTGACAATGGATGTCTTTTGCTCCACGTTTCCTGAGGCAAACAATCAATTACAATATGTTTTAATCAAAAAATATAAAAACAATTCAAAATAAATTCAATAATGGGATTATAAAGGCATTTAAATCGAGTAATAAGGCTTTTCTAGGCATGAGTGACTATAAATGATCTTTTCTTGACAATGGATGGCTTTCGTTCCATGTTTCCCGAGATAAACAATCTATTACAATCTGATTTAATGAAAAACTGTAAAAAAAAATCAAAATAAATTCAATAATGGGATTATAAAGGCATTTAAACCGAGTAATAAGGCTTCTCTAGGCATGAGTGACTATAAATGAACTTTTCTTGACAATGGATGGCTTTTGCTCCACGCTTCCCGAGGCAAACAATCAATTACAATCTGTTTAATCAAAAAATGTCAAAAAAGTTCAAAATAAATTCAATAATGGGATTATAAAGGCATTGAAACCGAGTAATAAGGCTTTTCTAGGCATGAGTCACTATAAATGATGTTTTCTTGACAATGGATGGCTTTCGTTCCATGTTTCCCAAGATAAACAATGTATTAGAATCTGTTTTAATCAAAAAATGTAAAAAAACTTCAAAATAAATTCAATAATGGGATTATAAAGGCATTTAAACCGAGTAATAAGGCTTTTCTAGGCATGAGTGACTATAAATGAACTTTTCTTGACAATGGATGGCTTTTGCTCCACGTTTCCCGAGGCAAACAATCAATTACAATATGTTTTAATTAAAAAATGTAAAAACAATTCAAAATAAATTCAATAATGGGATTATAAAGACATTTAAATCGAGTAATAAGGCTTTTCTAGGCATGAGTGACTATAAATGAACTTTTCTTGACAATGGATGGCTTTTGCTCAACGTTTCCCGAGCCAAACAATCAATTACAATATGTTTTAATCAAAAAATGTAAAAACAATTCAAAATAAATTCAATAATGGGATTATAAAGGCATTTAAACCGAGTAATAAGGCTTCTCTAGGCATGAGTGACTATAAATGAACTTTTCTTGACAATGGATGGCTTTTGCTCCACGTTTCCCGAGACAAACAATCAATTACAATATGTTTTAATCAAAAAATGTAAAAACAATTCAAAATAAATTCAATAATGGGATTATAAAGGCATTTAAACCGAGTAATAAGGCTTCTCTAGGCATGAGTGACTATAAATGAACTTTTCTTGACAATGGATGGCTTTTGCTCCACGTTTCCCGAGGCAAACAATCAACTACAATATGTTTTAATAAAAAAATGTAAAAACAGTTCAAAATAAATTCAATAATGGGATTATAAAGGCATTTAAATCGAGTAATAAGGCTTTTCTAGGCATGAGTGACTATAAATGAACTTTTCTTGACAATGGATGGCTTTTGCTCCACGTTTCCCGAGGCAAACAATCAATTACAATCTGTTTTAATCAAAAAATGTAAAAACAATTCAAAATAAATTCAATAATGGGATTATAAAGGCATATAAACCGAGTTATAAGGCTTTTCTAGGCATGAGTGACTATAAATGAACTTTTCTTGACAATGGATGGCTTTTGCTCCACGTTTCCCGAGGCAAACAATCAAATACAATCTGTTTTAATCAAAAAATGTAAAAACAATTCAAAATAAATTCGATAATGGGATTATAAAAGCATTTAAACCGACTAATAAGGCTTTTCTAGGCATGAGTGACTATAAATGAACTTTTCTTGACAATGGATGGCTTTCGCTCCATGTTTCCCGAGGCAAACAATCAAATACAATCTGTTTAATCAAAAAATGTCAAAAAAGTTCAAAATAAATTCAATAATGGGATTATAAAGGCATTTAAACCGAGTAATAAGGCTTTTCTAGGCATGAGTGTATATAAATGATGTTTTCTTGACAATTGATGGCTTTCGTTCCATGTTTCCCGAGATAAACAATGTATTAGAATCTGTTTTAATCAAAAAATGTAAAAAAAATTCAAAATAAATTCAATAATGGGATTATAAAGGCACTTAAATCGAGTAATAAGGCTTTTCTAGGCATGAGTGACTATAAATGAACTTTTCTTGACAATGGATGGCTTTTGCTCCACGTTTCCCGAGGCAAACAATCAATTACAGTATGTCTTAATAAAAAAATGTAAAAATAATTCAAAATAAATTCAATAATGGGATTATAAGGGCATTTAAACCGAGTAATAAGGCTTTTCTAGGCATGAGTGACTATAAATGATCTTTTCTTGACAATGGATGGCTTTCATTCCATGTTTCCCGAGATAAACAATATATTACAATCTGATTTAATGAAAAACTGTAAAAAAAAATCAAAATAAATTCAATAATGGGATTATAAAGGCATTTAAACCGAGTAATAAGGCTTCTCTAGGCATGAGTGACTATAAATGAACTTTTCTTGACAATGGATGGCTTTTGCTCCACGCTTCCCGAGGCAAACAATCAATTACAATCTGTTTAATCAAAAAATGTCAAAAAAGTTCAAAATAAATTCATTAATGGGATTATAAAGGCATTTAAACCGAGTAATAAGGCTTTTCTAGGCATGAGTGACTATAAATGAACTTTTCTTGACAATGGATGGCTTTTGCTCCACGTTTCCCGAGGCAAACAATCAAATACAATCTGTTTTAATCAAAAAATGTAAAAACAATTCAAAATAAATTCGATAATGGGATTATAAAAGCATTTAAACCGACTAATAAGGCTTTTCTAGGCATGAGTGACTATAAATGAACTTTTCTTGATAATGGATGGCTTTCGCTCCATGTTTCCCGAGGCAAGCAATCAAATACAATCTGTTTAATCAAAAAATGTCAAAAAAGTTCAAAATAAATTCAATAATGGGATTATAAAGGCATTTAAACCGAGTAATAAGGCTTTTCTAGGCATGAGTGTATATAAATGATGTTTTCTTGACAATGGATGGCTTTCGTTCCATGTTTCCCGAAATAAACAATGTATTAGAATCTGTTTTAATCAAAAAATGTAAAAAAAATTCAAAATAAATTCAATAATGGGATTATAAAGGCATTTAAATCGAGTAATAAGGCTTTTCTAGGCATGAGTGACTATAAATGAACTTTTCTTGACAATGGATGGCTTTTGCTCCACGTTTCCCGAGGCAAACAATCAATTACACTATGTTTTAATAAAAAAATGTAAAAATAATTCAAAATAAATTCAATAATGGGATTATAAGGGCATTTAAACCGAGTAATAAGGCTTTTCTAGGCATGAGTGACTATAAATGATCTTTTCTTGACAATGGATGGCTTTCGTTCCATGTTTCCCGAGATAAATAATCTATTACAACCTGTTTTAATCAAAAAATGTAAAAAAAATTCAAAATAAATTCAATAATGGGATTGTAAAGGCATTTAAACCGAGTAATAAGGCTTTTCTAGCCATGAGTGACTATAAATGAACTTTTCTTGACAATGGATGTCTTTTGCTCCACGTTTCCCGAGGCAAACAATCAATTACAGTATGTTTTAATAAAAAAATGTAAAAATAATTCAAAATAAATTCAATAATGGGATTATAAGGGCATTTAAACCGAGTAATAAGGCTTTTCTAGGCATGAGTGACTATAAATGATCTTTTCTTGACAATGGATGGCTTTCGTTCCATGTTTCCCGAGATAAATAATCTATTACAACCTGTTTTAATCAAAAAATGTAAAAAAAATTCAAAATAAATTCAATAATGGGATTGTAAAGGCATTTAAACCGAGTAATAAGGCTTTTCTAGGCATGAGTGACTATAAATGAACTTTTCTTGACAATGGATGGCTTTTGCTCCACGTTTCCCGAGGCAAACAATCAATTACAATATGTTTTAATCAAAAAATGTAAAAACAATTCAAAATAAATTCAATAATGGGATTATAAAGGCATTTAAATCGAGTAATAAGGCTTTTCTAGGCATGAGTGACTATAAATGATCTTTTCTTGACAATGGATGGCTTTCGTTCCATGTTTCCCGAGATAAACAATCTATTACAATCTGATTTAATGAAAAACTGTAAAAAAAAATCAAAATAAATTCAATAATGGGATTATAAAGGCATTTAAACCGAGTAATAAGGCTTCTCTAGGCATGAGTGACTATAAATGAACTTTTCTTGACAATGGATGGCTTTTGCTCCACGCTTCCCGAGGCAAACAATCAATTACAATCTGTTTAATCAAAAAATGTCAAAAAAGTTCAAAATAAATTCAATAATGGGATTATAAAGGCATTTAACCCGAGTAATAAGGCTTTTCTAGGCATGAGTGACTATAAATGATGTTTTCTTGACAATGGATGGCTTTCGTTCCATGTTTCCCAAGATAAACAATGTATTAGAATCTGTTTTAATCAAAAAATGTAAAAAAACTTCAAAATAAATTCAATAAGGGGATTATAAAGGCATTTAAATCGAGTAATAAGGCTTTTCTAGGCATGGGTGACTATAAATGAACTTTTCTTGACAGTGGATGGCTTTTGCTCCACGTTTCCCGAGGCAAACAATCAATTACAATATGTTTTAATCAAAAAATGTAAAAACAATTCAAAATAAATTCAATGGTGGGATTATAAAGGCATTTAAATCGAGTAATAAGGCTTTTCTAGGCATGAGTGACTATAAATGATCTTTTCTTGACAATGGATTGGTTTCGTTCCATGTTTCCCGAGATAAACAATCTATTACAATCTGATTTAATGAAAAACTGTAAAAAAAAATCAAAATAAATTCAATAATGGGATTATAAAGGATTTAAACCGAGTAATAAGGCTTCTCTAGGCATGAGTGACTATAAATGAACTTTTCTTGACAATGGATGGCTTTTGCTCCACGTTTCCCGAGGCAAACAATCAATTACAATATGTTTTAATCAAAAAATGTAAAAACAATTCAAAATAAATTCAATAATGGGATTATAAAGGCATTTAAATCGAGTAATAAGGCTTTTCTAGGCATGAGTGACTATAAATGAACTTTTCTTGACATTGGATGGCTTTTGCTCCACGTTTCCCGAGGCAAACAATCAATTACAATATGTTTTAATCAAAAAATGTAAAAACAATTCAAAATAAATTCAATAATGGGATTATAAAGGCATTTAAATCGAGTAATAAGGCTTTTCTAGGCATGAGTGACTATAAATGAACTTTTCTTGACAATGGATGGCTTTTGCTCCACGTTTCCCGAGGCAAACAATCAATTACAATCTGTTTTAATCAAAAAATGTAAAAACATTTCAAAATAAATTCAATAATGGGATTATAAAGGCATTTAAACCGAGTTATAAGGCTTTTCTAGGCATGAGTGACTATAAATGAACTTTTCTTGACAATGGATGGCTTTTGCTCCACGTTTCCCGAGGCAAACAATCAAATACAATCTGTTTTAATCAAAAAATGTAAAAACAATTCAAAATAAATTCGATAATGGGATTATAAAAGCATTTAAACCGACTAATAAGGCGTTTCTAGGCATGAGTGACTATAAATGAACTTTTCTTGATAATGGATGGCTTTCGCTCCATGTTTCCCGAGGCAAGCAATCAAATACAATCTGTTTAATCAAAAAATGTCAAAAAAGTTCAAAATAAATTCAATAATGGGATTATAAAGGCATTTAAACCGAGTAATAAGGCTTTTCTAGGCATGAGTGTATATAAATGATGTTTTCTTGACAATGGATGGCTTTCGTTCCATGTTTCCCGAGATAAACAATGTATTAGAATCTGTTTTAATCAAAAAATGTAAAAAAAATTCAAAAAAAATTCAATAATGGGATTATAAAGGCATTTAAATCGAGTAATAAGGCTTTTCTAGGCATGAGTGACTATAAATGAACTTTTCTTGACAATGGATGGCTTTTGCTCCACGTTTCCCGAGGCAAACAATCAATTACAGTATGTTTTAATAAAAAAATGTAAAAATAATTCAAAATAAATTCAATAATGGGATTATAAGGGCATTTAAACCGAGTAATAAGGCTTTTCTAGGCATGAGTGACTATAAATGATCTTTTCTTGACAATGGATGGCTTTCGTTCCATGTTTCCCGAGATAAATAATCTATTACAACCTGTTTTAATCAAAAAATGTAAAAAAAATTCAAAATAAATTCAATAATGGGATCGTAAAGGCATTTAAACCGAGTAATAAGGCTTTTCTAGCCATGAGTGACTATAAATGAACTTTTCTTGACAATGGATGGCTTTTGCTCCACGTTTCCCGAGGCAAACAATCAATTACAATATGTTTTAATCAAAAAATATAAAAACAATTCAAAATAAATTCAATAATGGGATTATAAAGGCATTTAAATCGAGTAATAAGGCTTTTCTAGGCATGAGTGACTATAAATGATCTTTTCTTGACAATGGATGGCTTTCATTCCATGTTTCCCGAGATAAACAATCTATTACAATCTGATTTAATGAAAAACTGTAAAAAAAAATCAAAATAAATTCAATAATGGGATTATAAAGGCATTTAAACCGAGTAATAAGGCTTCTCTAGGCATGAGTGACTATAAATGAACTTTTCTTGACAATGGATGGCTTTTGCTCCACGCTTCCCGAGGCAAACAATCAATCACAATCTGTTTAATCAAAAAATGTCAAAAAAGTTCAAAATAAATTCAATAATGGGATTATAAAGGCATTTAAACCGAGTAATAAGGCTTTTCTAGGCATGAGTCACTATAAATGATGTTTTCTTGACAATGGATGGCTTTCGTTCCATGTTTCCCAAGATAAACAATGTATTAGAATCTGTTTTAATCAAAAAATGTAAAAAAACTTCAAAATAACTTCAATAATGGGATTATAAAGGCATTTAAACCGAGTAATAAGGCTTTTCTAGGCATGAGTGACTATAAATGAACTTTTCTTGACAATGGATGGCTTTTGCTCCACGTTTCCCGAGGCAAACAACCAATTACAATATGTTTTAATTAAAAAATGTAAAAACAATTCAAAATAAATTCAATAATGGGATTATAAAGACATTTAAATCGAGTAATAAGGCTTTTCTAGGCATGAGTGACTATAAATGAACTTTTCTTGACAATGGATGGCTTTTTCTCCACGTTTCCCGAGGCAAACAATCAATTACAATATGTTTTAATCAAAAAATGTAAAAACAATTCAAAATAAATTCAATAATGGGATTATAAAGGCATTTAAACCGAGTAATAAGGCTTCTCTAGGCATGAGTGACTATAAATGAACTTTTCTTGACAATGGATGGCTTTTGCTCCACGTTTCCCGAGGCAAACAATCAATTACAATATGTTTTAATCAAAAAATGTAAAAACAATTCAAAATAAATTCAATAATGGGATTATAAAGGCATTTAAATCGAGTAATAAGGCTTTTCTAGGCATGAGTGACTATAAATGAACTTTTCTTGACAATGGATGGCTTTTACTCCACGTTTCCCGAGGCAAACAATCAATTACAATATGTTTTAATCAAAAAATGTAAAAACAATTCAAAATAAATTCAATAATGGGATTATAAAGGCATTTAAATCGAGTAATAAGGCTTTTCTAGGCATGAGTGACTATAAATGATCTTTTCTTGACAATGGATTGGTTTCGTTCCATGTTTCCCGAGATAAACAATCTATTACAATCTGATTTAATGAAAAACTGTAAAAAAAAATCAAAATAAATTCAATAATGGGATTATAAAGGATTTAAACCGAGTAATAAGGCTTCTCTAGGCATGAGTGACTATAAATGAACTTTTCTTGACAATGGATGGCTTTTGCTCCACGTTTCCCGAGGCAAACAATCAATTACAATATGTTTTAATCAAAAAATGTAAAAACAATTCAAAATAAATTCAATAATGGGATTATAAAGGCATTTAAATCGAGTAATAAGGCTTTTCTAAGCATGAGGGACTATAAATGAACTTTTCTTGACAATGGATGGCTTTTGCTCCACGTTTCCCGAGGCAAACAATCAATTACAATATGTTTTAATCAAAAAATGTAAAAACAATTCAAAATAAATTCAATAATGGGATTATAAAGGCATTTAAATCGAGTAATAAGGCTTTTCTAGGCATGAGTGACTATAAATGAACTTTTCTTGACAATGGATGGCTTTTGCTCCACGTTTCCCGAGGCAAACAATCAATTACAATCTGTTTTAATCAAAAAATGTAAAAACAATTCAAAATAAATTCAATAATGGGATTATAAAGGCATTTAAACCGAGTTATAAGGCTTTTCTAGGCATGAGTGACTATAAATGAACTTTTCTTGACAATGGATGGCTTTTGCTCCACGTTTCCCGAGGCAAACAATCAATTACAGTATGTTTTAATAAAAAAATGTAAAAATAATTCAAAATAAATTCAATAATGGGATTATAAGGGCATTTAAACCGAGTAATAAGGCTTTTCTAGGCATGAGTGACTATAAATGATCTTTTCTTGACAATGGATGGCTTTCGTTCCATGTTTCCCGAGATAAATAATCTATTACAACCTGTTTTAATCAAAAAATGTAAAAAAAATTCAAAATAAATTCAATAATGGGATCGTAAAGGCATTTAAACCGAGTAATAAGGCTTTTCTAGCCATGAGTGACTATAAATGAACTTTTCTTGACAATGGATGGCTTTTGCTCCACGTTTCCCGAGGCAAACAATCAATTACAATATGTTTTAATCAAAAAATATAAAAACAATTCAAAATAAATTCAATAATGGGATTATAAAGGCATTTAAATCGAGTAATAAGGCTTTTCTAGGCATGAGTGACTATAAATGATCTTTTCTTGACAATGGATGGCTTTCATTCCATGTTTCCCGAGATAAACAATCTATTACAATCTGATTTAATGAAAAACTGTAAAAAAAAATCAAAATAAATTCAATAATGGGATTATAAAGGCATTTAAACCGAGTAATAAGGCTTCTCTAGGCATGAGTGACTATAAATGAACTTTTCTTGACAATGGATGGCTTTTGCTCCACGCTTCCCGAGGCAAACAATCAATCACAATCTGTTTAATCAAAAAATGTCAAAAAAGTTCAAAATAAATTCAATAATGGGATTATAAAGGCATTTAAACCGAGTAATAAGGCTTTTCTAGGCATGAGTCACTATAAATGATGTTTTCTTGACAATGGATGGCTTTCGTTCCATGTTTCCCAAGATAAACAATGTATTAGAATCTGTTTTAATCAAAAAATGTAAAAAAACTTCAAAATAACTTCAATAATGGGATTATAAAGGCATTTAAACCGAGTAATAAGGCTTTTCTAGGCATGAGTGACTATAAATGAACTTTTCTTGACAATGGATGGCTTTTGCTCCACGTTTCCCGAGGCAAACAACCAATTACAATATGTTTTAATTAAAAAATGTAAAAACAATTCAAAATAAATTCAATAATGGGATTATAAAGACATTTAAATCGAGTAATAAGGCTTTTCTAGGCATGAGTGACTATAAATGAACTTTTCTTGACAATGGATGGCTTTTGCTCCACGTTTCCCGAGGCAAACAATCAATTACAATATGTTTTAATCAAAAAATGTAAAAACAATTCAAAATAAATTCAATAATGGGATTATAAAGGCATTTAAACCGAGTAATAAGGCTTCTCTAGGCATGAGTGACTATAAATGAACTTTTCTTGACAATGGATGGCTTTTGCTCCACGTTTCCCGAGGCAAACAATCAATTACAATATGTTTTAATCAAAAAATGTAAAAACAATTCAAAATAAATTCAATAATGGGATTATAAAGGCATTTAAATCGAGTAATAAGGCTTTTCTAGGCATGAGTGACTATAAATGAACTTTTCTTGACAATGGATGGCTTTTACTCCACGTTTCCCGAGGCAAACAATCAATTACAATATGTTTTAATCAAAAAATGTAAAAACAATTCAAAATAAATTCAATAATGGGATTATAAAGGCATTTAAATCGAGTAATAAGGCTTTTCTAGGCATGAGTGACTATAAATGAACTTTTCTTGACAATGGATGGCTTTTGCTCCACGTTTCCCGAGGCAAACAATCAATTACAATCTGTTTTAATCAAAAAATGTAAAAACAATTCAAAATAAATTCAATAATGGGATTATAAAGGCATTTAAACCGAGTTATAAGGCTTTTCTAGGCATGAGTGACTATAAATGAACTTTTCTTGACAATGGATGGCTTTTGCTCCACGTTTCCCGAGGCAAACAATCAAATACAATCTGTTTTAATCAAAAAATGTAAAAACAATTCAAAATAAATTCGATAATGGGATTATAAAAGCATTTAAACCGACTAATAAGGCTTTTCTAGGCATGAGTGACTATAAATGAACTTTTCTTGATAATGGATGGCTTTCGCTCCATGTTTCCCGAGGCAAGCAATCAAATACAATCTGTTTAATCAAAAAATGTCAAAAAAGTTCAAAATAAATTCAATAATGGGATTATAAAGGCATTTAAACCGAGTAATAAGGCTTTTCTAGGCATGAGTGTATATAAATGATGTTTTCTTGACAATGGATGGCTTTCGTTCCATGTTTCCCGAGATAAACAATGTATTAGAATCTGTTTTAATCAAAAAATGTAAAAAAAATTCAAAATAAATTCAATAATGGGATTATAAAGGCATTTAAATCGAGTAATAAGGCTTTTCTAGGCATGAGTGACTATAAATGAACTTTTCTTGACAATGGATGGCTTTTGCTCCATGTTTCCCGAGGCAAACAATCAATTACAGTATGTTTTAATAAAAAAATGTAAAAATAATTCAAAATAAATTCAATAATGGGATTATAAGGGCATTTAAACCGAGTAATAAGGCTTTTCTAGGCATGAGTGACTATAAATGATCTTTTCTTGACAATGGATGGCTTTCGTTCCATGTTTCCCGAGATAAATAATCTATTACAACCTGTTTTAATCAAAAAATGTAAAAAAAATTCAAAATAAATTCAATAATGGGATTGTAAAGGCATTTAAACCGAGTAATAAGGCTTTTCTAGGCATGAGTGACTATAAATGAACTTTTCTTGACAATGGATGGCTTTTGCTCCACGTTTCCCGAGGCAAACAATCAATTACAATATGTTTTAATCAAAAAATGTAAAAACAATTCAAAATAAATTCAATAATGGGATTATAAAGGCATTTAAATCGAGTAATAAGGCTTTTCTAGGCATGAGTGACTATAAATGATCTTTTCTTGACAATGGATGGCTTTCGTTCCATGTTTCCCGAGATAAACAATCTATTACAATCTGATTTAATGAAAAACTGTAAAAAAAAATCAAAATAAATTCAATAATGGGATTATAAAGGCATTTAAACCGAGTAATAAGGCTTCTCTAGGCATGAGTGACTATAAATGAACTTTTCTTGACAATGGATGGCTTTTGCTCCACGCTTCCCGAGGCAAACAATCAATTACAATCTGTTTAATCAAAAAATGTCAAAAAAGTTCAAAATAAATTCAATAATGGGATTATAAAGGCATTTAAACCGAGTAATAAGGCTTTTCTAGGCATGAGTGACTATAAATGATGTTTTCTTGACAATGGATGGCTTTCGTTCCATGTTTCCCAAGATAAACAATGTATTAGAATCTGTTTTAATCAAAAAATGTAAAAAAACTTCAAAATAAATTCAATAATGGGATTATAAAGGCATTTAAATCGAGTAATAAGGCTTTTCTAGGCATGGGTGACTATAAATGAACTTTTCTTGACAATGGATGGCTTTTGCTCCACGTTTCCCGAGGCAAACAATCAATTACAATATGTTTTAATCAAAAAATGTAAAAACAATTCAAAATAAATTCAATGGTGGGATTATAAAGGCATTTAAATCGAGTAATAAGGCTTTTCTAGGCATGAGTGACTATAAATGATCTTTTCTTGACAATGGATTGGTTTCGTTCCATGTTTCCCGAGATAAACAATCTATTACAATCTGATTTAATGAAAAACTGTAAAAAAAAATCAAAATAAATTCAATAATGGGATTATAAAGGATTTAAACCGAGTAATAAGGCTTCTCTAGGCATGAGTGACTATAAATGAACTTTTCTTGACAATGGATGGCTTTTGCTCCACGTTTCCCGAGGCAAACAATCAATTACAATATGTTTTAATCAAAAAATGTAAAAACAATTCAAAATAAATTCAATAATGGGATTATAAAGGCATTTAAATCGAGTAATAAGGCTTTTCTAGGCATGAGTGACTATAAATGAACTTTTCTTGACAATGGATGGCTTTTGCTCCACGTTTCCCGAGGCAAACAATCAATTACAATATGTTTTAATCAAAAAATGTAAAAACAATTCAAAATAAATTCAATAATGGGATTATAAAGGCATTTAAATCGAGTAATAAGGCTTTTCTAGGCATGAGTGACTATAAATGAACTTTTCTTGACAATGGATGGCTTTTGCTCCACGTTTCCCGAGGCAAACAATCAATTACAATCTGTTTTAATCAAAAAATGTAAAAACAATTCAAAATAAATTCAATAATGGGATTATAAAGGCATTTAAACCGAGTTATAAGGCTTTTCTAGGCATGAGTGACTATAAATGAACTTTTCTTGACAATGGATGGCTTTTGCTCCACGTTTCCCGAGGCAAACAATCAAATACAATCTGTTTTAATCAAAAAATGTAAAAACAATTCAAAATAAATTCGATAATGGGATTATAAAAGCATTTAAACCGACTAATAAGGCGTTTCTAGGCATGAGTGACTATAAATGAACTTTTCTTGATAATGGATGGCTTTCGCTCCATGTTTCCCGAGGCAAGCAATCAAATACAATCTGTTTAATCAAAAAATGTCAAAAAAGTTCAAAATAAATTCAATAATGGGATTATAAAGGCATTTAAACCGAGTAATAAGGCTTTTCTAGGCATGAGTGTATATAAATGATGTTTTCTTGACAATGGATGGCTTTCGTTCCATGTTTCCCGAGATAAACAATGTATTAGAATCTGTTTTAATCAAAAAATGTAAAAAAAATTCAAAATAAATTCAATAATGGGATTATAAAGGCATTTAAATCGAGTAATAAGGCTTTTCTAGGCATGAGTGACTATAAATGAACTTTTCTTGACAATGGATGGCTTTTGCTCCACGTTTCCCGAGGCAAACAATCAATTACAGTATGTTTTAATAAAAAAATGTAAAAATAATTCAAAATAAATTCAATAATGGGATTATAAGGGCATTTAAACCGAGTAATAAGGCTTTTCTAGGCATGAGTGACTATAAATGATCTTTTCTTGACAATGGATGGCTTTCGTTCCATGTTTCCCGAGATAAATAATCTATTACAACCTGTTTTAATCAAAAAATGTAAAAAAAATTCAAAATAAATTCAATAATGGGATCGTAAAGGCATTTAAACCGAGTAATAAGGCTTTTCTAGCCATGAGTGACTATAAATGAACTTTTCTTGACAATGGATGGCTTTTGCTCCACGTTTCCCGAGGCAAACAATCAATTACAATATGTTTTAATCAAAAAATATAAAAACAATTCAAAATAAATTCAATAATGGGATTATAAAGGCATTTAAATCGAGTAATAAGGCTTTTCTAGGCATGAGTGACTATAAATGATCTTTTCTTGACAATGGATGGCTTTCATTCCATGTTTCCCGAGATAAACAATCTATTACAATCTGATTTAATGAAAAACTGTAAAAAAAAATCAAAATAAATTCAATAATGGGATTATAAAGGCATTTAAACCGAGTAATAAGGCTTCTCTAGGCATGAGTGACTATAAATGAACTTTTCTTGACAATGGATGGCTTTTGCTCCACGCTTCCCGAGGCAAACAATCAATCACAATCTGTTTAATCAAAAAATGTCAAAAAAGTTCAAAATAAATTCAATAATGCGATTATAAAGGCATTTAAACCGAGTAATAAGGCTTTTCTAGGCATGAGTCACTATAAATGATGTTTTCTTGACAATGGATGGCTTTCGTTCCATGTTTCCCAAGATAAACAATGTATTAGAATCTGTTTTAATCAAAAAATGTAAAAAAACTTCAAAATAACTTCAATAATGGGATTATAAAGGCATTTAAACCGAGTAATAAGGCTTTTCTAGGCATGAGTGACTATAAATGAACTTTTCTTGACAATGGATGGCTTTTGCTCCACGTTTCCCGAGGCAAACAACCAATTACAATATGTTTTAATTAAAAAATGTAAAAACAATTCAAAATAAATTCAATAATGGGATTATAAAGACATTTAAATCGAGTAATAAGGCTTTTCTAGGCATGAGTGACTATAAATGAACTTTTCTTGACAATGGATGGCTTTTGCTCCACGTTTCCCGAGGCAAACAATCAATTACAATATGTTTTAATCAAAAAATGTAAAAACAATTCAAAATAAATTCAATAATGGGATTATAAAGGCATTTAAACCGAGTAATAAGGCTTCTCTAGGCATGAGTGACTATAAATGAACTTTTCTTGACAATGGATGGCTTTTGCTCCACGTTTCCCGAGGCAAACAATCAATTACAATATGTTTTAATCAAAAAATGTAAAAACAATTCAAAATAAATTCAATGGTGGGATTATAAAGGCATTTAAATCGAGTAATAAGGCTTTTCTAGGCATGAGTGACTATAAATGATCTTTTCTTGACAATGGATTGGTTTCGTTCCATGTTTCCCGAGATAAACAATCTATTACAATCTGATTTAATGAAAAACTGTAAAAAAAAATCAAAATAAATTCAATAATGGGATTATAAAGGATTTAAACCGAGTAATAAGGCTTCTCTAGGCATGAGTGACTATAAATGAACTTTTCTTGACAATGGATGGCTTTTGCTCCACGTTTCCCGAGGCAAACAATCAATTACAATATGTTTTAATCAAAAAATGTAAAAACAATTCAAAATAAATTCAATAATGGGATTATAAAGGCATTTAAATCGAGTAATAAGGCTTTTCTAGGCATGAGTGACTATAAATGAACTTTTCTTGACAATGGATGGCTTTTGCTCCACGTTTCCCGAGGCAAACAATCAATTACAATATGTTTTAATCAAAAAATGTAAAAACAATTCAAAATAAATTCAATAATGGGATTATAAAGGCATTTAAATCGAGTAATAAGGCTTTTCTAGGCATGAGTGACTATAAATGAACTTTTCTTGACAATGGATGGCTTTTGCTCCACGTTTCCCGAGGCAAACAATCAATTACAATCTGTTTTAATCAAAAAATGTAAAAACAATTCAAAATAAATTCAATAATGGGATTATAAAGGCATTTAAACCGAGTTAAAAGGCTTTTCTAGGCATGAGTGACTATAAATGAACTTTTCTTGACAATGGATGGCTTTTGCTCCACGTTTCCCGAGGCAAACAATCAAATACAATCTGTTTTAATCAAAAAATGTAAAAACAATTCAAAATAAATTCGATAATGGGATTATAAAAGCATTTAAACCGACTAATAAGGCGTTTCTAGGCATGAGTGACTATAAATGAACTTTTCTTGATAATGGATGGCTTTCGCTCCATGTTTCCCGAGGCAAGCAATCAAATACAATCTGTTTAATCAAAAAATGTCAAAAAAGTTCAAAATAAATTCAATAATGGGATTATAAAGGCATTTAAACCGAGTAATAAGGCTTTTCTAGGCATGAGTGTATATAAATGATGTTTTCTTGACAATGGATGGCTTTCGTTCCATGTTTCCCGAGATAAACAATGTATTAGAATCTGTTTTAATCAAAAAATGTAAAAAAAATTCAAAATAAATTCAATAATGGGATTATAAAGGCATTTAAATCGAGTAATAAGGCTTTTCTAGGCATGAGTGACTATAAATGAACTTTTCTTGACAATGGATGGCTTTTGCTCCACGTTTCCCGAGGCAAACAATCAATTACAGTATGTTTTAATAAAAAAATGTAAAAATAATTCAAAATAAATTCAATAATGGGATTATAAGGGCATTTAAACCGAGTAATAAGGCTTTTCTAGGCATGAGTGACTATAAATGATCTTTTCTTGACAATGGATGGCTTTCGTTCCATGTTTCCCGAGATAAATAATCTATTACAACCTGTTTTAATCAAAAAATGTAAAAAAAATTCAAAATAAATTCAATAATGGGATCGTAAAGGCATTTAAACCGAGTAATAAGGCTTTTCTAGCCATGAGTGACTATAAATGAACTTTTCTTGACAATGGATGGCTTTTGCTCCACGTTTCCCGAGGCAAACAATCAATTACAATATGTTTTAATCAAAAAATATAAAAACAATTCAAAATAAATTCAATAATGGGATTATAAAGGCATTTAAATCGAGTAATAAGGCTTTTCTAGGCATGAGTGACTATAAATGATCTTTTCTTGACAATGGATGGCTTTCATTCCATGTTTCCCGAGATAAACAATCTATTACAATCTGATTTAATGAAAAACTGTAAAAAAAAATCAAAATAAATTCAATAATGGGATTATAAAGGCATTTAAACCGAGTAATAAGGCTTCTCTAGGCATGAGTGACTATAAATGAACTTTTCTTGACAATGGATGGCTTTTGCTCCACGCTTCCCGAGGCAAACAATCAATCACAATCTGTTTAATCAAAAAATGTCAAAAAAGTTCAAAATAAATTCAATAATGGGATTATAAAGGCATTTAAACCGAGTAATAAGGCTTTTCTAGGCATGAGTCACTATAAATGATGTTTTCTTGACAATGGATGGCTTTCGTTCCATGTTTCCCAAGATAAACAATGTATTAGAATCTGTTTTAATCAAAAAATGTAAAAAAACTTCAAAATAACTTCAATAATGGGATTATAAAGGCATTTAAACCGAGTAATAAGGCTTTTCTAGGCATGAGTGACTATAAATGAACTTTTCTTGACAATGGATGGCTTTTGCTCCACGTTTCCCGAGGCAAACAACCAATTACAATATGTTTTAATTAAAAAATGTAAAAACAATTCAAAATAAATTCAATAATGGGATTATAAAGACATTTAAATCGAGTAATAAGGCTTTTCTAGGCATGAGTGACTATAAATGAACTTTTCTTGACAATGGATGGCTTTTGCTCCACGTTTCCCGAGGCAAACAATCAATTACAATATGTTTTAATCAAAAAATGTAAAAACAATTCAAAATAAATTCAATAATGGGATTATAAAGGCATTTAAACCGAGTAATAAGGCTTCTCTAGGCATGAGTGACTATAAATGAACTTTTCTTGACAATGGATGGCTTTTGCTCCACGTTTCCCGAGGCAAACAATCAATTACAATATGTTTTAATCAAAAAATGTAAAAACAATTCAAAATAAATTCAATAATGGGATTATAAAGGCATTTAAATCGAGTAATAAGGCTTTTCTAGGCATGAGTGACTATAAATGAACTTTTCTTGACAATGGATGGCTTTTACTCCACGTTTCCCGAGGCAAACAATCAATTACAATATGTTTTAATCAAAAAATGTAAAAACAATTCAAAATAAATTCAATAATGGGATTATAAAGGCATTTAAATCGAGTAATAAGGCTTTTCTAGGCATGAGTGACTATAAATGAACTTTTCTTGACAATGGATGGCTTTTGCTCCACGTTTCCCGAGGCAAACAATCAATTACAATCTGTTTTAATCAAAAAATGTAAAAACAATTCAAAATAAATTCAATAATGGGATTATAAAGGCATTTAAACCGAGTTATAAGGCTTTTCTAGGCATGAGTGACTATAAATGAACTTTTCTTGACAATGGATGGCTTTTGCTCCACGTTTCCCGAGGCAAACAATCAAATACAATCTGTTTTAATCAAAAAATGTAAAAACAATTCAAAATAAATTCGATAATGGGATTATAAAAGCATTTAAACCGACTAATAAGGCTTTTCTAGGCATGAGTGACTATAAATGAACTTTTCTTGATAATGGATGGCTTTCGCTCCATGTTTCCCGAGGCAAGCAATCAAATACAATCTGTTTAATCAAAAAATGTCAAAAAAGTTCAAAATAAATTCAATAATGGGATTATAAAGGCATTTAAACCGAGTAATAAGGCTTTTCTAGGCATGAGTGTATATAAATGATGTTTTCTTGACAATGGATGGCTTTCGTTCCATGTTTCCCGAGATAAACAATGTATTAGAATCTGTTTTAATCAAAAAATGTAAAAAAAATTCAAAATAAATTCAATAATGGGATTATAAAGGCATTTAAATCGAGTAATAAGGCTTTTCTAGGCATGAGTGACTATAAATGAACTTTTCTTGACAATGGATGGCTTTTGCTCCACGTTTCCCGAGGCAAACAATCAATTACAGTATGTTTTAATAAAAAAATGTAAAAATAATTCAAAATAAATTCAATAATGGGATTATAAGGGCATTTAAACCGAGTAATAAGGCTTTTCTAGGCATGAGTGACTATAAATGATCTTTTCTTGACAATGGATGGCTTTCGTTCCATGTTTCCCGAGATAAATAATCTATTACAACCTGTTTTAATCAAAAAATGTAAAAAAAATTCAAAATAAATTCAATAATGGGATTGTAAAGGCATTTAAACCGAGTAATAAGGCTTTTCTAGGCATGAGTGACTATAAATGAACTTTTCTTGACAATGGATGGCTTTTGCTCCACGTTTCCCGAGGCAAACAATCAATTACAATATGTTTTAATCAAAAAATGTAAAAACAATTCAAAATAAATTCAATAATGGGATTATAAAGGCATTTAAATCGAGTAATAAGGCTTTTCTAGGCATGAGTGACTATAAATGATCTTTTCTTGACAATGGATGGCTTTCGTTCCATGTTTCCCGAGATAAACAATCTATTACAATCTGATTTAATGAAAAACTGTAAAAAAAAATCAAAATAAATTCAATAATGGGATTATAAAGGCATTTAAACCGAGTAATAAGGCTTCTCTAGGCATGAGTGACTATAAATGAACTTTTCTTGACAATGGATGGCTTTTGCTCCACGCTTCCCGAGGCAAACAATCAATTACAATCTGTTTAATCAAAAAATGTCAAAAAAGTTCAAAATAAATTCAATAATGGGATTATAAAGGCATTTAAACCGAGTAATAAGGCTTTTCTAGGCATGAGTGACTATAAATGATGTTTTCTTGACAATGGATGGCTTTCGTTCCATGTTTCCCAAGATAAACAATGTATTAGAATCTGTTTTAATCAAAAAATGTAAAAAAACTTCAAAATAAATTCAATAATGGGATTATAAAGGCATTTAAATCGAGTAATAAGGCTTTTCTAGGCATGGGTGACTATAAATGAACTTTTCTTGACAATGGATGGCTTTTGCTCCACGCTTCCCGAGGCAAACAATCAATTACAATCTGTTTAATCAAAAAATGTCAAAAAAGTTCAAAATAAATTCAATAATGGGATTATAAAGGCATTTAAACCGAGTAATAAGGCTTTTCTAGGCATGAGTGACTATAAATGATGTTTTCTTGACAATGGATGGCTTTCGTTCCATGTTTCCCAAGATAAACAATGTATTAGAATCTGTTTTAATCAAAAAATGTAAAAAAACTTCAAAATAAATTCAATAATGGGATTATAAAGGCATTTAAATCGAGTAATAAGGCTTTTCTAGGCATGGGTGACTATAAATGAACTTTTCTTGACAATGGATGGCTTTTGCTCCACGTTTCCCGAGGCAAACAATCAATTACAATATGTTTTAATCAAAAAATGTAAAAACAATTCAAAATAAATTCAATGGTGGGATTATAAAGGCATTTAAATCGAGTAATAAGGCTTTTCTAGGCATGAGTGACTATAAATGATCTTTTCTTGACAATGGATTGGTTTCGTTCCATGTTTCCCGAGATAAACAATCTATTACAATCTGATTTAATGAAAAACTGTAAAAAAAAATCAAAATAAATTCAATAATGGGATTATAAAGGATTTAAACCGAGTAATAAGGCTTCTCTAGGCATGAGTGACTATAAATGAACTTTTCTTGACAATGGATGGCTTTTGCTCCACGTTTCCCGAGGCAAACAATCAATTACAATATGTTTTAATCAAAAAATGTAAAAACAATTCAAAATAAATTCAATAATGGGATTATAAAGGCATTTAAATCGAGTAATAAGGCTTTTCTAGGCATGAGTGACTATAAATGAACTTTTCTTGACAATGGATGGCTTTTGCTCCACGTTTCCCGAGGCAAACAATCAATTACAATATGTTTTAATCAAAAAATGTAAAAACAATTCAAAATAAATTCAATAATGGGATTATAAAGGCATTTAAATCGAGTAATAAGGCTTTTCTAGGCATGAGTGACTATAAATGAACTTTTCTTGACAATGGATGGCTTTTGCTCCACGTTTCCCGAGGCAAACAATCAATTACAATCTGTTTTAATCAAAAAATGTAAAAACAATTCAAAATAAATTCAATAATGGGATTATAAAGGCATTTAAACCGAGTTATAAGGCTTTTCTAGGCATGAGTGACTATAAATGAACTTTTCTTGACAATGGATGGCTTTTGCTCCACGTTTCCCGAGGCAAACAATCAAATACAATCTGTTTTAATCAAAAAATGTAAAAACAATTCAAAATAAATTCGATAATGGGATTATAAAAGCATTTAAACCGACTAATAAGGCGTTTCTAGGCATGAGTGACTATAAATGAACTTTTCTTGATAATGGATGGCTTTCGCTCCATGTTTCCCGAGGCAAGCAATCAAATACAATCTGTTTAATCAAAAAATGTCAAAAAAGTTCAAAATAAATTCAATAATGGGATTATAAAGGCATTTAAACCGAGTAATAAGGCTTTTCTAGGCATGAGTGTATATAAATGATGTTTTCTTGACAATGGATGGCTTTCGTTCCATGTTTCCCGAGATAAACAATGTATTAGAATCTGTTTTAATCAAAAAATGTAAAAAAAATTCAAAATAAATTCAATAATGGGATTATAAAGGCATTTAAATCGAGTAATAAGGCTTTTCTAGGCATGAGTGACTATAAATGAACTTTTCTTGACAATGGATGGCTTTTGCTCCACGTTTCCCGAGGCAAACAATCAATTACAGTATGTTTTAATAAAAAAATGTAAAAATAATTCAAAATAAATTCAATAATGGGATTATAAGGGCATTTAAACCGAGTAATAAGGCTTTTCTAGGCATGAGTGACTATAAATGATCTTTTCTTGACAATGGATGGCTTTCGTTCCATGTTTCCCGAGATAAATAATCTATTACAACCTGTTTTAATCAAAAAATGTAAAAAAAATTCAAAATAAATTCAATAATGGGATCGTAAAGGCATTTAAACCGAGTAATAAGGCTTTTCTAGCCATGAGTGACTATAAATGAACTTTTCTTGACAATGGATGGCTTTTGCTCCACGTTTCCCGAGGCAAACAATCAATTACAATATGTTTTAATCAAAAAATATAAAAACAATTCAAAATAAATTCAATAATGGGATTATAAAGGCATTTAAATCGAGTAATAAGGCTTTTCTAGGCATGAGTGACTATAAATGATCTTTTCTTGACAATGGATGGCTTTCATTCCATGTTTCCCGAGATAAACAATCTATTACAATCTGATTTAATGAAAAACTGTAAAAAAAAATCAAAATAAATTCAATAATGGGATTATAAAGGCATTTAAACCGAGTAATAAGGCTTCTCTAGGCATGAGTGACTATAAATGAACTTTTCTTGACAATGGATGGCTTTTGCTCCACGCTTCCCGAGGCAAACAATCAATCACAATCTGTTTAATCAAAAAATGTCAAAAAAGTTCAAAATAAATTCAATAATGGGATTATAAAGGCATTTAAACCGAGTAATAAGGCTTTTCTAGGCATGAGTCACTATAAATGATGTTTTCTTGACAATGGATGGCTTTCGTTCCATGTTTCCCAAGATAAACAATGTATTAGAATCTGTTTTAATCAAAAAATGTAAAAAAACTTCAAAATAACTTCAATAATGGGATTATAAAGGCATTTAAACCGAGTAATAAGGCTTTTCTAGGCATGAGTGACTATAAATGAACTTTTCTTGACAATGGATGGCTTTTGCTCCACGTTTCCCGAGGCAAACAACCAATTACAATATGTTTTAATTAAAAAATGTAAAAACAATTCAAAATAAATTCAATAATGGGATTATAAAGACATTTAAATCGAGTAATAAGGCTTTTCTAGGCATGAGTGACTATAAATGAACTTTTCTTGACAATGGATGGCTTTTACTCCACGTTTCCCGAGGCAAACAATCAATTACAATATGTTTTAATCAAAAAATGTAAAAACAATTCAAAATAAATTCAATAATGGGATTATAAAGGCATTTAAATCGAGTAATAAGGCTTTTCTAGGCATGAGTGACTATAAATGAACTTTTCTTGACAATGGATGGCTTTTGCTCCACGTTTCCCGAGGCAAACAATCAATTACAATCTGTTTTAATCAAAAAATGTAAAAACAATTCAAAATAAATTCAATAATGGGATTATAAAGGCATTTAAACCGAGTTATAAGGCTTTTCTAGGCATGAGTGACTATAAATGAAATTTTCTTGACAATGGATGGCTTTTGCTCCACGTTTCCCGAGGCAAACAATCAAATACAATCTGTTTTAATCAAAAAATGTAAAAACAATTCAAAATAAATTCGATAATGGGATTATAAAAGCATTTAAACCGACTAATAAGGCTTTTCTAGGCATGAGTGACTATAAATGAACTTTTCTTGATAATGGATGGCTTTCGCTCCATGTTTCCCGAGGCAAGCAATCAAATACAATCTGTTTAATCAAAAAATGTCAAAAAAGTTCAAAATAAATTCAATAATGGGATTATAAAGGCATTTAAACCGAGTAATAAGGCTTTTCTAGGCATGAGTGTATATAAATGATGTTTTCTTGACAATGGATGGCTTTCGTTCCATGTTTCCCGAGATAAACAATGTATTAGAATCTGTTTTAATCAAAAAATGTAAAAAAAATTCAAAATAAATTCAATAATGGGATTATAAAGGCATTTAAATCGAGTAATAAGGCTTTTCTAGGCATGAGTGACTATAAATGAACTTTTCTTGACAATGGATGGCTTTTGCTCCACGTTTCCCGAGGCAAACAATCAATTACATTATGTTTTAATAAAAAAATGTAAAAATAATTCAAAATAAATTCAATAATGGGATTATAAGGGCATTTAAACCGAGTAATAAGGCTTTTCTAGGCATGAGTGACTATAAATGATCTTTTCTTGACAATGGATGGCTTTCGTTCCATGTTTCCCGAGATAAATAATCTATTACAACCTGTTTTAATCAAAAAATGTAAAAAAAATTCAAAATAAATTCAATAATGGGATTGTAAAGGCATTTAAACCGAGTAATAAGGCTTTTCTAGGCATGAGTGACTATAAATGAACTTTTCTTGACAATGGATGGCTTTTGCTCCACGTTTCCCGAGGCAAACAATCAATTACAATATGTTTTAATCAAAAAATGTAAAAACAATTCAAAATAAATTCAATAATGGGATTATAAAGGCATTTAAATCGAGTAATAAGGCTTTTCTAGGCATGAGTGACTATAAATGATCTTTTCTTGACAATGGATGGCTTTCGTTCCATGTTTCCCGAGATAAACAATCTATTACAATCTGATTTAATGAAAAACTGTAAAAAAAAATCAAAATAAATTCAATAATGGGATTATAAAGGCATTTAAACCGAGTAATAAGGCTTCTCTAGGCATGAGTGACTATAAATGAACTTTTCTTGACAATGGATGGCTTTTGCTCCACGCTTCCCGAGGCAAACAATCAATTACAATCTGTTTAATCAAAAAATGTCAAAAAAGTTCAAAATAAATTCAATAATGGGATTATAAAGGCATTTAAACCGAGTAATAAGGCTTTTCTAGGCATGAGTGACTATAAATGATGTTTTCTTGACAATGGATGGCTTTCGTTCCATGTTTCCCAAGATAAACAATGTATTAGAATCTGTTTTAATCAAAAAATGTAAAAAAACTTCAAAATAAATTCAATAATGGGATTATAAAGGCATTTAAATCGAGTAATAAGGCTTTTCTAGGCATGGGTGACTATAAATGAACTTTTCTTGACAATGGATGGCTTTTGCTCCACGTTTCCCGAGGCAAACAATCAATTACAATATGTTTTAATCAAAAAATGTAAAAACAATTCAAAATAAATTCAATGGTGGGATTATAAAGGCATTTAAATCGAGTAATAAGGCTTTTCTAGGCATGAGTGACTATAAATGATCTTTTCTTGACAATGGATTGGTTTCGTTCCATGTTTCCCGATATAAACAATCTATTACAATCTGATTTAATGAAAAACTGTAAAAAAAAATCAAAATAAATTCAATAATGGGATTATAAAGGATTTAAACCGAGTAATAAGGCTTCTCTAGGCATGAGTGACTATAAATGAACTTTTCTTGACAATGGATGGCTTTTGCTCCACGTTTCCCGAGGCAAACAATCAATTACAATATGTTTTAATCAAAAAATGTAAAAACAATTCAAAATAAATTCAATAATGGGATTATAAAGGCATTTAAATCGAGTAATAAGGCTTTTCTAGGCATGAGTGACTATAAATGAACTTTTCTTGACAATGGATGGCTTTTGCTCCACGTTTCCCGAGGCAAACAATCAATTACAATATGTTTTAATCAAAAAATGTAAAAACAATTCAAAATAAATTCAATAATGGGATTATAAAGGCATTTAAATCGAGTAATAAGGCTTTTCTAGGCATGAGTGACTATAAATGAACTTTTCTTGACAATGGATGGCTTTTGCTCCACGTTTCCCGAGGCAAACAATCAATTACAATCTGTTTTAATCAAAAAATGTAAAAACAATTCAAAATAAATTCAATAATGGGATTATAAAGGCATTTAAACCGAGTTATAAGGCTTTTCTAGGCATGAGTGACTATAAATGAACTTTTCTTGACAATGGATGGCTTTTGCTCCACGTTTCCCGAGGCAAACAATCAAATACAATCTGTTTTAATCAAAAAATGTAAAAACAATTCAAAATAAATTCGATAATGGGATTATAAAAGCATTTAAACCGACTAATAAGGCGTTTCTAGGCATGAGTGACTATAAATGAACTTTTCTTGATAATGGATGGCTTTCGCTCCATGTTTCCCGAGGCAAGCAATCAAATACAATCTGTTTACTCAAAAAATGTCAAAAAAGTTCAAAATAAATTCAATAATGGGATTATAAAGGCATTTAAACCGAGTAATAAGGCTTTTCTAGGCATGAGTGTATATAAATGATGTTTTCTTGACAATGGATGGCTTTCGTTCCATGTTTCCCGAGATAAACAATGTATTAGAATCTGTTTTAATCAAAAAATGTAAAAAAAATTCAAAATAAATTCAATAATGGGATTATAAAGGCATTTAAATCGAGTAATAAGGCTTTTCTAGGCATGAGTGACTATAAATGAACTTTTCTTGACAATGGATGGCTTTTGCTCCACGTTTCCCGAGGCAAACAATCAATTACAGTATGTTTTAATAAAAAAATGTAAAAATAATTCAAAATAAATTCAATAATGGGATTATAAGGGCATTTAAACCGAGTAATAAGGCTTTTCTAGGCATGAGTGACTATAAATGATCTTTTCTTGACAATGGATGGCTTTCGTTCCATGTTTCCCGAGATAAATAATCTATTACAACCTGTTTTAATCAAAAAATGTAAAAAAAATTCAAAATAAATTCAATAATGGGATTATAAGGGCATTTAAACCGAGTAATAAGGCTTTTCTAGGCATGAGTGACTATAAATGATCTTTTCTTGACAATGGATGGCTTTCGTTCCATGTTTCCCGAGATAAATAATCTATTACAACCTGTTTTAATCAAAAAATGTAAAAAAAATTCAAAATAAATTCAATAATGGGATTGTAAAGGCATTTAAACCGAGTAATAAGGCTTTTCTAGGCATGAGTGTATATAAATGATGTTTTCTTGACAATGGATGGCTTTCGTTCCATGTTTCCCGAGATAAACAATGTATTAGAATCTGTTTTAATCAAAAAATGTAAAAAAAATTCAAAATAAATTCAATAATGGGATTATAAAGGCATTTAAATCGAGTAATAAGGCTTTTCTAGGCATGAGTGACTATAAATGAACTTTTCTTGACAATGGATGGCTTTTGCTCCACGTTTCCCGAGGCAAACAATCAATTACATTATGTTTTAATAAAAAAATGTAAAAATAATTCAAAATAAATTCAATAATGGGATTATAAGGGCATTTAAACCGAGTAATAAGGCTTTTCTAGGCATGAGTGACTATAAATGATCTTTTCTTGACAATGGATGGCTTTCGTTCCATGTTTCCCGAGATAAATAATCTATTACAACCTGTTTTAATCAAAAAATGTAAAAAAAATTCAAAATAAATTCAATAATGGGATTGTAAAGGCATTTAAACCGAGTAATAAGGCTTTTCTAGGCATGAGTGACTATAAATGAACTTTTCTTGACAATGGATGGCTTTTGCTCCACGTTTCCCGAGGCAAACAATCAATTACAATATGTTTTAATCAAAAAATGTAAAAACAATTCAAAATAAATTCAATAATGGGATTATAAAGGCATTTAAATCGAGTAATAAGGCTTTTCTAGGCATGAGTGACTATAAATGATCTTTTCTTGACAATGGATGGCTTTCGTTCCATGTTTCCCGAGATAAACAATCTATTACAATCTGATTTAATGAAAAACTGTAAAAAAAAATCAAAATAAATTCAATAATGGGATTATAAAGGCATTTAAACCGAGTAATAAGGCTTCTCTAGGCATGAGTGACTATAAATGAACTTTTCTTGACAATGGATGGCTTTTGCTCCACGCTTCCCGAGGCAAACAATCAATTACAATCTGTTTAATCAAAAAATGTCAAAAAAGTTCAAAATAAATTCAATAATGGGATTATAAAGGCATTTAAACCGAGTAATAAGGCTTTTCTAGGCATGAGTGACTATAAATGATGTTTTCTTGACAATGGATGGCTTTCGTTCCATGTTTCCCAAGATAAACAATGTATTAGAATCTGTTTTAATCAAAAAATGTAAAAAAACTTCAAAATAAATTCAATAATGGGATTATAAAGGCATTTAAATCGAGTAATAAGGCTTTTCTAGGCATGGGTGACTATAAATGAACTTTTCTTGACAATGGATGGCTTTTGCTCCACGTTTCCCGAGGCAAACAATCAATTACAATATGTTTTAATCAAAAAATGTAAAAACAATTCAAAATAAATTCAATGGTGGGATTATAAAGGCATTTAAATCGAGTAATAAGGCTTTTCTAGGCATGAGTGACTATAAATGATCTTTTCTTGACAATGGATTGGTTTCGTTCCATGTTTCCCGAGATAAACAATCTATTACAATCTGATTTAATGAAAAACTGTAAAAAAAAATCAAAATAAATTCAATAATGGGATTATAAAGGATTTAAACCGAGTAATAAGGCTTCTCTAGGCATGAGTGACTATAAATGAACTTTTCTTGACAATGGATGGCTTTTGCTCCACGTTTCCCGAGGCAAACAATCAATTACAATATGTTTTAATCAAAAAATGTAAAAACAATTCAAAATAAATTCAATAATGGGATTATAAAGGCATTTAAATCGAGTAATAAGGCTTTTCTAGGCATGAGTGACTATAAATGAACTTTTCTTGACAATGGATGGCTTTTGCTCCACGTTTCCCGAGGCAAACAATCAATTACAATATGTTTTAATCAAAAAATGTAAAAACAATTCAAAATAAATTCAATAATGGGATTATAAAGGCATTTAAATCGAGTAATAAGGCTTTTCTAGGCATGAGTGACTATAAATGAACTTTTCTTGACAATGGATGGCTTTTGCTCCACGTTTCCCGAGGCAAACAATCAATTACAATCTGTTTTAATCAAAAAATGTAAAAACAATTCAAAATAAATTCAATAATGGGATTATAAAGGCATTTAAACCGAGTTATAAGGCTTTTCTAGGCATGAGTGACTATAAATGAACTTTTCTTGACAATGGATGGCTTTTGCTCCACGTTTCCCGAGGCAAACAATCAAATACAATCTGTTTTAATCAAAAAATGTAAAAACAATTCAAAATAAATTCGATAATGGGATTATAAAAGCATTTAAACCGACTAATAAGGCGTTTCTAGGCATGAGTGACTATAAATGAACTTTTCTTGATAATGGATGGCTTTCGCTCCATGTTTCCCGAGGCAAGCAATCAAATACAATCTGTTTAATCAAAAAATGTCAAAAAAGTTCAAAATAAATTCAATAATGGGATTATAAAGGCATTTAAACCGAGTAATAAGGCTTTTCTAGGCATGAGTGTATATAAATGATGTTTTCTTGACAATGGATGGCTTTCGTTCCATGTTTCCCGAGATAAACAATGTATTAGAATCTGTTTTAATCAAAAAATGTAAAAAAAATTCAAAATAAATTCAATAATGGGATTATAAAGGCATTTAAATCGAGTAATAAGGCTTTTCTAGGCATGAGTGACTATAAATGAACTTTTCTTGACAATGGATGGCTTTTGCTCCACGTTTCCCGAGGCAAACAATCAATTACAGTATGTTTTAATAAAAAAATGTAAAAATAATTCAAAATAAATTCAATAATGGGATTATAAGGGCATTTAAACCGAGTAATAAGGCTTTTCTAGGCATGAGTGACTATAAATGATCTTTTCTTGACAATGGATGGCTTTCGTTCCATGTTTCCCGAGATAAATAATCTATTACAACCTGTTTTAATCAAAAAATGTAAAAAAAATTCAAAATAAATTCAATAATGGGATTGTAAAGGCATTTAAACCGAGTAATAAGGCTTTTCTAGGCATGAGTGACTATAAATGAACTTTTCTTGACAATGGATGGCTTTTGCTCCACGTTTCCCGAGGCAAACAATCAATTACAATATGTTTTAATCAAAAAATGTAAAAACAATTCAAAATAAATTCAATAATGGGATTATAAAGGCATTTAAATCGAGTAATAAGGCTTTTCTAGGCATGAGTGACTATAAATGATCTTTTCTTGACAATGGATGGCTTTCGTTCCATGTTTCCCGAGATAAACAATCTATTACAATCTGATTTAATGAAAAACTGTAAAAAAAAATCAAAATAAATTCAATAATGGGATTATAAAGGCATTTAAACCGAGTAATAAGGCTTCTCTAGGCATGAGTGACTATAAATGAACTTTTCTTGACAATGGATGGCTTTTGCTCCACGCTTCCCGAGGCAAACAATCAATTACAATCTGTTTAATCAAAAAATGTCAAAAAAGTTCAAAATAAATTCAATAATGGGATTATAAAGGCATTTAAACCGAGTAATAAGGCTTTTCTAGGCATGAGTGACTATAAATGATGTTTTCTTGACAATGGATGGCTTTCGTTCCATGTTTCCCAAGATAAACAATGTATTAGAATCTGTTTTAATCAAAAAATGTAAAAAAACTTCAAAATAAATTCAATAATGGGATTATAAAGGCATTTAAATCGAGTAATAAGGCTTTTCTAGGCATGGGTGACTATAAATGAACTTTTCTTGACAATGGATGGCTTTTGCTCCACGTTTCCCGAGGCAAACAATCAATTACAATATGTTTTAATCAAAAAATGTAAAAACAATTCAAAATAAATTCAATGGTGGGATTATAAAGGCATTTAAATCGAGTAATAAGGCTTTTCTAGGCATGAGTGACTATAAATGATCTTTTCTTGACAATGGATTGGTTTCGTTCCATGTTTCCCGAGATAAACAATCTATTACAATCTGATTTAATGAAAAACTGTAAAAAAAAATCAAAATAAATTCAATAATGGGATTATAAAGGATTTAAACCGAGTAATAAGGCTTCTCTAGGCATGAGTGACTATAAATGAACTTTTCTTGACAATGGATGGCTTTTGCTCCACGTTTCCCGAGGCAAACAATCAATTACAATATGTTTTAATCAAAAAATGTAAAAACAATTCAAAATAAATTCAATAATGGGATTATAAAGGCATTTAAATCGAGTAATAAGGCTTTTCTAGGCATGAGTGACTATAAATGAACTTTTCTTGACAATGGATGGCTTTTGCTCCACGTTTCCCGAGGCAAACAATCAATTACAATATGTTTTAATCAAAAAATGTAAAAACAATTCAAAATAAATTCAATAATGGGATTATAAAGGCATTTAAATCGAGTAATAAGGCTTTTCTAGGCATGAGTGACTATAAATGAACTTTTCTTGACAATGGATGGCTTTTGCTCCACGTTTCCCGAGGCAAACAATCAATTACAATCTGTTTTAATCAAAAAATGTAAAAACAATTCAAAATAAATTCAATAATGGGATTATAAAGGCATTTAAACCGAGTTATAAGGCTTTTCTAGGCATGAGTGACTATAAATGAACTTTTCTTGACAATGGATGGCTTTTGCTCCACGTTTCCCGAGGCAAACAATCAAATACAATCTGTTTTAATCAAAAAATGTAAAAACAATTCAAAATAAATTCGATAATGGGATTATAAAAGCATTTAAACCGACTAATAAGGCGTTTCTAGGCATGAGTGACTATAAATGAACTTTTCTTGATAATGGATGGCTTTCGCTCCATGTTTCCCGAGGCAAGCAATCAAATACAATCTGTTTAATCAAAAAATGTCAAAAAAGTTCAAAATAAATTCAATAATGGGATTATAAAGGCATTTAAACCGAGTAATAAGGCTTTTCTAGGCATGAGTGTATATAAATGATGTTTTCTTGACAATGGATGGCTTTCGTTCCATGTTTCCCGAGATAAACAATGTATTAGAATCTGTTTTAATCAAAAAATGTAAAAAAAATTCAAAATAAATTCAATAATGGGATTATAAAGGCATTTAAATCGAGTAATAAGGCTTTTCTAGGCATGAGTGACTATAAATGAACTTTTCTTGACAATGGATGGCTTTTGCTCCACGTTTCCCGAGGCAAACAATCAATTACAGTATGTTTTAATAAAAAAATGTAAAAATAATTCAAAATAAATTCAATAATGGGATTATAAGGGCATTTAAACCGAGTAATAAGGCTTTTCTAGGCATGAGTGACTATAAATGATCTTTTCTTGACAATGGATGGCTTTCGTTCCATGTTTCCCGAGATAAATAATCTATTACAACCTGTTTTAATCAAAAAATGTAAAAAAAATTCAAAATAAATTCAATAATGGGATTGTAAAGGCATTTAAACCGAGTAATAAGGCTTTTCTAGGCATGAGTGACTATAAATGAACTTTTCTTGACAATGGATGGCTTTTGCTCCACGTTTCCCGAGGCAAACAATCAATTACAATATGTTTTAATCAAAAAATGTAAAAACAATTCAAAATAAATTCAATAATGGGATTATAAAGGCATTTAAATCGAGTAATAAGGCTTTTCTAGGCATGAGTGACTATAAATGATCTTTTCTTGACAATGGATGGCTTTCGTTCCATGTTTCCCGAGATAAACAATCTATTACAATCTGATTTAATGAAAAACTGTAAAAAAAAATCAAAATAAATTCAATAATGGGATTATAAAGGCATTTAAACCGAGTAATAAGGCTTCTCTAGGCATGAGTGACTATAAATGAACTTTTCTTGACAATGGATGGCTTTTGCTCCACGCTTCCCGAGGCAAACAATCAATTACAATCTGTTTAATCAAAAAATGTCAAAAAAGTTCAAAATAAATTCAATAATGGGATTATAAAGGCATTTAAACCGAGTAATAAGGCTTTTCTAGGCATGAGTGACTATAAATGATGTTTTCTTGACAATGGATGGCTTTCGTTCCATGTTTCCCAAGATAAACAATGTATTAGAATCTGTTTTAATCAAAAAATGTAAAAAAACTTCAAAATAAATTCAATAATGGGATTATAAAGGCATTTAAATCGAGTAATAAGGCTTTTCTAGGCATGGGTGACTATAAATGAACTTTTCTTGACAATGGATGGCTTTTGCTCCACGTTTCCCGAGGCAAACAATCAATTACAATATGTTTTAATCAAAAAATGTAAAAACAATTCAAAATAAATTCAATGGTGGGATTATAAAGGCATTTAAATCGAGTAATAAGGCTTTTCTAGGCATGAGTGACTATAAATGATCTTTTCTTGACAATGGATTGGTTTCGTTCCATGTTTCCCGAGATAAACAATCTATTACAATCTGATTTAATGAAAAACTGTAAAAAAAAATCAAAATAAATTCAATAATGGGATTATAAAGGATTTAAACCGAGTAATAAGGCTTCTCTAGGCATGAGTGACTATAAATGAACTTTTCTTGACAATGGATGGCTTTTGCTCCACGTTTCCCGAGGCAAACAATCAATTACAATATGTTTTAATCAAAAAATGTAAAAACATTTCAAAATAAATTCAATAATGGGATTATAAAGGCATTTAAATCGAGTAATAAGGCTTTTCTAGGCATGAGTGACTATAAATGAACTTTTCTTGACAATGGATGGCTTTTGCTCCACGTTTCCCGAGGCAAACAATCAATTACAATATGTTTTAATCAAAAAATGTAAAAACAATTCAAAATAAATTCAATAATGGGATTATAAAGGCATTTAAATCGAGTAATAAGGCTTTTCTAGGCATGAGTGACTATAAATGAACTTTTCTTGACAATGGATGGCTTTTGCTCCACGTTTCCCGAGGCAAACAATCAATTACAATCTGTTTTAATCAAAAAATGTAAAAACAATTCAAAATAAATTCAATAATGGGATTATAAAGGCATTTAAACCGAGTTATAAGGCTTTTCTAGGCATGAGTGACTATAAATGAACTTTTCTTGACAATGGATGGCTTTTGCTCCACGTTTCCCGAGGCAAACAATCAAATACAATCTGTTTTAATCAAAAAATGTAAAAACAATTCAAAATAAATTCGATAATGGGATTATAAAAGCATTTAAACCGACTAATAAGGCGTTTCTAGGCATGAGTGACTATAAATGAACTTTTCTTGATAATGGATGGCTTTCGCTCCATGTTTCCCGAGGCAAGCAATCAAATACAATCTGTTTAATCAAAAAATGTCAAAAAAGTTCAAAATAAATTCAATAATGGGATTATAAAGGCATTTAAACCGAGTAATAAGGCTTTTCTAGGCATGAGTGTATATAAATGATGTTTTCTTGACAATGGATGGCTTTCGTTCCATGTTTCCCGAGATAAACAATGTATTAGAATCTGTTTTAATCAAAAAATGTAAAAAAAATTCAAAATAAATTCAATAATGGGATTATAAAGGCATTTAAATCGAGTAATAAGGCTTTTCTAGGCATGAGTGACTATAAATGAACTTTTCTTGACAATGGATGGCTTTTGCTCCACGTTTCCCGAGGCAAACAATCAATTACAGTATGTTTTAATAAAAAAATGTAAAAATAATTCAAAATAAATTCAATAATGGGATTATAAGGGCATTTAAACCGAGTAATAAGGCTTTTCTAGGCATGAGTGACTATAAATGATCTTTTCTTGACAATGGATGGCTTTCGTTCCATGTTTCCCGAGATAAATAATCTATTACAACCTGTTTTAATCAAAAAATGTAAAAAAAATTCAAAATAAATTCAATAATGGGATTGTAAAGGCATTTAAACCGAGTAATAAGGCTTTTCTAGGCATGAGTGACTATAAATGAACTTTTCTTGACAATGGATGGCTTTTGCTCCACGTTTCCCGAGGCAAACAATCAATTACAATATGTTTTAATAAAAAAATGTAAAAACAATTCAAAATAAATTCAATAATGGGATTATAAAGGCATTTAAACCGAGTAATAAGGCTTTTCTAGGCATGAGTGACTATAAATGATGTTTTCTTGACAATGGATGGCTTTCGTTCCATGTTTCCCAAGATAAACAATGTATTAGAATCTGTTTTAATCAAAAAATGTAAAAAAACTTCAAAATAAATTCAATAATGGGATTATAAAGGCATTTAAATCGAGTAATAAGGCTTTTCTAGGCATGGGTGACTATAAATGAACTTTTCTTGACAATGGATGGCTTTTGCTCCACGTTTCCCGAGGCAAACAATCAATTACAATATGTTTTAATCAAAAAATGTAAAAACAATTCAAAATAAATTCAATAATGGGATTATAAAGGCATTTAAATCGAGTAATAAGGCTTTTCTAGGCATGAGTGACTATAAATGATCTTTTCTTGACAATGGATGGCTTTCGTTCCATGTTTCCCGAGATAAACAATCTATTACAATCTGATTTAATGAAAAACTGTAAAAAAAAATCAAAATAAATTCAATAATGGGATTATAAAGGCATTTAAACCGAGTAATAAGGCTTCTCTAGGCATGAGTGACTATAAATGAACTTTTCTTGACAATGGATGGCTTTTGCTCCACGCTTCCCGAGGCAAACAATCAATTACAATCTGTTTAATCAAAAAATGTCAAAAAAGTTCAAAATAAATTCAATAATGGGATTATAAAGGCATTTAAACCGAGTAATAAGGCTTTTCTAGGCATGAGTGACTATAAATGATGTTTTCTTGACAATGGATGGCTTTCGTTCCATGTTTCCCAAGATAAACAATGTATTAGAATCTGTTTTAATCAAAAAATGTAAAAAAACTTCAAAATAAATTCAATAATGGGATTATAAAGGCATTTAAATCGAGTAATAAGGCTTTTCTAGGCATGGGTGACTATAAATGAACTTTTCTTGACAATGGATGGCTTTTGCTCCACGTTTCCCGAGGCAAACAATCAATTACAATATGTTTTAATCAAAAAATGTAAAAACAATTCAAAATAAATTCAATGGTGGGATTATAAAGGCATTTAAATCGAGTAATAAGGCTTTTCTAGGCATGAGTGACTATAAATGATCTTTTCTTGACAATGGATTGGTTTCGTTCCATGTTTCCCGAGATAAACAATCTATTACAATCTGATTTAATGAAAAACTGTAAAAAAAAATCAAAATAAATTCAATAATGGGATTATAAAGGATTTAAACCGAGTAATAAGGCTTCTCTAGGCATGAGTGACTATAAATGAACTTTTCTTGACAATGGATGGCTTTTGCTCCACGCTTCCCGAGGCAAACAATCAATTACAATCTGTTTAATCAAAAAATGTCAAAAAAGTTCAAAATAAATTCAATAATGGGATTATAAAGGCATTTAAACCGAGTAATAAGGCTTTTCTAGGCATGAGTGTATATAAATGATGTTTTCTTGACAATGGATGGCTTTTGCTCCACGTTTCCCGAGGCAAACAATCAATTACAGTATGTCTTAATAAAAAAATGTAAAAATAATTCAAAATAAATTCAATAATGGGATTATAAGGGCATTTAAACCGAGTAATAAGGCTTTTCTAGGCATGAGTGACTATAAATGATCTTTTCTTGACAATGGATGTCTTTCGTTCCATGTTTCCCGAGATAAACAATATATTACAATATGATTTAATGAAAAACTATAAAAAAAAATCAAAATAAATTCAATAATGGGATTATAAAGGCATTTAAACCGAGTAATAAGGCTTCTCTAGGCATGAGTGACTATAAATGATGTTTTCTTGACAACGGATGGCTTTCGTTCCATGTTTCCCGAGATAAACAATGTATTAGAATCTGTTTTAATAAAAAAATGTAAAAATAATTCAAAATAAATTCAATAATGGGATTATAAGGGCATTTAAATCGAGTAATAAGGCTTTTCTAGGCATGAGTGACTATAAATGATCTTTTCTTGACAATGGATGGCTTTCGTTCCATGTTTCCCGAGATAAACAATCTATTACAATCTGATTTAATGAAAAACTGTAAAAAAAAATCAAAATAAATTCAATAATGGGATTATAAAGGCATTGAAACCGAGTAATAAGGCTTCTCTAGGCATGAGTGACTATAAATGAACTTTTCTTGACAATGGATGGCTTTTGCTCCACGCTTCCCGAGGCAAACAATCAATTACAATCTGTTTAATCAAAAAATGTCAAAAAAGTTCAAAATAAATTCAATAATGGGATTATAAAGGAATTTAAACCGAGTAATAAGGCTTTTCTAGGCATGAGTGACTATAAATGATGTTTTCTTGAGAATGGATGGCTTTCGTTCCATGTTTCCCAAGATAAACAATGTATTAGAATCTGTTTTAATCAAAAAATGTAAAAAAACTTCAAAATAAATTCAATAATGGGATTATAAAGGCATTTAAACCGAGTAATAAGGCTTTTCTAGGCATGAGTGACTATAAATGAACTTTTCTTGACAATGGATGGCTTTTGCTCCACGTTTCCCGAGGCAAACAATCAATTACAATATGTTTTAATCAAAAAATGTAAAAACAATTCAAAATAAATTCAATAGTGGGATTATAAAGGCATTTAAATCGAGTAATAAGGCTTTTCTAGGCATGAGTGACTATAAATGATCTTTTCTTGACAATGGATGGTTTTCGTTCCATGTTTCCCGAGATAAACAATCTATTACAATCTGATTTAATGAAAAACTGTAAAAAAAAATCAAAATAAATTCAATAATGGGATTATAAAGGCATTTAAACCGAGTAATAAGGCTTCTCTAGGCATGAGTGACTACAAATGAACTTTTCTTGACAATGGATGGCTTTTGCTCCACGTTTCCCGAGGCAAACAATCAATTACAATATGTTTTAATAAAAAAATGTAAAAACAATTCAAAATAAATTCAATAATGGGATTATAAAGGCATTTAAACCGAGTAATAAGGCTTCTCTAGGCATGAGTGACTATAAATGAACTTTTCTTGACAATAGATGGCTTTTGCTCCACGTTTCCCGAGGCAAACAATCAATTACAATATGTTTTAATCAAAAAATGTAAAAACAGTTCAAAATAAATTCAATAATGGGATTATAAAGGCATTTAAATCGAGTAATAAGGCTTTTCTAGGCATGAGTGACTATAAATGAACCTTTCTTGACAATGGATGGCTTTTGCTCCACGTTTCCCGAGGCAAACAATCAATTACAATCTGTTTTAATCAGAAAATGTAAAAACAATTCAAAATAAATTCAATAATGGGATTATAAAGGCATTTAAACCGAGTTATAAGGCTTTTCTAGGCATGAGTGACTATAAATGAACTTTTCTTGACAATGGATGGCTTTTGCTCCACGTTTCCCGAGGCAAACAATCAATTACAATATGTTTTAATCAGAAAATGTAAAAACAATTCAAAATAAATTCAATAATGGGATTATAAAGGCATTTAAACCGAGTAATAAGGCTTTTCTAGGCATGAGTGACTATAAATGACCTTTTCTTGACAATGGATGGCTTTCGTTCCATGTTTCTCGAGATAAACAATCTATTACAATCTGATTTAATGAAAAACTGTAAAAAAAAATCAAAATAAATTCAATAATGGGATTATAAAGGCATTTAAACCGAGTAATAAGGCTTCTCTAGGCATGAGTGACTATAAATGAACTTTTCTTGACAATGGATGGCTTTTGCTCCACGTTTCCCGAGGCAAACAATCAATTACAATATGTTTTAATAAAAAAATGTAAAAACAATTCAAAATAAATTCAATAATGGGATTATAAAGGCATTTAAACCGAGTAATAAGGCTTCTCTAGGCATGAGTGACTATAAATGAACTTTTCTTGACAATAGATGGCTTTTGCTCCACGTTTCCCGAGGCAAACAATCAATTACAATATGTTTTAATCAAAAAATGTAAAAACAGTTCAAAATAAATTCAATAATGGGATTATAAAGGCATTTAAATCGAGTAATAAGGCTTTTCTAGGCATGAGTGACTATAAATGAACTTTTCTTGACAATGGATGGCTTTTGCTCCACGTTTCCCGAGGCAAACAATCAATTACAATCTGTTTTAATCAGAAAATGTAAAAACAATTCAAAATAAATTCAATAATGGGATTATAAAGGCATTTAAACCGAGTTATAAGGCTTTTCTAGGCATGAGTGACTATAAATGAACTTTTCTTGACAATGGATGGCTTTTGCTCCACGTTTCCCGAGGCAAACAATCAAATACAATCTGTTTTAATCAAAAAATGTAAAAACAATTCAAAATAAATTCGATAATGGGATTATAAAAGCATTTAAACTGACTAATAAGGCTTTTCTAGGCATGAGTGACTATAAATGAACTTTTCTTGACAATGGATGGCTTTCGCTCCATGTTTCCCGAGGCAAACAATCAAATACAATCTGTTTAATCAAAAAATGTCAAAAAAGTTCAAAATAAATTCAATAATGGGATTATAAAGGCATTTAAACCGAGTAATAAGGCTTCTCTAGGCATGAGTGACTATAAATGAACTTTTCTTGACAATAGATGGCTTTTGCTCCACGTTTCCCGAGGCAAACAATCAATTACAATATGTTTTAATCAAAAAATGTAAAAACAGTTCAAAATAAATTCAATAATGAGATTATAAAGGCATTTAAATCGAGTAATAAGGCTTTTCTAGGCATGAGTGACTATAAATGATCTTTTCTTGACAATGGATGGCTTTTGCTCCACGTTTCCCGAGGCAAACAATCAATTACAATATGTTTTAATAAAAAAATGTAAAAACAATTCAAAATAAATTCAATAATGGGATTATAAAGGCATTTAAACCGAGTAATAAGGCTTCTCTAGGCATGAGTGACTATAAATGAACTTTTCTTGACAATAGATGGCTTTTGCTCCACGTTTCCCGAGGCAAACAATCAATTACAATATGTTTTAATCAAAAAATGTAAAAACAGTTCAAAATAAATTCAATAATGGGATTATAAAGGCATTTAAATCGAGTAATAAGGCTTTTCTAGGCATGAGTGACTATAAATGAACCTTTCTTGACAATGGATGGCTTTTGCTCCACGTTTCCCGAGGCAAACAATCAATTACAATCTGTTTTAATCAGAAAATGTAAAAACAATTCAAAATAAATTCAATAATGGGATTATAAAGGCATTTAAACCGAGTTATAAGGCTTTTCTAGGCATGAGTGACTATAAATGAACTTTTCTTGACAATGGATGGCTTTTGCTCCACGTTTCCCGAGGCAAACAATCAATTACAATATGTTTTAATCAGAAAATGTAAAAACAATTCAAAATAAATTCAATAATGGGATTATAAAGGCATTTAAACCGAGTAATAAGGCTTTTCTAGGCATGAGTGACTATAAATGACCTTTTCTTGACAATGGATGGCTTTCGTTCCATGTTTCTCGAGATAAACAATCTATTACAATCTGATTTAATGAAAAACTGTAAAAAAAAATCAAAGTAAATTCAATAATGGGATTATAAAGGCATTTAAACCGAGTAATAAGGCTTCTCTAGGCATGAGTGACTATAAATGAACTTTTCTTGACAATGGATGGCTTTTGCTCCACGTTTCCCGAGGCAAACAATCAATTACAATATGTTTTAATAAAAAAATGTAAAAACAATTCAAAATAAATTCAATAATGGGATTATAAAGGCATTTAAACCGAGTAATAAGGCTTCTCTAGGCATGAGTGACTATAAATGAACTTTTCTTGACAATAGATGGCTTTTGCTCCACGTTTCCCGAGGCAAACAATCAATTACAATATGTTTTAATCAAAAAATGTAAAAACAGTTCAAAATAAATTCAATAATGGGATTATAAAGGCATTTAAATCGAGTAATAAGGCTTTTCTAGGCATGAGTGACTATAAATGAACTTTTCTTAACAATGGATGGCTTTTGCTCCACGTTTCCCGAGGCAAACAATCAATTACAATATGTTTTAATCAAAAAATTTAAAAACAATTCAAAATAAATTCAATAATGGGATTATAAAGGCATTTAAATCGAGTAATAAGGCTTTTCTAGGCATGAGTGACTATAAATGAACTTTTCTTGATAATGGATGGCTTTTGCTCCACGTTTCCCGAGGCAAACAATCAATTACAATCTGTTTTAATCAAAAAATGTAAAAACAATTCAAAATAAATTCAATAATGGGATTATAAAGGCATTTAAACCGAGTTATAAGGCTTTTCTAGGCATGAGTGACTATAAATGAACTTTTCTTGACAATGGATGGCTTTTGCTCCACGTTTCCCGAGGCAAACAATCAAATACAATCTGTTTTAATCAAAAAATGTAAAAACAATTCAAAATAAATTCGATAATGGGATTATAAAAGCATTTAAACTGACTAATAAGGCTTTTCTAGGCATGAGTGACTATAAATGAACTTTTCTTGACAATGGATGGCTTTCGCTCCATGTTTCCCGAGGCAAACAATCAAATACAATCTGTTTAATCAAAAAATGTCAAAAAAGTTCAAAATAAATTCAATAATGGGATTATAAAGGCATTTAAACCGAGTAATAAGGCTTTTCTAGGCATGAGTGTATATAAATGATGTTTTCTTGACAATGGATGGCTTTCGTTCCATGTTTCCCGAGATAAACAATGTATTAGAATCTGTTTTAATCAAAAATTGTAAAAAAAAATTCAAAATAAATTCAATAATGGGATTATAAAGGCATTTAAATCGAGTAATAAGGCTTTTCTAGGCATGAGTGACTATAAATGAACTTTTCTTGACAATGGATGGCTTTTGCTCCACGTTTCCCGAGGCAAACAATCAATTACAGTATGTTTTAATAAAAAAATGTAAAAATAATTCAAAATAAATTCAATAATGGGATTATAAGGGAATTTAAACCGAGTAATAAGGCTTTTCTAGGCATGAGTGACTATAAATGATCTTTTCTTGACAATGGATGGCTTTCGTTCCATGTTTCCCGAGATAAATAATCTATTACAACCTGTTTTAATCAAAAAATGTAAAAAAAATTCAAAATAAATTCAATAATGGGATTGTAAAGGCATTTAAACCGAGTAATAAGGCTTTTCTAGGCATGAGTGACTATAAATGATGTTTTCTTGACAATGGATGGCTTTCGTTCCATGTTTCCCAAGATAAACAATGTATTAGAATCTGTTTTAATCAAAAAATGTAAAAAAACTTCAAAATAAATTCAATAATGGGATTATAAAGGCATTTAAATAGAGTAATAAGGCTTTTCTAGGCATGGGTGACTATAAATGAACTTTTCTTGACAATGGATGGCTTTTGCTCCACGTTTCCCGAGGCAAACAATCAATTACAATATGTTTTAATCAAAAAATGTAAAAACAATTCAAAATAAATTCAATGGTGGGATTATAAAGGCATTTAAATCGAGTAATAAGGCTTTTCTAGGCATGAGTGACTATAAATGAACTTTTCTTGACAATGGATGGCTTTCGTTCCATGTTTCCCGAGATAAATAATCTATTACAACCTGTTTTAATCAAAAAATGTAAAAAAAATTCAAAATAAATTCAATAATGGGATTGTAAAGGCATTTAAACCGAGTAATAAGGCTTTTCTAGGCATGAGTGACTATAAATGAACTTTTCTTGACAATGGATGGCTTTTGCTCCACGTTTCCCGAGGCAAACAATCAATTACAATATGTTTTAATCAAAAAATGTAAAAACAATTCAAAATAAATTCAATAATGGGATTATAAAGGCATTTAAATCGAGTAATAAGGCTTTTCTAGGCATGAGTGACTATAAATGATCTTTTCTTGACAATGGATGGCTTTCGTTCCATGTTTCCCGAGATAAACAATCTATTACAATCTGATTTAATGAAAAACTGTAAAAAAAAATCAAAATAAATTCAATAATGGGATTATAAAGGCATTTAAACCGAGTAATAAGGCTTCTCTAGGCATGAGTGACTATAAATGAACTTTTCTTGACAATGGATGGCTTTTGCTCCACGCTTCCCGAGGCAAACAATCAATTACAATCTGTTTAATCAAAAAATGTCAAAAAAGTTCAAAATAAATTCAATAATGGGATTATAAAGGCATTTAAACCGAGTAATAAGGCTTTTCTAGGCATGAGTGACTATAAATGATGTTTTCTTGACAATGGATGGCTTTCGTTCCATGTTTCCCAAGATAAACAATGTATTAGAATCTGTTTTAATCAAAAAATGTAAAAAAACTTCAAAATAAATTCAATAATGGGATTATAAAGGCATTTAAATCGAGTAATAAGGCTTTTCTAGGCATGAGTGACTATAAATGATCTTTTCTTGACAATGGATGGCTTTTGCTCCACGTTTCCCGAGGCAAACAATCAATTACAATATGTTTTAATAAAAAAATGTAAAAACAATTCAAAATAAATTCAATAATGGGATTATAAAGGCATTTAAACCGAGTAATAAGGCTTCTCTAGGCATGAGTGACTATAAATGAACTTTTCTTGACAATAGATGGCTTTTGCTTCACGTTTCCCGAGGCAAACAATCAATTACAATATGTTTTAATCAAAAAATGTAAAAACAGTTCAAAATAAATTCAATAATGGGATTATAAAGGCATTTAAATCGAGTAATAAGGCTTTTCTAGGCATGAGTGACTATAAATGAACCTTTCTTGACAATGGATGGCTTTTGCTCCACGTTTCCCGAGGCAAACAATCAATTACAATCTGTTTTAATCAGAAAATGTAAAAACAATTCAAAATAAATTCAATAATGGGATTATAAAGGCATTTAAACCGAGTTATAAGGCTTTTCTAGGCATGAGTGACTATAAATGAACTTTTCTTGACAATGGATGGCTTTTGCTCCACGTTTCCCGAGGCAAACAATCAATTACAATATGTTTTAATCAGAAAATGTAAAAACAATTCAAAATAAATTCAATAATGGGATTATAAAGGCATTTAAACCGAGTAATAAGGCTTTTCTAGGCATGAGTGACTATAAATGACCTTTTCTTGACAATGGATGGCTTTCGTTCCATGTTTCTCGAGATAAACAATCTATTACAATCTGATTTAGTGAAAAACTGTAAAAAAAAATCAAAATAAATTCAATAATGGGATTATAAAGGCATTTAAACCGAGTAATAAGGCTTCTCTAGGCATGAGTGACTATAAATGAACTTTTCTTGACAATGGATGGCTTTTGCTCCACGTTTCCCGAGGCAAACAATCAATTACAATATGTTTTAATAAAAAAATGTAAAAACAATTCAAAATAAATTCAATAATGGGATTATAAAGGCATTTAAACCGAGTAATAAGGCTTCTCTAGGCATGAGTGACTATAAATGAACTTTTCTTGACAATAGATGGCTTTTGCTCCACGTTTCCCGAGGCAAACAATCAATTACAATATGTTTTAATCAAAAAATGTAAAAACAGTTCAAAATAAATTCAATAATGGGATTATAAAGGCATTTAAATCGAGTAATAAGGCTTTTCTAGGCATGAGTGACTATAAATGAACTTTTCTTAACAATGGATGGCTTTTGCTCCACGTTTCCCGAGGCAAACAATCAATTACAATCTGTTTTAATCAGAAAATGTAAAAACAATTCAAAATAAATTCAATAATGGGATTATAAAGGCATTTAAACCGAGTTATAAGGCTTTTCTAGGCATGAGTGACTATAAATGAACTTTTCTTGACAATGGATGGCTTTTGCTCCACGTTTCCCGAGGCAAACAATCAAATACAATCTGTTTTAATCAAAAAATGTAAAAACAATTCAAAATAAATTCGATAATGGGATTATAAAAGCATTTAAACTGACTAATAAGGCTTTTCTAGGCATGAGTGACTATAAATGAACTTTTCTTGACAATGGATGGCTTTCGCTCCATGTTTCCCGAGGCAAACAATCAAATACAATCTGTTTAATCAAAAAATGTCAAAAAAGTTCAAAATAAATTCAATAATGGGATTATAAAGGCATTTAAACCGAGTAATAAGGCTTTTCTAGGCATGAGTGTATATAAATGATGTTTTCTTGACAATGGATGGCTTTCGTTCCATGTTTCCCGAGATAAACAATGTATTAGAATCTGTTTTAATCAAAAAATGTAAAAAAAAATTCAAAATAAATTCAATAATGGGATTATAAAGGCATTTAAATCGAGTTATAAGGCTTTTCTAGGCATGAGTGACTATAAATGAACTTTTCTTGACAATGGATGGCTTTTGCTCCACGTTTCCCGAGGCAAACAATCAATTACAGTATGTTTTAATAAAAAAATGTAAAAATAATTCAAAATAAATTCAATAATGGGATTATAAGGGCATTTAAACCGAGTAATAAGGCTTTTCTAGGCATGAGTGACTATAAATGATCTTTTCTTGACAATGGATGGCTTTCGTTCCATGTTTCCCGAGATAAATAATCTATTACAACCTGTTTTAATCAAAAAATGTAAAAAAAATTCAAAATAAATTCAATAATGGGATTGTAAAGGCATTTAAACCGAGTAATAAGGCTTTTCTAGGCATGAGTGACTATAAATGAACTTTTCTTGACAATGGATGGCTTTTGCTCCACGTTTCCCGAGGCAAACAATCAATTACAATATGTTTTAATCAAAAAATGTAAAAACAATTCAAAATAAATTCAATAATGGGATTATAAAGGCATTTAAATCGAGTAATAAGGCTTTTCTAGGCATGAGTGACTATAAATGATCTTTTCTTGACAATGGATGGCTTTCGTTCCATGTTTCCCGAGATAAACAATCTATTACAATCTGATTTAATGAAAAACTGTAAAAAAAAATCAAAATAAATTCAATAATGGGATTATAAAGGCATTTAAACCGAGTAATAAGGCTTCTCTAGGCATGAGTGACTATAAATGAACTTTTCTTGACAATGGATGGCTTTTGCTCCACGCTTCCCGAGGCAAACAATCAATTACAATCTGTTTAATCAAAAAATGTCAAAAAAGTTCAAAATAAATTCAATAATGGGATTATAAAGGCATTTAAACCGAGTAATAAGGCTTTTCTAGGCATGAGTGACTATAAATGATGTTTTCTTGACAATGGATGGCTTTCGTTCCATGTTTCCCAAGATAAACAATGTATTAGAATCTGTTTTAATCAAAAAATGTAAAAAAACTTCAAAATAAATTCAATAATGGGATTATAAAGGCATTTAAATCGAGTAATAAGGCTTTTCTAGGCATGGGTGACTATAAATGAACTTTTCTTGACAATGGATGGCTTTTGCTCCACGTTTCCCGAGGCAAACAATCAATTACAATATGTTTTAATCAAAAAATGTAAAAACAATTCAAAATAAATTCAATAGTGGGATTATAAAGGCATTTAAATCGAGTAATAAGGCTTTTCTAGGCATGAGTGACTATAAATGATCTTTTCTTGACAATGGATGGCTTTCGTTCCATGTTTCCCGAGATAAACAATCTATTACAATCTGATTTAATGAAAAACTGTAAAAAAAAATCAAAATAAATTCAATAATGGGATTATAAAGGCATTTAAACCGAGTAATAAGGCTTCTCTAGGCATGAGTGACTATAAATGAACTTTTCTTGACAATGGATGGCTTTTGCTCCACGTTTCCCGAGGCAAACAATCAATTACAATATGTTTTAATCAAAAAATGTAAAAACAATTCAAAATAAATTCAATAATGGGATTATAAAGGCATTTAAATCGAGTAATAAGGCTTTTCTAGGCATGAGTGACTATAAATGAACTTTTCTTGACAATGGATGGCTTTTGCTCCACGTTTCCCGAGGCAAACAATCAATTACAATATGTTTTAATCAAAAAATGTAAAAACAATTCAAAATAAATTCAATAATGGGATTATAAAGGCATTTAAATCGAGTAATAAGGCTTTTCTAGGCATGAGTGACTATAAATGAACTTTTCTTGATAATGGATGGCTTTTGCTCCACGTTTCCCGAGGCAAACAATCAATTACAATCTGTTTTAATCAAAAAATGTAAAAACAATTCAAAATAAATTCAATAATGGGATTATAAAGGCATTTAAACCGAGTTATAAGGCTTTTCTAGGCATGAGTGACTATAAATGAACTTTTCTTGACAATGGATGGCTTTTCCTCCACGTTTCCCGAGGCAAACAATGAAATACAATCTGTTTTAATCAAAAAATGTAAAAACAATTCAAAATAAATTCGATAATGGGATTATAAAAGCATTTAAACCGACTAATAAGGCGTTTCTAGGCATGAGTGACTATAAATGAACTTTTCTTGATAATGGATGGCTTTCGCTCCATGTTTCCCGAGGCAAGCAATCAAATACAATCTGTTTAATCAAAAAATGTCAAAAAAGTTCAAAATAAATTCAATAATGGGATTATAAAGGCATTTAAACCGAGTAATAAGGCTTTTCTAGGCATGAGTGTATATAAATGATGTTTTCTTGACAATGGATGGCTTTCGTTCCATGTTTCCCGAGATAAACAATGTATTAGAATCTGTTTTAATCAAAAAATGTAAAAAAAATTCAAAATAAATTCAATAATGGGATTATAAAGGCATTTAAATCGAGTAATAAGGCTTTTCTAGGCATGAGTGACTATAAATGAACTTTTCTTGACAATGGATGGCTTTTGCTCCACGTTTCCCGAGGGAAACAATCAATTACAGTATGTTTTAATAAAAAAATGTAAAAATAATTCAAAATAAATTCAATAATGGGATTATAAGGGCATTTAAACCGAGTAATAAGGCTTTTCTAGGCATGAGTGACTATAAATGATCTTTTCTTGACAATGGATGGCTTTCGTTCCATGTTTCCCGAGATAAATAATCTATTACAACCTGTTTTAATCAAAAAATGTAAAAAAAATTCAAAATAAATTCAATAATGGGATTGTAAAGGCATTTAAACCGAGTAATAAGGCTTTTCTAGCCATGAGTGACTATAAATGAACTTTTCTTGACAATGGATGGCTTTTGCTCCACGTTTCCCGAGGCAAACAATCAATTACAATATGTTTTAATCAAAAAATATAAAAACAATTCAAAATAAATTCAATAATGGGATTATAAAGGCATTTAAATCGAGTAATAAGGCTTTTCTAGGCATGAGTGACTATAAATGATCTTTTCTTGACAATGGATGGCTTTCGTTCCATGTTTCCCGAGATAAACAATCTATTACAATCTGATTTAATGAAAAACTGTAAAAAAAAATCAAAATAAATTCAATAATGGGATTATAAAGGCATTTAAACCGAGTAATAAGGCTTCTCTAGGCATGAGTGACTATAAATGAACTTTTCTTGACAATGGATGGCTTTTGCTCCACGCTTCCCGAGGCAAACAATCAATGACAATCTGTTTAATCAAAAAATGTCAAAAAAGTTCAAAATAAATTCAATAATGGGATTATAAAGGCATTGAAACCGAGTAATAAGGCTTTTCTAGGCATGAGTCACTATAAATGATGTTTTCTTGACAATGGATGGCTTTCGTTCCATGTTTCCCAAGATAAACAATGTATTAGAATCTGTTTTAATCAAAAAATGTAAAAAAACTTCAAAATAAATTCAATAATGGGATTATAAAGGCATTGAAACCGAGTAATAAGGCTTTTCTAGGCATGAGTGACTATAAATGATGTTTTCTTGACAATGGATGGCTTTCGTTCCATGTTTCCCAAGATAAACAATGTATTAGAATCTGTTTTAATCAAAAAATGTAAAAAAACTTCAAACTAAATTCAATAATGGGATTATAAAGGCATTTAAATCGAGTAATAAGGCTTTTCTAGGCATGGGTGACTATAAATGAACTTTTCTTGACAATGGATGGCTTTTGCTCCACGTTTCCCGAGGCAAACAATCAATTACAATATGTTTTAATCAAAAAATGTAAAAACAATTCAAAATAAATTCAATGGTGGGATTATAAAGGCATTTAAATCGAGTAATAAGGCTTTTCTAGGCATGAGTGACTATAAATGATCTTTTCTTGACAATGGATTGGTTTCGTTCCATGTTTCCCGAGATAAACAATCTATTACAATCTGATTTAATGAAAAACTGTAAAAAAAAATCAAAATAAATTCAATAATGGGATTATAAAGGCATTTAAACCGAGTAATAAGGCTTCTCTAGGCATGAGTGACTATAAATGAACTTTTCTTGACAATGGATGGCTTTTGCTCCACGTTTCCCGAGGCAAACAATCAATTACAATATGTTTTAATCAAAAAATGTAAAAACAATTCAAAATAAATTCAATAATGGGATTATAAAGGCATTTAAATCGAGTAATAAGGCTTTTCTAGGCATGAGTGACTATAAATGAACTTTTCTTGACAATGGATGGCTTTTGCTCCACGTTTCCCGAGGCAAACAATCAATTACAATATGTTTTAATCAAAAAATGTAAAAACAATTCAAAATAAATTCAATAATGGGATTATAAAGGCATTTAAATCGAGTAATAAGGCTTTTCTAGGCATGAGTGACTATAAATGAACTTTTCTTGACAATGGATGGCTTTTGCTCCACGTTTCCCGAGGCAAACAATCAATTACAATCTGTTTTAATCAAAAAATGTAAAAACAATTCAAAATAAATTCAATAATGGGATTATAAAGGCATTTAAACCGAGTTATAAGGCTTTTCTAGGCATGAGTGTCTATAAATGAACTTTTCTTGACAATGGATGGCTTTTGCTCCACGTTTCCCGAGGCAAACAATGAAATACAATCTGTTTTAATCAAAAAATGTAAAAACAATTCAAAATAAATTCGATAATGGGATTATAAAAGCATTTAAACCGACTAATAAGGCGTTTCTAGGCATGAGTGACTATAAATGAACTTTTCTTGATAATGGATGGCTTTCGCTCCATGTTTCCCGAGGCAAGCAATCAAATACAATCTGTTTAATCAAAAAATGTCAAAAAAGTTCAAAATAAATTCAATAATGGGATTATAAAGGCATTTAAACCGAGTAATAAGGCTTTTCTAGGCATGAGTGTATATAAATGATGTTTTCTTGACAATGGATGGCTTTCGTTCCATGTTTCCCGAGATAAACAATGTATTAGAATCTGTTTTAATCAAAAAATGTAAAAAAAATTCAAAATAAATTCAATAATGGGATTATAAAGGCATTTAAATCGAGTAATAAGGCTTTTCTAGGCATGAGTGACTATAAATGAACTTTTCTTGACAATGGATGGCTTTTGCTCCACGTTTCCCGAGGCAAACAATCAATTACAGTATGTTTTAATAAAAAAATGTAAAAATAATTCAAAATAAATTCAATAATGGGATTATAAGGGCATTTAAACCGAGTAATAAGGCTTTTCTAGGCATGAGTGACTATAAATGATCTTTTCTTGACAATGGATGGCTTTCGTTCCATGTTTCCCGAGATAAATAATCTATTACAACCTGTTTTAATCAAAAAATGTAAAAAAAATTCAAAATAAATTCAATAATGGGATCGTAAAGGCATTTAAACCGAGTAATAAGGCTTTTCTAGCCATGAGTGACTATAAATGAACTTTTCTTGACAATGGATGGCTTTTGCTCCACGTTTCCCGAGGCAAACAATCAATTACAATATGTTTTAATCAAAAAATATAAAAACAATTCAAAATAAATTCAATAATGGGATTATAAAGGCATTTAAATCGAGTAATAAGGCTTTTCTAGGCATGAGTGACTATAAATGATCTTTTCTTGACAATGGATGGCTTTCATTCCATGTTTCCCGAGATAAACAATCTATTACAATCTGATTTAATGAAAAACTGTAAAAAAAAATCAAAATAAATTCAATAATGGGATTATAAAGGCATTTAAACCGAGTAATAAGGCTTCTCTAGGCATGAGTGACTATAAATGAACTTTTCTTGACAATGGATGGCTTTTGCTCCACGCTTCCCGAGGCAAACAATCAATCACAATCTGTTTAATCAAAAAATGTCAAAAAAGTTCAAAATAAATTCAATAATGGGATTATAATGGCATTTAAACCGAGTAATAAGGCTTTTCTAGGCATGAGTCACTATAAATGATGTTTTCTTGACAATGGATGGCTTTCGTTCCATGTTTCCCAAGATAAACAATGTATTAGAATCTGTTTTAATCAAAAAATGTAAAAAAACTTCAAAATAACTTCAATAATGGGATTATAAAGGCATTTAAACCGAGTAATAAGGCTTTTCTAGGCATGAGTGACTATAAATGAACTTTTCTTGACAATGGATGGCTTTTGCTCCACGTTTCCCGAGGCAAACAACCAATTACAATATGTTTTAATTAAAAAATGTAAAAACAATTCAAAATAAATTCAATAATGGGATTATAAAGACATTTAAATCGAGTAATAAGGCTTTTCTAGGCATGAGTGACTATAAATGAACTTTTCTTGACAATGGATGGCTTTTGCTCCACGTTTCCCGAGGCAAACAATCAATTACAATATGTTTTAATCAAAAAATGTAAAAACAATTCAAAATAAATTCAATAATGGGATTATAAAGGCATTTAAACCGAGTAATAAGGCTTCTCTAGGCATGAGTGACTATAAATGAACTTTTCTTGACAATGGATGGCTTTTGCTCCACGTTTCCCGAGGCAAACAATCAATTACAATATGTTTTAATCAAAAAATGTAAAAACAATTCAAAATAAATTCAATAATGGGATTATAAAGGCATTTAAACCGAGTAATAAGGCTTCTCTAGGCATGAGTGACTATAAATGAACTTTTCTTGACAATGGATGGCTTTTGCTCCACCTTTTTCGAGGCAAACAATCAATTACAATATGTTTTAATAAAAAAATGTAAAAACAGTTCAAAATAAATTCAATAATGGGATTATAAAGGCATTTAAATCGAGTAATAAGGCTTTTCTAGGCATGAGTGACAATAAATGAACTTTTCTTGACAATGGATGGCTTTTGCTCCACGTTTCCCGAGGCAAACAATCAAATACAATCTGTTTTAATCAAAAAATGTAAAAACAATTCAAAATAAATTCGATAATGGGATTATAAAAGCATTTAAACCGACTAATAAGGCTTTTCTAGGCATGAGTGACTATAAATGAACTTTTCTTGACAATGGATGGCTTTCGCTCCATGTTTCCCAAGGCAAACAATCAAATACAATCTGTTTAATCAAAAAATGTCAAAAAAGTTCAAAAAAAATTCCATAATGGGATTATAAAGGCATTTAAACCGAGTAATAAGGCTTTTCTAGGCATGAGTGTATATAAATGATGTTTTCTTGACAATGGATGGCTTTCGTTCCATGTTTCCCGAGATAAACAATGTATTAGAATCTGTTTTAATCAAAAAATGTAAAAAAAATTCAAAATAAATTCAATAATGGGATTATAAAGGCATTTAAATCGAGTAATAAGGCTTTTCTAGGCATGAGTGACTATAAATGAACTTTTCTTGACAATGGATGGCTTTTGCTCCACGTTTCCCGAGGCAAACAATCAATTACAGTATGTTTTAATAAAAAAATGTAAAAATAATTCAAAATAAATTCAATAATGGGATTATAAGGGCATTTAAACCGAGGAATAAGGCTTTTCTAGGCATGAGTGACTATAAATGATCTTTTCTTGACAATGGATGGCTTTCGTTCCATGTTTCCCGAGATAAATAATCTATTACAACCTGTTTTAATCAAAAAATGTAAAAAAAATTCAAAATAAATTCAATAATGGGATTGTAAAGGCATTTAAACCGAGTAATAAGGCTTTTCTAGGCATGAGTGACTATAAATGAACTTTTCTTGACAATGGATGGCTTTTGCTCTACGTTTCCCGAGGCAAACAAGCAATTACAATATGTTTTAATCAAAAAATGTAAAAACAATTCAAAATAAATTCAATAATGGGATTATAAAGGCATTTAAATCGAGTAATAAGGCTTTTCTAGGCATGAGTGACTATAAATGATCTTTTCTTGACAATGGATGGCTTTCGTTCCATGTTTCCCGAGATAAACAATCTATTACGATCTGATTTAATGAAAAACTGTAAAAAAAAATCAAAATAAATTCAATAATGGGATTATAAAGGCATTTAAACCGAGTAATAAGGCTTCTCTAGGCATGAGTGACTATAAATGAACTTTTCTTGACAATGGATGGCTTTTGCTCCACGCTTCCCGAGGCAAACAATCAATTACAATCTGTTTAATCAAAAAATGTCAAAAAAGTTCAAAATAAATTCAATAATGAGATTATAAAGGCATTTAAACCGAGTAATAAGGCTTTTCTAGGCATGAGTGACTATAAATGATGTTTTCTTGACAATGGATGGCTTTCGTTCCATGTTTCCCAAGATAAACAATGTATTAGAATCTGTTTTAATCAAAAAATGTAAAAAAACTTCAAAATAAATTCAATAATGGGATTATAAAGGCATTTAAATCGAGTAATAAGGCTTTTCTAGGCATGGGTGACTATAAATGAACTTTTCTTGACAATGGATGGCTTTTGCTCCACGTTTCCCGAGGCAAACAATCAATTACAATATGTTTTAATCAAAAAATGTAAAAACAATTCAAAATAAATTCAATAGTGGGATTATAAAGGCATTTAAATCGAGTAATAAGGCTTTTCTAGGCATGAGTGACTATAAATGATCTTTTCTTGACAATGGATGGCTTTCGTTCCATGTTTCCCGAGATAAACAATCTATTACAATCTGATTTAATGAAAAACTGTAAAAAAAAATCAAAATAAATTCAATAATGGGATTATAAAGGCATTTAAACCGAGTAATAAGGCTTCTCTAGGCATGAGTGACTATAAATGAACTTTTCTTGACAATGGATGGCTTTTGCTCCACGTTTCCCGAGGCAAACAATCAATTACAATATGTTTTAATCAAAAAATGTAAAAACAATTCAAAATAAATTCAATAATGGGATTATAAAGGCATTTAAATCGAGTAATAAGGCTTTTCTAGGCATGAGTGACTATAAATGAACTTTTCTTGACAATGGATGGCTTTTGCTCCACGTTTCCCGAGGCAAACAATCAATTACAATATGTTTTAATCAAAAAATGTAAAAACAATTCAAAATAAATTCAATAATGGGATTATAAAGGCATTTAAATCGAGTAATAAGGCTTTTCTAGGCATGAGTGACTATAAATGAACTTTTCTTGACAATGGATGGCTTTTGCTCCACGTTTCCCGAGGCAAACAATCAATTACAATCTGTTTTAATCAAAAAATGTAAAAACAATTCAAAATAAATTCAATAATGGGATTATAAAGGCATTTAAACCGAGTTATAAGGCTTTTCTAGGCATGAGTGTCTATAAATGAACTTTTCTTGACAATGGATGGCTTTTGCTCCACGTTTCCCGAGGCAAACAATGAAATACAATCTGTTTTAATCAAAAAATGTAAAAACAATTCAAAATAAATTCGATAATGGGATTATAAAAGCATTTAAACCGACTAATAAGGCGTTTCTAGGCATGAGTGACTATAAATGAACTTTTCTTGATAATGGATGGCTTTCGCTCCATGTTTCCCGAGGCAAGCAATCAAATACAATCTGTTTAATCAAAAAATGTCAAAAAAGTTCAAAATAAATTCAATAATGGGATTATAAAGGCATTTAAACCGAGTAATAAGGCTTTTCTAGGCATGAGTGTATATAAATGATGTTTTCTTGACAATGGATGGCTTTCGTTCCATGTTTCCCGAGATAAACAATGTATTAGAATCTGTTTTAATCAAAAAATGTAAAAAAAATTCAAAATAAATTCAATAATGGGATTATAAAGGCATTTAAATCGAGTAATAAGGCTTTTCTAGGCATGAGTGACTATAAATGAACTTTTCTTGACAATGGATGGCTTTTGCTCCACGTTTCCCGAGGCAAACAATCAATTACAGTATGTTTTAATAAAAAAATGTAAAAATAATTCAAAATAAATTCAATAATGGGATTATAAGGGCATTTAAACCGAGTAATAAGGCTTTTCTAGGCATGAGTGACTATAAATGATCTTTTCTTGACAATGGATGGCTTTCGTTCCATGTTTCCCGAGATAAATAATCTATTACAACCTGTTTTAATCAAAAAATGTAAAAAAAATTCAAAATAAATTCAATAATGGGATCGTAAAGGCATTTAAACCGAGTAATAAGGCTTTTCTAGCCATGAGTGACTATAAATGAACTTTTCTTGACAATGGATGGCTTTTGCTCCACGTTTCCCGAGGCAAACAATCAATTACAATATGTTTTAATCAAAAAATATAAAAACAATTCAAAATAAATTCAATAATGGGATTATAAAGGCATTTAAATCGAGTAATAAGGCTTTTCTAGGCATGAGTGACTATAAATGATCTTTTCTTGACAATGGATGGCTTTCATTCCATGTTTCCCGAGATAAACAATCTATTACAATCTGATTTAATGAAAAACTGTAAAAAAAAATCAAAATAAATTCAATAATGGGATTATAAAGGCATTTAAACCGAGTAATAAGGCTTCTCTAGGCATGAGTGACTATAAATGAACTTTTCTTGACAATGGATGGCTTTTGCTCCACGCTTCCCGAGGCAAACAATCAATCACAATCTGTTTAATCAAAAAATGTCAAAAAAGTTCAAAATAAATTCAATAATGGGATTATAATGGCATTTAAACCGAGTAATAAGGCTTTTCTAGGCATGAGTCACTATAAATGATGTTTTCTTGACAATGGATGGCTTTCGTTCCATGTTTCCCAAGATAAACAATGTATTAGAATCTGTTTTAATCAAAAAATGTAAAAAAACTTCAAAATAACTTCAATAATGGGATTATAAAGGCATTTAAACCGAGTAATAAGGCTTTTCTAGGCATGAGTGACTATAAATGAACTTTTCTTGACAATGGATGGCTTTTGCTCCACGTTTCCCGAGGCAAACAACCAATTACAATATGTTTTAATTAAAAAATGTAAAAACAATTCAAAATAAATTCAATAATGGGATTATAAAGACATTTAAATCGAGTAATAAGGCTTTTCTAGGCATGAGTGACTATAAATGAACTTTTCTTGACAATGGATGGCTTTTGCTCCACGTTTCCCGAGGCAAACAATCAATTACAATATGTTTTAATCAAAAAATGTAAAAACAATTCAAAATAAATTCAATAATGGGATTATAAAGGCATTTAAACCGAGTAATAAGGCTTCTCTAGGCATGAGTGACTATAAATGAACTTTTCTTGACAATGGATGGCTTTTGCTCCACGTTTCCCGAGGCAAACAATCAATTACAATATGTTTTAATCAAAAAATGTAAAAACAATTCAAAATAAATTCAATAATGGGATTATAAAGGCATTTAAACCGAGTAATAAGGCTTCTCTAGGCCTGAGTGACTATAAATGAACTTTTCTTGACAATGGATGGCTTTTGCTCCACCTTTTTCGAGGCAAACAATCAATTACAATATGTTTTAATAAAAAAATGTAAAAACAGTTCAAAATAAATTCAATAATGGGATTATAAAGGCATTTAAATCGAGTAATAAGGCTTTTCTAGGCATGAGTGACAATAAATGAACTTTTCTTGACAATGGATGGCTTTTGCTCCACGTTTCCCGAGGCAAACAATCAAATACAATCTGTTTTAATCAAAAAATGTAAAAACAATTCAAAATAAATTCGATAATGGGATTATAAAAGCATTTAAACCGACTAATAAGGCTTTTCTAGGCATGAGTGACTATAAATGAACTTTTCTTGACAATGGATGGCTTTCGCTCCATGTTTCCCAAGGCAAACAATCAAATACAATCTGTTTAATCAAAAAATGTCAAAAAAGTTCAAAAAAAATTCCATAATGGGATTATAAAGGCATTTAAACCGAGTAATAAGGCTTTTCTAGGCATGAGTGTATATAAATGATGTTTTCTTGACAATGGATGGCTTTCGTTCCATGTTTCCCGAGATAAACAATGTATTAGAATCTGTTTTAATCAAAAAATGTAAAAAAAATTCAAAATAAATTCAATAATGGGATTATAAAGGCATTTAAATCGAGTAATAAGGCTTTTCTAGGCATGAGTGACTATAAATGAACTTTTCTTGACAATGGATGGCTTTTGCTCCACGTTTCCCGAGGCAAACAATCAATTACAGTATGTTTTAATAAAAAAATGTAAAAATAATTCAAAATAAATTCAATAATGGGATTATAAGGGCATTTAAACCGAGGAATAAGGCTTTTCTAGGCATGAGTGACTATAAATGATCTTTTCTTGACAATGGATGGCTTTCGTTCCATGTTTCCCGAGATAAATAATCTATTACAACCTGTTTTAATCAAAAAATGTAAAAAAAATTCAAAATAAATTCAATAATGGGATTGTAAAGGCATTTAAACCGAGTAATAAGGCTTTTCTAGGCATGAGTGACTATAAATGAACTTTTCTTGACAATGGATGGCTTTTGCTCTACGTTTCCCGAGGCAAACAAGCAATTACAATATGTTTTAATCAAAAAATGTAAAAACAATTCAAAATAAATTCAATAATGGGATTATAAAGGCATTTAAATCGAGTAATAAGGCTTTTCTAGGCATGAGTGACTATAAATGATCTTTTCTTGACAATGGATGGCTTTCGTTCCATGTTTCCCGAGATAAACAATCTATTACGATCTGATTTAATGAAAAACTGTAAAAAAAAATCAAAATAAATTCAATAATGGGATTATAAAGGCATTTAAACCGAGTAATAAGGCTTCTCTAGGCATGAGTGACTATAAATGAACTTTTCTTGACAATGGATGGCTTTTGCTCCACGCTTCCCGAGGCAAACAATCAATTACAATCTGTTTAATCAAAAAATGTCAAAAAAGTTCAAAATAAATTCAATAATGAGATTATAAAGGCATTTAAACCGAGTAATAAGGCTTTTCTAGGCATGAGTGACTATAAATGATGTTTTCTTGACAATGGATGGCTTTCGTTCCATGTTTCCCAAGATAAACAATGTATTAGAATCTGTTTTAATCAAAAAATGTAAAAAAACTTCAAAATAAATTCAATAATGGGATTATAAAGGCATTTAAATCGAGTAATAAGGCTTTTCTAGGCATGGGTGACTATAAATGAACTTTTCTTGACAATGGATGGCTTTTGCTCCACGTTTCCCGAGGCAAACAATCAATTACAATATGTTTTAATCAAAAAATGTAAAAACAATTCAAAATAAATTCAATAGTGGGATTATAAAGGCATTTAAATCGAGTAATAAGGCTTTTCTAGGCATGAGTGACTATAAATGATCTTTTCTTGACAATGGATGGCTTTCGTTCCATGTTTCCCGAGATAAACAATCTATTACAATCTGATTTAATGAAAAACTGTAAAAAAAAATCAAAATAAATTCAATAATGGGATTATAAAGGCATTTAAACCGAGTAATAAGGCTTCTCTAGGCATGAGTGACTATAAATGAACTTTTCTTGACAATGGATGGCTTTTGCTCCACGTTTCCCGAGGCAAACAATCAATTACAATATGTTTTAATCAAAAAATGTAAAAACAATTCAAAATAAATTCAATAATGGGATTATAAAGGCATTTAAATCGAGTAATAAGGCTTTTCTAGGCATGAGTGACTATAAATGAACTTTTCTTGACAATGGATGGCTTTTGCTCCACGTTTCCCGAGGCAAACAATCAATTACAATATGTTTTAATCAAACAATGTAAAAACAATTCAAAATAAATTCAATAATGGGATTATAAAGGCATTTAAATCGAGTAATAAGGCTTTTCTAGGCATGAGTGACTATAAATGAACTTTTCTTGACAATGGATGGCTTTTGCTCCACGTTTCCCGAGGCAAACAATCAATTACAATCTGTTTTAATCAAAAAATGTAAAAACAATTCAAAATAAATTCAATAATGGGATTATAAAGGCATTTAAACCGAGTTATAAGGCTTTTCTAGGCATGAGTGACTATAAATGAACTTTTCTTGACAATGGATGGCTTTTGCTCCACGTTTCCCGAGGCAAACAATGAAATACAATCTGTTTTAATCAAAAAATGTAAAAACAATTCAAAATAAATTCGATAATGGGATTATAAAAGCATTTAAACCGACTAATAAGGCGTTTCTAGGCATGAGTGACTATAAATGAACTTTTCTTGATAATGGATGGCTTTCGCTCCATGTTTCCCGAGGCAAGCAATCAAATACAATCTGTTTAATCAAAAAATGTCAAAAAAGTTCAAAATAAATTCAATAATGGGATTATAAAGGCATTTAAACCGAGTAATAAGGCTTTTCTAGGCATGAGTGTATATAAATGATGTTTTCTTGACAATGGATGGCTTTCGTTCCATGTTTCCCGAGATAAACAATGTATTAGAATCTGTTTTAATCAAAAAATGTAAAAAAAATTCAAAATAAATTCAATAATGGGATTATAAAGGCATTTAAATCGAGTAATAAGGCTTTTCTAGGCATGAGTGACTATAAATGAACTTTTCTTGACAATGGATGGCTTTTGCTCCACGTTTCCCGAGGGAAACAATCAATTACAGTATGTTTTAATAAAAAAATGTAAAAATAATTCAAAATAAATTCAATAATGGGATTATAAGGGCATTTAAACCGAGTAATAAGGCTTTTCTAGGCATGAGTGACTATAAATGATCTTTTCTTGACAATGGATGGCTTTCGTTCCATGTTTCCCGAGATAAATAATCTATTACAACCTGTTTTAATCAAAAAATGTAAAAAAAATTCAAAATAAATTCAATAATGGGATTGTAAAGGCATTTAAACCGAGTAATAAGGCTTTTCTAGCCATGAGTGACTATAAATGAACTTTTCTTGACAATGGATGGCTTTTGCTCCACGTTTCCCGAGGCAAACAATCAATTACAATATGTTTTAATCAAAAAATATAAAAACAATTCAAAATAAATTCAATAATGGGATTATAAAGGCATTTAAATCGAGTAATAAGGCTTTTCTAGGCATGAGTGACTATAAATGATCTTTTCTTGACAATGGATGGCTTTCGTTCCATGTTTCCCGAGATAAACAATCTATTACAATCTGATTTAATGAAAAACTGTAAAAAAAAATCAAAATAAATTCAATAATGGGATTATAAAGGCATTTAAACCGAGTAATAAGGCTTCTCTAGGCATGAGTGACTATAAATGAACTTTTCTTGACAATGGATGGCTTTTGCTCCACGCTTCCCGAGGCAAACAATCAATTACAATCTGTTTAATCAAAAAATGTCAAAAAAGTTCAAAATAAATTCAATAATGGGATTATAAAGGCATTGAAACCGAGTAATAAGGCTTTTCTAGGCATGAGTCACTATAAATGATGTTTTCTTGACAATGGATGGCTTTCGTTCCATGTTTCCCAAGATAAACAATGTATTAGAATCTGTTTTAATCAAAAAATGTAAAAAAACTTCAAAATAAATTCAATAATGGGATTATAAAGGCATTTAAACCGAATAATAAGGCTTTTCTAGGCATGAGTGACTATAAATGAACTTTTCTTGACAATGGATGGCTTTTGCTCCACGTTTCCCGAGGCAAACAACCAATTACAATATGTTTTAATTCAAAAATGTAAAAACAATTCAAAATAAATTCAATAATGGGATTATAAAGACATTTAAATCGAGTAATAAGGCTTTTCTAGGCATGAGTGACTATAAATGAACTTTTCTTAACAATGGATGGCTTTTGCTCAACGTTTCCCGAGCCAAACAATCAATTACAATATGTTTTAATCAAAAAATGTAAAAACAATTCAAAATAAATTCAATAATGGGATTATAAAGGCATTTAAACCGAGTAATAAGGCTTCTCTAGGCATGAGTGACTATAAATGAACTTTTCTTGACAATGGATGGCTTTTGCTCCACGTTTCCCGAGGCAAACAATCAATTACAATATGTTTTAATCAAAAAATGTAAAAACAATTCAAAATAAATTCAATAATGGGATTATAAAGGCATTTAAACCGAGTAATAAGGCTTCTCTAGGCATGAGTGACTATAAATGAACTTTTCTTGACAATGGATGGCTTTTGCTCCACGTTTCCCGAGGCAAACAATCAATTACAATATGTTTTAATAAAAAAATGTAAAAACAGTTCAAAATAAATTCAATAATGGGATTATAAAGGCATTTAAATCGAGTAATAAGGCTTTTCTAGGCATGAGTGACTATAAATGAACTTTTCTTGACAATGGATGGCTTTTGCTCCACGTTTCCCGAGGCAAACAATCAATTACAATCTGTTTTAATCAAAAAATGTAAAAACAATTCAAAATAAATTCAATAATGGGATTATAAAGGCATATAAACCGAGTTATAAGGCTTTTCTAGGCATGAGTGACTATAAATGAACTTTTCTTGACAATGGATGGCTTTTGCTCCACGTTTCCCGAGGCAAACAATGAAATACAATCTGTTTTAATCAAAAAATGTAAAAACAATTCAAAATAAATTCGATAATGGGATTATAAAAGCATTTAAACCGACTAATAAGGCTTTTCTAGGCATGAGTGACTATAAATGAACTTTTCTTGACAATGGATGGCTTTCGCTCCATGTTTCCCGAGGCAAACAATCAAATACAATCTGTTTAATCAAAAAATGTCAAAAAAGTTCAAAATAAATTCAATAATGGGATTATAAAGGCATTTAAACCGAGTAATAAGGCTTTTCTAGGCATGAGTGTATATAAATGATGTTTTCTTGACAATGGATGGCTTTCGTTCCATGTTTCCCGAGATAAACAATGTATTAGAATCTGTTTTAATCAAAAAATGTAAAAAAAATTCAAAATAAATTCAATAATGGGATTATAAAGGCATTTAAATCGAGTAATAAGGCTTTTCTAGGCATGAGTGACTATAAATGAACTTTTCTTGACAATGGATGGCTTTTGCTCCACGTTTCCCGAGGCAAACAATCAATTACAGTATGTTTTAATAAAAAAATGTAAAAATAATTCAAAATAAATTCAATAATGGGATTATAAGGGCATTTAAACCGAGGAATAAGGCTTTTCTAGGCATGAGTGACTATAAATGATCTTTTCTTGACAATGGATGGCTTTCGTTACATGTTTCCCGAGATAAATAATCTATTACAACCTGTTTTAATCAAAAAATGTAAAAAAAATTCAAAATAAATTCAATAATGGGATTGTAAAGGCATTTAAACCGAGTAATAAGGCTTTTCTAGGCATGAGTGACTATAAATGAACTTTTCTTGACAATGGATGGCTTTTGCTCTACGTTTCCCGAGGCAAACAAGCAATTACAATATGTTTTAATCAAAAAATGTAAAAACAATTCAAAATAAATTCAATAATGGGATTATAAAGGCATTTAAATCGAGTAATAAGGCTTTTCTAGGCATGAGTGACTATAAATGATCTTTTCTTGACAATGGATGGCTTTCGTTCCATGTTTCCCGAGATAAACAATCTATTACAATCTGATTTAATGAAAAACTGTAAAAAAAAATCAAAATAAATTCAATAATGGGATTATAAAGGCATTTAAACCGAGTAATAAGGCTTCTCTAGGCATGAGTGACTATAAATGAACTTTTCTTGACAATGGATGGCTTTTGCTCCACGCTTCCCGAGGCAAACAATCAATTACAATCTGTTTAATCAAAAAATGTCAAAAAAGTTCAAAATAAATTCAATAATGGGATTATAAAGGCATTTAAACCGAGTAATAAGGCTTTTCTAGGCATGAGTGACTATAAATGATGTTTTCTTGACAATGGATGGCTTTCGTTCCATGTTTCCCAAGATAAACAATGTATTAGAATCTGTTTTAATCAAAAAATGTAAAAAAACTTCAAAATAAATTCAATAATGGGATTATAAAGGCATTTAAATCGAGTAATAAGGCTTTTCTAGGCATGGGTGACTATAAATGAACTTTTCTTGACAATGGATGGCTTTTGCTCCACGTTTCCCGAGGCAAACAATCAATTACAATATGTTTTAATCAAAAAATATAAAAACAATTCAAAATAAATTCAATAGTGGGATTATAAAGGCATTTAAATCGAGTAATAAGGCTTTTCTAGGCATGAGTGACTATAAATGATCTTTTCTTGACAATGGATGGCTTTCGTTCCATGTTTCCCGAGATAAACAATCTATTACAATCTGATTTAATGAAAAACTGTAAAAAAAAATCAAAATAAATTCAATAATGGGATTATAAAGGCATTTAAACCGAGTAATAAGGCTTCTCTAGGCATGAGTGACTATAAATGAACTTTTCTTGACAATGGATGGCTTTTGCTCCACGTTTCCCGAGGCAAACAATCAATTACAATATGTTTTAATCAAAAAATGTAAAAACAATTCAAAATAAATTCAATAATGGGATTATAAAGGCATTTAAATCGAGTAATAAGGCTTTTCTAGGCATGAGTGACTATAAATGAACTTTTCTTGACAATGGATGGCTTTTGCTCCACGTTTCCCGAGGCAAACAATCAATTACAATATGTTTTAATCAAACAATGTAAAAACAATTCAAAATAAATTCAATAATGGGATTATAAAGGCATTTAAATCGAGTAATAAGGCTTTTCTAGGCATGAGTGACTATAAATGAACTTTTCTTGACAATGGATGGCTTTTGCTCCACGTTTCCCGAGGCAAACAATCAATTACAATCTGTTTTAATCAAAAAATGTAAAAACAATTCAAAATAAATTCAATAATGGGATTATAAAGGCATTTAAACCGAGTTATAAGGCTTTTCTAGGCATGAGTGACTATAAATGAACTTTTCTTGACAATGGATGGCTTTTGCTCCACGTTTCCCGAGGCAAACAATGAAATACAATCTGTTTTAATCAAAAAATGTAAAAACAATTCAAAATAAATTCGATAATGGGATTATAAAAGCATTTAAACCGACTAATAAGGCGTTTCTAGGCATGAGTGACTATAAATGAACTTTTCTTGATAATGGATGGCTTTCGCTCCATGTTTCCCGAGGCAAGCAATCAAATACAATCTGTTTAATCAAAAAATGTCAAAAAAGTTCAAAATAAATTCAATAATGGGATTATAAAGGCATTTAAACCGAGTAATAAGGCTTTTCTAGGCATGAGTGTATATAAATGATGTTTTCTTGACAATGGATGGCTTTCGTTCCATGTTTCCCGAGATAAACAATGTATTAGAATCTGTTTTAATCAAAAAATGTAAAAAAAATTCAAAATAAATTCAATAATGGGATTATAAAGGCATTTAAATCGAGTAATAAGGCTTTTCTAGGCATGAGTGACTATAAATGAACTTTTCTTGACAATGGATGGCTTTTGCTCCACGTTTCCCGAGGGAAACAATCAATTACAGTATGTTTTAATAAAAAAATGTAAAAATAATTCAAAATAAATTCAATAATGGGATTATAAGGGCATTTAAACCGAGTAATAAGGCTTTTCTAGGCATGAGTGACTATAAATGATCTTTTCTTGACAATGGATGGCTTTCGTTCCATGTTTCCCGAGATAAATAATCTATTACAACCTGTTTTAATCAAAAAATGTAAAAAAAATTCAAAATAAATTCAATAATGGGATTGTAAAGGCATTTAAACCGAGTAATAAGGCTTTTCTAGCCATGAGTGACTATAAATGAACTTTTCTTGACAATGGATGGCTTTTGCTCCACGTTTCCCGAGGCAAACAATCAATTACAATATGTTTTAATCAAAAAATATAAAAACAATTCAAAATAAATTCAATAATGGGATTATAAAGGCATTTAAATCGAGTAATAAGGCTTTTCTAGGCATGAGTGACTATAAATGATCTTTTCTTGACAATGGATGGCTTTCGTTCCATGTTTCCCGAGATAAACAATCTATTACAATCTGATTTAATGAAAAACTGTAAAAAAAAATCAAAATAAATTCAATAATGGGATTATAAAGGCATTTAAACCGAGTAATAAGGCTTCTCTAGGCATGAGTGACTATAAATGAACTTTTCTTGACAATGGATGGCTTTTGCTCCACGCTTCCCGAGGCAAACAATCAATTACAATCTGTTTAATCAAAAAATGTCAAAAAAGTTCAAAATAAATTCAATAATGGGATTATAAAGGCATTGAAACCGAGTAATAAGGCTTTTCTAGGCATGAGTCACTATAAATGATGTTTTCTTGACAATGGATGGCTTTCGTTCCATGTTTCCCAAGATAAACAATGTATTAGAATCTGTTTTAATCAAAAAATGTAAAAAAACTTCAAAATAAATTCAATAATGGGATTATAAAGGCATTTAAACCGAATAATAAGGCTTTTCTAGGCATGAGTGACTATAAATGAACTTTTCTTGACAATGGATGGCTTTTGCTCCACGTTTCCCGAGGCAAACAACCAATTACAATATGTTTTAATTCAAAAATGTAAAAACAATTCAAAATAAATTCAATAATGGGATTATAAAGACATTTAAATCGAGTAATAAGGCTTTTCTAGGCATGAGTGACTATAAATGAACTTTTCTTAACAATGGATGGCTTTTGCTCAACGTTTCCCGAGCCAAACAATCAATTACAATATGTTTTAATCAAAAAATGTAAAAACAATTCAAAATAAATTCAATAATGGGATTATAAAGGCATTTAAACCGAGTAATAAGGCTTCTCTAGGCATGAGTGACTATAAATGAACTTTTCTTGACAATGGATGGCTTTTGCTCCACGTTTCCCGAGGCAAACAATCAATTACAATATGTTTTAATCAAAAAATGTAAAAACAATTCAAAATAAATTCAATAATGGGATTATAAAGGCATTTAAACCGAGTAATAAGGCTTCTCTAGGCATGAGTGACTATAAATGAACTTTTCTTGACAATGGATGGCTTTTGCTCCACGTTTCCCGAGGCAAACAATCAATTACAATATGTTTTAATAAAAAAATGTAAAAACAGTTCAAAATAAATTCAATAATGGGATTATAAAGGCATTTAAATCGAGTAATAAGGCTTTTCTAGGCATGAGTGACTATAAATGAACTTTTCTTGACAATGGATGGCTTTTGCTCCACGTTTCCCGAGGCAAACAATCAATTACAATATGTTTTAATCAAAAAATGTAAAAACAATTCAAAATAAATTCAATAATGGGATTATAAAGGCATTTAAATCGAGTAATAAGGCTTTTCTAGGCATGAGTGACTATAAATGATCTTTTCTTGACAATGGATGGCTTTCGTTCCATGTTTCCCGAGATAAACAATCTATTACAATCTGATTTAATGAAAAACTGTAAAAAAAAATCAAAATAAATTCAATAATGGGATTATAAAGGCATTTAAACCGAGTAATAAGGCTTCTCTAGGCATGAGTGACTATAAATGAACTTTTCTTGACAATGGATGGCTTTTGCTCCACGCTTCCCGAGGCAAACAATCAATTACAATCTGTTTAATCAAAAAATGTCAAAAAAGTTCAAAATAAATTCAATAATGGGATTATAAAGGCATTTAAACCGAGTAATAAGGCTTTTCTAGGCATGAGTGACTATAAATGATGTTTTCTTGACAATGGATGGCTTTCGTTCCATGTTTCCCAAGATAAACAATGTATTAGAATCTGTTTTAATCAAAAAATGTAAAAAAACTTCAAAATAAATTCAATAATGGGATTATAAAGGCATTTAAATCGAGTAATAAGGCTTTTCTAGGCATGGGTGACTATAAATGAACTTTTCTTGACAATGGATGGCTTTTGCTCCACGTTTCCCGAGGCAAACAATCAATTACAATATGTTTTAATCAAAAAATATAAAAACAATTCAAAATAAATTCAATAGTGGGATTATAAAGGCATTTAAATCGAGTAATAAGGCTTTTCTAGGCATGAGTGACTATAAATGATCTTTTCTTGACAATGGATGGCTTTCGTTCCATGTTTCCCGAGATAAACAATCTATTACAATCTGATTTAATGAAAAACTGTAAAAAAAAATCAAAATAAATTCAATAATGGGATTATAAAGGCATTTAAACCGAGTAATAAGGCTTCTCTAGGCATGAGTGACTATAAATGAACTTTTCTTGACAATGGATGGCTTTTGCTCCACGTTTCCCGAGGCAAACAATCAATTACAATATGTTTTAATCAAAAAATGTAAAAACAATTCAAAATAAATTCAATAATGGGATTATAAAGGCATTTAAATCGAGTAATAAGGCTTTTCTAGGCATGAGTGACTATAAATGAACTTTTCTTGACAATGGATGGCTTTTGCTCCACGTTTCCCGAGGCAAACAATCAATTACAATATGTTTTAATCAAACAATGTAAAAACAATTCAAAATAAATTCAATAATGGGATTATAAAGGCATTTAAATCGAGTAATAAGGCTTTTCTAGGCATGAGTGACTATAAATGAACTTTTCTTGACAATGGATGGCTTTTGCTCCACGTTTCCCGAGGCAAACAATCAATTACAATCTGTTTTAATCAAAAAATGTAAAAACAATTCAAAATAAATTCAATAATGGGATTATAAAGGCATTTAAACCGAGTTATAAGGCTTTTCTAGGCATGAGTGACTATAAATGAACTTTTCTTGACAATGGATGGCTTTTGCTCCACGTTTCCCGAGGCAAACAATGAAATACAATCTGTTTTAATCAAAAAATGTAAAAACAATTCAAAATAAATTCGATAATGGGATTATAAAAGCATTTAAACCGACTAATAAGGCGTTTCTAGGCATGAGTGACTATAAATGAACTTTTCTTGATAATGGATGGCTTTCGCTCCATGTTTCCCGAGGCAAGCAATCAAATACAATCTGTTTAATCAAAAAATGTCAAAAAAGTTCAAAATAAATTCAATAATGGGATTATAAAGGCATTTAAACCGAGTAATAAGGCTTTTCTAGGCATGAGTGTATATAAATGATGTTTTCTTGACAATGGATGGCTTTCGTTCCATGTTTCCCGAGATAAACAATGTATTAGAATCTGTTTTAATCAAAAAATGTAAAAAAAATTCAAAATAAATTCAATAATGGGATTATAAAGGCATTTAAATCGAGTAATAAGGCTTTTCTAGGCATGAGTGACTATAAATGAACTTTTCTTGACAATGGATGGCTTTTGCTCCACGTTTCCCGAGGGAAACAATCAATTACAGTATGTTTTAATAAAAAAATGTAAAAATAATTCAAAATAAATTCAATAATGGGATTATAAGGGCATTTAAACCGAGTAATAAGGCTTTTCTAGGCATGAGTGACTATAAATGATCTTTTCTTGACAATGGATGGCTTTCGTTCCATGTTTCCCGAGATAAATAATCTATTACAACCTGTTTTAATCAAAAAATGTAAAAAAAATTCAAAATAAATTCAATAATGGGATTGTAAAGGCATTTAAACCGAGTAATAAGGCTTTTCTAGCCATGAGTGACTATAAATGAACTTTTCTTGACAATGGATGGCTTTTGCTCCACGTTTCCCGAGGCAAACAATCAATTACAATATGTTTTAATCAAAAAATATAAAAACAATTCAAAATAAATTCAATAATGGGATTATAAAGGCATTTAAATCGAGTAATAAGGCTTTTCTAGGCATGAGTGACTATAAATGATCTTTTCTTGACAATGGATGGCTTTCGTTCCATGTTTCCCGAGATAAACAATCTATTACAATCTGATTTAATGAAAAACTGTAAAAAAAAATCAAAATAAATTCAATAATGGGATTATAAAGGCATTTAAACCGAGTAATAAGGCTTCTCTAGGCATGAGTGACTATAAATGAACTTTTCTTGACAATGGATGGCTTTTGCTCCACGCTTCCCGAGGCAAACAATCAATTACAATCTGTTTAATAAAAAAATGTCAAAAAAGTTCAAAATAAATTCAATAATGGGATTATAAAGGCATTGAAACCGAGTAATAAGGCTTTTCTAGGCATGAGTCACTATAAATGATGTTTTCTTAACAATGGATGGCTTTCGTTCCATGTTTCCCAAGATAAACAATGTATTAGAATCTGTTTTAATCAAAAAATGTAAAAAAACTTCAAAATAAATTCAATAATGGGATTATAAAGGCATTTAAACCGAGTAATAAGGCTTTTCTAGGCATGAGTGACTATAAATGAACTTTTCTTGACAATGGATGGCTTTTGCTCCACGTTTCCCGAGGCAAACAACCAATTACAATATGTTTTAATTAAAAAATGTAAAAACAATTCAAAATAAATTCAATAATGGGATTATAAAGACATTTAAATCGAGTAATAAGGCTTTTCTAGGCATGAGTGACTATAAATGAACTTTTCTTGACAATGGATGGCTTTTGCTCAACGTTTCCCGAGCCAAACAATCAATTACAATATGTTTTAATCAAAAAATATAAAAACAATTCAAAACAAATTCAATAATGGGATTATAAAGGCATTTAAACCGAGTAATAAGGCTTCCCTAGGCATGAGTGACTATAAATGAACTTTTCTTGACAATGGATGGCTTTTGCTCCACGTTTCCCGAGGCAAACAATCAATTACAATATGTTTTAATCAAAAAATGTAAAAACAATTCAAAATAAATTCAATAATGGGATTATAAAGGCATTTAAACCGAGTAATAAGGCTTCTCTAGGCATGAGTGACTATAAATGAACTTTTCTTGACAATGGATGGCTTTTGCTCCACGTTTCCCGAGGCAAACAATCAATTACAATATGTTTTAATAAAAAAATGTAAAAACAGTTCAAAATAAATTCAATAATGGGATTATAAAGGCATTTAAATCGAGTAATAAGGCTTTTCTAGGCATGAGTGACTATAAATGAACTTTTCTTGACAATGGATGGCTTTTGCTCCACGTTTCCCGAGGCAAACAATCAATTACAATCTGTTTTAATCAAAAAATGTAAAAACAATTCAAAATAAATTCAATAATGGGATTATAAAGGCATATAAACCGAGTTATAAGGCTTTTCTAGGCATGAGTGACTATAAATGAACTTTTCTTGACAATGGATGGCTTTTGCTCCACGTTTCCCGAGGCAAACAATCAAATACAATCTGTTTTAATCAAAAAATGTAAAAACAATTCAAAATAAATTCGATAATGGGATTATAAAAGCATTTAAACCGACTAATAAGGCTTTTCTAGGCATGAGTGACTATAAATGAACTTTTCTTGACAATGGATGGCTTTCGCTCCATGTTTCCCGAGGCAAACAATCAAATACAATCTGTTTAATCAAAAAATGTCAAAAAAGTTCAAAATAAATTCAATAATGGGATTATAAAGGCATTTAAACCGAGTAATAAGGCTTTTCTAGGCATGAGTGTATATAAATGATGTTTTCTTGACAATTGATGGCTTTCGTTCCAAGTTTCCCGAGATAAACAATGTATTAGAATCTGTTTTAATCAAAAAATGTAAAAAAAATTCAAAATAAATTCAATAATGGGATTATAAAGGCACTTAAATCGAGTAATAAGGCTTTTCTAGGCATGAGTGACTATAAATGAACTTTTCTTGACAATGGATGGCTTTTGCTCCACGTTTCCCGAGGCAAACAATCAATTACAGTATGTCTTAATAAAAAAATGTAAAAATAATTCAAAATAAATTCAATAATGGGATTATAAGGGCATTTAAACCGAGTAATAAGGCTTTTCTAGGCATGAGTGACTATAAATGATCTTTTCTTGACAATGGATGGCTTTCGTTCCATGTTTCCCGAGATAAACAATATATTACAATCTGATTTAATGAAAAACTGTAAAAAAAAATCAAAATAAATTCAATAATGGGATTATAAAGGCATTTAAACCGAGTAATAAGGCTTCTCTAGGCATGAGTGACTATAAATGAACTTTTCTTGACAATGGATGGCTTTTGCTCCACGCTTCCCGAGGCAAACAATCAATTACAATCTGTTTAATCAAAAAATGTCAAAAAAGTTCAAAATAAATTCAATAATGGGATTATAAAGGCATTTAAACCGAGTAATAAGGCTTTTCTAGGCATGAGTGACTATAAATGATGTTTTCTTGACAATGGATGGCTTTCGTTCCATGTTTCCCAAGATAAACAATGTATTAGAATCTGTTTTAATCAAAAAATGTAAAAAAACTTCAAAATAAATTCAATAATGGGATTATAAAGGCATTTAAATCGAGTAATAAGGCTTTTCTAGGCATGGGTGACTATAAATGAACTTTTCTTGACAATGGATGGCTTTTGCTCCACGTTTCCCGAGGCAAACAATCAATTACAATATGTTTTAATCAAAAAATATAAAAACAATTCAAAATAAATTCAATAGTGGGATTATAAAGGCATTTAAATCGAGTAATAAGGCTTTTCTAGGCATGAGTGACTATAAATGATCTTTTCTTGACAATGGATGGCTTTCGTTCCATGTTTCCCGAGATAAACAATCTATTACAATCTGATTTAATGAAAAACTGTAAAAAAAAATCAAAATAAATTCAATAATGGGATTATAAAGGCATTTAAACCGAGTAATAAGGCTTCTCTAGGCATGAGTGACTATAAATGAACTTTTCTTGACAATGGATGGCTTTTGCTCCACGTTTCCCGAGGCAAACAATCAATTACAATATGTTTTAATCAAAAAATGTAAAAACAATTCAAAATAAATTCAATAATGGGATTATAAAGGCATTTAAATCGAGTAATAAGGCTTTTCTAGGCATGAGTGACTATAAATGAACTTTTCTTGACAATGGATGGCTTTTGCTCCACGTTTCCCGAGGCAAACAATCAATTACAATATGTTTTAATCAAACAATGTAAAAACAATTCAAAATAAATTCAATAATGGGATTATAAAGGCATTTAAATCGAGTAATAAGGCTTTTCTAGGCATGAGTGACTATAAATGAACTTTTCTTGACAATGGATGGCTTTTGCTCCACGTTTCCCGAGGCAAACAATCAATTACAATCTGTTTTAATCAAAAAATGTAAAAACAATTCAAAATAAATTCAATAATGGGATTATAAAGGCATTTAAACCGAGTTATAAGGCTTTTCTAGGCATGAGTGACTATAAATGAACTTTTCTTGACAATGGATGGCTTTTGCTCCACGTTTCCCGAGGCAAACAATGAAATACAATCTGTTTTAATCAAAAAATGTAAAAACAATTCAAAATAAATTCGATAATGGGATTATAAAAGCATTTAAACCGACTAATAAGGCGTTTCTAGGCATGAGTGACTATAAATGAACTTTTCTTGATAATGGATGGCTTTCGCTCCATGTTTCCCGAGGCAAGCAATCAAATACAATCTGTTTAATCAAAAAATGTCAAAAAAGTTCAAAATAAATTCAATAATGGGATTATAAAGGCATTTAAACCGAGTAATAAGGCTTTTCTAGGCATGAGTGTATATAAATGATGTTTTCTTGACAATGGATGGCTTTCGTTCCATGTTTCCCGAGATAAACAATGTATTAGAATCTGTTTTAATCAAAAAATGTAAAAAAAATTCAAAATAAATTCAATAATGGGATTATAAAGGCATTTAAATCGAGTAATAAGGCTTTTCTAGGCATGAGTGACTATAAATGAACTTTTCTTGACAATGGATGGCTTTTGCTCCACGTTTCCCGAGGGAAACAATCAATTACAGTATGTTTTAATAAAAAAATGTAAAAATAATTCAAAATAAATTCAATAATGGGATTATAAGGGCATTTAAACCGAGTAATAAGGCTTTTCTAGGCATGAGTGACTATAAATGATCTTTTCTTGACAATGGATGGCTTTCGTTCCATGTTTCCCGAGATAAATAATCTATTACAACCTGTTTTAATCAAAAAATGTAAAAAAAATTCAAAATAAATTCAATAATGGGATTGTAAAGGCATTTAAACCGAGTAATAAGGCTTTTCTAGCCATGAGTGACTATAAATGAACTTTTCTTGACAATGGATGGCTTTTGCTCCACGTTTCCCGAGGCAAACAATCAATTACAATATGTTTTAATCAAAAAATATAAAAACAATTCAAAATAAATTCAATAATGGGATTATAAAGGCATTTAAATCGAGTAATAAGGCTTTTCTAGGCATGAGTGACTATAAATGATCTTTTCTTGACAATGGATGGCTTTCGTTCCATGTTTCCCGAGATAAACAATCTATTACAATCTGATTTAATGAAAAACTGTAAAAAAAAATCAAAATAAATTCAATAATGGGATTATAAAGGCATTTAAACCGAGTAATAAGGCTTCTCTAGGCATGAGTGACTATAAATGAACTTTTCTTGACAATGGATGGCTTTTGCTCCACGCTTCCCGAGGCAAACAATCAATTACAATCTGTTTAATAAAAAAATGTCAAAAAAGTTCAAAATAAATTCAATAATGGGATTATAAAGGCATTGAAACCGAGTAATAAGGCTTTTCTAGGCATGAGTCACTATAAATGATGTTTTCTTAACAATGGATGGCTTTCGTTCCATGTTTCCCAAGATAAACAATGTATTAGAATCTGTTTTAATCAAAAAATGTAAAAAAACTTCAAAATAAATTCAATAATGGGATTATAAAGGCATTTAAACCGAGTAATAAGGCTTTTCTAGGCATGAGTGACTATAAATGAACTTTTCTTGACAATGGGTGGCTTTTGCTCCACGTTTCCCGAGGCAAACAACCAATTACAATATGTTTTAATTAAAAAATGTAAAAACAATTCAAAATAAATTCAATAATGGGATTATAAAGACATTTAAATCGAGTAATAAGGCTTTTCTAGGCATGAGTGACTATAAATGAACTTTTCTTGACAATGGATGGCTTTTGCTCAACGTTTCCCGAGCCAAACAATCAATTACAATATGTTTTAATCAAAAAATATAAAAACAATTCAAAACAAATTCAATAATGGGATTATAAAGGCATTTAAACCGAGTAATAAGGCTTCCCTAGGCATGAGTGACTATAAATGAACTTTTCTTGACAATGGATGGCTTTTGCTCCACGTTTCCCGAGGCAAACAATCAATTACAATATGTTTTAATCAAAAAATGTAAAAACAATTCAAAATAAATTCAATAATGGGATTATAAAGGCATTTAAACCGAGTAATAAGGCTTCTCTAGGCATGAGTGACTATAAATGAACTTTTCTTGACAATGGATGGCTTTTGCTCCACGTTTCCCGAGGCAAACAATCAATTACAATATGTTTTAATAAAAAAATGTAAAAACAGTTCAAAATAAATTCAATAATGGGATTATAAAGGCATTTAAATCGAGTAATAAGGCTTTTCTAGGCATGAGTGACTATAAATGAACTTTTCTTGACAATGGATGGCTTTTGCTCCACGTTTCCCGAGGCAAACAATCAATTACAATCTGTTTTAATCAAAAAATGTAAAAACAATTCAAAATAAATTCAATAATGGGATTATAAAGGCATATAAACCGAGTTATAAGGCTTTTCTAGGCATGAGTGACTATAAATGAACTTTTCTTGACAATGGATGGCTTTTGCTCCACGTTTCCCGAGGCAAACAATCAAATACAATCTGTTTTAATCAAAAAATGTAAAAACAATTCAAAATAAATTCGATAATGGGATTATAAAAGCATTTAAACCGACTAATAAGGCTTTTCTAGGCATGAGTGACTATAAATGAACTTTTCTTGACAATGGATGGCTTTCGCTCCATGTTTCCCGAGGCAAACAATCAAATACAATCTGTTTAATCAAAAAATGTCAAAAAAGTTCAAAATAAATTCAATAATGGGATTATAAAGGCATTTAAACCGAGTAATAAGGCTTTTCTAGGCATGAGTGTATATAAATGATGTTTTCTTGACAATTGATGGCTTTCGTTCCAAGTTTCCCGAGATAAACAATGTATTAGAATCTGTTTTAATCAAAAAATGTAAAAAAAATTCAAAATAAATTCAATAATGGGATTATAAAGGCACTTAAATCGAGTAATAAGGCTTTTCTAGGCATGAGTGACTATAAATGAACTTTTCTTGACAATGGATGGCTTTTGCTCCACGTTTCCCGAGGCAAACAATCAATTACAGTATGTCTTAATAAAAAAATGTAAAAATAATTCAAAATAAATTCAATAATGGGATTATAAGGGCATTTAAACCGAGTAATAAGGCTTTTCTAGGCATGAGTGACTATAAATGATCTTTTCTTGACAATGGATGGCTTTCGTTCCATGTTTCCCGAGATAAACAATATATTACAATCTGATTTAATGAAAAACTGTAAAAAAAAATCAAAATAAATTCAATAATGGGATTATAAAGGCATTTAAACCGAGTAATAAGGCTTCTCTAGGCATGAGTGACTATAAATGAACTTTTCTTGACAATGGATGGCTTTTGCTCCACGCTTCCCGAGGCAAACAATCAATTACAATCTGTTTAATCAAAAAATGTCAAAAAAGTTCAAAATAAATTCATTAATGGGATTATAAAGGCATTTAAACCGAGTAATAAGGCTTTTCTAGGCATGAGTGACTATAAATGATGTTTTCTTGACAATGGATGGCTTTCGTTCCATGTTTCCAAAGATAAACAATGTATTAGAATCTGTTTTAATCAAAAAATGTAAAAAAACTTCAAAATAAATTCAATAATGGGATTATAAAGGCATTTAAACCGAGTAATAAGGCTTTTCTAGGCATGAGTGACTATAAATGAACTTTTCTTGACAATGGATGGCTTTTGCTCCACGTTTCCCGAGGCAAACAATCAATTACAATATGTTTTAATCAAAAAATGTAAAAACAATTCAAAATAAATTCAATAGTGGGATTATAAAGGCATTTAAATCGAGTAATAAGGCTTTTCTAGGCATGAGTGACTATAAATGATCTTTTCTTGACAATGCATGGCTTTCGTTCCATGTTTCCCGAGATAAACAATCTATTACAATCTGATTTAATGAAAAACTGTAAAAAAAAATCAAAATAAATTCAATAATGGGATTATAAAGGCATTTAAACCGAGTAATAAGGCTTCTCTAGGCATGAGTGACTATAAATGAACTTTTCTTGACAATGGATGGCTTTTGCTCCACGTTTCCCGAGGCAAACAATCAATTACAATATGTTTTAATAAAAAAATGTAAAAACAATTCAAAATAAATTCAATAATGGGATTATAAAGGCATTTAAACCGAGTAATAAGGCTTCTCTAGGCATGGGTGACTATAAATGAACTTTTCTTGACAATAGATGGCTTTTGCTCCATGTTTCCCGAGGCAAACAATCAATTACAATATGTTTTAATCAAAAAATGTAAAAACAGTTCAAAATAAATTCAATAATGGGATTATAAAGGCATTTAAATCGAGTAATAAGGCTTTTCTAGGCATGAGTGACTATAAATGAACTTTTCTTGACAATGGATGGCTTTTGCTCCACGTTTCCCGAGGCAAACAATCAATTACAATCTGTTTTAATCAGAAAATGTAAAAACAATTCAAAATAAATTCAATAATGGGATTATAAAGGCATTTAAACCGAGTTATAAGGCTTTTCTAGGCATGAGTGACTATAAATGAACTTTTCTTGACAATGGATGGCTTTTGCTCCACGTTTCCCGAGGCAAACAATCAAATACAATCTGTTTTAATCAAAAAATGTAAAAACAATTCAAAATAAATTCGATAATGGGATTATAAAAGCATTTAAACTGACTAATAAGGCTTTTCTAGGCATGAGTGACTATAAATGAACTTTTCTTGACAATGGATGGCTTTCGCTCCATGTTTCCCGAGGCAAACAATCAAATACAATCTGTTTAATCAAAAAATGTCAAAAAAGTTCAAAATAAATTCAATAATGGGATTATAAAGGCATTTAAACCGAGTAATAAGGCTTTTCTAGGCATGAGTGTATATAAATGATGTTTTCTTGACAATGGATGGCTTTCGTTCCATGTTTCCCGAGATAAACAATGTATTAGAATCTGTTTTAATCAAAAAATGTAAAAAAAATTCAAAATAAATTCAATAATGGGATTATAAAGGCATTTAAATCGAGTAATAAGGCTTTTCTAGGCATGAGTGACTATAAATGAACTTTTCTTGACAATGGATGGCTTTTGCTCCACGTTTCCCGAGGCAAACAATCAATTACAGTATGTTTTAATAAAAAAATGTAAAAATAATTCAAAATAAATTCAATAATGGGATTATAAGGGCATTTAAACCGAGTAATAAGGCTTTTCTAGGCATGAGTGACTATAAATGATCTTTTCTTGACAATGGATGGCTTTCGTTCCATGTTTCCCGAGAAAAATAATCTATTACAACCTGTTTTAATCAAAAAATGTAAAAAAAATTCAAAATAAATTCAATAATGGGATTGTAAAGGCATTTAAACCGAGTAATAAGGCTTTTCTAGGCATGAGTGACTATAAATGAACTTTTCTTGACAATGGATGGCTTTTTCTCCACGTTTCCCGAGGCAAACAATCAATTACAATATGTTTTAATCAAAAAATGTAAAAACAATTCAAAATAAATTCAATAATGGGATTATAAAGGCATTTAAATCGAGTAATAAGGCTTTTCTAGGCATGAGTGACTATAAATGATCTTTTCTTGACAATGGATGGCTTTCGTTCCATGTTTCCCTAGATAAACAATCTATTACAATCTGATTTAATGAAAAACTGTAAAAAAAAATCAAAATAAATTCAATAATGGGATTATAAAGGCTTTTAAACCGAGTAATAAGGCTTCTCTAGGCATGAGTGACTATAAATGAACTTTTCTTGACAATGGATGGCTTTTGCTCCACGCTTCCCGAGGCAAACAATCAATTACAATCTGTTTAATCAAAAAATGTCAAAAAAGTTCAAAATAAATTCAATAATGGGATTATAAAGGCATTTAAACCGAGTAATAAGGCTTTTCTAGGCATGAGTGACTATAAATGATGTTTTCTTGACAATGGATGGCTTTCGTTCCATGTTTCCCAAGATAAACAATGTATTAGAATCTGTTTTAATCAAAAAATGTAAAAAAACTTCAAAATAAATTCAATAATGGGATTATAAAGGCATTTAAATCGAGTAATAAGGCTTTTCTAGGCATGGGTGACTATAAATGAACTTTTCTTGACAATGGATGGCTTTTGCTCCACGTTTCCCGAGGCAAACAATCAATTACAATATGTTTTAATCAAAAAATGTAAAAACAATTCAAAATAAATTCAATAGTGGGATTATAAAGGCATTTAAATCGAGTAATAAGGCTTTTCTAGGCATGAGTGACTATAAATGATCTTTTCTTGACAATGGATGGCTTTCGTTCCATGTTTCCCGAGATAAACAATCTATTACAATCTGATTTAATGAAAAACTGTAAAAAAAAATCAAAATAAATTCAATAATGGGATTATAAAGGCATTTAAACCGAGTAATAAGGCTTCTCTAGGCATGAGTGACTATAAATGAACTTTTCTTGACAATGGATGGCTTTTGCTCCACGTTTCCCGAGGCAAACAATCAATTACAATATGTTTTAATCAAAAAATGTAAAAACAATTCAAAATAAATTCAATAATGGGATTATAAAGGCATTTAAATCGAGTAATAAGGCTTTTCTAGGCATGAGTGACTATAAATGAACTTTTCTTGACAATGGATGGCTTTTACTCCACGTTTCCCGAGGCAAACAATCAATTACAATATGTTTTAATCAAAAAATGTAAAAACAATTCAAAATAAATTCAATAATGGGATTATAAAGGCATTTAAATCGAGTAATAAGGCTTTTCTAGGCATGAGTGACTATAAATGAACTTTTCTTGACAATGGATGGCTTTTGCTCCACGTTTCCCGAGGCAAACAATCAATTACAATCTGTTTTAATCAAAAAATGTAAAAACAATTCAAAATAAATTCAATAATGGGATTATAAAGGCATTTAAACCGAGTTATAAGGCTTTTCTAGGCATGAGTGACTATAAATGAACTTTTCTTGACAATGGATGGCTTTTGCTCCACGTTTCCCGAGGCAAACAATCAAATACAATCTGTTTTAATCAAAAAATGTAAAAACAATTCAAAATAAATTCGATAATGGGATTATAAAAGCATTTAAACCGACTAATAAGGCTTTTCTAGGCATGAGTGACTATAAATGAACTTTTCTTGATAATGGATGGCTTTCGCTCCATGTTTCCCGAGGCAAGCAATCAAATACAATCTGTTTAATCAAAAAATGTCAAAAAAGTTCAAAATAAATTCAATAATGGGATTATAAAGGCATTTAAACCGAGTAATAAGGCTTTTCTAGGCATGAGTGTATATAAATGATTTTTTCTTGACAATGGATGGCTTTCGTTCCATGTTTCCCGAGATAAACAATGTATTAGAATCTGTTTTAATCAAAAAATGTAAAAAAAATTCAAAATAAATTCAATAATGGGATTATAAAGGCATTTAAATCGAGTAATAAGGCTTTTCTAGGCATGAGTGACTATAAATGAACTTTTCTTGACAATGGATGGCTTTTGCTCCACGTTTCCCGAGGCAAACAATCAATTACAGTATGTTTTAATAAAAAAATGTAAAAATAATTCAAAATAAATTCAATAATGGGATTATAAGGGCATTTAAACCGAGTAATAAGGCTTTTCTAGGCATGAGTGACTATAAATGATCTTTTCTTGACAATGGATGGCTTTCGTTCCATGTTTCCCGAGAAAAATAATCTATTACAACCTGTTTTAATCAAAAAATGTAAAAAAAATTCAAAATAAATTCAATAATGGGATTGTAAAGGCATTTAAACCGAGTAATAAGGCTTTTCTAGGCATGAGTGACTATAAATGAACTTTTCTTGACAATGGATGGCTTTTGCTCCACGTTTCCCGAGGCAAACAATCAATTACAATATGTTTTAATCAAAAAATGTAAAAACAATTCAAAATAAATTCAATAATGGGATTATAAAGGCATTTAAATCGAGTAATAAGGCTTTTCTAGGCATGAGTGACTATAAATGATCTTTTCTTGACAATGGATGGCTTTCGTTCCATGTTTCCCGAGATAAACAATCTATTACAATCTGATTTAATGAAAAACTGTAAAAAAAAATCAAAATAAATTCAATAATGGGATTATAAAGGCATTTAAACCGAGTAATAAGGCTTCTCTAGGCATGAGTGACTATAAATGAACTTTTCTTGACAATGGATGGCTTTTGCTCCACGCTTCCCGAGGCAAACAATCAATTACAATCTGTTTAATCAAAAAATGTCAAAAAAGTTCAAAATAAATTCAATAATGGGATTATAAAGGCATTTAAACCGAGTAATAAGGCTTTTCTAGGCATGAGTGACTATAAATGATGTTTTCTTGACAATGGATGGCTTTCGTTCCATGTTTCCCAAGATAAACAATGTATTAGAATCTGTTTTAATCAAAAAATGTAAAAAAACTTCAAAATAAATTCAATAATGGGATTATAAAGGCATTTAAATCGAGTAATAAGGCTTTTCTAGGCATGGGTGACTATAAATGAACTTTTCTTGACAATGGATGGCTTTTGCTCCACGTTTCCCGAGGCAAACAATCAATTACAATATGTTTTAATCAAAAAATGTAAAAACAATTCAAAATAAATTCAATGGTGGGATTATAAAGGCATTTAAATCGAGTAATAAGGCTTTTCTAGGCATGAGTGACTATAAATGATCTTTTCTTGACAATGGATTGGTTTCGTTCCATGTTTCCCGAGATAAACAATCTATTACAATCTGATTTAATGAAAAACTGTAAAAAAAAATCAAAATAAATTCAATAATGGGATTATAAAGGCATTTAAACCGAGTAATAAGGCTTCTCTAGGCATGAGTGACTATAAATGAACTTTTCTTGACAATGGATGGCTTTTGCTCCACGTTTCCCGAGGCAAACAATCAATTACAATATGTTTTAATCAAAAAATGTAAAAACAATTCAAAATAAATTCAATAATGGGATTATAAAGGCATTTAAATCGAGTAATAAGGCTTTTCTAGGCATGAGTGACTATAAATGAACTTTTCTTGACAATGGATGGCTTTTGCTCCACGTTTCCCGAGGCAAACAATCAATTACAATATGTTTTAATCAAAAAATGTAAAAACAATTCAAAATAAATTCAATAATGGGATTATAAAGGCATTTAAATCGAGTAGTAAGGCTTTTCTAGGCATGAGTGACTATAAATGAACTTTTCTTGACAATGGATGGCTTTTGCTCCACGTTTCCCGAGGCAAACAATCAATTACAATCTGTTTTAATCAAAAAATGTAAAAACAATTCAAAATAAATTCAATAATGGGATTATAAAGGCATTTAAACCGAGTTATAAGGCTTTTCTAGGCATGAGTGACTATAAATGAACTTTTCTTGACAATGGATGGCTTTTGCTCCACGTTTCCCGAGGCAAACAATCAAATACAATCTGTTTTAATCAAAAAATGTAAAAACAATTCAAAATAAATTCGATAATGGGATTATAAAAGCATTTAAATTGACTAATAAGGCTTTTCTAGGCATGAGTGACTATAAATGAACTTTTCTTGACAATGGATGGCTTTCGCTCCATGTTTCCCGAGGCAAACAATCAAATACAATCTGTTTAATCAAAAAATGTCAAAAAAGTTCAAAATAAATTCAATAATGGGATTATAAAGGCATTTAAACCGAGTAATAAGGCTTTTCTAGGCATGAGTGTATATAAATGATGTTTTCTTGACAATGGATGGCTTTCGTTCCATGTTTCCCGAGATAAACAATGTATTAGAATCTGTTTTAATCAAAAAATGTAAAAAAAATTCAAAATAAATTCAACAATGGGATTATAAAGGCATTTAAATCGAGTAATAAGGCTTTTCTAGGCATGAGTGACTATAAATGAACTTTTCTTGACAATGGATGGCTTTTGCTCCACGTTTCCCGAGGCAAACAATCAATTACAGTATGTTTTAATAAAAAAATGTAAAAATAATTCAAAATAAATTCAATAATGGGATTATAAGGGCATTTAAACCGAGTAATAAGGCTTTTCTAGGCATGAGTGACTATAAATGATCTTTTCTTGACAATGGATGGCTTTCGTTCCATGTTTCCCGAGATAAATAATCTATTACAACCTGTTTTAATCAAAAAATGTAAAAAAAATTCAAAATAAATTCAATAATGGGATCGTAAAGGCATTTAAACCGAGTAATAAGGCTTTTCTAGCCATGAGTGACTATAAATGAACTTTTCTTGACAATGGATGGCTTTTGCTCCACGTTTCCCGAGGCAAACAATCAATTACAATATGTTTTAATCAAAAAATATAAAAACAATTCAAAATAAATTCAATAATGGGATTATAAAGGCATTTAAATCGAGTAATAAGGCTTTTCTAGGCATGAGTGACTATAAATGATCTTTTCTTGACAATGGATGGCTTTCATTCCATGTTTCCCGAGATAAACAATCTATTACAATCTGATTTAATGAAAAACTGTAAAAAAAAATCAAAATAAATTCAATAATGGGATTATAAAGGCATTTAAACCGAGTAATAAGGCTTCTCTAGGCATGAGTGACTATAAATGAACTTTTCTTGACAATGGATGGCTTTTGCTCCACGCTTCCCGAGGCAAACAATCAATCACAATCTGTTTAATCAAAAAATGTCAAAAAAGTTCAAAATAAATTCAATAATGGGATTATAAAGGCATTTAAACCGAGTAATAAGGCTTTTCTAGGCATGAGTCACTATAAATGATGTTTTCTTGACAATGGATGGCTTTCGTTCCATGTTTCCCAAGATAAACAATGTATTAGAATCTGTTTTAATCAAAAAATGTAAAAAAACTTCAAAATAACTTCAATAATGGGATTATAAAGGCATTTAAACCGAGTAATAAGGCTTTTCTAGGCATGAGTGACTATAAATGAACTTTTCTTGACAATGGATGGCTTTTGCTCCACGTTTCCCGAGGCAAACAACCAATTACAATATGTTTTAATTAAAAAATGTAAAAACAATTCAAAATAAATTCAATAATGGGATTATAAAGACATTTAAATCGAGTAATAAGGCTTTTCTAGGCATGAGTGACTATAAATGAACTTTTCTTGACAATGGATGGCTTTTGCTCCACGTTTCCCGAGGCAAACAATCAATTACAATATGTTTTAATCAAAAAATGTAAAAACAATTCAAAATAAATTCAATAATGGGATTATAAAGGCATTTAAACCGAGTAATAAGGCTTCTCTAGGCATGAGTGACTATAAATGAACTTTTCTTGACAATGGATGGCTTTTGCTCCACGTTTCCCGAGGCAAACAATCAATTACAATATGTTTTAATCAAAAAATGTAAAAACAATTCAAAATAAATTCAATAATGGGATTATAAAGGCATTTAAACCGAGTAATAAGGCTTCTCTAGGCATGAGTGACTATAAATGAACTTTTCTTGACAATGGATGGCTTTTGCTCCACGTTTCCCGAGGCAAACAATCAAATACAATCTGTTTTAATCAAAAAATGTAAAAACAATTCAAAATAAATTCGATAATGGGATTATAAAAGCATTTAAACCGACTAATAAGGCTTTTCTAGGCATGAGTGACTATAAATGAACTTTTCTTGACAATGGATGGCTTTTGCTCCACGCTTCCCGAGGCAAACAATCAATTACAATCTGTTTAATCAAAAAATGTCAAAAAAGTTCAAAATAAATTCAATAATGGGATTATAAAGGCATTTAAACCGAGTAATAAGGCTTTTCTAGGCATGAGTGACTATAAATGATGTTTTCTTGACAATGGATGGCTTTCGTTCCATGTTTCCCAAGATAAACAATGTATTAGAATCTGTTTTAATCAAAAAATGTAAAAAAACTTCAAAATAAATTCAATAATGGGATTATAAAGGCATTTAAATCGAGTAATAAGGCTTTTCTAGGCATGGGTGACTATAAATGAACTTTTCTTGACAATGGATGGCTTTTGCTCCACGTTTCCCGAGGCAAACAATCAATTACAATATGTTTTAATCAAAAAATGTAAAAACAATTCAAAATAAATTCAATGGTGGGATTATAAAGGCATTTAAATCGAGTAATAAGGCTTTTCTAGGCATGAGTGACTATAAATGATCTTTTCTTGACAATGGATTGGTTTCGTTCCATGTTTCCCGAGATAAACAATCTATTACAATCTGATTTAATGAAAAACTGTAAAAAAAAATCAAAATAAATTCAATAATGGGATTATAAAGGCATTTAAACCGAGTAATAAGGCTTCTCTAGGCATGAGTGACTATAAATGAACTTTTCTTGACAATGGATGGCTTTTGCTCCACGTTTCTCGAGGCAAACAATCAATTACAATATGTTTTAATCAAAAAATGTAAAAACAATTCAAAATAAATTCAATAATGGGATTATAAAGGCATTTAAATCGAGTAATAAGGCTTTTCTAGGCATGAGTGACTATAAATGAACTTTTCTTGACAATGGATGGCTTTTGCTCCACGTTTCCCGAGGCAAACAATCAATTACAATATGTTTTAATCAAAAAATGTAAAAACAATTCAAAATAAATTCAATAATGGGATTATAAAGGCATTTAAATCGAGTAGTAAGGCTTTTCTAGGCATGAGTGACTATAAATGAACTTTTCTTGACAATGGATGGCTTTTGCTCCACGTTTCCCGAGGCAAACAATCAATTACAATCTGTTTTAATCAAAAAATGTAAAAACAATTCAAAATAAATTCAATAATGGGATTATAAAGGCATTTAAACCGAGTTATAAGGCTTTTCTAGGCATGAGTGACTATAAATGAACTTTTCTTGACAATGGATGGCTTTTGCTCCACGTTTCCCGAGGCAAACAATCAAATACAATCTGTTTTAATCAAAAAATGTAAAAACAATTCAAAATAAATTCGATAATGGGATTATAAAAGCATTTAAATTGACTAATAAGGCTTTTCTAGGCATGAGTGACTATAAATGAACTTTTCTTGACAATGGATGGCTTTCGCTCCATGTTTCCCGAGGCAAACAATCAAATACAATCTGTTTAATCAAAAAATGTCAAAAAAGTTCAAAATAAATTCAATAATGGGATTATAAAGGCATTTAAACCGAGTAATAAGGCTTTTCTAGGCATGAGTGTATATAAATGATGTTTTCTTGACAATGGATGGCTTTCGTTCCATGTTTCCCGAGATAAACAATGTATTAGAATCTGTTTTAATCAAAAAATGTAAAAAAAATTCAAAATAAATTCAACAATGGGATTATAAAGGCATTTAAATCGAGTAATAAGGCTTTTCTAGGCATGAGTGACTATAAATGAACTTTTCTTGACAATGGATGGCTTTTGCTCCACGTTTCCCGAGGCAAACAATCAATTACAGTATGTTTTAATAAAAAAATGTAAAAATAATTCAAAATAAATTCAATAATGGGATTATAAGGGCATTTAAACCGAGTAATAAGGCTTTTCTAGGCATGAGTGACTATAAATGATCTTTTCTTGACAATGGATGGCTTTCGTTCCATGTTTCCCGAGATAAATAATCTATTACAACCTGTTTTAATCAAAAAATGTAAAAAAAATTCAAAATAAATTCAATAATGGGATCGTAAAGGCATTTAAACCGAGTAATAAGGCTTTTCTAGCCATGAGTGACTATAAATGAACTTTTCTTGACAATGGATGGCTTTTGCTCCACGTTTCCCGAGGCAAACAATCAATTACAATATGTTTTAATCAAAAAATATAAAAACAATTCAAAATAAATTCAATAATGGGATTATAAAGGCATTTAAATCGAGTAATAAGGCTTTTCTAGGCATGAGTGACTATAAATGATCTTTTCTTGACAATGGATGGCTTTCATTCCATGTTTCCCGAGATAAACAATCTATTACAATCTGATTTAATGAAAAACTGTAAAAAAAAATCAAAATAAATTCAATAATGGGATTATAAAGGCATTTAAACCGAGTAATAAGGCTTCTCTAGGCATGAGTGACTATAAATGAACTTTTCTTGACAATGGATGGCTTTTGCTCCACGCTTCCCGAGGCAAACAATCAATCACAATCTGTTTAATCAAAAAATGTCAAAAAAGTTCAAAATAAATTCAATAATGGGATTATAAAGGCATTTAAACCGAGTAATAAGGCTTTTCTAGGCATGAGTCACTATAAATGATGTTTTCTTGACAATGGATGGCTTTCGTTCCATGTTTCCCAAGATAAACAATGTATTAGAATCTGTTTTAATCAAAAAATGTAAAAAAACTTCAAAATAACTTCAATAATGGGATTATAAAGGCATTTAAACCGAGTAATAAGGCTTTTCTAGGCATGAGTGACTATAAATGAACTTTTCTTGACAATGGATGGCTTTTGCTCCACGTTTCCCGAGGCAAACAATCAATTACAATATGTTTTAATCAAAAAATGTAAAAACAATTCAAAATAAATTCAATAATGGGATTATAAAGGCATTTAAACCGAGTAATAAGGCTTCTCTAGGCATGAGTGACTATAAATGAACTTTTCTTGACAATGGATGGCTTTTGCTCCACGTTTCCCGAGGCAAACAATCAAATACAATCTGTTTTAATCAAAAAATGTAAAAACAATTCAAAATAAATTCGATAATGGGATTATAAAAGCATTTAAACCGACTAATAAGGCTTTTCTAGGCATGAGTGACTATAAATGAACTTTTCTTGACAATGGATGGCTTTCGCTCCATGTTTCCCAAGGCAAACAATCAAATACAATCTGTTTAATCAAAAAATGTCAAAAAAGTTCAAAATAAATTCAATAATGGGATTATAAAGGCATTTAAACCGAGTAATAAGGCTTTTCTAGGCATGAGTGTATATAAATGATGTTTTCTTGACAATGGATGGCTTTCGTTCCATGTTTCCCAAGATAAACAATGTATTAGAATCTGTTTTAATCAAAAAATGTAAAAAAAAATCAAAATAAATTCAATAATGGGATTATAAAGGCATTTAAATCGAGTAATAAGGCTTTTCTAGGCATGAGTGACTATAAATGAACTTTTCTTGACAATGGATGGCTTTTGCTCCACGTTTCCCGAGGCAAACAATCAATTACAGTATGTCTTAATAAAAAAATGTAAAAATAATTCAAAATAAATTCAATAATGGGATTATAAGGGCATTTAAACCGAGTAATAAGGCTTTTCTAGGCATGAGTGACTATAAATGATCTTTTCTTGACAATGGATGGCTTTCGTTCCATGTTTCCCGAGATAAACAATATATTACAATCTGATTTAATGAAAAACTGTAAAAAAAAATCAAAATAAATTCAATAATGGGATTATAAAGGCATTTAAACCGAGTAATAAGGCTTCTCTAGGCATGAGTGACTATAAATGAACTTTTCTTGACAATGGATGGCTTTTGCTCCACGTTTCCCGAGGCAAACAATCAATTACAATATGTTTTAATCAAAAAATGTAAAAACAATTCAAAATAAATTCAATAGTGGGATTATAAAGGCATTTAAATCGAGTAATAAGGCTTTTCTAGGCATGAGTGACTATAAATGATCTTTTCTTGACAATGGATGGCTTTCGTTCCATGTTTCCCGAGATAAACAATCTATTACAATCTGATTTAATGAAAAACTGTAAAAAAAAATCAAAATAAATTCAATAATGGGATTATAAAGGCATTTAAACCGAGTAATAAGGCTTCTCTAGGCATGAGTGACTATAAATGAACTTTTCTTGACAATGGATGGCTTTTGCTCCACGTTTCCCGAGGCAAACAATCAATTACAATATGTTTTAATAAAAAAATGTAAAAACAATTCAAAATAAATTCAATAATGGGATTATAAAGGCATTTAAACCGAGTAATAAGGCTTCTCTAGGCATGAGTGACTATAAATGAACTTTTCTTGACAATAGATGGCTTTTGCTCCACGTTTCCCGAGGCAAACAATCAATTACAATATGTTTTAATCAAAAAATGTAAAAACAGTTCAAAATAAATTCAATAATGGGATTATAAAGGCATTTAAATCGAGTAATAAGGCTTTTCTAGCCATGAGTGACTATAAATGAACTTTTCTTGACAATGGATGGCTTTTGCTCCACGTTTCCCGAGGCAAACAATCAATTACAATATGTTTTAATCAAAAAATGTAAAAACAGTTCAAAATAAATTCAATAATGGGATTATAAAGGCATTTAAACCGAGTAATAAGGCTTTTCTAGCCATGAGTGACTATAAATGAACTTTTCTTGACAATGGATGGCTTTTGCTCCACGTTTCCCGAGGCAAACAATCAATTACAATATGTTTTAATCAAAAAATATAAAAACAATTCAAAATAAATTCAATAATGGGATTATAAAGGCATTTAAATCGAGTAATAAGGCTTTTCTAGGCATGAGTGACTATAAATGATCTTTTCTTGACAATGGATGGCTTTCATTCCATGTTTCCCGAGATAAACAATCTATTACAATCTGATTTAATGAAAAACTGTAAAAAAAAATCAAAATAAATTCAATAATGGGATTATAAAGGCATTTAAACCGAGTAATAAGGCTTCTCTAGGCATGAGTGACTATAAATGAACTTTTCTTGACAATGGATGGCTTTTGCTCCACGCTTCCCGAGGCAAACAATCAATCACAATCTGTTTAATCAAAAAATGTCAAAAAAGTTCAAAATAAATTCAATAATGGGATTATAAAGGCATTTAAACCGAGTAATAAGGCTTTTCTAGGCATGAGTGACTATAAATGATGTTTTCTTGACAATGGATGGCTTTCGTTCCATGTTTCCCAAGATAAACAATGTATTAGAATCTGTTTTAATCAAAAAATGTAAAAAAACTTCAAAATAAATTCAATAATGGGATTATAAAGGCATTTAAACCGAGTAATAAGGCTTTTCTAGGCATGAGTGACTATAAATGAACTTTTCTTGACAATGGATGGCTTTTGCTCCACGTTTCCCGAGGCAAACAATCAATTACAATATGTTTTAATCAAAAAATGTAAAAACAATTCAAAATAAATTCAATAGTGGGATTATAAAGGCATTTAAATCGAGTAATAAGGCTTTTCTAGGCATGAGTGACTATAAATGATCTTTTCTTGACAATGGATGGCTTTCGTTCCATGTTTCCCGAGATAAACAATCTATTACAATCTGATTTAATGAAAAACTGTAAAAAAAAATCAAAATAAATTCAATAATGGGATTATAAAGGCATTTAAACCGAGTAATAAGGCTTCTCTAGGCATGAGTGACTATAAATGAACTTTTCTTGACAATGGATGGCTTTTGCTCCACGTTTCCCGAGGCAAACAATCAATTACAATATGTTTTAATAAAAAAATGTAAAAACAATTCAAAATAAATTCAATAATGGGATTATAAAGGCATTTAAACCGAGTAATAAGGCTTCTCTAGGCATGAGTGACTATAAATGAACTTTTCTTGACAATAGATGGCTTTTGCTCCACGTTTCCCGAGGCAAACAATCAATTACAATATGTTTTAATCAAAAAATGTAAAAACAGTTCAAAATAAATTCAATAATGGGATTATAAAGGCATTTAAATCGAGTAATAAGGCTTTTCTAGGCATGAGTGACTATAAATGAACTTTTCTTGACAATGGATGGCTTTTGCTCCACGTTTCCCGAGGCAAACAATCAATTACAATCTGTTTTAATCAAAAAATGTAAAAACAATTCAAAATAAATTCAATAATGGGATTATAAAGGCATTTAAACCGAGTTATAAGGCTTTTCTAGGCATGAGTGACTATAAATGAACTTTTCTTGACAATGGTGGCTTTTGCTCCACGTTTCCCGAGGCAAACAATCAAATACAATCTGTTTTAATCAAAAAATGTAAAAACAATTCAAAATAAATTCGATAATGGGATTATAAAAGCATTTAAATTGACTAATAAGGCTTTTCTAGGCATGAGTGACTATAAATGAACTTTTCTTGACAATGGATGGCTTTCGCTCCATGTTTCCCGAGGCAAACAATCAAATACAATCTGTTTAATCAAAAAATGTCAAAAAAGTTCAAAATAAATTCAATAATGGGATTATAAAGGCATTTAAACCGAGTAATAAGGCTTTTCTAGGCATGAGTGTATATAAATGATGTTTTCTTGACAATGGATGGCTTTCGTTCCATGTTTCCCGAGATAAACAATGTATTAGAATCTGTTTTAATCAAAAAATGTAAAAAAAATTCAAAATAAATTCAATAATGGGATTATAAAGGCATTTAAATCGAGTAATAAGGCTTTTCTAGGCATGAGTGACTATAAATGAACTTTTCTTGACAATGGATGGCTTTTGCTCCACGTTTCCCGAGGCAAACAATCAATTACAGTATGTTTTAATAAAAAAATGTAAAAATAATTCAAAATAAATTCAATAATGGGATTATAAGGGCATTTAAACCGAGTAATAAGGCTTTTCTAGGCATGAGTGACTATAAATGATCTTTTCTTGACAATGGATGGCTTTCGTTCCATGTTTCCCGAGATAAATAATCTATTACAACCTGTTTTAATCAAAAAATGTAAAAAAAATTCAAAATAAATTCAATAATGGGATCGTAAAGGCATTTAAACCGAGTAATAAGGCTTTTCTAGCCATGAGTGACTATAAATGAACTTTTCTTGACAATGGATGGCTTTTGCTCCACGTTTCCCGAGGCAAACAATCAATTACAATATGTTTTAATCAAAAAATATAAAAACAATTCAAAATAAATTCAATAATGGGATTATAAAGGCATTTAAATCGAGTAATAAGGCTTTTCTAGGCATGAGTGACTATAAATGATCTTTTCTTGACAATGGATGGCTTTCATTCCATGTTTCCCGAGATAAACAATCTATTACAATCTGATTTAATGAAAAACTGTAAAAAAAAATCAAAATAAATTCAATAATGGGATTATAAAGGCATTTAAACCGAGTAATAAGGCTTCTCTAGGCATGAGTGACTATAAATGAACTTTTCTTGACAATGGATGGCTTTTGCTCCACGCTTCCCGAGGCAAACAATCAATCACAATCTGTTTAATCAAAAAATGTCAAAAAAGTTCAAAATAAATTCAATAATGGGATTATAAAGGCATTTAAACCGAGTAATAAGGCTTTTCTAGGCATGAGTCACTATAAATGATGTTTTCTTGACAATGGATGGCTTTCGTTCCATGTTTCCCAAGATAAACAATGTATTAGAATCTGTTTTAATCAAAAAATGTAAAAAAACTTCAAAATAACTTCAATAATGGGATTATAAAGGCATTTAAACCGAGTAATAAGGCTTTTCTAGGCATGAGTGACTATAAATGAACTTTTCTTGACAATGGATGGCTTTTGCTCCACGTTTCCCGAGGCAAACAACCAATTACAATATGTTTTAATTAAAAAATGTAAAAACAATTCAAAATAAATTCAATAATGGGATTATAAAGACATTTAAATCGAGTAATAAGGCTTTTCTAGGCATGAGTGACTATAAATGAACTTTTCTTGACAATGGATGGCTTTTGCTCCACGTTTCCCGAGGCAAACAATCAATTACAATATGTTTTAATCAAAAAATGTAAAAACAATTCAAAATAAATTCAATAATGGGATTATAAAGGCATTTAAACCGAGTAATAAGGCTTCTCTAGGCATGAGTGACTATAAATGAACTTTTCTTGACAATGGATGGCTTTTGCTCCACGTTTCCCGAGGCAAACAATCAATTACAATATGTTTTAATCAAAAAATGTAAAAACAATTCAAAATAAATTCAATAATGGGATTATAAAGGCATTTAAACCGAGTAATAAGGCTTCTCTAGGCATGAGTGACTATAAATGAACTTTTCTTGACAATGGATGGCTTTTGCTCCACGTTTCCCGAGGCAAACAATCAAATACAATCTGTTTTAATCAAAAAATGTAAAAACAATTCAAAATAAATTCGATAATGGGATTATAAAAGCATTTAAACCGACTAATAAGGCTTTTCTAGGCATGAGTGACTATAAATGAACTTTTCTTGACAATGGATGGCTTTCGCTCCATGTTTCCCAAGGCAAACAATCAAATACAATCTGTTTAATCAAAAAATGTCAAAAAAGTTCAAAATAAATTCAATAATGGGATTATAAAGGCATTTAAACCGAGTAATAAGGCTTTTCTAGGCATGAGTGTATATAAATGATGTTTTCTTGACAATGGATGGCTTTCGTTCCATGTTTCCCAAGATAAACAATGTATTAGAATCTGTTTTAATCAAAAAATGTAAAAAAAAATCAAAATAAATTCAATAATGGGATTATAAAGGCATTTAAATCGAGTAATAAGGCTTTTCTAGGCATGAGTGACTATAAATGAACTTTTCTTGACAATGGATGGCTTTTGCTCCACGTTTCCCGAGGCAAACAATCAATTACAGTATGTCTTAATAAAAAAATGTAAAAATAATTCAAAATAAATTCAATAATGGGATTATAAGGGCATTTAAACCGAGTAATAAGGCTTTTCTAGGCATGAGTGACTATAAATGATCTTTTCTTGACAATGGATGGCTTTCGTTCCATGTTTCCCGAGATAAACAATATATTACAATCTGATTTAATGAAAAACTGTAAAAAAAAATCAAAATAAATTCAATAATGGGATTATAAAGGCATTTAAACCGAGTAATAAGGCTTCTCTAGGCATGAGTGACTATAAATGAACTTTTCTTGACAATGGATGGCTTTTGCTCCACGCTTCCCGAGGCAAACAATCAATTACAATCTGTTTAATCAAAAAATGTCAAAAAAGTTCAAAATAAATTCAATAATGGGATTATAAAGGCATTTAAACCGAGTAATAAGGCTTTTCTAGGCATGAGTGTATATAAATGATGTTTTCTTGACAATGGATGGCTTTCGTTCCATGTTTCCCGAGATAAACAATGTATTAGAATCTGTTTTAATCAAAAAATGTAAAAAAAATTCAAAAGAGATTCAATAATGGGATTATAAAGGCATTTAAACCGAGTAATAAGGCTTTTCTAGGCATGAGTGACTATAAATGAACTTTTCTTGACAATGGATGGCTTTTGCTCCACGTTTCCCGAGGCAAACAATCAATTACAGTATGTCTTAATAAAAAAATGTAAAAATAATTCAAAATAAATTCAATAATGGGATTATAAGGGCATTTAAACCGAGTAATAAGGCTTTTCTAGGCATGAGTGACTATAAATGATCTTTTCTTGACAATGGATGGCTTTCGTTCCATGTTTCCCGAGATAAACAATATATTACAATCTGATTTAATGAAAAACTGTAAAAAAAAATCAAAATAAATTCAATAATGGGATTATAAAGGCATTTAAACCGAGTAATAAGGCTTGTCTAGGCATGAGTGACTATAAATGAACTTTTCTTGACAATGGATGGCTTTTGCTCCACGCTTCTCGAGGCAAACAATCAATTACAATCTGTTTAATCAAAAACTGTCAAAAAAGTTCAAAATAAATTCAATAATGGGATTATAAAGGCAATTAAACCGAGTAATAAGGCTTTTCTAGGCATGAGTGACTATAAATGATGTTTTCTTGACAATGGATGGCTTTCGTTCCATGTTTCCCAAGATAAACAATGTATTAGAATCTGTTTTAATCAAAAAATGTAAAAAAACTTCAAAATAAATTCAATAATGGGATTATAAAGGCATTTAAACCGAGTAATAAGGCTTTTCTAGGCATGAGTGACTATAAATGAACTTTTCTTGACAATGGATGGCTTTTGCTCCACGTTTCCCGAGGCAAACAATCAATTACAATATGTTTTAATCAAAAAATGTAAAAACAATTCAAAATAAATTCAATAGTGGGATTATAAAGGCATTTAAATCGAGTAATAAGGCTTTTCTAGGCATGAGTGACTATAAATGATCTTTTCTTGACAATGGATGGCTTTCGTTCCATGTTTCCCGAGATAAACAATCTATTACAATCTGATTTAATGAAAAACTGTAAAAAAAAATCAAAATAAATTCAATAATGGGATTATAAAGGCATTTAAACCGAGTAATAAGGCTTCTCTAGGCATGAGTGACTATAAATGAACTTTTCTTGACAATGGATGGCTTTTGCTCCACGTTTCCCGAGGCAAACAATCAATTACAATATGTTTTAATAAAAAAATGTAAAAACAATTCAAAATAAATTCAATAATGGGATTATAAAGGCATTTAAACCGAGTAATAAGGCTTCTCTAGGCATGAGTGACTATAAATGAACTTTTCTTGACAATAGATGGCTTTTGCTCCACGTTTCCCGAGGCAAACAATCAATTACAATATGTTTTAATCAAAAAATGTAAAAACAGTTCAAAATAAATTCAATAATGGGATTATAAGGGCATTTAAACCGAGTAATAAGGCTTTTCTAGGCATGAGTGACTATAAATGATCTTTTCTTGACAATGGATGGCTTTCGTTCCATGTTTCCCGAGATAAATAATCTATTACAACCTGTTCTAATCAAAAAATGTAAAAAAAATTCAAAATAAATTCAATAATGGGATTGTAAAGGCATTTAAACCGAGTAATAAGGCTTTTCTAGGCATGAGTGACTATAAATGAACTTTTCTTGACAATGGATGGCTTTTTCTCCACGTTTCCCGAGGCAAACAATCAATTACAATATGTTTTAATCAAAAAATGTAAAAACAATTCAAAATAAATTCAATAATGGGATTATAAAGGCATTTAAATCGAGTAATAAGGCTTCTCTAGGCATGAGTGACTATAAATGATCTTTTCTTGACAATGGATGGCTTTCGTTCCATGTTTCCCGAGATAAACAATCTATTACAATCTGATTTAATGAAAAACTGTAAAAAAAAATCAAAATAAATTCAATAATGGGATTATAAAGGCTTTTAAACCGAGTAATAAGGCTTCTCTAGGCATGAGTGACTATAAATGAACTTTTCTTGACAATGGATGGCTTTTGCTCCACGCTTCCCGAGGCAAACAATCAATTACAATCTGTTTAATCAAAAAATGTAAAAAAACTTCAAAATAAATTCAATAATGGGATTATAAAGACATTTAAATCGAGTAATAAGGCTTTTCTAGGCATGGGTGACTATAAATGAACTTTTCTTGACAATGGATGGCTTTTGCTCCACGTTTCCCGAGGCAAACAATCAATTACAATATGTTTTAATCAAAAAATGTAAAAACAATTCAAAATAAATTCAATAGTGGGATTATAAAGGCATTTAAATCGAGTAATAAGGCTTTTCTAGGCATGAGTGACTATAAATGAACTTTTCTTGACAATGGATGGCTTTTGCTCCACGTTTCCCGAGGCAAACAATCAATTACAATCTGTTTTAATCAGAAAATGTAAAAACAATTCAAAATAAATTCAATAATGGGATTATAAAGGCATTTAAACCGAGTTATAAGGCTTTTCTAGGCATGAGTGACTATAAATGAACTTTTCTTGACAATGGATGGCTTTTGCTCCACGTTTCCCGAGGCAAACAATCAAATACAATCTGTTTTAATCAAAAAATGTAAAAACAATTCAAAATAAATTCGATAATGGGATTATAAAAGCATTTAAACTGACTAATAAGGCTTTTCTAGGCATGAGTGACTATAAATGAACTTTTCTTGACAATGGATGGCTTTCGCTCCATGTTTCCCGAGGCAAACAATCAAATACAATCTGTTTAATCAAAAAATGTCAAAAAAGTTCAAAATAAATTCAATAATGGGATTATAAAGGCATTTAAACCGAGTAATAAGGCTTTTCTAGGCATGAGTGTATATAAATGATGTTTTCTTGACAATGGATGGCTTTCGTTCCATGTTTCCCGAGATAAACAATGTATTAGAATCTGTTTTAATCAAAAAATGTAAAAAAAAATCAAAATAAATTCAATAATGGGATTATAAAGGCATTTAAATCGAGTAATAAGGCTTTTCTAGGCATGAGTGACTATAAATGAACTTTTCTTGACAATGGATGGCTTTTGCTCCACGTTTCCCGAGGCAAACAATCAATTACAGTATGTTTTAATAAAAAAATGTAAAAATAATTCAAAATAAATTCAATAATGGGATTATAAGGGCATTTAAACCGAGTAATAAGGCTTTTCTAGGCATGAGTGACTATAAATGATCTTTTCTTGACAATGGATGGCTTTCGTTCCATGTTTCCCGAGAAAAATAATCTATTACAACCTGTTTTAATCAAAAAATGTAAAAAAAATTCAAAATAAATTCAATAATAGGATTGTAAAGGCATTTAAACCGAGTAATAAGGCTTTTCTAGGCATGAGTGACTATAAATGAACTTTTCTTGACAATGGATGGCTTTTTCCCCACGTTTCCCGAGGCAAACAATCAATTACAATATGTTTTAATCAAAAAATGTAAAAACAATTCAAAATAAATTCAATAATGGGATTATAAAGGCATTTAAATCGAGTAATAAGGCTTTTCTAGGCATGAGTGACTATAAATGATCTTTTCTTGACAATGGATGGCTTTCGTTCCATGTTTCCCTAGATAAACAATCTATTACAATCTGATTTAATGAAAAACTGTAAAAAAAAATCAAAATAAATTCAATAATGGGATTATAAAGGGTTTTAAACCGAGTAATAAGGCTTCTCTAGGCATGAGTGACTATAAATGAACTTTTCTTGACAATGGATGGCTTTTGCTCCACGCTTCCCGAGGCAAACAATCAATTACAATCTGTTTAATCAAAAAATGTCAAAAAAGTTCAAAATAAATTCAATAATGGGATTATAAAGGCATTTAAACCGAGTAATAAGGCTTTTCTAGGCATGAGTGACTATAAATGATGTTTTCTTGACAATGGATGGCTTTCGTTCCATGTTTCCCAAGATAAACAATGTATTAGAATCTGTTTTAATCAAAAAATGTAAAAAAACTTCAAAATAAATTCAATAATGGGATTATAAAGGCATTTAAACCGAGTAATAAGGCTTCTCTAGGCATGAGTGACTATAAATGAACTTTTCTTGACAATGGATGGCTTTTGCTCCACGTTTCCCGAGGCAAACAATCAATTACAATATGTTTTAATCAAAAAATGTAAAAACAATTCAAAATAAATTCAATAATGGGATTATAAAGGCATTTAAATCGAGTAATAAGGCTTTTCTAGGCATGAGTGACTATAAATGAACTTTTCTTGACAATGGATGGCTTTTGCTCCACGTTTCCCGAGGCAAACAATCAATTACAATATGTTTTAATCAAAAAATGTAAAAACAATTCAAAATAAATTCAATAATGGGATTATAAAGGCATTTAAATCGAGTAATAAGGCTTTTCTAGGCATGAGTGACTATAAATGAACTTTTCTTGACAATGGATGGCTTTTGCTCCACGTTTCCCGAGGCAAACAATCAATTACAATCTGTTTTAATCAAAAAATGTAAAAACAATTCAAAATAAATTCAATAATGGGATTATAAAGGCATTTAAACCGAGTTATAAGGCTTTTCTAGGCATGAGTGACTATAAATGAACTTTTCTTGACAATGGATGGCTTTTGCTCCACGTTTCCCGAGGCAAACAATGAAATACAATCTGTTTTAATCAAAAAATGTAAAAACAATTCAAAATAAATTCGATAATGGGATTATAAAAGCATTTAAACCGACTAATAAGGCGTTTCTAGGCATGAGTGACTATAAATGAACTTTTCTTGATAATGGATGGCTTTCGCTCCATGTTTCCCGAGGCAAGCAATCAAATACAGTCTGTTTAATCAAAAAATGTCAAAAAAGTTCAAAATAAATTCAATAATGGGATTATAAAGGCATTTAAACCGAGTAATAAGGCTTTTCTAGGCATGAGTGTATATAAATGATGTTTTCTTGACAATGGATGGCTTTCGTTCCATGTTTCCCGAGATAAACAATGTATTAGAATCTGTTTTAATCAAAAAATGTAAAAAAAATTCAAAATAAATTCAATAATGGGATTATAAAGGCATTTAAATCGAGTAATAAGGCTTTTCTAGGCATGAGTGACTATAAATGAACTTTTCTTGACAATGGATGGCTTTTGCTCCACGTTTCCCGAGGCAAACAATCAATTACAGTATGTTTTAATAAAAAAATGTAAAAATAATTCAAAATAAATTCAATAATGGGATTATAAGGGCATTTAAACCGAGTAATAAGGCTTTTCTAGGCATGAGTGACTATAAATGATCTTTTCTTGACAATGGATGGCTTTCGTTCCATGTTTCCCGAGATAAATAATCTATTACAACCTGTTTTAATCAAAAAATGTAAAAAAAATTCAAAATAAATTCAATAATGGGATCGTAAAGGCATTTAAACCGAGTAATAAGGCTTTTCTAGCCATGAGTGACTATAAATGAACTTTTCTTGACAATGGATGGCTTTTGCTCCACGTTTCCCGAGGCAAACAATCAATTACAATATGTTTTAATCAAAAAATATAAAAACAATTCAAAATAAATTCAATAATGGGATTATAAAGGCATTTAAATCGAGTAATAAGGCTTTTCTAGGCATGAGTGACTATAAATGATCTTTTCTTGACAATGGATGGCTTTCATTCCATGTTTCCCGAGATAAACAATCTATTACAATCTGATTTAATGAAAAACTGTAAAAAAAAATCAAAATAAATTCAATAATGGGATTATAAAGGCATTTAAACCGAGTAATAAGGCTTCTCTAGGCATGAGTGACTATAAATGAACTTTTCTTGACAATGGATGGCTTTTGCTCCACGCTTCCCGAGGCAAACAATCAATCACAATCTGTTTAATCAAAAAATGTCAAAAAAGTTTAAAATAAATTCAATAATGGGATTATAAAGGCATTTAAACCGAGTAATAAGGCTTTTCTAGGCATGAGTCACTATAAATGATGTTTTCTTGACAATGGATGGCTTTCGTTCCATGTTTCCCAAGATAAACAATGTATTAGAATCTGTTTTAATCAAAAAATGTAAAAAAACTTCAAAATAACTTCAATAATGGGATTATAAAGGCATTTAAACCGAGTAATAAGGCTTTTCTAGGCATGAGTGACTATAAATGAACTTTTCTTGACAATGGATGGCTTTTGCTCCACGTTTCCCGAGGCAAACAACCAATTACAATATGTTTTAATTAAAAAATGTAAAAACAATTCAAAATAAATTCAATAATGGGATTATAAAGACATTTAAATCGAGTAATAAGGCTTTTCTAGGCATGAGTGACTATAAATGAACTTTTCTTGACAATGGATGGCTTTTGCTCCACGTTTCCCGAGGCAAACAATCAATTACAATATGTTTTAATCAAAAAATGTAAAAATAATTCAAAATAAATTCAATAATGGGATTATAAAGGCATTTAAACCGAGTAATAAGGCTTCTCTAGGCATGAGTGACTATAAATGAACTTTTCTTGACAATGGATGGCTTTTGCTCCACGTTTCCCGAGGCAAACAATCAATTACAATATGTTTTAATCAAAAAATGTAAAAACAATTCAAAATAAATTCAATAATGGGATTATAAAGGCATTTAAACCGAGTAATAAGGCTTCTCTAGGCATGAGTGACTATAAATGAACTTTTCTTGACAATGGATGGCTTTTGCTCCACGTTTCCCGAGGCAAACAATCAAATACAATCTGTTTTAATCAAAAAATGTAAAAACAATTCAAAATAAATTCGATAATGGGATTATAAAAGCATTTAAACCGACTAATAAGGCTTTTCTAGGCATGAGTGACTATAAATGAACTTTTCTTGACAATGGATGGCTTTCGCTCCATGTTTCCCAAGGCAAACAATCAAATACAATCTGTTTAATCAAAAAATGTCAAAAAAGTTCAAAATAAATTCAATAATGGGATTATAAAGGCATTTAAACCGAGTAATAAGGCTTTTCTAGGCATGAGTGTATATAAATGATGTTTTCTTGACAATGGATGGCTTTCGTTCCATGTTTCCCAAGATAAACAATGTATTAGAATCTGTTTTAATCAAAAAATGTAAAAAAAAATCAAAATAAATTCAATAATGGGATTATAAAGGCATTTAAATCGAGTAATAAGGCTTTTCTAGGCATGAGTGACTATAAATGAACTTTTCTTGACAATGGATGGCTTTTGCTCCACGTTTCCCGAGGCAAACAATCAATTACAGTATGTCTTAATAAAAAAATGTAAAAATAATTCAAAATAAATTCAATAATGGGATTATAAGGGCATTTAAACCGAGTAATAAGGCTTTTCTAGGCATGAGTGACTATAAATGATCTTTTCTTGACAATGGATGGCTTTCGTTCCATGTTTCCCGAGATAAACAATATATTACAATCTGATTTAATGAAAAACTGTAAAAAAAAATCAAAATAAATTCAATAATGGGATTATAAAGGCATTTAAACCGAGTAATAAGGCTTCTCTAGGCATGAGTGACTATAAATGAACTTTTCTTGACAATGGATGGCTTTTGCTCCACGCTTCCCGAGGCAAACAATCAATTACAATCTGTTTAATCAAAAAATGTCAAAAAAGTTCAAAATAAATTCAATAATGGGATTATAAAGGCATTTAAACCGAGTAATAAGGCTTTTCTAGGCATGAGTGTATATAAATGATGTTTTCTTGACAATGGATGGCTTTCGTTCCATGTTTCCCGAGATAAACAATGTATTAGAATCTGTTTTAATCAAAAAATGTAAAAAAAATTCAAAAGAGATTCAATAATGGGATTATAAAGGCATTTAAACCGAGTAATAAGGCTTTTCTAGGCATGAGTGACTATAAATGAACTTTTCTTGACAATGGATGGCTTTTGCTCCACGTTTCCCGAGGCAAACAATCAATTACAGTATGTCTTAATAAAAAAATGTAAAAATAATTCAAAATAAATTCAATAATGGGATTATAAGGGCATTTAAACCGAGTAATAAGGCTTTTCTAGGCATGAGTGACTATAAATGATCTTTTCTTGACAATGGATGGCTTTCGTTCCATGTTTCCCGAGATAAACAATATATTACAATCTGATTTAATGAAAAACTGTAAAAAAAAATCAAAATAAATTCAATAATGGGATTATAAAGGCATTTAAACCGAGTAATAAGGCTTGTCTAGGCATGAGTGACTATAAATGAACTTTTCTTGACAATGGATGGCTTTTGCTCCACGCTTCCCGAGGCAAACAATCAATTACAATCTGTTTAATCCAAAACTGTCAAAAAAGTTCAAAATAAATTCAATAATGGGATTATAAAGGCAATTAAACCGAGTAATAAGGCTTTTCTAGGCATGAGTGACTATAAATGATGTTTTCTTGACAATGGATGGCTTTCGTTCCATGTTTCCCAAGATAAACAATGTATTAGAATCTGTTTTAATCAAAAAATGTAAAAAAACTTCAAAATAAATTCAATAATGGGATTATAAAGGCATTTAAACCGAGTAATAAGTCTTTTCTAGGCATGAGTGACTATAAATGAACTTTTCTTGACAATGGATGGCTTTTGCTCCACGTTTCCCGAGGCAAACAATCAATTACAATATGTTTTAATCAAAAAATGTAAAAACAATTCAAAATAAATTCAATAGTGGGATTATAAAGGCATTTAAATCGAGTAATAAGGCTTTTCTAGGCATGAGTGACTATAAATGATCTTTTCTTGACAATGGATGGCTTTCGTTCCATGTTTCCCGAGATAAACAATCTATTACAATCTGATTTAATGAAAAACTGTAAAAAAAAATCAAAATAAATTCAATAATGGGATTATAAAGGCATTTAAACCGAGTAATAAGGCTTCTCTAGGCATGAGTGACTATAAATGAACTTTTCTTGACAATGGATGGCTTTTGCTCCACGTTTCCCGAGGCAAACAATCAATTACAATATGTTTTAATAAAAAAATGTAAAAACAATTCAAAATAAATTCAATAATGGGATTATAAAGGCATTTAAACCGAGTAATAAGGCTTCTCTAGGCATGAGTGACTATAAATGAACTTTTCTTGACAATAGATGGCTTTTGCTCCACGTTTCCCGAGGCAAACAATCAATTACAATATGTTTTAATCAAAAAATGTAAAAACAGTTCAAAATAAATTCAATAATGGGATTATAAGGGCATTTAAACCGAGTAATAAGGCTTTTCTAGGCATGAGTGACTATAAATGATCTTTTCTTGACAATGGATGGCTTTCGTTCCATGTTTCCCGAGATAAATAATCTATTACAACCTGTTCTAATCAAAAAATGTAAAAAAAATTCAAAATAAATTCAATAATGGGATTGTAAAGGCATTTAAACCGAGTAATAAGGCTTTTCTAGGCATGAGTGACTATAAATGAACTTTTCTTGACAATGGATGGCTTTTTCTCCACGTTTCCCGAGGCAAACAATCAATTACAATATGTTTTAATCAAAAAATGTAAAAACAATTCAAAATAAATTCAATAATGGGATTATAAAGGCATTTAAATCGAGTAATAAGGCTTCTCTAGGCATGAGTGACTATAAATGATCTTTTCTTGACAATGGATGGCTTTCGTTCCATGTTTCCCGAGATAAACAATCTATTACAATCTGATTTAATGAAAAACTGTAAAAAAAAATCAAAATAAATTCAATAATGGGATTATAAAGGCTTTTAAACCGAGTAATAAGGCTTCTCTAGGCATGAGTGACTATAAATGAACTTTTCTTGACAATGGATGGCTTTTGCTCCACGCTTCCCGAGGCAAACAATCAATTACAATCTGTTTAATCAAAAAATGTAAAAAAACTTCAAAATAAATTCAATAATGGGATTATAAAGACATTTAAATCGAGTAATAAGGCTTTTCTAGGCATGGGTGACTATAAATGAACTTTTCTTGACAATGGATGGCTTTTGCTCCACGTTTCCCGAGGCAAACAATCAATTACAATATGTTTTAATCAAAAAATGTAAAAACAATTCAAAATAAATTCAATAGTGGGATTATAAAGGCATTTAAATCGAGTAATAAGGCTTTTCTAGGCATGAGTGACTATAAATGAACTTTTCTTGACAATGGATGGCTTTTGCTCCACGTTTCCCGAGGCAAACAATCAATTACAATCTGTTTTAATCAGAAAATGTAAAAACAATTCAAAATAAATTCAATAATGGGATTATAAAGGCATTTAAACCGAGTTATAAGGCTTTTCTAGGCATGAGTGACTATAAATGAACTTTTCTTGACAATGGATGGCTTTTGCTCCACGTTTCCCGAGGCAAACAATCAAATACAATCTGTTTTAATCAAAAAATGTAAAAACAATTCAAAATAAATTCGATAATGGGATTATAAAAGCATTTAAACTGACTAATAAGGCTTTTCTAGGCATGAGTGACTATAAATGAACTTTTCTTGACAATGGATGGCTTTCGCTCCATGTTTCCCGAGGCAAACAATCAAATACAATCTGTTTAATCAAAAAATGTCAAAAAAGTTCAAAATAAATTCAATAATGGGATTATAAAGGCATTTAAACCGAGTAATAAGGCTTTTCTAGGCATGAGTGTATATAAATGATGTTTTCTTGACAATGGATGGCTTTCGTTCCATGTTTCCCGAGATAAACAATGTATTAGAATCTGTTTTAATCAAAAAATGTAAAAAAAAATCAAAATAAATTCAATAATGGGATTATAAAGGCATTTAAATCGAGTAATAAGGCTTTTCTAGGCATGAGTGACTATAAATGAACTTTTCTTGACAATGGATGGCTTTTGCTCCACGTTTCCCGAGGCAAACAATCAATTACAGTATGTTTTAATAAAAAAATGTAAAAATAATTCAAAATAAATTCAATAATGGGATTATAAGGGCATTTAAACCGAGTAATAAGGCTTTTCTAGGCATGAGTGACTATAAATGATCTTTTCTTGACAATGGATGGCTTTCGTTCCATGTTTCCCGAGAAAAATAATCTATTACAACCTGTTTTAATCAAAAAATGTAAAAAAAATTCAAAATAAATTCAATAATGGGATTGTAAAGGCATTTAAACCGAGTAATAAGGCTTTTCTAGGCATGAGTGACTATAAATGAACTTTTCTTGACAATGGATGGCTTTTTCTCCACGTTTCCCGAGGCAAACAATCAATTACAATATGTTTTAATCAAAAAATGTAAAAACAATTCAAAATAAATTCAATAATGGGATTATAAAGGCATTTAAATCGAGTAATAAGGCTTTTCTAGGCATGAGTGACTATAAATGATCTTTTCTTGACAATGGATGGCTTTCGTTCCATGTTTCCCTAGATAAACAATCTATTACAATCTGATTTAATGAAAAACTGTAAAAAAAAATCAAAATAAATTCAATAATGGGATTATAAAGGCTTTTAAACCGAGTAATAAGGCTTCTCTAGGCATGAGTGACTATAAATGAACTTTTCTTGACAATGGATGGCTTTTGCTCCACGCTTCCCGAGGCAAACAATCAATTACAATCTGTTTAATCAAAAAATGTCAAAAAAGTTCAAAATAAATTCAATAATGGGATTATAAAGGCATTTAAACCGAGTAATAAGGCTTTTCTAGGCATGAGTGACTATAAATGATGTTTTCTTGACAATGGATGGCTTTCGTTCCATGTTTCCCAAGATAAACAATGTATTAGAATCTGTTTTAATCAAAAAAAGTAAAAAAACTTCAAAATAAATTCAATAATGGGATTATAAAGGCATTTAAATCGAGTAATAAGGCTTTTCTAGGCATGGGTGACTATAAATGAACTTTTCTTGACAATGGATGGCTTTTGCTCCACGTTTCCCGAGGCAAACAATCAATTACAATATGTTTTAATCAAAAAATGTAAAAACAATTCAAAATAAATTCAATGGTGGGATTATAAAGGCATTTAAATCGAGTAATAAGGCTTTTCTAGGCATGAGTGACTATAAATGATCTTTTCTTGACAATGGATTGGTTTCGTTCCATGTTTCCCGAGATAAACAATCTATTACAATCTGATTTAATGAAAAACTGTAAAAAAAAATCAAAATAAATTCAATAATGGGATTATAAAGGCATTTAAACCGAGTAATAAGGCTTCTCTTGGCATGAGTGACTATAAATGAACTTTTCTTGACAATGGATGGCTTTTGCTCCACGTTTCCCGAGGCAAACAATCAATTACAATATGTTTTAATCAAAAAATGTAAAAACAATTCAAAATAAATTCAATAATGGGATTATAAAGGCATTTAAATCAAGTAATAAGGCTTTTCTAGGCATGAGTGACTATAAATGAACTTTTCTTGACAATGGATGGCTTTTGCTCCACGTTTCCCGAGGCAAACAATCAATTACAATATGTTTTAATCAAAAAATGTAAAAACAATTCAAAATAAATTCAATAATGGGATTATAAAGGCATTTAAATCGAGTAATAAGGCTTTTCTAGGCATGAGTGACTATAAATGAACTTTTCTTGACAATGGATGGCTTTTGCTCCACGTTTCCCGAGGCAAACAATCAATTACAATCTGTTTTAATCAAAAAATGTAAAAACAATTCAAAATAAATTCAATAATGGGATTATAAAGGCATTTAAACCGAGTTATAAGGCTTTTCTAGGCATGAGTGACTATAAATGAACTTTTCTTGACAATGGATGGCTTTTGCTCCACGTTTCCCGAGGCAAACAATGAAATACAATCTGTTTTAATCAAAAAATGTAAAAACAATTCAAAATAAATTCGATAATGGGATTATAAAAGCATTTAAACCGACTAATAAGGCGTTTCTAGGCATGAGTGACTATAAATGAACTTTTCTTGATAATGGATGGCTTTCGCTCCATGTTTCCCGAGGCAAGCAATCAAATACAGTCTGTTTAATCAAAAAATGTCAAAAAAGTTCAAAATAAATTCAATAATGGGATTATAAAGGCATTTAAACCGAGTAATAAGGCTTTTCTAGGCATGAGTGTATATAAATGATGTTTTCTTGACAATGGATGGCTTTCGTTCCATGTTTCCCGAGATAAACAATGTATTAGAATCTGTTTTAATCAAAAAATGTAAAAAAAATTCAAAATAAATTCAATAATGGGATTATAAAGGCATTTAAATCGAGTAATAAGGCTTTTCTAGGCATGAGTGACTATAAATGAACTTTTCTTGACAATGGATGGCTTTTGCTCCACGTTTCCCGAGGCAAACAATCAATTACAGTATGTTTTAATAAAAAAATGTAAAAATAATTCAAAATAAATTCAATAATGGGATTATAAGGGCATTTAAACCGAGTAATAAGGCTTTTCTAGGCATGAGTGACTATAAATGATCTTTTCTTGACAATGGATGGCTTTCGTTCCATGTTTCCCGAGATAAATAATCTATTACAACCTGTTTTAATCAAAAAATGTAAAAAAAATTCAAAATAAATTCAATAATGGGATCGTAAAGGCATTTAAACCGAGTAATAAGGCTTTTCTAGCCATGAGTGACTATAAATGAACTTTTCTTGACAATGGATGGCTTTTGCTCCACGTTTCCCGAGGCAAACAATCAATTACAATATGTTTTAATCAAAAAATATAAAAACAATTCAAAATAAATTCAATAATGGGATTATAAAGGCATTTAAATCGAGTAATAAGGCTTTTCTAGGCATGAGTGACTATAAATGATCTTTTCTTGACAATGGATGGCTTTCATTCCATGTTTCCCGAGATAAACAATCTATTACAATCTGATTTAATGAAAAACTGTAAAAAAAAATCAAAATAAATTCAATAATGGGATTATAAAGGCATTTAAACCGAGTAATAAGGCTTCTCTAGGCATGAGTGACTATAAATGAACTTTTCTTGACAATGGATGGCTTTTGCTCCACGCTTCCCGAGGCAAACAATCAATCACAATCTGTTTAATCAAAAAATGTCAAAAAAGTTCAAAATAAATTCAATAATGGGATTATAAAGGCATTTAAACCGAGTAATAAGGCTTTTCTAGGCATGAGTCACTATAAATGATGTTTTCTTGACAATGGATGGCTTTCGTTCCATGTTTCCCAAGATAAACAATGTATTAGAATCTGTTTTAATCAAAAAATGTAAAAAAACTTCAAAATAACTTCAATAATGGGATTATAAAGGCATTTAAACCGAGTAATAAGGCTTTTCTAGGCATGAGTGACTATAAATGAACTTTTCTTGACAATGGATGGCTTTTGCTCCACGTTTCCCGAGGCAAACAACCAATTACAATATGTTTTAATTAAAAAATGTAAAAACAATTCAAAATAAATTCAATAATGGGATTATAAAGACATTTAAATCGAGTAATAAGGCTTTTCTAGGCATGAGTGACTATAAATGAACTTTTCTTGACAATGGATGGCTTTTGCTCCACGTTTCCCGAGGCAAACAATCAATTACAATATGTTTTAATCAAAAAATGTAAAAATAATTCAAAATAAATTCAATAATGGGATTATAAAGGCATTTAAACCGAGTAATAAGGCTTCTCTAGGCATGAGTGACTATAAATGAACTTTTCTTGACAATGGATGGCTTTTGCTCCACGTTTCCCGAGGCAAACAATCAATTACAATATGTTTTAATCAAAAAATGTAAAAACAATTCAAAATAAATTCAATAATGGGATTATAAAGGCATTTAAACCGAGTAATAAGGCTTCTCTAGGCATGAGTGACTATAAATGAACTTTTCTTGACAATGGATGGCTTTTGCTCCACGTTTCCCGAGGCAAACAATCAAATACAATCTGTTTTAATCAAAAAATGTAAAAACAATTCAAAATAAATTCGATAATGGGATTATAAAAGCATTTAAACCGACTAATAAGGCTTTTCTAGGCATGAGTGACTATAAATGAACTTTTCTTGACAATGGATGGCTTTCGCTCCATGTTTCCCAAGGCAAACAATCAAATACAATCTGTTTAATCAAAAAATGTCAAAAAAGTTCAAAATAAATTCAATAATGGGATTATAAAGGCATTTAAACCGAGTAATAAGGCTTTTCTAGGCATGAGTGTATATAAATGATGTTTTCTTGACAATGGATGGCTTTCGTTCCATGTTTCCCAAGATAAACAATGTATTAGAATCTGTTTTAATCAAAAAATGTAAAAAAAAATCAAAATAAATTCAATAATGGGATTATAAAGGCATTTAAATCGAGTAATAAGGCTTTTCTAGGCATGAGTGACTATAAATGAACTTTTCTTGACAATGGATGGCTTTTGCTCCACGTTTCCCGAGGCAAACAATCAATTACAGTATGTCTTAATAAAAAAATGTAAAAATAATTCAAAATAAATTCAATAATGGGATTATAAGGGCATTTAAACCGAGTAATAAGGCTTTTCTAGGCATGAGTGACTATAAATGATCTTTTCTTGACAATGGATGGCTTTCGTTCCATGTTTCCCGAGATAAACAATATATTACAATCTGATTTAATGAAAAACTGTGAAAAAAAATCAAAATAAATTCAATAATGGGATTATAAAGGCATTTAAACCGAGTAATAAGGCTTCTCTAGGCATGAGTGACTATAAATGAACTTTTCTTGACAATGGATGGCTTTTGCTCCACGCTTCCCGAGGCAAACAATCAATTACAATCTGTTTAATCAAAAAATGTCAAAAAAGTTCAAAATAAATTCAATAATGGGATTATAAAGGCATTTAAACCGAGTAATAAGGCTTTTCTAGGCATGAGTGTATATAAATGATGTTTTCTTGACAATGGATGGCTTTCGTTCCATGTTTCCCGAGATAAACAATGTATTAGAATCTGTTTTAATCAAAAAATGTAAAAAAAATTCAAAAGAAATTCAATAATGGGATTATAAAGGCATTTAAACCGAGTAATAAGGCCTTTCTAGGCATGAGTGACTATAAATGAACTTTTCTTGACAATGGATGGCTTTTGCTCCACGTTTCCCGAGGCAAACAATCAATTACAGTATGTCTTAATAAAAAAATGTAAAAATAATTCAAAATAAATTCAATAATGGGATTATAAGGGCATTTAAACCGAGTAATAAGGCTTTTCTAGGCATGAGTGACTATAAATGATCTTTTCTTGACAATGGATGGCTTTCGTTCCATGTTTCCCGAGATAAACAATATATTACAATCTGATTTAATGAAAAACTGTAAAAAAAAATCAAAATAAATTCAATAATGGGATTATAAAGGCATTTAAACCGAGTAATAAGGCTTGTCTAGGCATGAGTGACTATAAATGAACTTTTCTTGACAATGGATGGCTTTTGCTCCACGCTTCCCGAGGCAAACAATCAATTACAATCTGTTTAATCAAAAAATGTCAAAAAAGTTCAAAATAAATTCAATAATGGGATTATAAAGGCAATTAAACCGAGTAATAAGGCTTTTCTAGGCATGAGTGACTATAAATGATGTTTTCTTGATAATGGATGGCTTTCGTTCCATGTTTCCCAAGATAAACAATGTATTAGAATCTGTTTTAATCAAAAAATGTAAAAAACCTTCAAAATAAATTCAATAATGGGATTATAAAGGCATTTAAACCGAGTAATAAGGCTTTTCTAGGCATGAGTGACTATAAATGAACTTTTCTTGACAATGGATGGCTTTTGCTCCACGTTTCCCGAGGCAAACAATCAATTACAATATGTTTTAATCAAAAAATGTAAAAACAATTCAAAATAAATTCAATAGTGGGATTATAAAGGCATTTAAATCGAGTAATAAGGCTTTTCTAGGCATGAGTGACTATAAATGATCTTTTCTTGACAATGGATGGCTTTCGTTCCATGTTTCCCGAGATAAACAATCTATTACAATCTGATTTAATGAAAAACTGTAAAAAAAAATCAAAATAAATTCAATAATGGGATTATAAAGGCATTTAAACCGAGTAATAAGGCTTCTCTAGGCATGAGTGACTATAAATGAACTTTTCTTGACAATGGATGGCTTTTGCTCCACGTTTCCCGAGGCAAACAATCAATTACAATATGTTTTAATAAAAAAATGTAAAAACAATTCAAAATAAATTCAATAATGGGATTATAAAGGCATTTAAACCGAGTAATAAGGCTTCTCTAGGCATGAGTGACTATAAATGAACTTTTCTTGACAATAGATTGCTTTTGCTCCACGTTTCCCGAGGCAAACAATCAATTACAATATGTTTTAATCAAAAAATGTAAAAACAGTTCAAAATAAATTCAATAATGGGATTATAAAGGCATTTAAATCGAGTAATAAGGCTTTTCTAGGCATGAGTGACTATAAATGAACTTTTCTTGACAATGGATGCCTTTTGCTCCACGTTTCCCGAGGCAAACAATCAATTACAATCTGTTTTAATCAAAAAATGTAAAAACAATTCAAAATAAATTCAATAATGGGATTATAAAGGCATTTAAACCGAGTTATAAGGCTTTTCTAGGCATGAGTGACTATAAATGAACTTTTCTTGACAATGGTGGCTTTTGCTCCACGTTTCCCGAGGCAAACAATCAAATACAATCTGTTTTAATCAAAAAATGTAAAAACAATTCAAAATAAATTCGATAATGGGATTATAAAAGCATTTAAATTGACTAATAAGGCTTTTCTAGGCATGAGTGACTATAAATGAACTTTTCTTGACAATGGATGGCTTTCGCTCCATGTTTCCCGAGGCAAACAATCAAATACAATCTGTTTAATCAAAAAATGTCAAAAAAGTTCAAAATAAATTCAATAATGGGATTATAAAGGCATTTAAACCGAGTAATAAGGCTTTTCTAGGCATGAGTGTATATAAATGATGTTTTCTTGACAATGGATGGCTTTCGTTCCATGTTTCCCGAGATAAACAATGTATTAGAATCTGTTTTAATCAAAAAATGTAAAAAAAATTCAAAATAAATTCAATAATGGGATTATAAAGGCATTTAAATCGAGTAATAAGGCTTTTCTAGGCATGAGTGACTATAAATGAACTTTTCTTGACAATGGATGGCTTTTGCTCCACGTTTCCCGAGGCAAACAATCAATTACAGTATGTTTTAATAAAAAAATGTAAAAATAATTCAAAATAAATTCAATAATGGGATTATAAGGGCATTTAAACCGAGTAATAAGGCTTTTCTAGGCATGAGTGACTATAAATGATCTTTTCTTGACAATGGATGGCTTTCGTTCCATGTTTCCCGAGATAAATAATCTATTACAACCTGTTTTAATCAAAAAATGTAAAAAAAATTCAAAATAAATTCAATAATGGGATCGTAAAGGCATTTAAACCGAGTAATAAGGCTTTTCTAGCCATGAGTGACTATAAATGAACTTTTCTTGACAATGGATGGCTTTTGCTCCACGTTTCCCGAGGCAAACAATCAATTACAATATGTTTTAATCAAAAAATATAAAAACAATTCAAAATAAATTCAATAATGGGATTATAAAGGCATTTAAATCGAGTAATAAGGCTTTTCTAGGCATGAGTGACTATAAATGATCTTTTCTTGACAATGGATGGCTTTCATTCCATGTTTCCCGAGATAAACAATCTATTACAATCTGATTTAATGAAAAACTGTAAAAAAAAATCAAAATAAATTCAATAATGGGATTATAAAGGCATTTAAACCGAGTAATAAGGCTTCTCTAGGCATGAGTGACTATAAATGAACTTTTCTTGACAATGGATGGCTTTTGCTCCACGCTTCCCGAGGCAAACAATCAATCACAATCTGTTTAATCAAAAAATGTCAAAAAAGTTCAAAATAAATTCAATAATGGGATTATAAAGGCATTTAAACCGAGTAATAAGGCTTTTCTAGGCATGAGTCACTATAAATGATGTTTTCTTGACAATGGATGGCTTTCGTTCCATGTTTCCCAAGATAAACAATGTATTAGAATCTGTTTTAATCAAAAAATGTAAAAAAACTTCAAAATAACTTCAATAATGGGATTATAAAGGCATTTAAACCGAGTAATAAGGCTTTTCTAGGCATGAGTGACTATAAATGAACTTTTCTTGACAATGGATGGCTTTTGCTCCACGTTTCCCGAGGCAAACAACCAATTACAATATGTTTTAATTAAAAAATGTAAAAACAATTCAAAATAAATTCAATAATGGGATTATAAAGACATTTAAATCGAGTAATAAGGCTTTTCTAGGCATGAGTGACTATAAATGAACTTTTCTTGACAATGGATGGCTTTTGCTCCACGTTTCCCAAGGCAAACAATCAATTACAATATGTTTTAATCAAAAAATGTAAAAACAATTCAAAATAAATTCAATAATGGGATTATAAAGGCATTTAAACCGAGTAATAAGGCTTCTCTAGGCATGAGTGACTATAAATGAACTTTTCTTGACAATGGATGGCTTTTGCTCCACGTTTCCCGAGGCAAACAATCAAATACAATCTGTTTTAATCAAAAAATGTAAAAACAATTCAAAATAAATTCGATAATGGGATTATAAAAGCATTTAAACCGACTAATAAGGCTTTTCTAGGCATGAGTGACTATAAATGAACTTTTCTTGACAATGGATGGCTTTCGCTCCATGTTTCCCAAGGCAAACAATCAAATACAATCTGTTTAATCAAAAAATGTCAAAAAAGTTCAAAATAAATTCAATAATGGGATTATAAAGGCATTTAAACCGAGTAATAAGGCTTTTCTAGGCATGAGTGTATATAAATGATGTTTTCTTGACAATGGATGGCTTTCGTTCCATGTTTCCCAAGATAAACAATGTATTAGAATCTGTTTTAATCAAAAAATGTAAAAAAAAATCAAAATAAATTCAATAATGGGATTATAAAGGCATTTAAATCGAGTAATAAGGCTTTTCTAGGCATGAGTGACTATAAATGAACTTTTCTTGACAATGGATGGCTTTTGCTCCACGTTTCCCGAGGCAAACAATCAATTACAGTATGTCTTAATAAAAAAATGTAAAAATAATTCAAAATAAATTCAATAATGGGATTATAAGGGCATTTAAACCGAGTAATAAGGCTTTTCTAGGCATGAGTGACTATAAATGATCTTTTCTTGACAATGGATGGCTTTCGTTCCATGTTTCCCGAGATAAACAATATATTACAATCTGATTTAATGAAAAACTGTGAAAAAAAATCAAAATAAATTCAATAATGGGATTATAAAGGCATTTAAACCGAGTAATAAGGCTTCTCTAGGCATGAGTGACTATAAATGAACTTTTCTTGACAATGGATGGCTTTTGCTCCACGCTTCCCGAGGCAAACAATCAATTACAATCTGTTTAATCAAAAAATGTCAAAAAAGTTCAAAATAAATTCAATAATGGGATTATAAAGGCATTTAAACCGAGTAATAAGGCTTTTCTAGGCATGAGTGTATATAAATGATGTTTTCTTGACAATGGATGGCTTTCGTTCCATGTTTCCCGAGATAAACAATGTATTAGAATCTGTTTTAATCAAAAAATGTAAAAAAAATTCAAAAGAAATTCAATAATGGGATTATAAAGGCATTTAAACCGAGTAATAAGGCCTTTCTAGGCATGAGTGACTATAAATGAACTTTTCTTGACAATGGATGGCTTTTGCTCCACGTTTCCCGAGGCAAACAATCAATTACAGTATGTCTTAATAAAAAAATGTAAAAATAATTCAAAATAAATTCAATAATGGGATTATAAGGGCATTTAAACCGAGTAATAAGGCTTTTCTAGGCATGAGTGACTATAAATGATCTTTTCTTGACAATGGATGGCTTTCGTTCCATGTTTCCCGAGATAAACAATATATTACAATCTGATTTAATGAAAAACTGTAAAAAAAAATCAAAATAAATTCAATAATGGGATTATAAAGGCATTTAAACCGAGTAATAAGGCTTGTCTAGGCATGAGTGACTATAAATGAACTTTTCTTGACAATGGATGGCTTTTGCTCCACGCTTCCCGAGGCAAACAATCAATTACAATCTGTTTAATCAAAAAATGTCAAAAAAGTTCAAAATAAATTCAATAATGGGATTATAAAGGCAATTAAACCGAGTAATAAGGCTTTTCTAGGCATGAGTGACTATAAATGATGTTTTCTTGATAATGGATGGCTTTCGTTCCATGTTTCCCAAGATAAACAATGTATTAGAATCTGTTTTAATCAAAAAATGTAAAAAACCTTCAAAATAAATTCAATAATGGGATTATAAAGGCATTTAAACCGAGTAATAAGGCTTTTCTAGGCATGAGTGACTATAAATGAACTTTTCTTGACAATGGATGGCTTTTGCTCCACGTTTCCCGAGGCAAACAATCAATTACAATATGTTTTAATCAAAAAATGTAAAAACAATTCAAAATAAATTCAATAGTGGGATTATAAAGGCATTTAAATCGAGTAATAAGGCTTTTCTAGGCATGAGTGACTATAAATGATCTTTTCTTGACAATGGATGGCTTTCGTTCCATGTTTCCCGAGATAAACAATCTATTACAATCTGATTTAATGAAAAACTGTAAAAAAAAATCAAAATAAATTCAATAATGGGATTATAAAGGCATTTAAACCGAGTAATAAGGCTTCTCTAGGCATGAGTGACTATAAATGAACTTTTCTTGACAATGGATGGCTTTTGCTCCACGTTTCCCGAGGCAAACAATCAATTACAATATGTTTTAATAAAAAAATGTAAAAACAATTCAAAATAAATTCAATAATGGGATTATAAAGGCATTTAAACCGAGTAATAAGGCTTCTCTAGGCATGAGTGACTATAAATGAACTTTTCTTGACAATAGATTGCTTTTGCTCCACGTTTCCCGAGGCAAACAATCAATTACAATATGTTTTAATCAAAAAATGTAAAAACAGTTCAAAATAAATTCAATAATGGGATTATAAAGGCATTTAAATCGAGTAATAAGGCTTTTCTAGGCATGAGTGACTATAAATGAACTTTTCTTGACAATGGATGGCTTTTGCTCCACGTTTCCCGAGGCAAACAATCAATTACAATCTGTTTTAATCAAAAAATGTAAAAACAATTCAAAATAAATTCAATAATGGGATTATAAAGGCATTTAAACCGAGTTATAAGGCTTTTCTAGGCATGAGTGACTATAAATGAACTTTTCTTGACAATGGTGGCTTTTGCTCCACGTTTCCCGAGGCAAACAATCAAATACAATCTGTTTTAATCAAAAAATGTAAAAACAATTCAAAATAAATTCGATAATGGGATTATAAAAGCATTTAAATTGACTAATAAGGCTTTTCTAGGCATGAGTGACTATAAATGAACTTTTCTTGACAATGGATGGCTTTCGCTCCATGTTTCCCGAGGCAAACAATCAAATACAATCTGTTTAATCAAAAAATGTCAAAAAAGTTCAAAATAAATTCAATAATGGGATTATAAAGGCATTTAAACCGAGTAATAAGGCTTTTCTAGGCATTAGTGTATATAAATGATGTTTTCTTGACAATGGATGGCTTTCGTTCCATGTTTCCCGAGATAAACAATGTATTAGAATCTGTTTTAATCAAAAAATGTAAAAAAAATTCAAAATAAATTCAATAATGGGATTATAAAGGCATTTAAATCGAGTAATAAGGCTTTTCTAGGCATGAGTGACTATAAATGAACTTTTCTTGACAATGGATGGCTTTTGCTCCACGTTTCCCGAGGCAAACAATCAATTACAGTATGTTTTAATAAAAAAATGTAAAAATAATTCAAAATAAATTCAATAATGGGATTATAAGGGCATTTAAACCGAGTAATAAGGCTTTTCTAGGCATGAGTGACTATAAATGATCTTTTCTTGACAATGGATGGCTTTCGTTCCATGTTTCCCGAGATAAATAATCTATTACAACCTGTTTTAATCAAAAAATGTAAAAAAAATTCAAAATAAATTCAATAATGGGATCGTAAAGGCATTTAAACCGAGTAATAAGGCTTTTCTAGCCATGAGTGACTATAAATGAACTTTTCTTGACAATGGATGGCTTTTGCTCCACGTTTCCCGAGGCAAACAATCAATTACAATATGTTTTAATCAAAAAATATAAAAACAATTCAAAATAAATTCAATAATGGGATTATAAAGGCATTTAAATCGAGTAATAAGGCTTTTCTAGGCATGAGTGACTATAAATGATCTTTTCTTGACAATGGATGGCTTTCATTCCATGTTTCCCGAGATAAACAATCTATTACAATCTGATTTAATGAAAAACTGTAAAAAAAAATCAAAATAAATTCAATAATGGGATTATAAAGGCATTTAAACCGAGTAATAAGGCTTCTCTAGGCATGAGTGACTATAAATGAACTTTTCTTGACAATGGATGGCTTTTGCTCCACGCTTCCCGAGGCAAACAATCAATCACAATCTGTTTAATCAAAAAATGTCAAAAAAGTTCAAAATAAATTCAATAATGGGATTATAAAGGCATTTAAACCGAGTAATAAGGCTTTTCTAGGCATGAGTCACTATAAATGATGTTTTCTTGACAATGGATGGCTTTCGTTCCATGTTTCCCAAGATAAACAATGTATTAGAATCTGTTTTAATCAAAAAATGTAAAAAAACTTCAAAATAACTTCAATAATGGGATTATAAAGGCATTTAAACCGAGTAATAAGGCTTTTCTAGGCATGAGTGACTATAAATGAACTTTTCTTGACAATGGATGGCTTTTGCTCCACGTTTCCCGAGGCAAACAACCAATTACAATATGTTTTAATTAAAAAATGTAAAAACAATTCAAAATAAATTCAATAATGGGATTATAAAGACATTTAAATCGAGTAATAAGGCTTTTCTAGGCATGAGTGACTATAAATGAACTTTTCTTGACAATGGATGGCTTTTGCTCCACGTTTCCCAAGGCAAACAATCAATTACAATATGTTTTAATCAAAAAATGTAAAAACAATTCAAAATAAATTCAATAATGGGATTATAAAGGCATTTAAACCGAGTAATAAGGCTTCTCTAGGCATGAGTGACTATAAATGAACTTTTCTTGACAATGGATGGCTTTTGCTCCACGTTTCCCGAGGCAAACAATCAATTACAATATGTTTTAATCAAAAAATGTAAAAACAATTCAAAATAAATTCAATAATGGGATTATAAAGGCATTTAAACCGAGTAATAAGGCTTCTCTAGGCATGAGTGACTATAAATGAACTTTTCTTGACAATGGATGGCTTTTGCTCCACGTTTCCCGAGGCAAACAATCAAATACAATCTGTTTTAATCAAAAAATGTAAAAACAATTCAAAATAAATTCGATAATGGGATTATAAAAGCATTTAAACCGACTAATAAGGCTTTTCTAGGCATGAGTGACTATAAATGAACTTTTCTTGACAATGGATGGCTTTCGCTCCATGTTTCCCAAGGCAAACAATCAAATACAATCTGTTTAATCAAAAAATGTCAAAAAAGTTCAAAATAAATTCAATAATGGGATTATAAAGGCATTTAAACCGAGTAATAAGGCTTTTCTAGGCATGAGTGTATATAAATGATGTTTTCTTGACAATGGATGGCTTTCGTTCCATGTTTCCCGAGATAAACAATGTATTAGAATCTGTTTTAATCAAAAAATGTAAAAAAAATTCAAAAGAAATTCAATAATGGGATTATAAAGGCATTTAAACCGAGTAATAAGGCTTTTCTAGGCATGAGTGACTATAAATGAACTTTTCTTGACAATGGATGGCTTTTGCTCCACGTTTCCCGAGGCAAACAATCAATTACAGTATGTCTTAATAAAAAAATGTAAAAATAATTCAAAATAAATTCAATAATGGGATTATAAGGGCATTTAAACCGAGTAATAAGGCTTTTCTAGGCATGAGTGACTATAAATGATCTTTTCTTGACAATGGATGGCTTTCGTTCCATGTTTCCCGAGATAAACAATATATTACAATCTGATTTAATGAAAAACTGTAAAAAAAAAATCAAAATAAATTCAATAATGGGATTATAAAGGCATTTAAACCGAGTAATAAGGCTTGTCTAGGCATGAGTGACTATAAATGAACTTTTCTTGACAATGGATGGCTTTTGCTCCACGCTTCCCGAGGCAAACAATCAATTACAATCTGTTTAATCAAAAAATGTCAAAAAAGTTCAAAATAAATTCAATAATGGGATTATAAAGGCAATTAAACCGAGTAATAAGGCTTTTCTAGGCATGAGTGACTATAAATGATGTTTTCTTGACAATGGATGGCTTTCGTTCCATGTTTCCCAAGATAAACAATGTATTAGAATCTGTTTTAATCAAAAAATGTAAAAAAACTTCAAAATAAATTCAATAATGGGATTATAAAGGCATTTAAACCGAGTAATAAGGCTTTTCTAGGCATGAGTGACTATAAATGAACTTTTCTTGACAATGGATGGCTTTTGCTCCACGTTTCCCGAGGCAAACAATCAATTACAATATGTTTTAATCAAAAAATGTAAAAACAATTCAAAATAAATTCAATAGTGGGATTATAAAGGCATTTAAATCGAGTAATAAGGCTTTTCTAGGCATGAGTGACTATAAATGATCTTTTCTTGACAATGGATGGCTTTCGTTCCATGTTTCCCGAGATAAACAATCTATTACAATCTGATTTAATGAAAAACTGTAAAAAAAAATCAAAATAAATTCAATAATGGGATTATAAAGGCATTTAAACCAAGTAATAAGGCTTCTCTAGGCATGAGTGACTATAAATGAACTTTTCTTGACAATGGATGGCTTTTGCTCCACGTTTCCCGAGGCAAACAATCAATTACAATATGTTTTAATAAAAAAATGTAAAAACAATTCAAAATAAATTCAATAATGGGATTATAAAGGCATTTAAACCGAGTAATAAGGCTTCTCTAGGCATGAGTGACTATAAATGAACTTTTCTTGACAATAGATGGCATTTGCTCCACGTTTCCCGAGGCAAACAATCAATTACAATATGTTTTAATCAAAAAATGTAAAAACAGTTCAAAATAAATTCAATAATGGGATTATAAAGGCATTTAAATCGAGTAATAAGGCTTTTCTAGGCATGAGTGACTATAAATGAACTTTTCTTGACAATGGATGGCTTTTGCTCCACGTTTCCCGAGGCAAACAATCAATTACAATCTGTTTTAATCAAAAAATGTAAAAACAATTCAAAATAAATTCAATAATGGGATTATAAAGGCATTTAAACCGAGTTATAAGGCTTTTCTAGGCATGAGTGACTATAAATGAACTTTTCTTGACAATGGATGGCTTTTGCTCCACGTTTCCCGAGGCAAACAATCAAATACAATCTGTTTTAATCAAAAAATGTAAAAACAATTCAAAATAAATTCGATAATGGGATTATAAAAGCATTTAAATTGACTAATAAGGCTTTTCTAGGCATGAGTGACTATAAATGAACTTTTCTTGACAATGGATGGCTTTCGCTCCATGTTTCCCGAGGCAAACAATCAAATACAATCTGTTTAATCAAAAAATGTCAAAAAAGTTCAAAATAAATTCAATAATGGGATTATAAAGGCATTTAAACCGAGTAATAAGGCTTTTCTAGGCATGAGTGTATATAAATGATGTTTTCTTGACAATGGATGGCTTTCGTTCCATGTTTCCCGAGATAAACAATGTATTAGAATCTGTTTTAATCAAAAAATGTAAAAAAAATTCAAAATAAATTCAATAATGGGATTATAAAGGCATTTAAATCGAGTAATAAGGCTTTTCTAGGCATGAGTGACTATAAATGAACTTTTCTTGACAATGGATGGCTTTTGCTCCACGTTTCCCGAGGCAAACAATCAATTACAGTATGTTTTAATAAAAAAATGTAAAAATAATTCAAAATAAATTCAATAATGGGATTATAAGGGCATTTAAACCGAGTAATAAGGCTTTTCTAGGCATGAGTGACTATAAATGATCTTTTCTTGACAATGGATGGCTTTCGTTCCATGTTTCCCGAGATAAATAATCTATTACAACCTGTTCTAATCAAAAAATGTAAAAAAAATTCAAAATAAATTCAATAATGGGATTGTAAAGGCATTTAAATCGAGTAATAAGGCTTTTCTAGGCATGAGTGACTATAAATGAACTTTTCTTGACAATGGATGGCTTTCGCTCCATGTTTCCCGAGGCAAACAATCAAATACAATCTGTTTAATCAAAAAATGTCAAAAAAGTTCAAAATAAATTCAATAATGGGATTATAAAGGCATTTAAACCGAGTAATAAGGCTTTTCTAGGCATGAGTGTATATAAATGATGTTTTCTTGACAATGGATGGCTTTCGTTCCATGTTTCCCGAGATAAACAATGTATTAGAATCTGTTTTAATCAAAAAATGTAAAAAAAATTCAAAATAAATTCAATAATGGGATTATAAAGGCATTTAAATCGAGTAATAAGGCTTTTCTAGGCATGAGTGACTATAAATGAACTTTTCTTGACAATGGATGGCTTTTGCTCCACGTTTCCCGAGGCAAACAATCAATTACAGTATGTTTTAATAAAAAAATGTAAAAATAATTCAAAATAAATTCAATAATGGGATTATAAGGGCATTTAAACCGAGTAATAAGGCTTTTCTAGGCATGAGTGACTATAAATGATCTTTTCTTGACAATGGATGGCTTTCGTTCCATGTTTCCCGAGATAAATAATCTATTACAACCTGTTTTAATCAAAAAATGTAAAAAAAATTCAAAATAAATTCAATAATGGGATTGTAAAGGCATTTAAACCGAGTAATAAGGCTTTTCTAGGCATGAGTGACTATAAATGAACTTTTCTTGACAATGGATGGCTTTTTCTCCACGTTTCCCGAGGCAAACAATCAATTACAATATGTTTTAATCAAAAAATGTAAAAACAATTCAAAATAAATTCAATAATGGGATTATAAAGGCATTTAAATCGAGTAATAAGGCTTCTCTAGGCATGAGTGACTATAAATGATCTTTTCTTGACAATGGATGGCTTTCGTTCCATGTTTCCCGAGATAAACAATCTATTACAATCTGATTTAATGAAAAACTGTAAAAAAAAATCAAAATAAATTCAATAATGGGATTATAAAGGCTTTTAAACCGAGTAATAAGGCTTCTCTAGGCATGAGTGACTATAAATGAACTTTTCTTGACAATGGATGGCTTTTGCTCCACGCTTCCCGAGGCAAACAATCAATTACAATCTGTTTAATCAAAAAATGTCAAAAAAGTTCAAAATAAATTCAATAATGGGATTATAAAGGCATTTAAACCGAGTAATAAGGCTTTTCTAGGCATGAGTGACTATAAATGATGTTTTCTTGACAATGGATGGCTTTCGTTCCATGTTTCCCAAGATAAACAATGTATTAGAATCTGTTTTAATCAAAAAATGTAAAAAAACTTCAAAATAAATTCAATAATGGGATTATAAAGACATTTAAATCGAGTAATAAGGCTTTTCTAGGCATGGGTGACTATAAATGAACTTTTCTTGACAATGGATGGCTTTTGCTCCACGTTTCCCGAGGCAAACAATCAATTACAATATGTTTTAATCAAAAAATGTAAAAACAATTCAAAATAAATTCAATAGTGGGATTATAAAGGCATTTAAATCGAGTAATAAGGCTTTTCTAGGCATGAGTGACTATAAATGATGTTTTCTTGACAATGGATGGCTTTCGTTCCATGTTTCCCAAGATAAACAATGTATTAGAATCTGTTTTAATCAAAAAATGTAAAAAAAACTTCAAAATAAATTCAATAATGGGATTATAAAGACATTTAAATCGAGTAATAAGGCTTTTCTAGGCATGGGTGACTATAAATGAACTTTTCTTGACAATGGATGGCTTTTGCTCCACGTTTCCCGAGGCAAACAATCAATTACAATATGTTTTAATCAAAAAATGTAAAAACAATTCAAAATAAATTCAATAATGGGATTATAAAGGCATTTAAATCGAGTAATAAGGCTTTTCTAGGCATGAGTGACTATAAATGAACTTTTCTTGACAATGGATGGCTTTTGCTCCACGTTTCCCGAGGTAAACAATCAATTACAATATGTTTTAATCAAAAAATGTAAAAACAATTCAAAATAAATTCAATAATGGGATTATAAAGGCATTTAAATCGAGTAATAAGGCTTTTCTAGGCATGAGTGACTATAAATGAACTTTTCTTGACAATGGATGGCTTTTGCTCCACGTTTCTCGAGGCAAACAATCAATTACAATCTGTTTTAATCAAAAAATGTAAAAACAATTCAAAATAAATTCAATAATGGGATTATAAAGGCATTTAAACCGAGTTATAAGGCTTTTCTAGGCATGAGTGACTATAAATGAACTTTTCTTGACAATGGATGGCTTTTGCTCCACGTTTCCCGAGGCAAACAATCAAATACAATCTGTTTTAATCAAAAAATGTAAAAACAATTCAAAATAAATTCGATAATGGGATTATAAAAGCATTTAAACCGACTAATAAGGCTTTTCTAGGCATGAGTGACTATAAATGAACTTTTCTTGATAATGGATGGCTTTCGCTCCATGTTTCCCGAGGCAAGCAATCAAATACAATCTGTTTAATCAAAAAATGTCAAAAAAGTTCAAAATAAATTCAATAATGGGATTATAAAGGCATTTAAACCGAGTAATAAGGCTTTTCTAGGCATGAGTGTATATAAATGATGTTTTCTTGACAATGGATGGCTTTCGTTCCATATTTCCCGAGATAAACAATGTATTAGAATCTGTTTTAATCAAAAAATGTAAAAAAAATTCAAAATAAATTCAATAATGGGATTATAAAGGCATTTAAATCGAGTAATAAGGCTTTTCTAGGCATGAGTGACTATAAATGAACTTTTCTTGACAATGGATGGCTTTTGCTCCACGTTTCCCGAGGCAAACAATCAATTACAGTATGTTTTAATAAAAAAATGTAAAAATAATTCAAAATAAATTCAATAATGGGATTATAAGGGCATTTAAACCGAGTAATAAGGCTTTTCTAGGCATGAGTGACTATAAATGAACTTTTCTTGACAATGGATGGCTTTCGCTCCATGTTTCCCGAGGCAAACAATCAAATACAATCTGTTTAATCAAAAAATGTCAAAAAAGTTCAAAATAAATTCAATAATGGGATTATAAAGGCATTTAAACCGAGTAATAAGGCTTTTCTAGGCATGAGTGTATATAAATGATGTTTTCTTGACAATGGATGGCTTTCGTTCCATGTTTCCCGAGATAAACAATGTATTAGAATCTGTTTTAATCAAAAAATGTAAAAAAAATTCAAAATAAATTCAATAATGGGATTATAAAGGCATTTAAACCGAGTAACAAGGCTTTTCTAGGCATGAGTGACTATAAATGAACTTTTCTTGACAATGGATGGCTTTTGCTCCACGTTTCCCGAGGCAAACAATCAATTACAGTATGTCTTAATAAAAAAATGTAAAAATAATTCAAAATAAATTCAATAATGGGATTATAAGGGCATTTAAACCGAGTAATAATGCTTTTCTAGGCATGAGTGACTATAAATGATCTTTTCTTGACAATGGATGGCTTTCGTTCCATGTTTCCCGAGATAAACAATATATTACAATCTGATTTAATGAAAAACTGTAAAAAAAAATCAAAATAAATTCAATAATGGGATTATAAAGGCATTTAAACCGAGTAATAAGGCTTCTCTAGGCATGAGTGACTATAAATGAACTTTTCTTGACAATGGATGGCTTTTGCTCCACGCTTCCCGAGGCAAACAATCAATTACAATCTGTTTAATCAAAAAATGTCAAAAAAGTTCAAAATAAATTCAATAATGGGATTATAAAGGCATTTAAACCGAGTAATAAGGCTTTTCTAGGCATGAGTGACTATAAATGATGTTTTCTTGACAATGGATGGCTTTCGTTCCATGTTTCCCAAGATAAACAATGTATTAGAATCTGTTTTAATCAAAAAATGTAAAAAAACTTCAAAATAAATTCAATAATGGGATTATAAAGGCATTTAAACCGAGTAATAAGGCTTTTCTAGGCATGAGTGACTATAAATGAACTTTTCTTGACAATGGATGGCTTTTGCTCCACGTTTCCCGAGGCAAACAATCAATTACAATATGTTTTAATCAAAAAATGTAAAAACAATTCAAAATACATTCAATAGTGGGATTATAAAGGCATTTAAATCGAGTAATAAGGCTTTTCTAGGCATGAGTGACTATAAATGATCTTTTCTTGACAATGGATGGCTTTCGTTCCATGTTTCCCGAGATAAACAATCTATTACAATCTGATTTAATGAAAAACTGTACAAAAAAATCAAAATAAATTCAATAATGGGATTATAAAGGCATTTAAACCGAGTAATAAGGCTTCTCTAGGCATGAGTGACTATAAATGAACTTTTCTTGACAATGGATGGCTTTTGCTCCACGTTTCCCGAGGCAAACAATCAATTACAATATGTTTTAATAAAAAAATGTAAAAAAAAATCAAAATAAATTCAATAATGGGATTATAAAGGCATTTAAACCGAGTAATAAGGCTTCTCTAGGCATGAGTGACTATAAATGAACTTTTCTTGACAATGGATGGCTTTTGCTCCACGCTTCCCTAGGCAAACAATCAATTACAATCTGTTTAATCAAAAAATGTCAAAAAAGTTCAAAATAAATTCAATAATGGGATTATAAAGGCATTTAAACCGAGTAATAAGGCTTTTCTAGGCATGAGTGTATATAAATGATGTTTTCTTGACAATGGATGGCTTTCGTTCCATGTTTCCCGAGATAAACAATGTATTAGAATCTGTTTTAATCAAAAAATGTAAAAAAAATTCAAAATAAATTCAATAATGGGATTATAAAGGCATTTAAACCGAGTAATAAGGCTTTTCTAGGCATGAGTGACTATAAATGAACTTTTCTTGACAATGGATGGCTTTTGCTCCACGTTTCCCGAGGCAAACAATCAATTACAGTATGTCTTAATAAAAAAATGTAAAAATAATTCAAAATAAATTCAATAATGGGATTATAAGGGCATTTAAACCGAGTAATAAGGCTTTTCTAGGCATGAGTGACTATAAATGATCTTTTCTTGACAATGGATGGCTTTCGTTCCATGTTTCCCGAGATAAACAATATATTACAATCTGATTTAATGAAAAACTGTAAAAAAAAAATCAAAATAAATTCAATAATGGGATTATAAAGGCATTTAAACCGAGTAATAAGGCTTGTCTAGGCATGAGTGACTATAAATGAACTTTTCTTGACAATGGATGGCTTTTGCTCCACGCTTCCCGAGGCAAACAATCAATTACAATCTGTTTAATCAAAAAATGTCAAAAAAGTTCAAAATAAATTCAATAATGGGATTATAAAGGCAATTAAACCGAGTAATAAGGCTTTTCTAGGCATGAGTGACTATAAATGATGTTTTCTTGACAATGGATGGCTTTCGTTCCATGTTTCCCAAGATAAACAATGTATTAGAATCTGTTTTAATCAAAAAATGTAAAAAAACTTCAAAATAAATTCAATAATGGGATTATAAAGGCATTTAAACCGAGTAATAAGGCTTTTCTAGGCATGAGTGACTATAAATGAACTTTTCTTGACAATGGATGGCTTTTGCTCCACGTTTCCCGAGGCAAACAATCAATTACAATATGTTTTAATCAAAAAATGTAAAAACAATTCAAAATAAATTCAATAGTGGGATTATAAAGGCATTTACATCGAGTAATAAGGCTTTTCTAGGCATGAGTGACTATAAATGATCTTTTCTTGACAATGGATGGCTTTCGTTCCATGTTTCCCGAGATAAACAATCTATTACAATCTGATTTAATGAAAAACTGTAAAAAAAAATCAAAATAAATTCAATAATGGGATTATAAAGGCATTTAAACCGAGTAATAAGGCTTCTCTAGGCATGAGTGACTATAAATGAACTTTTCTTGACAATGGATGGCTTTTGCTCCACGTTTCCCGAGGCAAACAATCAATTACAATATGTTTTAATAAAAAAATGTAAAAACAATTCAAAATAAATTCAATAATGGGATTATAAAGGCATTTAAACCGAGTAATAAGGCTTCTCTAGGCATGAGTGACTATAAATGAACTTTTCTTGACAATAGATGGCTTTTGCTCCACGTTTCCCGAGGCAAACAATCAATTACAATATGTTTTAATCAAAAAATGTAAAAACAGTTCAAAATAAATTCAATAATGGGATTATAAAGGCATTTAAATCGAGTAATAAGGCTTTTCTAGGCATGAGTGACTATAAATGAACTTTTCTTGACAATGGATGGCTTTTGCTCCACGTTTCCCGAGGCAAACAATCAATTACAATCTGTTTTAATAAAAAAATGTAAAAACAATTCAAAATAAATTCAATAATGGGATTATAAAGGCATTTAAACCGAGTTATAAGGCTTTTCTAGGCATGAGTGACTATAAATGAACTTTTCTTGACAATGGATGGCTTTTGCTCCACGTTTCCCGAGGCAAACAATCAAATACAATCTGTTTTAATCAAAAAATGTAAAAACAATTCAAAATAAATTCGATAATGGGATTATAAAAGCATTTAAATTGACTAATAAGGCTTTTCTAGGCATGAGTGACTATAAATGAACTTTTCTTGACAATGGATGGCTTTCGCTCCATGTTTCCCGAGGCAAACAATCAAATACAATCTGTTTAATCAAAAAATGTCAAAAAAGTTCAAAATAAATTCAATAATGGGATTATAAAGGCATTTAAACCGAGTAATAAGGCTTTTCTAGGCATGAGTGTATATAAATGATGTTTTCTTGACAATGGATGGCTTTCGTTCCATGTTTCCCGAGATAAACAATGTATTAGAATCTGTTTTAATCAAAAAATGTAAAAAAAATTCAAAATAAATTCAATAATGGGATTATAAAGGCATTTAAATCGAGTAATAAGGCTTTTCTAGGCATGAGTGACTATAAATGAACTTTTCTTGACAATGGATGGCTTTTGCTCCACGTTTCCCGAGGCAAACAATCAATTACAGTATGTTTTAATAAAAAAATGTAAAAATAATTCAAAATAAATTCAATAATGGGATTATAAGGGCATTTAAACCGAGTAATAAGGCTTTTCTAGGCATGAGTGACTATAAATGATCTTTTCTTGACAATGGATGGCTTTCGTTCCATGTTTCCCGAGATAAATAATCTATTACAACCTGTTTTAATCAAAAAATGTAAAAAAAATTCAAAATAAATTCAATAATGGGATTGTAAAGGCATTTAAACCGAGTAATAAGGCTTTTCTAGGCATGAGTGACTATAAATGAACTTTTCTTGACAATGGATGGCTTTTTCTCCACGTTTCCCGAGGCAAACAATCAATTACAATATGTTTTAATCAAAAAATGTAAAAACAATTCAAAATAAATTCAATAATGGGATTATAAAGGCATTTAAATCGAGTAATAAGGCTTCTCTAGGCATGAGTGACTATAAATGATCTTTTCTTGACAATGGATGGCTTTCGTTCCATGTTTCCCGAGATAAACAATCTATTACAATCTGATTTAATGAAAAACTGTAAAAAAAAATCAAAATAAATTCAATAATGGGATTATAAAGGCTTTTAAACCGAGTAATAAGGCTTCTCTAGGCATGAGTGACTATAAATGAACTTTTCTTGACAATGGATGGCTTTTGCTCCACGCTTCCCGAGGCAAACAATCAATTACAATCTGTTTAATCAAAAAATGTCAAAAAAGTTCAAAATAAATTCAATAATGGGATTATAAAGGCATTTAAACCGAGTAATAAGGCTTTTCTAGGCATGAGTGACTATAAATGATGTTTTCTTGACAATGGATGGCTTTCGTTCCATGTTTCCCAAGATAAACAATGTATTAGAATCTGTTTTAATCAAAAAATGTAAAAAAACTTCAAAATAAATTCAATAATGGGATTATAAAGACATTTAAATCGAGTAATAAGCCTTTTCTAGGCATGGGTGACTATAAATGAACTTTTCTTGACAATGGATGGCTTTTGCTCCACGTTTCCCGAGGCAAACAATCAATTACAATATGTTTTAATCAAAAAATGTAAAAACAATTCAAAATAAATTCAATAGTGGGATTATAAAGGCATTTAAATCGAGTAATAAGGCTTTTCTAGGCATGAGTGACTATAAATGATGTTTTCTTGACAATGGATGGCTTTCGTTCCATGTTTCCCAAGATAAACAATGTATTAGAATCTGTTTTAATCAAAAAATGTAAAAAAAACTTCAAAATAAATTCAATAATGGGATTATAAAGACATTTAAATCGAGTAATAAGGCTTTTCTAGGCATGGGTGACTATAAATGAACTTTTCTTGACAATGGATGGCTTTTGCTCCACGTTTCCCAAGGCAAACAATCAATTACAATATGTTTTAATCAAAAAATGTAAAAACAATTCAAAATAAATTCAATAATGGGATTATAAAGGCATTTAAATCGAGTAATAAGGCTTTTCTAGGCATGAGTGACTATAAATGAACTTTTCTTGACAATGGATGGCTTTTGCTCCACGTTTCCCGAGGTAAACAATCAATTACAATATGTTTTAATCAAAAAATGTAAAAACAATTCAAAATAAATTCAATAATGGGATTATAAAGGCATTTAAATCGAGTAATAAGGCTTTTCTAGGCATGAGTGACTATAAATGAACTTTTCTTGACAATGGATGGCTTTTGCTCCACGTTTCTCGAGGCAAACAATCAATTACAATCTGTTTTAATCAAAAAATGTAAAAACAATTCAAAATAAATTCAATAATGGGATTATAAAGGCATTTAAACCGAGTTATAAGGCTTTTCTAGGCATGAGTGACTATAAATGAACTTTTCTTGACAATGGATGGCTTTTGCTCCACGTTTCCCGAGGCAAACAATCAAATACAATCTGTTTTAATCAAAAAATGTAAAAACAATTCAAAATAAATTCGATAATGGGATTATAAAAGCATTTAAACCGACTAATAAGGCTTTTCTAGGCATGAGTGACTATAAATGAACTTTTCTTGATAATGGATGGCTTTCGCTCCATGTTTCCCGAGGCAAGCAATCAAATACAATCTGTTTAATCAAAAAATGTCAAAAAAGTTCAAAATAAATTCAATAATGGGATTATAAAGGCATTTAAACCGAGTAATAAGGCTTTTCTAGGCATGAGTGTATATAAATGATGTTTTCTTGACAATGGATGGCTTTCGTTCCATATTTCCCGAGATAAACAATGTATTAGAATCTGTTTTAATCAAAAAATGTAAAAAAAATTCAAAATAAATTCAATAATGGGATTATAAAGGCATTTAAATCGAGTAATAAGGCTTTTCTAGGCATGAGTGACTATAAATGAACTTTTCTTGACAATGGATGGCTTTTGCTCCACGTTTCCCGAGGCAAACAATCAATTACAGTATGTTTTAATAAAAAAATGTAAAAATAATTCAAAATAAATTCAATAATGGGATTATAAGGGCATTTAAACCGAGTAATAAGGCTTTTCTAGGCATGAGTGACTATAAATGATCTTTTCTTGACAATGGATGGCTTTCGTTCCATGTTTCCCGAGATAAATAATCTATTACAACCTGTTTTAATCAAAAAATGTAAAAAAAATTCAAAATAAATTCAATAATGGGATTGTAAAGGCATTTAAACCGAGTAATAAGGCTTTTCTAGCCATGAGTGACTATAAATGAACTTTTCTTGACAATGGATGGCTTTTGCTCCACGTTTCCCGAGGCAAACAATCAATTACAATATGTTTTAATCAAAAAATATAAAAACAATTCAAAATAAATTCAATAATGGGATTATAAAGGCATTTAAATCGAGTAATAAGGCTTTTCTAGGCATGAGTGACTATAAATGATCTTTTCTTGACAATGGATGGCTTTCGTTCCATGTTTCCCGAGATAAACAATCTATTACAATCTGATTTAATGAAAAACTGTAAAAAAAAATCAAAATAAATTCAATAATGGGATTATAAAGGCATTTAAACCGAGTAATAAGGCTTCTCTAGGCATGAGTGACTATAAATGAACTTTTCTTGACAATGGATGGCTTTTGCTCCACGTTTCCCGAGGCAAACAATCAATTACAATATGTTTTAATCAAAAAATGTAAAAACAATTCAAAATAAATTCAATAATGGGATTATAAAGGCATTTAAACCGAGTAATAAGGCTTTTCTAGGCATGAGTCACTATAAATGATGTTTTCTTGACAATGGATGGCTTTCGTTCCATGTTTCCCAAGATAAACAATGTATTAGAATCTGTTTTAATCAAAAAATGTAAAAAAACTTCAAAATAAATTCAATAATGGGATTATAAAGGCATTTAAACCGAGTAATAAGGCTTTTCTAGGCATGAGTGACTATAAATGAACTTTTCTTGACAATGGATGGCTTTTGCTCCACGTTTCCCGAGGCAAACAACCAATTACAATATGTTTTAATTAAAAAATGTAAAAACAATTCAAAATAAATTCAATAATGGGATTATAAAGACATTTAAATCGAGTAATAAGGCTTTTCTAGGCATGAGTGACTATAAATGAACTTTTCTTGACAATGGATGGCTTTTGCTCCACGTTTCCCGAGGCAAACAATCAATTACAATATGTTTTACTAAAAAAATGTAAAAACAATTCAAAATAAATTCAATAATGGGATTATAAAGGCATTTAAACCGAGTAATAAGGCTTCTCTAGGCATGAGTGACTATAAATGAACTTTTCTTGATAATGGATGGCTTTTGCTCCACGTTTCCCGAGGCAAACAATCAATTACAATATGTTTTAATCAAAAAATGTAAAAACAATTCAAAATAAATTCAATAATGGGATTATAAAGGCATTTAAACCGAGTAATAAGGCTTTTCTAGGCATGAGTGACTATAAATGAACTTTTCTTGACAATGGATGGCTTTTGCTCCACGTTTCCCGAGGCAAACAATCAAATACAATCTGTTTTAATCAAAAAATGTAAAAACAATTCAAAATAAATTCGATAATGGGATTATAAAAGCATTTAAACCGACTAATAAGGCTTTTCTAGGCATGAGTGACTATAAATGAACTTTTCTTGACAATGGATGGCTTTCGCTCCATGTTTCCCGAGGCAAACAATCAAATACAATCTGTTTAATCAAAAAATGTCAAAAAAGTTCAAAATAAATTCAATAATGGGATTATAAAGGCATTTAAACCGAGTAATAAGGCTTTTCTAGGCATGAGTGTATATAAATGATGTTTTCTTGACAATGGATGGCTTTCGTTCCATGTTTCCCGAGATAAACAATGTATTAGAATCTGTTTTAATCAAAAAATGTAAAAAAAATTCAAAATAAATTCAATAATGGGATTATAAAGGCATTTAAACCGAGTAACAAGGCTTTTCTAGGCATGAGTGACTATAAATGAACTTTTCTTGACAATGGATGGCTTTTGCTCCACGTTTCCCGAGGCAAACAATCAATTACAGTATGTCTTAATAAAAAAATGTAAAAATAATTCAAAATAAATTCAATAATGGGATTATAAGGGCATTTAAACCGAGTAATAATGCTTTTCTAGGCATGAGTGACTATAAATGATCTTTTCTTGACAATGGATGGCTTTCGTTCCATGTTTCCCGAGATAAACAATATATTACAATCTGATTTAATGAAAAACTGTAAAAAAAAATCAAAATAAATTCAATAATGGGATTATAAAGGCATTTAAACCGAGTAATAAGGCTTCTCTAGGCATGAGTGACTATAAATGAACTTTTCTTGACAATGGATGGCTTTTGCTCCACGCTTCCCGAGGCAAACAATCAATTACAATCTGTTTAATCAAAAAATGTCAAAAAAGTTCAAAATAAATTCAATAATGGGATTATAAAGGCATTTAAACCGAGTAATAAGGCTTTTCTAGGCATGAGTGACTATAAATGATGTTTTCTTGACAATGGATGGCTTTCGTTCCATGTTTCCCAAGATAAACAATGTATTAGAATCTGTTTTAATCAAAAAATGTAAAAAAACTTCAAAATAAATTCAATAATGGGATTATAAAGGCATTTAAACCGAGTAATAAGGCTTTTCTAGGCATGAGTGACTATAAATGAACTTTTCTTGACAATGGATGGCTTTTGCTCCACGTTTCCCGAGGCAAACAATCAATTACAATATGTTTTAATCAAAAAATGTAAAAACAATTCAAAATACATTCAATAGTGGGATTATAAAGGCATTTAAATCGAGTAATAAGGCTTTTCTAGGCATGAGTGACTATAAATGATCTTTTCTTGACAATGGATGGCTTTCGTTCCATGTTTCCCGAGATAAACAATCTATTACAATCTGATTTAATGAAAAACTGTAAAAAAAAATCAAAATAAATTCAATAATGGGATTATAAAGGCATTTAAACCGAGTAATAAGGCTTCTCTAGGCATGAGTGACTATAAATGAACTTTTCTTGACAATGGATGGCTTTTGCTCCACGTTTCCCGAGGCAAACAATCAATTACAATATGTTTTAATAAAAAAATGTAAAAAAAAATCAAAATAAATTCAATAATGGGATTATAAAGGCATTTAAACCGAGTAATAAGGCTTCTCTAGGCATGAGTGACTATAAATGAACTTTTCTTGACAATGGATGGCTTTTGCTCCACGTTTCCCGAGGCAAACAATCAATTACAATATGTTTTAATAAAAAAATGTAAAAACAATTCAAAATAAATTCAATAATGGGATTATAAAGGCATTTAAACCGAGTAATAAGGCTTCTCTAGGCATGAGTGACTATAAATGAACTTTTCTTGACAATAGATGGCTTTTGCTCCACGTTTCCCGAGGCAAACAATCAATTACAATATGTTTTAATCAAAAAATGTAAAAACAGTTCAAAATAAATTCAATAATGGGATTATAAAGGCATTTAAATCGAGTAATAAGGCTTTTCTAGGCATGAGTGACTATAAATGAACTTTTCTTGACAATGGATGGCTTTTGCTCCACGTTTCCCGAGGCAAACAATCAATTACAATCTGTTTTAATCAGAAAATGTAAAAACAATTCAAAATAAATTCAATAATGGGATTATAAAGGCATTTAAACCGAGTTATAAGGCTTTTCTAGGCATGAGTGACTATAAATGAACTTTTCTTGACAATGGATGGCTTTTGCTCCACGTTTCCTGAGGCAAACAATCAATTACAGTATGTTTTAATAAAAAAATGTAAAAATAATTCAAAATAAATTCAATAATGGGATTATAAGGGCATTTAAACCGAGTAATAAGGCTTTTCTAGGCATGAGTGACTATAAATGATCTTTTCTTGACAATGGATGGCTTTCGTTCCATGTTTCCCGAGATAAATAATCTATTACAACCTGTTTTAATCAAAAAATGTAAAAAAAATTCAAAATAAATTCAATAATGGGATTGTAAAGGCATTTAAACCGAGTAGTAAGGCTTTTCTAGGCATGAGTGACTATAAATGAACTTTTCTTGACAATGGATGGCTTTTGCTCCACGTTTCCCGAGGCAAACAATCAATTACAATATGTTTTAATCAAAAAATGTAAAAACAATTCAAAATAAATTCAATAATGGGATTATAAAGGCATTTAAATCGAGTAATAAGGCTTTTCTAGGCATGAGTGACTATAAATGATCTTTTCTTGACAATGGATGGCTTTCGTTCCATGTTTCCCGAGATAAACAATCTATTACAATCTGATTTAATGAAAAACTGTAAAAAAAAATCAAAATAAATTCAATAATGGGATTATAAAGGCATTTAAACCGAGTAATAAGGCTTCTCTAGGCATGAGTGACTATAAATGAACTTTTCTTGACAATGGATGGCTTTTGCTCCACGCTTCCCGAGGCAAACAATCAATTACAATCTGTTTAATCAAAAAATGTCAAAAAAGTTCAAAATAAATTCAATAATGGGATTATAAAGGCATTAAAACCGAGTAATAAGGATTTTCTAGGCATGAGTGACTATAAATGATGTTTTCTTGACAATGGATGGCTTTCGTTCCATGTTTCCCAAGATAAACAATGTATTAGAATCTGTTTTAATCAAAAAATGTAAAAAAACTTCAAAATAAATTAAATAATGGGATTATAAAGGCATTTAAATCGAGTAATAAGGCTTTTCTAGGCATGGGTGACTATAAATGAACTTTTCTTGACAATGGATGGCTTTTGCTCCACGTTTCCCGAGGCAAACAATCAATTACAATATGTTTTAATCAAAAAATGTAAAAACAATTCAAAATAAATTCAATAGTGGGATTATAAAGGCATTTAAATCGAGTAATAAGGCTTTTCTAGGCATGAGTGACTATAAATGATCTTTTCTTGACAATGGATGGCTTTCGTTCCATGTTTCCCGAGATAAACAATCTATTACAATCTGATTTAATGAAAAACTGTAAAAAAAAATCAAAATAAATTCAATAATGGGATTATAAAGGCATTTAAACCGAGTAATAAGGCTTCTCTAGGCATGAGTGACTATAAATGAACTTTTCTTGACAATGGATGGCTTTTGCTCCACGCTTCCCGAGGCAAACAATCAATTACAATCTGTTTAATCAAAAAATGTCAAAAAAGTTCAAAATAAATTCAATAATGGGATTATAAAGGCATTAAAACCGAGTAATAAGGATTTTCTAGGCATGAGTGACTATAAATGATGTTTTCTTGACAATGGATGGCTTTCGTTCCATGTTTCCCAAGATAAACAATGTATTAGAATCTGTTTTAATCAAAAAATGTAAAAAAACTTCAAAATAAATTCAATAATGGGATTATAAAGGCATTTAAATCGAGTAATAAGGCTTTTCTAGGCATGGGTGACTATAAATGAACTTTTCTTGACAATGGATGGCTTTTGCTCCACGTTTCCCGAGGCAAACAATCAATTACAATATGTTTTAATCAAAAAATGTAAAAACAACTCAAAATAAATTCAATAATGGGATTATAAAGGCATTTAAACCGAGTAATAAGGCTTCTCTAGGCATGAGTGACTATAAATGAACTTTTCTTGACAATGGATGGCTTTTGCTCCACGTTTCCCGAGGCAAACAATCAATTACAATATGTTTTAATCAAAAAATGTAAAAACAGTTCAAAATAAATTCAATAATGGGATTATAAAGGCATTTAAATCGAGTAATAAGGCTTTTCTAGGCATGAGTGACTATAAATGAACTTTTCTTGACAATGGATGGCTTTTGCTCCACGTTTCCCGAGGCAAACAATCAATTACAATCTGTTTTAATCAGAAAATGTAAACACAATTCAAAATAAATTCAATAATGGGATTATAAAGGCATTTAAACCGAGTTATAAGGCTTTTCTAGGCATGAGTGACTATAAATGAACTTTTCTTGACAATGGATGGCTTTTGCTCCACGTTTCCCGAGGCAAACAATCAAATACAATCTGTTTTAATCAAAAAATGTAAAAACAATTCAAAATAAATTCGATAATGGGATTATAAAAGCATTTAAACCGACTAATAAGGCTTTTCTAGGCATGAGTGACTATAAATGAACTTTTCTTGACAATGGATGGCTTTCGCTCCATGTTTCCCGAGGCAAACAATCAAATACAATCTGTTTAATCAAAAAATGTCAAAAAAGTTGAAAATAAATTCAATAATGGGATTATAAAGGCATTTAAACCGAGTAATAATGCTTTTCTAGGCATGAGTGTATATAAATGATGTTTTCTTGACAATGGATGGCTTTCGTTCCATGTTTCCCGAGATAAACAATGTATTAGAATCTGTTTTAATCAAAAAATGTAAAAAAAATTCAAAATAAATTCAATAATGGGATTATAAAGGCATTTAAATTGAGTAATAAGGCTTTTCTAGGCATGAGTGACTATAAATGAACTTTTCTTGACAATGGATGGCTTGTGCTCCACGTTTCCCGAGGCAAACAATCAATTACAGTATGTTTTAATAAAAAAATGTAAAAATAATTCAAAATAAATTCAATAATGGGATTATAAGGGCATTTAAACCGAGTAATAAGGCTTTTCTAGGCATGAGTGACTATAAATGATCTTTTCTTGACAATGGATGGCTTTTGCTCCACGTTTCCCGAGGCAAACAACCAATTACAATATGTTTTAATTAAAAAATGTAAAAACAATTCAAAATAAATTCAATAATGGGATTATAAAGGCATTTAAACCGAGTTATAAGGCTTTTCTAGGCATGAGTGACTATAAATGAACTTTTCTTGACAATGGATGGCTTTTGCTCCACGTTTCCCGAGGCAAACAATCAAATACAATCTGTTTTAATCAGAAAATGTAAAAACAATTCAAAATAAATTCAATAATGGGATTATAAAGGCATTTAAACCGAGTAATAAGGCTTTTCTAGGCATGAGTGTATATAAATGATATTTTCTTGACAATGGATGGCTTTCGTTCCATGTTTCCCGAGATAAACAATGTATTAGAATCTGTTTTAATCAAAAAATGTAACAAAAATTCAAAATAAATTCAATAATGGGATTATAAAGGCATTTAAATCGAGTAATAAGGCTTTTCTAGGCATGAGTGACTATAAATGAACTTTTCTTGACAATGGATGGCTTTTGCTCCACGTTTCCCGAGGCAAACAATCAATTACAATATGTTTTAATCAAAAAATGTAAAAATAATTCAAAATAAATTCAATAATGGGATTATAAGGGCATTTAAACCGAGTAATAAGGCTTTTCTAGGCATGAGTGACTATAAATGATCTTTTCTTGACAATGGATGGCTTTTTCTCCACGTTTCCCGAGGCAAACAATCAATTACAATCTGTTTTAATCAAAAAATGTAAAAACAATTCAAAATAAATTCAATAATGGGATTATAAAGGCATTTAAACCGAGTTATAAGGCTTTTCTAGGCATGAGTGACTATAAATGAACTTTTCTTGACAATGGATGGCTTTTGCTCCACGTTTCCCGAGGCAAACAATCAAATACAATCTGTTTTAATAAAAAAATGTAAAAACAATTCAAAATAAATTCGATAATGGGATTATAAAAGCATTTAAACCGACTAATAAGGCTTTTCTAGGCATGAGTGACTATAAATGAACTTTTCTTGACAATGGATGGCTTTCGCTCCATGTTTCCCGAGGCAACCAATCAAATACAATCTGTTTAATCAAAAAATGTCAAAAAAGTTCAAAATAAATTCAATAATGGTATTATAAAGGCATTTAAACCGAGTAATAAGGCTTTTCTAGGCATGAGTGTATATAAATGATGTTTTCTTGACAATGGATGGCTTTCGTTCCATGTTTCCCGAGATAAACAATGTATTAGAATCTGTTTTAATCAAAAAATGTAACAAAAATTCAAAATAAATTCAATAATGGGATTATAAAGGCATTTAAATCGAGTAATAAGGCTTTTCTAGGCATGAGTGACTATAAATGAACTTTTCTTGACAATGGATGGCTTTTGCTCCACGTTTCCCGAGGCAAACAATCAATTACAATATGTTTTAATCAAAAAATGTAAAAATAATTCAAAATAAATTCAATAATGGGATTATAAGGGCATTTAAACCGAGTAATAAGGCTTTTCTAGGCATGAGTGACTATAAATGATCTTTTCTTGACAATGGATGGCTTTCGTTCCATGTTTCCCGAGATAAATAATCTATTACAACCTGTTTTAATCAAAAAATGTAAAAAAAATTCAAAATAAATTCAATAATGGGATTGTAAAGGCATTTAAACCGAGTAATAAGGCTTTTCTAGGCATGAGTGACTATAAATGAACTTTTCTTGACAATGGATGGCTTTTGCTCCACGTTTCCCGAGGCAAACAATCAATTACAATATGTTTTAATCAAAAAATGTAAAAACAATTCAAAATAAATTCAATAATGGGATTATAAAGGCATTTAAATCGGGTAATAAGGCTTTTCTAGGCATGAGTGACTATAAATGAACTTTTCTTGACAATGGATGGCTTTTGCTCCACGTTTCCCGAGGCAAACAATCAATTACAATATGTTTTAATCAAAAAATGTAAAAACAATTCAAAATAAATTCAATAATGGGATTATAAAGGCATTTAAATCGGGTAATAAGGCTTTTCTAGGCATGAGTGACTATAAATGAACTTTTCTTGACAATGGATGGCTTTTGCTGCACGTTTCCCGAGGCAAACAATCAATTACAATCTGTTTTAATCAAAAAATGTAAAAACAATTCAAAATAAATTCAATAATGGGATTATAAAGGCATTTAAACCGAGTAATAAGGCTTCTGTAGGCATGAGTGACTATAAATGATCTTTTCTTGGCAATGGATGGCTTTCGTTCCACGTTTCCCGAGATAAACAATCTATTACAACCTGTTTTAATCAAAAAATGTAAAAAAAATTCAAAATAAATTCAATAATGGGATTATAAAAGCATTTAAACCGAGTAATAAGACTTTTCTAGGCATGAGTGACTATAAATGGTCTTTCTTGACAATGGATGGCTTTCGTTCCATGTTTCCCGAGATAAACAATCTATTACAATCTGTTTTAATCAAAAAATGTAAAAATATTCAAAATAAATTCAATAATGGGATTATAAAGGCATTTAAACCGAGTAATAAGGCTTCTCTAGGCATGAGTGACTATAAATGACCTTTTCTTGACAATGGATGGCATTTGCTCCATGTTTCCCAAGGCAAACAATCAATTACAATCTGTTTTAATTAAAAAATGTAAAAACAATTCAAAATAAATTCAATAATGGGATTATAAAGGCATTTAAACCGAGTAATAAGGCTTTTCTAGGCATGAGTGACTATAAATGAACTTTTCATGACAATGGATGGCTTTTGCTCCACGTTTCCCGAGGCAAACAATCAATTACAATATGTTTTAATCAAAAAATGTAAAAACAATTCAAAATAAATTCAATAATGGGATTATAAAGGCATTTAAACCGAGTAATAAGGCTTTTCTAGGCATGAGTGACTATAAATGAACTTTTCTTGACAATGGATGGCTTTTGCTCCACGTTTCCCAAGGCAAACAATCAATTACAATATGTTTTAATCAAAAAATGTAAAAACAATTCAAAATAAATTCAATAATGGGATTATAAAGGCATTTAAATCGAGTAATAAGGCTTATCTAGGCATGAGTGACTATAAATGAACTTTTCTTGACAATGGATGGCTTTTGCTCCACGTTTCCCGAGGCAAACAATCAATTACAATATGTTTTAATCAAAAAATGTAAAAACAATTCAAAATAAATTCAATAATGGGATTATAAAGGCATTTAAATCGAGTAATAAGGCTTTTCTAGGCATGAGTGACTATAAATGAACTTTTCTTGACAATGGATGGCTTTTGCTCCACGTTTCCCGAGGCAAACAATCAATTACAATCTGTTTTAATCAAAAAATGTAAAAACAATTCAAAATAAATTCAATAATGGGATTATAAAGGCATTTAAACCGAGTAATAAGGCTTTTCTACGCATGAGTGACTATAAATGATGTTTTCTTGACAATGGATGGCTTTCGTTCCATGTTTCCCGAGATAAACAATCTATTACAATCTGTTTTAATCAAAAAATGTAAAAAAAATTCAAAATAAATTCATAATGAGATTATAAAAGCATTTAAACCGAGTAATAAGGCTTTTCTAGGCATGAGTGACTATAAATGATCTTTTCTTGACAATGGATGGCTTTCGTTCCAGGTTTCCCGAGATAAACAATCTATTACAATCTGTTTTAATCAAAAAATGTAAAAACAATTCAAAATAAATTCAATAATGGGATTATAAAGGCATTTAAATCGAGTAATAAGGCTTTTCTAGGCATGAGTGACTATAAATGAACTTTTCTTGACAATGGATGGCTTTTGCTCCACGTTTCCCGAGGCAAACAATCAATTACAATCTGTTTTTATCAAAAAATGTAAAAACAATTCAAAATAAATTCAATAATGGGATTATAAAGGCATTTAAATCGAGTAATAAGGCTTTTCTAGGCATGAGTGACTATAAATGAACTTTTCTTGACAATGGATGGCTTTTGCTCCACGTTTCCCGAGGCAAACAATCAATTACAATCTGTTTTAATCAAAAAATGTAAAAACAATTCAAAATAAATTCAATAATGGGATTATAAAGGCATTTAAACCGAGTAATAAGGCTTTTCTAGGCATGAGTGACTATAAATGAACTTTTCTTGACAATGGATGGCTTTTGCTCCACGTTTCCCGAGGTAAACAATCAATTACAATATGTTTTAATAAAAAAATGTAAAAATAATTCAAAATAAATTCAATAATGGGATTATAAGGGCATTTAAACCGAGTAATAGGGCTTTTCTAGGCATGAGTGACTATAAATAATCTTTTCTTGACAATGGATGGCTTTTGCTCCACGTTTCCCGAGGCAAACAATCAATTACAATCTGTTTTAATCAAAAAATGTAAAAACAATTCAAAATAAATTCAATAATGGGATTATAAAGGCATTTAAACCGAGTAATAAGGCTTTTCTACGCATGAGTGACTATAAATGAACTTTTCTTGACAATGGATGGCTTTTGCTCCACGTTTCCCGAGGCAAACAATCAATTACAATCTGTTTTAATAAAAAAATGTAAAAATAATTCAAAATAAATTCAATAATGGGATTATAAAGGCATTTAAACCGAGTAATAAGGCTTTTCTAGGCATGAGTGACTATAAATGATGTTTTCTTGACAATGGATGGCTTTCATTCCATGTTTCCCGAGATAAATAATCTATTACAACCTGTTTTAATCAAAAAATGTAAAAAAAATTCAAAATAAATTCAATAATGGGATTGTAAAGGCATTTAAACCGAGTAATAAGGCTTTTCTACGCATGAGTGACTATAAATGAACTTTTCTTGACAATGGATGGCTTTTGCTCCACGTTTCCCGAGGCAAACAATCAATTACAATCTGTTTTAATAAAAAAATGTAAAAATAATTCAAAATAAATTCAATAATGGGATTATAAAGGCATTTAAACCGAGTAATAAGGCTTTTCTAGGCATGAGTGACTATAAATGATGTTTTCTTGACAATGGATGGCTTTCATTCCATGTTTCCCGAGATAAATAATCTATTACAACCTGTTTTAATCAAAAAATGTAAAAAAAATTCAAAATAAATTCAATAATGGGATTGTAAAGGCATTTAAACCGAGTAATAAGGCTTTTCTAGGCATGAGTGACTATAAATGAACTTTTCTTGACAATGGATGGCTTTTGCTCCACGTTTCCCGAGGCAAACAATCAATTACAATATGTTTTAATCAAAAAATGTAAAAACAATTCAAAATAAATTTAATAATGGGATTATAAAGGCCTTTAAACCGAGTAATAAGGCTCTTCTAGGCATGAGTGACTATAAATGAACTTTTCTTGACAATGGATGGCTTTTGCTCCACGTTTCCCGAGGCAAACAATCAATTACAATATGTTTTAATCAAAAAATGTAAAAACAATTCAAAATAAATTCAATAATGGGATTATAAAGGCATTTAAATCGAGTAATAAGGCTTATCTAGGCATGAGTGACTATAAATGAACTTTTCTTGACAATGGATGGCTTTTGCTCCACGTTTCTCGAGGCAAACAATCAATTACAATATGTTTTAATCAAAAAATGTAAAAACAATTCAAAATAAATTCAATAATGGGATTATAAAGGCATTTAAATCGAGTAATAAGGCTTTTCTAGGCATGAGTGACTATAAATGAACTTTTCTTGACAATGGATGGCTTTTGCTCCACGTTTCCCGAGGCAAACAATCAATTACAATCTGTTTTAATAAAAAAATGTAAAAATAATTCAAAATAAATTCAATAATGGGATTATAAAGGCATTTAAACCGAGTAATAAGGCTTTTCTAGGCATGAGTGACTATAAATGATGTTTTCTTGACAATGGATGGCTTTCGTTCCATGTTTTCCGAGATAAACAATCTATTACAATCTGTTTTAATCAAAAAATGTAAAAAAAATTCAAAATAAATTCAATAATGGGATTATAAAAGCATTTAAACCGAGTAATAAGGCTTTTCTAGGCATGAGTGACTATAAATGATGTTTTCTTGACAATGGATGGCTTTCATTCCATGTTTCCCGAGATAAACAATCTATTACAATCTGTTTTAATCAAAAAATGTAAAAAAAATTCAAAATAAATTCAATAATGGGATTATAAAAGCATTTAAACCGAGTAATAAGGCCTTTCTAGGCATGAGTGACTATAAATGAACTTTTCTTGACAATGGATGGCTTTCGCTCCATGTTTCCTGAGGCAAACAATCAAATACAATCTGTTTAATCAAAAAATGTCAAAAAAGTTCAAAATAAATTCAATAATGGGATTATAAAGGCATTTAAACCGAGTAATAAGGCTTTTCTAGGCATGAGTGTATATAAATGATGTTTTCTTGACAATGGATGGCTTTCGTTCCATGTTTCCCGAGATAAACAATGTGTTAGAATCTGTTTTAATCAAAAAATGTAAAAAAAATTCAAAATAAATTCAATAATGGGATTATAAAGGCATTTAAATCGAGTAATAAGGCTTTTCTAGGCATGAGTGACTATAAATGAACTTTTCTTAACAATGGATGGCTTTTGCTCCACGTTACCCGAGGCAAACAATCAATTACAATATGTTTTAATAAAAAAATGTAAAAATAATTCAAAATAAATTCAATAATGGGATTATAAGGGCATTTAAACCGAGTTATAAGGCTTTTCTAGGCATGAGTGACTATAAATGATCTTTTCTTGACAATGGATGGCTTTCGTTCCATGTTTCCCGAGATAAATAATCTATTACAACCTGTTTTAATCAAAAAATGTAAAAAAAATTCAAAATAAATTCAATAATGGGATTGTAAAGGCATTTAAACCGAGTAATAAGGCTTTTCTAGGCATGAGTGACTATAAATGAACTTTTCTTGACAATGGATGGCTTTTGCTCCACGTTTCCCGAGGCAAACAATCAATTACAATATGTTTTAATCAAAAAATGTAAAAACAATTCAAAATAAATTCAATAATGGGATTATAAAGGCATTTAAATCGAGTAATAAGGCTTTTCTAGGCATGAGTGACTATAAATGAACTTTTCTTGACAATGGATGGCTTTTGCTCCACGTTTTCCGAGGCAAACAATCAATTACAATCTGTTTTAATCAAAAAATGTAAAAACAATTCAAAATAAATTCAATAATGGGATTATAAAGGCATTTAAACCGAGTAATAAGGCTTTTGTAGGCATGAGTGACTATAAATGATCTTTTCTTGGCAATGGATGGCTTTCGTTCCATGTTTCCCGAGATAAACAATCTATTACAACCTGTTTTAATCAAAAAATGTAAAAAAAATTCAAAATAAATTCAATAATGGGATTATAAAAGCATTTAAACCGAGTAATAAGACTTTTCTAGGCAAGAGTGACTATAAATGGTCTTTCTTGACAATGGATGGCTTTCCTTCCATGTTTCCCGAGATAAACAATCTATTACAATCTGTTTTAATCAAAAAATGTAAAAAAAATTCAAAATAAATTCAATAATGGGATTATAAAAGCATTTAAACCGAGTAATAAGGCTTTTCTAGGCATGAGTGACTATAAATGATGTTTTCTTGACAATGGATGGCTTTCGTTCCATGTTTCCCGAGATAAACAATCTATTACAATCTGTTTTAATCAAAAAATGTAAAAAAAATTCAAAATAAATTCAATAATGGGATTATAAAGGCATTTAAACCGAGTAATAAGGCTTTTCTAGGCATGAGTGACTATAAATGATGTTTTCTTGACAATGGATGGCTTTCGTTCCATGTTTCCCGAGATAAACAATCTATTACAATCTGTTTTAATCAAAAAATGTAAAAAAAATTCAAAATAAATTCAATAATGGGATTATAAAGGCATTTAAACCGAGTAATAAGGCTTTTCTAGGCATGAGTGTATATAAATGATGTTTTCTTGACAATGGATGGCTTTCGTTCCATGTTTCCCGAGATAAACAATCTATTACAATCTGTTTTAATCAAAAAATGTAAAAAAAATTCAAAATAAATTCAATAATGGGATTATAAAAGCATTTAAACCGAGTAATAAGGCTTTTCTAGGCATGAGTGACTATAAATGATCTTTTCTTGACAATGGATGGCTTTCGTTCAATGTTTCCCGAGATAAACAATCTATTACAATCTGTTTTAATCAAAAAATGTAAAAACAATTCAAAATAAATTCAATGATGGGATTATAAAGGCATTTAAATCGAGTAATAAGGCTTTTCTAGGCATGAGTGACTATAAATGAACTTTTCTTGACAATGGATGGCTTTTGCTCCACGTTTCCCGAGGCAAACAATCAATTACAATCTGTTTTAATAAAAAAATGTAAAAATAATTCAAAATAAATTCGATAATGGGATTATAAGGGCATTTAAACCGAGTAATAAGGCTTTTCTAGGCATGAGTGACTATAAATGATCTTTTCTTGACAATGGATGGCTTTCGTTCCATGTTTCCCGAGATAAACAATCTATTACAATCTGTTTTAATCAAAAAATGTAAAAAAAATTCAAAATAAATTCAATAATGGGATTATAAAAGCATTTAAACCGAGTAATAAGGCCTTTCTAGGCATGAGTGACTATAAATGAACTTTTCTTGACAATGGATGGCTTTCGCTCCATGTTTCCGGAGGCAAACAATCAAATACAATCTGTTTAATCAAAAAATGTCAAAAAAGTTCAAAATAAATTCAATAATGGGATTATAAAGGCATTTAAACCGAGTAATAAGGCTTTTCTAGGCATGAGTGTATATAAATGATGTTTTCTTGACAATGGATGGCTTTCGTTCCATGTTTCCCGAGATAAACAATGTATTAGAATCTGTTTTAATCAAAAAATGTAACAAAAATTCAAAATAAATTCAATAATGGGATTATAAAGGCATTTAAATCGAGTAATAAGGCTTTTCTAGGCATGAGTGACTATAAATGAACTTTTCTTGACAATGGATGGCTTTTGCTCCACGTTTCCCGAGGCAAACAATCAATTACAATATGTTTTAATCAAAAAATGTAAAAATAATTCAAAATAAATTCAATAATGGGATTATAAGGGCATTTAAACCGAGTAATAAGGCTTTTCTAGGCATGAGTGACTATAAATGATCTTTTCTTGACAATGGATGGCTTTCGTTCCATGTTTCCCGAGATAAATAATCTATTACAACCTGTTTTAATCAAAAAATGTAAAAAAAATTCAAAATAAATTCAATAATGGGATTGTAAAGGCATTTAAACCGAGTAATAAGGCTTTTCTAGGCATGAGTGACTATAAATGAACTTTTCTTGACAATGGATGGCTTTTGCTCCACGTTTCCCGAGGCAAAAAATCAATTACAATATGTTTTAATCAAAAAATGTAAAAACAATTCAAAATAAATTCAATAATGGGATTATAAAGGCATTTAAATCGGGTAATAAGGCTTTTCTAGGCATGAGTGACTATAAATGAACTTTTCTTGACAATGGATGGCTTTTGCTCCACGTTTCCCGAGGCAAACAATCAATTACAATATGTTTTAATCAAAAAATGTAAAAACAATTCAAAATAAATTCAATAATGGGATTATAAAGGCATTTAAATCGGGTAATAAGGCTTTTCTAGGCATGAGTGACTATAAATGAACTTTTCTTGACAATGGATGGCTTTTGCTGCACGTTTCCCGAGGCAAACAATCAATTACAATCTGTTTTAATCAAAAAATGTAAAAACAATTCAAAATAAATTCAATAATGGGATTATAAAGGCATTTAAACCGAGTAATAAGGCTTCTGTAGGCATGAGTGACTATAAATGATCTTTTCTTGGCAATGGATGGCTTTCGTTCCACGTTTCCCGAGATAAACAATCTATTACAACCTGTTTTAATCAAAAAATGTAAAAAAAATTCAAAATAAATTCAATAATGGGATTATAAAAGCATTTAAACCGAGTAATAAGACTTTTCTAGGCATGAGTGACTATAAATGGTCTTTCTTGACAATGGATGGCTTTCGTTCCATGTTTCCCGAGATAAACAATCTATTACAATCTGTTTTAATCAAAAAATGTAAAAATATTCAAAATAAATTCAATAATGGGATTATAAAGGCATTTAAACCGAGTAATAAGGCTTTTCTAGGCATGAGTGACTATAAATGAACTTTTCTTGACAATGGATGGCTTTCGCTCCATGTTTCCTGAGGCAAACAATCAAATACAATCTGTTTAATCAAAAAATGTCAAAAAAGTTCAAAATAAATTCAATAATGGGATTATAAAGGCATTTAAACCGAGTAATAAGGCTTTTCTAGGCATGAGTGTATATAAATGATGTTTTCTTGACAATGGATGGCTTTCGTTCCATGTTTCCCGAGATAAACAATCTATTACAATCTGTTTTAATCAAAAAATGTAAAAAAAATTCAAAATAAATTCAATAATGGGATTATAAAAGCATTTAAACCGAGTAATAAGGCTTTTCTAGGCATGAGTGACTATAAATGATCTTTTCTTGACAATGGATGGCTTTCGTTCCATGTTTCCCGAGATAAACAATCTATTACAATCTGTTTTAATCAAAAAATGTAAAAACAATTCAAAATAAATTCAATAATGGGATTATAAAGGCATTTAAATCGAGTAATAAGGCTTTTCTAGGCATGAGTGACTATAAATGAACTTTTCTTGACAATGGTTGGCTTTTGCTCCACGTTTCCCGAGGCAAACAATCAATTACAATCTGTTTTAATAAAAAAATGTAAAAATAATTCAAAATAAATTCGATAATGGGATTATAAGGGCATTTAAACCGAGTTATAAGGCTTTTCTAGGCATGAGTGACTATAAATGATCTTTTCTTGACAATGGATGGCTTTCGTTCCATGTTTCCCGAGATAAACAATCTATTACAATCTGTTTTAATCAAAAAATGTAAAAAAATTCAAAATAAATTCAATAATGGGATTATAAAAGCATTTAAACCGAGTAATAAGGCTTTTCTAGGCATGAGTGACTATAAATGATGTTTTCTTGACAATGGATGGCTTTCGTTCCATGTTTCCCGAGATAAACAATCTATTACAATCTGTTTTAATCAAAAAATGTAAAAATAATTCAAAATAAATTCAATAATGGGATTATAAAGGCATTTAAACCGAGTAATAAGGCTTTTCTAGGCATGAGTGACTATAAATGATGTTTTCTTGACAATGGATGGCTTTCGTTCCATGTTTCCCGAGATAAACAATCTATTACAATCTGTTTTAATCAAAAAAATGTAAAAAAAATTCAAAATAAATTCAATAATGGGATTATAAAAGCATTTAAACCGAGTAATAAGGCCTTTCTAGGCATGAGTGACTATAAATGAACTTTTCTTGACAATGGATGGCTTTCGCTCCATGTTTCCGGAGGCAAACAATCAAATACAATCTGTTTAATCAAAAAATGTCAAAAAAGTTCAAAATAAATTCAATAATGGGATTATAAAGGCATTTAAACCGAGTAATAAGGCTTTTCTAGGCATGAGTGTATATAAATGATATTTTCTTGACAATGGATGGCTTTCGTTCCATGTTTCCCGAGATAAACAATGTATTAGAATCTGTTTTAATCAAAAAATGTAACAAAAATTCAAAATAAATTCAATAATGGGATTATAAAGGCATTTAAATCGAGTAATAAGGCTTTTCTAGGCATGAGTGACTATAAATGAACTTTTCTTGACAATGGATGGCTTTTGCTCCACGTTTCCCGAGGCAAACAATCAATTACAATATGTTTTAATCAAAAAATGTAAAAATAATTCAAAATAAATTCAATAATGGGATTATAAGGGCATTTAAACCGAGTAATAAGGCTTTTCTAGGCATGAGTGACTATAAATGATCTTTTCTTGACAATGGATGGCTTTCGTTCCATGTTTCCCGAGATAAATAATCTATTACAACCTGTTTTAATCAAAAAATGTAAAAAAAATTCAAAATAAATTCAATAATGGGATTGTAAAGGCATTTAAACCGAGTAATAAGGCTTTTCTAGGCATGAGTGACTATAAATGAACTTTTCTTGACAATGGATGGCTTTTGCTCCACGTTTCCCGAGGCAAAAAATCAATTACAATATGTTTTAATCAAAAAATGTAAAAACAATTCAAAATAAATTCAATAATGGGATTATAAAGGCATTTAAATCGGGTAATAAGGCTTTTCTAGGCATGAGTGACTATAAATGAACTTTTCTTGACAATGGATGGCTTTTGCTCCACGTTTCCCGAGGCAAACAATCAATTACAATATGTTTTAATCAAAAAATGTAAAAACAATTCAAAATAAATTCAATAATGGGATTATAAAGGCATTTAAATCGGGTAATAAGGCTTTTCTAGGCATGAGTGACTATAAATGAACTTTTCTTGACAATGGATGGCTTTTGCTGCACGTTTCCCGAGGCAAACAATCAATTACAATCTGTTTTAATCAAAAAATGTAAAAACAATTCAAAATAAATTCAATAATGGGATTATAAAGGCATTTAAACCGAGTAATAAGGCTTCTGTAGGCATGAGTGACTATAAATGATCTTTTCTTGGCAATGGATGGCTTTCGTTCCACGTTTCCCGAGATAAACAATCTATTACAACCTGTTTTAATCAAAAAATGTAAAAAAAATTCAAAATAAATTCAATAATGGGATTATAAAAGCATTTAAACCGAGTAATAAGACTTTTCTAGGCATGAGTGACTATAAATGGTCTTTCTTGACAATGGATGGCTTTCGTTCCATGTTTCCCGAGATAAACAATCTATTACAATCTGTTTTAATCAAAAAATGTAAAAATATTCAAAATAAATTCAATAATGGGATTATAAAGGCATTTAAACCGAGTAATAAGGCTTTTCTAGGCATGAGTGACTATAAATGAACTTTTCTTGACAATGGATGGCTTTCGCTCCATGTTTCCTGAGGCAAACAATCAAATACAATCTGTTTAATCAAAAAATGTCAAAAAAGTTCAAAATAAATTCAATAATGGGATTATAAAGGCATTTAAACCGAGTAATAAGGCTTTTCTAGGCATGAGTGTATATAAATGATGTTTTCTTGACAATGGATGGCTTTCGTTCCATGTTTCCCGAGATAAACAATCTATTACAATCTGTTTTAATCAAAAAATGTAAAAAAAATTCAAAATAAATTCAATAATGGGATTATAAAAGCATTTAAACCGAGTAATAAGGCTTTTCTAGGCATGAGTGACTATAAATGATCTTTTCTTGACAATGGATGGCTTTCGTTCCATGTTTCCCGAGATAAACAATCTATTACAATCTGTTTTAATCAAAAAATGTAAAAACAATTCAAAATAAATTCAATAATGGGATTATAAAGGCATTTAAATCGAGTAATAAGGCTTTTCTAGGCATGAGTGACTATAAATGAACTTTTCTTGACAATGGTTGGCTTTTGCTCCACGTTTCCCGAGGCAAACAATCAATTACAATCTGTTTTAATAAAAAAATGTAAAAATAATTCAAAATAAATTCGATAATGGGATTATAAGGGCATTTAAACCGAGTTATAAGGCTTTTCTAGGCATGAGTGACTATAAATGATCTTTTCTTGACAATGGATGGCTTTCGTTCCATGTTTCCCGAGATAAACAATCTATTACAATCTGTTTTAATCAAAAAATGTAAAAAAATTCAAAATAAATTCAATAATGGGATTATAAAAGCATTTAAACCGAGTAATAAGGCTTTTCTAGGCATGAGTGACTATAAATGATGTTTTCTTGACAATGGATGGCTTTCGTTCCATGTTTCCCGAGATAAACAATCTATTACAATCTGTTTTAATCAAAAAATGTAAAAATAATTCAAAATAAATTCAATAATGGGATTATAAAGGCATTTAAACCGAGTAATAAGGCTTTTCTAGGCATGAGTGACTATAAATGATGTTTTCTTGACAATGGATGGCTTTCGTTCCATGTTTCCCGAGATAAACAATCTATTACAATCTGTTTTAATCAAAAAAATGTAAAAAAAATTCAAAATAAATTCAATAATGGGATTATAAAAGCATTTAAACCGAGTAATAAGGCCTTTCTAGGCATGAGTGACTATAAATGAACTTTTCTTGACAATGGATGGCTTTCGCTCCATGTTTCCGGAGGCAAACAATCAAATACAATCTGTTTAATCAAAAAATGTCAAAAAAGTTCAAAATAAATTCAATAATGGGATTATAAAGGCATTTAAACCGAGTAATAAGGCTTTTCTAGGCATGAGTGTATATAAATGATATTTTCTTGACAATGGATGGCTTTCGTTCCATGTTTCCCGAGATAAACAATGTATTAGAATCTGTTTTAATCAAAAAATGTAACAAAAATTCAAAATAAATTCAATAATGGGATTATAAAGGCATTTAAATCGAGTAATAAGGCTTTTCTAGGCATGAGTGACTATAAATGAACTTTTCTTGACAATGGATGGCTTTTGCTCCACGTTTCCCGAGGCAAACAATCAATTACAATATGTTTTAATCAAAAAATGTAAAAATAATTCAAAATAAATTCAATAATGGGATTATAAGGGCATTTAAACCGAGTAATAAGGCTTTTCTAGGCATGAGTGACTATAAATGATCTTTTCTTGACAATGGATGGCTTTCGTTCCATGTTTCCCGAGATAAATAATCTATTACAACCTGTTTTAATCAAAAAATGTAAAAAAAATTCAAAATAAATTCAATAATGGGATTGTAAAGGCATTTAAACCGAGTAATAAGGCTTTTCTAGGCATGAGTGACTATAAATGAACTTTTCTTGACAATGGATGGCTTTTGCTCCATGTTTCCCGAGGCAAAAAATCAATTACAATATGTTTTAATCAAAAAATGTAAAAACAATTCAAAATAAATTCAATAATGGGATTATAAAGGCATTTAAATCGGGTAATAAGGCTTTTCTAGGCATGAGTGACTATAAATGAACTTTTCTTGACAATGGATGGCTTTTGCTCCACGTTTCCCGAGGCAAACAATCAATTACAATATGTTTTAATCAAAAAATGTAAAAACAATTCAAAATAAATTCAATAATGGGATTATAAAGGCATTTAAATCGGGTAATAAGGCTTTTCTAGGCATGAGTGACTATAAATGAACTTTTCTTGACAATGGATGGCTTTTGCTCCACGTTTCCCGAGGCAAACAATCAATTACAATCTGTTTTAATCAAAAAATGTAAAAACAATTCAAAATAAATTCAATAATGGGATTATAAAGGCATTTAAACCGAGTAATAAGGCTTCTGTAGGCATGAGTGACTATAAATGATCTTTTCTTGGCAATGGATGGCTTTCGTTCCACGTTTCCCGAGATAAACAATCTATTACAACCTGTTTTAATCAAAAAATGTAAAAAAAATTCAAAATAAATTCAATAATGGGATTATAAAAGCAATTAAACCGAGTAATAAGACTTTTCTAGGCATGAGTGACTATAAATGGTCTTTCTTGACAATGGATGGCTTTCGTTCCATGTTTCCCGAGATAAACAATCTATTACAATCTGTTTTAATCAAAAAATGTAAAAATATTCAAAATAAATTCAATAATGGGATTATAAAGGCATTTAAACCGAGTAATAAGGCTTCTCTAGGCATGAGTGACTATAAATGACCTTTTCTTGACAATGGATGGCATTTGCTCCATGTTTCCCAAGGCAAACAATCAATTACAATCTGTTTTAATTAAAAAATGTAAAAACAATTCAAAATAAATTCAATAATGGGATTATAAAGGCATTTAAACCGAGTAATAAGGCTTTTCTAGGCATGAGTGACTATAAATGAACTTTTCATGACAATGGATGGCTTTTGCTCCACGTTTCCCGAGGCAAACAATGAATTACAATATGTTTTAATCAAAAAATGTAAAAACAATTCAAAATAAATTCAATAATGGGATTATAAAGGCATTTAAACCGAGTAATAAGGCTTTTCTAGGCATGAGTGACTATAAATGAACTTTTCTTGACAATGGATGGCTTTTGCTCCACGTTTCCCGAGGCAAACAATCAATTACAATATGTTTTAATCAAAAAATGTAAAAACAATTCAAAATAAATTCAATAATGGGATTATAAAGGCATTTAAATCGAGTAATAAGGCTTATCTAGGCATGAGTGACTATAAATGAACTTTTCTTGACAATGGATGGCTTTTGCTCCACGTTTCCCGAGGCAAACAATCAATTACAATATGTTTTAATCAAAAAATGTAAAAACAATTCAAAATAAATTCAATAATGGGATTATAAAGGCATTTAAATCGAGTAATAAGGCTTTTCTAGGCATGAGTGACTATAAATGAACTTTTCTTGACAATGGATGGCTTTTGCTCCACGTTTCCCGAGGCAAACAATCAATTACAATCTGTTTTAATAAAAAAATGTAAAAATAATTCAAAATAAATTCAATAATGGGATTATAAAGGCATTTAAACCGAGTAATAAGGCTTTTCTAGGCATGAGTGACTATAAATGATGTTTTCTTGACAATGGATGGCTTTCGTTCCATGTTTCCCGAGATAAACAATCTATTACAATCTGTTTTAATCAAAAAATGTAAAAAAAATTCAAAATAAATTCAATAATGAGATTATAAAAGCATTTAAACCGAGTAATAAGGCTTTTCTAGGCATGAGTGACTATAAATGATGTTTTCTTGACAATGGATGGCTTTCGTTCCATGTTTCCCGAGATAAACAATCTATTACAATCTGTTTTAATCAAAAAATGTAAAAAAAATTCAAAATAAATTCAATAATGGGATTATAAAAGCATTTAAACCGAGTAATAAGGCTTTTCTAGGCATGAGTGACTATAAATGAACTTTTCTTGACAATGGATGGCTTTCGCTCCATGTTTCCTGAGGCAAACAATCAAATACAATCTGTTTAATCAAAAAATGTCAAAAAAGTTCAAAATAAATTCAATAATGGGATTATAAAGGCATTTAAACCGAGTAATAAGGCTTTTCTAGGCATGAGTGTATATAAATGATATTTTCTTGACAATGGATGGCTTTCGTTCCATGTTTCCCGAGATAAACAATGTATTAGAATCTGTTTTAATCAAAAAATGTAAAAAAAATTCAAAATAAATTCAATAATGGGATTATAAAGGCATTTAAATCGAGTAATAAGGCTTTTCTAGGCATGAGTGACTATAAATGAACTTTTCTTAACAATGGATGGCTTTTGCTCCACGTTTCCCGAGGCAAACAATCAATTACAATATGTTTTAATAAAAAAATGTAAAAATAATTCAAAATAAATTCGATAATGGGATTATAAGGGCATTTAAACCGAGTTATAAGGCTTTTCTAGGCATGAGTGACTATAAATGATCTTTTCTTGACAATGGATGGCTTTCGTTCCATGTTTCCCGAGATAAATAATCTATTACAACCTGTTTTAATCAAAAAATGTAAAAAAAATTCAAAATAAATTCAATAATGAGATTGTAAAGGCATTTAAAACGAGTAATAAGGCTTTTCTAGGCATGAGTAACTATAAATGAACTTTTCTTGACAATGGATGGCTTTTGCTCCATGTTTCCCGAGGCAAACAATCAATTACAATATGTTTTAATCAAAAAATGTAAAAACAATTCAAAATAAATTCAATAATGGGATTATAAAGGCATTTAAATCGAGTAATAAGGCTTTTCTAGGCATGAGTGACTATAAATGAACTTTTCTTGACAATGGATGGCTTTTGCTCCACGTTTCCCGAGGCAAACAATCAATTACAATCTGTTTTAATCAAAAAATGTAAAAACAATTCAAAATAAATTCAATAATGGGATTATAAAGGCATTTAAACCGAGTAATAAGGCTTTTGTAGGCATGAGTGACTATAAACGATCTTTTCTTGGCAATGGATGGCTTTCGTTCCATGTTTCCCGAGATAAACAATCTATTACAACCTGTTTTAATCAAAAAATGTAAAAAAAATTCAAAATAAATTCAATAATGGGATTATAAAAGCATTTAAACCGAGTAATAAGACTTTTCTAGGCATGAGTGACTATAAATGGTCTTTCTTGACAATGGATGGCTTTCCTTCCATGTTTCCCGAGATAAACAATCTATTACAATCTGTTTTAATCAAAAAATGTAAAAAAAATTCAAAATAAATTCAATAATGGGATTATAAAAGCATTTAAACCGAGTAATAAGGCTTTTCTAGGCATGAGTGACTATAAATGATGTTTTCTTGACAATGGATGGCTTTCGTTCCATGTTTCCCGAGATAAACAATCTATTACAATCTGTTTTAATCAAAAAATGTAAAAATAATTCAAAATAAATTCAATAATGGGATTATAAAGGCATTTAAACCGAGTAATAAGGCTTTTCTAGGCATGAGTGACTATAAATGATGTTTTCTTGACAATGGATGGCTTTCGTTCCATGTTTCCCGAGATAAACAATCTATTACAATCTGTTTTAATCAAAAAATGTAAAAAAAATTCAAAATAAATTCAATAATGGGATTATAAAAGCATTTAAACCGAGTAATAAGGCTTTTCCAGGCATGAGTGACTATAAATGAACTTTTCTTGACAATGGATGGCTTTCGCTCCATGTTTCCTGAGGCAAACAATCAAATACAATCTGTTTAATCAAAAAATGTCAAAAAAGTTCAAAATAAATTCAATAATGGGATTATAAAGGCATTTAAACCGAGTAATAAGGCTTTTCTAGGCATGAGTGTATATAAATGATGTTTTCTTGACAATGGATGGCTTTCGTTCCATGTTTCCCGAGATAAACAATGTATTAGAATCTGTTTTAATCAAAAAATGTAAAAAAAATTCAAAATAAATTCAATAATGGGATTATAAAGGCATTTAAATCGAGTAATAAGGCTTTTCTAGGCATGAGTGACTATAAATGAACTTTTCTTAACAATGGATGGCTTTTGTTGCACGTTTCCCGAGGCAAACAATCAATTACAATCTGTTTTAATAAAAAAATGTAAAAATAATTCAAAATAAATTCAATAATGGGATTATAAAGGCATTTAAACCGAGTAATAAGGCTTTTCTAGGCATGAGTGACTATAAATGATGTTTTCTTGACAATGGATGGCTTTCGTTCCATGTTTCCCGAGATAAACAATCTATTACAATCTGTTTTAATCAAAAAATGTAAAAAAAATTCAAAATAAATTCAATAATGGGATTATAAAAGCATTTAAACCGAGTAATAAGGCTTTTCTAGGCATGAGTGACTATAAATGATCTTTTCTTGGCAATGGATGGCTTTTGCTCCAGGTTTCCCGAGGCAAACAATCAATTACAATCTGTTTTAATCAAAAAATGTAAAAAAAATTCAAAATAAATTCAATAATGGGATTATAAAAGCATTTAAACCGAGTAATAAGGCTTTTCTAGGCATGAGTGACTATAAATGATGTTTTCTTGACAATGGATGGCTTTCGTTTCATGTTTCCCGAGATAAACAATGTATTAAAATCTGTTTTAATCAAAAAATGTAAAAAAAATTCAAAATAAATTCAATAATGGGATTATAAAGGCATTTAAACCGAGTAATAAGGCTTTTCTACGCATGAGTGACTATAAATGATGTTTTCTTGACAATGGATGGCTTTCGTTCCATGTTTCCCGAGATAAACAATCTATTACAATCTGTTTTAATCAAAAAATGTAAAAAAAATTCAAAATAAATTCAATAATGGGATTATAAAAGCATTTAAACCGAGTAATAAGGCTTTTCTAGGCATGAGTGACTATAAATGATCTTTTCTTGACAATGGATGGCTTTCGTTCCATGTTTCCCGAGATAAACAATCTATTACAATCTGTTTTAATCAAAAAATGTAAAAAAAATTCAAAATAAATTCAATAATGGGATTATAAAAGCATTTAAACCGAGTAATAAGTCTTTTCTAGGCATGAGTGACTATAAATGATCTTTTCTTGACAATGGATGGCTTTCGTTCCATGTTTCCCGAGATAAACAATCTATTACAATCTGTTTTAATCAAAAAATGTAAAAAAAAATCAAAATAAATTCAATAATGGGATTATAAAAGCATTTAAACCGAGTAATAAGGCTTTTCTAGGCATGAGTGACTATAAATGAACTTTTCTTGACAATGGATGGCTTTTGCTCCACGTTTCCCGAGGCAAACAATCAATTACAATCTGTTTTAATCAAAAAATGTAAAAACAATTCAAAATAAATTCAATAACGGGATTATAAAGGCATTTAAACCGAGTAATAAGGCTTTTGTAGGCATGAGTGACTATAAATGATCTTTTCTTGACAATGGATGGCTTTCGTTCCATGTTTCCCGAGATAAACAATCTATTACAATCTGTTTTAATCAAAAAATGTAAAAAAAATTCAAAATAAATTCAATAATGGGATTATAAAAGCATTTAAACCGAGTAATAAGTCTTTTCTAGGCATGAGTGACTATAAATGATCTTTTCTTGACAATGGATGGCTTTCGTTCCATGTTTCCCGAGATAAACAATCTATTACAATCTGTTTTAATCAAAAAATGTAAAAAAAAATCAAAATAAATTCAATAATGGGATTATAAAAGCATTTAAACCGAGTAATAAGGCTTTTCTAGGCATGAGTGACTATAAATGAACTTTTCTTGACAATGGATGGCTTTTGCTCCACGTTTCCCGAGGCAAACAATCAATTACAATCTGTTTTAATCAAAAAATGTAAAAACAATTCAAAATAAATTCAATAATGGGATTATAAAGGCATTTAAACCGAGTAATAAGGCTTTTCTACGCATGAGTGACTATAAATGATGTTTTCTTGACAATGGATGGCTTTCGTTCCATGTTTCCCGAGATAAACAATCTATTACAATCTGTTTTAATCAAAAAATGTAAAAAAAATTCAAAATAAATTCAATAATGGGATTATAAAAGCATTTAAACCGAGTAATAAGGCTTTTCTAGGCATGAGTGACTATAAATGATCTTTTCTTGACAATGGATGGCTTTCGTTCCATGTTTCCCGAGATAAACAATCTATTACAATCTGTTTTAATCAAAAAATGTAAAAACAATTCAAAATAAATTCAATAATGGGATTATAAAGGCATTTAAATCGAGTAATAAGGCTTTTCTAGGCATGAGTGACTATAAATGTACTTTTCTTGACAATGGATGGCTTTTGCTCCACGTTTCCCGAGGCAAACAACCAATTACAATCTGTTTTAATAAAAAAATATAAAAATAATTCAAAATAAATTCAATAATGGGATTATAAGGGCATTTAAACCGAGTTATAAGGCTTTTCTAGGCATGAGTGACTATAAATGATGTTTTCTTGACAATGGATGGCTTTCGTTCCAGGTTTCCCGAGATAAACAATCTATTACAACCTGTTTTAATCAAAAAATGTAAAAAAAATTCAAAATAAATTCAATAATGGGATTATAAAGGCATTTAAATCGAGTAATAAGGCTTTTCTAGGCATGAGTGACTATAAATGAACTTTTCTTGACAATGGATGGCTTTTGCTCCACGTTTCCCGAGGCAAACAATCAATTACAATCTGTTTTAATCAAAAAATGTAAAAACAATTCAAAATAAATTCAATAATGGGATTATAAAAGCATTTAAACCGAGTAATAAGGCTTTTCTAGGCATGAGTGACTATAAATGATCTTTTCTTGACAATGGATGGCTTTCGTTCCATGTTTCCCGAGATAAACAATCTATTACAATCTGTTTTAATCAAAAAATGTAAAAACAATTCAAAATAAATTCAATAATGGGATTATAAAGGCATTTAAATCGAGTAATAAGGCTTTTCTAGGCATGAGTGACTATAAATGAACTTTTCTTGACAATGGATGGCTTTTGCTCCACGTTTCCCGAGGCAAACAATCAATTACAATCTGTTTTAATAAAAAAATATAAAAATAATTCAAAATAAATTCAATAATGGGATTATAAAGGCATTTAAACCGAGTAATAAGGCTTTTCTAGGCATGAGTGACTATAAATGATGTTTTCTTGACAATGGATGGCTTTCGTTCCATGTTTCCCGAGATAAACAATCTATTACAATCTGTTTTAATCAAAAAATGTAAAAAAAATTCAAAATAAATTCAATAATGGGATTATAAAAGCATTTAAACCGAGTAATAAGGCTTTTCTAGGCATGAGTGACTATAAATGAACTTTTCTTGACAATGGATGGCTTTCGCTCCATGTTTCCTGAGGCAAACAATCAAATACAATCTGTTTAATCAAAAAATGTCAAAAAAGTTCAAAATAAATTCAATAATGGGATTATAAAGGCATTTAAACCGAGTAATAAGGCTTTTCTAGGCATGAGTGTATATAAATGATGTTTTCTTGACAATGGATGGCTTTCGTTCCATGTTTCCCGAGATAAACAATGTATTAGAATCTGTTTTAATCAAAAAATGTAAAAAAAATTCAAAATAAATTCAATAATGGGATTATAAAGGCATTTAAATCGAGTAATAAGGCTTTTCTAGGCATGAGTGACTATAAATGAACTTTTCTTAACAATGGATGGCTTTTGCTCCACGTTTCCCGAGGCAAACAATCAATTACAATATGTTTTAATAAAAAAATGTAAAAATAATTCAAAATAAATTCAATAATGGGATTATAAGGGCATTTAAACCGAGTTATAAGGCTTTTCTAGGCATGAGTGACTATAAATGATCTTTTCTTGACAATGGATGGCTTTCGTTCCATGTTTCCCGAGATAAATAATCTATTACAACCTGTTTTAATCAAAAAATGTAAAAAAAATTCAAAATAAATTCAATAATGGGATTGTAAAGGCATTTAAACCGAGTAATAAGGCTTTTCTAGGCATGAGTGACTATAAATGAACTTTTCTTGACAATGGATGGCTTTTGCTCCACGTTTCCCGAGGCAAACAATCAATTACAATCTGTTTTAATCAAAAAATGTAAAAACAATTCAAAATAAATTCAATAATGGGATTATAAAGGCATTTAAACCGAGTAATAAGGCTTTTCTACGCATGAGTGACTATAAATGATGTTTTCTTGACAATGGATGGCTTTCGTTCCATGTTTCCCGAGATAAACAATCTATTACAATCTGTTTTAATCAAAAAATGTAAAAAAAATTCAAAATAAATTCAATAATGGGATTATAAAAGCATTTAAACCGAGTAATAAGGCTTTTCTAGGCATGAGTGACTATAAATGATGTTTTCTTGACAATGGATGGCTTTCGTTTCATGTTTCCCGAGATAAACAATGTATTAAAATCTGTTTTAATCAAAAAATGTAAAAAAAATTCAAAATAAATTCAATAATGGGATTATAAAGGCATTTAAACCGAGTAATAAGGCTTTTCTACGCATGAGTGACTATAAATGATGTTTTCTTGACAATGGATGGCTTTCGTTCCATGTTTCCCGAGATAAACAATCTATTACAATCTGTTTTAATCAAAAAATGTAAAAAAAAATCAAAATAAATTCAATAATGGGATTATAAAAGCATTTAAACCGAGTAATAAGGCTTTTCTAGGCATGAGTGACTATAAATGAACTTTTCTTGACAATGGATGGCTTTTGCTCCACGTTTCCCGAGGCAAACAATCAATTACAATCTGTTTTAATCAAAAAATGTAAAAACAATTCAAAATAAATTCAATAACGGGATTATAAAGGCATTTAAACCGAGTAATAAGGCTTTTGTAGGCATGAGTGACTATAAATGATCTTTTCTTGACAATGGATGGCTTTCGTTCCATGTTTCCCGAGATAAACAATCTATTACAATCTGTTTTAATCAAAAAATGTAAAAAAAATTCAAAATAAATTCAATAATGGGATTATAAAAGCATTTAAACCGAGTAATAAGGCTTTTCTAGGCATGAGTGACTATAAATGATGTTTTCTTGACAATGGATGGCTTTCGTTTCATGTTTCCCGAGATAAACAATGTATTAAAATCTGTTTTAATCAAAAAATGTAAAAAAAATTCAAAATAAATTCAATAATGGGATTATAAAGGCATTTAAACCGAGTAATAAGGCTTTTCTACGCATGAGTGACTATAAATGATGTTTTCTTGACAATGGATGGCTTTCGTTCCATGTTTCCCGAGATAAACAATCTATTACAATCTGTTTTAATCAAAAAATGTAAAAAAAAATCAAAATAAATTCAATAATGGGATTATAAAAGCATTTAAACCGAGTAATAAGGCTTTTCTAGGCATGAGTGACTATAAATGAACTTTTCTTGACAATGGATGGCTTTTGCTCCACGTTTCCCGAGGCAAACAATCAATTACAATCTGTTTTAATCAAAAAATGTAAAAACAATTCAAAATAAATTCAATAACGGGATTATAAAGGCATTTAAACCGAGTAATAAGGCTTTTGTAGGCATGAGTGACTATAAATGATCTTTTCTTGACAATGGATGGCTTTCGTTCCATGTTTCCCGAGATAAACAATCTATTACAATCTGTTTTAATCAAAAAATGTAAAAAAAATTCAAAATAAATTCAATAATGGGATTATAAAAGCATTTAAACCGAGTAATAAGTCTTTTCTAGGCATGAGTGACTATAAATGATCTTTTCTTGACAATGGATGGCTTTCGTTCCATGTTTCCCGAGATAAACAATCTATTACAATCTGTTTTAATCAAAAAATGTAAAAAAAAATCAAAATAAATTCAATAATGGGATTATAAAAGCATTTAAACCGAGTAATAAGGCTTTTCTAGGCATGAGTGACTATAAATGAACTTTTCTTGACAATGGATGGCTTTTGCTCCACGTTTCCCGAGGCAAACAATCAATTACAATCTGTTTTAATCAAAAAATGTAAAAACAATTCAAAATAAATTCAATAATGGGATTATAAAGGCATTTAAACCGAGTAATAAGGCTTTTCTACGCATGAGTGACTATAAATGATGTTTTCTTGACAATGGATGGCTTTCGTTCCATGTTTCCCGAGATAAACAATCTATTACAATCTGTTTTAATCAAAAAATGTAAAAAAAATTCAAAATAAATTCAATAATGGGATTATAAAAGCATTTAAACCGAGTAATAAGGCTTTTCTAGGCATGAGTGACTATAAATGATCTTTTCTTGACAATGGATGGCTTTCGTTCCATGTTTCCCGAGATAAACAATCTATTACAATCTGTTTTAATCAAAAAATGTAAAAACAATTCAAAATAAATTCAATAATGGGATTATAAAGGCATTTAAATCGAGTAATAAGGCTTTTCTAGGCATGAGTGACTATAAATGTACTTTTCTTGACAATGGATGGCTTTTGCTCCACGTTTCCCGAGGCAAACAACCAATTACAATCTGTTTTAATAAAAAAATATAAAAATAATTCAAAATAAATTCAATAATGGGATTATAAGGGCATTTAAACCGAGTTATAAGGCTTTTCTAGGCATGAGTGACTATAAATGATGTTTTCTTGACAATGGATGGCTTTCGTTCCAGGTTTCCCGAGATAAACAATCTATTACAACCTGTTTTAATCAAAAAATGTAAAAAAAATTCAAAATAAATTCAATAATGGGATTATAAAGGCATTTAAATCGAGTAATAAGGCTTTTCTAGGCATGAGTGACTATAAATGAACTTTTCTTGACAATGGATGGCTTTTGCTCCACGTTTCCCGAGGCAAACAATCAATTACAATCTGTTTTAATCAAAAAATGTAAAAACAATTCAAAATAAATTCAATAATGGGATTATAAAAGCATTTAAACCGAGTAATAAGGCTTTTCTAGGCATGAGTGACTATAAATGATCTTTTCTTGACAATGGATGGCTTTCGTTCCATGTTTCCCGAGATAAACAATCTATTACAATCTGTTTTAATCAAAAAATGTAAAAACAATTCAAAATAAATTCAATAATGGGATTATAAAGGCATTTAAATCGAGTAATAAGGCTTTTCTAGGCATGAGTGACTATAAATGAACTTTTCTTGACAATGGATGGCTTTTGCTCCACGTTTCCCGAGGCAAACAATCAATTACAATCTGTTTTAATAAAAAAATATAAAAATAATTCAAAATAAATTCAATAATGGGATTATAAAGGCATTTAAACCGAGTAATAAGGCTTTTCTAGGCATGAGTGACTATAAATGATGTTTTCTTGACAATGGATGGCTTTCGTTCCATGTTTCCCGAGATAAACAATCTATTACAATCTGTTTTAATCAAAAAATGTAAAAAAAATTCAAAATAAATTCAATAATGGGATTATAAAAGCATTTAAACCGAGTAATAAGGCTTTTCTAGGCATGAGTGACTATAAATGAACTTTTCTTGACAATGGATGGCTTTCGCTCCATGTTTCCTGAGGCAAACAATCAAATACAATCTGTTTAATCAAAAAATGTCAAAAAAGTTCAAAATAAATTCAATAATGGGATTATAAAGGCATTTAAACCGAGTAATAAGGCTTTTCTAGGCATGAGTGTATATAAATGATGTTTTCTTGACAATGGATGGCTTTCGTTCCATGTTTCCCGAGATAAACAATGTATTAGAATCTGTTTTAATCAAAAAATGTAAAAAAAATTCAAAATAAATTCAATAATGGGATTATAAAGGCATTTAAATCGAGTAATAAGGCTTTTCTAGGCATGAGTGACTATAAATGAACTTTTCTTAACAATGGATGGCTTTTGCTCCACGTTTCCCGAGGCAAACAATCAATTACAATATGTTTTAATAAAAAAATGTAAAAATAATTCAAAATAAATTCAATAATGGGATTATAAGGGCATTTAAACCGAGTTATAAGGCTTTTCTAGGCATGAGTGACTATAAATGATCTTTTCTTGACAATGGATGGCTTTCGTTCCATGTTTCCCGAGATAAATAATCTATTACAACCTGTTTTAATCAAAAAATGTAAAAAAAATTCAAAATAAATTCAATAATGGGATTGTAAAGGCATTTAAACCGAGTAATAAGGCTTTTCTAGGCATGAGTGACTATAAATGAACTTTTCTTGACAATGGATGGCTTTTGCTCCACGTTTCCCGAGGCAAACAATCAATTACAATATGTTTTAATCAAAAAATGTAAAAACAATTCAAAATAAATTCAATAATGGGATTATAAAGGCATTTAAATCGAGTAATAAGGCTTTTCTAGGCATGAGTGACTATAAATGAACTTTTCTTGACAATGGATGGCTTTTGCTCCACGTTTCCCGAGGCAAACAATCAATTACAATCTGTTTTAATCAAAAAATGTAAAAACAATTCAAAATAAATTCAATAACGGGATTATAAAGGCATTTAAACCGAGTAATAAGGCTTTTGTAGGCATGAGTGACTATAAATGATCTTTTCTTGACAATGGATGGCTTTCGTTCCATGTTTCCCGAGATAAACAATCTATTACAATCTGTTTTAATCAAAAAATGTAAAAAAAATTCAAAATAAATTCAATAATGGGATTATAAAAGCATTTAAACCAAGTAATAAGGCTTTTCTAGGCATGAGTGACTATAAATGATCTTTTCTTGACAATGGATGGCTTTCGTTCCATGTTTCCCGAGATAAACAATCTATTACAATCTGTTTTAATCAAAAAATGTAAAAAAAATTCAAAATAAATTCAATAATGGGATTATAAAAGCATTTAAACCGAGTAATAAGGCTTTTCTAGGCATGAGTGACTATAAATGATCTTTTCTCGACAATGGATGGCTTTGGTTCCATGTTTCCCGAGATAAACAATCTATTACAATCTGTTTTAATCAAAAAATGTAAAAAAAATTCAAAATAAATTCAATAATGGGATTATAAAAGCATTTAAACCGAGTAATAAGGCTTTTCTAGGCATGAGTGACTATAAATGAACTTTTCTTAACAATGGATGGCTTTTGCTCCACGTTTCCCGAGGCAACAATCAATTACAATCTGTTTTAATCAAAAAATGTAAAAACAATTCAAAATAAATTCAATAATGGGATTATAAAGGCATTTAAACCGAGTAATAAGGCTTTTCTAGGCATGAGTGACTATAAATGATGTTTTCTTGACAATGGATGGCTTTCGTTCCATGTTTCCCGAGATAAACAATCTATTACAATCTGTTTTAATCAAAAAATGTAAAAAAAATTCAAAATAAATTCAATAATGGGATTATAAAAGCATTTAAACCGAGTAATAAGGCTTTTCTAGGCATGAGTGACTATAAGTGAACTTTTCTTGACAATGGATGGCTTTCGCTCCATGTTTCCTGAGGCAAACAATCAAATACAATCTGTTTAATCAAAAAATGTCAAAAAAGTTCAATATAAATTCAATAATGGGATTATAAAGGCATTTAAACCGAGTAATAAGGCTTTTCTAGGCATGAGTGTATATAAATGATGTTTTTTGACAATGGATGGCTTTCGTTCCATGTTTCCCGAGATAAACAATGTATTAGAATCTGTTTTAATCAAAAAATGTAAAAAAAATTCAAAATAAATTCAATAATGGGATTATAAAGGCATTTAAATCGAGTAATAAGGCTTTTCTAGGCATGAGTGACTATAAATGAACTTTTCTTAACAATGGATGGCTTTTGCTCCACGTTTCCCGAGGCAAACAATCAATTACAATATGTTTTAATAAAAAAATGTAAAAATAATTCAAAATAAATTCAATAATGGGATTATAAGGGCATTTAAACCGAGTTATAAGGCTTTTCTAGGCATGAGTGACTATAAATGATCTTTTCTTGACAATGGATGGCTTTCGTTCCATGTTTCCCGAGATAAATAATCTATTACAACCTGTTTTAATCAAAAAATGTAAAAAAAATTCAAAATAAATTCAATAATGGGATTGTAAAGGCATTTAAACCGAGTAATAAGGCTTTTCTAGGCATGAGTGACTATAAATGAACTTTTCTTGACAATGGATGGCTTTTGCTCCACGTTTCCCGAGGCAAACAATCAATTACAATATGTTTTAATCAAAAAATGTAAAAACAATTCAAAATAAATTCAATAATGGGATTATAAAGGCATTTAAATCGAGTAATAAGGCTTTTCTAGGCATGAGTGACTATAAATGAACTTTTCTTGACAATGGATGGCTTTTGCTCCACGTTTCCCGAGGCAAACAATCAATTACAATCTGTTTTAATCAAAAAATGTAAAAACAATTCAAAATAAATTCAATAACGGGATTATAAAGGCATTTAAACCGAGTAATAAGGCTTTTGTAGGCATGAGTGACTATAAATGATCTTTTCTTGGCAATGGATGGCTTTCGTTCCATGTTTCCCGAGATAAACAATCTATTACAACCTGTTTTAATCAAAAAATGTAAAAAAAATTCAAAATAAATTCAATAATGGGATTATAAAAGCATTTAAACCGAGTAATAAGACTTTTCTAGGCATGAGTGACTATAAATGGTCTTTCTTGACAATGGATGGCTTTCATTCCATGTTTCCCGAGATAAACAATCTATTACAATCTGTTTTAATCAAAAAATGTAAAAAAAATTCAAAATAAATTCAATAATGGGATTATAAAGGCATTTAAACCGAGTAATAAGGCTTCTCTAGGCATGAGTGACTATAAATGACCTTTTCTTGACAATGGATGGCATTTGCTCCACGTTTCCCAAGGCAAACAATCAATTACAATCTGTTTTAATTAAAAAATGTAAAAACAATTCAAAATAAATTCAATAATGGGATTATAAAGGCATTTAAACCGAGTAATAAGGCTTTTCTAGGCATGAGTGACTATAAATGAACTTTTCTTGACAATGGATGGCTTTTGCTCCACGTTTCCCGAGGCAAACAATCAATTACAATCTGTTTTAATCAAAAAATGTAAAAACAATTCAAAATAAATTCAATAATGGGATTATAAAGGCATTTAAACCGAGTAATAAGGCTTTTCTAGGCATGAGTGACTATAAATGAACTTTTCTTGACGATGGATGGCTTTTGCTCCACGTTTCCCGAGGCAAACAATCAATTACAATATGTTTTAATTAAAAAATGTAAAAACAATTCAAAATAAATTCAATAATGGGATTATAAAGGCATTTAAATCGAGTAATAAGGCTTATCTAGGCATGAGTGACTATAAATGAACTTTTCTTGACAATGGATGGCTTTTGCTCCACGTTTCCCGAGGCAAACAATCAATTACAATAAGTTTTAATCAAAAAATGTAAAAACAATTCAAAATAAATTCAATAATGGGATTATAAAGGCATTTAAATCGAGTAATAAGGCTTTTCTAGGCATGAGTGACTATAAATGAACTTTTCTTGACAATGGATGGCTTTTGCTCCACGTTTCCCGAGGCAAACAATCAATTACAATCTGTTTTAATAAAAAAATGTAAAAATAATTCAAAATAAATTCAATAATGGGATTATAAAGGCATTTAAACCGAGTAATAAGGCTTTTCTACGCATGAGTGACTATAAATGATGTTTTCTTGACAATGGATGGCTTTCGTTCCATGTTTCCCGAGATAAACAATCTATTACAATCTGTTTTAATCAAAAAATGTAAAAAAAATTCAAAATAAATTCAATAATGGGATTATAAAGGATTTAAATCGAGTAATAAGGCTTTTCTAGGCATGAGTGACTATAAATGAACTTTTCTTGACAATGGATGGCTTTTGCTCCACGTTTCCAGAGGCAAACAATCAATTACAATATGTTTTAATAAAAAAATGTAAAAATAATTCAAAATAAATTCAATAATGGGATTATAAGGGCATTTAAACCGAGTAATAAGGCTTTTCTAGGCATGAGTGACTATAAATGATCTTTTCTTGACAATGGATGGCTTTCGTTCCATGTTTCCCGAGATAAACAATCTATTACAATCTGTTTTAATCAAAAACTGTAAAAAAAATCAAAATAAATTCAATAATGGGATTATAGAGGCATTTACACCGAGTAATAAGGCTTCTCTAGGCATGAGTGACTATAAATGAACTTTTCTTGACAATGGATGGCTTTTGCTCCACGTTTCCCGAGGCAAACAATCAATTACAATATGTTTTAATCAAAAAATGTAAAAACAATTCAAAATAAATTCAATAATGGGATTATAAAGGCATTTAAATCGAGTAATAAGGCTTTTCTAGGCATGAGTGACTATAAATGAACTTTTCTTGACAATGGATGGCTTTTGCTCCACGTTTCCCGAGGCAAACAATCAATTACAATCTGTTTTAATCAAAAAATGTAAAAAAAATTCAAAATAAATTCAATAATGGGATTATAAAGGCATTTAAATCGAGTAATAAGGCTTTTCTAGGCATGAGTGACTATAAATGAACTTTTCTTGACAATGGATGGCTTTTGCTCCACGTTTCCCGAGGCAAACAATCAATTACAATATGTTTTAATAAAAAAATGTAAAAATAATTCAAAACAAATTCAAAAATGGGATTATAAAGGCATTTAAATCGAGTAATAAGGCTTTTCTAGGCATGAGTGACTATAAATGAACTTTTCTTGACAATGGATGGCTTTTGCTCCACGTTTCCCGAGGCAAACAATCAATTACAATATGTTTTAATAAAAAAATGTCAAAACAATTCAAAATAAATTCAATAATGGGATTATAAAGGCATTTAAACCGAGTTATAAGGCTTTTCTAGGCATGAGTGACTATAAATGAACTTTTCTTGACAATGGATGGCTTTTACTCCACGTTTCCCGAGGCAAACAATCAAATACAATCTGTTTTAATCAAAAAATGTAAAAATAATTCAAAATAAATTCGATAATGGGATTATAAGGGCATTTAAACCGAGTTATAAGGCTTTTCTAGGCATGAGTGACTATAAATGATCTTTTCTTGACAATGGATGGCTTTCGTTCCATGTTTCCCGAGATAAATAATCTATTACGACCTGTTTTAATCAAAAAATGTAAAAAAAATTCAAAATAAATTCAATAATGGGATTGCAAAGGCATTTAAACCGAGTAATAAGGCTTCTCTAGGCATGAGTGACTATAAATGAACTTTTCTTGACAATGGATGGCTTTTGCTCCACGTTTCCCGAGGCAAACAATCAATTACAATATGTTTTAATAAAAAAATGTAAAAATAATTCAAAATAAATTCAATAATGGGATTATAAGGGCATTTAAACCGAGTTATAAGGCTTTTCTAGGCATGAGTGACTATAAATGATCTTTTCTTGACAATGGATGGCTTTCGTTCCATGTTTCCCGAGATCAATAATCTATTAAAACCTGTTTTAATCAAAAAATGTAAAAAAAATTCAAAATAAATTCAATAATGGGATTGTAAAGGCATTTAAACCGAGTAATAAGGCTTCTGTAGGCATGAGTGACTATAAATGATCTTTTCTTGGCAATGGATGGCTTTCGTTCCATGTTTCCCGAGATAAACAATCTATTAAAACCTGTTTTAATCAAAAAATGTAAAAAAAATTCAAAATAAATTCAATAATGGGATTATAAAAGCATTTAAACCGAGTAATAAGACTTTTCTAGGCATGAGTGACTATAAATGGTCTTTCTTGACAATGGATGGCTTTCGTTCCATGTTTCCCGAGATAAACAATCTATTACAATCTGTTTTAATCAAAAAATGTAAAAAAAATTCAAAATAAATTCAATAATGGGATTATAAAGGCATTTAAACCGAGTAATAAGGCTTTTCTAGGCATGAGTGACTATAAATGAACTTTTCTTGACAATGGATGGCTTTTGCTCAACGTTTCCCGGGGCAAACAATCAATTACAATATGTTTTAATCAAAAAATGTAAAAACAATTCAAAATAAATTCAATAATGGGATTATAAAGGCATTTAAATCGAGTAATAAGGCTTTTCTAGGCATGAGTGACTATAAATGAACTTTTCTTGACAATGGATGGCTTTTGCTCCACGTTTCCCGAGGCAAACAATCAATTACAATCTGTTTTAATCAAAAAATGTAAAAAAAATTCAAAATAAATTCAATAATGGGATTATAAAGGCATTTAAATCGAGTAATAAGGCTTTTCTAGGCATGAGTGACTATAAATGAACTTTTCTTGACAATGGATGGCTTTTGCTCCACGTTTCCCTAGGCAAACAATCAATTACAATATGTTTTAATAAAAAAATGTAAAAATAATTCAAAAAAAATTCAAAAATGGGATTATAAAGGCATTTAAATCGAGTAATAAGGCTTTTCTAGGCATGAGTGACTATAAATGAACTTTTCTTGACAATGGATGGCTTTTGCTCCACGTTTCCCGAGGCAAACAATCAATTACAATATGTTTTAATCAAAAAATGTAAAAAAGATTCAAAATAAATTCAATAATGGGATTATAAAGGCATTTAAATCGAGTAATAAGGCTTTTCTAGGCATGAGTGACTATAAATGATCTTTTCTTGACAATGGATGGCTTTCGTTCCATGTTTCCCGAGATAAACAATCTATTACAATCTGTTTTAATCAAAAACTGTAAAAAAAAATTCAAAATAAATTCAATAATGGGATTATAAAAGCATTTAAACCGAGTAATAAGGCTTTTCTAGGCATGAGTGACTATAAATGAACTTTTCTTGACAATGGATGGCTTTTGCTCCACGTTTCCCGAGGCAAACAATCAATTACAATATGTTTTAATCAAAAAATGTAAAAAAGATTCAAAATAAATTCAATAATGGGATTATAAAGGCATTTAAATCGAGTAATAAGGCTTTTCTAGGCATGAGTGACTATAAATGATCTTTTCTTGGCAATGGATGGCTTTCGTTCCATGTTTCCCGAGATAAACAATCTATTACAACCTGTTTTAATCAAAAAATGTAAAAAAAATTCAAAATAAATTCAATAATGGGATTATAAAAGCATTTAAACCGAGTAATAAGACTTTTCTAGGCATGAGTGACTATAAATGGTCTTTCTTGACAATGGATGGCTTTCGTTCCATGTTTCCCGAGATAAACAATCTATTACAATCTGTTTTAATCAAAAAATGTAAAAAAAATTCAAAATAAATTCAATAATGGGATTATAAAGGCATTTAAACCGAGTAATAAGGCTTTTCTAGGCATGAGTGACTATAAATGAACTTTTCTTGACAATGGATGGCTTTTGCTCAACGTTTCCCGAGGCAAACAATCAATTACAATATGTTTTAATGAAAAAATGTAAAAACAATTCAAAATAAATTCAATAATGGGATTATAAAGGCATTTAAATCGAGTAATAAGGCTTATCTAGGCATGAGTGACTATAAATGAACTTTTCTTGACAATGGATGGCTTTTGCTCCACGTTTCCCGAGGCAAACAATCAATTACAATATGTTTTAATAAAAAAATGTAAAAATAATTCAAAACAAATTCAAAAATGGGATTATAAAGGCATTTAAATCGAGTAATAAGGCTTTTCTAGGCATGAGTGACTATAAATGAACTTTTCTTGACAATGGATGGCTTTTGCTCCACGTTTCCCGAGGCAAACAATCAATTACAATATGTTTTAATAAAAAAATGTAAAAACAATTCAAAATAAATTCAATAATGGGATTATAAAGGCATTTAAACCGAGTTATAAGGCTTTTCTAGGCATGAGTGACTATAAATGAACTTTTCTTGACAATGGATGGCTTTTACTCCACGTTTCCCGAGGCAAACAATCAAATACAATCTGTTTTAATCAAAAAATGTAAAAACAATTCAAAATAAATTCGATAATGGGATTATAAGGGCATTTAAACCGAGTTATAAGGCTTTTCTAGGCATGAGTGACTATAAATGATCTTTTCTTGACAATGGATGGCTTTCGTTCCATGTTTCCCGAGATAAATAATCTATTACGACCTGTTTTAATCAAAAAATGTAAAAAAAATTCAAAATAAATTCAATAATGGGATTGTAAAGGCATTTAAACCGAGTAATAAGGTTTTTCTAGGCATTAGTGACTATAAATGATCTTTTCTTGACAATGGATGGCTTTCGTTCCATGTTTCCCGAGATAAACAATCTATTACAATCTGTTTTAATCAAAAAATGTAAAAAAAATTCAAAATAAATTCAATAATGGGATTATAAAAGCATTTAAACCGAGTAATAAGGCTTTTCTAGGCATGAGTGACTATAAATGATGTTTTCTTGACAATGGATGGCTTTCGTTCCATGTTTCCCGAGATAAACAATCTATTACAATCTGTTTTAATCAAAAAATGTAAAAAAAATTCAAAATAAATTCAATAATGGGATTATAAAAGCATTTAAACCGAGTAATAAGGCTTTTCTAGGCATGAGTGACTATAAATGATCTTTTCTTGACAATGGATGGTATTCGTTCCATGTTTCCCGAGATAAACAATCTATTACAATCTGTTTTAATCAAAAAATGTAAAAAAAATTCAAAATAAATTCAATAATGGGATTATAAAAGCATTTAAACCGAGTAATAACGCTTTTCTAGGCATGAGTGACTATAAATGAACTTTTCTTGACAATGGATGGCTTTCACTCCATGTTTCCCGAGGCAAACAATCAAATACAATCTGTTTAATCAAAAAATGTCAAAAAAGTTCAAAATAAATTCAATAATGGGATTATAAAGGCATTTAAACCGAGTAATAAGGCTTTTCTAGGCATGAGTGTATATAAATGATGTTTTCTTGACAATGGATGGCTTTCGTTCCATGTTTCCCGAGATAAACAATGTATTAGAATCTATTTTAATCAAAAAATGTAAAAAAAATTCAAAATAAATTCAATAATGGGATTATAAAGGCATTTAAATCGAGTAATAAGGCTTTTCTAGGCATGAGTGACTATAAATGAACTTTTCTTGACAATGGATGGCTTTTGCTCCACGTTTCCCGAGGCAAACAATCAATTACAATATGTTTTAATAAAAAAATGTAAAAATAATTCAAAATAAATTCAATAATGGGATTATAAAAGCATTTAAACCGAGTAATAAGGCTTTTCTAGGCATGAGTGACTATAAATGATCTTTTCTTGACAATGGATGGCTTTCGTTCCATGTTTCCCGAGATAAACAATCTATTACAATCTGTTTTAATCAAAAACTGTAAAAAAAATCAAAATAAATTCAATAATGGGATTATAGAGGCATTTACACCGAGTAATAAGGCTTCTCTAGGCATGAGTGACTATAAATGAACTTTTCTTGACAATGGATGGCTTTTGCTCCACGTTTCCCGAGGCAAACAATCAATTACAATATGTTTTAATCAAAAAATGTAAAAACAATTCAAAATAAATTCAATAATGGGATTATAAAGGCATTTAAATCGAGTAATAAGGCTTATCTAGGCATGAGTGACTATAAATGAACTTTTCTTGACAATGGATGGCTTTTGCTCCACGTTTCCCGAGGCAAACAATCAATTACAATATGTTTTAATCAAAAAATGTAAAAACAATTCAAAATAAATTCAATAATGGGATTATAAAGGCATTTAAATCGAGTAATAAGGCTTTTCTAGGCATGAGTGACTATAAATGAACTTTTCTTGACAATGGATGGCTTTTGCTCCACGTTTCCCGAGGCAAACAATCAATTACAATCTGTTTTAATCAAAAAATGTAAAAAAAATTCAAAATAAATTCAATAATGGGATTATAAAGGCATTTAAATCGAGTAATAAGGCTTTTCTAGGCATGAGTGACTATAAATGAACTTTTCTTGACAATGGATGGCTTTTGCTCCACGTTTCCCGAGGCAAACAATCAATTACAATATGTTTTAATAAAAAAATGTAAAAATAATTCAAAATAAATTCAATAATGGGATTATAAAGGCATTTAAATCGAGTAATAAGGCTTTTCTAGGCATGAGTGACTATAAATGAACTTTTCTTGACAATGGATGGCTTTTGCTCCACGTTTCCCGAGGCAAACAATCAATTACAATCTGTTTTAATCAAAAAATGTAAAAACAATTCAAAATAAATTCAATAATGGGATTATAAAAGCATTTAAACCGAGTAATAAGGCTTTTCTAGGCATGAGTGACTATAAATGAACTTTTCTTGACAATGGATGGCTTTTGCTCCACGTTTCCCGAGGCAAACAATCAATTACAATCTGTTTTAATCAAAAAATGTAAAAAAAATTCAAAATAAATTCAATAATGGGATTATAAAGGCATTTAAATCGAGTAATAAGGCTTTTCTAGGCATGAGTGACTATAAAAGAACTTTTCTTGACAATGGATGGCTTTTGCTCCACGTTTCCCGAGGCAAACAATCAATTACAATATGTTTTAATAAAAAAATGTAAAAATAATTCAAAAAAAATTCAAAAATGGGATTATAAAGGCATTTAAATCGATTAATAAGGCTTTTCTAGGCATGAGTGACTATAAATGAACTTTTCTTGACAATGGATGGCTTTTGCTCCACGTTTCCCAAGGCAAACAATCAATTACAATATGTTTTAATAAAAAAATGTAAAAATAATTCAAAATAAATTCAATAATGGGATTATAAGGGCATTTAAACCGAGTAATAAGGTTTTTCTAGGCATTAGTGACTATAAATGATCTTTTCTTGACAATGGATGGCTTTCGTTCCATGTTTCCCGAGATAAACAATCTATTACAATCTGTTTTAATCAAAAAATGTAAAAAAAATTCAAAATAAATTCAATAATGGGATTATAAAAGCATTTAAACCGAGTAATAAGGCTTTTCTAGGCATGAGTGACTATAAATGGTCTTTCTTGACAACGGATGGCTTTCGTTCCATGTTTCCCGAGATAAACAATCTATTACAATCTGTTTTAATCAAAAAATGTAAAAAATATTCAAAATAAATTCAATAATGGGATTATAAAGGCATTTAAACCGAGTAATAAGGCTTTTCTAGGCATGAGTGACTATAAATGATGTTTTCTTGACAATGGATGGCTTTCGTTCCATGTTTCCCGAGATAAACAATCTATTACAATCTGTTTTAATCAAAAAATGTAAAAAAAATTCAAAATAAATTCAATAATGGGATTATAAAAGCATTTAAACCGAGTAATAAGGCTTTTCTAGGCATGAGTGACTATAAATGATCTTTTCTTGACAATGGATGGCTTTCGTTCCATGTTTCCCGAGATAAACAATCTATTACAATCTGTTTTAATCAAAAACTGTAAAAAAAATCAAAATAAATTCAATAATGGGATTATAGAGGCATTTACACCGAGTAATAAGGCTTCTCTAGGCATGAGTGACTATAAATGAACTTTTCTTGACAATGGATGGCTTTTGCTCCACGTTTCCCGAGGCAAACAATCAATTACAATATGTTTTAATCAAAAAATGTAAAAACAATTCAAAATAAATTCAATAATGGGATTATAAAGGCATTTAAATCGAGTAATAAGGCTTATCTAGGCATGAGTGACTATAAATGAACTTTTCTTGACAATGGATGGCTTTTGCTCCACATTTCCCGAGGCAAACAATCAATTACAATATGTTTTAATCAAAAAATGTAAAAACAATTCAAAATAAATTCAATAATGGGATTATAAAGGCATTTAAATCGAGTAATAAGGCTTTTCTAGGCATGAGTGACTATAAATGAACTTTTCTTGACAATGGATGGCTTTTGCTCCACGTTTCCCGAGGCACACAATCAATTACAATCTGTTTTAATCAAAAAATGTAAAAAAAAATTCAAAATAAATTCAATAATGGGATTATAAAGGCATTTAAATCGAGTAATAAGGCTTTTCTAGGCATGAGTGACTATAAATGAACTTTTCTTGACAATGGATGGCTTTTGCTCCACGTTTCCCGAGGCAAACAATCAATTACAATATGTTTTAATAAAAAAATGTAAAAATAATTCAAAAAAAATTCAAAAATGGGATTATAAAGGCATTTAAATCGAGTAATAAGGCTTTTCTAGGCATGAGTGACTATAAATGAACTTTTCTTGACAATGGATTGCTTTTGCTCCACGTTTCCCGAGGCAAACAATCAATTACAATATGTTTTAATAAAAAAATGTAAAAACAATTCAAAATAAATTCAATAATGGGATTATAAAGGCATTTAAACCGAGTTATAAGGCTTTTCTAGGCATGAGTGACTATAAATGAACTTTTCTTGACAATGGATGGCTTTTACTCCACGTTTCCCGAGGCAAACAATCAAATACAATCTGTTTTAATCAAAAAATGTAAAAACAATTCAAAATAAATTCGATAATGGGATTATAAGGGCATTTAAACCGAGTTATAAGGCTTTTCTAGGCATGAGTGACTATAAATGATCTTTTCTTGACAATGGATGGCTTTCGTTCCATGTTTCCCGAGATAAATAATCTATTACAACCTGTTTTAATCAAAAAATGTAAAAAAAATTCAAAATAAATTCAATAATGGGATTGTAAAGGCATTTAAACCGAGTAATAAGGCTTCTCTAGGCATGAGTGACTATAAATGAACTTTTCTTGACAATGGATGGCTTTTGCTCCACGTTTCCCGAGGCAAACAATCAATTACAATATGTTTTAATAAAAAAATGTAAAAATAATTCGAAATAAATTCAATAATGGGATTATAAGGGCATTTAAACCGAGTTATAAGGCTTTTCTAGGCATGAGTGACTATAAATGATCTCTTCTTGACAATGGATGGCTTTCGTTCCATGTTTCCCGAGATAAATAATCTATTACAACCTGTTTTAATCAAAAAATGTAAAAAAAATTCAAAATAAATTCAATAATGGGATTGTAAAGGCATTTAAACCGAGTAATAAGGCTTTTCTAGGCATGAGTGACTATAAATGAACTTTTCTTGACAATGGATGGCTTTTGCTCCTTGTTTCCCGAGGTAAACAATCAATTACAATCTGTTTTAATCAAAAAATGTAAAAACAATTCAAAATAAATTAAATAATGGGATTATAAAGGCATTTAAACCGAGTAATAAGGCTTCTGTAGGCATGAGTGACTATAAATGATCTTTTCTTGGCAATGGATGGCTTTCGTTCCATGTTTCCCGAGATAAACAATCTATTAACACCTGTTTTAATCAAAAAATGTAAAAATAATTCAAAAAAAATTCAAAAATGGGATTATAAAGGCATTTAAATCGAGTAATAAGGCTTTTCTAGGCATGAGTGACTATAAATGAACTTTTCTTGACAATGGATGACTTTTGCTCCACGTTTCCCGAGGCAAACAATCAATTACAATATGTTTTAATAAAAAAATGTAAAAACAATTCAAAATAAATTCAATAATGGGATTATAAAGGCATTTAAACCGAGTTATAAGGCTTTTCTAGGCATGAGTGACTATAAATGAACTTTTCTTGACAATGGATGGCTTTTACTCCACGTTTCCCGAGGCAAACAATCAAATACAATCTGTTTTAATCAAAAAATGTAAAAACAATTCAAAATAAATTCGATAATGGGATTATAAGGGCATTTAAACCGAGTTATAAGGCTTTTCTAGGCATGAGTGACTATAAATGATCTTTTCTTGACAATGGATGGCTTTCGTTCCATGTTTCCCGAGATAAATAATCTATTACAACCTGTTTTAATCAAAAAATGTAAAAAAAATTCAAAATAAATTCAATAATGGGATTGTAAAGGCATTTAAACCGAGTAATAAGGCTTCTCTAGGCATGAGTGACTATAAATGAACTTTTCTTGACAATGGATGGCTTTTGCTCCACGTTTCCCGAGGCAAACAATCAATTACAATATGTTTTAATAAAAAAATGTAAAAATAATTCGAAATAAATTCAATAATGGGATTATAAGGGCATTTAAACCGAGTTATAAGGCTTTTCTAGGCATGAGTGACTATAAATGATCTTTTCTTGACAATGGATGGCTTTCGTTCCATGTTTCCCGAGATAAACAATCTATTACAATCTGTTTTAATCAAAAAATGTAAAAAAAATTCAAAATAAATTCAATAATGGGATTATAAAAGCATTTAAACCGAGTAATAAGGCTTTTCTAGGCATGAGTGACTATAAATGGTCTTTCTTGACAACGGGTGGCTTTCGTTCCATGTTTCCCGAGATAAACAATCTATTACAATCTGTTTTAATCAAAAAATGTAAAAAATATTCAAAATAAATTCAATAATGGGATTATAAAGGCATTTAAACCGAGTAATAAGGCTTTTCTAGGCATGAGTGACTATAAATGATGTTTTCTTGACAATGGATGGCTTTCGTTCCATGTTTCCCGAGATAAACAATCTATTACAATCTGTTTTAATCAAAAAATGTAAAAAAAATTCAAAATAAATTCAATAATGGGATTATAAAAGCATTTAAACCGAGTAATAAGGCTTTTCTAGGCATGAGTGACTATAAATGGTCTTTCTTGACAACGGATGGCTTTCGTTCCATGTTTCCCGAGATAAACAATCTATTACAATCTGTTTTAATCAAAAAATGTAAAAAATATTCAAAATAAATTCAATAATGGGATTATAAAGGCATTTAAACCGAGTAATAAGGCTTTTCTAGGCATGAGTGACTATAAATGATGTTTTCTTGACAATGGATGGCTTTCGTTCCATGTTTCCCGAGATAAACAATCTATTACAATCTGTTTTAATCAAAAAATGTAAAAAAAATTCAAAATAAATTCAATAATAGGATTATAAAAGCATTTAAACCGAGTAATAAGGCTTTTCTAGGCATGAGTGACTATAAATGATCTTTTCTTGACAATGGATGGCTTTCGTTCCATGTTTCCCGAGATAAACAATCTATTACAATCTGTTTTAATCAAAAACTGTAAAAAAAATCAAAATAAATTCAATAATGGGATTATAGAGGCATTTACACCGAGTAATAAGGCTTCTCTAGGCATGAGTGACTATAAATGAACTTTTCTTGACAATGGATGGCTTTTGCTCCACGTTTCCCGAGGCAAACAATCAATTACAATATGTTTTAATCAAAAAATGTAAAAACAATTCAAAATAAATTCAATAATGGGATTATAAAGGCATTTAAATCGAGTAATAAGGCTTATCTAGGCATGAGTGACTATAAATGAACTTTTCTTGACAATGGATGGCTTTTGCTCCACGTTTCCCGAGGCAAACAATCAATTACAATATGTTTTAATCAAAAAATGTAAAAACAATTCAAAATAAATTCAATAATGGGATTATAAAGGCATTTAAATCGAGTAATAAGGCTTTTCTAGGCATGAGTGACTATAAATGAACTTTTCTTGACAATGGATGGCTTTTGCTCCACGTTTCCCGAGGCAAACAATCAATTACAATCTGTTTTAATCAAAAAATGTAAAAAAAATTCAAAATAAATTCAATAATGGGATTATAAAGGCATTTAAATCGAGTAATAAGGCTTTTCTAGGCATGAGTGACTATAAATGAACTTTTCTTGACAATGGATGGCTTTTGCTCCACGTTTCCCGAGGCAAACAATCAATTACAATATGTTTTAATAAAAAAATGTAAAAATAATTCAAAAAAAATTCAAAAATGGGATTATAAAGGCATTTAAATCGAGTAATAAGGCTTTTCTAGGCATGAGTGACTATAAATGAACTTTTCTTGACAATGGATGGCTTTTGCTCCACGTTTCCCGAGGCAAACAATCAATTACAATATGTTTTAATAAAAAAATGTAAAAACAATTCAAAATAAATTCAATAATGGGATTATAAAGGCATTTAAACCGAGTTATAAGGCTTTTCCAGGCATGAGTGACTATAAATGAACTTTTCTTGACAATGGATGGCTTTTAATCCACGTTTCCCGAGGCAAACAATCAAATACAATCTGTTTTAATCAAAAAATGTAAAAACAATTCAAAATAAATTCGATAATGGGATTATAAGGGCATTTAAACCGAGTTATAAGGCTTTTCTAGGCATGAGTGACTATAAATGATCTTTTCTTGACAATGGATGGCTTTCGTTCCATGTTTCCCGAGATAAATAATCTATTACAACCTGTTTTAATCAAAAAATGTAAAAAAAATTCAAAATAAATTCAATAATGGGATTGTAAAGGCATTTAAACCGAGTAATAAGGCTTCTCTAGGCATGAGTGACTATAAATGAACTTTTCTTGACAATGGATGGCTTTTGCTCCACGTTTCCCGAGGCAAACAATCAATTACAATATGTTTTAATAAAAAAATGTAAAAATAATTCGAAATAAATTCAATAATGGGATTATAAGGGCATTTAAACCGAGTTATAAGGCTTTTCTAGGCATGAGTGACTATAAATGATCTTTTCTTGACAATGGATGGCTTTCGTTCCATGTTTCCCGAGATAAATAATCTATTACAACCTGTTTTAATCAAAAAATGTAAAAAAAATTCAAAATAAATTCAATAATTGGATTGTAAAGGCATTTAAACCGAGTAATAAGGCTTTTCTAGGCATGAGTGACTATAAATGAACTTTTCTTGACAATGGATGGCTTTTGCTCCACGTTTCCCGAGGTAAACAATCAATTACAATCTGTTTTAATCAAAAAATGTAAAAACAATTCAAAATAAATTCAATAATGGGATTATAAAGGCATTTAAACCGAGTAATAAGGCTTCTGTAGGCATGAGTGACTATAAATGATCTTTTCTTGGCAATGGATGGCTTTCGTTCCATGTTTCCCGAGATAAACAATCTATTAAAACCTGTTTTAATCAAAAAATGTAAAAAAAATTCAAAATAAATTCAATAATGGGATTATAAAAGCATTTAAACCGAGTAATAAGACTTTTCTAGGCATGAGTGACTATAAATGGTCTTTCTTGACAATGGATGGCTTTCGTTCCATGTTTCCCGAGATAAACAATCTATTACAATCTGTTTTAATCAAAAAATGTAAAAAAAATTCAAAATAAATTCAATAATGGGATTATAAAGGCATTTAAACCGAGTAATAAGGTTTTTCTAGGCATGAGTGACTATAAATGAACTTTTCTTGACAATGGATGGCTTTTGCTCAACGTTTCCCGAGGCAAACAATCAATTACAATATGTTTTAATCAAAAAATGTAAAAACAATTCAAAATAAATTCAATAATGGGATTATAAAGGCATTTAAATCGAGTAATAAGGCTTATCTAGGCATGAGTGACTATAAATGAACTTTTCTTGACAATGGATGGCTTTTGCTCCACGTTTCCCGAGGCAAACAATCAATTACAATATGTTTTAATCAAAAAATGTAAAAACAATTCAAAATAAATTCAATAATGGGATTATAAAGGCATTTAAATCGAGTAATAAGGCTTTTCTAGGCATGAGTGACTATAAATGAACTTTTCTTGACAATGGATGGCTTTTGCTCCACGTTTCCCGAGGCAAACAATCAATTACAATCTGTTTTAATCAAAAAATGTAAAAAAAATTCAAAATAAATTCAATAATGGGATTATAAAGGCATTTAAATCGAGTAATAAGGCTTTTCTAGGCATGAGTGACTATAAAAGAACTTTTCTTGACAATGGATGGCTTTTGCTCCACGTTTCCCGAGGCACACAATCAATTACAATATGTTTTAATAAAAAAATGTAAAAATAATTCAAAAAAAATTCAAAAATGGGATTATAAAGGCATTTAAATCGATTAATAAGGCTTTTCTAGGCATGAGTGACTATAAATGAACTTTTCTTGACAATGGATGGCTTTTGCTCCACGTTTCCCGAGGCAAACAATCAATTACAATATGTTTTAATAAAAAAATGTAAAAATAATTCAAAATAAATTCAATAATGGGATTATAAAGGCATTTAAATCGAGTAATAAGGCTTATCTAGGCATGAGTGACTATAAATGATCTTTTCTTGACAATGGATGGCTTTCGTTCCATGTTTCCCGAGATAAACAATCTATTACAATCTGTTTTAATCAAAAAATGTAAAAAAAATTCAAAATAAATTCAATAATGGGATTATAAAAGCATTTAAACCGAGTAATAAGGCTTTTCTAGGCATGAGTGACTATAAATGGTCTTTCTTGACAACGGATGGCTTTCGTTCCATGTTTCCCGAGATAAACAATCTATTACAATCTGTTTTAATCAAAAAATGTAAAAAATATTCAAAATAAATTCAATAATGGGATTATAAAGGCATTTAAACCGAGTAATAAGGCTTTTCTAGGCATGAGTGACTATAAATGATGTTTTCTTGACAATGGATGGCTTTCGTTCCATGTTTCCCGAGATAAACAATCTATTACAATCTGTTTTAATCAAAAAATGTAAAAAAAATTCAAAATAAATTCAATAATGGGATTAAAAAAGCATTTAAACCGAGTAATAAGGCTTTTCTAGGCATGAGTGACTATAAATGATCTTTTCTTGACAATGGATGGCTTTCGTTCCATGTTTCCCGAGATAAACAATCTATTACAATCTGTTTTAATCAAAAACTGTAAAAAAAATCAAAATAAATTCAATAATGGGATTATAGAGGCATTTACACCGAGTAATAAGGCTTCTCTAGGCATGAGTGACTATAAATGAACTTTTCTTGACAATGGATGGCTTTTGCTCCACGTTTCCCGAGGCAAACAATCAATTACAATATGTTTTAATCAAAAAATGTAAAAACAATTCAAAATAAATTCAATAATGGGATTATAAAGGCATTTAAACCGAGTTATAAGGCTTTTCTAGGCATGAGTGACTATAAATGAACTTTTCTTGACAATGGATGGCTTTTACTCCACGTTTCCCGAGGCAAACAATCAAATACAATCTGTTTTAATCAAAAAATGTAAAAACAATTCAAAATAAATTCGATAATGGGATTATAAAAGCATTTAAACCGAGTAATAAGGCTTTTCTAGGCATGAGTTACTATAAATGATCTTTTCTTGACAATGGATGGCTTTCGCTCCATGTTTCCCGAGGCAAACAATCAAATACAATCTGTTTTAATCAAAAAATATCAAAAAAGTTCAAAATAAATTCAATAATGGGATTATAAAGGCATTTAAACCGAGTAATAAGGCTTCTCTAGGCATGAGTGACTATAAATGACCCTTTCTTGACAATGGATGGCTTTTGCTCCATGTTTCCCAAGGCAAACAATCAATTACAATCTGTTTTAATAAAAAAATGTAAAAATAATTCAAAATAAATTCAATAATGGGATTATAAAGGCATTTAAACCGAGTAATAAGGCTTTTCTACGCATGAGTGACTATAAATGATGTTTTCTTGACAATGGATGGCTTTCGTTCCATGTTTCCCGAGATAAACAATCTATTACAATCTGTTTTAATCAAAAAATGTAAAAAAAATTCAAAATAAATTCAATAATGGGATTATAAAAGCATTTAAACCGAGTAATAACGCTTTTCTAGGCATGAGTGACTATAAATGAACTTTTCTTGACAATGGATGGCTTTGCTCCATGTTTCCCGAGGCAAACAATCAAATACAATCTGTTTAATCAAAAAATGTCAAAAAAGTTCAAAATAAATTCAGTAATGGGATTATAAAGGCATTTAAACCGAGTAATAAGGCTTTTCTAGGCATGAGTGTATATAAATGATGTTTTCTTGACAATGGATGGCTTTCGTTCCATGTTTCCCGAGATAAACAATGTATTAGAATCTATTTTAATCAAAAAATGTAAAAAAAATTCAAAATAAATTCAATAATGGGATTATAAAGGCATTTAAAACGAGTAATAAGGCTTTTCTAGGCATGAGTGACTATAAATGAACTTTTCTTGACAATGGATGGCTTTTGCTCCACGTTTCCCGAGGCAAACAATCAATTACAATATGTTTTAATAAAAAAATGTAAAAATAATTCAAAATAAATTCAATAATGGGATTATAAGGGCATTTAAACCGAGTAATAAGGTTTTTCTAGGCATGAGTGACTATAAATGATCTTTTCTTGACAATGGATGGCTTTCGTTCCATGTTTCCCGAGATAAACAATCTATTACAATCTGTTTTAATCAAAAAATGTAAAAAAAATTCAAAATAAATTCAATAATGGGATTATAAAGGCATTTAAACCGAGTAATAAGGCTTTTCTAGGCATGAGTGACTATAAATGAACTTTTCTTGACAATGGATGGCTTTTGCTCCACGTTTCCCGAGGCAAACAATCAATTACAATAAGTTTTAATCAAAAAATGTAAAAATAATTCAAAATAAATTCAATAATGGGATTATAAGGGCATTTAAACCGAGTTATAAGGCTTTTCTAGGCATGAGTGACTATAAATGATCTTTTCTTGACAATGGATGGCTTTCGTTCCATGTTTCCCGAGATAAATAATCTATTACAACCTGTTTTAATCAAAAAATGTAAAAAAAATTCAAAATAAATTCAATAATGGGATTGTAAAGGCATTTAAACCGAGTAATAAGGCTTTTCTAGGCATGAGTGACTATAAATGAACTTTTCTTGACAATGGATGGCTTTTGCTCCACGTTTCCCGAGGCAAACAATCAATTACAATCTGTTTTAATCAAAAAATGTAAAAACAATTCAAAATAAATTCAATAATGGGATTATAAAGGCATTTAAACCGAGTAATAAGGCTTCTGTAGGCATGAGTGACTATAAATGATCTTTTCTTGGCAATGGATGGCTTTCGTTCCATGTTTCCCGAGATAAACAATCTATTACAACCTGTTTTAATCAAAAAATGTAAAAAAAATTCAAAATAAATTCAATAATGGGATTATAAAAGCATTTAAACCGAGTAATAAGACTTTTCTAGGCATGAGTGACTATAAATGGTCTTTCTTGACAATGGATGGCTTTCGTTCCATGTTTCCCGAGATAAACAATCTATTACAATCTGTTTTAATCAAAAAATGTAAAAAAAATTCAAAATAAATTCAATAATGGGATTATAAAGGCATTTAAACCGAGTAATAAGGCTTTTCTAGGCATGAGTGACTATAAATGAACTTTTCTTGACAATGGATGGCTTTTGCTCAACGTTTCCCGAGGCAAACAATCAATTACAATATGTTTTAATCAAAAAATGTAAAAACAATTCAAAATAAATTCAATAATGGGATTATAAAGGCATTTAAATCGAGTAATAAGGCTTATCTAGGCATGAGTGACTATAAATGAACTTTTCTTGACAATGGATGGCTTTTGCTCCACGTTTCCCGAGGCAAACAATCAATTACAATATGTTTTAATCAAAAAATGTAAAAACAATTTAAAATAAATTCAATAATGGGATTATAAAGGCATTTAAATCAAGTAATAAGGCTTTTCTAGGCATGAGTGACTATAAATGAACTTTTCTTGACAATGGATGGCTTTTGCTCCACACGTTTCCCGAGGCAAACAATCAATTACAATCTGTTTTAATCAAAAAATGTAAAAAAAATTCAAAATAAATTCAATAATGGGATTATAAAGGCATTTAAATCGAGTAATAAGGCTTTTCTAGGCATGAGTGACTATAAATGAACTTTTCTTGACAATGGATGGCTTTTGCTCCACGTTTCCCGAGGCAAACAATCAATTACAATATGTTTTAATAAAAAAATGTAAAAATAATTCAAAATAAATTCAATAATGGGATTATAAGGGCATTTAAACCGAGTAATAAGGCTTTTCTAGGCATGAGTGACTATAAATGATGTTTTCTTGACAATGGATGGCTTTCGTTCCATGTTTCCCGAGATAAACAATCTATTACAATCTGTTTTAATCAAAAAATGTAAAAAAAATTCAAAATAAATTCAATAATGGGATTATAAAAGCATTTAAACCGAGTAATAAGGCTTTTCTAGGCATGAGTGACTATAAATGATCTTTTCTTGACAATGGATGGCTTTCGTTCCATGTTTCCCGAGATAAACAATCTATTACAATCTGTTTTAATCAAAAACTGTAAAAAAAATCAAAATAAATTCAATAATGGGATTATAGAGGCATTTACACCGAGTAATAAGGCTTCTCTAGGCATGAGTGACTATAAATGAACTTTTCTTGACAATGGATGGCTTTTGCTCTACGTTTCCCGAGGCAAACAATCAATTACAATATGTTTTAATCAAAAAATGTAAAAACAATTCAAAATAAATTCAGTAATGGGATTATAAAGGCATTTAAACCGAGTTATAAGGCTTTTCTAGGCATGAGTGACTATAAATGAACTTTTCTTGACAATGGATGGCTTTTACTCCACGTTTCCCGAGGCAAACAATCAAATACAATCTGTTTTAATCAAAAAATGTAAAAACAATTCAAAATAAATTCGATAATGGGATTATAAAAGCATTTAAACCGAGTAATAAGGCTTTTCTAGGCATGAGTTACTATAAATGATCTTTTCTTGACACTGGATGGCTTTTGCTCCACGTTTCCCGAGGCAAACAATCAATTACAATATGTTTTAATAAAAAAATGTAAAAATAATTCAAAATAAATTCAATAATTGGATTATAAAGGCATTTAAATCGAGTAATAAGGCTTTTCTAGGCATGAGTGACTATAAATGAACTTTTCTTGACAATGGATGGCTTTTGCTCCACGTTTCCCGAGGCAAACAATCAATTACAATATGTTTTAATAAAAAAATGCAAAAATAATTCAAAATAAAGTCAATAATGGGATTATAAGGGCATTTAAACCGAGTAATAAGGCTTTTCTAGGCATGAGTGACTATAAATGATCTTTTCTTGACAATGGATGGCTTTCGCTCCATGTTTCCCGAGGCAAACAATCAAATACAATCTGTTTTAATCAAAAAATATCAAAAAAGTTCAAAATAAATTCAATAATGGGATTATAAAGGCATTTAAACCGAGTAATAAGGCTTTTCTAGGCATGAGTGTATATAAATGATGTTTTCTTGACAATGGATGGCTTTCGTTCCATGTTTCCCGAGATAAACAACGTATTAGAATCTGTTTTAATCAAAAAATGTAAAAAAAAAATTCAAAATAAATTCAATAATGGGATTATAAAGGCATTTAAATCAAGTAATAAGGCTTTTCTAGGCATGAGTGACTATAAATGAACTTTTCTTGACACTGGATGGCTTTTGCTCCACGTTTCCCGAGGCAAACAATCAATTACAATATGTTTTAATAAAAAAATGTAAAAATAATTCAAAATAAATTCAATAATTGGATTATAAAGGCATTTAAATCGAGTAATAAGGCTTTTCTAGGCATGAGTGACTATAAATGAACTTTTCTTGACAATGGATGGCTTTTGCTCCACGTTTCCCGAGGCAAACAATCAATTACAATATGTTTTAATAAAAAAATGCAAAAATAATTCAAAATAAAGTCAATAATGGGATTATAAGGGCATTTAAACCGAGTAATAAGGCTTTTCTAGGCATGAGTGACTATAAATGATCTTTTCTTGACAATGGATGGCTTTCGTTCCATGTTTCCCGAGATAAACAATCTATTACAATCTGTTTTAATCAAAAAATGTAAAAAAAATTCAAAATAAATTCAATAATGGGATTGTAAAGGCATTTAAACCGAGTAATAAGGCTTTTCTAGGCATGAGTGACTATAAATGAACTTTTCTTGACAATGGATGGCTTTTGCTCCACGTTTCCCGAGGCAAACAATCAATTACAATCTGTTTTAATCAAAAAATGTAAAAACAATTCAAAATAAATTCAATAATGGGATTATAAAGGCATTTAAATCGAGTAATAAGGCTTTTCTAGGCATGAGTGACTATAAATGAACTTTTCTTGACAATGGATGGCTTTTGCTCCACGTTTCCCGAGGCAAACAATCAATTACAATATGTTTTAATAAAAAAATGTAAAAATAATTCAAAAAAAATTAAAAAATGGGATTATAAAGGCATTTAAATCGAGTAATAAGGCTTTTCTAGGCATGAGTGACTATAAATGAACTTTTCTTGACAATGGATGGCTTTTGCTCCACGTTTCCCGAGGCAAACAATCAATAACAATATGTTTTAATAAAAAAATGTAAAAATAATTCAAAATAAATTCAATAATGGGATTATAAGGGCATTTAAACCGAGTAATAAGGTTTTTCTAGGCATGAGTGACTATAAATGATCTTTTCTTGACAATGGATGGCTTTCGTTCCATGTTTCCCGAGATAAACAATCTATTACAATCTGTTTTAATCAAAAAATGTAAAAAAAATTCAAAATAAATTCAATAATGGGATTATAAAAGCATTTAAACCGAGTAATAAGGCTTTTCTAGGCATGAGTGACTATAAATGGTCTTTCTTGACAACGAATGGCTTTCGTTCCATGTTTCCCGAGATAAACAATCTATTACAATCTGTTTTAATCAAAAAATGTAAAAAATATTCAAAATAAATTCAATAATGGGATTATAAAGGCATTTAAACCGAGTAATAAGGCTTTTCTAGGCATGAGTGACTATAAATGATCTTTTCTTGACAATGGATGGCTTTCGTTCCATGTTTCCCGAGATAAACAATCTATTACAATCTGTTTTAATCAAAAACTGTAAAAAAAATTCAAAATAAATTCAATAATGGGATTGTAAAGGCATTTAAACCGAGTAATAAGGCTTTTCTAGGCATGAGTGACTATAAATGATCTTTTCTTGACAATGGATGGCTTTCGTTCCATGTTTCCCGAGATAAACAATCTATTACAATCTGTTTTAATCAAAAAATGTAAAAAAAATTCAAAATAAATTCAATAATGGGATTGTAAAGGCATTTAAACCGAGTAATAAGGCTTTTCTAGGCATGAGTGACTATAAATGAACTTTTCTTGACAATGGATGGCTTTTGCTCCACGTTTCCCGAGGCAAACAATCAATTACAATATGTTTTAATCAAAAAATGTAAAAACAATTCAAAATAAATTCAATAATGGGATTATAAAGGCATTTAAATCGAGTAATAAGGCTTTTCTAGGCATGAGTGACTATAAATGAACTTTTCTTGACAATGGATGGCTTTTGCTCCACGTTTCCCGAGGCAAACAATCAATTACAATATGTTTTAATAAAAAAATGTAAAAATAATTCAAAAAAAATTAAAAAATGGGATTATAAAGGCATTTAAATCGAGTAATAAGGCTTTTCTAGGCATGAGTGACTATAAATGAACTTTTCTTGACAATGGATGGCTTTCGCTCCATGTTTCCCGAGGCAAACAATCAAATACAATCTGTTTTAATCAAAAAATATCAAAAAAGTTCAAAATAAATTCAATAATGGGATTATAAAGGCATTTAAACCGAGTAATAAGGCTCTTCTAGGCATGAGTGTATATAAATGATGTTTTCTTGACAATGGATGGCTTTCGTTCCATGTTTCCCGAGATAAACAACGTATTAAATCTGTTTTAATCAAAAAATGTAAAAAAAAATTCAAAATAAATTCAATAATGGGATTATAAAGGCATTTGAATCGAGTAATAAGGCTTTTCTAGGCATGAGTGACTATAAATGAACTTCTCTTGACAATGGATGGCTTTTGCTCCACGTTTCCCGAGGCAAACAATCAATTACAATATGTTTTAGTAAAAAAATGTAAAAATAATTCAAAATAAATTCAATAATTGGATTATAAAGGCATTTAAATCGAGTAATAAGGCTTTTCTAGGCATGAGTGACTATAAATGAACTTTTCTTGACAATGGATGGCTTTTGCTCCACGTTTCCCGAGGCAAACAATCAATTACAATCTGTTTTAATCAAAAAATGTAAAAACAATTCAAAAGAAATTCAATAATGGGATTATAAAGGCATTTAAATCGAGTAATAAGGCTTTTCTAGGCATGAGTGACTATAAATGAACTTTTCTTGACAATGGATGGCTTTTGCTCCACGTTTCCCGAGGCAAACAATCAATTACAATATGTTTTAATCAAAAAATGTAAAAACAATTCAAAATAAATTCAATAATGGGATTATAAAAGCATTTAAACCGAGTAATAAGGCTTTTCTAGGCATGAGTGACTATAAATGAACTTTTCTTGACAATGGATGGCTTTTGCTCCACGTTTCCCGAGGCAAACAATCAATTACAATCTGTTTTAAACAAAAAATGTAAAAACAATTCAAAATAAATTCAATAATGGGATTATAAAGGCATTTAAACCGAGTAATAAGGCTTTTCTAGGCATGAGTGACTATAAATGAACTTTTCTTGACAATGGATGGCTTTTGCTTCACGTTTCCCGAGGCAAACAATCAATTACAATCTGTTTTAATCAAAAAATGTAAAAACAATTCAAAATAAATTCAATAATGGGATTATAAAGGCATTTAAATCGAGTAATAAGGCTTTTCTAGGCATGAGTGACTATAAATGAACTTTTCTTGACAATGGATGGCTTTTGCTCCATGTTTCCCTAGGCAAACAATAAATTACAATATGTTTTAATCAAAAAATGTAAAAACAATTCAAAATAAATTCAATAATGGGATTATAAAGGCATTTAAACCGAGTAATAAGGCTTTTCTAGGCATGAGTGACTATAAATGAACTTTTCTTGACAATGGATGGCTTTTGCTCCATGTTTCCCTAGGCAAACAATAAATTACAATATGTTTTAATCAAAAAATGTAAAAACAATTCAAAATAAATTCAATAATGGGATTATAAAGGCATTTAAATCGAGTAATAAGGCTTTTCTAGGCATGAGTGACTATAAATGAACTTCTCTTGACAATGGATGGCTTTTGCTCCACGTTTCCCGAGGCAAACAATCAATTACAATCTGTTTTAATCAAAAAATGTAAAAACAATTCAAAATAAATTCAATAATGGGATTATAAAGGCATTTAAACCGAGTAATAAGGCTTTTCTAGGCATGAGTGACTATAAATGAACTTTTCTTGACAATGGATGGCTTTTGCTTCACGTTTCCCGAGGCAAACAATCAATTACAATCTGTTTTAATCAAAAAATGTAAAAACAATTCAAAATAAATTCAATAATGGGATTATAAAGGCATTTAAACCGAGTAATAAGGCTTTTCTAGGCATGAGTGACTATAAATGAACTTTTCTTGACAATGGATGGCTTTTGCTCCATGTTTCCCTAGGCAAACAATAAATTACAATATGTTTTAATCAAAAAATGTAAAAACAATTCAAAATAAATTCAATAATGGGATTATAAAGGCATTTAAACCGAGTAATAAGGCTTTTCTAGGCATGAGTGACTATAAATGAACTTTTCTTGACAATGGATGGCTTTTGCTCCATGTTTCCCTAGGCAAACAATAAATTACAATATGTTTTAATCAAAAAATGTAAAAACAATTCAAAATAAATTCAATAATGGGATTATAAAGGCATTTAAATCGAGTAATAAGGCTTTTCTAGGCATGAGTGACTATAAATGAACTTTTCTTGACAATGGATGGCTTTTGCTCCACGTTTCCCGAGGCAAACAATCAATTACAATCTGTTTTAATCAAAAAATGTAAAAACAATTCAAAATAAATTCGATAATGGGATTATAAAAGCATTTAAACCGAGTAATGAGGCTTTTCTAGGCATGAGTGACTATAAATGGTCTTTTCTTGACAATGGATGGCTTTCGTTCCATGTTTCCCGAGATAAACAATCTATTACAATCTGTTTTAATCAAAAAAAAAAAAAAATTCAAAATAAATTCAATAATGGGAATATAAAGGCATTTAAACCGAGTAATAAGGCTTCTCTAGGCATGAGTGACTATAAATGACCTTTTCTTGACAATGGATGGCTTTTGCTCCATGTTTCCCCAGGCAAACAATCAATTACAATCTGTTTTAATTAAAAAAATGTAAAAACAATTCAAAATAAATTCAATAATGGGATTATTAAGGCATTTAAACCGAGTAATAAGGCTTTTCTAGGCATGAGTGACTATAAATGAACTTTTCTTGACAATGGATGGCTTTTGCTCCACGTTTCCCGAGGCAAACAATCAATTACAATCTGTTTTAATCAAAAAATGTAAAAACAATTCAAAATAAATTCAATAATGGGATTATAAAGGCATTTAAACCGAGTAATAAGGCTTTTCTAGGCATGAGTGACTATAAATGAACTTTTCTTGACAATGGATGGCTTTTGCTCCACGTTTCCCTAGGCAAACAATAAATTACAATATGTTTTAATCAAAAAATGTAAAAACAATTCAAAATAAATTCAATAATGGGATTATAAAGGCATTTAAATCGAGTAATAAGGCTTTTCTAGGCATGAGTGACTATAAATGAACTTTTCTTGATAATGGATGGCTTTTGCTCCACGTTTCCCGAGGCAAACAATCAATTACAATCTGTTTTAATAAAAAAAATGTAAAAATAATTCAAAATAAATTCAATAATGGGATTATAAAGGCATTTAAACCGAGTAATAAGGCTTTTCTAGGCATGAGTGACTATATATGATGTTTTCTTGACACTGGATAGCTTTCGTTCCATGTTTCCCGAGATAAACAATTTATTACAATCTGTTTTAATAAAAAAATGTAAAAAAAATTCAAAATAAATTCAATAATGGGATTATAAAAGCATTTAAACCGAGTAATAAGGCTTTTCTAGGCATGAGTGACTATAAATGATCTTTTCTTGACAATGGATGGCTTTCGTTCCATGTTTCCCGAGATAAACAATCTATTACAATCTGTTTTAATCAAAAACTGTTAAAAAAAATCAAAATAAATTCAATAATGGGATTATAAAGGCATTTAAACCGAGTAATAAGGCTTCTCTAGGCATGAGTGACTATAAATGAACTTTTCTTGACAATGGATGGCTTTTGCTCCACGTTTCCCGAGGCAAACAATCAATTACAATATGTTTTAATCAAAAAATGTAAAAACAATTCAAAATAAATTCAATAATGGGATTATAAAGGCATTTAAATCGAGTAATAAGGCTTTTCTAGGCATGAGTGACTAGAAATGATCTTTTCTTGACAATGGATGGCTTTCGTTCCATGTTTCCCGAGATAAACAATCTATTACAATCTGTTTTAATCAAAAACTGTAAAAAAAAATCGAAATAAATTCAATAATGGGATTATAAAGGCATTTAAACCGAGTAATAAGGCTTTTCTAGGAATGAGTGACTATAAATGAACTTTTCTTGACAATGGATGGCTTTTGCTCCACGTTTCCCGAGGCAAACAATTAATTACAATATGTTTTAATCAAAAAATGTAAAAACAATTCAAAATAAATTCAATAATGGGATTATAAAGGCATTTAAATCGAGTAATAAGGCTTTTCTAGGCATGAGTGACTATAAATGATCTTTTCCTGACAATGGATGGCTTTCGTTCCATGTTTCCCGAGATAAACAATCTATTACAATCTGTTTTAATCAAAAACTGTAAAAAAAAATCAAAATAAATTCAATAATGGGATTATAAAGGCATTTAAACCGAGTAATAAGGCTTTTCTAGGCATGAGTGACTATAAATGAACTTTTCTTGACAATGGATGGCTTTTGCTCCACGTTTCCCGAGGCAAACAATCAATTACAATATGTTTTAATCAAAAAATGTAAAAACAATTCAAAATAAATTCAATAATGGGATTATAAAGGCATTTAAATCGAGTAATAAGGCTTTTCTAGGCATGAGTGACTATAAATGATCTTTTCTTGACAATGGATGGCTTTCGTTCCATGTTTCCCGAGATAAACAACGTATTAGAATCTGTTTTAATCAAAAAATGTAAAAAAAATTCAAAATAAATTCAATAATTGGAATATAAAGGCATTTAAATCGAGTAATAAGGCTTTTCTAGGCATGAGTGACTATAAATGAACTTTTCTTGACAGTGGATGGCTTTTGCTCCACGTTTCCCGAGGCAAACAATCAATTACAATATGTTTTAATCAAAAAATGTAAAAACAATTCAAAATAAATTCAATAATGGGATTATAAAGGCATTTAAATCGAGTAATAAGGCCTCTCTAGGCATGAGTGACTATAAATGAACTTTTCTTGACAATGGATGGCTTTTGCTCCACGTTTCCCGAGGCAAACAATCAATTACAATATGTTTTAATCAAAAAATGGAAAAACAATTCAAAATAAATTCAATAATGGGATTATAAAGGCATTTAAATCGAGTAATAAGGCTTTTCTAGGCATGAGTGACTATAAATGATCTTTTCTTGACAATGGATGGCTTTCGTTCCATATGTCCCGAGATAAACAATCTATTACAATCTGTTTTAATCAAAAACTGTAAAAAAAAATCGAAATAAATTCAATAATGGGATTATAAAGGCATTTAAACCGAGTAATAAGGCTTTTCTAGGCATGAGTGACTATAAATGAACTTTTCTTGACAATGGATGGCTTTTGCTCCACGTTTCCCGAGGCAAACAATTAATTACAATATGTTTTAATCAAAAAATGTAAAAACAATTCAAAATAAATTCAATATTGGGATTATAAAGGCATTTAAATCGAGTAATAAGGCTTTTCTAGGCATGAGTGACTATAAATGATCTTTTCTTGACACTGGATAGCTTTCGTTCCATGTTTCCCGAGATAAACAATCTATTACAATCTGTTTTAATCAAAAAATGTAAAAAAAATTCAAAATAAATTCAATAATGGGATTATAAAAGCATTTAAACCGAGTAATAAGGCTTTTCTAGGCATGAGTGACTATAAATGATCTTTTCTTGACAATGGATGGCTTTCGTTCCATGTTTCCCGAGATAAACAATCTATTACAATCTGTTTTAATCAAAAACTGTTAAAAAAAATCAAAATAAATTCAATAATGGGATTATAAAGGCATTTAAACCGAGTAATAAGGCTTCTCTAGGCATGAGTGACTATAAATGAACTTTTCTTGACAATGGATGGCTTTTGCTCCACGTTTCCCGAGGCAAACAATCAATTACAATATGTTTTAATCAAAAAATGTAAAAACAATTCAAAATAAATTCAATAATGGGATTATAAAGGCATTGAAATCGAGTATTTAGGCTTTTCTAGGCATGAGTGACTATAAATGATCTTTTCTTGACAATGGATGGCTTTCGTTCCATGTTTCCCGAGATAAACAATCTATTACAATCTGTTTTAATCAAAAACTGTTAAAAAAAATCAAAATAAATTCAATAATGGGATTATAAAGGCATTTAAACAGAGTAATAAGGCTTCTCTAGGCATGAGTGACTATAAATGAACTTTTCTTGACAATGGATGGCTTTTGCTCCACGTTTCCCGAGGCAAACAATCAATTACAATATGTTTTAATCAAAAAATGTAAAAACAATTCAAAATAAATTCAATAATGGGATTATAAAGGCATTGAAATCGAGTAATAAGGCTTTTCTAGGCATGAGTGACTATAAATGATCTTTTCTTGACAATGGATGGCTTTCGTTCCACGTTTCCCGAGATAAACAATCTATTACAATCTGTTTTAATCAAAAACTGTTAAAAAAAATCAAAATAAATTCAATAATGGGATTATAAAGGCATTTAAACCGAGTAATAAGGCTTCTCTAGGCATGAGTGACTATAAATGAACTTTTCTTGACAATGGATGGCTTTTGCTCCACGTTTCCTGAGGCAAACAATCAATTACAATATGTTTTAATCAAAAAATGTAAAAACAATTCAAAATAAATTCAATAATGGGATTATAAAGGCATTGAAATCGAGTAATAAGGCTTTTCTAGGCATGAGTGACTATAAATGATCTTTTCTTGACAATGGATGGCTTTCGTTCCATGTTTCCCGAGATAAACAATCTATTACAATCTGTTTTAATCAAAAACTGTAAAAAAAAATCAAAATAAATTCAATAATGGGATTATAAAGGCATTTAAACCGAGTAATAAGGCTTTTCTAGGCATGAGTGACTATAAATGACCTTTTCTTGACAATGGATGGCATTTGCTCCATGTTTCCCAAGGCAAACAATCAATTACAATCTGTTTTAATTAAAAAATGTAAAAACAATTCAAAATAAATTCAATAATGGGATTATAAAGGCATTTAAACCGAGTAATAAGGCTTTTCTAGGCATGAGTGACTATAAATGAACTTTTCTTGACAATGGATGGCTTTTGCTTCATGTTTCCCGAGGCAAACAATCAATTACAATCTGTTTTAATCAAAAAATGTAAAAACAATTCAAAATAAATTCAATAATGGGATTATAAAGGCATTTAAATCGAGTAATAAGGCTTTTCTAGGCATGAGTGACTATAAATGAACTTTTCTTGACAATGGATGGCTTTTGCTCCACGTTTCCCGAGGGAAACAATCAATTACAATATGTTTTAATCAAAAAATGTAAAAACAATTCAAAATAAATTCAATAATGGGATTATAAAGGCATTTAAATTGAGTAATAAGGCTTTTCTAGGCATGAGTGACTACAAATGAACTTTTCTTGACAATGGATGGCTTTTGCTCCACGTTTCCCGAGGCAAACAATCAATTACAATATGTTTTAATCAAAAAATGTAAAAACAATTCAAAATAAATTCAATAATGGGATTATAAAGGCATTTAAACCGAGTAATAAGGCTTTTCTAGGCATGAGTGACTATAAATGATGTTTTCTTGACAATGGATGGCTTTCGTTCCATGTTTCCCGAGATAAACAATCTATTACAATATGTTTTAATCAAAAAATGTAAAATAAATTCAAAATAAATTCAATAATGGGATTATAAAAGCATTTAAACCGAGTAATAAGGCTTTTCTAGGCATGAGTGACTATAAATGATCTTTTCTTGACAATGGATGGCTTTCGTTCCATGTTTCCCGAGATAAACAATCTATTACAGTCTGTTTTAATCAAAAAATGTAAAAACAATTCAAAATAAATTCAATAATGGGATTATAAAGGCATTTAAATCGAGTAAGAAGGCTTTTCTAGGCATGAGTGACTATAAATGAACTTTCCTTGACAATGGATGGCTTTTGCTCCACGTTTCCCGAGGCAAACAATCAATCACAATCTGTTTTAATAAAAAAATGTAAAAATAATTCAAAATAAATTCAATAATGGGATTATAAAGGCATTTAAACCGAGTAATAAGGCTTTTCTAGGCATGAGTGACTATAAATGATGTTTTCTTGACAATGGATGGCTTTCGTTCCATGTTCCCCGAGATAAACAATCTATTACAATCTGTTTTAATCAAAAAATGTAAAAAAAATTCAAAATAAATTCAATAATGGGATTATAAAAGCATTTCAACCGAGTAATAAGGCTTTTCTAGGCATGAGTGACTATAAATGATCTTTTCTTGACAATGGATGGCTTTCGTTCCATGTTTCCCGAGATAAACAATCTATTACAATCTGTTTTAATCAGAAACTGTAAAAAAAATCAAAATAAATTCAATAATGGTATTATAAAGGCATTTAAACCGAGTAATAAGGCTTCTCTAGGCATGAGTGACTATAAATGAACTTTTCTTGACAATGCATGGCTTTTGCTCCACGTTTCCCGAGGCAAACAATCAATTACAATATGTTTTAATCAAAAAATGTAAAAACAATTCAAAATAAATTCAATAATGGGATTATAAAGGCATTTAAACCGAGTTATAAGGCTTTTCTAGGCATGAGTGACTACAAATGAACTTTTCTTGACAATGGATGGCTTTTGCTCCACGTTTCCCGAGGCAAACAATCAATTACAATCTGTTTTAATCAAAAAATGTAAAAACAATTCAAAATAAATTCGATAATGGGATTATAAAAGCATTTAAACCGAGTAATAAGGCTTTTCTAGGCATGAGTGACTATAAATGGTCTTTTCTTGACAATGGATGGCTTTCGTTCCATGTTTCCCGAGATAAACAATCTATTACAATCTGTTTTAATCAAAAAATGAAAAAAAAATTCAAAATAAATTCAATAATGGGAATATAAAGGCATTTAAACCGAGTAATAAGGCTTCTCTAGGCATGAGTGACTATAAATGACCTTTTTTTGACAATGGATGGCTTTTGCTCCATGTTTCCCCAGGCAAACAATCAATTACAATCTGTTTTAATTAAAAAAATGTAAAAACAATTCAAAATAAATTCAATAATGGGATTATAAAGGCATTTAAACCGAGTAATAAGGCTTTTCTAGGCATGAGTGACTATAAATGAACTTTTCTTGACAATGGATGGCTTTTGCTCCACGTTTCCCGAGGCAAACAATCAATTACAGTCTGTTTTAATCAAAAAATGTAAAAACAATTCAAAATAAATTCAATAATGGGATTATAAAGGCATTTAAACCGAGTAATAAGGCTTTTCTAGGCATGAGTGACTATAAATGAAATTTTCTTGACAATGGATGGCTTTTGCTCCACGTTTCCCTAGGCAAACAATCTATTACAGTCTGTTTTAATCAAAAAATGTAAAAACAATTCAAAATAAATTCAATAATGGGATTATAAAGGCATTTAAATCGAGTAAGAAGGCTTTTCTAGGCATGAGTGACTATAAATGAACTTTCCTTGACAATGGATGGCTTTTGCTCCACGTTTCCCGAGGCAAACAATCAATCACAATCTGTTTTAATAAAAAAATGTAAAAATAATTCAAAATAAATTCAATAATGGGATTATAAAGGCATTTAAACCGAGTAATAAGGCTTTTCTAGGCATGAGTGACTATAAATGATGTTTTCTTGACAATGGATGGCTTTCGTTCCATGTTCCCCGAGATAAACAATCTATTACAATCTGTTTTAATCAAAAAATGTAAAAAAAATTCAAAATAAATTTAATAATGGGATTATAAAAGCATTTCAACCGAGTAATAAGGCTTTTCTAGGCATGAGTGACTATAAATGATCTTTTCTTGACAATGGATGGCTTTCGTTCCATGTTTCCCGAGATAAACAATCTATTACAATCTGTTTTAATCAGAAACTGTAAAAAAAATCAAAATAAATTCAATAATGGTATTATAAAGGCATTTAAACCGAGTAATAAGGCTTCTCTAGGCATGAGTGACTATAAATGAACTTTTCTTGACAATGCATGGCTTTTGCTCCACGTTTCCCGAGGCAAACAATCAATTACAATATGTTTTAATCAAAAAATGTAAAAACAATTCAAAATAAATTCAATAATGGGATTATAAAGGCATTTAAACCGAGTTATAAGGCTTTTCTAGGCATGAGTGACTACAAATGAACTTTTCTTGACAATGGATGGCTTTTGCTCCACGTTTCCCGAGGCAAACAATCAATTACAATCTGTTTTAATCAAAAAATGTAAAAACAATTCAAAATAAATTCGATAATGGGATTATAAAAGCATTTAAACCGAGTAATAAGGCTTTTCTAGGCATGAGTGACTATAAATGGTCTTTTCTTGACAATGGATGGCTTTCGTTCCATGTTTCCCGAGATAAACAATCTGTTTTAATCAAAAAATGAAAAAAAAATTCAAAATAAATTCAATAATGGGAATATAAAGGCATTTAAACCGAGTAATAAGGCTTCTCTAGGCATGAGTGACTATAAATGATCTTTTTTTGACAATGGATGGCTTTTGCTCCATGTTTCCCCAGGCAAACAATCAATTACAATCTGTTTTAATTAAAAAAATGTAAAAACAATTCAAAATAAATTCAATAATGGGATTATAAAGGCATTTAAACCGAGTAATAAGGCTTTTCTAGGCATGAGTGACTATAAATGAACTTTTCTTGACAATGGATGGCTTTTGCTCCACGTTTCCCGAGGCAAACAATCAATTACAATCTGTTTTAATCAAAAAATGTAAAAACAATTCAAAATAAATTCAATAATGGGATTATAAAGGCATTTAAACCGAGTAATATGGCTTTTCTAGGCATGAGTGACTATAAATGAAATTTTCTTGACAATGGATGGCTTTTGCTCCACGTTTCCCTAGGCAAACAATAAATTACAATATGTTTTAATCAAAAAATGTAAAAACAATTCAAAATAAATTCAATAATGGTATTATAAAGGCATTTAAACCGAGTAATAAGGCTTTTCTAGGCATGAGTGACTATAAATGAAATTTTCTTGACAATGGATGGCTTTTGCTCCACGTTTCCCTAGGCAAACAATAAATTACAATATGTTTTAATCAAAAAATGTAAAAACAATTCAAAATAAATTCAATAATGGGATTATAAAGGCACCTAAACCGAGTAATAAGGCTTTTCTAGGCATGAGTGACTATAAATGAACTTTTCTTGACAATGCATGGCTTTTGCTCCACGTTTCCCGAGGCAAACAATTAATTACAATATGTTTTAATCAAAAAATGTAAAAAAGATTCAAAATAAATTCAATAATGGGATTATAAAGGCATTTAAATCGAGTAATAAGGCTTTTCTAGGCATGAGTGACTATAAATGATCTTTTCTTGACAATGGATGGGTTTCGTTCCATGTTTCCCGAGATAAACAATCTATTACAATCTGTTTTAATCAAAAACTGTAAAAAAAAATCAAAATAAATTCAATAATGGGATTATAAAGGCATTTAAACCGAGTGATAAGGCTTTTCTAGGCATGAGTGACTATAAATGAACTTTTCATGACAATGGATGGCTTTTGCTCCACGTTTCGCGAGGCAAACAATCAATTACAATATGTTTTAATCAAAAAATGTAAAAACAATTCAAAATAAATTCAATAATAGGATTATAAAGGCATTTAAACCGAGTAATAAGGCTTTTCTAGGCATGAGTGACTATAAATGAACTTTTCTTGACAATGGATGGCTTTCGTTCCATGTTTCCCGAGATAAACAATCTATTACAACCTGTTTTAATCAAAAAATGTAAAAAAAATTCAAAATAAATTCAATAATGGGATTGTAAAGGCATTTAAACCGAGTAATAAGGCTTTTCTAGGCATGAGTGACTATAAATGAACTTTTCTTGACAATGGATGGCTTTTGCTCCACGTTTCCCGAGGTAAACAATCAATTATAATCTGTTTTCATCAAAAAATGTAAAAACAATTCAAAATAAATTCAATAATGGGATTATAAAGGCATTTAAACCGAGTAATAAGGCTTTTCTAGGCATGAGTGTATATAAATGATGTTTTCTTGACAATGGATGGGTTTCGTTCCATGTTTCCCGAGATAAACAATCTATTACAATATGTTTTAATCAAAAAATGTAAGAAAAATTCAAAATAAATTCAATAATGGGATTATAAAAGCATTTAAACCGAGTAATAAGGCTTTTCTAGGCATGAGTGACTATAAATGATCTTTTCTTGACAATGGATGGCTTTCGTTCCATGTTTCCCGAGATAAACAATCTATTACAATCTGTTTTAATCAAAAAATGTAAAAACAATTCAAAATAAATTCAATAATGGGATTATAAAGGCATTTAAATCGAGTAAGAAGGCTTTTCTAGGCATGAGTGACTATAAATGAACTTTCCTTGACAATGGATGGCTTTTGCTCCACGTTTCCCGAGGCAAACAATCAATTACAATCTGTTTTAATAAAAAAATGTAAAAATAATTCAAAATAAATTCAATAATGGGATTATAAAGGCATTTAAACCGAGTAATAAGGCTTTTCTAGGCATGAGTGACTATAAATGATGTTTTCTTGACAATGGATGGCTTTCGTTCCATGTTTCCCGAGATAAACAATCTATTACAATCTGTTTTAATCAAAAAATGTAAAAAAAATTCAAAATAAATTCAATAATGGGATTATAAAGGCATTTAAACCGAGTAATAAGGCTTTTCTAGGCATGAGTGACTATAAATGATGTTTTCTTCACACTGGATAGCTTTCGTTCCATGTTTCCCGAGATAAACAATCTATTACAATCTGTTTTAATCAAAAAATGTAAAAAAAATTCAAAATAAATTCAATAATGGGATTATAAAAGCATTTAAACCGAGTAATAAGGCTTTTCTAGGCATGAGTGACTATAAATTATGTTTTCTTGACACTGGATAGCTTTCGTTCCATGTTTCCCGAGATAAACAATCTATTACAATCTGTTTTAATCAAAAAATGTAAAAAAAATTCAAAATAAATTCAATAATGGGATTATAAAAGCATTTAAACCGAGTAATAAGGCTTTTCTAGGCATGAGTGACTATAAATTATCTTTTCTTGACAATGGATGGCTTTCGTTCCATGTTTCCCGAGATAAACAATCTATTACAATCTGTTTTAATCAAAAACTGTTAAAAAAAATCAAAATAAATTCAATAATGGGATTATAAAGGCATTTAAACCGAGTAATAAGGCTTCTCTAGGCATGAGTGACTATAAATGAACTTTTCTTGACAATGGATGGCTTTTGCTCCACGTTTCCAGAGGCAAACAATCAATTACAATATGTTTTAATCAAAAAATGTAAAAACAATTCAAAATAAATTCAATAATGGGATTATAAAGGCATTTAAATCGAGTAATAAGGCTTTTCTAGGCATGAGTGACTATAAATGATCTTTTCTTGACAATGGATGGCTTTCGTTCCATGTTTCCCGAGATAAACAATCTATTACAATCTGTTTTAATCAAAAACTGTAAAAAAAATCGAAATAAATTCAATAATGGGATTATAAAGGCATTTAAACCGAGTAATAAGGCTTTTCTAGGCATGAGTGACTATAAATGAACTTTTCTTGACAATGGATGACTTTTACTCCACGTTTCCCGAGGCAAACAATTAATTACAATATGTTTTAATCAAAAAAATGTAAAAACAATTCAAAATAAATTCAATAATGGGATTATAAAGGCATTTAAATCGAGTAATAAGGCTTTTCTAGGCATGAGTGACTATAAATGATCTTTTCTTGACAATGGATGGCTTTCGTTCCATGTTTCCCGAGATAAACAATCTATTACAATCTGGTTTAATCAAAAACTGTAAAAAAAAATCAAAATAAATTCAATAATGGGATTATAAAGGCATTTAAACCGAGTAATAAGGCTTTTCTAGGCATGAGTGACTATAAATGAACTTTTCTTGACAATGGATGGCTTTTGCTTCACGTTTCCCGAGGCAAACAATCAATTACAGTATGTTTTAATCAAAAAATGTAAAAACAATTCAAAATAAATTCAATAATGGGATTATAAAGGCATTTAAATCGAGTAATAAGGCTTTTCTAGGCATGAGTGACTATAAATGAACTTTTCTTGACAATGGATGGCTTTTGCTCCACGTTTCCCGAGGATAACAATCAATTACAATCTGTTTTAATCAAAAAATGTAAAAACAATTCAAAATAAATTCAATAATGGGATTATAAAGGCATTTAAACCGAGTTATAAGGCTTTTCTAGGCATGAGTGACTATAAATGATGTTTTCTTGACAATGGATAGCTTTCGTTCCATGTTTCCCGAGATAAACAATCTATTACAATCTGTTTTAATCAAAAAATGTAAAAAAAATTCAAAATAAATTCAATAATGGGATTATAAAAGCATTTAAACCGAGTAATAAGGCTTTTCTAGGCATGAGTGACTATAAATGATCTTTTCTTGACAATGGATGGCTTTCGTTCCATGTTTCCCGAGATAAACAATCTATTACATTCTGTTTTAATCAAAAACTGTTAAAAAAAATCAAAATAAATTCAATAATGGGATTATAAAGGCATTTAAACCGAGTAATAAGGCTTCTCTAGGCATGAGTGACTATAAATGAACTTTTCTTGACAATGGATGGCTTTTGCTCCACGTTTCTTGAGGCAAACAATCAATTACAATATGTTTTAATCAAAAAATGTAAAAACAATTCAAAATAAATTCAATAATGGGATTATAAAGGCATTTAAATCGAGTAATAAGGCTTTTCTAGGCATGAGTGACTATAAATGAACTTTTCTTGATAATGGATGGCTTTTGCTCCACGTTTCCCGAGGCAAACAATCAATTACAATATGTTTTAATCAAAAAATGTAAAAACAATTCAAAATAAATTCAATAATGGGATTATAAAGGCATTTAAACCGAGTTATAAGGCTTTTCTAGGCATGAGTGACTATAAATGAACTTTTCTTGACAATGGATGGCTTTTGCTCCACGTTTCCCGAATCAAACAATCAAATACAATCTGTTTTAATCAAAAAATGTAAAAACAATTCAAAATAAATTCGATAATGGGATTATAAAAGCATTTAAACCGAGTAATAAGGCTTTTCTAGGCATGAGTGAATATAAATGAACTTTTCTTGACAATGGATGGCTTTCGCTCCATGTTTCCTGAGGCAAACAATCAAATAGAATCTGTTTTAATAAAAAAATGTCAAAAAATTTCAAAATAAATTCAATAATGGGATTAGAAAGGCATTTAAACCGAGTAATAAGGCTTTTCTAGGCATGAGTGTATATAAATGATGTTTTCTTGACAATGGATGGCTTTCGTTCCATGTTTCCCGAGATAAACAATGTATTAGAATCTGTTTTAATCAAAAAATGTAAAAAAAATACAAAATAAATTCAATAATTGGATTATAAAGGCATTTAAATCGAGTAATAAGGCTTTTCTAGGCATGAGTGACTATAAATGAACTTTTCTTGACAATGGATGGCTTTTGCTCCACGTTTCCCGAGGCAAACAATCAATTACAATATGTTTTAATAAAAAAATGTAAAAATAATTCAAAATAAATTCAATAATGGGATTGTAAAGGCATTTAAACCGAGTAATAAGGCTTTTCTAGGCATGAGTGACTATAAATGATCTTTTCTTGACAATGGATGGCTTTCGTTCCATGTTTCCCGAGATAAACAATCTATTACATTCTGTTTTAATCAAAAACTGTTAAAAAAAATCAAAATAAATTCAATAATGGGATTATAAAGGCATTTAAACCGAGTAATAAGGCTTCTCTAGGCATGAGTGACTATAAATGAACTTTTCTTGACAATGGATGGCTTTTGCTCCACGTTTCTTGAGGCAAACAATCAATTACAATATGTTTTAATCAAAAAATGTAAAAACAATTCAAAATAAATTCAATAATGGGATTATAAAGGCATTTAAATCGAGTAATAAGGCTTTTCTAGGCATGAGTGACTATAAATGATCTTTTCTTGACAATGGATGCCTTTCGTTCCATGTTTCCCGAGATAAATAATCTATTACAATCTGTTTTAATCAAAAACTGTAAAAAAAAATCGAAATAAATTCAATAATGGGATTATAAAGGCATTTAAACTGAGTAATAAGGCTTTTCTAGGCATGAGTGACTATAAATGAACTTTTCTTGACAATGGATGGCTTTTGCTCCACGTTTCCCGAGGCAAACAATCAATTACAATATGTTTGAATCAAAAAATGTAAAAACAATTCAAAATAAATTCAATAATGGGATTATAAAGGCATTTAAACCGAGTTATAAGGCTTTTCTAGGCATGAGTGACTATAAATGAACTTTTCTTGACAATGGATGGCTTTCGTTCCATGTTTCCCGAGATAAACAATCTATTACAATCTGTTTTAATCAAAAACTGTAAAAAAAAATCAAAATAAATTCAATAATGGGATTATAAAGGCATTTAAACCGAGTAATAAGGCTTTTCTAGGCATGAGTGACTATAAATGAACTTTTCTTGACAATGGATGGCTTTCGTTCCACGTTTCCCGAGGCAAACAATCAATTACAATCTGTTTTAATAAAAAAATTTAAAAATAATTCAAAATAAATTCAATAATGGGATTATAAAGGCATTTAAACCGAGTAATAAGGCTTTTCTAGGCATGAGTGACTATAAATGATGTTTTCTTGACAATCGATAGCTTTCGTTCCATGTTTCCCGAGATAAACAATCTATTACAATCTGTTTTAATCAAAAAATGTAAAAAAAATTCAAAATAAATTCAATAATGGGATTATAAAAGCATTTAAACCGAGTAATAAGGCTTTTCTAGGCATGAGTGACTATAAATGATCTTTTCTTGACAATGGATGGCTTTCGTTCCATGTTTCCCGAGGCAAACAATTAATTACAATATGTTTTAATAAAAAAAATGTAAAAACAATTCAAAATAAATTCAATAATGGGATTATAAAGGCATTTAAATCGAGTAATAAGGCTTTTCTAGGCATGAGTGACTATAAATGATCTTTTCTTGACAATGGATGGCTTTCGTTCCATGTTTCCTGAGATAAACAATCTATTACAATCTGTTTTAATCAAAAACTGTAAAAAAAAATCAAAATAAATTCAATAATGGGATTATAAAGACATTTAAATCGAGTAATAAGGCTTTTCTAGGCATGAGTGACTATAAATGAACTTTTCTTGACAATGGATGGCTTTTGCTCCACGTTTCCCGAGGCAAACAATCAATTACAATCTGTTTTAATCAAAAAATGTAAAAACAATTCAAAATAAATTCAATAATGGGATTATAAAGGCATTTAAACCGAGTAATAAGGCTTCTGTAGGCATGAGTGACTATAAATGATCTTTTCTTGACAATGGATGGCTTTCGTTCCATGTTTCCCGAGATAAACAATCTATTACAACCTGTTTTAATCAAAAAATGTAAAAAAAATTCAAAATAAATTCAATAATGGGATTATAAAAGCATTTAAACCGAGTAATAAGGCTTTTCTAGGCATGAGTGACTATAAATGGTCTTTCTTGACAATGGATGGCTTTCGTTCCATGTTTCCCGAGATAAACAATCTATTACAATCTGTTTTAATCAAAAAATGTAAAAAAAATTCAAAATAAATTCAATAATGGGATTGTAAAGGCATTTAAACCGAGTAATAAGGCTTCTCTAGGCATGAGTGACTATAAATGACCTTTTCTTGACAATGGATGGCATTTGCTCCATGTTTCCCAAGGCAAACAATCAATTACAACCTGTTTTAATTAAAAAATGTAAAAACAATTCAAAATAAATTCAATAATGGGATTATAAAGGCATGTAATACGAGTAATAAGGCTTTTCTAGGCATGAGTGACTATAAATGAACTTTTCTTGACAATGGATGGCTTTTGCTCCACGTTTCCCGAGGCAAACAATCAATTACAATCTGTTTTAATCAAAAAATGTAAAAACAATTCAAAATAAATTCAATAATGGGATTATAAAGGCATTTAAACCGAGTAATAAGGCTTTTCTAGGCATGAGTGACTATAAATGAACTTTTCTTGACAATGGATGGCTTTTGCTCCACGTTTCCCGAGGCAAACAATCAATTACAATATGTTTTAATCAAAAAATGTAAAAACAATTCAAAATAAATTCAATAATGGGATTATAAAGGCATTTAAATCGAGTAATAAGGCTTTTCTAGGCATGAGTGACTATAAATGAACTTTTCTTGACAATGGATGGCTTTTGCTCCACGTTTCCCAAGGTAAACAATTAATTACAATCTGTTTTAATAAAAAAATGTAAAAATAATTCAAAATAAATTCAATAATGGGATTATAAAGGCATTTAAACCGAGTAATAAGGCTTTTCTAGGCATGAGTGACTATAAATGTTGTTTTCTTGACAATCGATAGCTTTCGTTCCATGTTTCCCGAGATAAACAATCTATTACAATCTGTTTTAATCAAAAAATATAAAAAAAATTCAAAATAAATTCAATAATGGGATTATAAAAGCATTTAAACCGAGTAATAAGGCTTTTCTAGGCATGAGTGACTATAAATGAACTTTTCTTGACAATGGATGGCTTTTGCTCCACGTTTCCCGAGGCAAACAATCAATTACAATATGTTTTAAGAAAAAAATGTAAAAATAATTCAAAATAAATTCAATAATGGGATTATAAGGGCATTTAAACCGAGTAATAAGGCTTTTCTAGGCATGAGTGACTATAAATGATCTTTTCTTGACAATGGATGGCTTTCGTTCCATGTTTCCCGAGATAAACAATCTATTACAACCTGTTTTAATCAAAAAATGTAAAAAAAATTCAAAATAAATTCAATAATGGGATTGTAAAGGCATTTAAACCGAGTAATAAGGCTTTTCTAGGCATGAGTGACTATAAATGAACTTTTCTTGACAATGGATGGCTTTTGCTCCACGTTTCCCGAGGCAAACAATCAATTACAATATGTTTTAATCAAAAAATGTAAAAACAATTCAAAATAAATTCAATAATGGGATTATAAAGGCATTTAAATCGAGTAATAAGGCTTTTCTAGGCATGAGTGACTATAAATGAACTTTTCTTGACAATGGATGGCTTTTGCTCCACGTTTCCCAAGGTAAACAATTAATTACAATCTGTTTTAATAAAAAAATGTAAAAATAATTCAAAATAAATTCAATAATGGGATTATAAAGGCATTTAAACCGAGTAATAAGGCTTTTCTAGGCATGAGTGACTATAAATGATGTTTTCTTGACAATCGATAGCTTTCGTTCCATGTTTCCCGAGATAAACAATCTATTACAATCTGTTTTAATCAAAAAATGTAAAAAAAATTCAAAATAAATTCAATAATGGGATTATAAAAGCATTTAAACCGAGTAATAAGGCTTTTCTAGGCATGAGTGACTATAAATGAACTTTTCTTGACAATGGATGGCTTTTGCTCCACGTTTCCCGAGGCAAACAATCAATTACAATATGTTTTAATCAAAAAATGTAAAAACAATTCAAAATAAATTCAATAATGGGATTGTAAAGGCATTTAAACCGAGTAATAAGGCTTTTCTAGGCATGAGTGACTATAAATGATCTTTTCTTGACAATGGATGGCTTTCGTTCCATGTTTCCCGAGATAAACAATCTATTACAACCTGTTTTAATCAAAAAATGTAAAAAAAATTCAAAATAAATTCAATAATGGGATTGTAAAGGCATTTAAACCGAGTAATAAGGCTTTTCTAGGCATGAGTGACTATAAATGATGTTTTCTTGACAATCGATAGCTTTCGTTCCATGTTTCCCGAGATAAACAATCTATTACAATCTGTTTTAATCAAAAAATGTAAAAAAAATTCAAAATAAATTCAATAATGGGATTATAAAAGCATTTAAACCGAGTAATAAGGCTTTTCTAGGCATGAGTGACTATAAATGAACTTTTCTTGACAATGGATGGCTTTTGCTCCACGTTTCCCGAGGCAAACAATCAATTACAATATGTTTTAATAAAAAAATGTAAAAATAATTCAAAATAAATTCAATAATGGGATTATAAGGGCATTTAAACCGAGTAATAAGGCTTTTCTAGGCATGAGTGACTATAAATGAACTTTTCTTGACAATGGATGGCTTTTGCTCCACGTTTCCCGAGGCAAACAATCAATTACAATCTGTTTTAATCATAAAATGTAAAAACAATTCAAAATAAATTCAATAATGGGATTATAAAGGCATTTAAACCGAGTAATAAGGCTTCTGTAGGCATGAGTGACTATAAATGATCTTTTCTTGACAATGGATGGCTTTCGTTCCATGTTTCCCGAGATAAACAATCTATTACAACCTGTTTTAATCAAAAAATGTAAAAAAAATTCAAAATAAATTCAATAATGGGATTATAAAAGCATTTAAACCGAGTAATAAGGCTTTTCTAGGCATGAGTGACTATAAATGGTCTTTCTTGACAATGGATGGCTTTCGTTCCATGTTTCCCGAGATAAACAATCTATTACAATCTGTTTTAATCAAAAAATGTAAAAAAAATTCAAAATAAATTCAATAATGGGATTGTAAAGGCATTTAAACCGAGTAATAAGGCTTCTCTAGGCATGAGTGACTATAAATGACCTTTTCTTGACAATGGATGGCATTTGCTCCATGTTTCCCAAGGCAAACAATCAATTACAACCTGTTTTAATTAAAAAATGTAAAAACAATTCAAAATAAATTCAATAATGGGATTATAAAGGCATGTAATACGAGTAATAAGGCTTTTCTAGGCATGAGTGACTATAAATGAACTTTTCTTGACAATGGATGGCTTTTGCTCCACGTTTCCCGAGGCAAACAATCAATTACAATCTGTTTTAATCAAAAAATGTAAAAACAATTCAAAATAAATTCAATAATGGGATTATAAAGGCATTTAAACCGAGTAATAAGGCTTTTCTAGGCATGAGTGACTATAAATGAACTTTTCTTGACAATGGATGGCTTTTGCTCCACGTTTCCCGAGGCAAACAATCAATTACAATATGTTTTAATCAAAAAATGTAAAAACAATTCAAAATAAATTCAATAATGGGATTATAAAGGCATTTAAATCGAGTAATAAGGCTTTTCTAGGCATGAGTGACTATAAATGAACTTTTCTTGACAATGGATGGCTTTTGCTCCACGTTTCCCAAGGTAAACAATTAATTACAATCTGTTTTAATAAAAAAATGTAAAAATAATTCAAAATAAATTCAATAATGGGATTATAAAGGCATTTAAACCGAGTAATAAGGCTTTTCTAGGCATGAGTGACTATAAATGTTGTTTTCTTGACAATCGATAGCTTTCGTTCCATGTTTCCCGAGATAAACAATCTATTACAATCTGTTTTAATCAAAAAATATAAAAAAAATTCAAAATAAATTCAATAATGGGATTATAAAAGCATTTAAACCGAGTAATAAGGCTTTTCTAGGCATGAGTGACTATAAATGAACTTTTCTTGACAATGGATGGCTTTTGCTCCACGTTTCCCGAGGCAAACAATCAATTACAATATGTTTTAATAAAAAAATGTAAAAATAATTCAAAATAAATTCAATAATGGGATTATAAGGGCATTTAAACCGAGTAATAAGGCTTTTCTAGGCATGAGTGACTATAAATGATCTTTTCTTGACAATGGATGGCTTTCGTTCCATGTTTCCCGAGATAAACAATCTATTACAACCTGTTTTAATCAAAAAATGTAAAAAAAATTCAAAATAAATTCAATAATGGGATTGTAAAGGCATTTAAACCGAGTAATAAGGCTTTTCTAGGCATGAGTGACTATAAATGAACTTTTCTTGACAATGGATGGCTTTTGCTCCACGTTTCCCGAGGCAAACAATCAATTACAATATGTTTTAATCAAAAAATGTAAAAACAATTCAAAATAAATTCAATAATGGGATTATAAAGGCATTTAAATCGAGTAATAAGGCTTTTCTAGGCATGAGTGACTATAAATGAACTTTTCTTGACAATGGATGGCTTTTGCTCCACGTTTCCCAAGGTAAACAATTAATTACAATCTGTTTTAATAAAAAAATGTAAAAATAATTCAAAATAAATTCAATAATGGGATTGTAAAGGCATTTAAACCGAGTAATAAGGCTTTTCTAGGCATGAGTGACTATAAATGTTGTTTTCTTGACAATCGATAGCTTTCGTTCCATGTTTCCCGAGATAAACAATCTATTACAATCTGTTTTAATCAAAAAATATAAAAAAAATTCAAAATAAATTCAATAATGGGATTATAAAAGCATTTAAACCGAGTAATAAGGCTTTTCTAGGCATGAGTGAATATAAATGAACTTTTCTTGACAATGGATGGCTTTCGCTCCATGTTTCCTGAGGCAAACAATCAAATAGAATCTGTTTTAATAAAAAAATGTCAAAAAATTTCAAAATAAATTCAATAATGGGATTAGAAAGGCATTTAAACCGAGTAATAAGGCTTTTCTAGGCATGAGTGTATATAAATGATGTTTTCTTGACAATGGATGGCTTTCGTTCCATGTTTCCCGAGATAAACAATGTATTAGAATCTGTTTTAATCAAAAAATGTAAAAAAAATACAAAATAAATTCAATAATTGGATTATAAAGGCATTTAAATCGAGTAATAAGGCTTTTCTAGGCATGAGTGACTATAAATGAACTTTTCTTGACAATGGATGGCTTTTGCTCCACGTTTCCCGAGGCAAACAATCAATTACAATATGTTTTACTAAAAAAATGTAAAAATAATTCAAAATAAATTCAATAATGGGATTGTAAAGGCATTTAAACCGAGTAATAAGGCTTTTCTAGGCATGAGTGACTATAAATGATCTTTTCTTGACAATGGATGGCTTTCGTTCCATGTTTCCCGAGATAAACAATCTATTACATTCTGTTTTAATCAAAAACTGTTAAAAAAAATCAAAATAAATTCAATAATGGGATTATAAAGGCATTTAAACCGAGTAATAAGGCTTCTCTAGGCATGAGTGACTATAAATGAACTTTTCTTGACAATGGATGGCTTTTGCTCCACGTTTCTTGAGGCAAACAATCAATTACAATATGTTTTAATCAAAAAATGTAAAAACAATTCAAAATAAATTCAATAATGGGATTATAAAGGCATTTAAATCGAGTAATAAGGCTTTTCTAGGCATGAGTGACTATAAATGATCTTTTCTTGACAATGGATGCCTTTCGTTCCATGTTTCCCGAGATAAATAATCTATTACAATCTGTTTTAATCAAAAACTGTAAAAAAAAATCGAAATAAATTCAATAATGGGATTATAAAGGCATTTAAACTGAGTAATAAGGCTTTTCTAGGCATGAGTGACTATAAATGAACTTTTCTTGACAATGGATGGCTTTTGCTCCACGTTTCCCGAGGCAAACAATCAATTACAATATGTTTTAATCAAAAAATGTAAAAACAATTCAAAATAAATTCAATAATGGGATTATAAAGGCATTTAAACCGAGTTATAAGGCTTTTCTAGGCATGAGTGACTATAAATGATCTTTTCTTGACAATGGATGGCTTTCGTTCCATGTTTCCCGAGATAAACAATCTATTACAATCTGTTTTAATCAAAAACTGTAAAAAAAAATCAAAATAAATTCAATAATGGGATTATAAAGACATTTAAATCGAGTAATAAGGCTTTTCTAGGCATGAGTGACTATAAATGAACTTTTCTTGACAATGGATGGCTTTTGCTCCACGTTTCCCGAGGCAAACAATCAATTACAATCTGTTTTAATCAAAAAATGTAAAAACAATTCAAAATAAATTCAATAATGGGATTATAAAGGCATTTAAACCGAGTAATAAGGCTTCTGTAGGCATGAGTGACTATAAATGATCTTTTCTTGACAATGGATGGCTTTCGTTCCATGTTTCCCGAGATAAACAATCTATTACAACCTGTTTTAATCAAAAAATGTAAAAAAAATTCAAAATAAATTCAATAATGGGATTATAAAAGCATTTAAACCGAGTAATAAGGCTTTTCTAGGCATGAGTGACTATAAATGGTCTTTCTTGACAATGGATGGCTTTCGTTCCATGTTTCCCGAGATAAACAATCTATTACAATCTGTTTTAATCAAAAAATGTAAAAAAAATTCAAAATAAATTCAATAATGGGATTGTAAAGGCATTTAAACCGAGTAATAAGGCTTCTCTAGGCATGAGTGACTATAAATGACCTTTTCTTGACAATGGATGGCATTTGCTCCATGTTTCCCAAGGCAAACAATCAATTACAACCTGTTTTAATTAAAAAATGTAAAAACAATTCAAAATAAATTCAATAATGGGATTATAAAGGCATGTAATACGAGTAATAAGGCTTTTCTAGGCATGAGTGACTATAAATGAACTTTTCTTGACAATGGATGGCTTTTGCTCCACGTTTCCCGAGGCAAACAATCAATTACAATCTGTTTTAATCAAAAAATGTAAAAACAATTCAAAATAAATTCAATAATGGGATTATAAAGGCATTTAAACCGAGTAATAAGGCTTTTCTAGGCATGAGTGACTATAAATGAACTTTTCTTGACAATGGATGGCTTTTGCTCCACGTTTCCCGAGGCAAACAATCAATTACAATATGTTTTAATCAAAAAATGTAAAAACAATTCAAAATAAATTCAATAATGGGATTATAAAGGCATTTAAATCGAGTAATAAGGCTTTTCTAGGCATGAGTGACTATAAATGAACTTTTCTTGACAATGGATGGCTTTTGCTCCACGTTTCCCAAGGTAAACAATTAATTACAATCTGTTTTAATAAAAAAATGTAAAAATAATTCAAAATAAATTCAATAATGGGATTATAAAGGCATTTAAACCGAGTAATAAGGCTTTTCTAGGCATGAGTGACTATAAATGTTGTTTTCTTGACAATCGATAGCTTTCGTTCCATGTTTCCCGAGATAAACAATCTATTACAATCTGTTTTAATCAAAAAATATAAAAAAAATTCAAAATAAATTCAATAATGGGATTATAAAAGCATTTAAACCGAGTAATAAGGCTTTTCTAGGCATGAGTGACTATAAATGAACTTTTCTTGACAATGGATGGCTTTTGCTCCACGTTTCCCGAGGCAAACAATCAATTACAATATGTTTTAATAAAAAAATGTAAAAATAATTCAAAATAAATTCAATAATGGGATTATAAGGGCATTTAAACCGAGTAATAAGGCTTTTCTAGGCATGAGTGACTATAAATGATCTTTTCTTGACAATGGATGGCTTTCGTTCCATGTTTCCCGAGATAAACAATCTATTACAACCTGTTTTAATCAAAAAATGTAAAAAAAATTCAAAATAAATTCAATAATGGGATTGTAAAGGCATTTAAACCGAGTAATAAGGCTTTTCTAGGCATGAGTGACTATAAATGAACTTTTCTTGACAATGGATGGCTTTTGCTCCACGTTTCCCGAGGCAAACAATCAATTACAATATGTTTTAATCAAAAAATGTAAAAACAATTCAAAATAAATTCAATAATGGGATTATAAAGGCATTTAAATCGAGTAATAAGGCTTTTCTAGGCATGAGTGACTATAAATGAACTTTTCTTGACAATGGATGGCTTTTGCTCCACGTTTCCCAAGGTAAACAATTAATTACAATCTGTTTTAATAAAAAAATGTAAAAATAATTCAAAATAAATTCAATAATGGGATTGTAAAGGCATTTAAACCGAGTAATAAGGCTTTTCTAGGCATGAGTGACTATAAATGTTGTTTTCTTGACAATCGATAGCTTTCGTTCCATGTTTCCCGAGATAAACAATCTATTACAATCTGTTTTAATCAAAAAATATAAAAAAAATTCAAAATAAATTCAATAATGGGATTATAAAAGCATTTAAACCGAGTAATAAGGCTTTTCTAGGCATGAGTGAATATAAATGAACTTTTCTTGACAATGGATGGCTTTCGCTCCATGTTTCCTGAGGCAAACAATCAAATAGAATCTGTTTTAATAAAAAAATGTCAAAAAATTTCAAAATAAATTCAATAATGGGATTAGAAAGGCATTTAAACCGAGTAATAAGGCTTTTCTAGGCATGAGTGTATATAAATGATGTTTTCTTGACAATGGATGGCTTTCGTTCCATGTTTCCCGAGATAAACAATGTATTAGAATCTGTTTTAATCAAAAAATGTAAAAAAAATACAAAATAAATTCAATAATTGGATTATAAAGGCATTTAAATCGAGTAATAAGGCTTTTCTAGGCATGAGTGACTATAAATGAACTTTTCTTGACAATGGATGGCTTTTGCTCCACGTTTCCCGAGGCAAACAATCAATTACAATATGTTTTACTAAAAAAATGTAAAAATAATTCAAAATAAATTCAATAATGGGATTGTAAAGGCATTTAAACCGAGTAATAAGGCTTTTCTAGGCATGAGTGACTATAAATGATCTTTTCTTGACAATGGATGGCTTTCGTTCCATGTTTCCCGAGATAAACAATCTATTACATTCTGTTTTAATCAAAAACTGTTAAAAAAAATCAAAATAAATTCAATAATGGGATTATAAAGGCATTTAAACCGAGTAATAAGGCTTCTCTAGGCATGAGTGACTATAAATGAACTTTTCTTGACAATGGATGGCTTTTGCTCCACGTTTCTTGAGGCAAACAATCAATTACAATATGTTTTAATCAAAAAATGTAAAAACAATTCAAAATAAATTCAATAATGGGATTATAAAGGCATTTAAATCGAGTAATAAGGCTTTTCTAGGCATGAGTGACTATAAATGATCTTTTCTTGACAATGGATGCCTTTCGTTCCATGTTTCCCGAGATAAATAATCTATTACAATCTGTTTTAATCAAAAACTGTAAAAAAAAATCGAAATAAATTCAATAATGGGATTATAAAGGCATTTAAACTGAGTAATAAGGCTTTTCTAGGCATGAGTGACTATAAATGAACTTTTCTTGACAATGGATGGCTTTTGCTCCACGTTTCCCGAGGCAAACAATCAATTACAATATGTTTTAATCAAAAAATGTAAAAACAATTCAAAATAAATTCAATAATGGGATTATAAAGGCATTTAAACCGAGTTATAAGGCTTTTCTAGGCATGAGTGACTATAAATGATCTTTTCTTGACAATGGATGGCTTTCGTTCCATGTTTCCCGAGATAAACAATCTATTACAATCTGTTTTAATCAAAAACTGTAAAAAAAAATCAAAATAAATTCAATAATGGGATTATAAAGGCATTTAAACCGAGTAATAAGGCTTTTCTAGGCATGAGTGACTATAAATGAACTTTTCTTGACAATGGATGGCTTTCGTTCCACGTTTCCCGAGGCAAACAATCAATTACAATCTATTTTAATAAAAAAATTTAAAAATAATTCAAAATAAATTCAATAATGGGATTATAAAGGCATTTAAACCGAGTAATAAGGCTTTTCTAGGCATGAGTGACTATAAATGATGTTTTCTTGACAATCGATAGCTTTCGTTCCATGTTTCCCGAGATAAACAATCTATTACAATCTGTTTTAATCAAAAAATGTAAAAAAAATTCAAAATAAATTCAATAATGGGATTATAAAAGCATTTAAACCGAGTAATAAGGCTTTTCTAGGCATGAGTGACTATAAATGATCTTTTCTTGACAATGGATGGCTTTCGTTCCATGTTTCCCGAGGCAAACAATTAATTACCATATGTTTTAATAAAAAAAATGTAAAAACAATTCAAAATAAATTCAATAATGGGATTATAAAGGCATTTAAATCGAGTAATAAGGCTTTTCTAGGCATGAGTGACTATAAATGATCTTTTCTTGACAATGGATGGCTTTCGTTCCATGTTTCCCGAGATAAACAATCTATTACAATCTGTTTTAATCAAAAACTGTAAAAAAAAATCAAAATAAATTCAATAATGGGATTATAAAGACATTTAAATCGAGTAATAAGGCTTTTCTAGGCATGAGTGACTATAAATGAACTTTTCTTGACAATGGATGGCTTTTGCTCCACGTTTCCCGAGGCAAACAATCAATTACAATCTGTTTTAATCAAAAAATGTAAAAACAATTCAAAATAAATTCAATAATGGGATTATAAAGGCATTTAAACCGAGTAATAAGGCTTCTGTAGGCATGAGTGACTATAAATGATCTTTTCTTGACAATGGATGGCTTTCGTTCCATGTTTCCCGAGATAAACAATCTATTACAACCTGTTTTAATCAAAAAATGTAAAAAAAATTCAAAATAAATTCAATAATGGGATTATAAAAGCATTTAAACCGAGTAATAAGGCTTTTCTAGGCATGAGTGACTATAAATGGTCTTTCTTGACAATGGATGGCTTTCGTTCCATGTTTCCCGAGATAAACAATCTATTACAATCTGTTTTAATCAAAAAATGTAAAAAAAATTCAAAATAAATTCAATAATGGGATTGTAAAGGCATTTAAACCGAGTAATAAGGCTTCTCTAGGCATGAGTGACTATAAATGACCTTTTCTTGACAATGGATGGCATTTGCTCCATGTTTCCCAAGGCAAACAATCAATTACAACCTGTTTTAATTAAAAAATGTAAAAACAATTCAAAATAAATTCAATAATGGGATTATAAAGGCATGTAATACGAGTAATAAGGCTTTTCTAGGCATGAGTGACTATAAATGAACTTTTCTTGACAATGGATGGCTTTTGCTCCACGTTTCCCGAGGCAAACAATCAATTACAATCTGTTTTAATCAAAAAATGTAAAAACAATTCAAAATAAATTCAATAATGGGATTATAAAGGCATTTAAACCGAGTAATAAGGCTTTTCTAGGCATGAGTGACTATAAATGAACTTTTCTTGACAATGGATGGCTTTTGCTCCACGTTTCCCGAGGCAAACAATCAATTACAATATGTTTTAATCAAAAAATGTAAAAACAATTCAAAATAAATTCAATAATGGGATTATAAAGGCATTTAAATCGAGTAATAAGGCTTTTCTAGGCATGAGTGACTATAAATGAACTTTTCTTGACAATGGATGGCTTTTGCTCCACGTTTCCCAAGGTAAACAATTAATTACAATCTGTTTTAATAAAAAAATGTAAAAATAATTCAAAATAAATTCAATAATGGGATTATAAAGGCATTTAAACCGAGTAATAAGGCTTTTCTAGGCATGAGTGACTATAAATGTTGTTTTCTTGACAATCGATAGCTTTCGTTCCATGTTTCCCGAGATAAACAATCTATTACAATCTGTTTTAATCAAAAAATATAAAAAAAAATTCAAAATAAATTCAATAATGGGATTATAAAAGCATTTAAACCGAGTAATAAGGCTTTTCTAGGCATGAGTGACTATAAATGAACTTTTCTTGACAATGGATGGCTTTTGCTCCACGTTTCCCAAGGCAAACAATCAATTACAATATGTTTTAATAAAAAAATGTAAAAATAATTCAAAATAAATTCAATAATGGGATTATAAGGGCATTTAAACCGAGTAATAAGGCTTTTCTAGGCATGAGTGACTATAAATGATCTTTTCTTGACAATGGATGGCTTTCGTTCCATGTTTCCCGAGATAAACAATCTATTACAACCTGTTTTAATCAAAAAATGTAAAAAAAATTCAAAATAAATTCAATAATGGGATTGTAAAGGCATTTAAACCGAGTAATAAGGCTTTTCTAGGCATGAGTGACTATAAATGAACTTTTCTTGACAATGGATGGCTTTTGCTCCACGTTTCCCGAGGTAAACAATCAATTACAATATGTTTTAATCAAAAAATGTAAAAACAATTGAAAATAAATTCAATAATGGGATTATAAAGGCATTTAAATCGAGTAATAAGGCTTTTCTAGGCATGAGTGACTATAAATGAACTTTTCTTGACAATGGATGGCTTTTGCTCCACGTTTCCCAAGGTAAACAATTAATTACAATCTGTTTTAATAAAAAAATGTAAAAATAATTCAAAATAAATTCAATAATGGGATTATAAAGGCATTTAAACCGAGTAATAAGGCTTTTCTAGGCATGAGTGACTATAAATGATGTTTTCTTGACAATCGATAGCTTTCGTTCCATGTTTCCCGAGATAAACAATCTATTACAATCTGTTTTAATCAAAAAATGTAAAAAAAATTCAAAATAAATTCAATAATGGGATTATAAAAGCATTTAAACCGAGTAATAAGGCTTTTCTAGGCATGAGTGACTATAAATGAACTTTTCTTGACAATGGATGGCTTTTGCTCCACGTTTCCCGAGGAGAACAATCAATTACAATATGTTTTAATCAAAAAATGTAAAAACAATTCAAAATAAATTCAATAATGGGATTGTAAAGGCATTTAAACCGAGTAATAAGGCTTTTCTAGGCATGAGTGACTATAAATGATCTTTTCTTGACAATGGATGGCTTTCGTTCCATGTTTCCCGAGATAAACAATCTATTACAACCTGTTTTAATCAAAAAATGTAAAAAAAATTCAAAATAAATTCAATAATGGGATTATAAAAGCATTTAAACCGAGTAATAAGGCTTTTCTAGGCATGAGTGACTATAAATGAACTTTTCTTGACAATGGATGGCTTTTGCTCCACGTTTCCCGAGGCAAACAATCAATTACAATATGTTTTAATAAAAAAATGTAAAAATAATTCAAAATAAATTCAATAATGGGATTATAAGGGCATTTAAACCGAGTAATAAGGCTTTTCTAGGCATGAGTGACTATAAATGAACTTTTCTTGACAATGGATGGCTTTTGCTCCACGTTTCCCGAGGCAAACAATCAATTACAATCTGTTTTAATCAAAAAATGTAAAAACAATTCAAAATAAATTCAATAATGGGATTATAAAGGCATTTAAACCGAGTAATAAGGCTTCTGTAGGCATGAGTGACTATAAATGATCTTTTCTTGACAATGGATGGCTTTCGTTCCATGTTTCCCGAGATAAACAATCTATTACAACCTGTTTTAATCAAAAAATGTAAAAAAAATTCAAAATAAATTCAATAATGGGATTATAAAAGCATTTAAACCGAGTAATAAGGCTTTTCTAGGCATGAGTGACTATAAATGGTCTTTCTTGACAATGGATGGCTTTCGTTCCATGTTTCCCGAGATAAACAATCTATTACAATCTGTTTTAATCAAAAAATGTAAAAAAAATTCAAAATAAATTCAATAATGGGATTGTAAAGGCATTTAAACCGAGTAATAAGGCTTCTCTAGGCATGAGTGACTATAAATGACCTTTTCTTGACAATGGATGGCATTTGCTCCATGTTTCCCAAGGCAAACAATCAATTACAACCTGTTTTAATTAAAAAATGTAAAAACAATTCAAAATAAATTCAATAATGGGATTATAAAGGCATGTAATACGAGTAATAAGGCTTTTCTAGGCATGAGTGACTATAAATGAACTTTTCTTGACAATGGATGGCTTTTGCTCCACGTTTCCCGAGGCAAACAATCAATTACAATCTGTTTTAATCAAAAAATGTAAAAACAATTCAAAATAAATTCAATAATGGGATTATAAAGGCATTTAAACCGAGTAATAAGGCTTTTCAAGGCATGAGTGACTATAAATGAACTTTTCTTGACAATGGATGGCTTTTGCTCCACGTTTCCCGAGGCAAACAATCAATTACAATATGTTTTAATCAAAAAATGTAAAAACAATTCAAAATAAATTCAATAATGGGATTATAAAGGCATTTAAATCGAGTAATAAGGCTTTTCTAGGCATGAGTGACTATAAATGAACTTTTCTTGACAATGGATGGCTTTTGCTCCACGTTTCCCAAGGTAAACAATTAATTACAATCTGTTTTAATAAAAAAATGTAAAAATAATTCAAAATAAATTCAATAATGGGATTATAAAGGCATTTAAACCGAGTAATAAGGCTTTTCTAGGCATGAGTGACTATAAATGTTGTTTTCTTGACAATCGATAGCTTTCGTTCCATGTTTCCCGAGATAAACAATCTATTACAATCTGTTTTAATCAAAAAATATAAAAAAAATTCAAAATAAATTCAATAATGGGATTATAAAAGCATTTAAACCGAGTAATAAGGCTTTTCTAGGCATGAGTGACTATAAATGAACTTTTCTTGACAATGGATGGCTTTTGCTCCACGTTTCCCGAGGCAAACAATCAATTACAATATGTTTTAATAAAAAAATGTAAAAATAATTCAAAATAAATTCAATAATGGGATTATAAGGGCATTTAAACCGAGTAATAAGGCTTTTCTAGGCATGAGTGACTATAAATGATCTTTTCTTGACAATGGATGGCTTTCGTTCCATGTTTCCCGAGATAAACAATCTATTACAACCTGTTTTAATCAAAAAATGTAAAAAAAATTCAAAATAAATTCAATAATGGGATTGTAAAGGCATTTAAACCGAGTAATAAGGCTTTTCTAGGCATGAGTGACTATAAATGAACTTTTCTTGACAATGGATGGCTTTTGCTCCACGTTTCCCGAGGCAAACAATCAATTACAATATGTTTTAATCAAAAAATGTAAAAACAATTCAAAATAAATTCAATAATGGGATTATAAAGGCATTTAAACCGAGTAATAAGGCTTTTCTAGGCATGAGTGACTATAAATGAACTTTTCTTGACAATGGATGGCTTTTGCTCCACGTTTCCCGAGGCAAACAATCAATTACAATATGTTTTAATCAAAAAAAGTAAAAACAATTCAAAATAAATTCAATAATGGGATTATAAAAGCATTTAAACCGAGTAATAAGGCTTTTCTAGGCATGAGTGACTATAAATGAACTTTTCTTGACAATGGATGGCTTTTGCTCCACGTTTCCCAAGGTAAACAATTAATTACAATCTGTTTTAATAAAAAAATGTAAAAACAATTCAAAATAAATTCAATAATGGGATTATAAAGGCATTTAAACCGAGTAATAAGGCTTTTCTAGGCATGAGTGACTATAAATGAACTTTTCTTGACAATGGATGGCTTTTGCTCCACGTTTCCCGAGGCAAACAATCAATTACAATATGTTTTAATCAAAAAATGTAAAAACAATTCAAAATAAATTCAATAATGGGATTATAAAGGCATTTAAACCGAGTAATAAGGCTTTTCTAGGCATGAGTGACTATAAATGAACTTTTCTTGACAATGGATGGCTTTTGCTCCACGTTTCCCGAGGCAAACAATCAATTACAATATGTTTTAATCAAAAAAAGTAAAAACAATTCAAAATAAATTCAATAATGGGATTATAAAAGCATTTAAACCGAGTAATAAGGCTTTTCTAGGCATGAGTGACTATAAATGAACTTTTCTTGACAATGGATGGCTTTTGCTCCACGTTTCCCAAGGCAAACAATCAATTACAATATGTTTTAATAAAAAAATGTAAAAACAATTCAAAATAAATTCAATAATGGGATTATAAAGGCATTTAAACCGAGTAATAAGGCTTCTGTAGGCATGAGTGACTATAAATGATCTTTTCTTGACAATGGATGGCTTTCGTTCCATGTTTCCCGAGATAAACAATCTATTACAACCTGTTTTAATCAAAAAATGTAAAAAAAATTCAAAATAAATTCAATAATGGGATTATAAAAGCATTTAAACCGAGTAATAAGGCTTTTCTAGGCATGAGTGACTATAAATGGTCTTTCTTGACAATGGATGGCTTTCGTTCCATGTTTCCCGAGATAAACAATCTATTACAATCTGTTTTAATCAAAAAATGTAAAAAAAATTCAAAATAAATTCAATAATGGGATTGTAAAGGCATTTAAACCGAGTAATAAGGCTTCTCTAGGCATGAGTGACTATAAATGACCTTTTCTTGACAATGGATGGCATTTGCTCCATGTTTCCCAAGGCAAACAATCAATTACAACCTGTTTTAATTAAAAAATGTAAAAACAATTCAAAATAAATTCAATAATGGGATTATAAAGGCATGTAATACGAGTAATAAGGCTTTTCTAGGCATGAGTGACTATAAATGAACTTTTCTTGACAATGGATGGCTTTTGCTCCACGTTTCCCGAGGCAAACAATCAATTACAATCTGTTTTAATCAAAAAATGTAAAAACAATTCAAAATAAATTCAATAATGGGATTATAAAGGCATTTAAACCGAGTAATAAGGCTTTTCTAGGCATGAGTGACTATAAATGAACTTTTCTTGACAATGGATGGCTTTTGCTCCACGTTTCCCGAGGCAAACAATCAATTACAATATGTTTTAATCAAAAAATGTAAAAACAATTCAAAATAAATTCAATAATGGGATTATAAAGGCATTTAAATCGAGTAATAAGGCTTTTCTAGGCATGAGTGACTATAAATGAACTTTTCTTGACAATGGATGGCTTTTGCTCCACGTTTCCCAAGGTAAACAATTAATTACAATCTGTTTTAATAAAAAAATGTAAAAATAATTCAAAATAAATTCAATAATGGGATTATAAAGGCATTTAAACCGAGTAATAAGGCTTTTCTAGGCATGAGTGACTATAAATGTTGTTTTCTTGACAATCGATAGCTTTCGTTCCATGTTTCCCGAGATAAACAATCTATTACAATCTGTTTTAATCAAAAAATATAAAAAAAATTCAAAATAAATTCAATAATGGGATTATAAAAGCATTTAAACCGAGTAATAAGGCTTTTCTAGGCATGAGTGACTATAAATGAACTTTTCTTGACAATGGATGGCTTTTGCTCCACGTTTCCCAAGGCAAACAATCAATTACAATATGTTTTAATAAAAAAATGTAAAAATAATTCAAAATAAATTCAATAATGGGATTATAAGGGCATTTAAACCGAGTAATAAGGCTTTTCTAGGCATGAGTGACTATAAATGATCTTTTCTTGACAATGGATGGCTTTCGTTCCATGTTTCCCGAGATAAACAATCTATTACAACCTGTTTTAATCAAAAAATGTAAAAAAAATTCAAAATAAATTCAATAATGGGATTGTAAAGGCATTTAAACCGAGTAATAAGGCTTTTCTAGGCATGAGTGACTATAAATGAACTTTTCTTGACAATGGATGGCTTTTGCTCCACGTTTCCCGAGGCAAACAATCAATTACAATATGTTTTAATCAAAAAATGTAAAAACAATTGAAAATAAATTCAATAATGGGATTATAAAGGCATTTAAATCGAGTAATAAGGCTTTTCTAGGCATGAGTGACTATAAATGAACTTTTCTTGACAATGGATGGCTTTTGCTCCACGTTTCCCAAGGTAAACAATTAATTACAATCTGTTTTAATAAAAAAATGTAAAAATAATTCAAAATAAATTCAATAATGGGATTATAAAGGCATTTAAACCGAGTAATAAGGCTTTTCTAGGCATGAGTGACTATAAATGATGTTTTCTTGACAATCGATAGCTTTCGTTCCATGTTTCCCGAGATAAACAATCTATTACAATCTGTTTTAATCAAAAAATGTAAAAAAAATTCAAAATAAATTCAATAATGGGATTATAAAAGCATTTAAACCGAGTAATAAGGCTTTTCTAGGCATGAGTGACTATAAATGAACTTTTCTTGACAATGGATGGCTTTTGCTCCACGTTTCCCGAGGAGAACAATCAATTACAATATGTTTTAATCAAAAAATGTAAAAACAATTCAAAATAAATTCAATAATGGGATTGTAAAGGCATTTAAACCGAGTAATAAGGCTTTTCTAGGCATGAGTGACTATAAATGATCTTTTCTTGACAATGGATGGCTTTCGTTCCATGTTTCCCGAGATAAACAATCTATTACAACCTGTTTTAATCAAAAAATGTAAAAAAAATTCAAAATAAATTCAATAATGGGATTGTAAAGGCATTTAAACCGAGTAATAAGGCTTTTCTAGGCATGAGTGACTATAAATGATGTTTTCTTGACAATCGATAGCTTTCGTTCCATGTTTCCCGAGATAAACAATCTATTACAATTTGTTTTAATCAAAAAATGTAAAAAAAATTCAAAATAAATTCAATAATGGGATTATAAAAGCATTTAAACCGAGTAATAAGGCTTTTCTAGGCATGAGTGACTATAAATGAACTTTTCTTGACAATGGATGGCTTTTGCTCCACGTTTCCCGAGGCAAACAATCAATTACAATATGTTTTAATAAAAAAATGTAAAAATAATTCAAAATAAATTCAATAATGGGATTATAAGGGCATTTAAACCGAGTAATAAGGCTTTTCTAGGCATGAGTGACTATAAATGAACTTTTCTTGACAATGGATGGCTTTTGCTCCACGTTTCCCGAGGCAAACAATCAATTACAATCTGTTTTAATCAAAAAATGTAAAAACAATTCAAAATAAATTCAATAATGGGATTATAAAGGCATTTAAACCGAGTAATAAGGCTTCTGTAGGCATGAGTGACTATAAATGATCTTTTCTTGACAATGGATGGCTTTCGTTCCATGTTTCCCGAGATAAACAATCTATTACAACCTGTTTTAATCAAAAAATGTAAAAAAAATTCAAAATAAATTCAATAATGGGATTATAAAAGCATTTAAACCGAGTAATAAGGCTTTTCTAGGCATGAGTGACTATAAATGGTCTTTCTTGACAATGGATGGCTTTCGTTCCATGTTTCCCGAGATAAACAATCTATTACAATCTGTTTTAATCAAAAAATGTAAAAAAAATTCAAAATAAATTCAATAATGGGATTGTAAAGGCATTTAAACCGAGTAATAAGGCTTCTCTAGGCATGAGTGACTATAAATGACCTTTTCTTGACAATGGATGGCATTTGCTCCATGTTTCCCAAGGCAAACAATCAATTACAACCTGTTTTAATTAAAAAATGTAAAAACAATTCAAAATAAATTCAATAATGGGATTATAAAGGCATGTAATACGAGTAATAAGGCTTTTCTAGGCATGAGTGACTATAAATGAACTTTTCTTGACAATGGATGGCTTTTGCTCCACGTTTCCCGAGGCAAACAATCAATTACAATCTGTTTTAATCAAAAAATGTAAAAACAATTCAAAATAAATTCAATAATGGGATTATAAAGGCATTTAAACCGAGTAATAAGGCTTTTCTAGGCATGAGTGACTATAAATGAACTTTTCTTGACAATGGATGGCTTTTGCTCCACGTTTCCCGAGGCAAACAATCAATTACAATATGTTTTAATCAAAAAATGTAAAAACAATTCAAAATAAATTCAATAATGGGATTATAAAGGCATTTAAATCGAGTAATAAGGCTTTTCTAGGCATGAGTGACTATAAATGAACTTTTCTTGACAATGGATGGCTTTTGCTCCACGTTTCCCAAGGTAAACAATTAATTACAATCTGTTTTAATAAAAAAATGTAAAAATAATTCAAAATAAATTCAATAATGGGATTATAAAGGCATTTAAACCGAGTAATAAGGCTTTTCTAGGCATGAGTGACTATAAATGTTGTTTTCTTGACAATCGATAGCTTTCGTTCCATGTTTCCCGAGATAAACAATCTATTACAATCTGTTTTAATCAAAAAATATAAAAAAAATTCAAAATAAATTCAATAATGGGATTATAAAAGCATTTAAACCGAGTAATAAGGCTTTTCTAGGCATGAGTGACTATAAATGAACTTTTCTTGACAATGGATGGCTTTTGCTCCACGTTTCCCGAGGCAAACAATCAATTACAATATGTTTTAATAAAAAAATGTAAAAATAATTCAAAATAAATTCAATAATGGGATTATAAGGGCATTTAAACCGAGTAATAAGGCTTTTCTAGGCATGAGTGACTATAAATGATCTTTTCTTGACAATGGATGGCTTTCGTTCCATGTTTCCCGAGATAAACAATCTATTACAACCTGTTTTAATCAAAAAATGTAAAAAAAATTCAAAATAAATTCAATAATGGGATTGTAAAGGCATTTAAACCGAGTAATAAGGCTTTTCTAGGCATGAGTGACTATAAATGAACTTTTCTTGACAATGGATGGCTTTTGCTCCACGTTTCCCGAGGCAAACAATCAATTACAATATGTTTTAATCAAAAAATGTAAAAACAATTCAAAATAAATTCAATAATGGGATTATAAAGGCATTTAAACCGAGTAATAAGGCTTTTCTAGGCATGAGTGACTATAAATGAACTTTTCTTGACAATGGATGGCTTTTGCTCCACGTTTCCCGAGGCAAACAATCAATTACAATATGTTTTAATCAAAAAATGTAAAAACAATTCAAAATAAATTCAATAATGGGATTATAAAGGCATTTAAATCGAGTAATAAGGCTTTTCTAGGCATGAGTGACTATAAATGAACTTTTCTTGACAATGGATGGCTTTTGCTCCACGTTTCCCAAGGTAAACAATTAATTACAATCTGTTTTAATAAAAAAATGTAAAAATAATTCAAAATAAATTCAATAATGGGATTATAAAGGCATTTAAACCGAGTAATAAGGCTTTTCTAGGCATGAGTGACTATAAATGATGTTTTCTTGACAATCGATAGCTTTCGTTCCATGTTTCCCGAGATAAACAATCTATTACAATCTGTTTTAATCAAAAAATGTAAAAAAAATTCAAAATAAATTCAATAATGGGATTATAAAAGCATTTAAACCGAGTAATAAGGCTTTTCTAGGCATGAGTGACTATAAATGAACTTTTCTTGACAATGGATGGCTTTTGCTCCACGTTTCCCGAGGCAAACAATCAATTACAATATGTTTTAATAAAAAAATGTAAAAATAATTCAAAATAAATTCAATAATGGGATTATAAGGGCATTTAAACCGAGTAATAAGGCTTTTCTAGGCATGAGTGACTATAAATGATCTTTTCTTGACAATGGATGGCTTTCGTTCCATGTTTCCCGAGATAAACAATCTATTACAACCTGTTTTAATCAAAAAATGTAAAAAAAATTCAAAATAAATTCAATAATGGGATTGTAAAGGCATTTAAACCGAGTAATAAGGCTTTTCTAGGCATGAGTGACTATAAATGAACTTTTCTTGACAATGGATGGCTTTTGCTCCACGTTTCCCGAGGCAAACAATCAATTACAATATGTTTTAATCAAAAAATGTAAAAACAATTCAAAATAAATTCAATAATGGGATTATAAAGGCATTTAAATCGAGTAATAAGGCTTTTCTAGGCATGAGTGACTATAAATGAACTTTTCTTGACAATGGATGGCTTTTGCTCCACGTTTCCCAAGGTAAACAATTAATTACAATCTGTTTTAATAAAAAAATGTAAAAATAATTCAAAATAAATTCAATAATGGGATTATAAAGGCATTTAAACCGAGTAATAAGGCTTTTCTAGGCATGAGTGACTATAAATGATGTTTTCTTGACAATCGATAGCTTTCGTTCCATGTTTCCCGAGATAAACACTCTATTACAATCTGTTTTAATCAAAAAATGTAAAAAAAATTCAAAATAAATTCAATAATGGGATTATAAAAGCATTTAAACCGAGTAATAAGGCTTTTCTAGGCATGAGTGACTATAAATGAACTTTTCTTGACAATGGATGGCTTTTGCTCCACGTTTCCCAAGGCAAACAATCAATTACAATATGTTTTAATCAAAAAATGTAAAAACAATTCAAAATAAATTCAATAATGGGATTGTAAAGGCATTTAAACCGAGTAATAAGGCTTTTCTAGGCATGAGTGACTATAAATGATCTTTTCTTGACAATGGATGGCTTTCGTTCCATGTTTCCCGAGATAAACAATCTATTACAACCTGTTTTAATCAAAAAATGTAAAAAAAATTCAAAATAAATTCAATAATGGGATTGTAAAGGCATTTAAACCGAGTAATAAGGCTTTTCTAGGCATGAGTGACTATAAATGATGTTTTCTTGACAATCGATAGCTTTCGTTCCATGTTTCCCGAGATAAACAATCTATTACAATCTGTTTTAATCAAAAAATGTAAAAAAAATTCAAAATAAATTCAATAATGGGATTATAAAAGCATTTAAACCGAGTAATAAGGCTTTTCTAGGCATGAGTGACTATAAATGAACTTTTCTTGACAATGGATGGCTTTTGCTCCACGTTTCCCGAGGCAAACAATCAATTACAATATGTTTTAATAAAAAAATGTAAAAATAATTCAAAATAAATTCAATAATGGGATTATAAGGGCATTTAAACCGAGTAATAAGGCTTTTCTAGGCATGAGTGACTATAAATGAACTTTTCTTGACAATGGATGGCTTTTGCTCCACGTTTCCCGAGGCAAACAATCAATTACAATATGTTTTAATCAAAAAATGTAAAAACAATTCAAAATAAATTCAATAATGGGATTATAAAGGCATTTAAATCGAGTAATAAGGCTTTTCTAGGCATGAGTGACTATAAATGAACTTTTCTTGACAATGGATGGCTTTTGCTCCACGTTTCCCAAGGTAAACAATTAATTACAATCTGTTTTAATAAAAAAATGTAAAAATAATTCAAAATAAATTCAATAATGGGATTATAAAGGCATTTAAACCGAGTAATAAGGCTTTTCTAGGCATGAGTGACTATAAATGATGTTTTCTTGACAATCGTTAGCTTTCGTTCCATGTTTCCCGAGATAAACAATCTATTACAATCTGTTTTAATCAAAAAATGTAAAAAAAATTCAAAATAAATTCAATAATGGGATTATAAAAGCATTTAAACCGAGTAATAAGGCTTTTCTAGGCATGAGTGACTATAAATGAACTTTTCTTGACAATGGATGGCTTTTGCTCCACGTTTCCCGAGGCAAACAATCAATTACAATATGTTTTAATAAAAAAATGTAAAAATAATTCAAAATAAATTCAATAATGGGATTATAAGGGCATTTAAACCGAGTAATAAGGCTTTTCTAGGCATGAGTGACTATAAATGAACTTTTCTTGACAATGGATGGCTTTTGCTCCACGTTTCCCGAGGCAAACAATCAATTACAATATGTTTTAATCAAAAAATGTAAAAACAATTCAAAATAAATTCAATAATGGGATTATAAAGGCATTTAAATCGAGTAATAAGGCTTTTCTAGGCATGAGTGACTATAAATGAACCTTTCTTGAAAATGGATGGCTTTTGCTCCACGTTTCCCCAGGTAAACAATTAATTACAATCTGTTTTAATAAAAAAATGTAAAAATAATTCAAAATAAATTCAATAATGGGATTATAAAGGCATTTAAACCGAGTAATAAGGCTTTTCTAGGCATGAGTGACTATAAATGATGTTTTCTTGACAATCGATAGCTTTCGTTCCATGTTTCCCGAGATAAACAATCTATTACAATCTGTTTTAATCAAAAAATGTAAAAAAAATTCAAAATAAATTCAATAATGGGATTATAAAAGCATTTAAACCGAGTAATAAGGCTTTTCTAGGCATGAGTGACTATAAATGAACTTTTCTTGACAATGGATGGCTTTTGCTCCACGTTTCCCGAGGCAAACAATCAATTACAATATGTTTTAATCAAAAAATGTAAAAACAATTCAAAATAAATTCAATAATGGGATTGTAAAGGCATTTAAACCGAGTAATAAGGCTTTTCTAGGCATGAGTGACTATAAATGATCTTTTCTTGACAATGGATGGCTTTCGTTCCATGTTTCCCGAGATAAACAATCTATTACAACCTGTTTTAATCAAAAAATGTAAAAAAAATTCAAAATAAATTCAATAATGGGATTGTAAAGGCATTTAAACCGAGTAATAAGGCTTTTCTAGGCATGAGTGACTATAAATGATGTTTTCTTGACAATCGATAGCTTTCGTTCCATGTTTCCCGAGATAAACAATCTATTACAATTTGTTTTAATCAAAAAATGTAAAAAAAATTCAAAATAAATTCAATAATGGGATTATAAAAGCATTTAAACCGAGTAATAAGGCTTTTCTAGGCATGAGTGACTATAAATGAACTTTTCTTGACAATGGATGGCTTTTGCTCCACGTTTCCCGAGGCAAACAATCAATTACAATATGTTTTAATAAAAAAATGTAAAAAAAATTCAAAATAAATTCAATAATGGGATTATAAGGGCATTTAAACCGAGTAATAGGGCTTTTCTAGGCATGAGTGACTATAAATAATCTTTTCTTGACAATGGATGGCTTTCGTTCCATGTTTCCCGAGATAAACAATCTATTACAATCTGTTTTAATCAAAAACTGTAAAAAAAAATCAAAATAAATTCAATAATGGGATTATAAAGGCATTTAAACCGAGTAATAAGGCTTCTCTAGGCATGAGTGACTATAAATGAACTTTTCTTGACAATGGATGGCTTTTGCTCCACGTTTCCCGAGGCAAACAATCAATTACAATATGTTTTAATCAAAAAATGTAAAAACAATTCAAAATAAATTCAATAATGGGATTATAAAGGCATTTAAACCGAGTAATAAGGCTTTTCTAGGCATGAGTGACTATAAATGAACTTTTCTTGACAATGGATGGCTTTTGCTCCACGTTTCCCGAGGCAAACAATCAATTACAATATGTTTTAATCAAAAAATGTAAAAACAATTCAAAATAAATTCAATAATGGGATTATAAAGGCATTTAAATCGAGTAATAAGGCTTTTCTAGGCATGAGTGACTATAAATGAACTTTTCTTGACAATGGATGGCTTTTGCTCCACGTTTCCCAAGGTAAACAATTAATTACAATCTGTTTTAATAAAAAAATGTAAAAATAATTCAAAATAAATTCAATAATGGGATTATAAAGGCATTTAAACCGAGTAATAAGGCTTTTCTAGGCATGAGTGACTATAAATGATGTTTTCTTGACAATCGATAGCTTTCGTTCCATGTTTCCCGAGATAAACAATCTATTACAATCTGTTTTAATCAAAAAATGTAAAAAAAATTCAAAATAAATTCAATAATGGGATTATAAAAGCATTTAAACCGAGTAATAAGGCTTTTCTAGGCATGAGTGACTATAAATGAACTTTTCTTGACAATGGATGGCTTTTGCTCCACGTTTCCCGAGGCAAACAATCAATTACAATATGTTTTAATCAAAAAATGTAAAAACAATTCAAAATAAATTCAATAATGGGATTATAAAGGCATTTAAATCGAGTAATAAGGCTTTTCTAGGCATGAGTGACTATAAATGAACTTTTCTTGACAATGGATGGCTTTTGCTCCACGTTTCCCAAGGTAAACAATTAATTACAATCTGTTTTAATAAAAAAATGTAAAAATAATTCAAAATAAATTCAATAATGGGATTATAAAGGCATTTAAACCGAGTAATAAGGCTTTTCTAGGCATGAGTGACTATAAATGATGTTTTCTTGACAATCGATAGCTTTCGTTCCATGTTTCCCGAGATAAACAATCTATTACAATCTGTTTTAATCAAAAAATGTAAAAAAAATTCAAAATAAATTCAATAATGGGATTATAAAAGCATTTAAACCGAGTAATAAGGCTTTTCTAGGCATGAGTGACTATAAATGAACTTTTCTTGACAATGGATGGCTTTTGCTCCACGTTTCCCGAGGCAAACAATCAATTACAATATGTTTTAATAAAAAAATGTAAAAATAATTCAAAATAAATTCAATAATGGGATTATAAGGGCATTTAAACCGAGTAATAAGGCTTTTCTAGGCATGAGTGACTATAAATGATCTTTTCTTGACAATGGATGGCTTTCGTTCCATGTTTCCCGAGATAAACAATCTATTACAACCTGTTTTAATCAAAAAATGTAAAAAAAATTCAAAATAAATTCAATAATGGGATTGTAAAGGCATTTAAACCGAGTAATAAGGCTTTTCTAGGCATGAGTGACTATAAATGAACTTTTCTTGACAATGGATGGCTTTTGCTCCACGTTTCCCGAGGCAAACAATCAATTACAATATGTTTTAATCAAAAAATGTAAAAACAATTGAAAATAAATTCAATAATGGGATTATAAAGGCATTTAAATCGAGTAATAAGGCTTTTCTAGGCATGAGTGACTATAAATGAACTTTTCTTGACAATGGATGGCTTTTGCTCCACGTTTCCCAAGGTAAACAATTAATTACAATCTGTTTTAATAAAAAAATGTAAAAATAATTCAAAATAAATTCAATAATGGGATTATAAAGGCATTTAAACCGAGTAATAAGGCTTTTCTAGGCATGAGTGACTATAAATGATGTTTTCTTGACAATCGATAGCTTTCGTTCCATGTTTCCCGAGATAAACAATCTATTACAATCTGTTTTAATCAAAAAATGTAAAAAAAATTCAAAATAAATTCAATAATGGGATTATAAAAGCATTTAAACCGAGTAATAAGGCTTTTCTAGGCATGAGTGACTATAAATGAACTTTTCTTGACAATGGATGGCTTTTGCTCCACGTTTCCCGAGGCAAACAATCAATTACAATATGTTTTAATCAAAAAATGTAAAAACAATTCAAAATAAATTCAATAATGGGATTGTAAAGGCATTTAAACCGAGTAATAAGGCTTTTCTAGGCATGAGTGACTATAAATGATCTTTTCTTGACAATGGATGGCTTTCGTTCCATGTTTCCCGAGATAAACAATCTATTACAACCTGTTTTAATCAAAAAATGTAAAAAAAATTCAAAATAAATTCAATAATGGGATTGTAAAGGCATTTAAACCGAGTAATAAGGCTTTTCTAGGCATGAGTGACTATAAATGATGTTTTCTTGACAATCGATAGCTTTCGTTCCATGTTTCCCGAGATAAACAATCTATTACAATCTGTTTTAATCAAAAAATGTAAAAAAAATTCAAAATAAATTCAATAATGGGATTATAAAAGCATTTAAACCGAGTAATAAGGCTTTTCTAGGCATGAGTGACTATAAATGAACTTTTCTTGACAATGGATGGCTTTTGCTCCACGTTTCCCGAGGCAAACAATCAATTACAATATGTTTTAATAAAAAAATGTAAAAATAATTCAAAATAAATTCAATAATGGGATTATAAGGGCATTTAAACCGAGTAATAAGGCTTTTCTAGGCATGAGTGACTATAAATGAACTTTTCTTGACAATGGATGGCTTTTGCTCCACGTTTCCCGTGGCAAACAATCAATTACAATATGTTTTAATCAAAAAATGTAAAAACAATTCAAAATAAATTCAATAATGGGATTATAAAGGCATTTAAATCGAGTAATAAGGCTTTTCTAGGCATGAGTGACTATAAATGAACTTTTCTTGAAAATGGATGGCTTTTGCTCCACGTTTCCCAAGGTAAACAATTAATTACAATCTGTTTTAATAAAAAAATGTAAAAATAATTCAAAATAAATTCAATAATGGGATTATAAAGGCATTTAAACCGAGTAATAAGGCTTTTCTAGGCATGAGTGACTATAAATGATCTTTTCTTGACAATGGATGGCTTTTGCTCCACGTTTCCCGAGGCAAACAATCAATTACAATATGTTTTAATCAAAAAATGTAAAAACAATTCAAAATAAATTCAATAATGGGATTATAAAGGCATTTAAATCGAGTAATAAGGCTTTTCTAGGCATGAGTGACTATAAATGAACTTTTCTTGACAATGGATGGCTTTTGCTCCACGTTTCCCAAGGTAAACAATTAATTACAATCTGTTTTAATAAAAAAATATAAAAATAATTCAAAATAAATTCAATAATGGGATTATAAGGGCATTTAAACCGAGTAATAAGGCTTTTCTAGGCATGAGTGACTATAAATGATCTTTTCTTGACAATGGATGGCTTTCGTTCCATGTTTCCCGAGATAAACAATCTATTACAACCTGTTTTAATCAAAAAATGTAAAAAAAATTCAAAATAAATTCAATAATGGGATTGTAAAGGCATTTAAACCGAGTAATAAGGCTTTTCTAGGCATGAGTGACTATAAATGAACTTTTCTTGACAATGGATGGCTTTTGCTCCACGTTTCCCGAGGCAAACAATCAATTACAATATGTTTTAATCAAAAAATGTAAAAATAATTCAAAATAAATTCAATAATGGGATTATAAAGTCATTTAAACCGAGTAATAAGGCTTTTCTAGGCATGAGTGACTATAAATGATGTTTTCTTGACAATCGATAGCTTTCGTTCCATGTTTCCTGAGATAAACAATCTATTACAATCTGTTTTAATCAAAAAATGTAAAAAAAATTCAAAATAAATTCAATAATGGGATTATAAAAGCATTTAAACCGAGTAATAAGGCTTTTCTAGGCATGAGTGACTATAAATGAACTTTTCTTGACAATGGATGGCTTTTGCTCCACGTTTCCCGAGGCAAACAATCAATTACAATATGTTTTAATCAAAAAATGTAAAAACAATTCAAAATAAATTCAATAATGGGATTATAAAGGCATTTAAATCGAGTAATAAGGCTTTTCTAGGCATGAGTGACTATAAATAAACTTTTCTTGACAATGGATGGCTTTTGCTCCACGTTTCCCAAGGTAAACAATTAATTACAATCTGTTTTAATAAAAAAATGTAAAAATAATTCAAAATAAATTCAATAATGGGATTATAAAGGCATTTAAACCGAGTAATAAGGCTTTTCTAGGCATGAGTGACTATAAATGATGTTTTCTTGACAATGGATGGCTTTCGTTCCATGTTTCCCGAGATAAACAATCTATTACAATCTGTTTTAATCAAAAAATGTAAAAAAAATTCAAAATAAATTCAATAATGGGATTATAAAAGAATTTAAACCGAGTAATAAGGCTTTTCTAGGCATGAGTGACTATAAATGAACTTTTCTTGACAATGGATGGCTTTTGCTCCACGTTTCCCGAGGCAAACAATCAATTACAATATGTTTTAATCAAAAAATGTAAAAATAATTCAAAATAAATTCAATAATGGGATTATAAGGGCATTTAAACCGAGTAATAAGGCTTTTCTAGGCATGAGTGACTATAAATGATCTTTTCTTGACAATGGATGGCTTTCGTTCCATGTTTCCCGAGATAAACAATCTATTACAACCTGTTTTAATCAAAAAATGTAAAAAAAATTCAAAATAAATTCAATAATGGGATTGTAAAGGCATTTAAACCGAGTAATAAGGCTTTTCTAGGCATGAGTGACTATAAATGAACTTTTCTTGACAATGGATGGCTTTTGCTCCACGTTTCCCGAGGCAAACAATCAATTACAATATGTTTTAATCAAAAAATGTAAAAACAATTCAAAATAAATTCAATAATGGGATTATAAAGGCATTTAAATCGAGTAATAAGGCTTTTCTAGGCATGAGTGACTATAAATGAACTTTTCTTGACAATGGATGGCTTTTGCTCCACGTTTCCCAAGGTAAACAATTAATTACAATCTGTTTTAATAAAAAAATGTAAAAATAATTCAAAATAAATTCAATAATGGGATTATAAAGGCATTTAAACCGAGTAATAAGGCTTTTCTAGGCATGAGTGACTATAAATGATGTTTTCTTGACAATCGATAGCTTTCGTTCCATGTTTCCCGAGATAAACAATCTATTACAATCTGTTTTAATCAAAAAATGTAAAAAAAATTCAAAATAAATTCAATAATGGGATTATAAAAGCATTTAAACCGAGTAATAAGGCTTTTCTAGGCATGAGTGACTATAAATGAACTTTTCTTGACAATGGATGGCTTTTGCTCCACGTTTCCCGAGGCAAACAATCAATTACAATATGTTTTAATAAAAAAATGTAAAAATAATTCAAAATAAATTCAATAATGGGATTATAAGGGCATTTAAACCGAGTAATAAGGCTTTTCTAGGCATGAGTGACTATAAATGAACTTTTCTTGACAATGGATGGCTTTTGCTCCACGTTTCCCGAGGCAAACAATCAATTACAATATGTTTTAATCAAAAAATGTAAAAACAATTCAAAATAAATTCAATAATGGGATTATAAAGGCATTTAAATCGAGTAATAAGGCTTTTCTAGGCATGAGTGACTATAAATGAACCTTTCTTGAAAATGGATGGCTTTTGCTCCACGTTTCCCCAGGTAAACAATTAATTACAATCTGTTTTAATAAAAAAATGTAAAAATAATTCAAAATAAATTCAATAATGGGATTATAAAGGCATTTAAACCGAGTAATAAGGCTTTTCTAGGCATGAGTGACTATAAATGATGTTTTCTTGACAATCGATAGCTTTCGTTCCATGTTTCCCGAGATAAACAATCTATTACAATCTGTTTTAATCAAAAAATGTAAAAAAAATTAAAAATAAATTCAATAATGGGATTATAAAAGCATTTAAACCGAGTAATAAGGCTTTTCTAGGCATGAGTGACTATAAATGAACTTTTCTTGACAATGGATGGCTTTTGCTCCACGTTTCCCGAGGCAAACAATCAATTACAATATGTTTTAATCAAAAAATGTAAAAACAATTCAAAATAAATTCAATAATGGGATTGTAAAGGCATTTAAACCGAGTAATAAGGCTTTTCTAGGCATGAGTGACTATAAATGATCTTTTCTTGACAATGGATGGCTTTCGTTCCATGTTTCCCGAGATAAACAATCTATTACAACCTGTTTTAATCAAAAAATGTAAAAAAAATTCAAAATAAATTCAATAATGGGATTGTAAAGGCATTTAAACCGAGTAATAAGGCTTTTCTAGGCATGAGTGACTATAAATGATGTTTTCTTGACAATCGATAGCTTTCGTTCCATGTTTCCCGAGATAAACAATCTATTACAATCTGTTTTAATCAAAAAATGTAAAAAAAATTCAATATAAATTCAATAATGGGATTATAAAAGCATTTAAACCGAGTAATAAGGCTTTTCTAGGCATGAGTGACTATAAATGAACTTTTCTTGACAATGGATGGCTTTTGCTCCACGTTTCCCGAGGCAAACAATCAATTACAATCTGTTTTAATCAAAAAATGTAAAAACAATTCAAAATAAATTCAATAATGGGATTATAAAGGCATTTAAACCGAGTAATAAGGCTTTTCTAGGCATGAGTGACTATAAATGAACTTTTCTTGACAATGGATGGCTTTTGCTCCACGTTTCCCGAGGCAAACAATCAATTACAATATGTTTTAATCAAAAAATGTAAAAACAATTCAAAATAAATTCAATAATGGGATTATAAAGGCATTTAAATCGAGTAATAAGGCTTTTCTAGGCATGAGTGACTATAAATGAACTTTTCTTGACAATGGATGGCTTTTGCTCCACGTTTCCCAAGGTAAACAATTAATTACAATCTGTTTTTAAAAAAAAATGTAAAAATAATTCAAAATAAATTCAATAATGGGATTATAAAGGCATTTAAACCGAGTAATAAGGCTTTTCTAGGCATGAATGACTATAAATGATGTTTTCTTGACAATCGATAGCTTTCGTTCCATGTTTCCCGAGATAAACAATCTATTACAATCTGTTTTAATCAAAAAATGTAAAAAAAATTCAAAATAAATTCAATAATGGGATTATAAAAGCATTTAAACCGAGTAATAAGGCTTTTCTAGGCATGAGTGACTATAAATGAACTTTTCTTGACAATGGATGGCTTTTGCTCCACGTTTCCCGAGGCAAACAATCAATTACAATATGTTTTAATCAAAAAATGTAAAAACAATTCAAAATAAATTCAATAATGGGATTATAAAGGCATTTAAATCGAGTAATAAGGCTTTTCTAGGCATGAGTGACTATAAATGAACTTTTCTTGACAATGGATGGCTTTTGCTCCACGTTTCCCAAGGTAAACAATTAATTACAATCTGTTTTAATAAAAAAATGTAAAAATAATTCAAAATAAATTCAATAATGGGATTATAAAGGCATTTAAACCGAGTAATAAGGCTTTTCTAGGCATGAGTGACTATAAATGATGTTTTCTTGACAATCGATAGCTTTCGTTCCATGTTTCCCGAGATAAACAATCTATTACAATCTGTTTTAATCAAAAAATGTAAAAAAAATTCAAA